>NW_026542597.1:34689165-36002436 GCF_028750875.1 Macrosteles quadrilineatus | reverse complement strand
ATGAAAGTCACCAAAGTAAGTTAAAAGACATAGAGTGCTAAAACCTAGGTTTTAAGGAGGTTTGTTTGAATAGCAGGTTTTTGTTTATAAGAGTCCTTCGTGGCACTAGAAACTCAGAGTTACTCCATCAAGTTATAGGTAGTAATCCACATGATTTCATTGATTTCTGATGAGATTTTTTGTTTCCTTGTACTTAAATGTGCCAGAAAATAATTTTTCTAAAGCTTGAAACTTTTCCAGAATTAATTGGTCTAAATATTGTCATAGATAAAACATAGTCCCTTAGTAGATTTCCCATCCTTATGGAACAGCTGAAGCCAATTTTATTTGTTAGTTCTGTCCGGTTTTCTGTAGATGTCGTGTTTTGTTTACAATTTGTTTATATATTTTTTGAGTTACTTTCTCATTATTTGTCTCACTGTGTGGTTATATAGCTAGTGGACGAGTTATTGTTTAAGATTAGATAGTTTTATTTGGTTTAAACGAGGTTTTTAATTACTGAAATAGTAAAATGACCGGTTGTTTTTAAATAATTGTTGGTTAGAATTTGATCTTTAATGAAAACAGAATATTGTACCTTAACATTACTAATTGAGGCGATAGACTAAGGGCCCTCTTCTGGGGAATGCAGAAATTGAATCTCCATGTATTTTTTTGCAAACCTACCAATTTTCATTTTGATATTTTTATTTTTCATTGCAGACCGATAGACCACGGCGGACTATACCCAACCTTTGTCAGCATTTTTCTCAAAATGTTGTTTTTGGTTATAGGCTCTTATTCTAGCTACCGCCTCAATTTTTAATATATGCAGTTTCCAATAAGTTAGAATAAGTTATATAGACCTCTAAGCTAGATTTTTAAAGCATAGGCTACCTACCAAACCTTTTCCTAATAGAAAATTGTTGTGTTCTCAGGTTGGACTAGAGGTTATTCCAGAGTACATTCAACCTCCAGAAAAAGCAGATAAAATTGAAACTCCTAGTCCAAGTTGAAGATCGTTGTAAAATGTAAATAATATAGCAGTAGAAATAAAATGAGTAAAAACGTACAGTATGTATTTGTTGTTTCACAAAGTTTTTCATCCCTATTCAATACCAACAAAATGTACTGTACAACCTAAGGTATCAATTAAGTTAAAATATTAAATTGTATATTTCGCAAGTAGAATTATCGAGGTTACATACCTTGAATATTCTTTGTTTCACTAGTTCTGCTAGCTAAGAAGTTACGAGGGCTAATCAGAAAGTAAGGATAGTTTTGCAACAAAATTAAAAGTTTGTACAAGATTACTATAAAGATTTGAAAGAGCAACTTAAAATAAACAGAAATTGTCTAATTTATCTTGCTGGTTGTATTCATTCAAGTTTATCCAGCTCAACTTCATTCATTCAAGTTTATCCAGCTCAACTTACATTTATCCAGCTCAACTTCATTCATTCAAGTTTATTCATCTCAACTTCATTCATTGAAGTTTATCCAGCTCAACTTCATTTATTCGAGTTTATCCATCTCAACTTCATTCATTAAAGTTTATCCAGCTCAACTTCATCTATTCAAGTTTATCAATCTCAACTTCATTCATTCAAGTATAATCTAGCTCAACTTCATTCATTCCAAATTTCACCAATATCACACCAAAATTACTCGAGTATATATTATTATACAATACTATGTGTTCACGGATACATATATATTATATAAATAAATCTTAGCAAAAAGTAAATCCATCCCGGGTCTACACCTTTCCATGGCGCCTATGGTAATAGATTCTTCCCTTTAGGGAAATTCACTAAAACGTGTAGGCCTACAACTCACTATATTCATTCATCCTACTAAATGTTAAGATTTTCTTTACCTTCCTATTTACACTTAAACATGTTATTACCAAACATACTACATTACTGGCAGCACTAAACACTGTCATAATATTACCAAGCAAACCAAAAATGTTCATCATTACAATTAAATAAAACAACAAAATTAATTTTTATCCACAAGAGTTTAAGGACAAAACAAAACGAAGTTGTAGTGAGAATAGATGTTTACTCATTAAAGATTTATACAGATTATATGACATCAAAAACAGTTAATGGTTATACTTAAGTAAAATATAACAAATACAAAGATATACATATATACATATAAACATCATTTGTACTTCACACATTAAACATTTACAAATCCAAATAACACTAAATAACGTATCCACAATCATGATTAAATGATTTGAACAAGAGGTTTCTTTACAATCAAAATTATTTTATAATTTCAACTCGTTCAGCATTTGAAACTGATGAGAAAATTTTTGAAAGACTAAAATTATTTCATTTCGTACTTATGATAAAAACATCCATGATGTAACTAAAGTATCTTTGTACTACAATATACGTCTTATTAACTACATACGACACCTAATAATGTGAATAGATTAAATCAACTCCCAGTTATTTATGTTGCAAAAGATAGTTTTTGGTGAAGGAAGTAAATTATTTTGTACTAAGACATATCATATAAAATTCCATATCAGAAACAAACTGTTAATAGGGCACATTTTGCTTAAAATGTTAGCATACAAAATGTTAAAACAACCCAATATTATTTTCATTAAATTCATTCACAAAGTTTCATTTGGATTGGTAACGTTAACGTTATTACTATTAGCTGGTAATAACAGAGAGCGAGTTAGTCTTAGTACAGCGCAGGGTTTTGTTACCCAAGGTCACAATGTGATAATGGAGTCACTCTTTAGGCCTGAAGAGAAGTAAACGGGAGGATATAAAAAAAAGTCCTTAGATTATGTGGCAATGCGGGATGGCGTTGTTCTACCACGTAAACTACATAATTGATTATTGGAAAAAGAGGCTGAAAACTCATTATATTTTATTTATTTGTTTCAACCCCCTAGATGCTACCCAATCCAAGTTTATAAAGCCTGTGTAAACAAACTAGCGTCTGAGGGTCCTGGTCAAAAACCAATGAGAACCTATTTTGCGAAGGAGTGGGGGATTGTGGGAGAGCCCCTCAAGTTGATTTAAGAAAAATTGTAAAATTAATTTTATAATTTTTTAATTATGAAATTAAACTGTCATAACCTAACCTAACCAACCAAACGTGCTGATAATATAAAAATGATATAAGATAAAAATTGAATGAAGTTTTACTAATCAAAAAATAGTTCTGTTCATAAAATAAAATTATAAATGCCTCAAATTCTAACAAAAGATGTACAGTTAAGAAGTAATCGCATTCTAAGCAAAATCTTTGACAAAAAGTTAGTATCACTGGTGGGATTTGATCTGGTTACCTCATGGACATCAGCCGAGTACTCTATTCGAACACCGATGGCTGCACTTCGTATAGTTGCGGTAATGGTCTTCTCTCAAGAGAAGAGAGTGACATTGTCCACTCCTTCGCAAAAGAGGTTCTCATCCGTTTCTGACCAGAACCCCGAGACGATATTGTATAAACACTACCACAATAATGCATAAGACAATAGTGAGCAAAGAATAATAACAATTAATTATTTATAATTTGTAAAGAGTTTGTGCTACCAGAAACAGATGACTGTACTATAGTCGACTTTGAACTGTTAGACAAATTTTATTTGTTTACCCCCAGAAGCGGCTGGATAAAGAAAAATCCTGGAGGACCCAAGGTAAAATATGAGAGATGATGTGTATTTGGCGGAAAGAAATTAGCCAACACAAGCGGAAAATAAAAGCACAGTTTGTTTCTGAGCTGGTCAAACCCAAATTAGTCTACCCGAGAATAAACTTCAAATATTGACATTAGCAACCCTTTATTAGAAACCCTTACTTAAGATTGTTAGCTTAACTATCAAAGAATGACATTTTATTAAAACGACCCAGTAGTTATTTTATTACCATGGGGAAATTACGAACAGCTACAGAAGTATACATATTATACATACTTTACTTACAATAAATACTGTGAAGCAAGGAAACTTCAATAATTTCTCCTCAAAGTATTTACGATTATACTTGTGTTCATACATAACATTAAGTGAGAACCTTATACTTACATGTGTCATTGTACATAGTAAAGTTGTATGTAGTAGGAAGGTCACTAGAAGGCATACATTAGGACAAAGTATTGTAACCAACGTTATATCAGTCTGATAGTTGTCTGCAAAGTCTTATTGTATAAACATTTTGTAACTGGAATATACTTTTAAATAAGTTTGTAACGCTCACATTGCAAAGCAAGTATTATTTGTCTACAATAAAAAAATAGTTTTAATTTTCTGCTCTCAATATTTGCAGACTAAGCAAAAATATATTAGCTATTTCAGTCTAAATACGTTGAGAAACGATTATACTGAAGGAAATAAGGTTATTTTTTGGCAGTGAAAATGAAAAATAATAGACTGTACAAGTTTGTAGGTTAGGTTAAGATAATAGTTTTTGTAACATACTTATTTACAGACGTTGTTTGAATTGCCAAAGAATAATTTGAGTACTAGCGAGAATATTAAAGACCAAGTACATTGCTAATGATATTATTCAATGCAAGAAAGAACTATTTTACACTGTAGTTCCTTCTTTCAGTAGGAATCACATTTATAAATACATACAATTTACATCTTACACCACCTTTGTAATCTTTCTTTGGGATTGACAAAGTTTTCAGTGATACTAAAATATTTCATTTGTCTGTATATAAATGTGTTTCTTATAGAGAAAACTAATCCAATGTATGGGTTAAGTATACTCTTCCCATCAAAAATAAAATCAAACCTATTACAGTTTTGCCTGGAGCCATTTATAATGCCAAACAAACCAAATTTGAATTATTTGAGTCTATGAAAATTGGTTCATCTATTATAAGCTGTATATGAGCGACCATCTTTTTCATACAAAAAAAGGCTAGCTGCTTTTAGCCAATATAATACATAGAAATCAATGGCATTTGACAGTTTGGCCTAGTTTTGACTTCAGGATTGGCACTGATTGGACAGCGAGCCCTATTATTTTTCATTAACCTATTATTTTCTGATGCAAACTAGGGTTACCAGAAACCTCCTGATTTGAAGACTATTAGGACTTTTAATTTACAACATTCAACAATATAAGATGTGTTAGAATACGAACAAAATTGAAATATGTGGATTTTTAAGGATCTAGCAGGCTTGCCTAAACAGGAAAGAATAAACATAGGTGTACATGTTTGTACCGAATTTCATAGAAATTGGAGGATTTTTGCTCCAGTTATTAACAGACACACATTATGGATTTGAGCGAATGGTGTTTTTGGCCTCTGGGAACATCAAAACAAAAAAGTAAATCGGTCCCCTGTCTAGGTCTTAGTATGAGACCTATGGTAATAGGCCTTTACCTCTACATGGGAAAAAAATCCAATCACGTTAGCTTAGTGTCAACTTCTAGGGATGAAAAGTCAGACAAGACACATACTATACACTATCTTCTCTCAGCGGTCTTTAATGGATTCCTCATATGAGTTATATTTTACCACTGGCTTTTGATCACCGCACAGACAGCCGGATTTAGCATTTGGGCTCCCTCTAGCCTTTTTTAAGTATACATATATATCCTAAAAACCTTCATACCAAAATTATATCAGGCACCACTCCACGATGCAATTTTATCATTACAAGTTTTAGCGAATTTCCCTATAGGGAAGTAGCTATTACCGTAGGTCTCATGGTAAGACCTAGGCCCGGGACCGATTTACTTTTTCATTTTGATGTCCCCTGAGGCCAAAAACACCATTTGTTCAAATTTTTATATATCTATATATAGAGATATATATATGTGTCCATCCGCACGATAACTTGAGTCATTTTTGTCCGATTTTGATAAAATTTGGTTTGGAGGTGTAAGGCAGGATAAACTTGAATGAGTTCGCGAACCAGCGTGATCGGACTATGGGAACGGGGGTTTATGGGGTAAAAATAGGTTTTTCCCATTTTTGACCCTAAAAACACAAAATTTCACAATTTATTTTAAAATCATTTTGTAGAGCTTAAAAAAACAAATAATTTAGTATATTGAAGCGTTATTATGCGCCTAATTACTACGGAGAAAATTCAAAAAAATTGTAATTTTAAAATTCCCATGTTATTCTTATGGAGAATAAGTCAACTGTTGTAGTTTGCTTGTTTATTAACATATTTTGATCAAATTTGCAAAATACATTAATTTCTAACTAAACCACAGTATCTGTTAACATTTTACATAAAAAAAAACTTTTTACCCTCCCTGTTGCAGCAAACCTAAGCACTAATTAAACTAATTCTGTTTAAATAGGGAATAAATATGATATTTTTAAGGAGACATTTTAGTTTAAATCCAATCAGGCAAATGGAAATTCGCTAAGTCTGCAGGTTTGCTGCGGCGGGGGTATTTTATTTTTTAATTTACTTGGTTCTGGGCATAACGAAATTCCGCCTTGAAACGCTTGAATTTGATATGGGTAAGCTCAAGTTTGTGGGACTGAAACAAAACGATAAAAAAAACCCGCAGAACATTCTTGCAACAAAGCACGGCCATTGCTACTCCCCCAATGGCTTCAAATTTCAGGCCCAAAAACATGAACTCCAAACAGTACGTGATACTGCATCTAGATTAAATTCGCAAAGCAAAATAAAGCAATATATTTTGTCCAACCGTACAAAACCATTCAAGCCTGAGAAAATGGTAAAATTGAAATGGCGATGCGCAGAGTATTGAATTTTTCCTTAACCCATTGCAAAATCAGGTTTATAGTTTTTTTTGCTAAAGACAAACTCAAATTGTTTTAAACATTAAACTAAACATATTATATATTCTAACTTGATCAAAAGTCATAGGCCAATCAAAAGATTAGAACGAATATAAATAACTTATGTTTTGTTCAATTTAGTCATTTGCGCAAATATATTAAAATATGTTGGCAAGATTTGGACGATAACATTGGCACTCACATATGCCCCTAATCACTCCGAGCCAGTATGGTGGCAGTGGCAAAACTGCTCTACGACATCCCTACAGTCATAGTCAAGCCAGTTCTGTGATTGAGATCAATGTTTTAACAAAGTTGACGTATAATATTGAAAAATAGTTTAACTCAAATGCTTCATTAACCTGATTTTTAATTAATTCCAAAAATATGTTAAGTTATGCTCATATATTTTTACTTCCAGATTTTTCTTCATAATTATTTTTTTACGTGCAAACCCTGGGAGCTTGCGCCCATGAACCAGGCCATCCGGGCCTTTTGGAAAATCCTACCCTACGCACATCAGCATATCCTTAGTGACGGGCATCTGAAGTTAGTAAAAAAAAAAAAAAACATAACAACCATGCTACCTTTTTCCTAGCTCGAGATATTTTGTGGGGACCGATTCGCCTACGGAATTCAATATATAGATAATTGCAATACTTCACCATCACTGACAGTATTTACAAATGCAGAAGGTTAAGTTCTAAAACTATCTTCAGTTTGAAATGCTGTCAACTGTGTGTACTGTACAGTAGAAAAGTTTAAGTGTTTGTGTTTCTTGTACCAAGAGGGTAAGTTCTTTCCCGGTCAGGGTAATCGGCTAACCTAAAAAAAATCCTTAAAACCCGCTTATTATGCCCTATATTACTTTAAGAACAAAATACAGTATAATGGATTCCATTACTCTATCCTGCTGAAAGTATTAGATTATCAAGTCTTCCGTAATTCCAACTAGGTGGTAGAAAAATTACACAATACATTTTCTACTTAGTATCTTAGTATTTTTTTATCTGTTGGTGGGGTTGTTCAATGAATTTCCACTTAACTTATACAGTACATATTAACTTAACCAATCGAGTATGTACTTAATTAGTTATCGAGATCTTGTACTGATATTTGTAACTCATTGATTTAACATTGTACTTGGTTTCAGTTTTGAACTCAATAATTGTTTTCTAACTTGTTAATGTCTGCAAGTTTTAGCTTTAATACTCCATATAAAGAACACTTGCTTAAAGTGAAATAAAGAAATTAGTTATGGCTTAAGACGGATAAAATACACCTGGCAAAATTAGTCTACAAACTGTATTCAGTTCTAAAAGGTCGAGAAACTTTACATATATTTACAAGTTTCCATAAACATTCAATGTTTTTTATATATTTTAATACACCTATAATTTGCTCCTGATCATTAAAAAATACAAAATATCAAAAAAACTTAAAATACATTTAAAAATTTAAAATCCTACATTTTGTTATAAATCAACACTTCCAAAATGTGTAACTTGAACAACAAAAGGGATCTGTCAACATCACGTAATTAATCAACAATAACGAAGTAGTTAAACATCAACAAATATTATACATAACAGACTCAAGTCTGGGTTTCTGATAGTTTAGCACATCAGCAAAATTGTCAAATGGTAACTTTGCATTCAAAATAGTTTAAAATCACAATAGAACAATAGTTCAGATACACAAACCCACATAATCCCCGATACTGGAATAACGAGCGAAATAAATCAGAATAATCGTAATATAACCTCCTCTAGAAAAAGAAATGCATTACAATAATAACAAATGTTGTAAGTACTTCTAAATGTAAATAATAATTGATACACAAAATGGTTGTAAAATAAGTACGGTTACCTTATTGATTGACAAACTGTAGTCTAACAATCCAGCCTTGCTTCCGAATTACATTCACAAGCAACAGTATAAACTTTAATAATTTAATAATAGAAGACACAAATTAAGGATTTTATGAAAACAACTAGAAAAAGCTACTGAAATCGACGATTCTAGTCAAACTTAAAGGCTCGCAGTGGGCGCAAAATTTACAAATGCATGAAACACATCGATCACAATTTATGTTTTTTTTAAATAATATCTCAATAACACTTTTGGAAATTGCACTGACTTAAGCTTGGCTTAGAAAATATGGATTTTAAGTTAGACTTAGTCATCGAATACACTAAGTAGATAAAAAGAAACAAATTCCTTTCTTTTCGTATACGTTCTTGGAACTTAAGCATTCTTAAAGGATTTACAACGCTAAGGAGATGTTGTTTGCTGCGTCCACCTTATCCTCAGATGAGGGGGAAATCCTTTGTAGTCCTGTTAAAAAAGGATTTTATGATAGTTTATTAATACAACATATACTTTAAAAACTATGCAAGATGGCCAGTGTTGAAATCAATGCTTTAACTGGCTAAAAATAAGCTGGAAATTGTGTAAATTTGGATAATGTTTCTAGTTTTATTCCCCCTCCCGATAAATTTTGGGTACTGTAGTAGTAGACAAAACAGTGCCAAAACGATATTTTTTTACCAAGAAGGCAAACATGTCTCGAATAAATGTAGTCTCTTATAGATTATTATTATTGTTTATAAATTAGGTAATTTTAATACGCCCAACAGTATCATTAAGATATTTGACACATTCATACATAAACTTTAGTTAAGGAAAGAGTTCTTAAGAAAACTTTCAAAAGCTACTGCTAAAGTAAACCCGAGCAAAATTCGTGAGTACTTTCAAAACTAAGTAAATCATAAAACCCTAGAAGGATTTGAGTTAGCAAACTAAAAATACCAAAGGAATTTTAATAAGTCACATAATGGTAGGCCTTGCTTATTTGTAGAAAATCACTGTTTTTACATTCCTAACCCAAACTATAAATTGTAATAGGCTACTGTACTCTATCAATACAGACATATGAATTAATTTGGGTAGGTTATATCGATAAGTCCTGGCAGCAAGTATTTCCCTACTCGCAGATAAGTTGGAGTATATTCATCGAATAGACCTTGAAAGACAGGACAAGCCTACTAAATCGTTAGCAGCTAGTTCTGTCCCATTGATAATCACTTTTAATTGTTAACTTAAAATAGAAAAATAACAAATCAAACATGAATACTTGCTATTGTCATGCAAAGCTTACCCCTGAGTGAGTGTGGTTTACCTGACAGGTTGTTCCCCTTGAGGAAGACTAGCGCAGTGAGGCAGGGACTGCTCTGACTCTGTCCCTGGTGTATCAAACTGAGCTGCGCCATACTCGTCCCTTGTGGCCACGTCTCACACTTCACTCCCTCACTAGCATCTTCTTCGTTATTGTTGTAATTGTAAATATTTACATCTTTATCACATTTTGGCTCACAGCCGTTACTGGTCGGACAGCCGACGTTATCACTTTTATCCTCAGACTTGTCGCATCTGACGCTTTTGCACACATAGTCCTTAATACTATCCTGTTTTTCTTCAATTTCAGCGTTGTTTGTTACGTTTTCACTAAGTGATGTATCGGGTGAAACGCTACGTTCTATTTGTACACTGGGCCTCGGGTCGGAGTTTACTTCTGCTGTATCGTATTTCTGAGGTACATCCTCGGCCAACTCCGGTACGCGTTCTAGTTGTGCGGGTTCGTCTTCCGTTTTCGATCGAGAAAACGGATTCGTGAAGAGTCCTAAAAGTCTTTCTAAACTAGAACCGGCTTTCCCCGTGTCGTCTTGGGTGATGGCAGAAAACATGGCACTCGGTTGCACCCACGATGATATTTTCCTAACTCTCTGCGATGTCGTGGAAGGTTTTTCAGGTACGTTAACCGACGCTTGTTTCATTACTCTTATCGCCGAAAGGTCTAAACTATCAGCCGCCTTAGGCAGCTTCCTATTGATGTACGAATCTTTTTCACTGTCCTCAGACTCTGATCTCATCTTACAAACTTTGGGAGGCGAGACGCTACTTCTATCGGTGTAATTGAATGGTTTGCTCGCATCAACTTTATTTGAGTCTAGGAGAGTATCGCTAGATGTCAATCCGGTATATGTACTATCTGATATTAAATCCCTTCTCATATTGTTACTTGTGCTATCTTCTTTAGAGTCGATAAAAACATCATTAAAATTATCTTTCTCGGACTCGTCCAAAGTCGAATCGCTGACTATTACAGAAACTTGATGGCTGATTTGGACGGACGGGGTAGAGGTCTTGTTCTCTCCGCATCCACTGGACGGGTTAGGGGACAAGTGTGTGTCTCCTACGTTAATAGTCGATAGCGGAGAAATGTAAGTAGGAGAGGGATTAGGTGAAGCACCGGGAGAGGGTAGTGGAGACGGCATAGGAGTGGAAAATAGGGATGGAATTGAGGACAGCAACGGAGCCGGAATGGGTGTAGGAGAGGGCGCCGGGCTCACAGAAACACTGGGCGATAGCACCGCGGGCGTCTCAAAGCCGACGGTGATGTTGTTAGATGTTAGCACAGTAGGAGTGGCTGGGGCTCCCGAGTCGACCACTGTCACTTTGAATCTCGAGCCCGAGCCAAAGAACACATTGGGGGAAGACGAGGGGGGAGTGACGGGTGAGTCGGACTCGGCCACTCGCGAGACTTGGAACCTGCTGCGAGTAGGGGAGGGACTGGCGACGGGGCTGGGGATGGGGGAGGGGGCGGGGCTCCTCAGCCTACCCCCTCGCTTGGGCTCCAACAGCTGTGAGGCAGAGTCAGGCGGAGGGATGGCCTGTGTCCTGGCTAGTGTCTCACAGGTCAGGGAGATCTTCCTAGTGACAAAGCTGCCTGCCCGAGGTCTCTTCTCTATGTTGACTGTGAGGCTCTCTTCCTTCACCTCTGGGATATCCTCCTCCCGGGGCATTCTCTTAGAGTTGGTCTCACAATGCCCTCTGATCTCTGAGACCAGCTTCATGTATTCGTCTAGTGCCGGCCCCTGCAACAACCCAACAACCAGTGAGTCTCCTGTTTAACATTTTAATCTAAATATTTTTAGAAAAACGTTTACAATTTGTTCAGCTTATTTACAGCTTTAGTTAGTTATTTACAACATGTGTTATTACTGTACATTGAGTTTGGCCACAGTTACCAAAGGAAGACACATGACTTTAAGCAACAGTATTACAAGATTATTAGTTGACAAAGCAATTTACATGACATCAAGTTGTTTTCATTTAATAAAAAAATCACATAACTAACAGAATTTGCTCTAACATAGCTCTGAATTTTATTGAAAATATTTAAATTTAAAAACAGTTTGATAATGAAAATAGTACTGGCCGATTACCAATAGTTTTTTTTTCTCCATAAAGACAAAACTATAATAAAGACTAACTATAATCCCTAACTAAGTGACAAGTCATTAGAAAAGTATTAACCAATACTAGGGGTGTGTACTGTAAATACTTGAAAGTTTAAATAGTTAAACAAATACTTGAGTTTTCGAGCCCGGCTCGATATTGATTAGTATATTCGAACATTCGAATAATTAAATAAACATAGAAATAATATATACCTACCCTGGTTGTAACCGTACCAAAAACAAATAGGTAAAGGTAAAAATAGATTGGTTATATTCAGAATCAACCTTAGTAGAGCAAGTTCCAAAGCTGTGATTGAAATCTTTGGAGTGTATAAAAATAACATTAATATTCCCTCGGTAATATTCAATATTCTAAAATAATATTAAGGAGTATTCTATTCAATTCAATTAAATTCAAATCACTATTCACACACCCCTAATTAATACCTTGCAATTAGTCAAACGACAGTACTAGATTACTTCAAATATATTGCCAAGATCCAAGCTTTTAAAAAAGTGATCAAATTTAATGCTTGGTGATTTGTGTTTGCTTTGTACTATGAATCAAAAACATTTGATGTGATATATGAATTTGAGATAAGACAAAAAAAAATCATAAATGAGTTTTTATTGAGTCTACAACAAGATTTTCATTATATTAATGGGTACAATCCATTATAAGGTATATTTATTTATTACACTGCTAATTGAATAATTTTGTATTATGAACATCAGATGTTTTACAATTGACAAAATAGACAAAGCTGAAGCGAAGCTAAACAAGACAGTATACGATATTTGCCTTAAGGTTAAAAACCGCACTGGTACATTTGTTTTAAGTGTGAAGAAGGCAAGAGCATTTCTAGTTTGGTTAGTTAATTTAATTTCCATCACTGTATCAGTGAATAAAGAAAGAATTAAGGTGTTTTTTTGTTAAATGAATTATAGACTACAAGCTCAAACTGGAAACATATATTCAATATTCATGCAGATGCTTCCTGGACAGAACCTAAGTTAGAGACTGTGAGATATAGTTTGCCTGACCACAAACAAATCTATTATAATTTCAAATAATCCTTAGATATTAAGTATACAATTTTATTCTCAATAAAACGTTAAAATGAAAATAAAAAGGTTGCAGCACTATAACATACCATCATTTAATTACTACTTGGTTGTACAGCAGTTGAAGTAACCCATATTGATCTAACTTCAATTGAACCAATTTTCAAAATTGTTTCACAGGGACAACTCAAATCATGGCAGCTTTAGGCATCTCGCTTTTTGGCTGTTCAATGAGTTATTTTGGAGAGAGTTTAGGAAGCTTACCTAAGAAAATTTATGATTCCGTGAATTGTAGGTACACAAAAAAGTCATATAGCCTAACATTGATATTCTTTCTTCTTATAGAACATTGATACAAACAAATAGATTGAAAAAGAATACAATAAGGCTCAACATTAGCTAAAATTATGATCGTAAAAAATTATGCTCAATAAACTATCTGAAGAAGTCTTATACTAGGATGTAATATATCTCATGTTGTAGCCTTTTTTGGTGTACCTAAAAACCTATGGATTCAGAATTACTTCAACTAAGTTATCAATTTAATTTATTTTTTAATTTTTTTTTTTTTTTTTTTGCTCCTGTCAATGTACATATAGTTTTCTACCAAAGCTCAAGATGGTAGGTTTCATGGATTCCATGAGTAGTGAAAGTGTTTCCTATGCTTATGAAACTACCGTAAATTTTCCCAAGATGTGATTAGTTATTTAATTTGAATCTACCAGCCAAGTTTGTTTGTGGTCGACCAAAAGCCAAGCCAAGACTATGTTATCCCCAGCTACAGAGAGGTTTGCCTTTGAATCCACAAGATCTGGAACAGAACTGAAGTCTCTGCAATCGCCGGCCATCATCCACATCTACCACCAACGGACAAACTTACCATCAATGTGACAGTTCTGACAAAACTTATTGGTTATACGGAGTGCTTTAAACATTTCACTCTAAGCCAAAGAATCACAAATGAGAATGAAACGCTTGAAACTTCTCCCTGGATGTGGCAGGAATCAAACCCACACCCAAGTCCGAGACACCATCATCACTTTTAGCTCTGCTATGTTGTGCTGGTAATATACTTGTAACAAGCAAGGAAGAGACTGAACAGCGAGCAATGTGCGGAAATACCTATCGCACAGGGACAGGGTCTTCCTTCGACGTGAGCATTGTAGTACATGAGAACGATGGGAGTGGTGTTAGACTGCTCTAGAAACCAGCACTAGTGCTAGACACCACTTAAGTGTACCACAGTCTCCTCTGTTCCTTACTTTTCTGTGCTTTACCCCAACCAATTTGATAAATCGCTAAATCTCAGCACGATTCAAGTTTCAACAACATTGTCTGATAAAAGCAGTTAGAAGATTGACATTATTCGAGAGCATAAGGGATATGGTGATAAAATTACCTAACCTAGCTTTGCAGTACATGGTGTGAACAGGCACTCTGTATAACCAATAAGTAAAAATGTACCAGATGAATAACTAAAATACATGTTAAATACAGTTAAGTTACACTACCAAATTAATTTGTATTTTATACAGCCAGACAATTACTTGACTGTGGGCTCAATAAAACGATGTAATTCTGGTTACATTTTTTTTAGTTCAAATTTTCTCTCACACGCAGAATGAACTGGAATACAGAATGCGATCGAACACAAACTGGAGGGATGTGATTTTAAAGGGTTATCCAAATAAAACAAGATTTGATAGAGTTGGGAATGAAAATGTCAAGAGTGGGAGTCGGTAGAACTTTAGAGGGAGAGTAGAAAAATAAAACAAAATTAAAGTGGTTTGGAGTTGTAAAAAAATTTGAGCAGAGAGAATTCCTATCAAAGGTTGGCGATAGAGGGGAGGAGCAGGAGATCAAGAGAAAGAGCTAAAGGAAGGTGTGTGTCGAGAAGAAACTCGAAAAAGAAGTGGGAAGGATGAAGAGAAAGGAACTGTGACAAGATAGAAGAAAGAGAAACCACTCTTAATCTGATCATCCCTCCTTTAACATGTTACCTAAGAATGTTTTAATGCAATTCCACCCAAGTTAAAGGGGGAAAATGTCAATAACAAAAACATTAGTGGAATGTTGCACAACATTTGCTGAACTACACAGCAGATACTGAACAACTGCTGAACACAAACATTAAGATGGCAAATAACAACCCCGTTTAACAAAAAATAACGTAGAAAATGAAAAAAAGTAACAAAAATAAATTTGAATAAAAAATAATTTATCTCAAGTAATGTTTTTATTAGTGTGTTGAAAATTGTAAATCTGTATAAAAATTGTATGTTTGAGTATTATAGCTAAGCTATATTAATTTTCATGAAATTAAATAAATAGTGCAGATTTTAAATATTGTTCAGTTAAACGGTGTTTCCAAGTATTAAAAGAACAGAAAACAAAACCTCCCTTTTGAGAACTACAGGGTGCGGCAAAAAAACCGATCTATTTTCTTCAGCGCACTGTTCAGCGACAGGCCATCTGAGGGTGGTGGGAGTAAGCTCGTTGGATTACCTATGCGATGCCATTTCTTGTAATCATAGAGCAATGGTTGTATGAGCTACGTGCGGTTGTTATCTAGTCGTTTTTGAAAAGTAGTTAATCAGTCATTGCAGCTCAGTGGCAGTTCCGTGCTTTTATTTATTAGGTCGACATGGAGAGGTTCCGTCGTGATTATCTGTATGGATAAAAATTAACTTCAAAATTTGTGTAACTGAGCAGTCAGACATGTTCGGCAAGCCACTTGTTTTCGGGCCGGCCTGCGAGGACTCTTTTCCACAGCAGCACAAACTCTATAGAATGATAGTTGTCTGGCGTCCGAACTGACTTTGGACGGCCTTTCAGCTTCCTTTTCAACGCAGAAGCCGTTGTTCTAAAGTTAGTAACCCACCACATTATTGTGATACGCAATGGAACTTCTCCATGTTGCCTTAATTGAAAGAATGCATGAAACTGCCGATGCCTCTGAGTTGCAATGAATGAATTCAATACTTTTTAAAAACAACTACATGTAGCTCAGGCAACCACTGCTCTATGACTACAAAAAATGGCAATGTGTAGGCTTTCCAACGAGCCTACTCCCACCACTCTCAGACGACCTGTCGCTGAACAGTGCTTTGCAGAAAATGTATCGGTTTTTTGCCACACCCTGTACTACAAACATAAAAGCTTTAGTATCGGATTATTCTGTGTTGCAGGAAAATAAAATGACATAAGGAGACATAATACATAATATAGACATAATACAGGCACTTACTTTTACAACATAACTAAAAATAACAATTTAACAAGTATCCTATGACTTTCAATATATTGCCAGACATACTCTTAACACCACACCTAAATCATGTGTAAGAATACCTGTTTTCTGTAATATTCTATTCAAAGAAGCCTAGCATAACTTTGTTCAAATTCCTCAAACAATTTTCTGTCGGACATTGTATGGATGTAATTTAATTTTGTCAATTTTAAATTTAATTTACGTTATTTATTTTAATAGTACCCTTTGTTGCTAACAGATTTTTTTGCCAAACAACCTATAGCTACAAAAAAATAAATGTCCTGATTTTTAGTATTTTTACAATGGTTTAAGTTAAAATACATTTAACAACCTTGGTAAAAGAAATTACAAAGCAGCGTATCAGAGAAAAGCCAAATTATTTATGCTATTACATTATAAAAAATGAAATATAATATATACCAAAAATTTGATTGTTTACGAATCAAAAAGAAAAAATAGTGGATTGTTTGAGTTTAATCATTGACCAATGATAGAACAGTTTCCTCCAGTAGAACATTCCTTGCCAGTTTCAGGACAAAAATGTTAAATTAAACCGATGACACTAGTTTGCCGATTTTTTTCCAATTTTCAACTAATCTCTGTTAAATAAACAAAGCCAAACTGAAAGTTACTTATTGTGAACTATAATATCTAAATTCATATTAACTATCATTGCATTAAAAACAGAGAAAAATTAGAAATTTTACCTACACACTGTGAGTGACTTATGATCGACTGATACGAGATACTAATATTCGTACTTTTCTGCATAGCTTGACACTACCATAAAGCTATATCACTGACCATGGAGTGTTTGCGACGAGGAGTGTCGTCCAGATCCAGCTGTGACACACTGCGGTTGACCCTCATTGACAACACCAGAGCCATCAGTCCAGCCACCTGTAGGTTGTTGTCCCTCAGGTCAATCCTCTGTGGACAGCAAAGAGTAATATAGGTATCCGTTTTTACGACCATTTCTTATGTGAATCCTCTGGACACAGATTTTTTACTGAATACCTACTTAGTGTCTTGTGGTGTATGGTAAGTCATGCTGTACCCAGTTTTGTTCACAGCAGGACATTGTTTTATGTTTGTTGAATTAACACCGAAACACAAACAAATGGTACACAAATACATTTAACTAGAATCGATTATTGCATTTTTACATATTATATTTTTTAGTTTGATTGACTCCTGCAAATGTAGCACCCCGAGTGAATATATTGCGGTCTCAGCAACAGCAGTGAACTTCTCCCACAAACGTTACATCTTTACGTATATATTTTTTTTGCTAAGTTTTCAGTACAGTAGGCAATGTAGTTTTCAGCACTATATATGTTGTTGAATGAACAATAAATTTAAAGGATTGTCTACTTTTTTATAAGGCAAATACAATACAGAGCATCACACTAAACACTTGACATACCTGTATGGTGGTATTATCAGCAATAATCTCCGCCAGGGCCACGGCTCCCTCGCAGCTGAGGTGAGTGGACTGCATACCTAGCCTCAGCAGCGACCTGTTCTGCTGGAGAGCTTGCTTGGTGGTTTGTAACACCTGTCAACATTCAGGCTTATGAGATATCCAAAACTAAAAAAAAACTTTTAACAACTTTAAGAATTTTTAAAATTTTAAATCAATATTATTAAGACTAATTAACAGTACTAAGACATAAATTATACTTCTCAAGCTCAAAGTACAAGAACAAAGTTAAGTTTTGTTATATACTTTACTTAAACTATGTTGACAAGCAGTGCTTTTCGAAGATTTATTCTAACAAACCTCATTGCTCAGCACATTCTGTCCGATGTTGACAGTCTCGAGGGACGGGACTCCAGCAAACATCCGGGTCAAGTGTGGACCACATTTACGACTCAGGTGGTTGTTCCACATCACCAGTACCTGCAGACCGCCTCCGGCAGAGCTCTGCTCCAACAACCCCTCCACTATGTGGTTCAACCCTTCATCTTGTACGTTGTTGTTGCTGAAACAAGGTAGGGTTATATGTTGTTGTCTATGTGCAATTGAAAAATTGCAAACATTTCTCTTTACAGTTTTCATTATTTTACTTTACAAGTTGTCCGACCCTTCCTGTGTAAGATGAATGTAAAAATCCCCTTATATTCTTCTGCAGTCATGTGGACATAATCTTCGTCTCCAGAGGTCAAAGAAGAATAAGAATAAGAATGCTTTATTGCCGTTACACTGGTTTACATGCATGGCACAGTCAAGGAAATGTCTTAGAACTAAAGGTTTTAACTTAGGTTTAATTTAACATCATTTATAAAGTCTATTTCTCTATATGGACACAGGAAACATTGTAATGGTTTTTGCGAGCAAGGCAAGATCTTGAATATCCCCCACGGTCGTGTAGACATAATCTTTGACCCTCTCAGTGATGGAAAATCATCATCGTCCTCTGTAATCATGTCAATTTTTTGACAGTGAAATCTTTGCAGAAACGTTCTGCGACCATGGTAGTAAAAGGTCAGTTTAACTGGTCCTATTTACTATAAAATACCCCGCATTACAGTAAAAATCCAACTATCCGAATTTCGATGAACTAATGTGGTACAATTTTAATTGATTTGGATAGTTGCAGTCCTACTGTGTTCCAAATAGCCTAATTTTGTTTCTTTGCTAAACTGGATTACCGATTCTCCAAACACTAACTAACTCAATCATGTCCTCATTCGAATCCACACAAGAAATCTAACCTGATCTTATCTGTATCTGACCTAACTACAGAATCGCCAGTACTCAACCAACCTTATCTGGTGTCCTTTGAGCACCTTGCCCTAGCCAACTTACCTCTTCTGGATCCAATGTTGACCTATGTCTGAACCCAATCTGGTAAGCTACTGAGTGCACACCTTCTAGCTTGC
The DNA here is from genome assembly GCF_028750875.1 of Macrosteles quadrilineatus. Lineage (NCBI taxonomy): Eukaryota > Metazoa > Arthropoda > Insecta > Hemiptera > Cicadellidae > Macrosteles > Macrosteles quadrilineatus. The sequence continues at coordinate 35,983,167 of NW_026542597.1, read as the reverse complement.
AATGTCAATGTCAATTTAGAAGAAATAATATACAAAAGTTGTACCTTATATCTAGCAGCTGTAGCACCGTGTTGACCTTCAGTAAAGCGCTGAGTTGTGCCGCATCGTTCTGTACCAAGTAGTTCTCTCCCAAGTACAACTCCTTGAGACCCGTGTTAAGCTTGAGTGCAGCAGCTGTGAAAAACAACAGTTCAATTGCGTCTGCCGGTGATAATATGTAACCACGCTGTGATAAAGTTCAACAAAAAAGTTTTGCAAGTAGGCCTAGATATCCCATTTTAATAGACCTGATGTAGGGTATTCAAGTTTTAAACTTAGAGAACTGTTTAGAAGGGGTTTTTTTCCTGAGCCAGTGATTATAAAGTCAACGTGAAAAAAATCGCTTTTAAGCTAAAGCGCTCCAAATCCATTACAGTTTTGAGGAAGTGCTGGGAATTGAACCCATCCCTCCCACACCAAAGTCTGAGACGCTAACCACTGTGCTAGCAACACAACCATAAAATGTTTAAATTTAAATTGGCCAGGAAAAATTTGTCACTGCTACTTTAGTTGTTTCTTCACTTCAATAAAACCCCATTGCACCTAAATTACTATGTATGGACGTAGAGACAGGGGTTGATGTAATAAAACCTACTAGGTGAAACCAATTGAAATCGGCCGTTAGGGGCCTCCTCGTTTATATGGTGGCTTCATTGGCAACAAATAATGCAAATAAAATAGCAATATGGCATTACCAAAGAGAAAAACATACTGTAAATTGGCCGTTACGTAAATATTGACGTTTACATGCATTGTTAATCAACGTATATAAAAGGAATATGACCTTTAGAACTGTCATGACAGGAGCTGCTTAAATAGTATTTACTCTTACAGCCAAAATATCGTGTTACTTTCAATGATGTTACCAACCCAGTGGGCCACAGTCCGTAATATAGGCCACTGCAAATAATTTATCAGGATAGGTACCATTTTAGGCAAGGCTTTGGTGTTTGGATATTATTAGACACGATAAGAGAGCACTGAACTTCTTCTGCAGATGAATAACTGTTGGAGAAATATAAGCCGAATCATAAATGTCACAATGCGAGTTTGAGCATTTTGTAACTATATGAGGAAGTTACATAGTATTTTTTAGGCTGCTGCTCAGTGCACTTTAAGAATATATTTTTTAGAGATAAATTAAATTGTTTTTGTTGCTGAGTAGCGCTTGAAAACATGCACAACCCATTTTCGTTAGTCTAATAACATTCAAAGGCTCTCTAAGAGTTCAAGAAAATAACATTGCAAATACTTCCTTTGGACAATTCAGTAACTTTCAATAAATGTGTGTTGTTTAAAATACAATTACAAAATTAACAGCTGTTTCATTAAATAGTATTATCCACATGGCTAAAATGTAAACAAATCTGTGGAAGGATCTTTTAAAGGCTTCTGAGGCAGAGCCTTAAAGGAATTTACTTTGTTTTTCTTTTGATAACTCATCTACAGACCAAGACCTTTCTGTGGACACCCCTACCAAGTTTCTACGCCCAGTCGTTCTCTTAAATTTGTGGAGACAAAGTTTCCAATTAAATATTTAGATTCCCTCATGTTAATCTTATGGGAGAAAACCCAACTTTGATGGAAGACCCAGCCCGAACTAATAAAGATTTCAAAAAAATAAAAACACTTTGCAAAACTACAGATCAGGGCCATTCTTTTGACACTTTTATCATCGAAATAGGTCCAAAAATGAGGGAGGAGTTCTGTTCACAAAAATTGGCCTAGCGTATTATATACATATAGTTTAAGATACCAGATTATTGAGGAAAATTTGTTAATGGTATCAGTTTTGAGAACCTAATTTTCAGGTATCACGAATCAAGAATCGATTAATTTGATAACAACACATCACTAACTAAAAGGTTTATACATAAAGAAGGAAACAAAATTTCACAGCAGCAACCACAAGTTGTGTAATATGTTTCATATTACACATTGACTTGTGTTCTTTAATATGTTATATAATTTATGCCTGCCTTCATTCTTTATTTTAATTGAACCAACATATGTTTTATTATCATTATGACTTTGTAAATATGTCCAATAAATATACACATCTTTTTTGTCAAAGTCTTGTCTGTCTTTAATATTTTTTACATTTGGTGCCGAAACCCGACTTTATCATGTCAATAAGGAGATCAGAGAGGGAAAGACACCCTCCAGACAGATATACTCCAGCAATTGGGAATAACAACGACAAAACTGTTAATCCAAAGCCAAGTAAAGACCAACCATCAGTATCTGCCAAATCTAGTACTTCTTCTAATAGACGACGATTAATGGAAGTGGAGTTGAAGAAGCTGGAAGAAATACAGAAATTGGAAAGAGCCCATGAAGAAAGAGAAATGGAGCGACAACGACAAGTTGAAGAAATGGAGCGACAACGACAAATGGAAGCTAGAGAACTAGAGCGACAGAAGCAACTGCTGACAGCGAGAGCTGAGCTTGAGTCTGCTTCAGTGTGTGGCAGTCAACAGTCAAGCCACCCTAGTAATCGATCTGAAACCAAGGTAGGACTTAGCATAAATCTTGATGATGAGGAAGAACCGCAAAGCAAGGTTGAAAAGTGGTTGAATGAAAAAGAACCGACAGTTCTTAAGTCCTCATCAGCCATCATGACCTCAGCCGTGCAAAAGCTTGCGGATACCTTCCAAAAAGCTATACAGCCTGTTTCATTTCGTCAAAAACTTCCAAACTTCAGTGGCAAGCCTGATGAATGGCCGATATTTTTTTCGGCGTATGAAAAAACTGCCCATCTTTTTAGTGAGGATGACAACCTTATAAGAGTACGGAATTGTCTAGAGGGAGAAGCATTTAGAATGGTTAAGCCTCTTTTTGTCTCAAGTCAAAATCTTAAGTCGATTATCAAGACCTTACAGATGCGTTTTGGTAGACCAGAACTCATTTTGGAGTCAATGTTAAAAAAGACTCGTAGGCTACCTTCTGTCAAGGAAGATGACACTACAAGTCTTGTTGAGTTTTCGACAAATATTTTGAATTTTACTGCTACAGCAGAGTTATTACATCTAGAAAATTATGTATTAAGCCCTTACTTACTAAATGAATGTCTCAACAAACTTCCCTATAGTTTAAAATACAGGTGGGCTGAGCATGTAAGTAATAATGCTCTAAGCAGTCCCGACTTGAAGGAGTTTTCCAATTGGTTGGAAAAACAATGCTCAATCCTGAGTATTTACTTTCGTCCTACAGAAGAGAAACTCTGGCAGAAGAAAACTGACATAAAGCCGGTTTATACAAGTTCTACCGAAGACAAACAGTTTAACTGTATGTTTTGTCTCGACAGCCATGAAAGTGAACGATGTGGAGTTTTCAGGAAGGCAGATGTATCGCAGAGATGGAAAATGATTGTCGAAAAGAAACTATGTTTCTTCTGCTTTCGACGTCACCAGCTCCAAAAATGTAAAGTAAAAAAGGTTTGTGGGATAAATGGGTGCAGGTTGTTTCACCATCGTCTTCTCCATACTGACAAAATTGAGAGGTTTCCCAAACAGGACAGCGAACCGCAAAATAAAGAAATTATTAGCAGTCATGTTGTTAATAACCGTGTTCTATTAAGAGTATGTCCAGTGACATTATATGGCCCAAGTTGTCAGATCAACACTTACGCACTCTTAGATGACGGGTCAACAGTATCTTTGTTGGATTCAGCTACAGCCGATAAATTAGGCGTCAACGGTAGTATTGAACCACTCACGACATGCTGGTCCAATGCAACCCAACATTTCGACCCAACATCCATGACTGTGAAAGTTAAAATTAAAGGGTTATATGAGGACGAAGTATTTACATTAAACAATGTACGAACCCAGTCACCATTGGACTTACCAAATGGCGGATACTGTCAAACTGAAAAAGAAGTGGTCTCACTTACGGTCAATTGGTCAACCTTTACCGTCAGCAAATTTGAAACCTACAATACTTATAGGTCAAGACAACTGTGACCTTATTCTAGCAAGGAAAATAGTTGAAGGTCCTCCCAACTCTCCAGTCTTGTCTTGGAGCCGTTTAGGCTGGACATTGCACGGTAAATGTCATGAACACATTGGACGAGTAGATAGTCAATTCACTTTAACGTCTTTAGAAAGTGAAAAACTTCATGATATTATCAAAGATTCTTTCGAAATCAAGAATTATGGCGTGTCCCTAGTAGAAGATGACAATGTGAAATCAGTTGAAGACGAAAAAGCCCTCAAGATTTTAGAAGATACGACCAAAAAAGTAGGGGATAGGAATGAATCCGGCCTACTATGGAAGTCAGAAGACTTTAAATATCCACCGAGCTATGAAAATGCGCTGAAAAGGCTTAAGGGTATTGAAAGGAAGATGGCAAGAGACGAAAACTTTCATAACAAATACAAAGCCAAGATCACTGACTATGAAGAAAAAGGTTACATCAGAAAACTATGTGATGACGAAGCTAATGTTATAAATGACCGGACTTATTATCTGCCTCATTTTGGGGTAATAAATCCAAACAAACCTGAAAAACTGAGGTTAGTATTTGACGCAGCTGCTAAAGTGAATGGTGCATCATTCAATGATGGTTTGCTTAGTGGTCCTGACCTTTTGAACCCTCTGCCAGCAGTACTTCTCAAATTCAGATTAAGAAAATTTGCGATCGCAGGTGACATACAAGAAATGTTTCATCAAGTACGTATCAGAAAAGAAGATGTCGATTCGCAAAGGTTTCTATGGAGAGAAGATCCGAACAACAAACCAGATACCTATATCATGGAAGCAATGATATTTGGATCAACGTGTTCCCCGAGTACTGCCTTGTATGTAGTAAACAGCAACGCCAAGAGGTTTCTACAAATTTACCCAGAGGCAAGTAAAGCGATCCTCTGCAGTGAATACATGGACGATCTACTAGACTCTACTTATACAGAAGAAGAAGCTAGAATTAGAATACAACAGATAACAGAAATTCACAAGTCCGGAGGTTTTAAAATCTGTAACTGGTTGTCAAATTCAAAAGAAATTTTACTTGAAATGCCGGAAGATTTGAAGGCAAACTCTACAAAACAGCTGCAACCTAAAAGTCGTCTAGCTACAGAACGTATCCTCGGAATGTGGTGGGATGCTGAAACTGACCAATTTTCATTTCACCGGAACGCCGAAAAGGTACAGTTAGGTGAAACAAGGTATCCGACCAAACGTGAAGTTTTAAGAGGAGCTATGTCCATTTTTGATCAATTTGGATTAGTTGTACCTACTATTATAAAAGGGAGAATGCTTGTTCAAGACTTTTGGCGAACAAACATAACGTTGGACGAGGTTCTTTCAAGAGAACTTAGTAAAATATGGCAAGACTGGCTTCAAGCAGTGATTGTCTGCAGAGCTTCACCATACCTCGATGCTATTTTGACGTCAAAACAATTGAAAAAGTTGAACTCCATATGTTTGTCAATGCTAGTGAAGAGGCTATGCAGCAGTTTCATATCTACGTGTGCCAGAGGTACCCGAAAACTGCCCAAGAAATACATGGCCCCTTGGCCGAATCTCGGCTGTCTACCCAGGTCACGATGGCCAAGTACGAATAGTAGACATCACAACATCAAAAGGAACTTATCGTCGGCCTCTGACTAAAGTTGCAGTCCTTACCGTTGGAGGAGAAAAGATGTAATATGTTTCATATTACACATTGACTTGTGTTCTTTAATATGTTATATAATTTATGCCTGCCTTCATTCTTTATTTTAATTGAACCAACATATGTTTTATTATCATTATGACTTTGTAAATATGTCCAATAAATATAGGCTACACATCTTTTTTGTCAAAGTCTTGTCTGTCTTTAATATTTTTTACAAGTTGGTTGTTTAATTGAACTCAGTTTGTTTGTATATTACAAATCTGGCATCAATGAGAATGGAATGTCTATGTTATTGTATCTACAGTTACTCATGAGATATCTACAACTTATGACTATTGAAAGAACTATAGATTCTATCCCCATATTGTAGTTATCGCCAGATTTACGTAATTTAGTCAAACTGAGCAGCCTTCAGAGTGAGCTGACGTAAATTATTGATTTATTTAAAATAAGATATCTTTTAACCAAGTCAAACAAATAGGGTGACTTATTGTAAGGTATAGCATTATTTAGGTCTCATAAAATATATCAGAACTAAAAGTTTACTTTAAGGGATAAAATATACTTTTTAGAATGTACCTCAGCGTATTCTGTGGGTGACTGATTTCATTAACTATGTTCTTTTAAGTAAAAATTAGCTATAGCTCCTCCTATGCACTATATAGGAGAGATGACATTTAAGTCAATGCTTCAACTCAACCGATTAGGAGGTCTGGCCAATAAGTGATCTACAATCTTAGGAAGAGATGGTCACAATTGCTAGTAGGCCTACTAGTGACATTCTAGTGACTATGATTAGTTAGATGATGTCCTGTTTTTCCAAAAATCTCAATAATAAAACAGGTCATCCAAGTAATTTACCTTTATCCTAAACTTGACCTAACTGCTTTGGTCTATTGAAAAAAAAAAATAGACCAGGCCTAACCTACATTTGGAAAAACTTGTAAAATGTTTAAATTCACTACTACACTGATATACTATGACAGGTAAGTATTTTAAAGTTGAGTTTTGAACAAATAATGGTAGCCACTAAGATACGCTGGTTCATAAAGAAAAACTTGATACAATACAGATAGGTTCAATTTCAATAAGTGGATTAGCCTAAGAACTTTTTTCTGGAGACCTTCTGCTCATGAAGTGAGCTTTACCCACTTGTGTGGAGATGTGCTAATTGTGTATAGCTGTGCATGAATATTGATTCGTTTGCAGACATGTGTGGCACACGGGTGACCTGGTCGACCTTAACCAAACATGCCTACTGTTCAAATTTACACCCATCAAGGTTTAAAACCCCTGCCTTTGACTCAATAGTAATGAACGTCGCAACTTACCGAGGATGATTATCGGACGGCCGCTGAGGTTGCAGTTCTCCAGCTTGAGTACGTGGAGCTGCGTGGACAGCCGCAGCGCTCGGCTAAGGATCGGCATAAACTGTTCATTGAGAGTTGTGTTCCTAGCGTCTAGCTCCTCCAAGCACTTGGTCTGTGATACAGAAGCAGTGAATTAGAAATTTTGAGATTCGATCGACCGATGTATCAGATAGGCTACTAAAAGTTAAATAACTAACATGAGGATAGAAAACTCTCTCAGGATTTCTCACCAGTGACTCTAGATTTGGGTTACTCCGACGAGCATTCAATGAGCGTTTGCATCACAACAGTTTTGATACTTACAGTGACTACTAGGTGATCATCAAAATCTCAAATGGTAAGACTAAGTGCAATCGCCTCAGACTGACCTGCGTTTTACTATCGGTTGAAAAGAGCCATCATAGATCAAAGCAAAAGAATGTGATAAAAATGAAAACAAGGGCAGCTAAATGAGAGTGTGTAGGAATCTGCTATTGTAGCTGGTGAACAAATATTCATTTTTTTTTGTAACTGAAGGAAAAGTAGGCCTAGTTGATTTTTACTCAATACAAAACTCACCCGTTTGATCATCCGAGAGCAAGCCTGCCATCCTCTCGCAGCGATGCAGTGATTCCCCGTGATGTTCAACCTCACAGCTGACTCATAATACTCCATCATGTCAAATAATGCAACAGACGACTGTAACATACATTATCATTTAGTTTTTGAATGTTTCACTACGATCCACAACATTGAACATTTCACTCAAGGGTGTCATTGAGTAATTGAAGACACATCGACTAGGTAAAACTGTTGGACGGGTAAGTTTAGTGCTTTCATGGTTTTAAGTTAGCATCACAGGTATCAGCTAATTAGGTAAAATCATATCATTCTATGGATAACCTCAAAAATACACTGGGTGTTGGTATAAGTAAATCCACTTGGAAAATTCTATGTTGATTGAATAAGTGTGTGGGCTTAATTCATTTACAAATTTCTGAAGGTTAACAACTAATGAAATATAATTCAGACCAAAGAGAATGGGGTGTATAACTTAAATTATATCATGAGGTGAATTCAGTGAATCTTACAAGTGTGCAAAGCAGTAAAAAAGTCTACTCAGTAATAACTGACGAATACACAATTCTAGACAATCAGGTTTAAATTCAACTTCCTCACTTAAAACTAAAATGTATAGCCTAACATTATTTTTGCAATAAGGTCACTGGAAATGAGTACAAAGTCAATAGGTCTGCTAATACAGTCCAAGGTGCTGTGTCAAACAAACCGCTGCAAGCCAGGTTGCAACTAAAGGAGTTGACGTGGCTACATAGAGACAGAGCCTGCTTAGGATAGAGAATTTTGTTAAAGAGAAGGTGAATTTGAAATAAAACATTGTGTTGGTATAAGTTACTAAATTATGAAGATAGATCAAAAAGAAAAGCATACAGTAACTTAGATATTTTTATTTCTAATAAAACATTACGTGTTGGTCTTAGGCTACTAAGTTAAATTATGAACTGAGAAATAAAAATGAAGAGCATAACTTAACTTAAATTGAAATGAAATGATGTTTATTGCCGTTAAACTCAAATACAGGCATTGGCAAGCGTCCCAATCAATAGGTAAACAAAACAAAATAAACATTATTGCATTGTTTTCATTAACAAATAAAATCCTTAATACTATAAAAACAATTACAAATTAAAAGTTCTTTAAGCTATCTTAAATTTACAGAAGTCTATTTCACTCCTGGGATCATTTGGGAGGGCATTAAAAAAAATGACAGAATTGTAAAACATTTTATTAAAAAAAAATAAGTTTTGTGTCTGGGGATATTCAAAGTATATTGAATTTGGTATAAGATGCTGATAAAGTTCAGAGTTTTTCTTAAGAAAAAGCAGTGTATGAAAAATGTAAATACACGGAAAAGTGAGAAGACCCGTTTCAGAAAAAAAAGCACTTGCATGATTGTTTTGACTTCAGATGACCTCTGATGGCTTTCTTCTGCATCCTAAAGATTTGTTTGGTGTGGACGTTTTCGGAACCCCAAATGACAACAGCATAGGATAAATAATGGATATACGGGGGCAAAATATACAGTTAGCAAAACATCTCTGCTCATAGAGTTCAATAGAGTTCAAAGGTCTATATCTACTCTATGCAGATATCTCTAAAATATCAGTGGGGGATGTAGGCCTACATTTACCTCATCATCAAGATTTGTGCCTTCTAGATTTATTGTTATGAACTGTATTCTCTTCAAAATTTCTTCTAGGGACTCACAAGCTGCTGGTCCCAGCATCTCGTCTTTAAGATCCAGCATTTCATTTCTGTCCAAATCGTAGTCTAAATTCTGCAAAGCACGAAAATGATATGTAAATATATATAGCTTATAAGAAATTAAACAGACAACATAACTTAGGCTGGATAACAAATGTTTTTGCATTAGGTATCCCTACTTATTTTAATGTAGGTAATCCTATATGGTACTAAGGCTAGGTACAGTACTTTTTCCCTTCTATGGCTCAAGCGTTGACAAACTGAGAAAGAGACGATTTCCTACAACTGACATAGGGGCAGAAGACATAACTTAAGACATTTATTTAAGTAACTTTTACATGTGTAGGCTACATGCATAGACAGGTCATTTTATTTGTTATGCCTAATAAATTGCATTCAGTATTTAGGGTAAATATAACTTGGAATAAATTACAGGCGTTATAAATACAAAATTAAAATTGAGCGACGCCCCAAATCTATGTTTGCACTTATAGGGCAGGAGAAATACATCAGTAATCAATGATGATAGATTTATTATGCTCATGAAGAGTTTAGACTAGACTATGTTAAACACCAGCCACCATCTGTGTTAAATCTAGTTTGAAAGTGTGACCTATGCTCTTATTGTATGTGACTCAATTTTTCATCTTTTCTTTGATTTACCGGTACGGTACCTTAAATAGAATTCATTAACTTACACGTATCTTTTTTACGACTGAAACTTGGTTAAAATATTACCTGGAGTTGAGTAATCACCCTACTTATGGGTCTTGCTCCATGTTTCTCACAAGAAGAAACATATTTTGCCACCAAGTCATCTTTCGTAACACTATCGGCTGCAACAAACATTGAAACACATTAGGTTGGTTACTACTACCATAGACAAAAAGAATTAAATATAGACCGTCAGCTGTGCTGCGGTTACCATAGCTTCTGGCGCACACCGCTTGGAGCGCCATGTATTTACGGCGTACGCGCTACGTAAACTACAGCGGTGTGCGCCGGAACCTATGGTAACCATGGTAACCACAGCACGGCTGACAGTCTAAATTTAATTCTTTTTGTCTATGCTACTACTAAGGATGATACAGTGTATTGTAATGGAAGGAATCATATATTGTAAAGAGGAAGTGTTTGGAAATGTTGTGTGAGTAGGCTGGAAGTGTTGTTAAACAATAGCTTTTTGTGCTGACCTACTGAAGGTTGTTTCTTTAACACGTTCACTGCTAAAGGAAATTATAAAATCGAATCGTATTGCTAAAAAACTTTATTGTTGTATAACATTCCTTTTTGTGTCCTTATTGAAATACAATATTATATAATACGATCGGAAGTGAATATGACGTCAAAAAGTGACGTCATAATAATGGGTCAGTACTGACCCATCAGGAGCCAGAGTCAGAAAAAAATGGAAATGTCACTGAATACATTATATATGTCACTAAAAATATATGTTCTAAAGATAAATGTAGTCATTATGATAAAATAACCAACATAAAATAGTATATCAATTGATTGGAATTGATTATGACTTCATAATGTGACGTCATATAGGTACATGGGTCAGTGCTGACCCATTAGGAACTGGAGTATAAAAGATTTGAAATGTTAATATTATTGAAATAAAATAGTTTAAAAAATAATTGAAATTGAATATGACGTCACAAAGCACAAAAAAGTAGCAAAGCGAGGGGCGTTCACAGTAATGTGGGTCAGTACTGACCCAGCCGCCACGGCGGGAGCGAGAGGCGGGAACCAACTCAACGGTGAACAAAGCAAGTCACACACTACACGCTAACGTGGTTTAGGTCCACCTTCAACTGACACTAGGCTAGCACTGAGCAACATATTGATTCACTGCAGTGTGGGTTAGTACTGACCCGGCAGCATGAGCGATTCGATCGCCGTGGGTCAGTACTGACCCACCAAATTGGGGTTTCAGTTTCTAACTAAATGATTTATACAGTTCCACTCTGCTCTACCTTTTTGATTATAGTTTAAATAGCTTGGTGTTCTTTGTAGGCTATTGTTTTGGGTTTTAATAAAGTTAGGTTTTGTAAGCGAGTATTTCAGGGAAGAAATACCTACCGTTACAGTCTAGATTTAACCCTCGAGGAGGCACTTCACCAGTAAAACAGGAGCGGGCGCATGCAGAGTTTTATCCCGCAACACTAAATAGCATAAATTTTACCCATTTAACTTGTTGTTATAACGAAATATTGTATGTAAATGTTGAATAAAACCTAATCAGAAACCTAATTTCTTTGTCAATAACACCAATCTTTTAACTTGATATGACGTAATATTTAACGTAATATTTCAAATAAACATATTGAGCAATTTTCTAGTATAAAGACACTGTGGGTGTTACGATAGAGGGCGCATGCAGAGTTTTGTTCCGCAATAATGCAATTATAGGGTACATATAGTCTACATGCAAACAAAATATATTTGATCCCTAATTATAAATGAAACAATAAGTTAGCCTACATTTAAACATGATTATATTTTCGTATATATAAAATATACACACAGTTTGACAAGAGAGCATGAGAAAATAAACTCTAGCCTACGCTATGCAATAGGGCGCACACGGAGAAAACCTCTGCAAAAATGACACCACGATACTGAATTGCAACTGACAACAAAATAAGGACGAATTAGGGGGTAAAAATAGCTTAGGGGCATTCCCAGGATGAGGTGCGTGAAGTATGGAGCCGAACACGACTCCCAACACCCAATATGCATTATTTATATTAACAAAAACTACAAGTGCGGAGGAAAAGTTGAGGAATAAGTTACGAGTACCCTACCTAGTTTAGAAGTAGGCCTAACTTAAGTAAATAGATTGTTTAGGCTAACTTATTTTAATCTTCCAGAAGCCTTGTTTTAGTTACAGAAAAGCAACAACGCCACTTTGTTGACAGAATTCCTTTCAATTCAATTAAATTGAAAAGGCTATTTAATGCAAAAACCCATTCATGAAGCAGTACAATAGGCTATAGGTTAGAAGGTTTGTTAAGCTTCACCTTCACCTGACAAAATAAGGCTTTATGTCTAAGTATTGAGCTTTTACATTGTTGCAAACCATCAAAGGTCGTGTAAATTGTTACAGATAACGAGTAATTTAGGGTCTTACAACCTGATAACTTGTAAGTTAATCTTAAAACCAACTTTAATGAGACCTGAAAAACAATGTGCATTGTTAACTAATTAAATAAAATAGGTTATTAAACAAAAAATAACGAAAGATAATACAGCTTTAAAAAGTTAAGAACAGTATTTAATTAAATACTGGGGCAATCAAACATAGTCATGTGATTATAACTACGAGACTTAACAAGTTATTTAAGCTAGGCCTAGTCTTAAGTAATCAATGCTAAATGGAGAGCCCACATTTACCGAATTCCCAAGGATTTGCCGGCTCTAAAAATCCAGTGACTATCTGTTGGTCATCTTCTGGAAATGATACTCTCCTGTCAAAGGGATGTTTTCTTGGGGGATCATTCCGATTTCGCAGACAAGACGGCACGGAGCCAGCAGTCAAGGTCGTCAAAGCTTGTTCGGGAAGTTGATCTGTTTTAACACTCATCTTAGCTACATGAACACACTTAAATGAATTTTATGAACACTGATTATCTTAATACAACTTCTCTCATTGTAAATAAACCCGTCGTAATATATCCCTAAAAGTACACACAATTTCAGGTACAACTTTCACTCAAATTTACTAACACTAGAAGTAAGCAGCCATGATAGTTCACCCAAACAGATGTTTGAGTTTGACTGCGGTTCGGTTCTGTTGTTCTGCTACTTCTCTCTGTTTGATTGCTTCCAGATTGCAGCTGGTGGCAAAATCCTAATTGTTATCAAGGTAAATTACAACAATTTTGTTCGACCTAAATTCCAACAAGACCGAATAACTACGGTACTGTATGAGAAACATTAATTCCACAAATATAACCTCAGCATAAAGTAACCTTATTACATCTGGATCTGCAATGCGAATATGCTTTGAATCGTGGTAATATAAATATGTTCATACAGGACAAGTTTTTGCAAACAAACAATAAATATTATAAGTAGTAAACATTACATTTACGTATAGTGAGTGCCACCATAGATTAAACATACTGTACTCCCTCGAGTTGGTTGGTCTATGGTACCACTAATTATGGATCTATGATCGAAAGGCGGCCGTGGATCGTATCATAGATAATAAAATAGCCTTCATTAAGCATTCTCCCTAATAAAACCAATCGATTTCGTCCCTAGAATTAAATTTAAAAAAAAGATGTCCCATTTCGCATACATCACAATGTATGCGAACGTCACCAATCGCAAACGTCACTTATGAATAATGCCTCTTATAATATACCAACCGGTCAAAACCTTAGTCAATGGTTACGCCTTCCAATAAAAAAATGTTAAAAGAATGACCACTATCACCATAGACTAACCAACACAAGTATGTTTTATCTAAGCCACTATCATAGACTAGCCAAGGAAGTGGGTTTTATCTATGATACTACTATTCTTACAAGCCAAGCTTCTGATTGTACAAGGGCGTGAGTGAAAATTTAAAAACGTACGTTTTCAGGAAAAGCACTTTGCAAATTGTTTTCTCCTTTTTTCAAAACTTTTATTATTTTTTTTATTTCATTACCATTTAAAGTTTCATAAAATGTCCATGGTAACGCAATATCTTTGGTAGTTTTTTTTTTAAGAGTATCTTTAGTGGAAAAAACAAAAACCTGTCACGAACATAAAGGACGTTTAATATTACAAATGGTTAATATTATTTTTATAACTATGTTTGGCTATAAACTAATTTACTTTTATGACAATTATACAATAAAAAGGTCACTGAGCTTTTAGTATATTTGGTCTTTCTAGAAAAAAATAAAAATCTCAAAAAATTGAAAAAGAGCCAATAAAATCTTTTTAAGTTTGTATAACTCCGAAAAAACTTACCTGAGACCCAAAAAATCGTTATGTTTGTATAGAGGTGTGCTTCTTTTGTGTATAAAACATTGAAATATGACGATATTTTAATTTTTGAAATTTTTATGATATAAATCATAAACGTGGTGATGGTCAGGGACAAGCGGTACGGTCGTAAATTGTCTGGAATAATCTAAATCTTTCTAAACAATCTTTCAATTATACTGTTAGTTATAACAAAAATATGTGTTTCAATTGAACTAAACTGTTCAATTTACAATTATATTAAAGTTATTGTCACGTCCAAACACACTATAATCCATAAGGCTGGATTGGAAGTGAAAAAAACCCGCGATGGTCGTGAAACTTTGGTCGTGAAATTACGTGTTATTTGGTTCTGTTCTGGCGGTGGTAGCCCTGCACCTCATGTTCCAGGATACAAAGTGGACTTCTAGGTTAATCTAGCAATTGAAATATCTTATAAACAAAAATTAACACCATGTCTACTTCATCGAATGACTACGTACGGTCATGGACACAAGAAAATTACAAAAAACACAATCTTTCCTTTATTAGTCTTGTAATTCCTCCTTTCAACTCGAAACGACCGGGACTACAATCCTGACGTACACCCCGAACTAGTCTCTAAAACCAACTGACTCCATCGACGCCTGCAGGCTTGCCACTGTCGTGCTCCAAAGTTGAAAATTTTTCCCAAATGGTCGTGACGCCAAATCGAGGGACAGACTTATTTTGTCGTGGTAGTCAGTTTGCAATGACAATAAAATTATAATATGCTCCTTTTTTGTAAGTTTAATAACCATTGATGACATAAAAATATGGCTTTATATATTTCGGCATGAATAATTAGTCTAAAAACAGCGTGAAAGTTGGAAAATGTACCCTAGGGACACTTCATGGTCGTGAATTTCGAGACTTTAAAAATACGAAAAAATTACCTAGAACCTATTTAAAACCAAATAAATGTGTGTAACATGTTGCCCCCGTCCCAAAAAATATTAAAACACATAATAATAAACTACAAATCCAGTATCTACGAAGTAAAAGGCCAGGGACATGAAAACGTACGTTTTTAAATTTTCACTCAAAGGTGAGTAGTCTGGAGTGTGGGAACTGTTTATGATGATTAGATTAAGGTATCTGCAATCTAAAAATGTTATGGGAAGGGAGGGAAACATGACCGCGACGTAGGAAGTGGTGAAGGAAGTAGAAAAGGTGAGCAGTCTGGAGTGTGGGAACTGTTTATGACGATTAGATTCAGATATATGCAATCCTAAAATGCTATAGGAAGGGAGGGATACAGGTCCACGACGTAGGAAGTGCCGAAGGTATCTGCAATCCAAAAATGTTATGGGAAGGGAGGGAAACAGGTCCGTGACGTAGGAAGTAGTGAAGGAAGTAGTAAAGGCGAGCAGTCCGGAGTGTGGGAACTGTTTATGACTAATAGATTAAGGTATCTGCAATCCAAAAATGTTATGGGAATGGAGGGAAACAGGTCCGCGATGTAGGAAGGGGTGAATGAAGTAGAAAAGGCGAGCAGTCCGGAGTGTAGGAACTGTTTATGACTATTAGATTATGGTATCTGCGATCCAAAAATGTTATGGGAAGGGAGGGAAACAGGTCCGCGATATAGGAAGTGTGGTGAAGGAAGTAGAAAAGGCGAGCAGTACGGAGTGTGGGAACTGTTAATGACTATTAGATTAAGGTATATCTACAATCATAAAATGCTATGGGAAGGGAGGGAAACAGGTCCGCGACGTAGGAAGTGATGAAGGAAGTAGTATAGGCGTGCAGGCCGGAGTGTGGGAACTGTATATGACGATTAGATTAAGGTATCTGCAATCCTAAAATGATATGGGAAGGGAGGAAAACTAGGTCCGAGACGTAGGAAGTGGTGAAGGAAGTAGTCAAGGTGAGCTATACAGAGTGTGGGAACTGTTAATGACTATTAGATTAAGGTATCTACAATCATAAAATGCTATGGGAAGGGAGGGACACAGGTCCGCGACGTAGGAAGTGATGAAGGAAGTAGTAAAGGCGTGCAGTCCGGAGTGTGGGAACTGTTTATGACGATTAGATTAAGGTATCTGCAATCCAAAAATGTTATGGGAAGGGAGGGAAACAGGTCCGCGATGTAGGAAGTGATGAAGGAAGTAGTAAAGGCGTGCAGGCCGGAGTGTGGGAACTGTATATGACGATTAGATTAAGGCATCTGCAATCCTAAAATGCTATGGGAAGGGAGGAAAACTAGGTCCGAGACGTAGGAAGTGGTGAAGGAAGTAGTCAAGGTGAGCTATACAGAGTGTGGGAACGGTTTATGACGATTATATTAAGGCATCTGCAATCCTAAAATGCTATGGGATTGGAGGGAAACAGGTCCGCGACTTAGGAAGGGGTGAAGGAAGTAGAAAAGGCGAGCACTGTGGAGTGTGGGAACTGGAAACAGTTTGTAGCAGTTAGAATAATGTATCTGCAATACTGAAATTCTACGAGAAGGGATGGAAACATGTCCACGACACAGGAAATTGTGAAAGAATTAGTAAAGGCTAGCAGTGCGGAGTGTGGGGAATGGAATCATGTAACTGCAATACAAAGACTGCTTTCAGAGTAAACTAATGATTTAGCTCGGTCCCCAGGTACTTCATATTAAAAGGAATAAAATTGTGTCAGCTGTTTCAACTTCACATTGTTTTAAAAACACGGAAGTTAAAAATTAATGAAAATAAATCAGCACACATTAATTTTACCCTAAATCAGGCTACAGGTCCTCCAGTATCCATGAACAATATTCATTTCCCTCCAGTAACAGTAACAGAAATAAAATACTTGGGCATGCACTTATAGATGCAACACTTAATTGGAAGGCACATGAAAATGAAAATCATTTCAAGGCACATATCTGGACTAAAAGACAACATCTAAATTTAAAATAACTAATCTTAATTGGCTTCTTGGATCTAAATCAAAACTCTTAGTACACAAAATAAATTGTTACTTTACAAAGCAGTTCTAAAACCAATTTGGACTTATGGGATTCAGCTTTGGGGATCAGCAAGTACTTCAAACATTGAAATTATTCAACGTTACCAATCAAAATGACTACCTAAGTAAAATAGTCAACACACCTTGGTTTGTTACCAACATACCAACAGAACACTTCAATGATCTTAAAATTCGAACAGTCAAAGAAGAAATTACAAAACCTAGTGAAAAATACATTATCAGATTGGAAAATCACTCAAATCATTTTGCACTAAATTTATTGGACAATCACAACTCCATTTTCAGACTGAAGAGACATACAATATATTGGGCCTCCCATTCAGATTCGCTCAAGTGTTATCAAAATTCTCTTTGTTAGCTAGTGTTGGCAGTGGTCAATCACTAGCTTATGTTCTTCAAGTTAACTTTTAATGTTGTACTAGTGTACGCGTTGCTCGAAATCGAGCAATTGCAAAAAAGTAAAGAAGTTATTTAAAAACAAATAAAAGTCATCATAATTTCCGATGGGTTTAAAAGACTCGACTAAAAGATTACGTACCTAACAGTTCCATATAATCAAAATTTCAGTCAATTTTTTATAGCGATAACAATTTGTTTACATGACTAAGAACTACCTGATTTTCTGCATAACCTCTCTGTCGTAATTTTATTTGCATCAATTGGCATTCTATTTGGCTAGTTACTGTTATATTGTAAACTATATTTACAGAATTGAAAGGCTTAATGTCGTTCAGATGGTTTTTTGTTTCCCTTATAAATGTGAATGATAATTGAATAATAAGAATCCTTCAATGAAAGATTTAATAAGGTTTCTTGGATGTAAACACATTCTTTTAAAATCACTTGACTTTTATGAAAACATATATTTAATGATTAATGTCCTTGCCGTACCAGTTGAATTCAGACTTAGAGGGGTTTCCTTTGCCAATCATCATAAAGTTAAGTCCATGTTTACTACAAAATAGTAGCACTTCGGCTAACATCCTTGTTCATTGTTTGTGGAAATCATCATATTGTAGCTGTAGGTGTTCTTCATTATTATAGGTTGATAATGATGGTAATTTTCTTATCTCTATTTCTTCTACTTGTAGGCTAGGCCTTTTAGACTTTTACCTGGGCAAAATTGATAACAAAGCAAAACCAACTGGAATGTGTTAGGCATGCTTCCCTTAACATTTTGTGAAAATTCCCAACTTTTCCCACTGTAGCAAAATCCGCCATCTTGGAAAATGGCGGACAATCTGTAAAACACTGCAAGGTTCCACTTAAAAACTTATTGTTCCAAAACCATTCCATCTAGAAAAGTCTAATTTGTCTTAGATTCTTCGGCATAATGTTATCTACAAGAAAATACCATATTAAATAATAGTAATATGATTTTTAATAGTGAAAAAACAAATTAAAATTTAAAATATGTAAAAATATGAGACATATTCTTACTTTTTGGGGGGTTTCGCCATTATTATTAAGGAAATGCAGATTTTACCTTCAACAAACATGTAGAGCTTTACATTCCGCTTCATTTCCATATATAATATAACAATGTTTGAGCAATATTGACGTAAACGGCTAGTGTCAAAGTACAGTCTCATGTAACGCACCTGTGGGACCAAAATGTATATAGCGTGGTTGTATAAAGTGGCATAATACTTCAGTTCTGGCGGGGAACATGCAACTTGAGGTGGTAGCATAGTATAGAAGTCCCTGAACGTAAAACTGCCCAGACCCCAATTTTTAAAGACCTCGGTCAATGACGTCATCAAGTTGGCGGCTGTAAAAGGATGCTGGGTCGCCATGAATCGGTTATAACCTCCGATTGCCTGAACAGATTTTAATGAAATTTGGCATACAAGTGCTTGAATACATTATCTCAGCCCAGGTTGTCTGTCAATGGTCTAGTTCGATTAAGTCGTTTCAAAATGGCGGCCGTTAATAATTAAAATAATACAAATGTATCAGTTTTTGTGGTTTCAACTCCCTCCAGAGATCTGCAGCAACCTATTAATTTTCCTTGCAATCACAGGTTATGATGCCGTCTCTACTTTTCATGGAATTGGTTCCCCTACTACAGCAAACCTGCAGACCAAGTGAGTTCCATTTGCCTATTTTGATATTCAATTAAATCCATTTCAATAACATTCGTTTTCATGAGTACCTAGGTTTGCTGTCACAGGGAGAGTTATAAAGTAAATTTTTATTAACATAATAATAGCTTAGTTTAAAATAAATAAATTTGCCTAGTTTCATCAAAATATATCTCCAACCAAGCAAACTAAAACAGTTTATTTATTATCCGTAAGAATAATTTTAAATTTACAATTCTTTGAATTATCTCCGTAACCAATACCCGTACAAAAATACATCAGAATACTAAATTATTTATTTGCCTAAGCTCTTCACAATCTTTTAGAGATAAATTAGGGATTTCTATGATTTGATGGTCAAAAATGAGAAAAACAAATTTTTACCCTATAAATCCCCCCAACCACCCCGAGAGGTTCCCATGGTCCGGTCAAGCTGGTTCGTGAACGTATTCGAAGAAACGTAGGTTTACACGTTTGTACAAAATTTCATCGAAATCGGATAATTTTTGTGTGATTTATTGTACTAACGGACACACACATAAACAGGGTGTTCAAAAACACCTGCATACCAATTTTAGGGAAAATAATTACCTTGGTCCAATTCAAAATGGCGGGCATTTTAATTTTTAAAATCAAAATTACTAAAAGTGTCAAGAAAACTTTTAGTTAGCATTTAAATTTCCTATCAAACTACTTCCAGTTAAAAACGATCGAAAAAAAATAATTTAAATATTAAGACTTTTAGTTGTAAATTGAAGAAAACCTGGCTAGCTTAGCCTCATTCCGACTATATTTACAACTAAAAATCGTGATATATCAGTCATTTCTCTTAAGGTTTTTTTGAACTTGGTATTGTTTGATAGGGAATTTTAAATGTTAAACAGAAGTGTCCTTGACACTTTTTCATAAAATCTTCAATTTTCAATAATTCTTTATTTAAAAATTAAAAGAACGCCATTTTAAATTTTTGACTTGGACCAAGGTAATTTTTTACCTAAAATTGGCATTCTACCTTTACAAACATAGCAAGTTTCATAAAGTTCAGTCAAAATAATCCAAAGATAAAAATTTTCATAACAAATTACAAAACAGTGGATATCTGAACGATACTATGTTCTTCTTATTTTGGCACAAGGGATCAATTTGTAAATTTTGTTCCTACCCTTTTTGAACACGCTGTTTGTATAAATGTGTGTCCGTTAGGAAAAATTATCCGACTTTGATGACATTTGGTACAAACGTGTAAATCTACGTTTCTTCGAACAAGTTCGCGAACCAGCGTGATCGGACCGTGGGAACGGGGTTTTAGGCGGGATTTAAGGGGTAAAAATTGGGGTTTCTTATGTTTAAACCTCAAAACATGACATTCTCCAATTTATCTTAAAACAATTCCAAGATCTTGAAAAAAAACAAAAATAATTTAGTATATTGAAGTGTATTTGTACGGTTATAGGTTACGGAGAAAGTTCATTTTTTTATTATTCCCATGTTATTCTTACGGAGAATACATAAACTGTTGTAGTTTGCTTGTTTATAAATATATTTTATGAAACTTGGCAAATGTATTTATTTTAAACTTTGCTACTAGTATATAAATAAAAACTTGTTTTATTACTCTCCCTGTAGCAGCAAACCCAGGTACTCATGAAGTCTGTTATTGAAATAAGTTAGATTTAATTTAAAATCAAATCAGTCAAATAGAAACTCACTTAAGTCTGCAGGTTTGCTGTGGTGGGGGTATTTTGCCAATTCCATGGAATTTAGAGACGGCATCACAACCTGTGATTGCAAGGAAAATTAATAGGTTGATGCAGATCTCTGGAGGGAGTTGAAAACACAAAAAAACCGAAACATTTGTATTATTTTAAATATTAACGACCGCCATTTTGAAACGACTTAATCAAACTCGACCATTGACAATCTGGGCTGAGATAATGTATTCAAGCACTTGTATGCCAAATTTCATTAAAATCGGTTCAGGTAATTGGAGGTTATAACCGATTCATGGCGACCCAGCATCCTATTACAGCCGCCATCTTGATGACGTCATTACGGACGACCGAAGTCCTTAAAAATTGGGACTGGGCAGTTTTACGTTCAGGGACATCTATACTATGCTACCACCTCAAGTTGCATGTTCCCCGCCAGAACTGAAGTATTCTGCCACTTTATACAACCATACAACCACACTATAAGCATTTTGGTCCCACAGGTGCGTTACATGAAAGTGTACTTTGACACTCGCCGTTTACGTCAATATTGCTCAAACATTGTTATATTATATATGGAAATGAAGCGGAATTTAAAGCTGTACATGTTTGTTGCAGGTAACATCTGTATTTACTCAATAATAATGGCGAAAACCCAAAAAAAGTTAGAATATGTCTACTTTTATTTACATATTTTAAAATTTAATTTGTTTTTCCCCTATTAAAAGTCATATTACTATTATTTAATATGATATTTTCTTGTAGATAATATTATGGCGAAGAATCTAAGACTAACTAGACTTTTCTAGATGGAATGGTTTGGGAACAATAAGTTTTTAAGTGGAGCCTTGCAGTGTTTATAGATTGTCCGCCATTTTCCAAGATGGCGGATTTTGCTACAGTGGGAAAAGTTGGGAATTTTCACAAAATGTTAACTGTTAAGGGAAGCATGCCTAACACATTCCAGATGGTTTTGCTTTGTTATTAATTTTGCCGAGGTCAGGCCTAGTTTTATGCTACTGGTCTTAGACTATTGGTGGCGTTCTATGACTTTGCTATGTTTCCATGGTCAACAAATCGTTTCTTTCAATGATTTCTCAAGAAATACAGTACTATGTCAATTCATTTTTCTTATTTGGTAAAACATATCAAATTGTCCAGGCTTTCTCGATTTTTTACATTGCAATATGTACGAATGCAAATTAAAATCTAATATATAAAATTCTCGTGTCACAGTGTTTGTCTGCAAACTCCTCCGGAACGACTTCACCGATCGTTATGAAATTTGGTGTGTAAATTCTGTAGGTATGCGAATCGGTCGTAAACTATTTCCCGTTTCGAAATTCTTAAAAGGGCTCCGCCCCAGTGGCTCTGGAGTTTCCCATGTTAACCTTATGAGAAATGGAATTAATGAATCTTAACAGCTGTTTCAATTAAACAAGTTGGTTCTGTTCTATGATGTTCAATAGCATTAAAGTTACAAGGATTACCAACAGGGTGCAGCACTATTATTTCTTTTACATTTATGACAACAGCTAATCTGCAACCAAAAGGTGAGTGAGCGTAGCGAACGAACTTCAACCTGGAGGCGAGTTAGCGTAGCGAACGAGCTAACCTGAAGGCAAGTGAGCGCAGCGAACGAGCTCCAACCTAAAGGTGAGTGAGCGTAGCGAACGAGCTCCAACCCAAAGGTGAGTGAGTGTAGCGAACGAACTTCAACCTGGAGGCGAGTTAGCGTAGCGAACGAGCTAACCTTAAGGCAAGTGAGCGCAGCGAACGAGCTCCAACCTAAAGGTGAGTGAGCGTAGCGAACGAGCTCCAACCCAAAGGTGAGTGAGCGTAGCGAACGAACTTCAACCAGGACGTGATTGAGCGATGCGAACGAGATCATCTTGAAAATTAAACGTAACGGTACTTTCTTTCCATCGGTCTGTCTTAGGGGAAACCTATAACTTAGGCGATACGAAGTTCGCCGGGTCAGCTAGTAGTAAATATATAATTTCAACAAAATCTGTAAATATAGGCCTACCCAATGTTTTTTTTTTTTATTAAACTGAAAAATAAATAACAGCAATTAAATTATACAGCTGATCAAAATGTAAACAATTATGTTCTTCATAAGGATAAGATGGGAACTTTAACAGTCACCGGGGCAGAGCCCAAGAGGCTTTTTCAAAAATGTAAGATCAGTTTGCAAATCTACGTGACACGCTCTTTCCAATGAGACGTCAATGGATAAAATCGGTTAAGAAATGGCAGAGGAGTTCAACCGACAAAGTTTCATGTAAGCGTATTAATTATATAGACTAGTGAACCTGTGTGGCTCAATGCCCCGCAAAATAACATATGAATTTAGAAAACAAATTCATCGTGTTATATAGGCTATTGACTCGAAGTCGAAAATCAAATATACAGTAATAATAAAGCCTTATTTTTTAGCTGTATGTGTATTATATTTAGTAAATTAATAAGTGTCCAAGTTCAAGTTTATTATTGGGCAGTTATTTTTTAAAGATTTTTAAAACACATTTAACAAAACATTTTATCATATCAAACCAATAGGCCTATGTAGCACATTTTGAGGGTCATAAAAATGCTGCTTGAAGAAAACACTTTTTAAAAATAAACACTAAAAAAACAATATTTTTATCACAAAAGCACTTCCATGAATACTATGATTTTAGTCTTAAAGTTACAGGAAGATTACCCTGGTCACTTTTCAATTTTCCGTAATGAATATGCGTATCCTATTAAAAGATGTAGCCTTACTTAAAACAACATATAATATAGTTGCTCATGACTGAAATTGGTCTGGGTAAGAACAGTGCTGCTTTTTAATTAAAGTGCTTGTGCTGAAAATGCCAAAGATAACAGAAATTAGCATCTTTCCATTTTAAAAGGTAAGTTTGCTTCAGACGGGCACATTTTTATCCTCGAAATCAAAATATGTCCCCACTCACTTGTTCCAGTTAAGACTTTAAATTCTATTAAGTTGTTAACAATTCCGATCACATGAAGCCTTGTGCCATTAATGAGGCCCTTTTTGATGTATTAATATTCCCGATAAATACCTTTTATTATTAGTCTAATCTGTGTCTTGGCAATCCACTGACCTCTATATTTAAAAACTCTGTTGGATTTTCTAGATTGGTGTCTCCACCTTCGTCTTTTTTCGAGGACCCACTCTTCTTCCCCTTGGCATAGCCTACTGACAATTAATTACCTAACCTGTCAAGTTCATGTAGTAATTCATTAATACTGTTAGTTTATAAAGAAAATTAGATAAAAGCTACTTGACTTGGTGCTTTCATAACTGCAAACTCAAAATACACCCACAATTAAAAAAAGAATCAAGTTATTGATAAAAAACTATCATGTTTGTGTAACAACATTATTCACATGAAGTAGATAATTTGTTTGATTTGACGATCAGCTGTTTCGTTTCTAATGAATTAATAATAAATATAAAAGATTTGTGATTTTAAATACATAAATTATTATAGTAAAGTTTTCTAAATCATGGTAACTTATTCTCAATTAAATTTTACTATTCCCAGCATTAAAATAAAGTATTAAGATCCATTATGGGTAAACTTTAAGGTAAACAATCCTTGATTGAAATCTTACTAATATTATAAATGTGAAAGTTTAGATGTATGGATGTATGTTTGTGACAAGTGAACGCAAAAAATACTGGTCGGATCGGTCTGAAATTCCGCATGATGATAGCTCATATTCCCGATTAACATATAGGCATATTTTTTATCCCAAAAATCCTTCCGGGCTCCGCCCCAGTGGCTCTGGAGTTTCCCATGTTAACCTTATGAGAAATGGAATTAATGAATCTTAACAGCTGTTTCAATTAAACAAGTTGGTTCTGTTCTATGATGTTCAATAGCATTAAAGTTACAAGGATTACCAACAGGGTGCAGCACTATTATTTCTTTTACATTTATGACAACAGCAAATTTGCAACCAAAAGGTGAGTGAGCGTAGCGAACGAACTTCAACCTGGAGGCGAGTGAGCGTAGCGAACGAGCTAACCTGAAGGCAAGTGAGCGTAGCGAACGAGCTAACCTGAAGGAAAGTGAGCGCAGCGAACGAGCTCCAACCTAAAGGTGGGTGAGCGTAGCGAACGAACTTCAACCAGGACGTGATTGAGCCATGCAAACGAGATCATCTTGAAAATTAAGAAGTTAAACGGGGCAAAGCCCGCGGGTTACAGCTAGTGTAGTATACATTAACAGTCATAATTCACAGCAATTATTATTATGTAGTAGACTTTGACTATTTTCAAGTACCCTAACAAACATATGTTTCTGTAAATAAAAATTATCTCCCATGTTATCCTTATGGAGAAATACGAAACTTTGAAGGGCCCCAGGGCCTGACTCTCTAATTATTTCCCTAAAAAGAAAGTTTCCTGCACAACTTCACGTTACGCTCTTTACAATGACACCAAAAACATGTCAATCGGTTCAGTAGTTTCGGAGGAGTAATTGTCACAAAAAACCTGCTTGCGTATTAAATAAGTACTAGTGTACATGTTGCTCGAAATCGAGCAATCGCAAATAAGTTATTTAAAAACAAATAACTTATTTAAGAACAAATATAAGTCATAAATTCCGATGAGTTTAAAAGAGTCAACTCAAAGATTACGTAACTAATGATAATACTCACAACATACTTAACAGTTCAATATAATCAACATTTCTTGTAAATATTTTATCATTTCCAAAAGCTGATCTGGCTTTTAGTGTATTGTAGAAATGTTTCCCACTTATAGCCGCAATAGGTTGTCCATGTTGGTCTTTGTCAATGATAATTTAGTCTGCATGGTATCACTCATTGTCACCAGTAGGTTTGCAAATTTCAGTCTTTATTTTAATAGCACCAAATAACCACCTGATTTTCTGCATAACCTCTCTGTCACAATTTTACAATTGACATATGTTCTTCTCACTTTTAATTTCTGAAAACAGCTGGAGTTTCATAACAATGTTTGTTTCCCATGTTAATCTTATGGAGGAATACAAAACTTTAAAGGGCCCCAGGGCCTCACTCTCTAATTATTTTCCTAAAAAGAAAGTTTCCTGCACAACTTCACGTTACGCTCTTTCCAATGACACCAAAAACATGTCAATCGGTTCAGTAGTTTCAGAGGAGTAATTGTCACAAAAAACCTGCTTGCGTATTAAATAAGTATAGACTAGTGTACATGCTGCTCGAATTCGAGCAATTAGGATTTGCAAACCAACAACAATCATACTAAGCTATCCACGTTTCAACAAAAACACACCTACCTTCCCTGTAGCAGCAAACCTAGGAACTCATATTAAAATTAACTTAATGTTATTTAAATGGGAAAAATGACCACTTTCAGGGAATAGGCCTATGTTTGTAGAAATTAAACCAGGTAAATGGAAATATTGGTTTGCTGCAGATACACAATTTTAATAACAGCAATGATTGTACAATCTGAATTATTACTTATATCCATGAGTTTATCTAACAATTATTTCCTGTAAAATATTATTACAGCAGCTCAAAAATATTGGACAGACTCGGTCAACAAATGACGTAACTGAAAGAATCCCATACTAATGACATTAACATATAGTTTGGCAGTTCCATTTAATCAATGTTAAATGTTTACAATCGGGCGAGTGACATATTTCATTTATGTTTATGATCCATACCGTTCCTGTTCTAATAATCATGCAGTATTTAATATGTTTGGACCAGCTGTGTGGAATTGTGAAATCAAAATTAATTTAACAGTTAGTTCTGCTTGTTTACATTTTTAAATTTTGTGGGTTTGTTCTTTGTTACCATAGATACCATCAATAAATATTTCACTTTTAATTTCTGACAACAGCTGGAGTTCCATAACAAATTTTGTTTCCCATGTTAATCTTATGGATAAATACAAAACTTTAAAGGGCCCCAGGGCCTCACTCTCTAATTATTTCCCTAAAAAGAAAGTTTCCTGCACAATTTCACGTTACGCTCTTTTCAATGACACCAAAAACATGTCAATTGGTTCAGTAGTTTCGGAGGAGTAATTGTCACAAAAAACCTGCTTGCGTATTAAATAAGTACGAGAGGTCGTCCAGTGGTCGAAACTCGACCAAAAATATGTAATGTACTCACTTAACTATTTTCACCCCACACTGTAAATAAAACATGTGATTGGAGTTTCCTCCATTTGTTTTGATTTTCTGTTTATATTTCGTTGTTATTTCGTAACCAGCATAGCAACGCATAAGATCCATGTTAATTTTTTACAACTTTTAAACTTATTTTTTGTGCTTATCTTTGAGCCTATTTAAATTTATAAAGGGATTCTGCACACCTACAGGAAAATAGCTTTCCAACGGTATGCGTAGATTTTCCCTACGATGCACACGAGCTGAGAAAAAAGGTTTTAAAGAAACATGCTTGCCTATTAATATATAGATAGATAGATAGATTGTTATTTCATTTGCTTATTGTTCAACTTTTGAACAGGTTGTAAATTAAAAAAGTGAAAAAAGCTGTTTCAACTACACAAGTTGGTTCTATGATATTAAATATAATTAACAAATTATAAGGTTTGCCAACAGGGTGCAGCACTATTTTTTTTATTATTATTTTATTACTCTATCTAGTTTGAACAAATGAGCAACAAAAAGCTGTGAAAAATGAGGATTTCACTTTTATTTATTGTTTAGGTGCAGTAGAACATTATGGCTTTGGTAGATGATGAATTTGAATCTTATATAAAAAAACCGGATACTATAGCCATTGACTATATAACCACAACTGTTGTGGTTATATAGTCAATGCTATAGCATACTGTAAATTAAAAGAACAAAATTTTCTAAAACCGTGTCCTCTCCCATTGCTAACGCAAAGCACGAGTTTACCTGCAATAAGCATTTTATACTTATACACAAACCCCGTACGAAGGACGGGTACTCTGCTAATAAGGTATAAATCTGACAATTTTTAGGAAATATTTGAGTGAAAGTCTAATTGGGAATTTGCTTAGTCTTTGCAGGTTTGCTGCTGTAGGGTATTATTTCATAAGCTTGTATAGCTTATAGCATCTTGTATTGGAGCCCAAAAATATTTTTAGGCTCCCTCGAGGTGTTAGTGCCACTATGTTTCTTTTTAGCGAATTTCCCATATAGGGAATAAGCTATTACCGTAGTACTCATGGTAAGACCTGGACCCAGGACCGATTTATTTTTTCGTTTTGAGGTCCCTAGAGGCCAAAAACACCATCCGTTCAAATTCATATATATATATAATATAAATATATTTATATATGTCCGTTAGCACGATAACTCGAGCAAAAATGATCCGATATTGATGAAATTTGGTACAAACGTGTAAACCTACATTTATTCGAACGAGTTTGCGAACCAGCATGATCAGACTATGGGAACGGGGGTTTATGGGGGTTTTTATGGGGTAAAAATAGGTTTTTCCCATTTTTGACCCTAAAACACAAAATTTTACAATTTATTTTCACACCATTTTGTAGAGCATAAAGAAACAAATAATTTAGTATATTGAAGCGTTATTGTGCGCCTAATGGTTACGGAGAAAATTCCAAAAAACTGTAAATTTAAAATCCCCATGTTATTCTTATGGAGAATAAGTTTGCTTGTTTATGAACATATTTTGATCGAATTTGGAAAATACATTAATTTCTTACTAAACTATTATCATAAAAAACCCACCTTTTTACCCTCCCTGTTGCAGCAAACCTAAGTACTCGTTAAACTAATTCTATTCAAATAACTAGGGAATAAATATGATATTTTTAAGGAGGCATTTTGGTGTAAATCCAGGTACACCAAAATCCATCAGGCTAATGGAAATTCGCTTAGTCTGCAGGTTTGCTGCGGCGGGGGTATTTTAATATTTTAAATTGGATACCGAGAGTTTTATTTTGCAGGACAATAAGTTCCTAATCATAATAACACATTTTTTAAATCACTTTATTGTTATGTAACATGTATAAAACTTCTAAAGATGGTTCTTGTAATCAACACTTAATACTATAATATAAATTGTTAAATCATGTCTACGACTAGAATAGTGGTTATTTATTTTTAATTACAATCATGATTGTTACTCCAAATCATCAGAGATAGGTGGAAAATGAATGCCTTAACAAATTCTAGAAGTTTATGTATTATTACTCTGAGGTATAAAATTTAATTTTCCAATGGTTAAGACAAAGAGCACTTCATTTTTCAATAGTGTCCTATAGCATAATTTCAAATATGGAGCAGTCTAGGTTATTATTACTTAGTATTAACTTTGCACTATACAATAAAAAGGAATCAGGATTAAGTAAACTCTTCAAATTAATAACAATATAATACTAAGAGATAAAAGCTAAATATAAAAACAATTTTTAAAACTGAGCTATCTAAATAAATAGTCTGTAAAATATTATCTATGTACGTATGTCAGTGGTTGTAAGCTACAGGTTCATCTAAAACACAGTTTAGCATGTTAGAAGCAGAACAACCTACTTTACTACTACCGTGATTTGTTTATTAAGTTAATGTTTCCAATGTGTCTGTCTTACTTGACACATAAGCGTTCATTTCAGGTGCCTTTGTTGGTGACGTTTACAAATGAACAACTACAAAACAATACGATCTGAGCAAAAAATTAAATGTTTTAACGGTAATAAATCATTTGAATTGACACATGCCACTTAGCTATAGATATTTTTATGTTTGGATGCTAACTGAAACAATATGCTTAACTTGTACTTTTGTATACAGGTAGAAGAAAATATGTAATTTCGACCCTCCTGAGCCAAACGAAAATAGTATGCAGTATGGACTTTTATTTGAATTAATCTTTGTTATTGAGTTTTGAAATAAATAAACACATGTTAATCTAAAACACTGCAAAATCCAAACGTATGGTATCAGCTGGTATAAGGCACGGCCTACTGTAACTACAGGCCACAGCCTGGTAGAATTGGCAACGTCGCAAGTGGTGTTGTTTAGTGACAGACGTCCCATAAGATAACATGGCAGACAGGTGACATCAGCTCATTAATTCGCACTTTATTGATTTAAATTTAAATTTATGAAGATAAATTTATTAAAATATTGAAAATAAAACATGCAGAATTGAAAACCAAAACAATATGAATTAAAAATCTATATCTGTACATTTTTAAGCGGAGTCAATATTGTCATAGTCCAGTAACCAATCTTTCGTAAATACACAAATACCATTAGCTGCTTCCAAACAAAACAGCTGTTACAACACCACTTGCGACGTTGCCACTTCGAAGGCCGCAGCCTGGAGTTAAAGGCGGCCGTGTATAAGGCCATCAACTACTCTAAAGGCAAGTTTTAAACAGATGATAAAAATCTAAACTATATATTTTTAATTACACCATCACATCTGGCTGGTTTTAAATATCAAACCCATGTTCTGCTTCATCAAATTAAACTGGTAAATTAAACCCCTATACAGTTTATTAGGGTCTATTATTCATTCAGAATTTGAATGGTCCCACACAAAATGACGTTTATACTCCAGATGTCTCTTTGTTTAGGCAGATTTTCCAAAGGGTGGAGGAGGAGAATACTTGACCATATCCAAGCTGACGTCCCACAACTTCTTTGCAAGTTCATCGTCTCTTCCCATGGACGTGGTCTTGGCTACTTGGCAGTCACTGTGGAAAAGAGTTTTTCTATAGAGAATAAGTAAACAAAACTTTCACAAGTAACAAGTATTATTTTGCACCTTTATTATATTGTTGTTTCAATTAAAACAAATCTATGATCCATCTAAGGGGAGCGAGCTGGCGTAGTGGTTAGAGCGCGGGACTTCAGTCCCTGAGGTCCCGGGTTCGATCCCCGCCAAGTCACCAATGGATTTTATCCAAGTGATAATGCCGCAACCCCTAGGTCTAGCCTGAAGTAATGTGAAAAACAATCCCAGGCTCGTTTTTCACATTACTCGTCCTAGGACAAAAAAAAAATCTAAGGGGTTTTGCGACAGGTAGGAGATCCGTAGTTTTCTTGGTTGATTTTGTTCAATCACAAATGTCTTTTTCTACAGTCACCCGACAAAGTTGGCTTCCTTGTACTGTTTATAGTACAGAAAGCTGCTAATTGCTGCATATTTATACTTTGTCGTACGGTTTATACTTAGGCGCACATCAAGATTCCAACAAAACAACACAAAACAGCGTGGTCCTATTATGCACGTAATCCGTGTACGCTTGGAAATAGGTTGGCAACACTTCAAGATAATAATACTATGAGCAGCTGATTGACTATTATAACTACGATTTAACCTGTCATTACGTGTTAATAGTTTATTTCTTATTTCGGTATTTCTAAACTATCTGGACTTTTCTTTTAAACGTTTTTAAAACATTCCTACAATCTTAATAAACAAGAAAATACCTTGAAAGCATTTTTTTAGGCGCGGAAACCACTGCAAATTACAATATATACGGAACTATTTTCTCAAGTCGCGGAGCACATTATTTTGCTTGCCGAGGAAAAAATAGCGGAGTGATACGGACCGGGGACTACTTTCTCTAGGGCACCTATTTGTGTTGCCAGCTGAACCTAAAAACGTGTTGTATAGTGTTTAAAAGACTAATTATTTATATGCTTTATAGTGACTGTAGGAAAAGATAATGTGTAACACGAGTGCAAAAGGCCTTTGCTGCACTCAAGATCATTCCGCCATTTCTGCTCTCGTGTGCAGCAAAGTGCCACTTTGCTCACTAGTTAAACAAATAACTATTAAAAATCATAAAAAAATGGAACATATGGGTGGAGGAAGAGTGAATAGGTCCTTGAGTTATATATTGTACATCTTCAATACATTCAGAAGAAGTCCCCATAGAACTGTTGAACAATGCACTGCCAATAAATCCCAAAACAACATTTTAAAAGATTTCCAACCAATGAAATGTGATTAAAAACTAAAAAAGAAAAATAATAATAACTGTTCCATATAATCGTTCAACAATATGTCACAAAGTACCAAAATAAATAATAAACTAACTGTCAATAAATCTTGAGACTAACTCTTGACAAATATTTCAACAATGAACTGCTGTGATACATTTTTCAACAGACTTCAGCAATCAAGAACTTAAACAATGGTCAATGGTTTTTTAAATAATGAACTGTCGATAGCTCCTTTGAGAAATAATTATCACTAAACCTTTTCAACAATGGACTGTTAACAGTGTTTTCGATTTGTGGTGAACTCGGCGGATCGGAGTTCCAGTACCTCCTCTTTTGTACTGTATGTGGTATAAATACAGTATATACCTTGTGGTATGATTACCTTTTTGTATGTGGTATAAATAGGTACAACCACGTTAAATAGGATACGGCTTAAAATACCCACTTTGTATGGTCGCCATTACAAAGAAAAGTATTAAACGTATTAAAGTTCTGCCCCTCAATTTTTACAAATCGATCACTAACTGTTAGTAAAACTTTCAATTCCTCTTGACTAAGCTAAGCGAGTGTGAAACTTTTAGGAAACTTAAATTTAAAATGAGGCATGGGACTCGCAAAATCTTTAAACAATGAACTGTGAAATCTTTCAACAATGTACTTACTCGTAGTACAGGCCAGACTCTTGAGCGAGTGACTCCTCTAAGGCACAATACAAAGTTGTCTGAGCTCCTTGTAGTGGGCTCTTCATAAACATTCCTCCGAAGTTATGGAAAAACCACCTGGCTCCGGGAAAAATAGTCTTGTCCAAATGTCTGCTGAGCTCCGTATCCACCACTCCGGGATGGAGACTGTACGCGGTCACACCAGTGTCTAGAACAGATCCGGAGTTTACTGTATCTGGAAGTATCTTTGGACTGATAAAATTTTCTCACAAAAACAACTAGATTTCTGTTATAAATTTTGTGTCAAGTAATCATTCAGATTTCATTGTTTATCAAATGTTGAACACAGTCTGTGTATTCAGACATCATAGACGTGTTTTGTGAGAGATGTTAGGGAACAGTTCAAACACTGTTGATAAAACGTCAAACTCTTTAGATTATTTCTGAAATTATTAATAACACAATTTTTTAGTATCTAAACCACACTAAGCCATTTTGCAATAGCATTTTGTATGAAAACTACCTAAACACTTGTAAGAGAAAGCGGTTTAAGCCCGTCAAACTTCAAGCTTTTTGTAGACTTTTTGGGGATCGTACCCGACCCTCCCACATTACCAAATCATCTATGAGCAGGGCTGCTTTAACAAGAGGTTTTAGATTTGTTGGGACTCGGAAGAGCAAGGAAGAGAAAAGTTTTGCCCGCAAAGAAGGGGGGGAGGGTCGCATAGCGCATCTCATGCGAACCACGGGCCTTAGGGGGGCTGAATTGAGTGAAAATTTAAAAACGTACGTTTTCATGTCCCTGGCCTTTTACTTCGTAGATACTGGATTTGTAGTTTATTATTTTGTGTTTTAATATTTTTTGGGACGGGGGCAACATGTTACACACATTTATTTGGTTTTAAATAGGTTCTAGGTATTTTTTTTCGTATTTTTAAAGTCTCGAAATTCACGACCATGACGTGTCCCTAGGGTACATTTTCAAACTTTCACGCTGTTTGTAGACTAATTATTCATGCCAAAATATATAAAGCCATATTTTTATGTCATCAATGGTTATTAAACTTACAAAAAAGGAGCATATTATAATTTTATTGTCATTGCAAACTGACTACTATGACAAAATAAGTCTGTCCCTCGATTTAGCGTCACGACCATTTGGGAAAAATGTTCTACTTTGGAGCACGACAGTGGCAAGCCTGGCGTCGATGGAGTCAGTTGGTTTTAGAGACTAGTTCGGGGTGTACGTCAGGATTGTAGTGCCGGTCGTTTCGAGTTGAAAGGAGGAATTACAAGATTAATAAAGGAAAGATTGTGTTTTTTGTAATTTTGGTGTGTCCATGACCGTACGAAGTCATTTGATGAAGTAGACATGGTGTTAATTTTTGTTTATAAGATATTTCAATTGCTAGATTAATCTAGAAGTCCACTTTGTATCTTCAAACATGAGGTGCAGGGCTACCGCCAGAACAGAGCCAAATAACACGTAATTTCACGACCATCGTGGGTTTTTTCACGACCAATCCAGCCTTATGGATTATAGTGTGTTTGGTTGTGACAATAACTTTAATATAATTATAAATTGAACAGTTTAGTTCAATTGAAACACATATTTTTATTATAACTAACAGTATAATTGAAGGATTGTTAAGAAAGATTTAGATTATTTCAGAAAATTCACGACCGTACCGCTTGTCCCTGACCATCACGTTTATGATTTCTATCATAAAAATTTCAAAAATTAAAATATTGTCATATTTCAATGTTTTATACACAAAAGAAGCACACCTCTATACAAACATAACGATTTTTCGGGTCTCAGGTAAGTTTTTTTTTCGGAGTTATACAAACTTAAAAAGATTTTATTGGGTTTTTTTTCAATTTTTAGAGTTTTTTTATTTTTTTCTAGAAAGACCAAATATGCCAAAAGCTCAGTGACCTTTTTATTGTATAATGGTCATAAAAGTAAGTTAGTTTATAGCAAAACATAGTTATAAAAATAATATTAACTATTTTTAATATTCGTTTAAACGTCTTTTATGGTCGTGACAGGATTTTGTGTTTTTCCACTAAAGATGCTCTTTTAAAAAAAAATTAGCAAAGATATTGCGTTACCATGGACATTTTATGAAACTTAAAATGTTAATAAAATAAAAATAATAATAAAAGTTTTGAAAAAAGGCGAAACAAATTTGCAAAGTGCTTTTCCTGAAAACGTACGTTTTTAAATGTTCACTCAATTATGTAATAAGATAAATTCATACTAGCTGCTATCCCCGGCCCTGTCGTTGCGGTATTGGTGTTCCCTCAAAGTGACGTCAGCAGTTAGTGACATCAAACGGCACCTGAGAAATCTTCCGTGTGCCGTTTCGCTCAACGCGTTTCGTTGAATTAAAAAATAAATAAAAGCAATTACATTATACAGCTGATCAAAATGTAAACAATTATGTTCTTCATAAGGATAAGATGGGAACTTTAACAGTCACCGGGGCAGAGCCCAAGAGGTTTTTTCAAAAATGTAAGATCAGTTTGCAAATCTACGTGACACGCTCTTTCCAATGAGACGTCAATGGATAAAATCGGTTAAGAAATGGCGGAGGAGTTCAACCGACAAAGTTTCATGTAGCGTATTAATTATATAGATCTAAAACTGGCTACTTATGGGTGAAATGTCTACTTCACGTGCAGTGTATCCAGTCAAAGCTATTAATTTTATTGATACCTTTCAACCGCCTGGCCAGCTCTCTTGTAAATAGGATGTTTGCCATTTTACTTCTTGCATAAGATTTCTGTGGGGTGTAGAACCCACAGTTCTCCATGTTTATATCATCAAAATACATTGAGCGACCTGAAAAATAATATCTTTGGTATTATATGTTGCAATAGAATTCTATTTATTATTAATACAATTCTCTATAAAGCTGTAATAAAAATAATGTAATAAAAATAAAAAAAGTAAATACAAATTAAGTTGTAAATAAATATCAAAAAGCAAAATAGGTAGAATGTGTGTTAAATATATTTGTCCTCTATTTTTACAATTTTAATGATTTACTATTTTGAATGATGATTAGGCAGATTATACCTGCACTACTCGCACTGAAGACCCAAAATGCTAACAACTAGGTTAGCAACAGACTTTGATACGCTTTTTATTAGGATTAAAGCTGTGAGAGATACTTTTCATCTTACTCCCAACTACTCTCAAGAGTTAAAAAAATCACAACATACACAAAATATGCGCCATGGATGCGACGTTCACTATCCTAGCAGGCGCTGAACTGATTATCTTTGGGAGCAGGATCAACGTGAAGAGGAAGTGGCCGAGATGGTTGGTGGCGAATTGCAACTCGTATCCATCTTCTGTCACACTGCGAGGACACATCATCACTCCTGCAACAGTATACTTCATGATGCAAGGAGTATAAAAAGCCACTTAAGCTAACATCAACATCACAGAAGTTCCTAGTCATTTGCCAAAAACCAAAAACGCTTGTAACACACATAAGATGGGTCTGCTCACTCTTCACACATTTTCAAAACGGGTTGCTTTGGACTTTTTGAGGCAGTTAGGCAAAGAATTAGACAAACAGTAGAACTGATTACGGGACATGGCCGATTCAGAAATCATCTGTAACGTAGGTATGGGTTTGCATGATGGCGTACCCCTTTGTAAGACATGTGGTAGGTCAGAGGAAACAGCAGATTGTCTGCTCTTTGACTGTGAAGAAGGATAACTCTTGGTAATCTGGTAAGAGTAAATCACCTTCCCTAGGAGAAATTATTTGAAAGACTGCAAGCATTTATCAGCTGCTTGGATGAAGGTCTTTCAATAAAAAAATTTGGGAGCACAATAGTTCGACAAATTCAGATGAAGTGATAAGCTTTTTATAAGGTGTGCATCATAATGATTTCACTATCTGATTAAACATACAGCCATATGTGTAACTCACTCACTGACTCATCAGGTATACAAATTCTAACACACTTCTAGAAGAGCAAAGGATCTGAAATTTCTGACGAATGTAGGTCTTTGTCCAAAACCACCCAGAAAGCTCCCAAAAAGGCATTATTTCTTCATTTTAACCCCCCAAAAATTCAAAATTTAAGAACCTACCCCTCCTCATCTCTTACAATAGTGGGATAATTGGAAATAATTATCGTGTTTATAACAAAATTTACAAAATGAAATTATATAGGTAGTTTTTTACTATATACTTATATATATATATGAGCCCAATCTTTGTCCCGAAGATTTCAATCTCCCCCCCTTTATCCCCGGAAAGGGCATAATAATAGGACCTACAATAGTGTTACATCACTCTTACTCTTATTATTGCCATTTTATTGCTACACTTAATCTTATAAGGATCGCTTTCAATAAATTTAAATTTTCATTGCTCCAACCCCATATCAGGACCTTTAACTGTCAAGAAATCTTTACTATTCCATTGAAATAACCCTACAAGAGTATGCTTTTCATCTGCCAAGTTATTATTCGTTTTTAACACAGGAAAAGGGTTCCTGGACATATCATGTCCTCCAAGTCCCCCACCATCTGTGTCTCATCATCCCCCACCATAAAAGGAGGCCTGGGGGGCAAGCCAGAAGCAAGTCATGTATAACCTGCATTGTTAATGAGGAGGTGAATGTTCTTTTCTTCGTCCAGTATCTTCTGAGCACATTGCCTCACGGAGTTGAGGGACGAGAGGTCCAGATGGCAAACTGAGATCTCCCCGGCACCTTCTTTGTCTTTAGACTGTTGCAGCACCCACTCACGAGCTGTCTCTGCCTTTGACACGTCCCTACACGCCATCACCACCCGAGCACCTGGAAGTAAGACAATAGTTGTATACTGAGATCTCCTTGAAACCTCGCAGAGACTCCAGCAGCACCCAATCTCCTTAAAGCTCCATTTTATTCAAGATAACTCTCAAATGATTTGTCCAAGCCAGTGTTTTTAATTACTCAATTCATAAAATTTAGGCGGTTTTAGGGGAAGAAATCTATTTTCTCCACGTCTTGATCCTACCATAAAAATCGCTCAACAGCTGAGACTTGTCAAAACTTCAATGAGCTGCAACATACATTAAGCTGACCAAAGTGGTTAAAAAACTTCCCCTCAAACCGCCTAAATTTTGTGAACAAAACAAAAAATAAATGAAATTTGGAGTTTCTGGCAAGACTTGTTAGCCAGCTATGTTTTATACCCATTGCAAGTTTGGAATGGTCTGATGCTCTGACATTTATGTGTATTAAATTTATAACCTTAATGAATAACAAGCAAGAATTACAGTTGTTACAAAAGTTGGAATATATTTTTCCAACTTTAAATATAACTATTAAATATAAACATAATAACTATTAAATATAAACGTAACAAAATCACACAAAGTTTATCACTACTATTAATGAACTTTTACGCTCAGAATATATAGTATTTCTTAGAACTAACTAGTTGAATATTCTATCAATACTGTAGTCAACAAATTGACCTCATTAGAAGTTCAGACTCTCAAAAGAGCAATCTATCAAACTTTCCATCGTTAGATAGAACAATATAATGACTTCTTCAATAATAACTGCCTGTTCTGCATATGTAGATACCGACCTCGCAGGTAGAGATCGAGGACTGTGTATTTGCCGATGCCGGTGTTACATCCGGTGATCACTGCTGTCTTGCCTTCCAGCCGAACCTTGCTGGAGCACTTCCCGTTCCAGAACCAACCCATCGTGTCTCCCGGGTATCTGAGGAATGGATTAAAACAGTTAAACCAACAGTATTCTTCAAACACTACTATATTAATATATTACTTATATTCCCCCTAGTGGAAGACATCAATAGAAATCAATAGAAAAAATCTATTGATATCACTAGATGCTTAGTGATATCAATAGATGTTCATGGATATCATTACAAGTAAATACAAACAAATAGACATCACTGAAAACTTAGTCAATACATATCACTAGACATCTATAAACATAAAATATATCAATAAAGATCATTAGAGCAAACAAATCGTTCATTGATATCAATAGAGAATATTTTTTTAATATGTTAGATGTAAATATAAATCAATAGACATCAATACGGGTAAATAAAATTCAAAATATCTCTAAAATGTATCACATATGAGCATTATGGATTATACAAAATATCAATGTAAAGTGGTTAAATAAACAGTACCGTAATAAAAATGTTATTTTTTGAAAAAAGGAAAAACTCTAGTTTTAGGTCATAGACGTTAGCTGAGGTACCTAAAACTCAATATAATTTAAAAATATATCTTTTTAAAATTGTTGTAAAACAGTTACAACCTGTATTAAATCTTATTTTTTAAACTGCCAAAAACTGATTGCTAAACAATTTTAAAATTGTTGTAAAACAGTTTACAACTTGTATTAAAACAAATTTTTTTAAACTTCAAAAAACTGATCGTAAAACAATTTTAAAATTGTTGTAAAACAGTTACAGCTCGTATTGAAACTTATTTTTTTCAACTGCAAAAAACTTATTGTTAAACATTTTTTAAATTGTTTCAATCTTATATCAACATTGTTGTAATATGAAGTTTAAATCAAAATGTTTTAAAATTGTTATACAACAATTGTAATACAGCTTTCGACAACTTTTAACAATTTCTTTCTTAATGGGTTATTGTTAGGGATAAAAATCACTCACAAATTCATCATTGAATTCCTTTTTTCTAGAAATCAATAAAAATAAATTGTATTGACACTATTCACATCACCCAAGTAGCAAGAAAACAGTTTGAACTGGTAATAAAACAGTTATGAAACATGTTAAAGCATAATTACATGCATAGGTACATGCTTGAAATGACACAAATGCCATTGAAAAATCTTTAAGTTTAATTATGAGGCCTAACACAGCCTCTCGCATTCAAGGTGGCTATCATTACTCAGCCAATCATGAAGCGTCCGTGGCGTAATGGCTTAGACAGCCGGCTACCATGCTGGAGTCCCAGGTTCAAATCACGGGAGCACCAAGAGCTATTTGACAAGAATTTTTTACTTTTTCATTTTTATTTTATTTTTAGTGCATAGTAGATGTGATTCAATGTGTTGAAACAAATTAAAAATTGTTTTTTAACAAGCTACAAATTATTTTCAATTAAGCTAATGACTCGGATCCTATATTTACTTGTATTGATATGTATTGATGTGTATTGATGTGTATTGGCCCAAATACACATACGTATCAATACGTATCAATATACAATTTTTGTATTGATATATATTGATCTCTTCCACTAGGGCGTTACCTTAAAAAGTAAAAACAAAATAAGCAGATGTTGATATTACAGTTGAGATCAATTTCAAGCAATGCCTTGTAATGAAAAAAGATCCTATTGGAGACTAAGGTACAGCGTTTGTGTTTTGTGTACTATTCGATTTGTTTAAATGTCTGTGTGAATTCCTGATTTCTGGATCAGAAAGAACTATCCTCTGACCGCGGATCGGTTTGGACACACGTTGTGTGCATTCATGACACGTCAAACGGTTCCAAATCCGCTTACGAGGATGTGATCCGCTAACTTTCCTGAGGATTGATTGTATAGCTTCTCTCCCTTTCGGAGGTCTTCAACGTTTCATTCTTAATCTTGTAAATTAACCTTGAAAACATTTAACAGTAATATGTATGTAAACCTAACTGAATATAACTATTCTTTAAAAACTAAACTATTCCATCGTTTAGTCCAAACTAACCAGTACAGTTATTTTTGTTTACTCGTAAATCAAAATGATGACAGTAAGATAATCTGTATCAGCTATTTTTGTTAACTTCAGCTACACAAAGGTATTGACAATAACAATGGGCACTTTCAAGGGCTGTAGGGCAGTAACTGGATTTTCCCCAGCCTTTGTGACCAACTCCAATTGATTTCTCGTGGCCAAATATCCCGTATCAACAAAAAAAGGAAAAAGTCCTCGGCCTGAAAACATTTGCTTGTACATGCACTTGTTTCAGATTATAGTATTATTGCCACGGATAGTAATTTTATACGGTAAAATAGTTTTATACGTTAAAATAGTTTTCGCAATATCTAACACTGAACAGCTGCATTTGAGAAACTTCTTTCTAAAGTAGGTGAGGCTCCTTAACTGTCTTCCTAAAAGGCTTAAAAGTCTGGAAAGTTCCCATCCATTCAAAACCAAACTGAAGCGTGACTTGATAAGTCAAGGGTTGATGAGTACACTGCCCACCCGTGACTTGATAAGTCAAGGGTTGATGAGTACACTGCGCACCCGTGACTTGATAAGTCAAGGGTTGATGAGTACACTGCGCACCCGTGACTTGATAAGTCAAGGGTTGATGAGTACACTGCCCACCCGTGACTTGATAAGTCAAGGGTTGATGAGTACACTGCGCACCGCACCGTTGGGCACAGTACAGTACATTCCCTAGGGGTTAGAGTTAAATGTTTTAAGGCTTTGCTGATAAATGTACAATGTTTTGTAGTTTTCTTCCGTTTCTTTTATATAACTTTTATATACAGTGTCATTTGATAAAAATGTATCCTCTATGTAATCTTTTGTACTGTAAATATTAGAACATTTATGCTACACAATGCAATAATAATTGTCATAAGCAATGGATTAATAAATAACTAAATAAACGTTTCCTATTGCTAGTGTTTTTAACAACACTACTTACCTCCAGAAAATAATGGTACATTTTGTTTTTAACCGATACATTTTAAGATGTGGTGCACTTCTCAGGTATACAACTAAAAGCTCAGTTCGGTATCAAACAATTTATTTTTTTATTGGTATCTTTAAATTACCTTTTAGGCCAGTCAAATCGTACATAAAAAGAGGCTAAAATCGCAAAGCGTGATGTATTGCTGCATTTTTAATATGTTGTTGGGACCCGTTAGGGTAACTCAAAACCAAGTTTGCAGCTTCGATATCCCTGTGCTCCCTGCGTAAAAAGTAAAATATTACAAAATTAATGTATTTTTAAAAGTTTTTGGTTTATAACTTATTAACAGTGCATTTTTCTTAATACTACTCAAATGAAATAATTAAAGTACATAAAATTTCCAACAATTTAAGCATAGTTTCATTTTTGTGTGTCAAATAGTTTTTGAGAAATGATTTTTCAAATATTACAAATTTTTTAAGTAATTACCATAATTTACATTTTTCCTGGGTTGGACCCACAAAAACTGTGTAATACCCATATTATGGCAGAATTCTTATAACTGCTTTTGTAGTAAATGTTATTGGCTTTCGTTTTATCACAAAGCTATGTCTCTACCTCCAACACTTTTCTGAAAACTATACAAAAAATAATTTATGAATATCACGATTTTTTCATTTAACGAGCTTAATTGTTTTTACAACATGTGTAAGTTATTAAGAGATAAAAAAATTTTACTATGTTTTGGCAAATTTTTTAAAAATATAATATAAATTTGTGTAAAAACAACTTACAGTAAATATTACCACCGCAGAAAATGATAAAATATATCGGTCTCGGCACTAAGCCTTACCGTACCACCTATGGTAATAGCTACTTCCTATCAGTAAGTAAAAAATAAGAATATGTTAAATTAGTGTTTTATTTCTATTATACTTGTTTTCTTTATGTTAAG
Source organism: Macrosteles quadrilineatus (assembly GCF_028750875.1). NCBI lineage: Eukaryota > Metazoa > Arthropoda > Insecta > Hemiptera > Cicadellidae > Macrosteles > Macrosteles quadrilineatus. Next base: position 35,940,866 of record NW_026542597.1, on the reverse strand, counting down.
TTTTAGATATAGTTTTTGACGCCATTCCATGTACTGATTTATGTACAATATGAAATAAACACTATTTGATTTGATTTGAACACAATCGTTGCGTCTACTACTACGGTATATAATTTTTTTGCTGTTTCAAATATGTATATGATGCATTTTAACTACAATAGTACAGGTTCTACATCAATAAGACTCATGCTGATTGCTGATGTACTTTTTCCCGCAGCATCTTTTCCGAGAGCCTGAAAGACGACCTCCTGTTGTGTCAACCTTGTTCACTGATTAAAAGGACAGGACGTCACTTGCAGGATTTTGTTTTAAACTAAAATGGAAAAATGACTTTGTTAAGTTAAAATGGCAAAAGATAAGCTGTGTTTTGATCTGCTATTTATATCTATAGGGTGAATATTATTGATTTTGTACTGTATTGAAATTGGTCCCGGGTCCAGGTCTTACCATGAGTACTACGGTAATAGATCATTCCCTATATAGGAAATTTGCTAAAACCTTATAATTTTGTTTATTTCGATGTAAAAAAAATGTCATTATTTATACACATCCAGGACTGATTTACTTTTTCAACTTCAAATTCCCAGAGGTCAAAACGCCTTCCATTCAAGTTTATGTAAATGTGTGTGTATGTCCATCAGCACATGAACTAGAGTAAAACTCATCCGATTTTGATTAAATTAAAAGCAAATGTTATGAACCAGTATGATCGTACTAAAGGGTACGGGGTTTTATGGGATTAAAATAGGTTTCCCCATTCTCACCCTAAAAACTCCTCCTAGGAAGCTGGAGAAAAGTACCTAATTGCTTTGTATGGTGACAACACATTCCACGATGAATTCGAAAACCTTCGGTTCCGCCTGTTTGTAAAGGCAGCAGCCTGCGCTAAGGTAAACTTATCACGCTTGCCCACCCCCAAGATGCAGCTTCCTTCCACTAATTTCGAGCATACCACCAAGTGCAAAAATGGTTAGGGATTGAAAAGGATCCCACAGAGTGGGGTTGGTCAAATAGCACAGCAGGATTGGTTCCAGTGACAACAACATGCAGTCCAGCTCCATCCAACCTTCTGAAACTAGTTTCATGTAGGTGCAAAAAGGGATGCAAGGGTGCTTGCACATGTTGGAAGGTCGGGATAAAGTGTTTACCATTATGTACTCCTTGCTCTGCTAAGAACTGCCAAAATGTCACATTACCATTTATTGAAGAGGATGAAGATGACCCTGACGATAATGTGTCTTTTCCCGAAGATTTTGAATCAGGAAACATTTCTAATACCTTGCCTTCAGTGTCGAAAAAGCCAAAATATTAATTATAAGAATGTTTTGTCATTATTTATCTTTAAATATAACTTTTAATCTTAAATATGTTTTCCTTATTTCGTTTGTATCACTTAATGGTTGGGGACATTATTTAAACTCATTAAATAAAAAAAATCGTGATATTCATAAATTATTATTTGTATAGTTTTCAGACAAGTGTTGAAGGTACAGACTTGGCTTTATGATAAAACGAAAGCCAATAACATTTACTACAAAAGCAGTTTTTAAGAATTCTGCCATAATATGGGTATTACACAATTTTTGTGGGTCCAATCCAGGAAAAATGTAAATTATGGTAATTACTTTAAACAATTTGTAATATTTGAAAAATCATTTCTCAAAAACTATTTGACACACAAAAATGAAACTATGCTTAAATTGTTGGAAATTTTATGTACTTTAGTTATTACATTTGAGTAGTATTAAGAAAAATGCACTGTTAATGAGTTATAAACTAAAAACTCAAAAAAATACATTAATTTTGTAATATTTTACTTATTACGCAGGGAGCACAGGGATCTCGAAGCTGCAAACTTGGTTTTGAGTTACCCTAACGGGTCCCAACAACATATTAAAAATGCAGCAATACATCACGCTTTGCGATTTTATTGTCCAATTTGACTGGCCTATTTTTGTCCTCTCTGTTTTTATCACAGTGCAATGCAGGCGATTTTTTATTCCTCATATAATCGACCTTATATTTATTGCAAATCTATATTTACTAGGTTTTAATAGGAGTTTTCTTTTATGACAATAAGAAGTAAAAATTATATTGTTTTTTCTTTATAGCTCTTTCTTTTATCAATTTGTTGTGTATTATTTGTTCTACAAGTGGTGCCTCTCAAATCTGAAGAGTGCTGATAACATTCCAAGCTTATATTTATGGAACCAGATGCTGTTTCTCAATGGGCTAACAATTAATCTTACTAATATTATAAATGTGAAAGTTTGTGTGTTTGTTTGTTTGTTTGAAGTTCAATCACGCATAATCCACTGGACGGATTGGGCTGAAATTTGGCATGATGATAGCTTACATTCCCGATTAACATATAGGCATATTCTTATCTCAAAAATCCTTTCGGGCTCCGCCCCAGTGGCTCTGTAATTCCCCATGTTAACCTTATGAGTATTCATATTTAAAGGGAATTAAAGAATTTAGTCAGCTGTTTCAACTAAAAAAGGTGGTTCTATGATATGGAAAAGCATTAAAAAGTTATAAGATTTACCAACAGGGTGCAGCACTATATTTTTTTTGCATTTATGAAAACAGCTTATTTGAACTAAGCAGCAACAAACAACTGTGATACGCAATGCGAACTGTCAAAGTAGGATTGTTTACAGTTAAGTTTATGTTTTTCATTTTATGAATAATTTGTGATATTTTGCGAATTGTTGATAATATATTTTTCTCTATTGTTTAGGTGAAGTGGTAGAACATTATGGCTATGGTAGAAGTGTAATACTATAGAATACTGTAAATTTAAAAAAGCAAATTTTATAAAACTGTGTCCTCCCTTATTGCAAACGCAAAGCTTGAGTAGAACTGCAATAAGCATTTTATACTTATATTCCAACCCCTACAAAGGACGGGTACTCTGCTAGTCATTCTATAAAACTAAAGTTGGCTGACTCTTATAATAAAAATGTAAAAGAATTGTGATTCAATATTCAAAACTGGGGAAGATTTAATTAATTTTGCATCTGTCTTTTAATTTTATTTTACCTTCCATCCATATTGAACTTGACAAATACCATGCAATAATTGTATTGTGTGAAAGCAATTAAAATTTACTACTGGCCATATACAACACGCAAGCCGAGCTAAATACCAGTACAAATGGGAAATGGAAGTTTAAAACTAATTATTTTCAGGAAGGTTGTTCCGAGGTTTATTGTTTGGCTTTAATTACATGATGGTTTCTTGAAATGAGATTCTTGCTGCAAGACTTGTTGAAGCCGAGAGTTTGTAATCGAAAACCGACCACAGGAAGAGAAGAAATATGATATGTTACATGACCTTCAAGCTCAAATGACAATATCAAAATCTTCTCTCTTATAAACCTGTTATTTATTGTAGAGGTGATCAAAACTTTAAACATTAAACATTTAAAACTTTAAACTTAAACTACACTCGTACTACTTAAACTTGTAGTTTAAACTTTAAATAGCTGTTTTAGAATCCTTTTTGTTTCTGAAAAAAGTGTTCTAATACTTTTGTGTGAAATATTTCAACACTTTCAATCATGATAGTTAAAATATCAATGATTCATGAAACATGAAACTGTTCATATTGTATCAAAGACCAGTACCATCAGTACTCCCTATGCAAAAATGTTTATATTTTGATAATTTAGTTTTTAAATGTAATATTTTATTTAGTAAGTAAATATATAAATTTGTTATAATTTTAACTTCTTAATTTATAATAAAAGAAACCAAGAAACCCATCCAGTAGCAACTAAAAAACTTACTTTTTATAGAAAAATAAGGTTTGACCTTTTATAAAATTTAATTTTGATTGCATGGAATAGGAAAGTAGTAACAATTACAGAATCAAGACTATTTGAAGGGGAAAAGAGGCAAATTTCTCAGGTTATGACGTCAATTCCGTTTAAATTTCTTAAGCGATCATCTAGCCTCTTCCCTATTATTACCTTACTGTGACTGTGAGGTTGTATGAATAAATAAACCATGGACTGGAAGGAAATATTTAACTTTCAGCAAAAAGAGAGAAAAACAGATTCCGTGTTATGAAAGAATTAAATTGGTGTAATTTTATTATTTAAACAGTTAGTTCTTATTATCTTTTACTTTTTTATCGATTAATTAGGTAGGAAGAGACATGATTTTTGGTTAGTTATTGTAATTAATTTTAAGGCTAGTTAGATTTAAAAGCAGGAATGAAAAAAATAATTCATGACATAACTTAAGACAATTTAAAATTACAAATTCTGTATACTTTCTCCTCATCCTCTTCTATACACAGTATAGAGAAAGTATTGTTTTCCTTTAAATTTTCATGTTTGCGTTTTGGGTTCCATTTTGGGTTCCCCTGAACCCAAAATAGTGGTTGTCTGTGTGTGTGTGTCTGTTTTGTCTTTGGTTGTGTACAGAGCTACACACCTGTTGTCCAATTTTGATTAAATTTGGTAGGTACTATAATCACAGATAATAGAACCCTATTACTATCCATAAGATCCATGGTATATCTTTAATGCATCTTTTTAATTTTTTTGAAATTTTTATTTTTATTGTGATTTACTCATTAAAACCCATAAAATTACGGTAAAATAAGATTTTAAAAAACAGCCATACTTATTTATAAACATTTTGTACATTCCTTTTAACTCACAAAATGGTACAACCATGTTGCCACTATTGCTTTAAAAGTAAGGTTCAAAAGTTGTTGCTTCTTTTATTTGCCCTTCAAAACATCATAGTTCATAGTTACTCCCAACCCATGATAAAGGTTGTTGACAAGCTAATGGGAGAAAGTATGTGTCAGATTGCTGATGTTTTTTCTAGAATGGTGTCTCAAAATAACCGCCAGTTTTTTATTTCTTATTTATATACGATGTCCATTCTATATGCTCTAATAAAGGAGTGCTACTATTTAATGCTATAAAATATGTAGAGCTACAACTAGTGCTACCTAACACTAAGAATAATGTTACAATAGTTAAAAATATGTTATCCCTAAAGATTCACCGTAATGAACCTTCCAAGTCCAGGTTGTTAAGATAATTAATGACACTTGTCCAGGTAGACTTGACAATAATGGCATAAAGTTGTTGTAACTTTGGTAGTCTAACTAACAGAACAAGACAATGTTGTGATACAACGGACATAGCCTACTATTCTACTTTGTATGGTCGCCATTTCAATGAAAAGTATTATGTATTAAAGTATTGTAATATTTATAATAGTAGGTCACAATGATAACAATGGATGATATCTAATAACAAGCACCTATTGTACTGACTACCACTGATAATAAATGGTGATTAATTTATAAGGATATCAAGACTTACCCACTTAACCAATCTGCTAGAACTAACAAAGACATAGTATAATTTTGTTTTCTCTCTATATAGTTTATGTAGAAAGTATTGTTGTCATTCATATTTTTGAGTTTGACTTTGGGTGGATAAAGTTACCTCCTAAACCCATTTAAGTATTAATTTGTTTCTATTCTGTTTAGATCAACAATTCATGCAATTAACAGTGACGCCCAAACTACTGTTAACACTTAATTTTCTTCTGATCTCAAATGAATGTCACAGTACAATATAATAACATAAATACAATAACCATATAGACTAACTAACACAAGGGAGTATGTTTTATCTTTGACTCAATAGTCAATAGTTTTCTCCATGATATAACACTTTAAACAATAGGTTTTGGATTCAATGCTTCAACTTATTTGTTTTTGAAAAACAAATTGTAATAAGATAACAACACACAATTATTTTTGTTTTTGCACCGTATTTTGGTAGTTCTAGATTTGATATACAGCTGTTATATCCCTTGTGTGGATTAACGTCTGCACGAGTGAGTACCACGTCCTGATAATTAGGCCAAAACACACATCACATAACACATTGCACTTACAGGTAACTCTTTTAAAATTAATTGTATTAAGTTCTATAATAAGCCGCCTGAGCCTCTCTTTGAAGCAACCATTCCTATCTACAAGTCTAAAGTTTACTCGTGGCTGTTAGAAAATCCATTTTACACTCTTCAAGAATTCTTGGATTCGACTGTTCTAATCTAGCCTTTAGATTAAGCCTATTTTACTCTGTTACTTTGTATTATCGACCAATGTAAATATTTAGCCTAATTTGACAATGCCTATCTCAATGTATTTGATCAACGGCAATAAAGATTCTGATTCTGAACAGAGCTGTGTCTAAGGAATGTCGGCCTTAGTCAAGATCTAGGAATGTCGGCCAAGACTACAAGATCGCGCCACTCATCACTCATCCTACACTCATCTCTCCATTCATACTTGGCTTAAAATACCTACTTTGTATGGTCGCCATTTAATAAGAAAGTATTAAAGTATTAAAGAAAGTTATGACCAACTAAAGATAATAAATGAACAAATAATTGGAGTGATCAATTATTTAAGCAGGTTCGCAAGGTCATTGAATTTGGATACTGCAAACTATTTTGTTGTCAAATATTTAGTCTGTTTTATGATACTCATTTATGTTGAGGCTGATATTAATTAAATGGATTTATGTACCGGTACAGTAATTTAAGGGTTAACTTTGGTTCATAACACTAGAGAGCCTCACTCATAAGCATTTGTTTAGTATAATTACAGTATTTTTATTTAAAAACTGGATAAATAACAAGAAATAAATAGCAACAAAACTATTTGTACAAATTTCACATAAAATACAGTTTTATGTTTTATTCAACAATTTTTATATCTCTTATTATAGCAGTGAACAGTATCACCTTAAAACAAAACCTATTGAAATTCACTCAACATCCTTGCTTAGTAATCCAAGCACAACTTCCTAACAATGATGTATTAGTGGTGTATTGATGTTACTCACAGGTAAGGAGTTGAATTATGTTTATTGTTTTCATTACTGAGAGACTGAATCTATTGGCTTTACAGAACTATCTATTGGTGTGTAACTATCACACACAAGCCAGCTGTGCCTCAAGGTCTTTGGATGACCTTCAAATACTAGTGTTCTCCAGATAGCCGACCCTGCCTAGCTTCCGGGGCAATTAGGCAATAGTTGCTGGAAGAGTGTAGTAAAAAGGTGTACTTTAAAAAAATAGGAAGCAAGAAATGCAATAGGAATGTGTCCTTTGATATAACCAGTCAATGATATAACTCCTATCTCCAACGTTTAGTGTTAGTGTTTGTTTATCATCTGTATGTGTTTGTTCACAAAAACATTGATAACTCCTTTTGGGGTTTGAGTTGAAATTATATATTTATCTTTTTGACCCCTATCTTTGTTCAAAATTAGAATAAAAACGTTTGGACCCATTCAAAATGGTGGCTTTAAAAAATATTTGATACAAATTCCACAAAAACCGTAATTAAAAATACAGCGCAAGATACATTAAATGTAGTAAAACTTATGCATAAGAAGAGTGAGTAAACCACAAGAAAATGTACAGGGTGAGTTTTAAATGAGGCCTCCCCCTTACTTTTTTCTAAATTTCTTAAGCTATCAACTCTGGACCACGTCAAATCATTGTAGAGTAGTAAGTACTTCATTTTGACTAGGTATACATTTTTAGACGCCATCTTGGATCCGCCATATTGGAGACAACGTTTCTTTTTCAAATGTAAAGGAAGGGTTGTGACCCATCATTATAAACTAAAATCTTACGCTGAGTATTACATTGCCGCAATCCATTTTTTTAAATATTAATCCGTTGAAAAGTTATAACGAGTTTTCAAAAATTAATTTTTGAACCCGTTTGTAACTAATGTTAAAATATGCCCCTAGTCTCAATAATTTGCTAGAAAAGGAAAGTAATGTACCGCTCAAAATTTTCAGGTCATATTTTCTTCTTTTTGACGAATTGGACATTTTCAACCGCCATCGTGGATCCCCTATATTGGATACCTACAAAAGATTATTTTCCAAAGTAAAGGAGGGGTTGTGACCTATCGTTTCAAATCAGATTATTACGCTGAATACGATGCTGCAATCTGTTTTTCAAATTCTTAATCCGTTAAAAAGTTATTATGAATATTTAAAAATAATTTTTGTATAAATTGTTATATGACGCAATGTTAGAACTCACCCCTAATCTCTTAAATTTGCTAGAAAAAACCGAAGATTTAGAGTTAAGACTTTGATTATTGAAAGGCGAAACTGACTTATTTCAACGAATTTTAAATTATCGGCCAATAAAATTTATACAAAAATGATTTAAACAAATTCCTATTAACTCTTTAATGGATTAAGATTTAGAAAAACTGATTGCAGAATTGTATCCAGCGTAAAAATCTAGTTTGAAACGATAGGGCACAACCCCATCTTTACACTTGAAAATAATTTTTCATTACACTGCGTCTCAAAAACAGCAGCTCTGTCTTACGGATCGTTTTGAGTCCCTAAAGATAGCTTTTTGCGGACTAGTCCGTAAAATTTTACGACTCAAATCATCGTTATGTCTTAGCTTATCTAAAAAACAAATCAGCTGTTCTGAAATAAACGTTCCTTTTTAATCAACCAGCTTTGGCTATTTTGTATTTTCTGCTAGGACAATGTAGGTAATGAAAAATATTGCTCGATTTGTGACTTAATCAAATTTCCGATCGTCCCAAAAAAGCCTACTTTAAGGACTAATAACAAAAACTACTATTTTGTATCCAATATAGCGGATCCAAGATGGCGGTAAAATATTTATACCCAGTCAAAATTAAGTACTTTCTACTCTACAATGATCTGACGTGGTCCAGAGTTGATAGCTTAAGAAATATGGAAAAAATTAGGGGGGGGACTCATTTAAAACTCACCCTGTATAATTTGTCGTAACAGCTGATCTTAAAACCAATATTGCATTTTTTTAATCGATAAAATTATTCAAATTGTATAGAACCATTTCTTGTTGCCTACCCTACCCTAACGAGAGTCAGCTAAAACTACTGACCTGAATTGATCGAAGAACGTCTTGTTTGCGTCCTTGTTTGCAAGCACTTGAAACGTTAATTATGGCACGTGGGATACAATTAGTCCATGGAAACAAGAACATTTAATATTACTGTAACAATGCAACAGCTGGTTTGATATGTTGCAACCAACAATACAAACAGCTGTTGTAAAGGAAACTCATTTAATATGACTCGCGTGTGATAATGTGTTAACAACAAAGTCATTTTAAAATAAGCTAACATGAGCTATGCAGACTCGATACAATTTTAAAAGTTTGAATCTAAGTTAAAAACTTGCTTAACGCATTCGCCCTATCCAGGCTTGCAACTTATTGTTGTAAATGGCTAAGGGTTAACAGTTCATTATTTTGATATTATATAATTGTTTTTAGACATCAACGCACACCAAGTACAAATTTGAAGATTAATATTACTGCGTACCTATTTAAGATCAATTTGAGTGTTAAGTGAGTGTAGAATGGAGTGAGTTGATCTGTTTAGCATTGTCGACCAGCTGTTTCTTTCCCAGGACAGCGCCGACGTTTGGAAGGACAGCTTGGTCCATTCTCAGACTGTAAAATAGTTCGACCTTGACCTACAAATCTGCATAATAGTTTGACGTTCTACAAAAGAACATATAAAATCCGAGTGTAGTGTAGTGGAAATGTATTGAATAACTTAAAGCTATCATGTTATTGTTTTATTTTCTAAGTACAATTATGACTTTACAGGCACCCTAATGCTTTGCTGAGTCATAGAGGTACGTACAAGCATTGACATTATAATATAGTCAATTTTTTATACGTACCTCTATTATACACTAGTTGATGGTATACGCCTTGAAGTGTAATGCAGTATTTTAATTGACGCGTCACTGATGATTGATTAACCTTGCCAAGATAATGAATTTAATCAGCTGGATGTTAGTTTACGGAACATTTTTTTTTATAATAAACTATAAACTAGTCTAGTATTATTAGTAAATCAGCTGATCGTCTAATCTATATATAAAGCCAAAAGTACCCATGAAATTTTGAGAAAACTACAAGTCACACCCCCATAAACCATATACTTAAAATGTTCGTCATGACGAGAAACCTTGCGCAAAATTATCCATTATTTCATAAGTTGCCCTATAAGGTCGTAATTGCTTTCCAAAGGGAACTTTCCATTTACCTAATGTTAAAAATACCTCAGCTGTTATTATTTATTTGTTCGTATTACCATTACTGTATTCTGTTTTGTTTATTTTATCTTAACTTAACCAATCAATAGTTTTATTAATACTAATGTAGTAAAACGGGGTGGAGCAGCCCGTGGGTAACAGCTAGTACAAATCTAATAGAAATTACAAGTTTACAACTTGTAACTTGTATTTGTAATTAACTATTTAATTAATTATTTCAGGTTATTTTATTGGAACACGGAACCTTTGTAGTTTTCCAGCTACTGTACTATCGTACATGTTATACTTGTTATTTTGTCGCTCCTAGCACGTTTTGGAGAGGAAAGGAAAGTGTAGCGAATTGAAGAACTACAATCATGTGGCCAAGAGGCTGCCTTATCGTATAGCGACATAAATAACTAAATAAAGTATACAAAACTTACCGGAAATAGCCAAATCAAATTTCATCATTGGATTAGTTATACAGTAGTTTCCACAGAATACCTAAAGAGTAGACTGTGGTAAACAAGTCAACTGACTGTAACCAAATTCCATTAAAATACGTAATTTAAATGAGCCGCTCACAGAAATAGCTACTGTCCAGTTTATAATTATTTTTTCTCTATTATTTTTTGATAACTTTGATAGTTGGTGTGACGTAAAAGATTTTATAATAATTGTCCGTTTGGTTTGGCCCGGTTAGAAAATAGGTTTTCACGAGATAAATAAATAATTTACAGCGTACTTTCATAATATTTAACTATATTATACTTAAATAAACTGGCTACAAACTTAACAAGACATGGTATGTACTACTATCCTTATTCGAAGATGATATTAGGCGCAATTTTCACGTTTTAGGATCTTCATTTGAGAAGGAATCTAGAAAGCGACAAGACTTTGAGTCCGGGCAACGCTGAAATACACATAAATTGCTTAAACCCACTAAGAAATTAACGTACATGACATTCACATGTAGATAAATCCGCGATCCGTCTAACAACATTAACTTACCATTGCCAACAATTAACTTCAAACTTTTATACTATCGTTTATCGAAATATAAAGACCACTAGGGGAAACCCGTCGAAATCGACGGTTACTTTCAAGGTTAATTCATCTAACTGCAATAAATTGGGTGAAATATACATATTTTGAGCATTTAGCATTGTTTAAAGGGTAGTAAGTGTGAAAACAATAATGATTTTAATTGCGTTAGTTGCCAAATTTGGTTGATCATTCAATGATTAAAATATTTCCCATACCGTACGTCATTTGACTCATCGGATTTATTATTAGTATGTTATACGATATCTCTTCCTTTGGAAGAACCTTTAAATAGTATTAAAATCGTATTGGGGGGTCTTTTGTAGTTAAACACTTCTGTGATTTCATCAGTGTAATATGATTTTATTTGAAATGAAAATATTTTTTGGGAAGAAATGTTCTAACTTCAAAGGGAGGTATGTCCGTTACAGTGTAAGTTTGATTTTTCCTTCGTCACGTCGCGTCAGTTCATATCGTACTTCTGTGCCAATGAATGAACCCTCTAGCATAGTTATGAGAAATTTATTGTGGGGTTACTATTAAAGCTGGAATTCCTTGACATGGGGGATGTCAGTTAGTTGTCTCAGCCTTATCAATAACATAAAGTTGTCAATATAATCTCTCTACGGAATGATAGGTGTAGTGGAATACTTGAAGTGAAGTTGGCTTTTATTCTTAAACTGTTAGGGACCTCCTAGTTTATATGGTCTTGCGGCTTCATTGGCAACAAATAATGCAAATGACATAGCAATGGGACATTTCCAAAAAGAAAAAATACTGTAAATTGGCTGTTGCGTATATATTGACGTTTACATATTGTAAATCAACGTATCTTATAAAGGATTATGAGGTCTAGTTTAAAAGGAATATGACCTTTCTGTCATGACAGTAGCTGCTAAAATAGTATTTTCTCTTTGTACCATATTTTACAGCCAAAATGTCGTGTTATTTTCAATAATGTTACCAACCCAGTGCGCCAAAGTCCGTAATATAGGCAGGTGCAAATAATTTGTCAAGATGGGTACCATTTTAGGCAATGTTTCTATGTTTAGATTTTATTAGACACGATAAGAGCAGATATTTCTACATGAATATTTGATATGTGTAGAATAATATGATAAAATTTAGGCAAAAGTGGTGAAAAAGGCAGACACCAACCCGTACAATAGATATAAGATAGTTCAATAAGAAATAATTTAAGAATTTCTGTTATCAAAGGATTTTCCACTGATTTCTAAATAGAACGTTATATTGCAAAACATGACATGATAAAGAGGAAAATTAATTTTAAAATCAGAAAATAACATTGCAAATACTTATTTGGTACAATACAGTAACCCAATAAATATGTGTGGTTTGAAATACAATTTAAAAATGAACAGCTGTTTTATTAAAAAGTATTATTCACATGGCCAAAATGTAAACAACTCTGTGGAGGGATCTTTAAAGGCTTCTGGGGCAGAGCCCTAAGGGATTTTGCTTAGTTTTTCTTTTGGAAACTCATCTACAGACCAAGACCTTTCTTTGGACACCTCTACCAAGTTTCTACGCCCAGCCGTTCTCTCAAATTAGTGGGGACAAAGTTTCCAATTAAATATTTAAATTCCCCCATGTTAATCTTATCTGAGAAAATCCAACTTTGATGGCCTGTGGGGCAAAGCTCGAGGATTTTTATTACATGAATTGGTGAAAGGGGGCGTCTACACAAAAAATACTTTATTTTGACACGTCGTTTGTAAAAATCCGTCCATTATTAACGGAGGAGTAGTGTTTTCAAGAAATCGCCTTCACGTATTATATATAAGGATTATTCAAGGTCTTTGAATTTCAATAAAGGATAGTATAAAAGTTATATGTCTTGTAAAAGTAAATGTGACCTATTTACATCCTTAAAACAATGAAGAATCGTATGCAAGTAGTGGTTTTTCATAGATTAATGAGTGTATTAATCTAAAAGTTCATGTTTTCTGGCCCGTGCAGAACACAACTCTCTTGAATTATTCGTGATTAAGACTTATTAACCTCAATAGTCTAGTTGTAAAACGATACGGAATGGAAAAACACAAATCAAAGATCGCTCCCACTGAGACCTGTTTTATTTTTATTTATTAGTAGATTAGTAGACTAGGTTTGTGATGTGGTGTATCATGAGAAATCCTGGGAAAGTAGCATGTCCTATGAACCCCTGTTGCGTAAAACCGCGGTATATACTTACAATACGTAGCAAGCCCTAAGTACTGTAATTTTGCACTATTAAGTAAGATTTAGTAAATCAATATATTAATAGGCAAGCATGTTTCTTTAAAACCCCTTTTCTCGGCTCGTGAGCGTCGCAGGGAAAATCTACGCATACTGTAGAAAGATATTATCCTGTAGATTTTCAGAATCCCTTTATAAATTAAAATAGGCTAAATAAAAAAATATATATAGCATCAATTAAAAATTCTGAAAAATTAACATGGATCTTATGGGTTGCCATGCTGGTGACGAAATAACAACGAAATATAAACAGAAAATCAAAACAAATAGAAGAAATTCCAATCACATATTTTATTTACAGTGTGGAATAGAGCGTGGAATATCTTGAAAATAGAGATTCTATACATTACAAATTTTTGGTCGAGTTTTCGACTATTGGACGACCACTAGTTATAATAATTAGTAAATGGGTTTACCATGTATTAATGTACGAATATTCGTAATATTCTAGTAATAAAGCTAAATAGAATCTTAAGTTTCCCCCTAAATTGTTTTTTACACAATTTGAGAAGTACGAATTTACATTTTGTTGTTCTTGGAAAAAACTAAATAACTTAGGCTTTGAGTTTGGGATTCTAAAACGACATCTCCTGCCATATCTGGTCCCGAAGAATCTTTTCTTTTTTCACTTTAGCTATGCGATGCTGCAAATTTGGTTCAACAATGAACTCAAAGCAAGGAATGCTTTTGTTATGCTAATCTCATTCAGACATACGATTGAATATAATACACTTTCGTCTTGTACATAGTAGACGAGGATTAAAACAGCCCCGTCAACTTAGATAGTTATAAGTTTTATCAGTGCATATTTTTTTAAAGTTAGTAAACTCCCAAATTTCATTCAATTAACTACAGGATAGTCTTATAACAAAGGTCGCGTATGTAAAAAATACGTGAATAATTTGCTATAGAATTTTATGTAACAATACATTTTTGAAGAAGTTCAGAATATTTAGTCTTTGGTGAAAACATAGTAACTATTGGTGAATCTTTTATTAAAATATTATGAATAAATTCCTCCAGGATATATTGTTTAGTTTTAAGTTTAACGACTGTGATTTAATTATATTATTTCAATGTAGCGTATGCCTTTGAATACTACCTTCTGTCACAGTTGTGCTAGAACAATTGACAAAGAATGCTTTCTTTGTAAAAATTAAGTTATTAACTATTATAGTTTTGTATTTTTATAATGGCCGGTTAGAAGTTTTAGCCCCGAGAGAGGAGTAGGGAATAAAGACAACTGGAGGTAGAGCAAGAAAAAAAAGTCTTATTCTTTGTCCAAACTAATACTAAAATATATCGTTGAAATCTGTGCTGCTAAAGCAACAATAACAGCCTTCAGCAACTACAATGAAAACACATTTAGGGCAATACACCATTAGGTCTGCACCTAGAATAACAGTACATCCTAGCCTTGGGTCTAGCTACAACATTCCAAACATTTAAACACATAAACAATGGCACACTAAATAATGTAATAGTCTATATGTTTCACTTTTGGTTCATTACGATACATGATCTGATCTCTGATCATGATTCTTATTACGATTTTTAGTTCTTTAGGTTCTGTGGATCAGATGTTACTTTATTCAGTTATTGAAAAGCTGTTTGTGCTCCACTAATTATCATTGGCATTTCGACCACTAACAAAAGTCAGCAACTTTGCGCAGCTGGCCTTAATCGTCGAGCTTCATTAATGGCCATAGTTATTTCATTCATAAGCTATATAATCATCACCGCATCCATTTAACGGTCGTCCATCATTCATCTACAATTTAATATACGAACCCTGGTGTGGCTTGTTGGCGTTATGCTGTTTAAATTTGGTTCAAATATATTACCACGATAATATGTTTCAACAACAGATTTAGAGGTTATCTGCATTGTTGTCAACAAACATAACCTCAACTTTCAAATATTGAACTATTATAATATACTATCAACGAGTTGGTAAAAGGGTTGTTAATTTGCAACTGTTATTTTTCAATACACGCTAACTCAACGTCGTTATTGAAAGGTATATTTTCAACTCTGTCATTCATTGATGAATAACTCTTGATATCGATAAAACTCATCAAAACTCTCTTGAGCTATTATTGTTATTCTAATGATATTGCTGTGATTGATAAAAGCTAATCAGAACGGTTATCTAACAGGTAATAACAATCCTGGAAATCAGTTCAAGCAAGGTCAATAGTAGGCCTACCATAGATTAAACATAGTATACAGTCAACGAATAAATAGAAGATTGGTAACTGACTGGAACAAAAAACGAATTTTAAATCCAATTTAACCTTCGAGTGTTGAGGTGGGGGGCCCTTACAATTTCTATATGAAGTGGGGCCCTTACAATGTCTATGTGTAGTGGGCCCCTTACAACGCCTATGTGCACGTATAGTAAACTGTTTCTGTCATGTTTGTGTAGTTCGGCAATTGACCAACAGGCGTTCAATTGGTTTATGTAGGTCTGGATAATCCATGGCGGTTATTGTAAGTTTGAAAATCGGCTTTATTTTGACTTTAGCTAAGTAGAGAGAGTTCTTCGATCCAAAGATAGCTAAGTCAGTTAAGAGGCGGCCTTGGAGAGACTCATTATTGTATTGATTTTTAGATACTGAGATTTACAAGAGGGCTCTGAACTGTAGGACCGCATAATAACCATAAAACTAAAATCTATTAATGACTGGATGGATTTGAACCCTGACCTCAAGGGCAAAAGACCCGCTATCTGATCACTAGACAAGATATGCCCTTGGGTTTCAAAATAGGGATGGACCGCTTTGCCTAAAGAGTTTAAGCTCTTCATCCTCTAATTCCTCACGTAAAAATGCCACCGGAATAGGCAGAAAATGAAATTAAAATGCTTTATGATGAAAATCGTACACAATGGTTAAATACAGCTCAAAACAGTTTATGCATACATATAGTATTTTTAATTTGTTATTGCAATGTTTGCGTGAATTCATATGCTATTATTCAGAAAAATGTAATTCCAAAGTCAATAGAACGAATAAAATCAATAACTAACCCATAATTAATAATTATGTACGGTAATTATTACATCGGCATGCATTTCATATCCATACAGCCTGTCAATACACAACGTAACACGAAATCCACGTTTGACAGCTTCAATATAGCAAAGATGTTAAAACTATAAACGATTCGATTTTAGCAAAACTTAAGGCTTACGATCAAATACCTACCACAGAAAACGTATTATGTTTTCTGTTGTTATACTGACCTAAGCTTCTGCAAAGAACTCTTCATTATTGTAAAATTTTATACCTGTCACCTCCGTGTATTATATTCCGTATTTTAGAGTTAGCTGATGTTGTGCGTGCTCTCTTATTCTAGGTTATGTTTTACGTCTATATAGCATCCGTTTCTCTTTGTAAATAGGTTATAAATAGTTTTAATTTATTAAAATATTTTTAGATTTTTTAGATTCAAGTGAGGAAATTCCCCAAAAGGTCTTTGTACTACGGGTTTATTGTTTCAATATTGTAGTGTTTTTGTAAAATGTAAAAAAAAAAAAACAATGAAGATTTTTTTATTTAATGACAATAAATTTAATACTGAAACGGTAGGTCTCAACAACAGCGTACCAATGTATATGTCTATCGGTCTACGACAGAAACAACAACTAGAAATTGTTTTCAGCTGAACCATAGGGCATGGATAATAAAACTCTTATTAGGAATTTTTATAAAATCCGTGATGACGGGAATGAAGATAAAAAAATTCCTACACATAAAATATTGCGTGTAATTGCGCCAATGAAATATTCGATATAAGTTTCTTTATAGAATTGTTTTATCTTATATAATTAATCTCTTCACACAAATAAGGAATATACAGCTCTATTTACTTTTACTAACATTATTTTAATGAGAAAACATATTATATAACTTTTAAGTTTGATAGTGAAACTAAAATTAAGTTGATCGTGCTTCCCGTTTAAAGCAGTAGTGGTACATAGTAGATCATGGCACGTTTATTTAATTGATGTTTACTTCGTAAAATTATGAATTACGAAGTATTTCATTCTTAAACTATAGGCCTATAGACGCTGCTGCATACCGGTATTTCATAAAACGAGCTAAAAATTAACTATCACTAATATTATACACAACAAAGAAACACTGTGAAAAATTATCATAAAAAAATGGAAAATAAGGTTACCCGCAAACAGTTTTATCATGCAGCCATAGCAATAATAGTATTTTAATTTCAAGATAATAATCAGCGCTTACCGTTGGATGTGAGAGAACGAGGACGGTGTGAAGCCTAACAAACGCCGACTGTTCAATAATAACCGACCAAATTAACAATGACAGTGGCGCTGATGACTCACTTTCAGCCCGCCAGGCGCGCTGTACCACACCTGCACAACAGCTGATTGTTTAAGGTTATCTTTGGCGTATAGATAACAGTGAGGCTAACTTAAAAATGCATTAACAGTTTTTATAGACCCTTTTTAATGTTGTTAATTGTGTTGCATTTTAGATAACTTTGGAATATCTACGATGTAGACCTACTTGGAATCTTAATTTCCCAAGAAGTAGTAGAAGTCGTTTTCCAAATATTGACAATAGTAAACTTATTGATTTTTTTCAATTTTTTTACACTTGATGCATGTCTTAGCGAGTATTTTAATACTTTTTGCAAGGGAAATAAGGTGGCCGTGACATTTTTATCGAGTATGCTGTTGTAAAGTGGAATACAACAACTGAAACAGTAACCATAATAATAATAATGTATTTTACATGAAATTAAAACCAACAACTACTGTAGGCCTACCTGCATACACAACATAAACATGTATGTTAGTGAGTGAGTGTGATAATACATGTTATAATCCACCAATCTCTATGAGTGTGACTGTGAATGTTTTAATAAGCTGGTTAAAGAAATTTTCTAAAATACTGTATCAACAAGACATCTTTTGAAGTTTACATTTTGTTTGATATTGTGAAGGATGATTGGGTAAACTGGATCTCATTTTCCACATTTGAGTCGCATAGTTCCAATGTAATTTGAGAAGTTATTAATTATTATAATTGAGTAATTAATTGTATTTGAGAAAATAACAATTGTAAATTAGAACAGTCAGGTTAATTTGGTAAAACCACAAATATAGGTGACAATAGTCAATTGAACTTGAGATTATATAGTATTGAGAATTTGTGAATTTAATTTCAGAATGAAGGCTAACTAATAAAAGTTATATAACCTTGTCATCATTTTGAAGTCAATTAGTTGTGTACAGTAGACTCCCTTATCCGGACTCCTCACGACCGAGGCCAGTTCGGTTAACAGTTATTTCGGTTAAACCGACGTCCCCAAAAACTCGTTAAAACGGACCGTTTATCACGTGATCACTGGTCTCAAATCTTTCCCACGAGAACAGTCGTTTCAGTACCGCCCACTTCCTGCCAATCTAATCCGGTTAAACCGATGCGCTGATAAAAATTTTCCTGTTAAAGGGATGTAATTTCCGCCGAGTATTAGTCCGGTAAAACCGATGTCCGGATAAGAGGGAGTCTGCTGTATGCAATAATGTTTTTAGACACCCAGAAAATCCGTGTTTATGTTTTACCTAAAAATATTTCCAAGGGGTACAAAAATATTACCAATGAGCACTCTTGGGGGACAAAGTAAAATAAAATACATTTTTTTTATAAAAGAACACATCAACGACATTTATTTTTCCCAACTGATACAAAATGTTATAACACTACTCTTTAACTTTGATATATCTAGTCATTAAAACATCATAGGCACAGAAACCCAAGCCCCACTGAATCAAACCCTCTAATTTTAAATAGGCTGTCATCACTTAACAAAGACTGTGCCATACTTAAATTTTAACCTGAATAAGATCATAAGAGTAAGTGTGGTATTGTGTATTTGTATAGCTTTGCTTGAACAGCAGGTTTTTTGGATAAGCCTATTATTGATAAAATCATAGATTAAAGGAGTAGTTGCCTACTCCTTTAATCTATGATAAAATACAGCTTTATCCGGTTCTAAACATCAAAAAGCTACTGACTTTTATCAGGATTGCACCAGCGACCTAGTAACGTTAACCATCCTTATTTTTACTAAACCTCAGTTCTGTGAACGATTGTTTCATCGTAAAACCGTAAAAGGTTTTTAATCCAGTGGGGCTTGACAAAATAACTACAATCTAAATGGCTGCTACACATCAAATGACAGATATTTTAGGCCTGTCAACAATTATTGACAACTATAGTCTTTTATATAAATTCGTAAATATCTAAGCTTAACCCTTTGAGTCCCTACCGCCAATACATCCGACGCAATACTAACATAGCCAAAATTCCACAACAACTTTCTAAGTGGTCTAATCTAAAGTATTATTTTTCTGGACGAGGCAGGACCGTAGATTGAGAATTCAATTGTCTTGATCAGAACTGGAGTGGAATTCATGAGGACAACTGTCTTTGGTCGAGCATGGTGGGAGAGGCCCACTAATGTACAGTTCGGGTGAAAATTGGCAAAGTGTGGATTTTTGGTGAGACAAACCTCGAATCCGTATTTGGCCATTTTTTGCTTAACTTGCTTCTTAAGTGTTGACTGAATAGCAGTGGCATGGTAGTAAGTTTTCCAGTGAGGGAATGCTCACCACCATCTTGAAAAAAAAACAAACAAAAACTCAGGTCTAACTGATGTGTAGGAATTTGGAAAAAGCAGTGTGGGGAAGCCGTTCCCACTGCACTACACCACCACCACTTCCGAACAATCAAATAATCCAGGGAACTCAAAGGGTTGTTATTGGCTAGTGAAATATTGTTTATGCTACAGTTTACCTAAGATTTAACCAAAATACTGTGTTTAATTTTTTTACATTTGAAATGTTAATATATGACATTATTGATGAATATGGTTTTGGGGATACAGCTTATTGAGAGATACCAAGAAAAAAATCGAATGCATCAAAACTGTTTTATAAAGTATATTCGGGAGTGTTGCACGACGTCCAATAATATTTATTCAGTGCCACGACGTCCAAAACATAATTTTTGAGTTGTTGCACGACGTCCAATATAAATTATTTGACTTTTGCACGACGTCCAAGAGTACAGTAACTGCCAAAAATATAGTCTTTCTACAAGCTTTGGACGTCGTGAAACAGCGCACTATTTAATTGTAATAAAGTATCATTTGCACCACGTCCAAAGCCTCTGCCAGTTCCACGACGTCTAATCAATATTTGACTGTTGCACGACGTCCAAGTGCCAAAACGTCCAAAGCTTGTAGAAAGACTATATTTTTGGCAGTTACTGTACTTTTGGACGTCGTGGCACTTGGACGTCGTGCAACAGTCAAATAATTTATATTGGACGTCGTGCAACAACTCAAAAATTATGTTTTGGACGTCGTGGCACTGAATAAATATTATTGGACGTCGTGGCACTGAATAAATATTATTGGACATCGTGGCACTTGGACGTCGTGCAATGCATCCGTATATTCACATAGTTAAATTTCCCTACGGACAAAACTAATGAGAAAAAAATAGATTTGAATTCTAAGGCAGGCTTCCATAGTTAAAGAAAACTAAACAGTGTCGAGTCTAGGTCTTTTGAATATAAACTGGTAAAAATAATGGTTGACTGGCCAGTATTTTCGCCATTTCAGTAACAGGGATGTTTTCCCAAAGGAGAACAAGATTCAACATAGATTATTAAAATTAAATATTTTTAATAAGTTTGTTGATACCTAAAACCACATGTTAGTATGGTAACTACATAAATTACTAGCCGAGTTAACTAAGTAAACTTCACAAGATTGTTGCTAAAAGCAAATCTTTAAAAAACAAATCATTTCAGGAACTAAAGTTAACGACTAACAAAACTTTTTACAATTTTTTTTCAGCAACTAATACTATTCGTTAAAGCTAAGTCACTCTGAATAAACATCTTAAGTTACAAATTAAAACCCACCCTGCAACAGCTGTCAACCAACAATGTACATTCAGTTGAAACAAAACATTAACATCACATCTGTTCATAAATGTAACAATGTACCCTTCAACACTTACTCAGAGATTATCTAATTATTACTACACTAACAGCTTCCATATTGTAATCATCAATGTATTTACATATGTTGCTATGATGGCTGATAAACCACAACCAATGACTTTGAATACTGAAGTAACCATTTATATGGATCAGCTGTGTCACCCTTTGTTTAAATCAAAGTGAACATTCAGGAGATCTCTGGAAAAGGACTGCTATTAATTGTAGATTGTAGTTCCTTATTTATATTTAAGTTTTTTGGTCCTATTATAGTTGATTAAGTCATAAAAAGTGCTATCGTTGACAGCAAATTTCCCTTTCAATTTGATGTGATTGAAAAGATGACAAATAAGAAACAAAACTGTATTTGACAGGGACTCTTCGCATTGTCTTAATTACATAACTGACCTTTTTTAAATCATAATTTTGGCTACTGCTTTAATCTATATAATTAATACGCTACATGAAACTTTGTCAGTTGAACTCCTTCGACATTTCTTAACCGATTTTATCCATTGACGTCTCATTGGAAAGAGCGTGTCACGTAGATTTGCAAACTGACATTACATTTTTGAAAAGGTTCCTTGGGCTCTGCCCCAGTGGCTGTTAAAGTCCCCATGTTATCCTCATGAAGAACATAATTGTTTACATTTTGATCAGCTGAATTTGCTGTAATTGCTGTTATTCATTTTTTAATTCAAAGTCTTTTAAACTCATCGGACATTATTATGACTTTTTTTTTAAATAACTAATTTACTTCTTTGCAATTGCTCGATTTCGAGCATCGTGTTTACTAGTATGAAATAAATTGTCTACGCAGTAGTGTGCTCATCCTTAAATCTACAAATAACAAGTATTTTGAGAAAGTTTTAGACAACAAGGTTTTTCAGTAGTTTTATATTTTAATGGAAAGCCAAATGATTTCTAGCAAGGATTTTTTTGAAAAGGAGAGGAGGGTGTGAGATATAAGTACAATTTACAAATTAATTAAGCTGCTAAATCAATTATGATATGATAACCATAACCTTTAAATAAAGGAGAAAATTAACTGAGCGAAGGGAATACATTAAGTGTTACTGAACATATATCTTAAAACCTAAACAAGTTAAAACTGGATTTAGCTGATCCATAAAAATGATCAAAAATGGAGTATCTTATTTACGATTTAACACCTTTTAATGGAGTAATTTTTAGGACTTTTAAGCAGCAATCCTTAAATTTGTTAACAAACATGACATCATTAGTACAATTATTTTTTTAGGAAATAAAACCCATAAACAGGTAATATTCCCAACAGTCTTTAACAAATACTGCATTTTCTTTAGTCTAATACTACTTTGAGATCAATAGTATTTTAGTAATACATAAATTATTAATTTTGTACACACGAAGGTTGTCTGTAAATTATAGTCTCCAACAAGTTTTGACCATTTAGAATTTAGGATTATGGTGAATTCTGAGAGTCTTAAGCCATCACCGTGTATAAATTCTACAAAAATTTAATCCCGGAACCTAATTCACACACCTAACATTAAACTAACACAAACAAAAACAAAAATTAAATATTGAAGAAAGAAATAAAGGACTAGGCGGTGCTGTAAGAAATTGCTTGTTTGAGATGTTAATTTACACAGACAACCCTCATATTTACAACATTTCAATACAAATTCAATTAGTTATCTGGTTTCTTGTTACATATTTTTACCCTATTCACAACATCGGTAACAGCCAACAATAATTACTATGTACAACTAACTAGAATTACTAAGTACAAAAATAATGGCCATTAATTTAATCAGTTGGTTACCTTAAGTTCTTTTTAAAATCTTCCCAGTATTAACGCTACTATGATTGAAAGAACTAAGAAGATTTATCTAAAAGTTAGCAATATTTAAATTGCTCTATTTACAACTAACCTAAGTTTAATCTCATTTAGATTACTGGACTTAACAAAACGTTTAAAAGAAATAATACCAATCCAATAAGTAAAAAATTCTAATTGATAAATTGGACAGTCTGCGTAAAAACTCACAAATCTCGCAAAATATTAGCTAATAAATATTCTATTCTCAAGTTATGGTTCTATATTTATAAAATTATATCTAAGCAAAATAGTGATGTTAATGACCAACTAAAAGTCGTACAAAATATATAATTTCTTTACTATATTGTCTTATTTTCATTTTAATATTAAAGCTTTCCAGGAAAAGTTAGCAGTTTCATTATTCTTCGAGCAAATGGTTTTTAATATGAAGACTGAGCAGAGCCAAGCTTTACAATCTTATGTTATTATACTATTTTAGTAATGTTAAAACAATAAGTACACCTTGTATAAATCATCATAATACAGTTGTACTTAAACTTGTCAACCACCCAAGATCGTTAAAAACTGGGCCAAAACCTAAATGTTTCAAAGTTTACCTTGAGCTCAAAACCTGTTAAAAAGTAAACTAAATTTATTTAATTGGTCTAAGGATTGCAAAGAATACAGATCTTCTTTTAAAATCAATGAACATTGGTGCATCTTCTTCTTTCCCATCATACCACCCTGCTGTAGTTTGGTGACTAGATAAGTATGTATGAAGAGGGAATCCCTATAGTCAATGGCAAAAGAGGGAAAGAGACTGTGGTGAGGAGGAGAAGACCTAGAAAAAAGGTGGACAGAGGAGGAAAAGAGGTGTGTGCAGAAAAAAATTAAGATGGCAGACAGCAGTGGAGGAAGAACTCTGTAGACTGATGGAAAAAGATGAAGATGGTCGAAGCCCCAACCTGGGAATAAACGGTGTGGGGGGTATGTACTTTAACCCCATTTAAGAATTCTTCCTGTTACTCTATTTGCATTTTTAAATTGGTCTAATGCGATGAATTCACTAAACGATTTCAAAAGTATATTTGAATACCTTAAACCTCAAAGGAGGATAAGTTGATTTACAGAAAATCATGTCATGTAATTGTTGAATACGCAAAATAGGCATTTTTAAGCAAAGGTGAACAAACATGTTCCCAAAATAATCTCTGGTTTTTGGTTTACAAGAATTTTTGTAAGTTACAGTACATATCAATCGACAAGACTATATGGAGGTGGTATATTTTTTTGTCCAAGGACGCTAGGCACGAGCCTGGAATTGTTTTTCACATTACTTCAGGCTAGACCTAGGGGTTGCGGCATTATCCCTTCTAAAATCCATTGGTGACGTGGCGGGATTTGAAGAACCCGGGACCTCTTGGACCAAAGTCCCGCGCTCTAACATCTACACAAGCTCGCTCCCCGGAGTTGGCATCTATTAAACCCCCAATAAACCAAATTATTTGGGAGGGACCGTTCCAGATAGCCAGGCTTAAGTTTTAGGATATTCAGTGGTTAATGGATTTGTCTATCTACATGGATATATATTACATTTATCTGCCCCTCCCTGAAACCCCTGTGGTCAAGTGGGAAGATGTAGGGAAGGTCTTCAAAACATGCCCAAAGAACAAAGTGAACTTTTGCAGTGGTTTTGTCCCCCACATAATTCCTATTCCTATCATTGTAAGAGGCATTATTGATTTTTTTGTTTCTTCGGTGGTTGGCAAGCACCCCAGTTAACTTAGGTTTCGGTTGGATGAAGATTGGGTGAGTTTATAAGTTTTCTCCAAAGTTATAAACAATATAAACAAACCATAGAAAGCAAAAATTATAAATATTTCACTTGATTCTTACTTTATGTTTCATCAATATTTTTACTAAGCTGGTTTTTGGGGGTCAAAATCTTTAAAATATATTTTGTCAAAAAAATAAAAAAGGTTCATTTTGGAAATTTTGGTTTTAAACTGATAACGTAAACACAAGTAACTCCTATCTCTTTCTCCACCAACAAAGAGAGTGTCACAAACACAACCAAACACAACACACTGGAGTGTGTGACCAACATAATTGAAAACTGTACTCTGCTCACATAATAGACTGTACAAACTGTCAAATCAGCAATTCTTAGAGGCGGTTCACGAGTCACGGGTTATCCTTAGTTCGAGCGCAAAATCCAGTTATAGCCGGTTTTTTGCGCCGCGGCTTGGAAATCGGCTTCACGAGTACGAGGTTACCCGCGCTCGAGCGCAGACAGATAAACTTCACCCAATTATGACAGGGATAAACCCGAGCGCAAAAAGTCAGCTTCACGGGTTCAATTAGAGAAAACCCCGGGCCAAATGTCGGGTTCACGAGTCATAGTCTAGCGCAAACTGGATAATCTCGAGCGTAAATAACAATGGTTTTGGTCTTCAACTTAACCCTGCTAGGGGGCAGGGTTAAGGTGACATCATGTCGGGATTATCTCATTTGCTCGTTTATTGTTTTTTTGTTGGCAAAAAGAATGTTATATTCGGATTCGGCATTAAATTCCGAACAATTTCATTAATTTTTTTACTACTGATAGCCGAAAACATGCAAAACATCGTAAAAAGTAACTGTTGAGGCATTTTGATTAATTATTACTAAGTAAAAATATAACTAATAGCTTAACATATTCATATAAATTTAAATTGCAATCGAATCTTATTTTGTAAATTCTTTATATTTATTTTAGCAATTTTGAATCCTTTTATTTCAGCTGAATAATATCAAAATAAAAATGGTTCCATCAAAAAATTTTGGGTTTGTCTAAGATTTTTTATTGTATAAAATTAGTTCAATTTTTGTTCCCCCATAAAATTCATATAAAACATAGGTCATTTTATTTAAGTATCCAAATTTTATTTCGTATGTTTTAAATTATATGTTTATATTATTATGTTTATGATTTAAGATTTGTTAAAGAAAGACCTTTTCATCTGATAATGTCTTAATATTTGTCATATCGGGATTTACAATAAATTGCTTCAATTTGCTGAGGTAAAAGATAAATTATATAGTTAAATATACAAAACGTTGTATTACAACAAAATATTTTTTTCAATTATAACCTGTTTTCTCATGCTTAGGGCTGCGCTCTGCCCGTCTGGCACGCGCAAATGTTCTTAGGGGCTTAGTTCTTAGGCCTGTGCTGTTTGTAGCCCCAATTGTGAACCGATTTAAAAGATCTTGGTGTCATAAAATGTTATTGTAGGTTTGCCATTATATATTTACGTTTATTACTGTATACGTATGAAGGCATCTCTGCTCCTATAATAGCCAGTTGTTGCTAGAAATTTATTTTTTATACAAATTACTGATACATAAAAGATATTCATAAATATTTGAAAAGAGCAGTCATTTTATTAAATAATTTGAACGTTTGGATACAACTGCAAACCTGATAAAGTATGTCTTATTTTTGAACATAATTGGTAATCGAATTTTATTGCAAACATTACCAAGATTTGTATAAACTTTTTAAAATCATAATTGCATTTTCCCGATTCAATGTATTCAGTAAAAGTGTATTATTCATAATTCAATGATAAATTGAGTAACCTTAAACTTAAGTCTATAATGAATTCAAGTGCAAGTCCACAACCTTTTATACGATATCAGTAAATACTCTGTTTAATTATAATAATTTATGAACCAATCATTATGACGCAATGTCATCCTCTTGTTTTGGGGCTCGTCGACCGCGAGCAGCGGCGCAGCAGGTGGCTGTTGCCAACCTCCCAACGAAAATTCCCAGTTAATCCCTGCTCTTGATCGACGGCCAGCGTTGGTCTCAGCTAAGCTTGATCTCGGCTAACGCTCTATGTCGTGAACCCATTTTTTGACCGTCGGTTAAAATTGGTCGAGATCAACGATAACCGCGGGCCACGAAACCCCGTACTCGTGAACCGCCTCTTATAGTCCTCGCCACCCTAAGTTGAGGCAGCCCAAGGCCGCACGGCGTATATCTAGTGCGGCCTTTGGTTGCCTCAACTTAGGGTGGCGAGGACTATAGCTCAATCGTCACCAATCAGAGTGGCTCAGAAATGGAAGAATGAATTGAGCAAGTTCTAACGATAGCTAATAGCACACAGATCACAGAATTACAGATGATATCTTTATATCCTAAAATATAGATGAGCAATGTATGGTGGGCGTCGTAATTCCGACGCCAGACATCGTAATGTCTCAATGATGCTGGGTTGCATCGCTACGAATCCTTGTCTCAAATACCTTAAGACGTCTCGATGCAAATACAACATCAACATGTGTCGCAATGCAGACACCGTGTTGTTTTGACATCGGAACAGGAGATGTCTCAGCACCAGACACTGGTCGCAAGAAGTCCCATCAGTCTTCAGCCTGCAAATTTATACATTTAAACAAGTTAACTTTCAAAGCTAACAATCCTTTATGAGTAAAAAGAAAGAAATTAAATTAACTACAATAAGCTTTAACATGCGAAGCATAAGCTAAGATGGAGGGATCAAGTCCAAAGAGACATTAGAAGATTGGGAAGGAATGAAAAGGGTGCTCAAGAGACACCTCGAGGCAGTGCGTGGGCGAGGCCAAGTACCTCGGTACCAGTGGCCACTCCAGGAAGTAGTAAGGAAGCGTTAACACGATTGTCAACAATTGTTGAACACTGGGGAAACAAAGTAAGTTCTACACTAGGGTTGTGATTTCGCATTTACCACGGTGGTTAGCATGGAAAACAGAAAACGGTAAGATCAGATCAATTGCTAAGCTAAGATTAAGCACTAAAGATCAAGGGGTTCAATCCTATCTCATTCGAGTCTGAACAACTCATGTATTGATTGTCTGTAGTAGAACTTAAAGGACATGATCTCGCCTAAAATACTCGGTGGACAGCTCAAATGTAAGTTGGCAGGATAAGGGATGACTCTTTTAGAGTTTTACCTCCGATCAGGCATTCTACTCCTTTTACCAAACCATTGGTGTATGTGGAACAAAAATCTTTTTTAAGAGAAATTGGACTTTCATGTTGAAAATATGAGAAACGTTAATGAAAATTAACATAAAAAACAATGAATAATCCACAACAACAGCTCAGTGGTAGAGTTCTGCGCAGCATGACCAGCTGTTTGCAAGGTTATTTACCTGTCGTCTAGGACACATGATTGCATGACTGAGGCAGGTCAAGGTCATCGTCATGTATGATGGTTGTGGCCGAGGTAGCCGACGGACTCTGTTCTGCTGGTAGTGACACCTTGCGACTGCTTGGCTGCGACAAACTGCCAGACCGCCGTGATCTGCGACTGTACCTGTTA
The DNA here is from genome assembly GCF_028750875.1 of Macrosteles quadrilineatus. Taxonomy (NCBI): domain Eukaryota; kingdom Metazoa; phylum Arthropoda; class Insecta; order Hemiptera; family Cicadellidae; genus Macrosteles; species Macrosteles quadrilineatus. The sequence continues at coordinate 35,912,219 of NW_026542597.1, read as the reverse complement.
CATCTGCTCAGTGAAGCAATTGACTTAAAGAAACTCAATATTTCAGTGCTAATAATATGTTATGAAAACCTATAAATTGATTGTAGAATATTTAAGATGGTAAAACACTTGAAAGTTTGACATACTCTGTATTCTGAGGCTGTGATCAATGAGATATTGCCAAATGTATGTGATTTACTGGAACTTGATTTTTTTTTATATTCCCTTGGCTATTTACCGTTCCCTAGCAGATGCTCCTAATACTGATATGTGTGTAGAATAATAATATTACCATGCTTAACTTATTTTTTAATTTTGAATATGAGGACTTTCCACAAAGGTACTGATTTTTTAAACAATGGCAATAGAGTAAGTGGTAGAAATTATAGTAGGCTTAACTAAATACAGAAAATAGTTTATATTTAACTTTATTTCTGTTTAAAACATTTAGTTTACATCTTTAATAGTCAATGAGCACTACAGTATCATAAGTAGTGATGGTCGGATCCGGATATCGGACTACCGGATCTGCCGGATCCGAGCTAGAACCGGCGCCCGATCGGATAAAAAAAAATCCGGATCTTGGTTTTGATGGATCTGATTTTTTTACTAACAAAAAGCCGTCTGTATCCATTTACAAGACTATCCCGTCTGTATCCATGTACAAGACTATCTGTGTCTGTATACAAGAAGAGAGTATATACAATAGACTCCCTCTTATCCGCACTCCTTGGGACCGAGGCCAGTCCGGATAACAGCTTTTCCGGTTAAACCGACGTCCCCAAAAACTCGTCAAAACGGTCTGTTTACTGTAATATTCGACTTGAATTTATGAGAGCATTGTATTTAGACACGTGATCCCTGGTCTCAAATCTTTCCCACGAGAACAGTCGTTTCAGTACTGCCCACTTCCTGCCGATTTAGTTCAGTTAAACCAATGTGCTGATAAAAATTGTCCGGTTAAATAGATGTCATCTCCGCCGAGTGTAGTCCAGTTAAACTGATGTCCAGTTAAAAGGTGTCCGGATAAGAGGGAGTCTACTGTATCTTGAGTATGCTATATCGTGGTTTTTGCATGCATCATCCAATTTATTTATGCCTGGATCACCTCTTGCTAATCTCTTCCTTAAGTTTGTTCCAGGTCCACAGTACTGATAGCCGGGTATGTGAAGTTCTAGAGGTAAAATACCCTGTGTCTGTGTACAAGAAGATTATCTGTGTCCATACAGGGTATATAAAAAGTCAAGACACCCCATTTAGCATTTTATAAGTTAGAACACAGTTAGGACACATATAGTCTTCTTGTACACAGACGCAGGGTATTTTACCTGTAGAACTTCACATACCCGGCTATCAGTACTGTGGACCTGGAACGAATTTAAGGAAAAGATTAGCAAGAAGTGGTCCAGACATAAAAAAATTGGATGCTGCATGCAAAAACCACGATATATCATACTCAAGATTGAAGGATAGTAAAATATACACAGATACTGTACCCTTTTGGTGGTTGTCCAAACTTAGCACAATATTTCAATTTATGATTTTGAAAATGTTTAGTCTCCCCCAAAAATGATGGATTTTGGGCTCAACTGGGGATTATTCCATATATAACATATATTAACCTTTAAACATTAACAATTTAATTTAAAACAGTATGATTTAAATTCGCATTCTGTTAATATTAAGTTTTTTTAACCCACCCTTATGACATCGTGTAGGGCCTAACTGTAAATTTTTTAAGATCCGAATCCGGATCCAGTACCAACATTTTCTTGGATCCGCCCATCACTAATCTAAGTGACATGTCCTGACTTGCAAATTAGTTTCAGTATTATTTTCTGTAATTTCTAATTTGGCACCCTCCTGCTTCAGCAATTGCCACATTATTTTTAAACTGTGGTTCTTGAAATAAAAGACATAGTCTAGAGAGACAAGCATAATACCTGCAACTGTGCCTCGTGAGTGCATCAAGCTCGTGGGTCTCATTGGTGGATAAATGCAGAGCGCACATGGTGGACGACGTTGACAGCGAGGCTTCCGACAACACATTAATGTAAACAGTCTTGTCACTGTCCGGGCGGCTGCCATCTGACCGCTTCTTGCACAACCCTCGCATACTGCAACAAACATTGCTGGTTGCATTAAGACAACATTGGATTGTATTACAAATTATATATACAATGAAAAAGAAAAGTGTGGTTTTAGAAAGAGATACAAATGAGATACAGAAGAGACTATTAGTTATGTGTAGGCATTAAAAAAAAAGGATTATTCCCATAATTTTGGAATGGGTTCAGCCTGAAAACAAATAAAAGTGTTAAAAAGACTTACGTAGTACTGTAATGCGTATATAATAATGTTGGAAAAACTATCTAAAACAATTACCAAAATCAATTTAGGTTAAGGTAATTTTTGTGATACAAGTTTTTCGAAAGCAGAATGAGGCTATGTTATCATAAAAACAAATTTAGATATCATTTATTTGGATTTTCCAAAATTTCACCAATTAAAAAAGAAACTCACTTGGGATAATGCAGCTGACCGAAGTTGCTCTGTGGTCCGGCCAGCGCGAGGAGGCACATGAGGAAGAATGTGGAATAGCCCCAGCTGACCACCATCACCAGCACTAGGAACACTCCAATCTGTATGTAGGCTAGTACAGACGACGGGATCATAAAGGCACCTGCAGCGGCCGTGGTTAGGGCAGCCATCAACGTGGGGCCTGTGGACAACAGAGCTCTCAGTTAGTAGTCAAGTAAATACGTTGTTATGTGAAATATGGGTAATAAGCATATTGCATGATAACGGAATTTGTGTTATAAAAAATTTAACCAGGTAAAAGTTTTCCTAAATGGTTACCAATACAACAAAAGCCCTCTAATCTGGCAACCGATGGTCCGGCACTTTCCAAAAATTTGTGTACGCTGTTTTAAACAATTTTAGAGCCTTTGGCAGATTTGGGAGCAAACACTCGAAGGAGTTCAGGGTTGTTTGATTTACCTTCATAATTTTTTTAATATTTCAAAACACTTATGAGATAAGACAAAGCACCATAAAACACACAATAACGGCCCACCAGCTGATGATTAATTTCTGCTCGTTTGCCAATAACAGCTGTTTTTAGAAAAACAATCAGTACTAATCTGACATTTTGAATAGTTTGGCACAACCAAAGTCCCAAACATGTCGTGAGTATACTGTATCTGGAACCAGTTTTGCTTAAGGGTTATTTTTTATTTTTTTTTTTAGGTTACTATCGCCTGGGCAGAGTTGGCTAAATGATTACTGTTACAGTAGAACTCCGATTATCCGAATCAATAGGGGTCAGGGTCAGACCCCATTCGGATAATCAAATATTCAGATAATCGGAGTTTTAACGGGACTTCCGGGAAGTTTTAAGAAAAATCCTCATTTTCGGTACCGTACTAAATGAACTTAATTAATAATAAATGAAATCAGAACATGTTTACAGTTTACAATGCTCATAGTACAAGTGTTTTATACATGTTATTAAGTTAATAGTGTTCCATCAAAGTCCAAAATTACACACTGGCTAAATGTGTTTAACAACAATTCTTTGATATTTTGCAAAACTTATTACTGTAGCTTTACGTTTTTAAAATTGTTGAAGTAAGCGATTCGGATAACCGGAGTTTCGGTTAATTGGAGTTCGGATAATTGGAGTTCTACTGTACATGGGAATGATCTACTCTACTATCTATCTACTAATAGTTTCAGTAGCCTGAGGATTTATAAACATTAACCAAAGAGATTGATCAAAATAAACATTGTAAAACTGACAATACACGGACAATTACCTGACATGCGCTGTAGGGAGAAGATTACACACTGTGATCTGCTGTCCTTGTCTTTGCAAGATCTACAGAGAAAACAGAGTAACCTTAGTGGTTTGAACCATCCAACACTCGTACATGTGTAGTGTAGAGACAATGGCTTATTTCTGGTTTTGAGTAGGAAAACGATTAGATTGGTCACTGGCTTTGGCAAGATAGGGATCCAGAAAGTGGTCGGTTGTATTAGGACAGCATTTTATGGCAAAGGTCAGTTTCTAACCTTAATCACGAACAATCTAATATCTCTACTTTAAAGATTCAATTAAATTTTGAATGCATAGATAAATTCTTAATTATGTTTATTGATGGAAGAAATCATAATCATATAAACAGTAAGACAGTGTGAGTTATTGGAACTATTCCTTGATTATAATATGAATAGAATAATCAACTGATTATAGAATAGAATAGAATAGAAAAGTGCTTTATTTAATACATATTATGAACAGTACATAAAAGGATACAATAGTTTGATACATAGTGCACATACAACAACGGTCATACGACCGTCTGCTGGGTTGGCATAATGTCCATTCAATATTATAAAATTATATACTGATTATCATTCATTACTAAAACTATGAATTATAATATTTTTGTCGTTAGCTAGGTACTTTTGCGTTTAAGGTTGGTTGCAAATAAAACCAACACCATTCAGGGTTTTTGCTTTAGTTAGCAAGACTAACAAAATCGAAGCCTAGTTTTTAAACTTTGAAAAAACTATGGGCCTAGATTCTATGTCCTATAAAGCTGACTAAAGGAACAGCTTAATCATACAAATCTTGATAAAACGAATCTCACCTGTACGTAACGGCGTAGTGAAGGCTGAAATCGACAGCCAATCCAATCGCGACGGATATCGCCACAGACTCAAGCACATTTAGTTTCCATCCGATGAGAACGAGGACGGCAACGGTGACAAATATGATACAAGTGATGGAGAGGATGGCAAACAGACTGACGAGAACATTCAATGTGACAATCAACAGAACCACCAGGGAGACTGCGAGAGACACGGCGATGGCGAGAACTGAAATCGTTAGGTTGGGTCAGGTACTTTACAAAAAGTGATCTTATGCATTCAAAAAAGGGCAAAGTCTAAAGCTAAACATTTGGGAATTTTTAATGAAATTTGGCTTATCAAATGGGATTAAAATATTTAAGAGGTTCCCGGGGAAAGTCTTGTTATATTTATGTGACTGCGGGAGAATATCTGAAAGATTTTTTTGCAGATTTTTTAAGTTTGTGCAGTAATCCGTAACATATTTTAATGTGTTTTAATGCAGTCTAGGTCATAAAGGAATTGAACGCCAGAAACGGTGCTACAAATAATTCCAGGTCTGTGTCCAACAGAGTAGAGGGGTTTTTTTGGTGAGGAGTCTGATAAGTTTTGTAGTCTAACACAACAGGCTGGCCACCTGTGTGCGTAAAAGCATTTTTACCCCCTCCCTAAAAAAGTGTCACTGTCTTGTATAATTTTTCTTGAAAATCCAACTATTCAGATTTTTTATTTTACAGTTTGGTCTCAAGTGACCCAGATAGGAGTTCTACTGTACTAGGATTAAAAATGTGGGACTTTGAACTTAAACATAAAATTCCTATACTTGACCATCGCAGAACAGAAACTATTAGCAATCTCACCTGTGTCTCTGGCTAATGTGTGTTGTAAATCGTAAAATGCTAGCTGACTGACGAAAAACCCATTTCTCATTCCCGGAGGAGCCTTGGCCATTTCTTTCTGGCTCCATGCCTCCACCTGTGATAAAATTAATGATAATATAGCTAAAAATATTTTTGACAAAAGCATATTCAACCCTTACAATCAGGAGATAAAATGGACTAACCATAAGGAACAAAACTGAGACATCAAGTTTGTATTCCCAGACAAACACTAGAGGTACAGTGGACATCTTTTGTGATTCACCCTCTGCATATTCAGGGATATGTATTTAAGTGCTAACTACTCGTAATTCAATGGTTGGTTGGAAACATTGCATACCGGTAAGATATCTTCAATATACGAGTATAATCGTATAACAATAGAAAAATATTATATACCTCTTTAAAGAACAAATCCATTTCCGAGTACGAAGTCGAATGCACCAGGTTGCTGTCGTATTCTATCACAACAGCCCTTACTCTGGGCGACTTCTTGGAACCGGTTCGCTGAAACCTCGGCCCTGCCACCCCCGGAACGACCAAGTTCTGGGGTGTTCGCAGGAGGGAGTGAATCGCTTGCGGGAGGCATTGGTTGAACACCTTCCTCTCAAACGGGAACTTGGCCGACTCGCAGCACGGAACTCTGCTTTTCTTTGGGTCCACAGGGTCATGGCAACGCTGGTTCATCCAGTCAACAAAGGTCTCGATAAAACAGTTTGGTAGAAACAGCCCCGGCGTAGCTTGGAAAAACGGCTGCACCCTGAAATATTTCATGGGTTTGTAAAAAAGAAGAAATAGACAGATACTATGGTTTTAGATCATTTTGTTAGTAATACAAATTGCAAATAGTTATTGAAATGTAGACATAGCAAAACTACTCCAAATTATTATCGAGAGACTTATTGACTTTTTGGACAGTGGTAAGTTTGAGATACATTTTATTTTACCCTACTAACATTATATAATTAAAATTTGTAAATAACTTCTTTACAATGGTTGGCCCTTGAATTTAATTTGTTTATAGTGTCCTAAACCAGTGGCATTTAGTATGTCAATAATCACAAATGCTTCTAAAGAAATGCGGTACAAGAGCCCCAAATAATGTGGATATGTTGTTGAGCCTGACCCTCTTTGGTGAAGTCTGAGAGTTATTGGTCTGAAACTATAAGGTCATATAGTTCAGCAATCCACCCAACCGTTTGTTTAACTGGAGTGAGCAACCCAGGTGCTCAATTTATCTCTCATTTATGCTTTCTCTCCCTATTACAAAGCAATGATTTGACCTCAATAGCCAGAGCTAGGACTCGGAGGAAGAAGTAGGGAGAATGGGAATACACGCTGGCTTCTATCCTGTGAGTTTCGCCATAGTATTTTACACATTCTATTCAAGATGAAAAGTAAATGATTGATTCTATTACAGCTGAATTGCATATTTTGTCATGGAAACATAGGAAACACCGTAGACGGTTGGTTTCACTAACCTCAGGTTGTGGCAGAATTTCATAAGAAACGCCTGGGAGTCCGGGGCAGCCATGTCAAAGGTGAAATCTATCTGAAGAGTCCCGCGGGATGCTGGGTCCAGATGATCCCCGTTGTCCTCGGGGACAACTCCCCACACAAACCTCAGAGGCATTAGAGCGTTGTTCTCCCCAGTTTCAACCTGGAGCATAACAATGAGTCAGAATTATTTAAAAAAGACGTATTCATTATTCAGTGGACCAAACTTTAATCCTTCTATCCCACCCAAAAATCAACCAACGCGTTATCAAAGTCAGTATCAATAAGAAAAATTAAGATTTACTTACAATTAGTATCTTAGAAAATATTTATACAACAGGACAGTGCTACAGTTTTTAGTAAATACATTTTATTAGCAGCTATCAAATTGTATAGGCCTACGTAGTAAATGAAAAGTACGAGCCCTAATCAGGAACCCTGAGGTACCTCATACATATTCTTCTTTGTTGCATATAAGATATAAGTATTGTTTGCATGGTAAATTTTATTTGAATTGTTTGATAGAGAAAAAAATAGTTTATTATTTACTGAACATAGGAGAAAAATATCGTTTTGGGATGTGTTAAAAAGTAAGATAAACAACCGAAACGGTAGAAAGGCTCTGTTACTGCCCCAAGCAGAGCATCAGATCAGAACACATGTTAATGATACAGTTCCTTGACGACAACTAGACTCATTGACTGTGTATGTGGAAGCCTCACTTCAATTTTTGTCATTAGAAACAAATATTACAATACTTACCTTTTGAGGTTTTTCGAACCAAAACTTGTTCTTGTAGATGTAGTCGTATTGTTCAAAAGGGTGGCTGGCGGCAAAGAGTTGAAAGTCTGCAGAGTCGGGGAGTCTCAGCCTAGGCCAGTAAAAGACGACGGAAATACTGGCGATGGCAACGGCAGTCAACAAACACAACCACAAATAGCGGAGGTTCATCACAGACACGACCACCAGGCTACAAATAGACAGTTTTGTCAGTTTTTTTTAAGGACTGGGAATTTACATTGGGGATTTGATTTATTTGTGTTATCTAAAACAGGGTCATAGCTTCAAATTTTAACTTATAAATCTACTGGTGCAATCCCACTTCCTGGTTGTACAGCAGGACACTTGCAGTTTTAGTCGTGTGAACTGTGGTTGAACATTAAAACACTTTCAGATTTAAACGGATTATATTTGAGACACCACACCAGTCAACAATACATAAACATTACATCATTACATTCTAGAGATGTGTCGCTGCAGCTGGAACTACATTTATCCACCGTTCCGAGAGTGGAACTCGTTCCACCGTTCCAAGCGGAACCACAATCCAGTTCCAGTTCCACTGGAACTACTTTTTCAGCTGCAGCTCGGTGGAACGATTTGAATGTAGTTCCGCACAAACAGCTGAGCCTTTTTGTAAATTTTTAAAGATAAGTTCCGGAGTAACTGGATTTGTAAAACACATTCAGTTACAACAAAACAGCTGCAGCTGGTTTATTAATACTCTCACTAAACATTAAGTTCTAGCCTGTGCAGCTGATGCGTTTTGACTGAGTGTAGGAGCGCTGGCGACCCGGCTTATCGAACTCGTAAATTAAGGGGTCATTAGAGTGTCGAGGCGAGTGGAGAAGACTACCTGACATAAGCCTATTCTACCCAACAGTACTATACCGGGTATTTCGCTGGGAGAAAGGGGTGGTCGAGTAAAGAGGGGTGGGAGAAGGAGAGAGAGGGTGAATGTGAGCTGTGGCGAGAGGAGAACAACATGAGAGCGTGGCCGGATGTTGTATGGACTACAAGTAGATGCAAAGTAGTTTCTAAACAGAAAACAGAGCTTCCAAGAAAGTATCTATTGATTGGCGTTTGGCAGTTGCTAAAACTATAGAAAATTTTTTTGTTATTTAATTTTAAAAGTATATGTGTAGCCTATGAGGCGTATATATACAAAAATATTCTTACCTACAGTTGGATTTTTTAGCTAGAAGCAGTTAAGGTGTGGTGGAATATCTTTGAAGATGAACCTATTTAGCTGTAGTGCGATCATGTGTTTATATGTGTCAAATTTTGAGGTTAAATCAAAACAAACAAACTGGCATGTTGGCAATTAATAATTAAGCATTTAGAGGCCGGTTTGTATTACTTACGAAAGAATTGCCATTTAAGATCAAATGAAATTATTTAGTATATTTCATTGTTTAATTTATAAGAAAAAAATCTGTTTTTAGGCTACTGCATTTTATAAACCAAACTCGAATCTTGCTTCCTTGGCCTATTGTATAATGTTATCCAGTTTGTATGAGGTGAACTTATTTGATTAGTGATTGCATTAATGAATTATCAGCAATACAATTAGCTGTTAATTATAATTTAAATGGATCAAAACGTGAGTCTATAAAGGTTCATCTCGTCATCTCAAGAGTATTTAATTCTGATCTCTAACATGAAACCCAAAAGGCGAGTCTATGTTTAGATGTTAAGATATTTCAAAACTAGACGTAAATCATCATTACTGTATGTCCAAACGGTTATTTTATGTGTATCCCAGTCACAGCATCCATATTATTCTATTAATATAATGATCGAAATTAATTAACTTATGCAAGAAGATTCAAAATTTAATACTAACTCGTATAATTAACTATTATCAAAGCAACCATCACCTATAATTTGGAGGAAATAATTATAAGTATCAACTATTCATTAGCTGATTTGGAATTAGGAATCACGTCTCCATTTCACAGTAAATATTCTATATATTGCCAAGTAGTTATATGAAAGTAGGCTAGAGTAAGTTTAAAGTATAATATATTTATAATAATATTATTTAACTATTGTCAATTCCAAGAATTATTGTGTCAGTTTGTTTGTTTTTATTTAACCTCAAAATTTGACAGGTCTGAACACATGATCACACTACTGCCAAATAGGTTCATCTTCAAAGATATTCCACCTAAAAAATCCAACTGTACTTGTTATAGGACTTTATTAAAGAACCTGGGCAGCATTAGTCCATTGGCAATCGAAACATCTATACAAAACATATATACCGTACTAATATTATAAAGCTGTAAGTGTGTGTGTTCGTTATTTGTTTGGGACTCAATCAAGAAATGACTCGAATTGGGTTTGAAATTTCGCATGATGATAGATCATTTTATAGGCTTATTATTATTCCTATTTGTGTAACTAGTGGGCGAAGTGGCGCACTGCTGCACACGAGAGAAATGTTTACGCGAGTGTTCCGTGGGCGAGTGTTGAAAGTTTATCGAGTGCGGCAGAGGTAGTTTGCACTCGTGTTACACATTATATTTTCCCTATAAATCATATAAATAGTTAGTCTTTCAAATATTTTTTTTAGGTCAAGTTAAATTCAAACATCGAACGAAATGGGAAACACTGCACCTTCTGATCGTAGTCGTAAGGCTGTGGTTTCCTAGACGCGTAATAGATGCGCTGCGGCTTTTGTCCAGGTCCCAAAACGCAGCTGCCGTGAGTGGTTTCCTAGACTGCGTACAATACACATGGTTGGTGCGTAAAATGAGTTCACGGGAGAGATTACTAGTGGCTACTATGATGTTATACAATGATTTAGATAATGAAATGTATACTTTGGTCAGTTTCGAAGAAGCGTAAGCAGTGAAAAGTACATGATTAGGAAATGTACGTGGCCCTCGCGGAAGTTTAAACCGTAATATTAAAGCAAACTTGTCAATTTAAAATGTAAAAAATAAATTATAATTTAACCTCTCCAACTTTGCTTTAACTGTTATTATATTTAGGCCTACCTATTTGGAATTTACCGAATTGACGAAATACTGTAGTATATTATTTACGAGTATAACTGCAATAAGCATTTCATACTTATACGCCAGCCCCGTAAGAAGGACGGGTACTCTGCTAGTAATTAATATACTGTAGGATTATTACTTAGATGTTCAGGGGTTCTTAAAATAATTATGGGGGCTCTTATATTTGGGAGTTGGTATTGTGCTGGCTTGAAAAGAATATTTGTCAACATTAGGTTTATTTACAAATTACAAGTATGTGAGGACAAATTAAGTGTAGGGAACATTTAATAAGGGAATTAAATATTAAAATTACACATTATGGGGAAATTAACACTACCTAACGAATGATATGAAATGTAATACTATAAAAATTTTAATTGTATGAACAACGTACTTCCATAATATGTCATTTCAACAGACAAATTCAATCTTATAATAAAATAACCTACTCCTGCCGCAGTAAACCTGCAGACTAAGCTAATTTTCGCTTACCTAGGAAGATTTACACAAAAATATTCCCTTAAAACTGTCTAATGATAGTGATTTAATGATTACTTAAGTTTGCTGCTAAAGTGATAGTAAAGAGGTGTGTTTGCTGGTTAAAATGTCGATAGCTTGGTATGAAATAAACCAATTTCCCCGATTAGTATCCGTCAATAAACAAGAAAACTACAACAGTTGATTAAAAAAATAAAAATAACAAAGAGTAATATTTACTTTACCATTTCTACTGAATTTTATCTCCCCGTTAGGCGTACAACCAACGCTTTGTGGTACTAAATGATTTTTTTTTATAAGCCCTACAAAATGGTTTAGAAAGAAATAGAAAAACTGTATGTTTTAGGGTCAAAAATGGGAAATGCCTATTTTATTATTTAACGAAAGTTTACACGTTTATACCACATTTCATCAACATCAGATTATATTTGCTTGAGTTATCGTGCTGACGGACATATATCTAAAAATGTGGACGGGTGGTGTTTTTGGCTGTTATGACCCTTCAAAACGAAAAAATAAATCGGTCCTGGGAGTCTTACAACGAGATCTCCAGTAATAGCTAATAGCCTATAACTTTGAATAGAAAATTCGCTTAACAAACTGATCAATTTGTACTGAAACAATAGAAACAAATCAATAGGCATCATTAAACTATTCATCCAAACTTGCGTGTTCTTCCAGAGACCGCTCATATATAACTATAATTTTTGTTTCAAGGCAAAGCACAAGAAAATTCACAACCAAATGTTGTATATGCAACACTAGTTACTAGGCATACGTTATTGTTTTAAATTTAATCATCATTATTTAAATACGGTCAAAATTAAAGATACTTTTATTGTGAACTCAACAAGGTATATAAAACTATTTATTGTTCTTATGAATTTGATTGACTAAATAGATGATAAATTATATAAAACGATATTCACAATAACAAATATACAACAATAATGAAGTGACAATAAAATTCCCAAAAAAACACAGCAAAGTTTTTGGTTTTTATTGTAAAATAAAACAGTGCACTAAGGGAGTAGAAAATATAAAGGCTAGAAACAACTATGTATTAGAAACTATTTGGCAATTTCCTGAGCCGTCCATATATTACTCATGCTTAAGTTTAATTTAAGACGGAAATAGCTAGCTCATTTCCTGAATCGTCTTTATGCTATTACTCTAGTGATTCAAAGAATTGGCTGCAATACATTTTGTTTAACTTAATATCTCAACAAGAATTCAATTCTAGGAAGGTCACTATCCCATCAGTTGCCCTCTCAGTAACGGAAGTGTTTCCTCCCCAAAGCCATTGCCCTTTGCACCCCTCCCCCCACCGGGGCACCAAAGTCATCCTCTCCTCTTACCCACGGGTCAGGTACTTTTTGGGGAGAGAGGTATTCTTGGGGGGAAAGCTAGTTGGTGTGCGAACTGAAGCCTAATGAAGCGTAAAAGGGTTCGACCCCGGATTAGGGCCAGAGCTCGCCAGGCTTCCGTTTCCCGAAATAGCATAAGCAATATCAGGTCTAGTATTTACAGCCAAATACATTAATGAGCCAATTAAGGATTGATATGGAACATCGGGCTTTGATTGGTTTTCCTTCTCTTTATTGCTCAGATCTAACCTAACATTACATTCCATTGGTGTGCTTACAGGATTTGCATCCAACATATTGAATCGCTTTAACAAATCAAGGATAAAAGTTTTCTGAGAGACTTTTACTTTACCATCACATTTCTCAATATTCAAACCGAGACAAATTTTGCTTCACCTAAGTCTTTTACACTAAACTTTGACATAAGATGTTTCTTAAGTTTAGACTTTTCAGAATCATTATTAGAGAACACCAAAAAATCATCAACATGTAATGCCACAACATTGAACGAGTTACTTTTGATTTTTGTGAACATACAAGAGTCATACTTAGATTTATTATAGCCAAGTTCATTTAACTCTTCCTCAACTTTATTATGCCATACCCTAGGCGATTGTTTAAGACCATAAAGTGCTCTTTTTAAAAGACAAACTTTGTTAGGAAATTTCTTATTTACAAAACCTTCTGGTTGCTCCATGTAAATAGTTTCCTCTAACTCTCCATTTAAAAATGCAGTATTAATATCTAGGTGATTAATTGATAGATCTAACTTACCAGCTAGAGCGAACAATACCCTTAGTGTGGTCTTGTTTACAACAGGTGAGAATGTTTCATTGTAATCCACACCGTATTCTTGCGTAAAACCTTTTGCAACCAACCGAGCTTTATGATTAACTGCTTCACCGCACTCATTGCCTTTTACACTGTACACCCACTTGCACTTCACTATCTTCTGATTCTGCGGAAGATCCACTAGATCCCACACGTTGTAGCTAGACAGGGCTTCCATCTCCTTTTGCATCGCTTTCAGCCAAAGTCCTTTTTCATCACTTGCCATCGCCTCACGATATGTAGTTGGAACACTATGTGAAAGTTTTGACTGGAACAAGACGTAATCAGAAAATCTTTTGGGTATTTTTCCCTGTCTTCGTGGAGTTAGGCCTAGACGTAGGCATATATTTTCATCGTCTTCTGCTTCATCTGGGATGATAATGTCTGCTGCGTAATTTTGATCTTCTGCTTCATTTTCTTCGGAAGATTCTTCATCGCCGTCAGTCTGGTTTTCTTCATCTATAACATTGTCGTCTTCATTATCGCTGACTTCATTCTCGTGGATTGAAACAACAGCCGAGTCTTTTTCATCTCTTGAGCTATCCAGTTTGTCGATTGAAAATTTATTCTCCAAGAAAATTACATCTTTCGCTCTTACAATATTTCCAGGTTGATTTGGATCAATCAATCTGTAGCCTTTACTTTCTTCACAATAACCGACAAAAATATACGGTACACTTTTTGAGTCCCACTTTTTCCTTAGAGCTTTAGGTATATGTGTGTAAGCAACACATCCAAACACTTTCAAATGTTCTACGCTGACTTTCTTCTTTGACCAGACTTCTTCTGGAGTCTTCTGTTCTTTGATCGCTTTATGAGGTGACCTGTTTGCTAGGTATGCTGCTGTATTTACTGCTTCTGCCCAAAAGCGTTCATCACAATTAGCTTCTTTCATCATACACCTTGCTTTTTCTACTAGAGTCTTATTCGTCCTCTCCGCAAGTCCATTTTGTTCCGGAGTGTAGGGAATTGTCAACTGGTGCTTAATTCCTAGTTTCTGCAGATGATTCTTCATGTCGTTTGATACATATTCACCACCATTATCTGTCCGAAGCACTTTGATTTTCTTGTCCGTTTCATTTTCAACCATAGCTTGAAACTGTTTAAAAACATTTAACACTTCATTCTTTGCCTTCAGAAAATAGACAAAAACTTTCCTCGAATGATCATCAATGAAGGTTAGAAAATATCTAGATCCACCCCAAGACTTTTCTGGCATCGGTCCACAGAGGTCAGAATGAATTAGTTGTAATGGTTCGTTTACTCTTTTACCGCCTTTACCTTTAAAAGGTAGTCTAGCTTGTTTTCCTTCTAAACACGCGATACAGGGTTCAGATGAAACATTGTCAAGCGATATTCCACTTGCCATTCCTTTACTTAGAAGATCCATACCAATGCGGTTCAGATGTCCTAATCTTCTGTGCCAAAGTTGTCTATTTATGGAGTTTTTCACTGTTACGAGAGAATACTCTGATTTCTCATCCAAAATATACAAGTCATCCTTTTTAGTTGCAGTAACAACAATTTCTTGATCAGAGTTGTACACTTTACACTTCTCAGAATCAAACACTACTGTATGACCTTTTTCTGTCATTTTATTAACCGAAAGTAGGCTAGTCTTTATATCAGGAACAAACACAGCATCTTTAATAACTTTTTCACCATACTCCGTGGTTATTTTCACATCTCCGACACCTTGTGACTGAATTGTTTGATTATTAGCCACAGTGACTTTAAGACTTTTCTCTAATTTAAGATCCACAAAATTCTCTTTCCTGGGAGTCATATGAGCGGTCGCTCCAGAGTCGACAACCCAATTTTTCTTATCACAACTTACAGATAAGACAGTTAACAAAGATTCACTTTTACTTTTATCTACATTTTTACTGTCACTTATTTTTGTAGGCCTATCAACTTTATTCTTATTGAAAGAATAACAGTTCTTTTTAATTTGTCCAAACTTGCCACAGGCAAAACATTTCGGTCCGATTTGATTCGTGGGTTTACTATTCATAGTAGCCACTTCATTAGGCTTAGGCCTATATCCATAATTTCTTTTGAACTTAGTCTTGGCAGCAAGAGCTGTTGTCGCTTCTGCACATTTATCCTTCTCGAGCAGCCTGTTCTCCACTATACAAGTCTCCACTATAAGTGCTGGTGTGGCAGTTACCTTCCGTAAGGAGTTTGGTAAACCATTGCCCTCAGACTGCCTAAGCAGTCACCTAGCTTATCAGAAGACTAATAAGGGAGCTAGTGTCTTTAGCTTAATAACAAAACCAAAATACTATCTTAAACCTACAAACTACGATTACGACTATGCTTTCCAACAGTTAACTGAGGAATTCAAGAAGAAAAACCTTAAAGTGCTTATTTGCTCTGCAATGGGTTGTGTGAGGGATCAGGTGTGGCCAGATCACTTCATCAGGAATCTGGTTCAATTTCAAGAGGCAACCAAAGCATCTGTGCAAATAATCTGCTACCATCAACACTCGAACCGCCCATTACACAATGGTGTTCCCTACCAATACTTCATCAAACACTTACAGCAAGTTATTGATCATCATCATGAGCAGGAGTCTTCACCAGTTAATCAAGAACTTCAATTGGCTTCAGTTACTAGGACTAAAATTGTAGAGGAATCCATGGAACACTCATCTGCTATGGAAACATCCTTAAGTAGCCCATTAAACGATGACGTGTCAACCCCTTCAGCTTGTAGAACCTCTACTTCAGACTTGAGATCACCAGGATCAAGTAGCTGCTTCTTTTGGCCCAAGGAAAATGAAAAAATGACCCAGCCTGTGGAGGAGTCACCAGCGCCTGTGTCATGTGATGGGGGGCTGTCTGTCAGGGGTTGTGATAGTGTTGGTGCAGTGAATGAAGTACCTTTAAATTGCCAATTGTTCACTCCTGTCTTGAATTCCCTACCCCTAACCTGTGATTCTATTAATACATCATGTCATAATGTAACCACTTTTTTAAGAAAAATAGGCCAAGATCTAGCAACCAATTAACACATTCTGTAAACAGCACTCAAAACTTTCTAATTCTTCATCAAAATATTCAAAATTTATCAACCCGTATAGGCATTTTGGAAGTAAACTTGGATGAAATTAAGCCAGATATTGTTGTTCTAACAGAAATTAACATGAAAGAGACAGATTTGTTTCATTTTAAACTGAAAAATTATAAAATAGCATCCTATTGGACCAGATCTTCAACCACTGGGGGTGGTGTTTTAATACTTACTAGTAACTATGTAAATTTTAAAACAGTACATATTAAAGGAATTCAAAAACTTATTTTGGAGAAAGAATTTGAGTGCTGTATGACTGAAATCATACTAGATGGTATGTCGTTTATATTGTTAGGGTTATATAGAACTCCTGAATATAAATATATCCAACCTTTCTTAGCAAAACTGGATATTACTCTAGATTTATTAACAAAAAGGTTCAAGAACATCATATTAGCAGGTGATATAAATATTAATGTTTTAAATCATGATAATGTGTACCATCAATTTTTAAATATCATAAATATATATAACATGTCTTATAGGGTTGACTTTCCAACTAGGATTACTGATAAATCAGCTACTGCAATTGATAACTTCATTACCAGCATTTTTGAAACAAAATTAAATGTCTCAGGCGTTATTACTCATGTATCTGATCATGATGCTCAATTGCTTGAAATACAAAATGTTAACAGTACAAACAAAAACGTAATGAAGAGGTTATGCAGAAAGTATACTGAAAATAATTTCAAAATGTTCCTTAGGGACTTAAGTAATGAACACTGGTATGATGTTTATCAATCTTCGGTGGATGCAAAATTTAATGTCTTTATGTCTACTTTCAGTCACATTTTTAACACTAATTTCCCCAAAATGATGTGTATAGAAAAAGTATCAAATATATGTAAATGGAATTCAAATGAAATAATAAGGAAAAAAAGTGAAATCCATGAACTAGTAACATATACTAGAGCAAAAAGGAATTCACTGTTATATAAAACAATAAAAGTAAAGAAAAAAGAGTTAAAGGAATCTATAAACAGTGCTAAACAAAAATTTTACCAAAATAAATTTAGAAAATCTAGGAACATAACAAAGACTACATGGAATATAATAAAAAATGAGATTTCACTAAAATCAAAACAAACTGTCCCCTCCAAAATAATCTTAGTTCAAAATGATAACCAAATATCAGATCCTGTTGCTGTGAGTAATGTTTTCAACAATTTCTTTACAACTGCTGTTGAAAAGCTTATTTTGCCAAACATTGATTCAACATCAAATCACAACATTTTCACCCCAAAAAAAGTGACTGCCATGACAAACGTTTTTAAATTTGAAACAATAACAGAAGACCATCTTAAAAAAGTCGTGCTGTCATTTGAAAATAAAATTTCTTCTGGGCATGATGAAATACCAATTACTCTAATTAAAAAATCACTACTTTTCATATCAAAACCATTAACACATTTAATAAACTCCTCTCTCATTTCAGGCATATTTCCATCCAAATTAAAGTTGGCTAAAGTTATTCCCATATTTAAAAAAGGTAATCCTAAAGATCCATCATGCTATCGTCCCATTTCAATTTTACCTGCCTTTTCCAAAATTTATGAGCGTATAGTTTATATTCAGCTGTCTAGATATCTTGAAATCAATCAGTTACTGGACAAAGAGCAACATGGCTTTCGAAAAGGAAAATCCACAGTAACAGCTGGTATAGAATTTATAGAGTCTATAATAAATGCAATTGATAAAGGGAAAAAGGTGGTAGGAATATTCTTAGACCTCAGTAAAGCCTTTGACAGTGTGTCGCACAATAAATTAATTAACGTTTTAAATGAACTTGGAGTCCGTGGTAAAGAACTTAAATGGTTTGAATCCTACATTAAAAATAGACACCAGTTTGTTGAAGTGGATGACATCATAGAACATTATAAAATAAACTACATTGAAAAAATTCAATCACAGCATCAGACACTACGATATGGAGTCCCCCAGGGATCGATCCTGGGCCCTCTACTATTTCTTTGTTATATTAGAGGTTTGCCTGGGACTATTCCTGGGAGTGACGGATCCATGTGTCTGTATGCTGATGATTCTAATATCCTGCTAAATGGAAATTCTAATTCTGAAATTGAAACATCTTCTTCAAAAAATCTTCAAGTAACTCATGAATTTTTAAAAGAAAAAAATCTTCTTATAAATGCAAATAAATCAAACTTCATATATTTTTCAACCAAACAATCAACAACAAAATTTGAAGCAAAAATTTGTATAAACAATGACAAGATAGACCAAGTTGAACAGACTAAATTTCTTGGTTTAATTATCGACAAAAATCTTACATGGGACAATCACGTTAAACATGTTGTTAAAAAATTGACTTCTGGTGTATGTGCTTTAAGACAGATGTCTCAGATCTGCAGCATAGACACTTTGAGGATAATATACTTTTCATTACTGCATAGTCACATAGCTTATGGAATATCTATTTATGGAGCAACATCAAAGACCAATTTGGATTCTATCCTTATCAAACAAAAGAGAGCTATTCGTCTAATGATGAAACTGCAAAGAAAACAATCAGCTAAGAGATATTTTAAGGAATTACAAATCCTAACGGTGTATAGTCTGTATATATATGAAGCATCTGTCTATGCAAAACAAATTCAATTGTCATCCACTTCAAGCAATACTGGTGACTATAACACTAGGTTTAAAATTAACCTACCCCGACATAAATTGGAATTTTTCAAAAAGAAAACTTATTATTCAGGTTTGATTTTTTTGCAACACCTGCCGGCTTATATAAAGACGGAAGACAATTTGAATAAATTTAAAAGAACACTAAAAGACTTTTTAATTAAATTTTCATTTTATTCCATAGAAGAATTTTTAAACAATAAAAATTAGTAGCTTACATAATTTGAACTCCATAGCAAAATTAGGGGAACAATTTAAATTTTCACAATGATTAGTAATGCTTTTTCTTTTCTGTGTATATTTTTACTTAAGCCCGGAAAATGGGTATATGTTTTTTATTTTAATAACTGCTAATGTTATTGTGATTGCAATAGTGTTATATTTTTAATATATTCAATTAGAAATTCTTCACTTATCTTAATAGTATATTTTAATTTAAGCACTTTGTAATATGTAGTTATATGTATTTATAGCCTATTTGACTCTATTCAATACATGTTATTTTATGTATAATGAATAAAGAATGATTTGATTTGATTTGATTTGATTTGATTTATACACAGCCTCTCACAGAGATTCTTTAAATTTCTCTGATCTTTAGGCATTGATTCCCAAGCGTTTAAAAACTCAAAGTAATCATTAGGCAGAGTATTGAGTATTCTGTTCAAAAAGAGAGATTCAGGCAATTTTACCTTGTCTTCTTTCCAGGTTTCATCTTGCAATTCTGTCCACAGTTTTTCGAGTTTTGATATGTGTTTAGCAACACTGTCATTACTGTCCTTCATTTTTATACCGAAAAACTCATTAAACAGTCTATCCTGGCGTTGTTCTATCCGTTGTTCAAACACACTGTGTAGTTTGTCCCACATGTCCTTCGCTGAGGTGCACATGTTTATAAGCTGCCTCACCTGGCTACTTATAGAGCTTACGATAAGGTTTTGAGCTACAAACTCACTTTTGTTTAAGGCTAGCACTGTCTTCTCGTATTCTTTATGAACTTTTTCACTTTCCGTATCAGGAGGTTTCTCCGGGAGTTCGAACTTATTTTCGACTGCACTCATGACATTGTTCACTTGTAACTGAATTTTAATCTGAAATTTCCAATCAGTCCAATTGTGCTGTCCTTCCAATTTATCAATAATAGATTTCATTGGATCCATTGTGAGTATATAATTTCACAATTTTAATTCCAAAAACGAGCTTACTTGCACTGTCAAGCAATTTAACTGCATAACATCAACCTCACTTCAGTTCAAGCAATGTGACTGCAAACTGCATAACCTCAACCTCACTTCAGTTCAAGCAATGTGACTGCATAACCTCACTTTTGACTATGGGGTTATTCACGACTTAAAACTTCCAAAAAATAACTTTTTTAGTTGCTGCATACTGGGTCCATGACCACTTGCAGTGAGCCTTTTAACTAGTGACTCGTCAAAACTAAATATCGAAACCATCAAAACTCTAGAAGAGTTTCGGTTTGGTCATTCGATGAGCAAGTTTTGAGATTTAAAAGTAACTTTGATGAAAAAGTCAATTAAATTCTGAATGCAACCGATAGACTAACCAAATACTAATGCAAGATAAACGTATGTACATTATTGTTTCATATCGATATTTTTTATATGCAAATAAATATTAACCAATGTGTGAATACATCTAATATGTATATTGTTATGCCAGGGTTAGGCCTCTGATTTCTTACAGTTTTGATTATGTTGACAAGATTTTATTATTAACTGTAAAACAATCTATGTATAGGCATAGATAAAACATACTCCCTTGTGTTGGTTAGTCTATGGTATAGGTAAGCATAATAATCGAAAACCGGTGATGTTTTATTTACAGCGTGGGGTGAAAATAGAGAAGTCTGTACATTGGTTGAGTTTTCAACCACTGGACTACTTCTAGTTGTTATTATTACCTGTATATGTTTTTGCAACCTTGTTTAGGCAAGTAAGTTTTGCGTTTGGGTTTCGAGGTTCGGAGAGTTGATTAGTTTCTCTATCGCGACTTAAAATTTCTGATTTCGACCGTCACTACTTTACAAACATCAGTAATTTTTCAGTGGCTGCTGTGACCTTCTAGTAAGATATGTGTATAGCCTATTTCAGTAAACTCAATTACCGGTAGATATCCTTAATGACGACTTATATAATGTTTGATAAGCTTCTACTTTGGGTACGTTTACGAAGCCAAGCAGTGTATTTGTAGATTCCTCAGTCGCATCGGAAGGAAGGACGTCACGTGGTCTGAATGACAATATTCTAATGGTTAACACTTCCGAACACACCGATTGTGGTGGACCCGACCGGTAAAGTCATCACATCCTTCCAAGGTAGACACTTGGGCGAACATGGTCAACAACCTATGACAAGTGTTAACAGATTACGCGAAAAGGCCAACACCCCCCCCCCCCCCCCCATCGTTTTGAGAGAAAGAGAATACAATAATTTTAATTTTGGTTTTTTTAGTTTTATGAAATTCAATTTTAGTAAATTAATTGTTAGAGAGTCGTTCAGCCAATAAGTTTTGGTTTTGTTTCGGTGTAACGTAGACTTCTCATCCCATTGAACATTTTGATGCTCGTTTTTCGTGTCTAGTTTATGTTCGGTGACACCGATCGCTAGTGACGACCAAATTTTGTTTTCATTATTTTAGGGTTAATTTTATGATTTGTACTTTGATTCTTGGTTATACTGTATAACTAGGGGACGAGTTATTGTTTATGATTAGATCGTTTTAGGATTATCATAGACACAATATCATACTGAATAGTAGTTGGTCCATTACACTATAATTTTTCATCAAAGACAATTGGTAATAGATAAATGTCATAGAACTATGATAGTGTATTCCCAGCCTTATGGTCCTTTGTTATGGTCAATGACAATAGTTGGAATAGTCACTCAAAGAGTGCGCCAATTTCAAAATTCTCTTCTACTCTAATATTTGGTAATTTGGTGGGGCAGGTGTTAGAAAAAGATTATATAATGCTATATAAATAAAATTAGAATTTTGTCTGTACATTGCTCAGAATTAAATATTTTTTGGTTATTTTTACGTTTTATACATTAAAGAAGCAGAAACTAGTCTTATCTCTATTTCTGTCTGTCTGCAACACTCAAGATGGCATTTTACGCTATCTTCTCCAGGAAAACGAGAGTACCTATCAAGATTGAAATAATTTTCATGTATTCACATGATTGGCGAGAGTGTCTTTAGCCATTAAAATATGGCCTCACTACTTTGTAAATAAAATGACGGACGTTTAAAAACCCAATTTTGTGCGTTTTCCCCCAGTTTCCTAAGATTTTTCCTAATGTTTATCACATACGTCATCTATGAAATAACGAAAAGCTGTTAGTTTGGATCAAGATTATTTTTTCTAGCCGTCACTGATATGTTTACATTATGTTGTTTACAAATACCGCAACCATTTCGGATCACGATTTGAAAGAAAATTCAAACCAAGTGAGATTAAACAAGTTTTTACTTAGATAACGGATTTAATTAATCGCAAGTGCAATATTGTGTAACGGTAAATTAAATTAAATAACTAGGCGTCATCCACGTCAGGAACCGGAGATTCTTTGTGCATCAAATTGTTCTTGAGTTTTGATAACCGGGAAAAAGACCACAAATCAGTGTTGTTTACGGCTGGGAAACTTACGGTACTTTTTTTAAATAATTGTCGCCAATAGCTTGCAAAAATTAGGTTTCCACTCATTGACGGCGCTTACTAATTTTATATGTACTTTGCTATGGTTAAACCGTAGAAGATTCCTAACTTAATTAATTTATGTATTTTTGTGTGTATCTGTTGTTGACGCATTAATGTCTTTATTCCTCAGTGTTTCACGAAAAAGACAAGAGCACCTTTGTTAATGAAAATGTCAACCAGAATAAAGTGTTAAATTGTTAGGTTGAGGTAGTATTTTAACCAGTGACTTCAACTGACTACACTATCCGTGCGTAGAACGGGAACACAGCTAGTCTAGAAAAAGAATTTTTAACACAGAGTATTAAAGGTCAACAAATGAATCTTTTATAACATTTTTTATAGCTTTTATTTGCCTTTGTGTTTTATCTTATTGAAACTATTATTGATTTATGTTGCCATGGATATTAAAAATAATAAATTCATTTAAACTTTGCAAACCGTTATTTCAACTGCAGACTTTGTTAAAAGAATTGACTATATATAGGTACCTGGTGTAAACTAACGTGACCTTAAATTTTGTTAACTTGATCAACCTGTAAGACACGTAATTGGAAGTATGGATCTTGAATACATGGAGTTGGAAGATATGGAATGTGAAGACATGGAGTTGGAAGCTATGGAATTTGAAGACATGGAGGTGGAAGATATGGAATTTGAAGACATGGAGGTGGTAGATATGGAATTTGAAGACATGGAGTTGGAAGGTATGGAATTTGAGGACATGGAGCTGGAAGATGTGTAATAGAAGACATGGAGTTGAAAGATGTGGAATAGAAGACATGGAGTTGGAAGATGTGGAATTCGAAGACATGGGGCTGGAAGATATGGAATTTGAAGAAAACCAAGATGGCGGGCAACCAACAAAGTCTGTGAAAGTGCTACTAGGCTTCAACATAATTCCAACTCATCACTATACGTCACAGCCAAACTAGGTGACGCAGACTGAGGCAATAACACTGCTGACGACACAGCTGGCAGACATCAACACTGCTGACTCTGTAACTGACGTCACAGCTGACATGACGTGAGAATGACATTAAAACCGGGTCCTGTGACAGCTGCAAATCAGATCAAAATGTTAATCAAATTGAAAGTTTAAAATCAAAGATCCATGACCTGTCATCAGAGGAGAATTTTGATCCAAATGAATCATTGACTCTGGCTGCTGAATTAGGCAATGCTTTGTTGGCAGAAAATAATCAACTGAAACAGCAGATTTACGAAATTAAACAAGGGAAATCCCACAACGAACTAGAATTCGAAGACAAACTTAATCTGGCTGAGGAGGCTATGAAGGACCTAAAAGAAATAAATCAAAAACTACACTCTGAAGTAACATTCCTTAAGAATAAACTTAAAACTGAACGAAAACTAAAAGAAGACATCATTTAGCAAGCAGAGGTCGAAAGCGACAGCTACATGAGACAAATTAAAGATCTGTCATCCCAGAACACCTCATTAAAAAATAAAATAAAAATCTCTAATCAAGAATATAGCAAACCAACACAACAAGAAAATAGCAAACCAACACAACAAGAATACAAAAATGCAGAGAACACACAAGTTAAATTATTAGAAAATAAATTACGGGTACTTCAAAAAGAAAATCTACAGCTAATGGAAGCCATTCAACCATGTCCCTCACCAGATCAGAATCTCACAATGGAAATCAGAAGATTAAACAATCATGTTGAGACAATTGAACGTGCATTCATCGAGGAATTACAGTCTTACAGAGAGATAATAAAAGTACTTCAAAATGAAATAGAAAGCTCAAATACAATAAACACAAAACTGAGTAATGATACCCAACTCACACAGGAAAACCAATTTCAAACCCCAAAAAAGGTCACAAAACCTGGATCTAAAGTTGTTCCTAAATCGGTCACTGTTAAGAACAGTTTTGCACCACTTGAAACTGTTGAAATTAATGTCCAGCAAGAACTAAACCGGTCATATTTGCAAAAAAAGGTTATTTCTAAATCACAAAGAAATTGCAAGACCAAAGATGGAAAGCTTCGGATTGAGGGAAAGAAGAATCAGCAACGTAAATTGATTTTTTTCTGTGCCAGCCATGGAAGAGACTTCGCAAACTTGTTAAAAAAGAAAGTTTCTCCTGATACTCTGGTGCATGGTCACATAATTCCTGGAGGACCTCTTCAAACAATTATTGCGGCTGTAGAAAACACGCCGATAACTAAAGATTACACGAAGGAGGATTGGATTGTACTTGTTGCAGGAGCAAATGATGTGGCAAATATGTCAGATGCACCAGATGAAAACTTTACTAATTGTAAACTTGTTGGAAAAGGTTGCAGAAGAACTTTATCGTACAAATGTCATCTTGGCGACCATCCCTTACAGATATGATTTGATAAATTAATACAAAAAGAATGAGATTATTAGAGAAATAAATTTTCATATAAGGAATATGGCCATGAAGTATGGAAATGTACAAATCTTGGATCTGTACATGTTAGAGATACAACACCACACAAGAAGAGGCTTCCATATGAGCAGGAGTGAAAAACGTCACGTCAGCAAACTTGTACACCAAATATTGTCTCCCAATCTCAACACCAGGGAAAAAACACATGTATACCTACTTCTATTGTTGTCGACAAACCCAACTTAATTCCTAAAAGAAGAACTGGGAATAGCAAAATTCAAATTATAAATGCTGAAATGGACGATGTGATCAAGCACTTTAGAAACGACCCAACAATTGGATTTGCACACTTCATTTCTGACGACAGACATATGGGTGCTAAAGTGGCTGTTGTCTTCCGCAAGAATTTTGGCCGACCACTCCCGCTGGACCGTTTATCAAAACACTTAGCTTGTCAAAAGATACCTAATGGTTCAAAAGTGTACAGCTTGATAACTAAAGCTAGATACTTTGATAAACCTTTCCCAGAAGACTATAGTACAGCTTTCAAACATCTCCATGAGCAATTCAAAACCCAAAGATTGAACACACTATTTTGCTCGGCGATTGGCTGTGTCAGGGATCTTGTTCATCCTCAAACATTTGCAAGGCACATAGTGAACTTCCAGAAGAAGACTGGAGCCACTGTTCACATGGTCTCTTACGAACGGCAAGCAGCGAGAAGACCTCTTTGGAAGGGACTATCACACCAACAGTTCTTGCTTACCCTGAAGACCAAAATTGAAGATGAATATGACACTGAGTGTCCTATCACTACAGGCTTCATCTCTGCTCCATCTGCAACGAACACAGCCCAACCTCAACCCTCGCTAGAGATCCAACTCCACCTCAATGCCATCTTGTTCATCCTCAAGCATTTGCAAGGCACATAGTGAACTTCCAGAAGACGACTGGAGCCACTGTTCACATAGTCTCTTACGAACAGCAAGCAGCAAGAAGACCTCTTTGGATAGGACTATCACACCAACAGTTCTTGCTTACCTTGAAGACCAAAATTGAAGATGAATATGACACTGAGTGTCCTATCACTACAGCCTTCATCTCTGCTCCATCTGCAACGAACACAGCCCAACCCCAACCCTCGCTAGAGATCAACTCCACCTCAATGCCATCTTGTTCATCCTCAAACATTTGCAAGGCACATAGTGAACTTCCAGAAGACGACTGGAGCCACTGTTCACATAGTCTCTTACGAACAGCAAGCAGCGACAAGACCTCTTTGGAAGGGACTATCACACAAACAGTTCTTGCTTACCTTGAAGACCAAAATTGAAGATGAATATGACACTGAGTGTCCTATCACTACAGGCTTCATCTCTGCTCCATCTGCAACGAACACAGCCCAACCCCAACCCTCGCTAGAGATCAAATCCACATCAATGCCATCTTGTTCATCCTCAAGCATTTGCAAGGCACATAGTGAACTTCCAGAAGACGACTGGAGCCACTGTTCACATAGTCTCTTACGAACAGCAAGCAGCGAGAAGACCTCTTTGGAAGGGACTATCACACCAACAGTTCTTGCTTACCTTGAAGAACAAAATTGAAGATGAATATGACACTGAGTGTCCTATCACTACAGGCTTCATCTCTGCTCCATCTGCAACGAACACAGCCCAACCCAACCCTCGCTAGAGATCAACTCCACCTCAATGCAATCTTGTTCATCCTCAAGCATTTGCAAGGGACATAGTGAACTTTCAGAAGACGACTGGAGCCACTGTTCACATAGTCTCTTACGAACAGCAAGCAACGAGAAGACCTCTTTGGAAGGGACTATCACACCAACAGTTCTCGCTTACCTTGATGACCAAAATTGAAGATTAATATGACACTGAGTGTCCTATCACTACAGGCTTCATCTCTGCTCCATCTGCAACGAACACAGCCCAACCCCAACCCTCGCTAGAGATCAACTCCACCTCAATGCCATCTTGTTCATCCTCAAAAATTTGCAAGGCACATAGTGAACTTCCAGAAGACGACTGGAGCCACTGTTCACATAGTCTCTTACGAACAGCAAGCAGCAAGAAGACCTCTTTGGATGGGACTATCACACCAACAGTTCTTGCTTACCTTGAAGACCAAAATTGAAGATGAATATGACACTGAGTGTCCTATCACTACAGCCTTCATCTCTGCTCCATCTGCAACGAACACAGCCCAACCCCAACCCTCGCTAGAGATCAACTCCACCTCAATGCCATCTTGTTCATCCTCAAACATTTGCAAGGCACATAGTGAACTTCCAGAAGACGACTGGAGCCACTGTTCACATAGTCTCTTACGAACAGCAAGCAGCGAGAAGACCTCTTTGGAAGGGACTATCACACAAACAGTTCTTGCTTACCTTGAAGACCGAAATTGAAGATGAATATGAAACTGAGTGTCCTATCACTACAGGCTTCATCTCTGCTCCATCTGCAACGAACACAGCCCAACCCCAACCCTCGCTAGAGATCAAATCCACCTCAATGCCATCTTGTTCATCCTCAAGCATTTGCAAGGCACATAGTGAACTTCCAGAAGACGACTGGAGCCACTGTTCACATAGTCTCTTACGAACAGCAAGCAGCGAGAAGACCTCTTTGGAAGGGACTATCACACCAACAGTTCTTGCTTACCTTGAAGAACAAAATTGAAGATGAATATGACACTGAGTGTCCTATCACTACAGGCTTCATCTCTGCTCCATCTGCAACGAACACAGCCCAACCCAACCCTCGCTAGAGATCAACTTCACCTCAATGCAATCTTGTTCATCCTCAAGCATTTGCAAGGGACATAGTGAACTTTCAGAAGACGACTGGAGCCACTGTTCACATAGTCTCTTACGAACAGCAAGCAACGAGAAGACCTCTTTGGAAGGGACTATCACACCAACAGTTCTCGCTTACCTTGATGACCAAAATTGAAGATTAATATGACACTGAGTGTCCTATCACTACAGGCTTCATCTCTCCTCCATCTGCAACGAACACAGCCCAACCCCAACCCTCGCTAGAGATCAACTCCACCTCAATGCCATCTTGTTCATCCTCAAGCATTTGCAAGGCACATAGTGAACTTCCAGAAGACGACTGGAGCCACTATTTACATAGTCTCTTACGAACAGCAAGCAGCGAGAAGGCCTCTTTGGAAGGGACTATCACACCAACAGTTCTCGCTTACCTTGATGACCAAAATTGAAGATGAATATGACACTGAGTGTCCTATCACTACAGGCTTCATCTCTCCTCCATCTGCAACGAACACAGCCCAACCCCAACCCTCGCTAGAGATCAACTCCACCTCAATGCCATCTTGTTCATCCTCAAGCATTTGCAAGGTACATAGTGAACTTCCAGAAGACGACTGGAGCCACTGTTCACATAGTCTCTTACGAACAGCAAGCAGCGAGAAGACCTCTTTGGAAGGGACTATCACACCAACAGTTCTTGCTTACCTTGAAGACCAAAATTGAAGACGAATATGACACTGAGTGTCCCTATCACTACAGACTTCATCTCTGCTCCATCTGCAACGAACACAGCCCAACCCAACCCTCGCTAGAGATCAACTCCACCTCAATGCCATCTTGTTCATCCTCAAACATTTGCAAGGCACATAGTGAACTTCCAGAAGACGACTGGAGCCACTATTCACATAGTCTCTTACGAACAGCAAGCAGCGAGAACACCTCTTTGGATGGGACTATTACACCAACAGTTCTTGCTTACCTTGAGGACCAAAATTGAAGATGAATATGACACTGAGTGTCTTATCACTACAGGCTTCATCTCTGCTCCATCTGCAACGAACACAGCTCAACCCTCACTAGAGATCAACTCCACCTCAATGCCATCTTGTTTATCCTCAAGCATTTGCAAGGCACATAGTGAACTTCCAGAAGACGACTGGAGCCACTGTTCACAAAGTCTCTTACGAACAGCAAGCAGCGAGAAGACCTCTTTGGATGGGACTATCACACCAACAGTTCTAGCTTACCTTGAAGACCAAAATTGAAGATGAATATGACACTGAGTGTCCTATCACTACAGGCTTCATCTCTGCTCCATCTGCAACGAACACAGCCCAACCCCAACCCTCGCTAGAGATCAAATCCACATCAATGCCATCTTGTTCATCCTCAAGCATTTGCAAGGCACATAGTGAACTTCCAGAAGACGACTGGAGCCACTGTTCACATAGTCTCTTACGAACAGCAAGCAGCGAGAAGACCTCTTTGGAAGGGACTATCACACCAACAGTTCTTGCTTACCTTGAAGAACAAAATTGAAGATGAATATGACACTGAGTGTCCTATCACTACAGGCTTCATCTCTGCTCCATCTGCAACGAACACAGCCCAACCCAACCCTCGCTAGAGATCAACTCCACCTCAATGCAATCTTGTTCATCCTCAAGCATTTGCAAGGGACATAGTGAACTTTCAGAAGACGACTGGAGCCACTGTTCACATAGTCTCTTACGAACAGCAAGCAACGAGAAGACCTCTTTGGAAGGGACTATCACACCAACAGTTCTCGCTTACCTTGATGACCAAAATTGAAGATTAATATGACACTGAGTGTCCTATCACTACAGGCTTCATCTCTGCTCCATCTGCAACGAACACAGCCCAACCCCAACCCTCGCTAGAGATCAACTCCACCTCAATGCCATCTTGTTCATCCTCAAAAATTTGCAAGGCACATAGTGAACTTCCAGAAGACGACTGGAGCCACTGTTCACATAGTCTCTTACGAACAGCAAGCAGCAAGAAGACCTCTTTGGATGGGACTATCACACCAACAGTTCTTGCTTACCTTGAAGACCAAAATTGAAGATGAATATGACACTGAGTGTCCTATCACTACAGCCTTCATCTCTGCTCCATCTGCAACGAACACAGCCCAACCCCAACCCTCGCTAGAGATCAACTCCACCTCAATGCCATCTTGTTCATCCTCAAACATTTGCAAGGCACATAGTGAACTTCCAGAAGACGACTGGAGCCACTGTTCACATAGTCTCTTACGAACAGCAAGCAGCGAGAAGACCTCTTTGGAAGGGACTATCACACAAACAGTTCTTGCTTACCTTGAAGACCGAAATTGAAGATGAATATGAAACTGAGTGTCCTATCACTACAGGCTTCATCTCTGCTCCATCTGCAACGAACACAGCCCAACCCCAACCCTCGCTAGAGATCAAATCCACCTCAATGCCATCTTGTTCATCCTCAAGCATTTGCAAGGCACATAGTGAACTTCCAGAAGACGACTGGAGCCACTGTTCACATAGTCTCTTACGAACAGCAAGCAGCGAGAAGACCTCTTTGGAAGGGACTATCACACCAACAGTTCTTGCTTACCTTGAAGAACAAAATTGAAGATGAATATGACACTGAGTGTCCTATCACTACAGGCTTTATCTCTGCTCCATCTGCAACGAACACAGCCCAACCCAACCCTCGCTAGAGATCAACTTCACCTCAATGCAATCTTGTTCATCCTCAAGCATTTGCAAGGGACATAGTGAACTTTCAGAAGACGACTGGAGCCACTGTTCACATAGTCTCTTACGAACAGCAAGCAACGAGAAGACCTCTTTGGAAGGGACTATCACACCAACAGTTCTCGCTTACCTTGATGACCAAAATTGAAGATTAATATGACACTGAGTGTCCTATCACTACAGGCTTCATCTCTCCTCCATCTGCAACGAACACAGCCCAACCCCAACCCTCGCTAGAGATCAACTCCACCTCAATGCCATCTTGTTCATCCTCAAGCATTTGCAAGGCACATAGTGAACTTCCAGAAGACGACTGGAGCCACTATTTACATAGTCTCTTACGAACAGCAAGCAGCGAGAAGGCCTCTTTGGAAGGGACTATCACACCAACAGTTCTCGCTTACCTTGATGACCAAAATTGAAGATGAATATGACACTGAGTGTCCTATCACTACAGGCTTCATCTCTCCTCCATCTGCAACGAACACAGCCCAACCCCAACCCTCGCTAGAGATCAACTCCACCTCAATGCCATCTTGTTCATCCTCAAGCATTTGCAAGGTACATAGTGAACTTCCAGAAGACGACTGGAGCCACTGTTCACATAGTCTCTTACGAACAGCAAGCAGCGAGAAGACCTCTTTGGAAGGGACTATCACACCAACAGTTCTTGCTTACCTTGAAGACCAAAATTGAAGACGAATATGACACTGAGTGTCCCTATCACTACAGACTTCATCTCTGCTCCATCTGCAACGAACACAGCCCAACCCAACCCTCGCTAGAGATCAACTCCACCTCAATGCCATCTTGTTCATCCTCAAACATTTGCAAGGCACATAGTGAACTTCCAGAAGACGACTGGAGCCACTATTCACATAGTCTCTTACGAACAGCAAGCAGCGAGAACACCTCTTTGGATGGGACTATTACACCAACAGTTCTTGCTTACCTTGAAGACCAAAATTGAAGATGAATATGACACTGAGTGTCTTATCACTACAGGCTTCATCTCTGCTCCATCTGCAACGAACACAGCTCAACCCTCACTAGAGATCAACTCCACCTCAATGCCATCTTGTTTATCCTCAAGCATTTGCAAGGCACATAGTGAACTTCCAGAAGACGACTGGAGCCACTGTTCACAAAGTCTCTTACGAACAGCAAGCAGCGAGAAGACCTCTTTGGATGGGACTATCACACCAACAGTTCTTGCTTACCTTGAAGACCAAAATTGAAGATGAATATGACACTGAGTGTCTTATCACTACAGGCTTCATCTCTGCTCCATCTGCAACGAACACAGCCCAACCCAACCCTCGCTAGAGATCAACTCCACCTCAATGCCATCTTGTTCATCCTCAAACATTTGCAAGGCACATAGTGAACTTCCAGAAGACGACTGGAGCCACTGTTCACAAAGTCTCTTACGAACAGCAAGCAGCGAGAAGACCTCTTTGGATGGGACTATCACACCAACAGTTCTTGCTTACCTTGATGACCAAAATTGAAGATGAATATGACACTGAGTGTCCTATCACTACAGGCTTCATCTCTGCTCCATCTGCAACGAACACAGCCCAACCCCAACCCTCGCTAGAGATCAACTCCACCTCAATGCCATCTTGTTTATCCTCAAGCATTTGCAAGGCACATAGTGAACTTCCAGAAGACGACTGGAGCCACTGTTCACAAAGTCTCTTACGAACAGCAAGCAACGAGAAGACCTCTTTGGAAGGGACTATCACACCAACAGTTCTTGCTTACCTTGAAGACCAAAATTGAAGATGAATATGACACTGAGTGTCCTATCACTACAGGCTTCATCTCTGCTCCATCTGCAACGAACACAGCCCAACCCCAACCCTCGCTAGAGATCAACTCCACCTCAATGCCATCTCCTCCTCAAACAGCCAATGATGAAAATCTACAGCTGACCCAAGCACAGACAACACCTAACAGCCCACTCTTAACTCCTGGTCATCAACAGTACAGTGAAGTGGTGAAAAGTGTAGAAAAAAAGCAGAGTAAGAGTGAAAGTGAACCTCAATCACCTGACACTCCACCATCCCTGCCAAGTCCTTTGCAGTCTAATTTTTTTAAATAAATTTCGACAAGGTTGATAACAATTCTGCTAATTCTTTTTCTCATCATTATAATAATGATTGTATTTTAAATTGTAGACCTAACGATAAGTCGTAAATTAACCAAGAATTTAAGGATCTAGATTTAACTAGACCATAAATTAAAATTAAGTCATAGATTACCTTTTAAATTTTCTAATAACGAATAAGCAGACCATTTTATATTACTTAAAAGATTTTACCTATTTTGTTTTAATCTTAAAATATCACAACTCCAAGATAATGTGTTTAAATTAAAATGTATGAATGTGCTCAATTTTTAGACATCTTTTGATAGTATGTTATAAATAGATATTATAGGTTTTAAAGTAATATGTTTCAAGATGGGCACATACAATTTTGTTATTAATAAATTTTCCATTTGTATAATTAGGTATTTATTTCAGTTTCAGTTAGCTAATATTAATTCTCTCTGTTCACTAATAATAGAACGTTCTTTTATTATTATGTACCTCAGCAAAATGCAATAGTTGCAATCAGAATTTCCTAAGAAATTTAATTTAAATTTAGATTTAGTAAGAATTTTTTCTCTCTCATTAACAAATTATTAGTAACTACACTTTATTATGTAACAATTGAACAGCAGTAGGCTCAACAATCAACAATTGCCGGCCGGACAGGTGGTATGTGCGTAGACTGCTAGATGAATGCGGATGGTGACAACTCTTTGTTTTTCCACAACAATTGTTTAGAGCTAAAATCAATTTCTGAAATTAAAAATTTTTTCTCACACAATAATGGTGATGATGAATTGAAAGTCATAAGCACAAACATCAGAAGCTATTCCAAAAACTTTGATGAATTTTTAATTTATTTAAATGAAATTCCCAAGATGGATATTATTGTTTTGACAGAATGTTGGTTGCAGGAGGGGGTAGGGGGAAAGACGATTGACGGATTTGACTATGTACTCACTGATAACAGACGAAATAGAGCCGACGGTGTTATTGTTTACTTCAACAATCGACTATCAGTAACTGCATCACAGATCTCATTTGCTGACGTTTATGGAATACAACTCAATTTCAACTTACACAATAACAATTTTTGTCTGTTAGCACTATACCGTACTTTTGATTCAGATGCTAAATTATTTATAAACGATTTAGAAAATTATCTTAACCATTTGAGCAAAGATTTGATGATTATTTTAACTGGAGATATAAATTTTGATTTGTTGAGTTTTAATTCTGTAAACGACAGTTACTTAAACTGTTTGTTAGGTGCTGGTCTCATTCAATGTATAGACAAACCAACAAGAATTACGAACAATAGCCAAACTTGCATTGATCACATGTTCATACGTTACAACGACATGAAAAATGTACAATCAGCAACATTACACACACACGTTACAGACCATTTCAGCACAGGCATGACTATTACTTTTCCAACCAATACACCGTCAGTTACTTTGGATACTTCTACACGGATTATCGATCATACACTACTGTCCTGTAATCTTGCGCAAATAGACTGGAGCAACTTTTTTATCGACCTTGACATTAACTCTTGTGCATCTCGTTTTTTACAAATCATGGATGAAACCATAGATAGTTCTACAAAATCTGTTAATAAATCATCGAGGTTCAAAAAATTAAAGCCATGGATCACAAATGATTTGATTAAGCTAATTAGGGAAAGAGATAAAACTAGTAAGAAAATTAAAAAACAGCCGTTTAATGCTACTTTAAATATAGAATATCGTGATTTAAGACATCAAATTTCCAGTGGTATTAAAAGTTCTAAGCGAGTATATTACAGGTCAAAATTAAACCAATATCAAAACAACCCCAAACGCTTTTGGATGGTTGTGAACGAGCTGGCGGGGCGATCAAATAAAAAAGACCCCTTTTCAGTTCAGAAATATCTTCCAAACGTATCCAACATCACTCCTGATGTAAGAAAGATTGTAGCTGATGACTTTAACACGTTTTTTGCTTCTGTTGGATATAACCTTGCCAGTTCAATAAATAGCAGCGGTCCGCCGATCATCAACGACGCAGATTACAGGCAGGACACTGTGTTTACACTCCAGACAGTGACTGAACTCGACGTTATCAGACATGTCTACTCGTTACGTGGTGGGTCTGCCCCCGGTTTTGATGGTGTCTCGGCTGATGTTCTTAAAGAAAATGTAAATTCACTCTCTAAACCATTATTGCATATCATAAACTTAAGTTTGGCTAGTGGAATATTTCCGGACAAGTTTAAATTGGCAAAAGTTTTTCCTTTATACAAATCAAACTCCCACAAAGACAAAAATAATTTCAGACCAATATCTTTATTGAGTGCATTCTCTAAGGTACTTGAAAAAATAGTTAAGGAACAAATGGTGGATTACTTGAACCAGAATCAGATCCTAGCAGACTGTCAATATGGGTTCAGAAAAGATAAAAATGTTACAGATGTTCTTTTTCATATCAACAAAGAAATTTTTAATGCTCTATCTGAAAACTTGCGCTCAGTATTAATTTTTTTAGATCTCAAAAAAGCTTTTGATAGTGTAGACAGAAAGCATCTAATTTCAAAATTATCTGCTATAGGTGTAAGGGGGAACGCTCTCTCATGGTTCGAAAGCTACCTCAGAGATAGGCGACAATTCGTATACATAGATGGAGTCAATAGCGATGAGGTGCCTGTTGACTATGGGGTGATTCAGGGGAGTACCCTGGGGCCTATTTTATTCCTAATAAATAATATTTCTAAATTACCAATTTTCGGAAAAATGTTTCTTTTTGCAGATGACACATTGATTTATGTTAAGGATAAGACATGGGAAGGTGTGAAGAGTAAAGCTCAATCAGATCTCAAATTAGTAAAAAAATGGCTCGACCAAAATGTACTATCTCTTAATGTTTCCAAAACAAAATTCATGCCTATTTCTCTCGCGTCAACAGCTGACTATAACCTAACCAATTTGATCTTGCACAGTTGTCTCAACCAATTCAATAACAGTTGTTCGTGCGATACCTTAGAGAGAGTTAACTCATATAAATATTTAGGAATAATTTTTGACTCACATATGAAATGGATAGAGCATATTAATTTCTTGCAAAATAAAACTAGAAAACTTATATTTGCATTTAGACAGTTAAGTGATGTTCTCAGTTTTAAAGAAATTAAATCAACATATTTTGCATATGTACAGTCGGTTTTGTCTTATGGAATATTAGCTTGGGGAGGGGCGTACAGTTCACATCTCACAGGTCTGATTCTGGTTCAAAAGTCTATCCTAAAAGCTGGTTTTAAAAAGTGTAAAAGATACCCATCAGATTTACTATTTCATGAAACTGGAATATTCCCCATTGCAAAATTGTTTATCAAAGATCTTCTAATTTTTATATTTAAAAACTTCAATTCAATTTTTACTTCCATAACCCACACTCATAATACAAGATATGCAAATAGAATTGGAATTTCTACTATTCAGCAGCATAAATCCTTTTCAAAAACAAATTGTTTCTACATAGCACATATTTTGTTCCGGAATTATTCCACTATGTATAAAGCAACTCAGTTATTTCATTCACCTACATTAGGTGTATTCAAAAATCGAGTTAACAGATGGTTATTGGATATCAGCGATGAAGAGGCCGAGGCACTTATCACTACTGATAACAGGAGACCTGCCACTGTCTGACAGCACTGAACGGACATGGCCTCTGCAAACTCTTGCAACCAACAAAATTCTTTTCCATTTTATTTATTAGCTTCCCCTTAAACAATTCTGTTCATAAAAATTTAAATTAATATTTACTCCAATTTTTTATATAATCTTTAAACTTATCTTTACACGTTCCCATAGCACATAGTATATTTTTATTTAATCTTAAACTTTTTCTTCAATTTCAAATTAGCTCAAAAAATATATATAATATTTAACAACTCGAGTCTACGCACAGACCACTGAGGTCCATGTAGACTCATTTCCCTATTACATTAGTTATTATTCAAGCCGGAGCAAACATTCAACTAGTATTTAAGTTTTTACTATTATAACTTTGTAAATTTACTTTTACTAGAATTAATTTACGTAATCAATTTACTCTATAATGCTTCAAGACTATATATATTTGTATTTTATTTTTTTGAAAAATTGTAAATTTTTTATATATTGTGGAAATAAACTGATTTGATTTGATTTGAAAAAAACTAAAATTGATTTTCAAAATGAAAAAATAAATTCTATTACAATTTTTCATCAAAACATCCAACATTTGGAATCCAGAAAAGCATCTTTAGAAATAGTATTAGAACAAATAAAACCAAATATAGTTGTGTTAACAGAACATGGTATGAAACAATTTGGATTAGAAAGATTTAACCTGAATAATTTCTACTAGTGTACATGTTGCTCGAATTCGAGCAATTGCAAAGTATTACAGGAGTTATTTCAAAATGAATAACAGTCATATTTACAATGAGTTTAAAAGAGTCAACTCAAAGATTACTGGTGTGTGACTCGGACCATGTTTATTTTCGTTATTGATAAAAAAAAGAATTCCTGCCGGTTTTCTCCTTCTCAAAATGCCTCACTGTACAGGCAACACAGGTCATTGATAGAGGGCCAATTGAGAACGAAAAGTCGTTTTGGGGTAGTGTTAGGGCGCATTTGTAACATAATAGTTGAGATTAACCATAGTCAGGTGCCGACTGTGATGAGTTAAGCCTATTACGCGCCACTGTTCTGTAGCTGCGGTCGTTATCACGATTACGCCTCCGTCTATGTTTCGTTGTCGTCACGTCGGAGACATTTAAAAGAAAAAACAATAAATAAACAAATTATAGCTACACAAAACAACGATAAATGCCCAAGTTTAAGTTACAATCATGCTAACACGATCCGTCATAGCGACACAAAACAATGATAAACACACAAATTTAAGATACAACCATACTAACACGATCCGTCTTGGGGGTTATGTTTACACAAACTCAAATAGTAAATAAATGTACTCAATGTGTTTCATTGAATTGAAAAGTAAATAACAGCAATAAAATTAAACAGCTGATCAAAATGTAAACAATTATGTTCTTCATAAGGATAACATGGGAACTTTTAAAGTCACT
This sequence comes from Macrosteles quadrilineatus, assembly GCF_028750875.1. Lineage (NCBI taxonomy): Eukaryota > Metazoa > Arthropoda > Insecta > Hemiptera > Cicadellidae > Macrosteles > Macrosteles quadrilineatus. Next base: position 35,874,132 of record NW_026542597.1, on the reverse strand, counting down.
GGGGCAGAGCCCAAGGGACTTTTTCAAACATGTAAGGTCAGTTTGCAAATCTACGTGACACGCTCTTTCCAATGAGACGTCAATGGATAAAATCGGTTAAGAAATGGCGGAGGAGTTCAACCGACAAACTTTCGTGTAGCGTATTAATTATATAGATATCACATCTAGCTATAGTCGGTCTACTACCTCAGGAGAGGGTGTTGTAATTTCTTTCAAGAGAGGGTTTGAATTCAAAGGCTCTAACTCTGAAAAATAGAGGATCTAACAGAGGATAAGCTTTTCGAATGCTGCATGGCTAAATATAAAATCAATAAATGGTCTTTTGTACTTGTAGGAGTTTATAGAAAACCTCAACTTCAAAATTTGTAATTCTTAGCTAGTGTTACGAATGGAACTGACAAAAAACAATGAGTACTCAGTGAAAGTAGTGACAATAATTTATTTGAACCATTTTACTAACATCTTCTTAATAAGCCAACATAAACTCAACTCATTTGTTTACATTCTCTCCTTTAAATTAATAACATGTGTTTTAATTATTATGAAGCATACAATATTAACATTGACAACAGCTGGCAATTACCAGTAAGTTAAACCATTGACTATAGGTTAAACCAACACAGCATATATAACATCCTCCCACCAAGTTAATTAACGTATGGTTGATTAACTTGTACTTTGGATCGTGTACTTCTTCTTGTAACTACTTTTCTCTCTTCGTTAGAGTTTATTTCCAATGGGTATAAACGTTGTACTGGGCGAATCAATTCATTGGTTGGTGTCTTCAATCTTACTGTGCGTACAATTCCATCTCTTCCTTTCATTACTTCAATGATTCTGGCAATCACCCAGTTTATCCGCTTGTCAAAGTCATTACCTATGAGTACTATTTCCCCCACTTCAGGTTCTCGGTAACTTTTGACATTATTATGGTGTGATAATTGACCAAGATACTCGATTCTGAATCTTGACTTCAGTCCTTCTCTTATTTTCTTTCTGTATACAGCTTTCTTTGGTAAATTGATCTCCTCAATAGCGTCTAAGTCGGGTTGTCTCACATCGCTTATATCTTTCAAAAACATTGATGGAGTAATGGGACTCAACTCATTCAGATCATCCGACATGTAAGTAAGCAGTCGAGCATTGATGACACTTTCACATTCGCATAATGTAGTTGACATTTCTTCGTTGTTCAAACTAGTTTTCTTTAAAACTCTCTTCGGAGCATGTTGATTGTTGGACTCCCACCCTTTAACATGTGCTGAAGCACCAAATACGGGTCTCACTGGTGAAGTCGCACTGTCCTCGATAACTGCTCTATGTGGTATGAAGTGCTTGATGTGATCTACCTCGTCACTGGGAACTGATTCAACGATTCCTTCAGTCTGCCAACTTCTAAACACTTGTTGATACTTATTGAAGTAACCACCATTTTTAGTTTTGTCAATCGTTGATTGAAGCCGTTTCTTTGAAAGTTCCAAGTTATTAGGAAGCATGTTACAATCCTCGACCCAAGGTAAGCACACTTCATAACGACCTTCGTTGTTAACACTCACCGTATTCCTAAAATGCTCTAGTGTCATCTCGTGTAACTCTTCTTTTGACTTCTGTTCTACGGGATCAGTAATACCAAGTGTCTCTAATTTCCAGAACATCGAAATATCCTCAGAAGGATCACTAAAAGAAAACATACTAACACATGATGTATTGCATTCTGCCTTACTGTTATCAGTTTCCACAACACTAGATAAGCGACCCATTATTGTCCAGCCTAGAAAGGTTTCCATTGCTACAAGTCCACTATTCAGCTGAACTTTGTTACCTGTGAACAACTTACCAGCAACATCTGCACCAATTAAAACTTCAATTTTACCTTCTGATCCAGCCACATCCGAAAGAACAATGTTAGCAGCTTCTATTTCCTTAAGTTCTGGACCTCTCCTAATACTAGGGATATTTTCACTTATAAGAGGTTGATCTAAAACCTTGAACCTACACTTATATTCATTATTCCTATTGGCAAGAATGATTTTAAACGTGTTATGTGAAACAACATCCGTCTTAACACCTCCAAAAAGTGAATGAGTTAAACTCTCTTGTCCCTCGGGATACATACCAATTTCAGATGCTGTGGACTCAAGAATATAAGATCTCATCGAACCTGTATCAATTAAGGCTCTAACAGGACGAATCAAACCTTCATGGATCAGATTGACCCTCAATGTCTGCAGATAAATCTGTGATTTTGTTTGTTGTCCTAAGTTAGATAGATCTTTGACCTCATTACCGGTACTCCTGTTTGATTTTTCTTGCAATTCTTGTTCCTTATTACACATCAAGGTAGGGTGTTTGCGGTAACAAATACTACATTTTAAAGGCCTTCTACAGAATTTTGATGTACGTCCCTGAAATAGACATGTAAAACAAGCTTTTTTATCCAAAACAATTTGTCTTTTTTTACTAAAATCCATTTTTTTGGCCTGAAGGCAATCTGCACTTTTGTGAGCTTCTGAACAGAATATACAATTGAACTCTTTTGACTTGTTAGTCAAGCAAGATGCTGAAGGCATATTGTTTGATGTTTTATCAATATTACTTCTAGGGCTTACCCTCTTACTCGTACCGTAACTAGTCTTAGCCAAAACAATTCTTTCTTCACCTTCAACTTCTGATTTGATGAACTGCCGCAATCTCTTCAATGTCTGCTCTTCTGTTTCTGATGATTCTTTATTCTCTCCATCTGAAGACAAACTGCATCTCTGCCAAGCTCTAAGAAGATCATCTGGTAAGCAGGATTCTACTAAAGGCAACAAAACACAAGCACATTTATCTGTTGTTACCTCTAAGCTTTCCAAGGCTCGTAGTTGACATTCTAATTTGTCGTAAAACTGCATCAGAGACAAACTATGTTCTGTGTTTTTCAGTACCAAAGCTAGCAGCTCCCTAACATATACTTGTACCTACTAGAAGTCCATCCCGCCCAAATCTAACTTTAAGTTCCTCTAGAGCCTTAGGATAATTATCTGCTGTTGGTGGAAAACTCTTTACTACTTCATATGCTCTAGACCTAGGAATCATACTTTGTAACAAGTATTGGAACTTTTCTGCAGCATTTAAGGTCGGTTCCCTATCTATTGTTTGAAAAAGACTCCAGAAATGTAGCCAGTCCTTCGGATCTCCACCAAATTTGAGCAATTCAACTTTTGGAAGTCTTACTGTGTTCTGCTTAGGTACTAAAGTACTGTTGTTACTTACAGAATCGCGGAGAGAACGAGCTTCATCTTCTAATCTGTTACTTACTCGCAACTTGTATTTAATTAATCCATAAGTCTTCTTGTATTCATCCTGTTTTGCCAGTTCAGCTTCAATTTCTTCATCAGGTCGTTCTACAAGCATTAGATTCAATACTTCTTTATCAATTTCTTCCAACTAATTATATCTTTGTTCTAATACGTCATAAAGAGCATTAGCTTCATCTAATTCTTCTTGACAAACTTCATTAAACTTCGATACTGATCTACTAAATGTTGTTCTCAATGCCTTTCTTCTTTTTAACAAGGCTTCCATGGTTCAAATAAAATCTATACTTTTCCAACAAATAAATTACTTCCACCAATGCCAACACGTTGGGCGCCACAATGTTACGAATGGAACTGACAAAAAACAATGAGTACTCAGTGAAAGTAGTGACAATAATTTATTTGAACCATTTTACTAACATCTTCTTTATAAGCCAACATAAACTCAACTCATTTGTTTACATTCTCTCCTTTAAATTAATAACATGTGTTTTAATTATTATGAAGCATACAATATTAACATTGACAACAGCTGGCAATTACCAGTAAGTTAAACCATTGACTATAGGTTAAACCAACACAGCATATACAGGGTTAGTAAAAAGTGTGGAGACCCCCTGTTATTTTTTTAACGGTCCATACTAGAAAAACTAAACTTGGCACACCTTTATGGCATGTTATGAAGTAGGGTCAACCGGGGCTAATATGAACAAAAAAAGTAAACTTTTGACATTAACTCAAAAATGGTAAATGACAGAAGAAAAGAAAAAATAGTAGTGTATACAGCTCTTTTAGCTGAATCTATTTATTTACTAACAAAAACCATAAATGTAACCATTATTAAAAAAAAAATTAAAAACCACTGTTCACATTAGCCCCGCTAAAAGGGGCTAATGTGAACAGCCCATGGGGCTAATGTGAACACTCTTAATAACTCTGTTATTTACAACACTAGGCATATGTGGGGGCTGTTGTGAACAAGCCTAGGGTCTAGTCTACCAGTTGCAATAAGTCTCAATATTTTATCTTAAATAGTTTTTGAGATATGAAGGTATCTTTGGAGAGCCGCGGGTCGCCCTACGGTAACCCTTTTTTTTAAACCATTTATAAATATTATACAGGGCTAATAATAAGATATAAACAAGAAAAAAATTATCTGTCAACATACTTGACTATTTATTAAAAATTTCTTCCACATACAAATTGTTTAAAGCACTTAAAAAAAACAGGACTGTTTGTGATAGGCCTATCTTGAGGAGGTCCTATAGGTAAAGTATGCAGTCGTGCTGTGGCAGATGTACATGGCATGTTCACATCTAGTCCTACAGAAATCTCATTATTTTCGGGCTCTGTTGCTTCAGAAAGTAGGCCTCTAATGCTTAAATCTTCTAACTCTTCATTAGAAAAGAGGTCTAGGCCTAGGCCAATAGGTTCCTGTGTGTATATATTGTATATATTGTATGTATATATTGTTGTTCATAATAGCCCCATGTCACTGTTCACAATAGCCCCCATTCACTGTTCACATTAGCCCCCCAACTTTGAAAGCTTATAACTTTGGCTGTTATTAATATATTTTAACTTTGGGAAAAGAAAAATAATTCCCAATTCTTATTTAACAAAATTCAGGCTTAAGATTATTCCTACAACCAATGTAAAAATTGTTATAACAAAAGTTTTCACTTTGCGCGGAAAAGTTTTTTGGGCGGAAAAAAAGTGTTTTAACAAAGTATTTTTTTAAAGTACCTAAAAGTCAAATTTGAAGTTTTCTCATTATGGACACAAAAAATACAATAAATTTCCTTTCTAATTATATTTTTTTCATGATTAAAAATCCCAGATAAATGACTTTTTAAGTCATTGTTCATATTAGCCCCAATATTTTGGTGTGTTCATATTAGCCCCGGTTGACCCTACTTTTTGGGCATAACCATCACTTGGTGTATATCCCCGAAATGGGGGATTTTGGGGGAAACTCAAAAATTTCAAATACAAAGACCTATCGAGTGACCCCTCATTTTGAAGGTCCTGGTATAAGAAAACAAAAAACGCAAACTAGAGGTCTTTATCTCAATCCAGTAAAAAATGGCAGCCAATTGAAATTCTCAGAAGTTGAATTTAACTTGCAGCTTTCCAAGTCTGGAGACCCCCTGTAAATTTTGTAGCGGCTCACACTAGGAAAACTAAACTCTACACACCTTTTTGGCATGTTATGAAGTACTTTTTAAGCCTAATAGCTACTTGCTTACCAAACCCAAAATGGGGGACCTTCATTTTATCATATCAAACCAATAGGCCTATGTAGGCTAGCATATTTTGAGGGTCATAAAAATGCTGCTTGAAGAAAACACACTTTTAATAATAAACACTAAAAAAACAATATTTTTATCACAAAATCACTTCCATGAATACTACGATTTTAGCCTTAAAGTTACCTTCAGGAAGATTACCCTGGTCAGAGTTTTCCGTAACGAATATGCGTATCCTATTAAAAGATGTAGCCTTACTTAAAACAACGTATAATATAGTTGCTCTAGACTGAAATTGGTCCGGGTAAGAACAGCGCTGCAAATGCCAAAGGTAACAGAAATTAGCATCTTTCCATTTTAAAAGGTATGTTTGTTTCAGACGGTTAATTTTTATCCTCGAAATCAAAATATGTCCCCACTCACTTGTTCCAGTTAAGACTTTACATTCTATTAAGTTGTTAACCATTCTGATCACATGAAGCCTTGTGCCATTAATGAGGCCCTTTTTTATGTATCAATATTCCTCATCAATAACCACCACTGCCCCCTTTTATTAGTCTAATCTGTGTCTTGGCAATCCACTGACCTCTATATTTAAACACTCAGTTGGATTTTCTAGATGGGTGTCTCCGCCTTCGTCTGTTTTCAAGGACCCACTCTTCTTCCCCTTGGTATACTGACAATTAATTACCTGACTTGTCAAGTTCATGTAGTAATTCATTATACTGTTAGTCTATAAAGAAAATTAGATAAAAGTTACTTGGCTTGGTGCTTTCATAACTGCAAACTCAAAATACACCCACAAGTAAAAAAGAATCAATATATCGGTTAAAAAAATATGTTTGTGTAATAACATTATTCACATGAAGTAGATGATTTGTTTGATTTGTTGATCAGCTGTTTAGTTTCAAATGAATTAATAATGTCAAAGATTTGTGATTTGAATACATAAATTATTATAGTAAAGTTTTCTAAATCATGATAACTTATTCTCCACTAAATTTTACTATTCCCAGCATTAAAATAAAGTAGTAAGATCCATTATGGGTAAACTTTAAGGTACACAATCCTTGATTGAAATGTAGTAGGTATACATTAAGAGTCATAATACCTAGAAATTATTATGTAGTAGACTTTGACTATTTTTAAGTAACAAACATATGTTTCTGTAAATAAAAATTATCTCCCATGTTATCCTTATGGAGAAATACAAAACTTTAAAGGGCTCCAGGGCCTCAATCTCTCATTATTTCCCTAATACCCCCGCCGCAGCAAACCTGCAGACTAAGCGAATTTTCATTTGACTGATTGGATTTACACTGAAATGTCTACTTAAAAATATAACATTTATTCCCGATTTAAATAGAATTAGTTTAACAAGTACTTAGGTTTGCTGCATCAGGGAGGGTAAAACTGTTTTTTTTTGTAAAATGTTAATAGTTAGTAAGAAATAAAAACATTTTCCAAATTTGATCAAAATATGTTCATAAACAAGCAAACTACAACAGTTTACTCATTCTCCATAAGAATAACATGGGAATTTTAAATTTACAATTTTTTTAAATTTTCTCCGTAACCATTAGGCGCATAATAACGCTTCAATATACTAAATTATTTGTTTTTTGAAGCTCTACAAAATGGTTTGGAAATAAATTGCTAAATTTTATGTTTTTTGGGTCAAAAATGCGAAAAACCTATTTTTACCCCATAAAACCCCCCGTAAACACCCGTTCCCATGGTCCGATCATGCTGGATCGCGAACTCGTTCGAATAAACGTAGGTTTACACGTTTGTACCAAATTTCATCAAAATCGGATCATTTTTGCTCGAGTTATCGTGCTGACGGACACACACATATATATATATATATATATATATATATATATATATAAAAATATATATATAAATATATAAATATATATATATATATATATGAATTTGAACTGATGGTGTTTTTGGCCTCTAGGGACCTCAAAACGAAAAAAAAATCGGTCCCGCGTCCAGGTCTTACCATGAGCACTACGGTAATAGCTTATTCCCTATATGGGAAATTCGCTAAAATGAAAGTTTCCTGCACAACTTCACGTTACCCTCTTTCCAATGACACCAAAAACATGTCAATCGGTTCAGTAGTTTCGGAGGAGTAATTGTCACAAAAAACCTGCTTGCGTATTAAATAAGTATAGATTCTAAAGAGCCATAGTGTTCATTACCTGGTGGATTTTCCCACAAGGGTCACAGCAAATACTTCAACTGCTATTGATAATATTTTGACAAACATATACAAATCACTTTCTCATGTAACTGGTATTGTAACAGCCCTCTCAGACCATGATGGTCAGATCTTGGAGTTAACTATTCCCGGAAATAAAGATTTTGTAAATAGCTACGTGTACATTGAACAAAGAGATATTTCTGTAAATAATATGAATGTTTTTAATAATATCTTATCACAAGAGAATTGGATCTCTGTATACATGGCTAAAGTAAAAGATAAGTTTAAATTGTTTAATAGTATTTTCCAATATAACTTTAACTTTGATTTAGTGTTTCCTAAAAAGAGGGTGAAAAATATTTGACTAAAAGTATATTTAATTGGATAAACCAAGATTTATTAACAAAACAAAAAGATATTGTTGAGCTTACAAAACAAGCAAAACTGTTTGGTAATGTAGAAATGATGAATCATTGTAAACTCTGAAATGCAAATCATAAAAGTAGATTGATCAAGGCAAAGAAAACTTTTTACGATTAACTTATAAATAAATCAGAAAATGTTAGTAAGAAAACATCGGAGATAATTAATTTTGAAACTGGTAATAAATCTAAATGTATTAAGGATTCTCCTCATGAAATTAGAATTAACGATAAGGTGATATCAGACCCTCTGAGCATCTCAAACGGTTTTAACAATTTTACTTTATTGAGGTAATGGTAATAGAGAATTTGATCAATAGTGCCCCAAGTAATATTAAATCTAAAGACGATCAAAATATAACTAGCCATCATGATCAAATAAATATTAAAATTCCTTTCATATGTATCAGATGTAGGCCAGTAGATGAAGATGAGATAGAAAAAATAATTTCAACTTTAAAAAATAAGTCATCTAGTGGTCATGACGAAGTACCCTTAAAACTAATCAAATTCATAGGGAAATCACTGTTAAAACCACTCGTGCATTTAATAAACAGTTCATTAATAACCGGTATTTTTCCTGACTGCTTAAAAATGTCTAGAGTAATACCTATTTACAAAAAAGGTGAAAGGAATGAAATCGGTAATTATCGCCCTGTATCAGTTTTGCCATCTATATCAAAAATATACGAATGTGTAATGTATAATCGATTGGTTGATCATTTGCATAATAAAAACCTTAACCAAAGGCATGGTTTTCGTAAGGGTAAATCTACTACTACTGCTCTTTTACATTTTTCAGAAACTATTATTGATGCTGTTGACAAAGGAAATGACGTAGTTGGTATTTTTATGTATTTATCAAAAGCATTCGAAAGCATATCTCACAAAGTTTTTTTACATAAATTAAAATCTTAAGGTATTTTTAACACTACTTTAAATTGGTTTAGGTCATATCTTTCAGAAAGAATGCAATATGTAGAAATAATGTAAAAAAAACATACACTAACCAGGTATAGATCAGATAATTTAACTATTAAACATGGAGTTCCTCAAGGCTCCATTCTGGGGCTTTTATTATTTTTGTGTTATGTCCAAGGAATGCCTTCAATTAAAAAAAAATAAAAACGGGTATATATGTTCTTAGAAAAATGTCTTTGTTATATAGTCTTGACACTTTAAAAACTATTTATTTCGCACATATCCACTCTCACATATCTTATGGTGTAGTTGTTTATGGTGGTACGAGTAAAGGCAACTTAGATACAATCTTGATATTTCAGAAGGAAGCTTTGAGAATTATATTAAATCTAGAAGACGAAGCATCAGTGAAAAATAAATTTTCTGAGCTTAAGAGTGGGTCCCAGTAAAACAAAATCCCGAAATGGCCGAAATTGGCACACTAGCGCGCGTGGAGTGGAGCGGACATTTGTTGAACTACGTGCGTGGCAGTCTCGACGTCACAGGCATGTATCGATCGATAAGTGACTCACAGCGCGGGCGCGGTGTTGCCGAACCCTCGCCAGGCGCTAAGGCAACGCCGCATTAGCACTGGCGATGAACGAACTGTGTCAGTGGACTGGACGGCGATTCCACCCTGCTCTTGCTCGGAGTGATGGAGTGCACTAAAGTCACTTCCATCGCTTATTTACTTAGAACACTCTATTTTGCTCACTGCTCTTCGTTGTTAGTGGATTTATCTAGGATGGTTATTTAGCCTGTTACAATTTTATATCATAGAGAATGCTATGGGAAAATAATCAGTTTTGAAACAAAAGTTTTGAAGTGGAACAAGGATCATACAAAATTTTCTAAAGCAATAATTGACATTTCTTATTAAAACCCTATAGTTTATCATGTTTTCGGATAGAACATGCAATTTAAAAACTTTTTTATTCGTGATATTTATTACATAAACCCACTAGTTTAGGAGATACAGCCTATGAAAAAATGACTTCCGGTCTACTTTTTGTATCATGCAGCTCCTAAACGATAAAGTTTAGCGCAAAAATGCTAAGAGTAAAAAAGTGTTGTACGAAAGAAAAATAGTGGAACAATGCTCATGAAAAATAAGCAAAAACAGGGTGAATAATATTTAATTAAATTGATCTGTTATATGTACATGGTGTAACATTATCAATTTTGAGATTACTCAAAAATGAAACAAGTTAAGTAATTACATTAATGAATGGTAAATCGGATCCATCACATGTTGGAAACATTAGTTGAAGATCAAGTTTTCTAAATAACTTACCAACGTAAATACTGTTCAACTTTACAATCATGGTGGATGGCATAGGCCTAACCAAAACAACACTTGACAAACATACAATTTGTGAAACACTTACACTAGGCTTGTAGAACATCACAAAATGAAAATAATTGCATGTTTGTTCATTTGTTTCAATAAAACACCTTTGTAATTCGTATATCTTTGTTAACTTATTAACTTTAAACATTTATAGAATAGGCCTAGCCTAAATGAATATTGTGAGGTGAGTTTACAAGTTCGGGAAGTAAACATTTCATATAAAAGGTTTCAAGTTTTTCTTTCATGTTTACTTCCCAAATGTCATCGTCCCGATCAATTTTTACAGTTTTTATACCTTTTGGTGTCCAAATGGCAAGTTTTCTCCAAACCTTTCGAAATTAGTTCTTCATGTTTGTCATACGTTTTCCGGTTCATGACACGAACATTCATTGCAGACAGCAGCCGTTCTAAGGCAACAAATCCTCCACCATTGGTAATAGAACCGGCTACTGCTGCACTGTTTATGTCCATTGACATTGCATTTCCCCGAGGTTCAGGCTCACTCCATATTGTCTGTTTGATGTGGCACATGTTGCAATCAAACACAAACCCACTCCTAAGCCCTCTTTTTATTTCACTAACTAATTTCAGGTTTCTGAGGGAACAGCCGAATTGAGGCGCATGTTTAGTTGGACAAATTGATCAATAAATAACAAATGTCAACTATTCTACGACCGGTAATATCACAGTTGCCCAAACAGTCAGTAGGATCAGATGATTGCGTGGAATTGTCTACAAAGCCCAGGCGCATATTGTATTGAGCTGTGTGGCACGATACTGGCAGTGCAGCACAGCACAGGGTGCAATTGGGCAAAAAGTCTGTGTTGCACAGTTGACATCGCAAATTGGGAAGCAGTATCGTGCAGTTCTCGTATAGGAGTGATACAGTTTATTGTGTGAACATGTTGTTAAATATTAGGATTTGAGTTTTGAGTCAGATTCAGGTGCTGATCTAGATTTATTGTTACTTCTTCACAAGAGAACAAGAAAGAAAGGGCGAAAAAATTTGCAATGTTTAATGTTTTTTGTATTTTCTCCCAGATTGCATTCTTGTAATTACTATTTATACACTTACTATGAATGGTAACATAAAAAATAGTTAAAAACGCACAATTTCTATTAATTATCCTCTAGATCCGTCACAAAACACTAGTAAAGCGACCCGGCGCAGGTGAGCAATGCGGCACAGACACTTGTGACTCGATCACAAGTGCGCGCAGTCCACGTGCGGGACAGCACTGCCCTGCCCTGCGCTGCGCCATAATATGCGCGTTTCCTAGCGAACATGTGGTTTACAAAACACTGCCCTGCGTGGCACTACGCTGCGCTGCAGCGTAACAATTTTCAGAGGTAACAAATTTCCATCCTCTTCCCCACAGCTCATCGCCTCATCAGCAATCAGCTCCTCAACATCACTACTTAGTTTTCTTTTTCTACTTCCCACAACACCAAAATCTCTCAATACTCTCCACTCAGCCAACCTTTCACCACCTCTGTTTTTCGCCTTTCTTCGCAACGGTCGTTTTTTATTTCCTATAATACCACAACCGTAAATAAAAAGAAGCACACAAAATTACTTTCTACATTTGTAAGTAAGTAGCACTACGAATTATTACTAGGGAACTCTAAAGACTTGTCACTGGACTTGTGGACACAGCAGACCAATTAGGTTGCTAGCCTAGAACATAACCTCACAGTTCACAATAATGTCTAGGATGGAATTGGCGCGTTTTTTCAACATTATCACGTGACTTGCGAAAATGATAAATACAAGGTGTAGGGGTGGGGCGTGTGCAATGTGTCTCGTGGTTACAGTGTGTACGGCCGAGACGTCGGCCAAGGTGGGAGGGGGTAGCTATCTATGCTGTGATCAACCTAGAGGATTAGGAGATTTCCTTCCCTATAGATAACATTTTGTCTCGGTGGTGTAGTGGTTAGCGCACCGGAGTAACGTTCTAAAGGTTACCGGTTCGAAACCTCAGGAGGCTCCAACTTTTTGATTCGATTTCTTCATTATCGTTATAGTTTATAGTTTGGATAGGTTATGACAGTTTGATTTTATAATTATAAATTATGTAATTGAATTTTAGGCATTTAAAAATGTATTTTACAAACAGAAAAATTTTGTATACCAGCAGACTAATTCGTTCAAAAATACATCTGTAAATATTAGTTAAATTATGAAATTTGCCCGTTATCACATGAAACGAATATAATTTAATGCCTTAAATGTATATATTGTATTAAAAGATTTTATATTTCTACTAAACTGTATCTCGTTTCCAATCATTGCGTGGGACAGGAAGGCTCTGGCATATCATTTATATTGATTGTACACATGTTGGTTTTGTACTTATATCAGTATAGAACTAAGAAATAGTATTTGATAAATTTACAACATATTTTATACGTGTATTCAAGTTTAAAATGTATTCAACACCACACCATTTCTTACTGTCCCCAGTTCATTTCCTTTCTTTCAATAACTATGACAACAATAATCATAACAATAATTTCGTAACAATATTTGTTCCACATTAAGTAAAAAAAGCTATAAAATTAGCAGCGCATGATGAATGTAGAACCATAATAACCTGATTTGAACTCCCGCCAAATGCGCGAGCGTGCTGCTATCTCATGGAGATCTGCCAGACGACTACGCCGAATTACCGCCGCGATGCGCAGCAAAAACATGAATTTTCTTAAACCATATCACGTGCACAGTTTACGTCGGATCTTCTTGAAACAAACTTAATTCGATAGATAATTAGATTTTGTAGGGGGTTTGCTTTTTGGAATTTCAAATATTCCTTTAGAAAATCTTCCACAAATTTGTAAACTTAAACAAGCATATTTTTGCTATAATTATTTTAATATTTCTTTAATCAAAAAATAAAAAGCAAACCCCCTGTAGAATTGTATTCTTTTTCCAATGACACTTCGAACATAGTTCTATGTTAAAAAATAACGGCGCTATATGGTTCAAAAGATTACATTGTTCTTATGGGGCATCAATCCAATATGGCCGACTGCTACTGCCCACTCTTAAAACACTTTCAGATTCAAACGGATTATATTTGAGACACCACGCCAGTCAACAGTACATAAACATTACATCATTACATTCAGCAACCAACAGCAGGACTACCAACATTACAAAACGTATTAGCCTATACAAAGCAATGTACCAATCCATTAGGCTACATCTTTATCACTAGATTACAGTGATATATATAATAATACAACAGACACTACCCATGTATAAATTACATGACTGAAGATTTCATAATGTTTTGACCAATATTTAAATTATGTACTATTGTGTGTAAGTACTAACTTATCTTATAATTTAGTCCAAAGTAAGTCTTTTAGAAGCACAGAGCTACTTCAAAAATCATATTTTTGTAAGGCTTTTGACGAAAAGAGTGAAAGTTTACAGTGAACGTTTTTAAATTCTGAGAGATCTTTTCTTGATTGCTACATTCCATTTTTCTTTAGAGCACCCTCTTTAATCTAAAATTTAATTGTCTACATAGGTCTACAAAACCCAGTGTGTGGAATTTCAAGCGAAACACGGGTAGCTGGTACGGAACATAAAATAACTTTAACTTAACTAATAAAATTTTAGTGGCGTCACCAGGACACGAACACACAAAATTGGTTCTCTGATTTCACAGTGAGTCACACTGCCAACTCACATTAGGTGGATGAACCACCAATTGACATACATTTTCACATAGTTAAAATCTATTTGTGCCTTTAAATGGTGAGCAAGCTGTCCTAGAGGTAGAGCACGGAACTGAGGTCTGCGAGATCCAAGGGTTCAAATCCCTCCCATCACCAATGGATTGTATCTAAGTGATAATCAACAACACCCTCTAGACCTGGTGGAATTAAAAAATGGAGTCCCTTTTACATTTTCCCTTACCTCCAAAGACAGAACTCCTACGGTCTAACCACTACTAGTGCTCTTGAAAAAAATAGGCCTACTGAAAAGTATAAATCACCTACTTGTTTAATGAGGATCCGACAGACTCAAGAAGATTGAGAGGTAGCGTAGTGAGGTAGGGGAGGGGGGCCCAGCACACTCTCTCTGACAGAACTATGGAGGCAGGCAACCATGTGATCATGAGGGCGTAGTTCACTAGAACAGCTAGTCCTGCGAACACACTGTGTCACAAAACATGAGTCTTTGCAGCTTTCGATATCTATTACATTACAAAGAAGTTGGTTCAAAAAGACTACACTCTAGACTATTTTCGGTGTCCAGTCTTTGACACAAAAAACCCCCGCCGCAGCAAAACCTGCAGACTAAGCGAATTTCCATATGTCTGATTGGATTTACACTAAAATGTCTACTTAAAAATTTAACATTTATTTCCTATTTAAATAGAATTATTTTAACAGGTACTTAGGTTTGCTGCATCAGGGAGGGTAAAACTTTTTTTTTTATGTTAATAGTTAGTAAGAAATAAAAACATTTTCCAAATTTGATCAAAATATGTTCATAAACAATCAAACTACAACAGTTTACTTATTCTCCATAAGAATAACATGGGAATTTAAAATTTACATTTTTTGGAATTTTCTCCGTAACCATTAGGCGCATAGTAACACTTCAATATACTAAATTATTTGTTTTTTTAAGCTCTACAAAATGGTTTAAAAAGATTTTGCAAAATTTTATTTTTTTGGGTCAAAAATGGGAAACCCCTATTTTTACCCCATAAAACCCCCCGTAAACCCCCGTTCCCATAGTCCGATCATGCTGGTTCGCGAAATCGTTCGAGTTTATCCCGCCTTACACCTTCAAACCAAATTTTATCAAAATCGGACAAAAATTACTCAAGTTATCGTGCGGATGGACACATATATATATATATCTATCTATATATATATATATATATATATATATATATATATATATATCTCTATATATAGATATATAAAAATTTGAACGAATGGTGTTTTTGGCCTCTGGGGACATCAAAATGAAAAAGTAAATCGGTCCCGGGCCTAGGTCTTACCATGAGACCTACGGTAATAGCTACTTCCCTATAGGGAAATTCGCTAACACAGGTAGAGTAAAAAATTTGGGGGAAGCTAGTGGCAGAGCTTGGGGCTTCGGAGCCCGGGGTCTCTTGATCAAATCCCGCCAATCAACAATGGATTTTATGTATGTGATAATGCCGTAGCCCACTGGGACTAGCCTGAAGTACTGTATTGTGTAAAACAGTTCTGAGCTAGAATCTAGGGTCCTAGAATGATTAGGATGCATCATAGGTGGGACAAGACAAAATTAATAACATTTGGAACATAGTAATTGCAGAAGGTTTATGGTTTCAAAATCAAAAGGTCGATGAAGAAATGGAGACAACTAACTCTCCAAAAGGTTCTGAGATTTGATACCTTGCAAAACATTCAAAGCATTTTATATTTATTACTAAACTTTATACTTTAAAGTTATGTTTTTAGGAAAAAGCATTTAGCTTGGATTAAATAAATAAATATAGGATGGAGAGGACACAGCTAACTCACCTGATGAAAGGTTGCAGACGAGTCAAAGAACACAAAAAATCACACACATAATATACTTAATATTTCGCCTCTTTCAGAGGCTTCTTCAGAAGTAGGCCTAGATGGTAGTTACAAAACAACAGTTTAAATAGGATGACACAGTTTGAATTCAAAATGTCTGACAGGTTGTCCAACTGACACTGCACAAAGCACTAAATACAGGCACATTGTAATATTGTATTTACATATAATATATATTGAAAAGCAAATTAGTTTTGTCCATGAAAACAAATTAGTTTTGTCCATGAAAACAAATACTTAAGAGTTAGCTGTGAGGGTGAGGATATGAGGATATTATCTAATGTTGATTTTGATTTTATGTGATTTTATTTTAATTTTTAATTTGATTTAAATAAATTAAAAATTTAAAAGATAAAATTTAAAGATTTAAAATAAATAAATTTAAAATAAATTAAATTTAATTTAATTTATTTTAATTTATGATTTAATTTTAATTTTTGATCTTATGTGTGTGATTTTATGTGTTCTTTGACTCGTCTGCAACCTTTCATCAGGTCTGTGTCCTCTCCATCCTATATTTATTTATTTAATCCAAGCTAAATGCTTTTTCCTAAAAACATAACCTTAAAGTGACAAATCTTTTCACTCTTTCCTTTACTCCTTTCTTTCCTTAGTGTTACTGTCCAACTATCCTATCCACTATGAACCTATCTTCCTTTTGGCTAAAACAAGCCAAACAACATGCTTTCAAATTATCAAAAATTACCTGTCATGTACATTTCCTGAGTTCTTGCCTTACTCTAGGCCTAACTCCAGTGGGCCTAACTGTAAAACCAGCCATCAGTGGCATGCCATCAAATACATATACATATACATCAATATGGATCTATAGGCCTAGTCCAACAAACCCAACCACATCAGATCCTCTAATCTCAGATAGGCCTTGTCTGGCCTCCCTCTTAGGACTACCTATACCAGTAGGCCAAAAACCCTTTCTACCTAAACCACCGAAGATTCCTACTTCCCCATTCAAGAGCAATTCTGTCCCAAACAACCCTGAAACCTCTACAAATGACCAACAAGTTTGCAACTTATCCAACCACCAGCTCTCAGAAATAGAAAAAACAGTTTTGACCAAGGGTCTCAGTTTTTGTCCCACACCCCGTTTTGACCATTTTGGCCTAGTGAAAGACATCATGTCGCTAGCTAGGAACCTACGTCTCAAACATTTTTTCAACTCACAAGATCAAGACAACTCGAAATCCAACAGTGTGGCGCTCTCCCTAGCGAAGTTTGCTCCACCCTCGGACTTCGATCCCCCACCGTTACCAGCAGACCATCCGATAGAACAATACATCAACTTCTTGGTACAAAACATCTCAGATCCCACTTTCGAAAACAACGTAACCTCTACAACACTCCATAACCTCACCGAAGCCGAGAAAAAAGCCATTTCAACTTTAAAATCAAATACTGATATCATGATCCTTCCAGCTGACAAAGGCTCGACCACAGTGATAATGAATAAATCTGATTATGTGTCAGAAATCCAACGCCAGCTCAGTGATTCTTCCACCTACCTCCCTCTGAAAGAAGATCCAACTATAAAGTACACCGCTGAACTCAAGGAAATAATTTACAAACACTCCAAATCCAACAATATCTCCCCAGAAACAACAAATCTGTTAATACCAGAAGAACCCATCTGCCCAAAAATCTACATATTACCAAAAATCCACAAAGGCATAACACCACCGCCAGGAAGGCCCATAGTATCAGGCTGCGGTTCTTTAACGGAACGTATCTCTTCATACGTAGATGCCTATCTACAACCGCTAGTACAAAACTTGGCCTCATATATCAAGGACTCCAATGATTTTTTGCAAAAACTTAACAATGTCAGACAACCACTCCCCGCTAACACTCTCATGGCCACTATTGATGTCACCTCACTCTACACAAACATACCTCATGTCCACGGCCTAACAGCAACAGAAAACTACCTTCAAAACCTTCAAAACAGACCCAAAGGATCCCTACCCACCACTTCGTTTATAACTCAACTGATAAAATTCATTCTGGAAAAGAACTATTTCCAATTTCAGGACAAACACTTCCTACAGATCAAGGGCACTGCCATGGGTACAAGAATGGCCCCATCTTATGCTAATCTCTACATAGGGAATTATGAAGAAAAGTTTTTGTCTAGCCGTGAACACCTCCCCATCTGCTGGTTTAGATACATTGACGACATTTTCATAATTTGGACCCACGGTGAAGAATCACTACGGAAGTTCCTGGAAGACCTCAACAGTTTTGGACTGCTAAATTTCACCTGGGATTTCTCTGAGACTTCCATCAACTTTTTAGACCTTACAATTCATCTAAGGAACAATAACCTCACCACATCTTCTTTCCACATAAAACCGACCAACCACCAACAATACCTCCATTTTTCTAGTTGTCATCCAAATAACACCAAGAGATCACTTCCTTACAGTCTTGCCCTAAGGGGAAATCGCCTAATTTCAGAACCGAAAGACCGTACACAATACCAAACCCAACTTCAAAAAGCCTTCGAAAACTGAGGCTATCCTAGCACTCTCGTAAAATCTCAGATCTAAGCGGCTCAGAACCCACGTCCAACTACAAAGAAAAATACCAACCATCTTCAAGTAAATTTGATAACCACTTACCACCCTGGCCTGCAACAACTAAACAACCTCCTTAAAACAGGTTTCAAAATCCTAGAGTCCTCCAGCCAAACCAAAAACCTCCTTTCAAGAGCCCCTTCCATAATCTATAGGCAACCCCCAAATTTGAGGAATATGCTAGTCCACCCAAAACTCCCAAATCCATCAAAAATACCATCTGAGAAACCAAGACCGGGCTCATACCCATGCAATGAAAACCCATGTAAATCTTGCCAGATACACCATCCTACAGAAACTTTTACTAGCACACAACATAATAAAAATTACAGAATCCAAGGCCATCATACCTGCAGCTCAGAGAACCTTATCTACCAGCTTCAATGTTCACATTGTCCAGCCCAGTACATAGGCCTAACAACCGAGACTCTCCGAAAACGCATGAACGGCCATCGACATGATGTTAAAACTAGCAAAGAAAAACCAGTTGCACAACATGCCTTATCCCACCAACTTCTATTTGATGACTGTTTCACCATAAAAGCTCTAAAATCATTGCCAAAGAACCAATGCAATAGTTCAATGCTCAGAAGATGGGAATTAGCTTACCAGTTTGTGACCAACTCCAGAACCCCACCTAACCTCAACATTAGATAATATCCTCATATCCTCACCCTCACAGCTAACTCTTAAGTATTTGTTTTCATGGACAAAACTAATTTGCTTGTCAATATACATATTATATGTAAATACAATATTGCAATGTGCCTGTATTTAGTGCTTTGTGCAGTGTCAGTTGGACAACCTGTCAGACATTTTGAATTCAAACTGTGTCATCCTATTTAAACTGTTGTTTTGTAACTACCATCTAGGCCTACTTCTGAAGAAGCCTCTGAAAGAGGCGAAATATTAAGTATATTATGTGTGTGATTTTATGTGTTCTTTGACTCGTCTGCAACCTTTCATCAGGTGAGTTAGCTGTGTCCTCTCCATCCTATATTTATTTATTTAAACTTTATACTTTGCCACTCCGAGCGGATTTCATTCCAATATTTCTTATGCGTCTCTTGTATACCTAACCAAAGTGGTTAAAAAAAAAATAAATAAAAAAAAATTAGAAAACTTCCTAGGATAGTAAAGTTTCCAAACCTAAAACAGCGGATAGCTGTAACCGCACTGACGTAGGACGAGAAGAAGGCAGCCGCTGTGGTGACAGTAGTCACAAACATAGATAGGGTGGAATGCTTCATCGTCACTTGCACTAGTCTATGTATCGTGAGGTTGCAGGATTCTGCCTTGGTGCACTGCCACATCTTGGTCAGGATGAAGGCGTCGTCTGCACCGATACCTGCAAAACAGTGTTTTTGAGAAAGATTTGTAAAACAAAAACAGCACAAAGTGATTAGCTGGAGGGGGTTTAGTGATTTTGATATGATTAATGTCGTGATGAAACCAATCTTTTAATTCAGGGTTGCCACTAAACTTAAAATATACACACATCTTTCCCAAGCAGCAAAACCTGGTTTTCCCATTCGTTATTCTCAGACACCAAAAGTATCTTTTTACTGGGTCTGCAGGAGCCCGATATTTCGAATCAAGTCGGGTCAACAGCTAGCCTAAGTAGTGAGTCCGGGCCAAACTCGGGATGAGTCAAGACGAACGTATATTTACACGATCGCAAAAATGTCTGATAAAAAATAAAGATTTTGTCTTGGATCACAGGTTATGTTCACGATTATGCGTTGACCGCACAGTGTATTCTTCCATGACAGCCTAAGATATTCTCAATTTCGCCATGACCACAGAAGGTATTTTTTTATTTAGCCATGGCCTCGGAAGGAGTTCTCAATACAACAAAACTGCAATAAAATCAGGTTTTCCCGGTGAAATTTCAAAATTCCCACATAATTCCTGGTTTTTCCCTAGTCCATCAAATTCCTGGTTTTCCCAGGAATGCCGTTTTGTGGCCACCCTGTAATGTCATCGCCACTCGCAATGGCATATCCTGTTTACCATCTCTGTAAAGTACCAAAGTACCAGTTGTTAAGGGGTCAGCAAAGGAATCCCTTGTTCATTAGAACTGAAGTCCCACTTAAACTACTTTACCAGCCGAATCTCCTTGAATCAACCCACATCAGAATCAATTAAATCAACACACTACGTAAACCTAAACAAAATTTTAGCCACTTGCAATACCCACCGACAGCGACGATCGAAGCAAGCAGATTCATAAAAGGGAAAAAATGTAGCTCGAAGATGAGAGTGTAGATGAAATAGGCGACTCCGAGTGAGAAAGCGATAGCAATGATGGTCATGACGGTGATGAAAAAAGAACCGGTGTAAACCCACATACAGCCGAGCACAAACACGGCTCCCATAGCAATCAGCCACATGTCGCGCATCAGGTACTCGTCAAACAGCGTGTTCTTCAGACCTGCAAACAGATTGTGCTGTTACGAAGAGTTTTATTGTCAGAATCTCCCTAGGGCTATTTTAGCAAAGGATGTAAGTGAGAACCTAAATTATTACAATCGCTAAAATTTTTAAAAAAAATTCCACTTTTTTTCTTATAGTATAATATACAAATTATTATTTGTTGTCTCAAAAAAAAACAACTTGAAAATAAAAGGTTAAGTTTGGGCAAAAATTAAGAAGAAAGGAGCAAAATAAAATCTTACTTTCTGATGTTATTTTATAAAGTTTTGGCTCAAAATACTGTTTACTGTTAAATCCAGACAATCAGATCTATCTTAAAAATATTTCATCAGTATCAGAAATTCAGAATACATGTTAATTTAACACATTGCCCAATTAATTACATGAATAAACAAGAATATTTTTCCTTTAAAAAATAGGTACTTGAAAGTTTTTTAAATATTTCTACACTATTCTCGGTTAATCTTTGTTTTTTTTTTTTTATTTTGCGTATGTTTTTATGTAGCACTCAGGTAATTATGGAGTTTCAAGGGAAAACACTCAAAACTACAATTTAATTTGAGATCCTTAAATTTCAAATTATTAGCTATATCAATTACTGCCTTTATTTACAATAATGCACTGTAGTAATGAAACAAACCTAAAAATAAAAATAACAAGCCTCTGCAAAACCCTTACAAAAATTGTTCAAGCTAGCCAAATTTAAAAGCCACCCAATAGATTCCAATCAACCACAGACTAATTTAAATGAATAGAAATAATGTGACTGAATAAATCTTGTTTAGTTTGAAACATCTTGTAAGGATTTAGACACAATATGATTGTTTAGGAATTCTCATCAGTAAAAGTTTTATTCCAACCACACAAAGGGATATAAAACAAGAAAGAAAAAGTGAGAAGGAAAGAAAATGGAATGAAAGGAGTATTTAAATACAGCTTCTATAAATTTGAGAACAAATCTATTTATTAGCTCCAAACCATAACAATTTTTTTCAAGCTGTTTGTTTGCTATCCCATCATGACGTTTCGTCAGTAATGTGTGTAGCTTATCTGTATTGCATGTATCTTATCTGCAATTATTTATAAAATCTTATCAAAACTCTTATTTTATTTTTGTAGACCGGTTAACTCTATTGTTGGGCCAACCTTAACAAAACATTTGAAATTTTGATCATCAAAATATTGGTTGAATCTCAAATTCGGCTTGTATGGAAATCACAGATCTGAAATCCAGCTATGACAAATTACATTATAGTCTAGAAAAAAAATCATTGCTAAAAGGTATAACAGTTAGCAGAAAATAGAAGTTTCAATATTTTACCAAAATCAATAGCCGAGACATAGACGTCCCCAATCTGTAAGTTTTTGCCTTCTAATATGTTGTAATATTCCAAAACTGCCGAGCTGCGAGCCATCGGTAGGAATAACACAGTATTTCTCAAAACACCAGACTCATTACTCTGAAATAAACAAATAAAACCCATTAGAAAACAGAACCAAACGGTTAACATACAGGACAAGAATAAAAAACCAAATCTTCATTTACTTACGCAATTATAACTAGAAACAAATGGCTAAAGCTAAAAATTTAAAGTGTCCGATTTTTACTATGACCATTTTGTAGGAGATTAAAAAATAGTGTTTTGTATATTGAACAGAAAGTAAATAACGGAACGTCTTATAACACTTAAAACATATATTTACGCTTTTACTGTTACTCTAAAGACGGTAAATATACAAAAAAGATGGTTAGTGGTGATCGATTTCGATTGGACACTCCAATCATCATCAGACCCAATAGGCGAATGATCAAGGAGTTGTTTGTTTTGTATATTGAACCGTTGTTCAAAGTATCAATAACTATTCATTTAAAATCTCCATGTTATTCTTACGGATAAAATGAAAACTGTTGTAGTTTGATTGTTTTAAATGATGATCAAATTTGGCAAATGTATTTATTTAATTCTATACTGTAAGCACTTGAAATTAACACTTGAAATTGTTGTATACGGAAACAAATAAGTACAAATCTATTCATACAAATTGAAATTCACTTAGTCTGCAGGTTTGCTGCAGCGGGGGTATCTATTTGACCTACTCTTGGTTGTTGTGTGTCTATTCAAAATATTTTAATAGCAATTTGGATTTTTGTGTTCACAATGGGGTAAAATGGTAAAATGTTAGAAATAAGAATTATTAAGTCAAGAAATAACCATTTTAAGGGTTAAGAAAAACTAACGTACATTAGGAGGCATAAACGACATGTCCAGAATGTAATGCATCAGGCTGTACACAGCGTTGTGTCTACGACAAGCGAGCGGCAGCTCCTTGCTGACCATGTCTGGGAGCAGCCGAAGACTGTAGTACAAGTGAGAACAGTTCTCTATCAGCTCCCGAGTCTCTTTTACATCTTCCTCCTAAACAAAAAATGTCAGTCACGTTTTTTGGAAAGATTGTGTTTAAAATGTACAGTAGAAAGCTGCTAATCCAACCTCGGCTAGTCAGACTTAATCTGACTGTGACATAACCTATCAGTGACAATGCTATTGCAGTAACATTGTGACTTTGCCATGGTCACGTGGAGATCATCACCATCTCCCGGAATTGCAGTAAAACTATCGTTTACCCCCCCCCCCTCCCCCCACAGACAAACGTCAACATCGTTTTCAACGATCACAGAAACACATATGGTCATTCTCCATGATCACGGAAAAATATTAAACATCTCTCACACTCACAGGAAAAATCTTCACTATCCCCAATGATCGCAGAAATATCCTGAACATCAGGGACATGGTCGTGTAGACATCATCACCGTCTTTCCCGATCGTGGCTAAATATCTCCCGAACTCCCAGGGACATCATCATAGTCTCCAGCAATCCCAGAAATTGTTATTGTTGTTAAGGGCTATCTAGACTCATGAATATCTCTTGCGGTAACAGAATCATTATCATCGTCTCCTGCAACTGCGACAACACCCGTGAGCAAATCTTGCGATCTCGTGTCAATGTTCTCACATAGGTCGTAGCCCGGGCAGCTGGTGAGATGTACCAACTGACCTAAACTATTATTCAACTCACCGTAATGTTGAAGCACGATGAGTGGTTATGCAGCATGGCAATGTAGTTAGGCAGTGACCAAGGTTGGCAACACTGGCCTCTGCGCATGTTCTCACACACGTCATTGTAGCCTGGACGGCTGGTGAGATATTGCTCCAGTTGGCAAACCTGCTTAAGAGCCTTCTCTGTCATCAGGTCTACGTCTCCTCTAGCAGACACAACCACCCGGGAATACTCTGGCCCTGCAGTGAAGCAAAATAGGTAAAGAATTAATTAATATTTGAGATGATAAGGAGTGAAGGTTAAAAAATAATCAAGTCTTTGATACTGAACTAGACATTCCACCTACATGACTAGCATCTCCTATTATTTGTTTATTAAAGAGAGATGGTTTTATGAGATACTCAGAGAGTGTGATAAAGTTTAAGGTTGTTATATTTTTTACCCTACAATGTTGCTTTGATATTTGATTTTTGTCATAAAAGATGCTATCGTTAAAAACAAGTTGTATTTTGTTTGAGTTTGGCTGAATGGTAAAAACAAGTTATTTCTAACACTTGATTTAATTAACAAACGACCAAAAACTGCTGTGGGTCTTTTCACTGTCTCTAGGCCTACTCTACACACACACACTCAATTCTTGTGGCAATCATTGACAGTTTGTTAATTATCCTTATACATAAAATAAAGGTCAAACATTTATACCTGGTCCTGAGCTGCAAAAAAACCCGTCTTCACCAAGATGATTGTGATCGTCATGAAAGTGATTATCGAGGACCTCTTCATCAAAATCGTCAAAGTTTTTTACCTCCAAAGGTGCATTTAGTTTCTTGAGTTCCAGCCAATTGTTATTTATTCTACTTGAATTACGATCCTCTTCATCAACAACAATCTATAAAAATAACACACATTAGTAACAAAAGGTTAAAAGCAGACTAGTGGTTAGCATTGCCGACTTTGATGCGAGAAACCTTAGTTGGAAAATTCTAAATAATATTCTAATTGCTGTATTGTGTACAGTGTATTATTGTTTTTCTCTTGTAGGAATGGACTCTTTCCCATTTTAAGTAGGCTAAGCTCGATTAAGTACATTTGATAGAGTTTGAAAGAGAGTTTAGGTTAGAAAATTCATTTAGGAGCAGTATAAGTGGAAGACATTAACTTTAAACATCTTATAAAATAAAGTATTTAATTTGAAATCTACCAGAGTTGTAAAAGTTAAAAAAATCTTTTTACATCCTATTTTATTGCTATTTTTTTAGCTTGAAAAAAGCTCTAAATCATCATTAGTTTCCTGCAACAAAGTTTTATTTAACAGTTGAAAGTTCTCAATCCTTAAAAATATTATGAGTTTGTGAACAGTAAAGGGAGTTTTATTATTTATACACTTACGTAACATATTTAACTGTAATTAAATTTACACTTACCACTGTGATATTGTTGTCTCCTACGTAATGTTTCCTACTTCTTGTTGAAGACTCGTGTACGTTAACAGAGGATATGCTGTTAGTTGCTTTGTTAGCAAAGTCTTTCACTGACCCGGTCATTAATCCCTATAAAATATAAAGATACGGTAAAGATAAAATATAAAGACACAATAGCCTATAAGCTACTTCGACGGTGCACTATTTTCATATTCAATTTAACTACAAGTAGCCTAAAAAATTTTAGATTTGGTGAAAAAGTGTTGTACCTTAGAATGAAATACTTGGTCATGAAGAGTTTGTTTGTCCTGCTTCTCCTCTTTCCTTTTCTTTTCCTTTTCTTTCTTCTCTTTCTTCTTCCTCTCTTCCTCTTCCACAATCCTGTCTCCAAGAGGGTTATTTGTCAAGGGTCCTGAGGGTCGGGTCGCTTCCAACAAGTTTTGCCAAGCCGTCAGTCTTGTTGATATCAATGTTCCCCGAGCTTCAAAGCCCTGGAAAGAACAGAAGACGTTTTTACTTAACATGCAACATAAATAAGTAAATACTTACAACAAATATTTGATAAATCAAAACATCATTGATGTAACAAGCCTATCAAGGGAAATCGACATTTCATGACTTGGAGCACTTTCAACTCTCCAGAGTTTCTGTCTGTGGGTTCAATTCAACAATATCTGGTTTAACCGACTTCATTATCAATGTGACACCTTATCTAGATATATTTCCTCAGAGTAGGATGTTACAAATAACAAATATGAATTGAGGTTTGAGAATCTGGACTGGCTTGAACTAAATTTGAGTATTGTTCTTTAGTTTGTCCCAGAACCAGAAAGGCCACATCAACGCTCATCAAAGCTTTTCCAGGATGCTTTCAATTTGACAATGGAGTTCTATTCAATTTCTTAAAATAAATTGATCCGTCCATTTTCATACCACCATTAGAAAATATTAAAATGATTTAAAAGTCATTAAAGGCACATTAGTTGAGGTTAAGGCCGGCGCACACAGATACAGAAGATCTCACACAGAAGGACGGAGTAAAATTGTCAAATATGAAAGCACACAGGAATCTGTCTGAATGCCGGAGTACGCAGACAGAGTTTATAGAATCACCTCTAGGGCGACATTTAAAAATCCTCCTTTGGACTTTTTCTGCTGCGCATGAGTGCAAAGAGAAATTTTTGCGGCAATTTCAAGACGTTCATGGATGTCCAACATCGTAAGAGATTATGACGAGTGTTGCCCCGATTGCGGGAAATCATCACCCGGATTTTGCGAGGATTGCTAAAATCATCACCGATGTTGACGCTATCTCGGGAAATTATCTAAAATTTTCCCGCGATCAAAAGATATGATCACCAATGTGGCTGTGATCGCAAAAAATTGTCACGGGATTTGAAGAAGAGGTTTTAATATCAGGTATGAATAAGTAAGTTTTGCTTTTTTAAGTAGCAAGTTTTGTCCTGGAAATTTTTGACCTGGAAAACCTTTGTTTTTTTTATGGGGCCCTGGACACCTTGTAATTACACTTACTTGTGAGAGACTGCCATCCTGTTCCACTTGTGGTTCCATTTCTTTGATTAGTTTTTGTATAATTTGTTTAAATCATGGCTGCACAACACTACATGCCATTTCACAGCACCGAAGTAGTGAAAGCACAGGGTAAAAGAGGGAAAGGATATTCCGTCTACTTGCGGGCTCCTGCGGCTTTGTGCATTACAAAAAAAGCTGTCCGCCTGCAGGAGTCCATTCTCATGAATTCAACTGTCTCTGTGTGCCCCAGCCTTTAAGAGTATATCAAGTAACACAATCAATCAAATTAACAATGGTATTGAGAGGACAAAATTAAATTTAAATAGGCCTGGACTCACCAACTGTGGATCCGAAAAATTTGGGAGCTTGATTGTTGTAAGGGATATGATAATGCAAGAGACAGAGAAGACAGCAACTGCCACAAGAATCACCACAGGATGTCTAGAAATGAGGCTAGTATACCTGAAACAAAATTATAACCAATTACATTGTGTCAAATTAGGGTGTTTAAGGCGTTCAAACCTACATTTTTAAGCACTGTTTTTTAGTTAAAACTACTTTCAAATACTGTTTAGACTTGTAACTGTATTTTCACCACAGACTTGTTAATATGTGATGTGGAAAGCGAATAGGGACCTCTTGTCGGGAATATTCTATTTTGAGTTGTATACAGGGTGTCCATAAAAAACGTTTCAGGACTTTGGAAAATGAATCCCCATACTAAAAGGAAGAAAAAAGTTTATGGGAAGGTATGTCCGAAAATCCATATTTACCCAGATATCCGCCATTTTGTTTTTTATACAAAAATATTTTTATCTGTGAAGTTTTTTATTCGATGATTATAAAACTTGGTAAACATGTTACCATACACAAGACCTATAATAGAAAAGATAATAAAGTTGTTCCGATTGTAAATTTCAAAATGGCGGCCGTTTGAATTTTTCTAACTTAAATAACTCGAAAACGGCTAATTCTATGAAAAAATGTCAAGAGTACTTTTTTTTTGCATTTTTATTTCCTATCAAACGATACCAAGATCGAAAAGATCGGACAAAAGATAACTGAAATATACCGGTTTTTGTGTAAAAATAAGGCAAAAATTAAGGGTTCCCCGACTAACTTTGCCTTATTTTTACACAATACGGTATATTTCAGTTATCTTTTGTCCGATCTTTTTGATCTTGGTATCGTTTGATAGGAAATTAAAAATGCTAAAAAAAAGTACTCTTGACATTTTTTCATAGAATTAGCCGTTTTCGAGTTATTTAAGTTAGAAAAATTCAAACGGCCGCCATTTTGAAATTTACAATCGGAACAACTTTATTATTTTTTCTATTATAGGTCTTGTGTATGGTAACATGTTTACCAAGTTTTATAATCATCGAATAAAAAACTTCACAGATAAAAATATTTTTGTATAAAAAACAAAATGGCGGATATCTGCGTAAATATGGATTTTCGGACATACCTTCCCATAAACTTTTTTCTTCCTTTTAGTATGGGGATTCATTTCCCAAAGTCCTGAAACGTTTTTTATGGACACCCTGTATATATTTGAATACCTTATTAAATTCCTAATCGATTGGTGCAAGTTTCACGCATGTAATTTTTTTTTTTTGTTAAAGTTATAGGACTTTGAAATTTTGTTATGGAAAAGGGTCATTTTGAGAAAAACTGTTTTAAACATTTTGAATATGCGTAAAAACGGTGTTTTTCGTATTTAAGAAACGATTATGGTATCAAAAGAAAGCTTATAATGACCTCTTTGGAAGCAATACAAATGTTTGTCTTAACTCATGGTAGTTTTGATTTAAATAATTGTTTTATTGCAGCATGTCGTAAAATTCACATTTCAGAAAAGAGACCTCTTGTCGGCCCTGTTATTTCTCCATAAGGTAAGAAAAGGTATCTCTTGTCGGGACTACAACATTTTTGAGATATTTTGTTCTCTGTGAATTGAACTTTGATGTAGCCTAGTTCTCTAAATTTCCACTAGAATGCAGGATAATTGATTTTTTGGACTAAAATCTGTTAAAAAGTGAATATTAGAAATGGGACCTCTTGTCGTTATGGCGAAATAACATTGAGCAACAAGAGGTACCTTTTCTCAGACCGTGCAGAGGCTAACAAAATGATTTATTTAGACCGTTTGCATCCTCAATTTGATATTTTAACCAATACTGTCATGTTCTATGTTAAATGAGGTATAATAATCGACAAAACCCCGAAATTCAATATTTTCAACCTTAATTACTTATATTGGCCGTACTGAAAATTTTGCATCTCCAACAAGAAGTCGCTTTTCGCTTTCCACATCACATATTTTGTTTTCTTCTAGTTCGTAGTTGTTGCATTTTGGAAGGAACTAGACTTAAGGTGTCCGAAGGAGAGTCTATTGTGGTATTTGAGAATACGCTACTGTAATAATAGGCCTACATATTATAATGAGTAAATTTAATATACTTTTTTTTAATTAGGTTTAGGCTATATAGGCCTAATATACTAAAGCAGCCTACTTACCAGCTCATTTTAATTGTGAATTGTTTCTTTGAGGTTCAAAGATTTATCTGAAAGCAAGACAACCAGATTTAAACCACTATGTAATAAGAACCAACTTAGTTTGGATGTTTGCTATGGAATCATAACTTCTAATCCACATAACTTTTATAGCTATGCCTACTAAGTTTGCAACAAAATAAAATTGATTGGTAAGCCAAAATATTAAAAATTAGCACTGCATTATTACTAAAAATTAAGCTTTAAACACTGTTTGTATACATAAGAAATCAGTGCCCATGGGAAAGAGCTGCTTAAGTGTGTATTTGCTGGCTTGCTATAAAATTATTGCCTCATTTGTAAAGAATTTTGAGTTCTAATTATTTTACGAGTAGAATAGAAAAAATATGAAACTGTTTCGTAAAATAGCTATATTACTGACTGCAAAAGAACTTCCTGAATGTTTGGCAAGAACCATGATAGGTGTTGATTCAAGTCAGATAGGAACAGAGAGATAGCTGATTCATTCTTAGACTAACATGTCAAAGTTTTAAAAATAGACTTTGATACCATTGATAATTGAGATAACAGTTAGTTAATGGTTTTGGATGAGGTATCAGCCACATCGTCTTATTTAATGACAAGGCTAAACAAATGATTTCATTCAATATTTTAACATAAAACTGCTCTAACCAAGCAACCAACCCTCTACTAAGTCACAAACAATACTACTGACTGTCTTATTTCTAATTTGCATCTTAAATAACACAAAACAAGGCTTGTCACGTTCAGTCTGAAAAAAAAAACAATTCCTCAATCCTAAATCTATGGTGCTGATTGTAAATTGTATGGAAAAAAGAAATCTATTTTATAATTTAATTAATTCGTTCTTATTAAATAGGATATCTCTTCAAAAAATGCAAACTCACACCCTTTTATTTAACACCCCACATAAGTGTGTTAATACAGTTGCCCCCTGGTAGGGGTTACATTAATTTAATTTTAGTTTATTTAACAAGAACCTGTGAGGACATTCAAAGAGCCGGTGCAGTGGAAGATTAGATGGAATTTGTGTGAGCAAGTGTAATTGACCGTGTTGTATACATGTGCTTTATACAACACATTTTTAGAACACTACCTAGTTTGAAGGAATAAGTATGTTTGAAAGTGTGGTATTGAAAGCTATTAAATCATTTTAACTTACAGTAGACTCACTCTCATCCGGACACCTTTTAACCAGACATCGGTTTAACCGGACTACACTCGGCGGAAATGACTTTTCTTTAACCTGACAATTTTTATCAGCACATTGGTTTAACCGAACTAAATCGGCAGGAAATGGGCGGTACTGAAACAACCGTTTTTGTGGGAAAGATTTTAGACCAGTGTTCTCGTGTCTAAATACAATGCTCTCCTAAATTTAAGTCAAATACGCAGTTAAACAGTCCGTTTTTACTTTTTACGAGTTTTGGGGACGTCGGTTTAACCGGAAAACTCGTTATCCGGACCGGCCTCGGTCCCAAGAAGTCCGGATAAGAGGGAGTCTACTGTATTAAGGTTAATGCAAGCAGAAAAAGACAGAAATAGGCTACTCTCCCTCCCCAACACCACATTTTTACAAGTCAGATCCAATAAAAAACTCTTGGTGTTTATCTAGATATTTTGTAGCAAAATATAAAGCTATGTTGACTAAAACTTCAACAGTAGTTAGGCCTACCTATACAATCTTAAGGTAGCCTATCCGAGTTCAGGCGTTGTATTTACTTACCTAAGTAGTCCTCACGGCGAAATGCTTAAAAACTGATCCGTTATTTTTTTAATGTCATCGTAAATGTAATGAAATACTTAAAACTTAAGACCAATATCACTCTGATTAGGTTTTAAGAGTTATGACCTCAAAATACTGTGATATAGCCTTTATTTCCGTGTTTTGTTTGAGTTTAAGCGGTTTGTTTTGTTTATGTTTACATTTACATGACATGCCTACAGTACAAAACTCAAAACTACAAAGAATGGAATTTACCACTTTCATAGAGTAAAATTTTGTATCACAAAGATTTGTACAGAAGTACCATAGATTATACATTTTTGATAACATAATACAACACAAATGTATATTACACCGTAAAAGTCCAGCGTCATTAACAGAAACCATTAGTAAAAATAAAACTCAATGAGGTAATTGATATCATCTATTTTAAAAAATATACAATTTAATTCATGATATAATAAAATATGTATTCTTTGTGAAAAATAAAAAATAAAATAGTGAATTTCTATAAATGTTGATAGAATTATAATATTATTTGAGAAGAGGTAAATGTGTATAAATAAGGTCCTTTTACTGGTACAAATTTTAATTTATAAAAAGTAGGCCTATACGATAAAACTATAAAATGTACAATTATTATACAGTAAATATCTGTCCATTTGGCTGACGAAAAGGAGGATGATGGGAGCTATTCGGTCGTTTTAACGTCTCTATATTAAATGTTAAATTAAACGGTTCTTATTACTAAGTAAAGTATCAGCATAATTATTATGTTACAATATTTACTGTGGAGGAAAAGAACTAAGAGAATTTGTAGTCACAACAGTATTTCTTTTCAAACAAAAACCCCACCTGTGCCGGAAATACGTTCCATAAGTGTTCTTAATAACTTAAAAACCCATTCACAACATCAAATTTAAAAAAAGCAAAACATATCCAGCAATTGCTCTTTACTCCATTTAAGCGGTGTTTCATCAATTAACATGATTTTATATTGTTTTTAATGTATAAATTTTAATTTCGAACGTAATTTTAGCCAATGACAAACATAACTGAATTTACTAGATCCAGGTTCAGAATAAATTGGCACAATTCAATAAACAATTTTCAATATTGATTAAGTTTTATTGTAATTGTAAAAAATAATTGAATAATTGATTTTGAAATGAAATTAAATGTGTTTAGAGCTATATATTTACATTCGAAAGCAAGAGTGTTTGTTCAATTATTAATGCATATATTTAAACATTTAAATGGAGGTTCAACACTTGGATTCGTCGATCTTTTGCATATAAATACAGAAACATGTCCCAGGTGGCATTAACTCCCAAAATATGTGTTCTTGGTTTTAAAGAGCTTGGTTTCTTCAAGTTAATCAGTAACCATTAAAGTTGCTTTAAAAATTCCCCTTATGAGATGAGTTTCTAACAATTAGTGAAGATGAGGGAGTAAGAGTACTTTCATTGACTTGGCTATATAACCAGAGTATATTTTATTTATGGTACTTATATTACCGTGTTGTCTGTGCCAATAGTCATTTTATCCGGAATTTCACTACGGAGTAAAGATTTCAGAACATAAACTGTCAAAGTCCTCTGATCATGTCATTGCCCTAAAGTGAAGGTAGTCAATAATTTAATCACAACAAATTGTTTGCAAGACGGGTTTCATCATAGCCTCCTCTTCATTGATTGTAAATCTTAGGGATAACATCTTGATTGAAGCTACGGTTGGAATATATTCAAATTATAATACCTCTACTCAGAGATAACGAAAGTTCCAATGCACCCTCGAGTTTCCAATTTTTTTCCTAAAAGGACGTGAATAACGTACTTTGGTGTTACAGTGAAAATAACCCTGACAAATGACAATCATAAACTTTACTAACACCTAACTTAACAAACGAGGTATATGTAAGATCCCTGAATTTTAGGTATATGTCTATCGATACTAAAATCATTAAAATAGCAGATTCAGTGACAAACCTTATTGCATCGTACCTAAAATTCAATAGTGGCAAAAGCCTTTTATTTTATTATTTTTTGGACATTTCCAATATTCATTTCCACATGGACACGAAACAAGTTTGACATAAAAAATGTTGTAGACAGCATGTCTAAGAATTCTAAAACCTCGCAGAAAATACTAGGCCTCAACTACAAGGTCGCAGTCACGCGCGCGCACCAGTTGGTCGTAGTACTACGAGCTAACCACCGGTAGCTGAGACAACCCACCTGTTAGTGTTCCACGGCTGCAGAAGAAGTTGAGCCATCCAAATGAGGACGGCGTCGACGGTAGATGAAGGTTTAGGGTCCAGACTGTGGCTAGGTGCAGCAGCAACAGTACGTCAGCACTGAGGATTCAGCAGTTCACTCAGCAGAGATGAGTAACTGACTGAGACTGATCTGATGCTGCAAACCCGTCTCTCACTGTTACCACTCAACATTGGATATCCCGCCTAGTTACGATAAATTCCATTTATCCCGCAAGTTGAGGCGAAGAATCCCAATATCCCGCACTCTAGTACCACCCCCAACTTCTTAACTAAATACACATTAACTTTCTCTTACTATTTCACAAACTTGGGTAACCGAGTAACACTTTAACTGCAATAAAATGAAAAAAAAAACACTGATTCAAAACTAAGAAAATTTGTCTTCTCTTTTTAAATGAACAAAACAGCAAAAGAAACCTGTAGTCTTTGACAGGTAGGAAGTTAAAAACCTATTCTGACATTCTATCTGAACAAAATTAGACTGATTTGAGATACTAGCAACGCCTTCGTACCAAAAACGCTGCACGTCACGCGCGTCTTGGTTCCAAACTCAACTCAGCGAGTTGGTGATATAATAATAAATCAATATTACCTCTCATTGTAGATAAATACAAGCGTCACAACTGAATTTTTAGACGTCCACTTATACTTTGCATTTTATTTGGTCCAAACAATATTTAAACTGCGTTTATTTTTATCCCGTAAACAACTCAAAATCCCGTATAAGGGACAACTAACTTTTCCCAATGTGGGGTCACCTCCCGCTGCCCAGACTTGCGCGGAACGGCGGGGAAATTCCCACCAATATGCATGGGTTATTGATTCTTGCTCTATTGTAAATACAAATATTAAACACTCGATTAAACACCAATTACATTTTTGTTTATATTGTTTGACAAACTTGTTTGGGATCGGTCGAGAGGTGGTAAACACAAAAGATGTTGTGTACGTTTAAATTAAATCCAAAATTATGCAATCATAGATTGGATTATTTGTACGGATTGAATAGTGGAGATGCAAGCGATGAGACAACGCAAGAACGAACCATACAAATATAATGTTTTAAAGTTATGGCAATACTTTTTAAATGTAACTAATCGTTAATGTTGAAAACATTAACCTCTTCCTACATGATTACATGAATATCTCTTACACACCCTGGTGCATTTGGAGAAGACGTGTGAGAGATGGGAATTTTATGAATAATAGCTGGTTCTTCAGCATGTATTTTTTTTTAATCGGGTTGATTAAACTGGGTTCATTCCAATGCATTAAATACTTTCTCATCTAAGTATCGAAAGAGACGCAAAAGCACTGTAATACTCACTCATCTGCTACCCAGAAAGCTTATTGAAGTAAATTTGATAGATTTTTTAATTATTAAACTTTCCTAACTCTATTAAGGTGATGATGAACCCATGGGCGGGCAAATGCAAGGTTAAACGAACCAACCTCTCAAAAAATTAGTCAGTAACGTACTAAGTTGGGATCGGGACCTACGTATGTTTTTTAATGAATTATAATACAGGGTGAATATTTCCATGTATATCCATGAGGAGAGTACTCGCCTCATTCGAATACTAGGAAAGGTCCTTTCTATTCTAGTATTCGTGGGGAAGATATGCGAAGCTTTGTTACTATAGATCAGATGTTACTCTAGCCAGAATCATTGACAGCTGAGCTTAGTGTATTGTACCATGAAAAAACTACTTTTCTCAGGAACATATTGATTGATTATATTGTTAAGCAAGCACTATACCGGGTGTCCAAAACCACCGTACACCCCTTTAAAAACTAGTGAAACCTTTTCTTACAAACAACAAATAATACAGAACTAGATAAATTGGGCACGGTCTACCAAATGGTGATATTTTCAAATCCAAAATCACACCGGAAGTGGGTTTTTCAGACCGGAAGTTGACTTTTTTAAATATAAACTACCAAATTTGATTACAGAATCGGATTCTACGTTAAAAATACATAATTTTTGTCTAAAACATTATTTGAAAAAACTTATTTTGTGCCTCTAATACCCTATTAAAGTCAATCATTTTAAATCATTCATCTGCCAAAGTTACTTGAAACAATAATAGAGAAAAAAAAATAACAAAGATTAAATAAATACATATGATGAATAGAATCAGCTGTTTATTGCAATCACCTTAGTAATTGAGTTACAGCTGGTCTACACATTACTTAATTTAATTTTTTTTTTTATTGGTTTTAGCGAATTTCTCTATAGGGAAGTAGCTATTACCGTAGGTGGCACGGTAAGACCTAGACCCGGGACCGATTTACTTTTTCATTTTGATGTCCCCAGAGGCCAAAAACACCATTCCAAATTTATATATATGTATATATATATATAGACTTATATATATATATATATATATATATACGTCCGTGAACGCGATAACTTGAGTAATTTTTGTCCGATTTTGATGAAATTTGGTTTAAAGGTGTAAAGCGGGAGTTCGCGAACCAGCACGATCGGACCATGGGAACCTGGTTTTACGGGGGTTTTATGGGGTAAAAATTGGTTTTTTCTCACTTTTGACCCTCAAAACACAAAATGTCCCGATTTCTCTTTAGACCTTTTTAAAGAGCTTAAAAAAAACAAATAATTTGGTATACAAAAGTATTTTTGTTCGATTATTAGTAACGGAGAAAATTAAAAAAATTGTAAATTTAAAATTCCCACGCTATTCTTATGGAGAATATTGTCAAATGTTGTAGTTTGCTTGTTTATGGATATATTTTGATAAAACTTGGCAAATTTATTTATTTTGTACTAAGCTATCAATATTTTACTCAAAAACACACTTTATTAGTTTCCTTGTAGCAGCAAACCTAGGTACTCGTTAAACCTAATGTTATTAAAATATTTTTAACTGAAAATCAATTCAGACAAATGGAAATTCGCTTAGTCGGCAGGTTTGCTGCGGCGGGGGTATTTACATTTGACCACTTCAATGTAAAAAAAGTGATTTATTTTTAAAATAAAATTAAAAACTAAGCAATGTGTAGACCAACTTTTACTCAATTACTATAGTGTTTACAATGAACAGCTGATTCTATTTATCACATGTCTTTATGTAATCTTTGTTATTTTTTTTCTCTATTATTGTTTCAAGTAACTTTGGCAGATGGAAAAATTATGGAAAATTATTGACCCAAATTTATTGACTTTAATAGGGTATTAGAGGCACAAAATAAGTTTTTTTCAAATAATGTTTTAGACAAAAGTTATCTATTTTTCAACGAAGAATCGGATTCTGTAATCAAAATTGGTAGTTTACATTAAAACAAAATTCAACTTCCGGTCTGAAAAAGCCACTTCCTGTTCTTTGGATTTGAAATTATCATCATTTGATAGACCGTGCCCAATTTAGTTCTGTATCATCTTTTGTTTGTAAGAAAAGGTTTCC
The DNA here is from genome assembly GCF_028750875.1 of Macrosteles quadrilineatus. Classification (NCBI taxonomy): domain Eukaryota; kingdom Metazoa; phylum Arthropoda; class Insecta; order Hemiptera; family Cicadellidae; genus Macrosteles; species Macrosteles quadrilineatus. The sequence continues at coordinate 35,837,024 of NW_026542597.1, read as the reverse complement.
ATCGTTTTGAAAGGGGTGTGCGGGTGGTATTGGACACCCGGTATAACCTAACCACTCAGCTATCTAATGGAGGGTTTAGTTTAGGCGAGCTTTTGTGGGGAATGTGGGTATACTATTGTAGGGCATTTCAAGCTCTGAGCAGTCTCTAGTTTTAAGAAATTTATAAGTTACAAATATATGTATAAATGTATAGAATAAAAAAAAATAAAAAAATAAATAAAAAAAAATGTTTTTAGTTGAAATATTTCAAGCAACATTTAAAAATTTCAAAAATGTAGGTCATTGGATTGTTTATTGGTTCTAGAGGAACATTACCAGATTTTTTTGTGGATTTATGGAAACAATATGATTTGGACAAATCCTTTTTGACATTATTATAGGCACAGTACATGAAACATTAAGAGGTTCATTGACTATAATGAGAAATGGTTTATATTGCAAATATCAAAGTTAATCTATGTGAAGACGATTTCTACGAAACACTACTCCTCCGTTAATAATGGACGGATTTTTACAAACAATGTGTCAAAATTAAGTATTTTTGTGTAGACGCCCCCTTTCACCAATAACTATGATAAAAGTCCTCGGGCTTTGCCCCACAGGCCATCAAAATCCCAATGTAAATCTTATGAAGAAATGATTTTGTTTACTTAAACAGACAGTTTGTATTAATTACAGCTAATTATAGTGAACACATGATACACACAAGAGCGTTTGTTTTCAGAGTGAGTTCGTTTTCAGTTTCGATAACTGGTGTGGAGTGATTGATTACATTATCTTTGAGTTGACTCTTTTCTTTAAAATAATCGGAAATTGTGACTATCATTCGTTTTGAAATAACGCCTGAAATGCATTGCAATTGCTCAAATTCGAGCAACGGGTGCATTAGTATTAAAAATGAAGTTTGTATTTTTTTCTGTGTCATTGGCAACCTATTTTTGTAAGGCAGCCGTGTTTATTTTTATTAATAAATTCTTTTCTCTCTTTTATCTTGTTCAATTAATTGGAAACAAGGGTTTTGTACAATGACTAAGTTTTTGTGGATGTACATTTTGATTTTGATCCTATCTTCTTCATGCAAACACTTTTGGATCTTTAATATTTTTTGTTTAAATTTAATACTGAACCTGAATACAGACATTTTAGTTCATGTAGTTCATGTTTATACTTACGGTTTTTATTTTGATAATGTTTTCCTTATATATGAAAGGGCATTATGCCCCCCCCCCCCAAAACAACATAATTGATATCATAAAAGGGGTCGCCGGAATTTTATACCCCTGGAATTTTACCCCCTGGGCAAAGCTGACGTCACAATGACATAGTAACCTGAGTGGCCAAAAGTTTGTTCCCGGCCGGAATTTTACCCCCGCAGATTTGGAAGTCTAATGAAAATAGTCAGAGCGTGATTAATTAGATTAGCGATAAAAACCGGAATTTTACCCCCTGTCCATATAACTAGCATTTAGACAACTGAAGATGTACGGGCCGGATTTTTACCCCCGGAATTTCATCCCCGGAATTTTACCCCCGGATTTTACCTCCTGGCCGATTTGAGAAACTGAATGATTGATTTTCTTATTTCTGTTTTTAATTAATTGTAAGCATTTCATTATTTAGTAGCCCATCTTTATTTATTTATTTTGTAATCTCAACTAAGTAAACAGAATTCGCTGTTTTATTTTGATTATATTAACCAACAGATCAAAGATCGAATCCTGGTACTCGAATCTAAAAAATTAAAATTAAAAACCTGTTTGATTAGTTAATGTTACAAATAGGCTCCTTAATAATAAAATGTTTACTATTAAATTAAAACTGAATGAAGATAATAAATCATTCTCACTAATTTATATATGGCCAGTGGGTAAAATTCCGGGGGTAAAAATCCGGGCCGTACATTCTAGGTTTTTATAATTGATGTGTTCTGATTAAATTCACAACCGTGAAAATATATGTTTAATTCCGTGTTTAATCCATCGAGCTGATGTCGTATGCTATTGCGTATGCTTCAATTGATAATTTAAGTATTTCAAAATTGCAAAACCTATAGAATAAGAATATATATAACAAAACATACTCTCTTGTGTTGGTTAGCCATTTTATAGTAAGAAATATTTTAGTTGAAGTAGCAAGCTCAATAAATTTACTTAAATACCAGTTTTGATTGGCAATTTAATATATATATTTATTTACAAAGCCAGTTTAAATACATAACATACAGTTTGAGATACAGTAGAACCTCTTTAATCCGAACTAATTGGGACCAGGGGTAGTTCGGACTATTGAATAGTTCGGATTATAGAACATATTGTTGTTTTTACATAACAATAGCTAAAACTGATCAACATTATTTTGGGAAAAGTGAAAAAATGTTTTATAAAGTAAAATACAGTGTTTATTTAATACAGTAGTAAACATGGTGAATAAACAGTACTGTAAATTAAATACAGTATACAATAAAGAACTGCTGTACTGTGTATAGAGTACAGCAATGAGGGGTTCGGATTAGTGGACGTTCGGATTACAGGGGTTCGGATTAAAGAGGTTCTACTGTAGATATAAAAATAATACATAAGTTAATCAATAACAATAAATATTAAATTAAGCTATGTTTCACACAGTACAATAATAATGCAATTTAACTAGGCTATGATACATTAAATTTTAAACTAATTAAACATTTGAAAAGAGATAAAAAACAGAATGCAATTTTTTAAATTACACAGCAAACAGGTAACTTTCTGTAAGTTAACAAATCTCAGTATACTACCAGAAGCTATTTATTGTGTTTAGTTTGGTTGAATAGCCTATTGAAAATAAAAAATAATATTTACAGAAGGACTTGAACTATCAATTACAACATAGTATTTTCTAACAATACAACTAAAATAGATTATTTAAATGAAAATATATTTCTTTTTAAAAGTATAAATAAAATGAACTTTTATCCAGATGTTCAATTAAAACGTTTTTCTAAGAAGTTGGCCTCAATCGAAACCATTATTAGATGTTGTCTGACAGCACAGTTAAAGTTTTTCCTTGAAATTCAATAAGTATTTCTTCAACTTTTCCACGACTTTCTTTGAAATACTCTCAATATTACCCATCTTCAAATGGTTCTTTGTTGTACGGTTGACGAAGTTTGACGGTTTAGAATTAGTCGACTTCTGAGAGTTGATTAATTCAAATAACAGTTGATCTGTTGATTGGCATAACCTTAACTTCCGGTACTGAATAATGTTATGTATACTCTAAATTCAACAAATTTTCACTATTACTCAAAGCTTATAAAGAAGTATAACTTAATTTATATTTAAACCAGTCAAATATGTATTTATTACTTCCTCAAACGATGATATTTCAATAATAACATAAATTTTCTGTAACGAGAAAAATTAAAAATTATGTTTACCTACGACCGTTTTTTAAAGTAGCCATTTCAGTCCAGTTCTTAGAATTGAAAAGTTTCACTTTACAGCTGTTTACTTTCATATCCGCATAGTTTCATTTCATATCCGCATAGTTTTCTCATATCCACACAGGTAACGGACCAATGAGGTTCAAGTATTGAGAGAAAAGAATTAAAATTGTAATGCTTCGAACGTCAACTAATCAGCTGATCAGCTGATCAGTTGACCAATTTAATTGTTGATCCGACTTGTTCATGTTGATACTCGCGTATTCTTAATTAAGTTGGTGGAAGTCCAAAAATAAATGAAATATTTGCCGAAATGTACCTGATACAATATTATTTATGGTAAGAATGCTGCTAGCAATGTAATATTTAACGAAGTTTAACAAACACGTAATTACAGGAAATCAGCTGATTATACAACAAGTTGTTGCATCACTTTCAGTGGCAATGACAATACACGAAAACATAACCTCTCTAAAAAGTTATCATTAGTGATTGTTAGTAATTAAATCCAGATTGATAGTAATTAAAAAACGGTCGTAGGTAAAGTAGTGTACGCAACTCGCGTTAATAGTCTTTACGACACTCGTAGAAGTTTTTAAGGCACTCGCCAAGGCTCGTGCCTTAAATTTTCTACTCGTGTCGTAAAGACTCACTTAACGCAATCGTTGCGTAAACTACTATTATCAAATAAATGTTAACAAATAACAATTTCATATAAACCATCATCAGCCAATTCGACTCGTGGTGACTTTTGATCACATATTCTTGTTATGTCCGATTAAATTATGTCATAAGAAGCCAATGTTTATATTTTTTTATATTTTTGGCACTTCAAACGTGAACTGTCAGTAACACTTTTCAATCAAACAATCATGACTATTTTACATAGTTACATTATCATACACTTATTTTATTTATTGTTTTTGTTATTTTTATCTTTTTTATCCTGTTTTGTGTTGGATTGTAGAGCTGGTGGTGACATTTTGAAAACAAGTGGATTCGAAACACGGAAAATGCTTGGCAACATAGCAGCGAGGCTAGCAAAAACGTCCTCCGAAATACCCTGTAGGCAACAATAATGTTAGTTTTATTAAAAATTATCCTAAAAAATCAATAACATTTGTAACGCTTAGGTAATCAAGATTCAAAACCTTTGATTATGTTAAGGATTTGTCCAGTCAATCTGTACAATTATTTTATACTATTGCTACAACTAGCTTTAAAGCTGTAAAGTGTGTAAAGGTATGTACAGAAATCAAAGGCTGCAAAACCTACCTTAGGAACCAAAAACTGTAGATTTTTCAAATCAGATCCACCCCAGGACGCCATTTCTATCATGAAGCCTTTCACACACTTGAACACAAGTTCTGCTCGTTTGTTGCACCACGCCACTGTCATTTCCTGGAACAAAACTTTTGATACTGCTTGACTATCATTATTTTAAAAGTACTCATATTTTGGAAAAAGCCAAACAACGTGAATAGAGTGTTAGGCTGAATCAGAAGATGAAACTTAGTCAACTAGAGTAAACTGGATAGAATTGGCCAGACAAAAATTAATTAAATTAGCGGTTTTTTACAGCTGATTGTATTCTATCAAAATTTGGCAACACATAGTAGACAGTTTCATAGGTCTATTTTTTAAATAATTTACTCTGAAGGTTTGTTGCCAAAATTTACAATTTTTGGAATGATGGATAATCTGCTATTTGACTGCAGAGAGCTTCCTGATGAAAGAAAAAACACTATTGCAACCACGAGCAGGATTCTGCAGTAGGCCAGATCAGGCAGGGTCAGATTAGGTTTTAGATTTGTTGGAAGCACAAGTAAGGGAAAATATTCTAAATCGTAAGTCAATGGAAACCTCTGCAGTTACGCTTTTCATTCATGACTCATCTCTGCCAGTTGCTATAACTACTTGCTATTGATACAACTTGAATGTTGCTTTGTCTTTTTTTGAGCGTTGTTTAATCGCTTTAGAAACAATACAATTGGCTTATAAGTTTATTGACGTGTTTTTGTTACTAACTATTTTAGAATGATTGAATGTACAGGGTTATTACAAATGATGTTCCTGATTTTGATTATAAATATTACTGGGTTAATTTGTTTCAAGACTATTCTAATTGGTACCATTGGAAAGAAAAACTCATAAAGTTTCATTTACATTGGTTTGGGTGCATATCAGCTGTTTGTCAAGTCGATTGTTGTAAGTGTTGTGTAATGGCTGAATTTGAGGGCAGGAAAGCTTTTTACCAGTTGGAATATTACATTAACCAAACTGTTATTAGTGTGCTACGTCATTTTAGAACCAGGTTTAACGATTATCCTTCTAGTAACCACTATATTGGCAAGTGACACTTGAAATTTAAGAGAAATGGCTGCATTTGAATGTTACTTGTAGTAGGGCTGAACTTAACAATGTGCTGCCTGAGATATGGAACGAGCTTGGTGGTCCGAATAATGACACACCCCTGAACTGACCTACAAGATCTCCGGACATCACCTCCTGATTTTTTTCTTGTGGGGATACATCAAAGATAAGGCGTACACACCACCATTATGAAGCATACTTGAGATCCAGCAACGGATTACCAATGCTATCAAAACAATGGACCTAGACACACTTTTCAAAGTCTAGCAAGAGCTTGACTACATTATTGACATCTGTCGTACCACAAGGGGTTCCCGTATCGAGCATTTACAGTTCTGTGTATCTGTGTCAAAACTTTTTGAGTTTTTCAAAAGTTGTAACCATTTTATTTCTTTGTATAACAAATAAAACTATATTTCATGTATGTATGAAATCATGAACATCATTTGTAATAACCCTGTATTTGGGATGGACGGGTCCCTAAATTTTGGGAAATTACACCAAAAACTGATACTTCTGAATCAGAAGTTCCAAGGCTCTAACTGACGGCCATTTCTACGTAATCGTTAGTGACAATGGTGATGTTTCCGCAATAATGGGAGATGATAATGATTTTGCGGCTTTGGAATCTCTTTGATCAACTTTAATTTAGTTTCTAATCATTGCCATTTGGAAGAGATTTTACTAAAGATTTTCAAAACAAATTTTAGATTGGTTCCCTTATTGCACCGTGAGAAAACTCCCGAACTGTTCTGAACTAAAATACAAACCCTAGTATTTATGTTTGTTATGGTTATATCTTCATCATAAAATGTCATTGTTATGTTGTGAATGTGTGTGTCAAACTCCTATGGCAGTAGATGTTATGATTAATTCATAACAAGGGAGGATGGGAGGCCGCAGATATCTCTCTGGCACATTGCTCATTACATGCAAACCACAGGCCTGTTATCAGGATCATAAAGTTTGGTCTGAAGCAAGCCACAAATCCCACAGTGCGGCTGACGCACCTATGATCACAGTTTGTGTTCAATCAGTCAAACTCTCTTCCTCCTCAAGTATAACTTTGCACAAGGTGACACAGAAGCTTGAAATTGGCAGCCTAATTCTTGATCCATTATTCTTACCTCAGTCATTTCATGGGTCAGCAGCACAGGCACGGTGAGAGTGGTGATGTCACAGGAACAGGCTGTCTTGAGGATGTTGCGAAGTCCAAGGATAGCTGGGTGTCTCGAGTTTATATCACCTTAAACACAAGGAAAACACTCTGATTACAAAGTGTATCCATAAAAATACACTGTTTGTTCCTACGGCCTATTGGAATTAAGTTAAACAGGGGGTTTTTAATTTTGATTTTTTGTTGTTGTAATTTCCATAGAAATTTAATCAGTTTTAAGAGTTTTACAATGGTTGCATTAACATTCCTAAAGAAAATGAAGGAATCCTTTATACACTCAGGTGGCTAAACTTTGGTGTCAGACTCCTGATAAAACTAAAAAAAAAAACTATTTCTACTCTGTTGACACTGATCAGGAACAGTTATCACAGATCTTCAGGTCAGCGTAATATGTGCAAAAAATCATGTATAAATGTGTGGGCTCCACTTCAGCTAAGCCACACATTACCGAGCTCAATATGGATTGCACTTGTACAGGCCCTTGCAGGATTTGACGAACTGCTTAACCTACATGAATTAAACTGTTGGTTCTTTTAATGTTGGTATTTCTGTTATCGCAGGGTATTATTTGATCAAAGTTGAGGATGTTGAGACTCACTAGATCGGAGAGAGTCGTCCACTATCATGTGAAACACCACGTGGACCTCTGCCAGGTTAGAGTGATGGGTGAGGTAGACATCTCCCGTCTGGAGGTTCTTGGTGCTGCTCCTCCTCGACTGGGAACAAACATGAAGCAGAGCAGTGAAAACATTGAAAAAAAACAAAGTGATACAGAACCACCTTTCGTGATTGGTTCTAGGCAAGGTTTTAAGATAAGAACATGGACTTAACAATTTGTGTTGTAATACAACATGTAACAAATTGAAAAATAATGCTTGATACATAATGGACTATACTCTGTTCACAAGATTTAGGCGGTTTTGGAGGAATAAATCTATCCCCTCCACCTGACCCTACCTTAAAACAATAGCTCAACAGCTGCTGAGGTTTGACGTCAATCAGCTGTCAGCAGTTCTGATACATTAAGAAGAAAAAAAGTGGCCAGAGAACTTTCCCTAAAACCACCTACATTTTATGAACGGACTATAATAAAATCAATAGCTCTTATGACAATTTCTTTATCAGCACAAAAAAGTGTACGGGAAGGGTGCGAAATTTGGAAAACAATGGGTTTCTAAGGAAATTAAGTTTTAAACATTAAATAAGACTCAACAATCAGAATCATTAGATACATTTACAGCACTTAATTGAAATGCTTAAATTTGAGTTGTGGAATAATACATGACTTTAAGAACTTTCCACAAAATTTTAGGTTATGACTGACATACTAATTAGATAGCAAACCGGCTGCAAGTAGCGGAAGGTCCAAATCAAAAAGGCAATGTAGGCCTATTGAAAAACTTAATACACTACTGAGTTCTGCGGTTTGCCACCAGGGTTGTAATTAGCACTGTTGTAAGGTTATGGAAGACTTGTGTAAAAACTAGGGGTCTGCGGTGCACCGAAAAAGTCGGTATGGTACAAGCTTAATTACCGTACAGCATTTTACGCGGTACAAATTTGGTTCGGTACAGCCTATTATAATAATAAATTACTTATCATAGTCATCGGTAGTTGGTTCTGAGCACATAAAAAAGTCTTATCAGATGTTTGTTTACGCTCTTCATAATTTAGTACCTGGGGACCGAGCTTTGCTCGGGGAAAATCATTCCCCCACTCTGCGATGCCAGCCTTTACTACTTCCCTCACCATTTCCTACGTCATGGACATGTTTCCATCCCTTCTCATAGCATTTCAGTATTTGAATTGCAGATACATAAATCTAACTGTTGGTTTCCAGTTCCCAGACTCCACACTGCTCGCCTTTACTACTTCCTTCACCTCTTCCTACGTCGTGGACCTGTTTCCCTCCCTTCCCATTGCATTTTAAGATTGCAGATACCTTAATCTAATCCTCATAAACAGTTCCCACACTCCGGACTGCTCGCCATGACTACTTCCTTCACCACTTTCTACGTCTCGGACATGTTTGTTTTCCTCCCTTCCCATAGCATTTTAAGATTGTAGATACCTTAATCTAATCGCCATTAACAGTCCCCACACTCCGTACTGCTCGACTTTACTACTTCCTTCACCACTTCCAACGTCGCGGACCTGTTTCCCTCCTTTTTCCATAGCGTTTTAGGATTGTAGATACCTTAATCTAATCGTCATAAACAGTTCCCACACTCCGGACCGCTCACCTTTACTACTTCCTTCACCACTTCCTACGTCGCGGACCTGTTTCCCTCCCATCCCATAGCATTTTAGGATTGCAGATACCTTAATCTAATCGTCATAAACAGTTACCACACTCCGGACTACTCGCCTTTACTACTTCCTTCACCACTTCCTACGTCGCAGACCTCTGTTTCCCTCCCTTCCCATAGCATTTTAGGATTGTATATACCTTAATCTAATCGTCATAGACAGTTACCACACTCGGGACCGCTCCCCTTTAATACAGTATTTCCTTTACCACTTCCTACGTCACGGACCTGTTTCCTTACCTTCCCATAGCATTTTAGAATTGCAGATACTTTAATCTAATCGTCATAAACAGTTCCCGCGCTCAGGATGGCTCGCATTGACCACCGGTACTTCCTTCACCACTTCCTACGTCGCGGACCTGTTTCCTTACCTTCCCATAACATTTTAGGATTGCAGATACCTTGCCATCCTTATGGAACAGCTGAAGCCACTTTTATTGTTAGTTCTGTCTGGTTTTCTGTAGATGTCGTGTTTTGTTTACAATTTGTGGCTGTTAAGGTTTAAATGTTTTTGTTTCCTATATTTTTTTATTGTTTTGAAGGTACTTTATGCAATCTAAATCTTATGAACAAGAATTATGATAGTGATTTAGCTACCCTCGTCGTAACCTACTCAATTTATACAGGCCATCCTAAATAATTAGATCCAGGCCTGGGTCTTTTAACTCTTTGGAAGAGCTTTAAAATAAACTAAGAAAATTGGATTGAGACTGAGATAATGAACTAATGATTGATATGTGTGGATGTTAACTTTGTAAATGGAAAGACAATATACAGGGTGTCCATAAAAAACGTTTCAGGACTTTGGGAAATGAATCCTCATACTAAAAGGAAGAAAAAAGTTTATGGGAAGGTATGTCCGAAAATCCATATTTACCCAGATATCCACCATTTTGTTTTTTACACAAAAATATTTTTATCTGTGAAGTTTTTTATTCGATGATTATGAAACTTGGTAAACATGTTACCATACACAAGACCTATAATAGAAAAAATAATAAAGTTGTTCCGATTGTAAATTTCAAAATGGCGGCCGTTTGAATTTTTCTAACTTAAATAACTCGAAAACGGCTAATTCTATGAAAAAATGTCAAAAATACTTTTTTTTAGCATTGTTAATTTCCTATCAAACGATACCAAGATCAAAAAGATCGGACAAAAGATAACTGAAATATACCGGTTTTTGTGTAAAAATAAGGCAAATTAGTCGGGGAACCCTTAATTTTTGCCTTATTTTTATAGATTATAAACTAGTTCCCTACATGGCATTTTTAAATTTTAGAAAAAATTAAAAAAGTTACGACGTTTTTAAAAAAAACTGTTTTTTAACTATGGTTTTTAAGTTTAATTTTTTTATTTTGCCTCATAACTTAAAGATATGTATAAATACCCATGTGAGGAACTAGAAAATAGTATGTAAAATATTGTGTAAAAGTTTGACTGAGGTAGGCCAAGTAGTTTTTGAGTTATGGGTACTCAAAGTTCAAAAAATGCAAGTTTCGGAAAATCGAGGAAAAGCGATAAGATTGCATGTTTTTGTCTCATACCTTGAGTTAATGATGGCCTGCACTGTAGGAAGGGTTGTCTGGATCCTCTGCCTCCTGATAGAGATCCTCCAGCTTCCTTTTGGCCAATGTCCTTGACTGCCTGATTTTCTTTTCTAGGTCGGTAGCCGCTTTATCCGCTTTTCGGATCCGCTGAGCATCGAGGCGTTTTAGAGCTAGCCGCATGTTCAGACCTGGTTTTAGCCCCATATTCTCTAAAACTTTCACTTTAGAGCTGTAGCCATCATTGAATGATAGGACTGCTTCATATACACCTAGCCTAAGAGCACCTAGGGTAACAAAAGTGCGTTTAGGGAGTCGAGACCAAATTACATTATTCATCGACTCATTCGGATTTTGTGATTTCCCCTTGAGGCATTTACTCAGCAGCTCTGTCTTGCATAAAGCCTTGAAAATAGGTTTGATTGCTGTCATAAGACAAGTAGGGAGGTGGAAGTGCTTCTTGTGATCATATTCTGTTTTTTCTTTCTTAGCTTTGTTGTACTTGCACCACGTGTCGTCAGAGTCGGGGCACAATATGTGAAGAGGGCGTTCATTACTAGACCCCACGTGGCAGTATAAAGCCCAAACTGCTCGTCTCATTGCTTCTACACTATGTGTATTTCTACGAATGGCTAGGCCGTAGTATATTTGGATTTTTTGTATGGCCTTTCCTGTCAGCCTACCTTTCCCAGAAAGCGATTTGCCGTCGGCGAGCTTCATGCCTTTGTTACTTTTTATAAAATCACGAATCCTGGTCCCCATCCTCTTCTGCACGTGGCCGACACACTCCAGCTTCTGAATGGAAACATCAGGTCCATATGGTGCCTTAGCCACAACTGCCGCATAGCCGTTGGAGTCGCCATCCCCAAGGTACTCCAGATAGCGGACACCGTACTTTGTCTCAGACCGTGAGAACATTGTGATAGCCGCTTCAGCCTCCATCCCTCCGCTGCTACCTATGTAATTGGCCTTACATTGTGCATGGTGTTCATTTTCTGTTCTCTTGGGGCAGTCACAGTATTTTGACATTGAATGAATATCTAATACTTTGCCAGTATCGACCGAAGTTAGGGTCACGACACCATTTAGCGAGGTGTGACCTCGCTTTTGCCAACTCCCGTCGACTGCAACACATAGGTCTTTAGAATTCCCATTTTCAATTATAGCCTCTTCTACTGCTCTCTTCATTGATTCTTCACTAATAAGTTCTACGTGCCTGGATAAAAACTGTTCTTGCTGATTAAACTTTGTAGGCGGTGCGGGTAAATTCATCATACCGCAAAGAGTTTGCGCAGCAGTGTAGCCCTTCCCTATTACTCGCAAGCCATATACTAATCGCAGGTTCAAATCATAGTAACATGGTGTTTTACTTAGTTCCTGACTAGGCCTAGTGTCTGTAAGTTTGGTACAGTTGTCGAAACTTTTGGCCATGCCGCAGTTACAAGTGATAGAAATTTGTACAGCGAGCCCGGCTAAAGGTTTTCGGGAGAATGATAGGTTGCCATGACAAACCCTACACACTGCAACATCTGATAAAACTGATTCCAACTGCTCAATGTTTACTATATCATACAGTAGAGTATCATTAGAATCTTCATAGCAGGCTAGGTTAGGGCTCAATTTCACATTAGAGGTAGAAACAACTTTAGGATTGGTTGTAGGCCTAGGCCTAGCCTGTTCATTACCTGGAGTCACAACTGGTTTCTTGTCACGAATAACAGTCCTCTTCTTATAACACAGTTTTTTAGTCCCCACTCTCTTCTTATTACCCATTTTAAACTATATTTACACTGGAATACACTACTTTCCACTACAAAGCAACAGGAAAACTTTCACAACACTGTTTCAACACTTTATAATAACTAGGGGTGTGCGAGTACTCGAACCTTCGAGCTTTTTGGTCGAGCTTTTCATTATTCGGCTCGGCTCGAGGCATTTTGAAAAAGCTCGAAGTTCGAGCCGAGCTTTTAATACTAAGTCAAAACTAAAAAAAAAACACTTAATTTGGGTCGTAATTGGAAACAATGTTATCACAATTCTACGTTGTTCAAGCATTCGAGGTTTGATAAGCACGACCCTCAGCTCAGTCAAGACGCAATGATTATCGATCGTAATTTTGAGGAGATAGTAAAGAGACAAACTACCACCTATCGCGTTGTCTTTCTAACACAGCTATTCATATCGTAATATACAACGCAGTGCGAGTGCGTGATTGGCTCGTTGCTATGACGACACACGGTTGCCGTGACAACCTACAGTGCGCACTGAGCACTGCGCCTTGTGTGGGAGGGGAGATTATACCAACAAACAATTTCAGGAATTCTATTTTGGGACGGATGAAAGATAAGGAAGAAACAAAAAGTGGTCACGTGTGCAAATATAGTGGGCGACACAATAAGGCTGTAAACAAGTATCAATCGTCGTGTCGTGTCGTTGTTCCTTGTTTGTTTACTTTTTCAGATTCCTTATCAAACGCCCCTATCTGCTATCTCTCTTTCTCTCTCCGCTCTCTCTAACAATGTACTGATTAAACAGATTGTGGTTGACGACTTTTCTACTTATAAGTTTCCCTGCGGTTATTTTAGTTCAATCAATCCCATAACCTTTCTAATGTTTATCAAAATAATTAATTATCTGTTTTGTATTTTATTTCCTTTAAACCAACCCCTATTTACCATCTGTATTTTATAGAATAAAATGTTTGTTTATAAAGTTTGACTGGCCACACAATTTTGTACCTATTTTATTTTGTATAAAGTAACAGTTACTTTGATGATTATTTAAATATCAATAAGTGGTGCGTGCTGTAATGAATGCTTTTTATTATCAAAATAAGTAATGGATTATTAATTTTTGATAATACATGGGTCATTGAATACCATAATGTGATGTAGTTTCCTATTTGTAACTTGCAAATAATAATAATTGATAGTTAATCCTGGAAAATGAAAAATAGTGAATGCATTCATAACCCTGTTGTCAAAACAGCAACGCGGGTGTAAGGGTTTATTGTTTCAGAGGCTAGGGTGTTTCAAGGACAAAGTGCTGGGCCTCCCGGCTCAGGGGGGGAGGGGTGGTGGTGAGACTGAGAGAGAAATGGGGGAGGAAACTGGTTTTGGCTATTTATTGATTAGTTCACCGACCCTTCTAGATAACAGAATTTAGTGACAGTGTTAAATCATCGTGTTCATTTGTTTACTTCGTGTGTTATTCTATTAATTTTAGTGTTTTGGTCTATTTCCTCTATATGTCAATTATATATTTTTTAATATATAATTTTACTTTTTACTTTGTCTCTTCACCTTTTTGGATCCAAACCAATCATGTTCTTTTTTGATTAATACGATTCATAAAACAAAAATATTTTGTGCATGGAAAACAACAAGAATAATCACGTGTTTTTATATTTATTTATTTATACAAAATGGAATAAAATATTCATAGTAGTTACAATATACATATTTACCTAACCCGCCATGTTAAACTTCCCTATCCTAAGCGTGATGTATACAACTTCCTTACTTCTCGAGTGATGTAAAGTATCAAAAAACTCACTCGGTGATGTAATGAAACCCATTTAAATAACATTGAGTGGATAACTTAAAAAATATAACTCTATGGAGCCAACCGGTTAACGCTAGAAATCAGCTGTGTGCTTGAATTTTATTGTTATTGTTATGTTTTGGAGAATTTTTCTAACCTAGCTTTTGTTTGTAAATGAACCTTACTGTTATAAGATGAGTGAAATGGGTAATGAAAAATATTGTTCGTAACCTCCTGTATATTGTCGGGTCAGGTAAAATCTTGTACGTTACACGTTACGCAAGAGCGTGTTTACATCACTTAGGTAAATTATGCAACTCGCTTCGCTCGTTGCACAACTTTCACCTGCGTGATGTAAAAACGCTCTTACTACACTTGTAATGTAAATAGCTATTAATCGACTTGCTAGTGTAACGGTCGTATTCCTCTTGGAATACCTACTGTTACTTTGGGTGACGTAGCTCAGGAATGAAACTCAGCACTCGCTTACAAAACCTAACTTTATTAATTACTCAAAACAACACAAAGAACACAAAGCTAAACTAACAATCAAAAAGGTCCTCTTGGAATACCTACTGTTACTTTGGGTGACGTAGCTCAGGAATGAAACTCAGCACTCGCTTACAAAACCTAACTTTATTAATTACTCAAAACAACACAAAGAACACAAAGCTAAACTAACAATCAAAAAGGTAGAGTAGACTGGAACTGTATAAATAAGTAAGGAACTTAAACCCCAATTTGGAAAAGACTCTAAACCCCAATTTTGAAAACCCTTAACATTTTCTTACCTGGACCCAAGGCCAAGGGCCTTGGGCTCCAGCTCCCCCAGCAGGACCCCGTCCTCAGGTGCACCACACAAACACTACACACCAAAACTCACCCCTTGATCAAGTGCACTGGCCTACTTAAAGCAACAGCCTTCAGTAGGTCAGCACAACAAGTTATTGTTTAACAACACTACCAGCCTACTCACACAACATTGCCAAACACTTCCTCTTTACAATATTCGACCCCTTCCATTACATCCCCCTATTTCCTCCAGACGATGTCCCCAGCGTCTCAACTACATAGATACATCCACTCAGAGAGAGAGAGAAAAAAAAATTAATAACAAAAACTGATTAAAATCTTTTAAAATTGTACCTGAACAAAATTAAAATAAGGTTTAGGAGGGGAAGAACTGACCAACTGTTCGCGGACTTCCTCAGCAGTTGCGTCGATAAAGCCTCCTCGAACAGTCGTTGGTCTTCAGATGTTTGACCACAGCCATGTCTTCTGCGATGTCTCCCACTTCGGTGTCTATAGTCTGTAGTCCATCCAGCGTTCCTTGACAGCATTGATGATGAATCGACTTTGGTTGACGATGATGTTGGACTGCTTTTGCCATTGATTGAGTGTACTGCAGCCTGAAGTTCTCCTCTTCTTAAAAGCCCTTGCCCCCAGCTGCGTTTCCCCAGTTTTCATTGAATTTGACAAAGTCTCTTCCTCCGATCACAATGTTGAAGATAACACATGATAACACGGCAAATCATGAAGTTCTTGTAGCCTTGTCTACAGTTGGTCAGTGGGGATGGGTAAATAGGAAGCCTACACAAACATATAACTCACAAATACAACATATAATTTATAAAAAAAAAACCCTAGACTTTTTAAGAAATTCTCAAACTCGCATGAAGAACAAAACAAAAAACATTAAAACAAAAGTTATTGAAACTAAGAGAAGTGTTTGGAATGTGTTACCTTAACAAATTTGATACGATTAAATAACAAAACCTTTAATAATTTCTGACTGATTTACTTTAGATTATTCAAATATGACCTTTTTAAAGAATTCTAAACAAATAATGAGTTTAACAGTTGTCTCTAATTTCTGGTAATTTGCAATTTAAGTCTGAAAAAATTAAATAAACAATTTGTCTCACACTAAAGTCCCTGATAAAAAATCTAAAAAAAACAAAATATATCTCAATAAAATATTCTTTTAATACATAATCTGTCTTGTCTTCAAAATTTGCCAGACTGTTAATTTTACTAGAGGAAACTATTGCAACATTTAAAACATTATTTCCCAATACAGTTGCCACCTTTGTGAAATATGATACAATTTATCTCTAAAATAGTATAAACAAAGAAAAAACAAAACAAAATCATCTTTCAATAAAATTAGACTTCCCCATAGCATTTTTAAAACACAAACACAATTTATCATTGTCAAAATAATAGTTTAAAATGTTCAAACTACCCCATTCAATATAGCTTACATAATTTATGTTTAAAAGTTTACCAACATTTTGGTCATTTCTCCTCATAACATTGAGTGAAATTATGTTTGCTTACATATTAAAAACAAGTTAAATTTTAGCTTCAATGTGTTATATCAAAAATACACTTAAAAATGGCATATATAATTTTCCAATGAAAATGCATTAAAAAAAATTGCTGGAAAAAATGATTTGGGCCCAAATCGTTACAATCTAACCCGTAAGCAAAACCAATTTCCCTTTAAAATATCTCCAACAATCTATCACCTGTAAAAACAAAAATCTGTTCCCAAAATAAAACATTCATGCATTACTGATTTCCCAAAGCAAACTCTAGCATCTGTATTAATAGGTAAACATTGTCACAAAACACGGTCAGCAGTCAGCAAGGTCAGGTCACAGAGAGGCCATTTACACCACGCTCAGCATTCCTCAGCCTACAAACATGCTGAGCTGACTTCTGCCACTGCAACTAAGCCTGTGCAATACCCTGAAATATGAACATGAACACCTACTCTAATCATTAACAGTATTAACCATTTGTAAAAATCCCCATCTGAAAAAAAATATATTACTATCAAATTAAAGTTTAAACTCAAATATATTTCTAAAACAATACACCATAATACACTATGAATAATTAACTATCCCTCATACTACTTCTATAAAATATAATATATTGATCCACCATTCACTGCATCTACTGCGCATAAAGAGCTGAAACAGAATAGTTTGACAACATGTGTCCGCCACATTATTCGCACAATATACACTCTAGAGTAGAAATAGCAGGTCTGCAACCACAGAATCACATCTTCGAGAAACCTGGGAACTACAAGATCCCAGATACAACATATATTTAACCAGGCAAATACACACACTTGTGCACAGCAAACAACATCTGAAACACACATTACACATGTGCACCCAGCACAGAACAAATAAAAACCTTGTGCAGCTAGCACTTAGCATACAGCACAAAAATACCTCGTGCACTCAGCACATAACAAAAATTCACCTTGTGCTCCCAGCACGTAACAAATGAAAACCCTGTGCAGCCAGCACAACACATAATACCTCGTGCATCCAGCACGCAATGCTTAACAACCATGTGCACTTAGCACATAACGCAAAAACTCTCGTGCTTCCAAACACGATACACAATAAACTCAACTAACACATATCGAACTCACGTGCAACCCGCACATGACGCATAGAACACTCGTGTAACCGAACACAAACACATATCGAACTCACGTGCAACCCGCACTTGACGCTTAGAACACTCGTGTAACCGAACACGAACACATATCGAACTCACGTGCAACCCGCACATGACGCATAGAACACTCGTGTAACCCAACACGAACACATATCGAACTCACGTGCAACCCGCACATGACGCATAGAATACTCGTGTAACCGACACGAACACATATCGAACTCACATGCAACCCGCACATGACACATAGAATACTCGTGTAACCGACACGAACACATTACACTAGTTGTTTTGTTGTCATTCAAGATAGCGCTGTTCTGTTATGAAAGACAATCTGATTGGCTCAGTCTGCACTGCATATCTCGTCAGGCCTTCAATCATATCCTTTTATTTCTTGCATCTTAATTTAGTTCAGTTCAGTTCTTATCGTGATTATCTACTATTTGATGTCTTGACAATTCTCAATGTTTTTAGACATATTAAAATAATATTGTGTTTATTTAAAAATTGACTGAACATTATTATTATTATGCACTTTTTGAAGAAAAATGTTTAATAATTTATTTTTTTGATAATGTTCAGAATTCAGAATTATGTTTGAAATTCCAGATAGGGTTAGTTGCAAAACATTTTTTGCTGAAAATAAAATCATGACACTCTCTAATATTTTCATTTTTTACAATTTAGTTTCCGAGAATCTGAATAAATTTGTTCCTTGCAACTCAATCAACGGGTATATCACCAGACAATCAAAAGATTTATATATTCCTCAGGCCAGGCTATCAAAAATAATCAAAAGTTATAAATATTTGCAAATAAAACTATTTAATAAACTTCCAATACATTTTAGAAATCAGGAAAGTATTAATTTGTATAGGTCAAAATTATCAGATTGGCTTACAAGTCGTGCTTTTTATTCAGTTGATGAGTTTTTGCAGAATGAAGATTTTTTAACGCTTAAATGTGAGGCCAAGCAGTCTTGATGATTCTTTGTTCTTGTTATGGTCTTTTCCCTGTTAATTTTAAAGTTTTTATTATTACTGATGCTTTATCCTTTTAAGATTCTTTTAACTTTATTTTAACATTTTCATTTTCTGTAGAATATTTAATATTTTATTTAACATATGTAACAAAACATGTTGACCTTGTCTATTGTAATGTTTATATTACCAAACGACAATAAAGATTTATTATTATTATTATTATTATTATTATTATTATAAGGTGACGCTAGGAAGAGCTCGGCTCGAAAAAGCTCGAGCTCGAAAATATTTTAAAAAGCTCGGCTCGGCTCGGCTCGAGGTTGAAAATCACTATTCGCACACCCCTAATAATAACCTCCAACACAAAACAACAAGTGACAGCTGACCAGATATATTGCTATCAGTCTGTAACGTCAGTAAAGACAGTCTCAAAGGAAATCATTATTACCAACCGCTAAAACAAAATACTATTAGTTTTATGTAGCCTATTTACTATACAAAGTGACATTCACTGCTGCCCTAAGGGCCAAAAAGCCAATGCAAGCTTTTTTTCATAATTTATCTATACGAGGTTAATATTAGATAGGTGGCATGTGTTATATATCATTTTAAAGGGAAAAGAATAAAGATTAATAATACATAAAAAAATTAAAATGCAAAAAAAAAAAATTTTCAAGTCAGACTGCCCTTAAATTTTCTGTAACGAACCCCTAGTAAAAACTCTAACAGGTTCACCGACGAATTACTGCTAAGTTATCGGTTGCTGAGTTTGTAGGACTTTATTGTATTTTTGTAAAGGTCGCAACGTTAAATGTAACGACAGCTACTTTAAGATGGTGTTTGGTAATCCACCAATTCTTAAGTCCAAAATGTGCCAGTTAGGATTAGGCGAGTGTTTACTATACTATACTCCATTCTGCAGCTCACCTGCTGCTCGGATGATGTTAGTGTCAGCAGATGTTGCGTGGATTCTCTCGCCATGTAGTTCTTCCGCCAAGCCACGCCTTCCTTCACCGCCTCCTTCACCTTTTCTATCTGGTCATCCACATTGCTGAAGTGGAACTCTGTACTGCCCTGACAGACGTTTACAAAATCTGCAACCAAGTATATTGTTGAGAAGTGGTAAATCAAATCAAGGATGAGATACGAAGGAATCAACAACAAAAAACTCTGACTATAAAACAATCCACTTGTCCAAAAACGGCAAAAACAACTTTGGGTTGCTGATTGTTTAAAAAAATTTAACAAGTACATAAATATTAATAACTTGCCCGAAATATTTTTGTTGGGTTGGCGTGGTTGAACTGTTTCCTTTGTCTGTTGACTTTAAAATTCAAAGTCATATAAAATGTACCGTACGAGTATTTCTTATACAAGGTCTACCGGCAGCAAACTCGACTACATCCCCTTCACCCGCCACGGAACTGGTTCAGCTCGGACATTTCGCACCACCAATCGTAGGTCAGGTTGGTGGTCGTGGACCTTGTTGGCCGCGGACCTTGGCGCGTCCCCTTTCTTTGTCGTCGGGTCCTTGGCATGTTTAAACGAAAATATAATGTAAAACTTTTCTCCCGTAGTGTCCTATAGGTAACATTTCTTTGCCGGGTTTCTAATTATTTTTAAAACATGCAAACTGTTTACATTTCAAAACCAAACAAAACAGCTGGGATTTATTTTTTTTAAACTAATGTATCGACATCTGTTTCAGAATATAATAACATTCAAATGAATCACAAATGTTAAATGTCAAATGTTATCCTTATGGAAGCAGGGGCGGACTGGGTACTCTATTAGGGCGTAAACCTTGACCAGCCCGAAGGCACCTACCGGGGGGTCTGGGGGGTATGGAATACCCCCCTGTACAGAGGGGGGTCCGAGTATACCTGTAAACTCGCATTTTTAGGCAATCTAGAGGCATTAACAGTGGAAATCAGAAATCTGATCACTGACACCATTGGTCAATGTTTGGTTAAACAAATTTAGACTATTTACCTACACGACTTGGCGCTATTCTGACAGTAAATATCCTAACAAAAATAAAAATACAAACGATTTTCTTAGGTTCTTTCGTATTATATTTGTGTATTTTCACTATTTTCCCTTGCATGACTTGGCTGCATGCATACATTAAAAATCATATGCTTCCTGTTTACAGCCTGAACCTGCAACTGCTGTATTTTTTGGCACTGTAAATAACAGAAGTTATATATTTCAGATTTATATGAAATTATTTTAACACAAACAATATGCTTTCACTAAAAAAAAAACAATTTATTGACAAACTGTTTTAGCATTACATTAAGTCAAAACTGTAACCCTAAAGTAGGCCTACCTAAGCTATTTCTACAAACGAAATGGAAGCCATAGCCTAGAGAGAACTACGAAGGTATTTTGGGCTGGCTATGTGTAAATAAAATAGGAAAGTTGACCAAATTAGTGCCATAGTGCATATTGAAATCATTAATTAATAGGCGGTAGCCACATATTAAAATACTGTTTACTGTTTAACCTTTACTGTGTAATGGTTAAGTTAACAAATACACTGTCACTAAATCTAATTTTAATTTTGTAAAAGTAGTGATTCTACAATACTACAATCGTTCATGTTTCCTGCGGGTAAAGAATATAAAAATAAATTGAAGCTTTCGACACAGAGACACAAATCAGACACTCACTAAAGAGGGACACATTTTAATTGGCAGCTCACACTCTTGTTTTATTTATTACATGCACGGCAAACGCCATTTTACAAAAGAGTTGAGTTGACATTGGTAAAAATTAAATGTGACTTAAAGCATAGTGTGAGCAATAATTAAATATTATAACAAAAAATATGAAATAATATTAAATTATCTTCACTAGTTTTTTACCATAGACGACAATACATCGGGACACTGACCGAGACCGATGTCGGATGCAGTCGCAGTGCAGTTTTTTTTTCGGATTCGGCGTAAAATGACGCGGGAAGAGGACAGCTGTTTTTAAGTAGCTCAGACCACAGCACAGATTAGTACCTTCCACTCGGAGTAGGCCTACACGTACGAGAGAGAAGAGCTGCTTTGCTCTCGCTTGTCGACAGTGTCTATTCAGGTCTCACACCCGACTTTATGTTTTCCTATTCACTGCTGAAACTTTTACTCGAAGTTTTTACTCTTGCTTTCTAAAAATACGTCTTGTCTCATTTAAAAAAAAAAAAATTATGAATTTTTCCTTTAACGAGGGCGCAAATGTTGGAATTTTGAGAAGGCGTATCGGCCCACCGGCCGGTGGGCCGGCGGGCCAGTCCGCCCCTGTATGGAAGGAACTTTGAGGGCAGCCCACGCCCTTAAAAAGATATATTTCTAAAATCTAAAGCCAGTTTGCACATCTACACACCTAGACGAACATTTTGGTATATATGTAATATGTGGGGTTAAATCTTAAAACAAAAAAGCCTTATTGTTCACAAAGTTTCATGTCGCGTATTAAATATATAGATGACCTATACAAAATGTAACTGGTATGGCATTTTTTGTAAAAAGACAGGCCATAAAATGTGGAAAGGTTTTATTAGGCCTACATAATAATACCATAGACTAATCAACACGAGTAGACTTCCCATCCCATTTTAAATTTTGAAGCTCGTTTTTCGTGTCTAGTTCATGTCTGGCGACACTGATTGCTAGTATTGATGAAATTTTGTTTCTATTATTTCATCTATGATAATACTCTGTTTCCTCTTGGAACACAAAATAGTTTTCCTAAAAACATATTTCTTAGCAATCTTTTAAATTATTTACACAAACTGGGGGAAATGTGCTGGAACTTTAGCAAGTCTAACAGGCAGATCCACTGTTAAAGCTGTACCGTTGTACCTTTAGAGACTCCAGAGGCGGAGTAGCTGCCAAGGTGAGTGTCGGAGAGCAGCACGAGTCCACAAAGGTCGTTGGAGTAGAGGGCCAAAGCAGTCTGAAGTCTCTGCGGCTGTGTTCTGCGAACAAATACTGAACCTTAGCCCCACAGCCTCTATAGACTGTGCAGTGATCTGAACATAGCAAGTTACCTTTGCGACCTTAGTCACACGGGCAAACTACTATTGACCATCGACATCTCCTGCAATCGTGGAAAAATAAAAAATGTCTCCCGCAATCACGGAAACATCATCATTGTCTCCCGTCATCACGAGAACATTAATATTGTCTTCTGCATTAAATCAATGTTAGCTAAGCAATACATTTCTCAATTTAACATGCTTCTCAGATAATTTGACCGTTCTACTGTTCCGAATATAGTCCCGGTCCTGTATGGGACATATTAGCAGGGTTGTACTGTGTTAAGTTTTGATGTGACTATTCCATTATTAGGTGGAGTGAAGGAAACAGACACAATTTACTTTATGAAATTTATGGTTAGAATCATCATCTATCCGCTCTGCACCTTGAGATTTCTCCGACAACCTCTTTCTTCTTAATTTTTTTTTCAGAACGCTAGGCACGAGTCCAGGATTGTTTTACACATTACTTCAGGCTAGAGATCTAGGGGTTGTGGCACTATCACTTAGATAGAATCCATTAGTAAATCGCGGGACTTGAACCTGGGACCTCAGGAACCGAGGTCCTGCGCTCTAACCACTCGACCAGCTTGCTTCCCAAACAACACCTCTATTAGGTCAGCAATTCCTTAACCTGTATAACCCTCTGTATATCTGGGTATTTTGGATGCAAAACCTTTCTCACCCAGTGTTTTCCCCTTACCCAGCAGTGTTCCTCCGCAGCTGACAAAAGTCAAGGACGTCCGTGCAGAGCAGTCGTATGTTGTGCATCTGTTTCATCTGAGAGCCGAGGTGAATGGTGAAGCTCTCTTGCATGACAGGGTGGTGAGCGTCGGAGATCAATTCACTGAACGTTCGGTCAGCAGTCACTGACGGAGGTGAGTTGCTACACATTTAAAAAACTTAGAGGATTTTTTGTAAATATGTCTATATAATTGCTGGACAAAATACAATATAGATGTTGAATGGTGAAAAAATTTATCAAATATGGCAATATTGGCAATTTGACTCTTCATCCGATTGTAAACTTTGAAGCTGAAGGTTGTTTGGATGTCGGTTTATCTCCACTTGAGGTTTCTCTTGATTTTTTAAAGGTAATACCATCCTGTATGTGGTTTAGCCTACTCCATGGTTACAAGGCTAGGGGCCGAGTTATGGACTAATTGTAATTTTTGGATAAGCAAACCTCTTCTTAAGGGATCTAAAGAAATTCTTCTTAGAAAGTGACTAGAGGCTTATCAAAGTAATATACTCAAAGTTTGGACACTCACATTGGTGTAGTGGCTGACGTCTGCTTATCCATCAGCCATTGACGATAATGTCTTCGCTGCGATTCTTTGATGGCGTCCACCTAGGAATGAAACTTGGTATTAAAATGCATACATGTTGTGTGCTTTGGTTATAACAAATGAACTCGATTAATCTGCATGGAATTGTTACAACCCCTCCAGTTTCTTAAAAATACCTTATAATGGCGCCTCGATGAGTAATGGATGACTAATAGTCATAGAGTATCTGGTGGGTTCTCCTTTCCTCGCAATTGACTTGATTTTTCGTGAATGTACTGTTTGGCAAATGGCAATAAATTATTCTTATTCAATTTGTTTCTTCACAGCTACAAATATCATTTAAGGTTGGAGTAAATTGCACTCTAGGGAAGAGTAGCACTCTAGGGTTAAGCTATTTATTAAGTAGTGGATTAAAGCGTAAGAATCTCTGTGCTAGATGAAAAATGTTTCAAGTGATTTATCTAGTACAAATACAAAAGATATTTTTATTCCTTGCCTTGGATACCTATTTTATTATAATATTTATTGATTTTCACTGTTTTCAGGCTTGCACAAGAATCAGCCCTACCTGACTATTCCACTGTGCGTGCATAAGACTCTGCTGTTCCATGTGTCGCCCGGCCAGCTGGTTAATCTCCGCCTCAGTGCTGGTAACATTGACAGCGTCCACAGCTCGGCACATTTCTTCGGTCTGTCTAAATACACACTTACATACAATACACATGACATGTCCATACTCTATACCGATAACTGTAAAATATGTATATATTAGCCTATATTTTTTGAGTTTAGTAGCATATAAGAGGATTTCAAATAATTACTTTCAGTGTCTTTGTTTCTGATCCCTGCATCCTTAACAATTCATCAGTTGTTGCTACTTTACAGAAAGGTGGAAAATTCTAGTTAGTCTTGTGAACATTTTCAACCCTTTTAAGTAGCCTAAAGGAATGGGGTTTATATCGAATAGAAAGTTAAGTATGTAGTATATTCAGTATAATTTTTAATTGGCACCAAAATATAGTTGCAGCACCTGAATACTACTGCTTTTACACATGGAATTTAATGATTCCGGGACAGGAATCCTGCACATGTATTGTAATCTTCATCT
This sequence comes from Macrosteles quadrilineatus, assembly GCF_028750875.1. Taxonomy (NCBI): domain Eukaryota; kingdom Metazoa; phylum Arthropoda; class Insecta; order Hemiptera; family Cicadellidae; genus Macrosteles; species Macrosteles quadrilineatus. The sequence goes on along the minus strand of NW_026542597.1, from coordinate 35,811,758 downwards.
TGTCTGTAAAGTTTGTGGTGTTACTCCCCAGAAGACAAAGATTGGCAATTGTTGGTGTTTGCCTCCATGCCACACCGGTACAACACAGCCTCCCCACTTTTAAGGTAGTTTTTATATGTACCTTTCTGTGAGCTGAGCTACTTGCTTATCTCTTTCAGCAATTACTTCTGCTACAGCTATTGCATAGGAATGTTCTTGCTCGAGAATCGTCTCTAACGCAGGTGAGTGAACCAGTTTGTGATAAACTGCAGAAAACACGTCTGCGTCGTTAGCTCCAGACTTTTCACCATACTCAACTGTGTTCTGTAAAAAGAACCAATATCGCTTGAAAACAGTTAAAATAAATACAAAAACAGCCCTTGTTTGTGGAAAATTTAATGACATTTTTTAAAACTTGAAATTAAGAGTGAAAATTGAGCTAATACCGATACTTTAAATACATGAGCAACTTGAATGCATACAGATTTTAAAAAATACACCCATAAAAATATATATATTGTTATCAATCCTTGCTAGGATGTCTCTGATTAAATACCGTATATTCGGTAAAAGTATAATTTTCTACCACATTTACACAAAAAAATAGGCCTTGTTCAATATGTTTAATTCATGCTCAGTACCCATGATATTACACTGCTAAATTACCTTACTAATAAAAAACCTTACGTAGACAAAAATAATTATTATGTCTTATTACAGAGAGGATTTTTTCCTCAGTGAAAATACAAAATTGTTAAAGTGTATGATTTAGTCAATAAAATGTTAGGTCTAAGCAAACTCTTTTACCTCTTTAAAACTTTTCTCCCAGAACTTAATAACATCTTCAACATCAGTTTCATTTGACAATGACTTTTCAATCTCTTTTTCAGCCAGTTCATCAAGGAATTCAATAGTTTCTTTCTCAACGAATAGCTTCAGGGATTTCTCTAATTCTGAAACAATTCAGACGCACACAATCAGAGAGAGAAATAAAAATTTATGAGAACTCTAACACGCCTACTGGGTATATGCTTGTCATAGTTGTTTACTGTGAACCTTATTAAGACAAGACTATAAGTGAATGGAATTATTCCTTTATTTATATAGCCTATAGGCCCTTACAGCTTTCTTCTCGTGGTACTAGCCCAATTTTACAGAAACTTAACCTGCTTATTTACTCAACTCTAAAGGCCTTTTCACACCGGCGTACTGGACGTACAGTACGTGGTCCTTCCACACAGCACAGAAACTTCCAAAGCGTCCACTCGTTCATTTGGAGTCAGAACAGTAACACCATCACTTATTACTAGTGTATTATTATTAATGTTATTAGTGCATTTGTTTTATCTGTGCATATATGTATTATCCGCAAGTTCATTGGTGTGAGCCAGGGATTTCCGTTGCATGGATTAACGAACTGAGTGATAGCAATAGTGATGACGACCTAGTGTCGTTATACTCGGTTATGAAAAGGAGTAAGTGGATTCATCCCATTAATAAAATACAAAAGATAGTTTTGGAGAGTACCTTCACTTGATGCATGATCTGGAGCTAGATGAAGATAGATTCAAAACCTATTTTAGAATAACTCCAGATCAGTTTGTCAAGGTATTGTCAATGACAACAACAACAACAAACTGGACATGACGCGGGAGCGGAGCACGTGGTTTTGAAGTGTCTACTGCGCATGCGCTAGCCCATGAACGCCACAGACGTTTCAGAAAAATTGCTTCTGATTTGATAGCTCCGAGTGATTCAAACGAGACCGTTGCGGACGTCCAGGAAGTCATGGATGTGCGGTGTGAATGGTCTCATTTGATATCATGGTCATAGCTACTTGTTTAAACAAAATCTTACCGGACGTCCAGGACGCCGGTGTGAAAAGGCCCTCGTGACTGCCAGGTAGGCAAGTCACTAAGCAAAGTTGGTAAAAAAGTCTATTAAAAATCCCGCTCGGTCCTAAATTTGATCAGTATTTTAATGCAATCCTAAATATGTTACATTAGTTTTGCCCTTAATTTTAAAATTTCCAACAAAGTAGTTTGTTAATTTTTATTCTAAGTAATATTCTAAGACAACCATAATGGGTTTAGGATAGGTATTGTTCTTATAACTTATCATCACTTAAAATCTTTTGCACAAGAGATTAATAAAAACAAGTACAAATATAGCATTGTTCTCTAAAACTTGACTTTTTTTAAATCTATCACTGGTCACTGGATATAATGATGATTAAAACCCCCTATCATACTTACCATCTTCAACATAAGCTGGCAGTTTAAATGAAGTCACCAGTCTTTGAACCAGCTCAGAAATTGAGTCAGTGTACGGTATTTCTAAGGGAACATTGAGTCGGTACATGTTTTCTTTTGTACGCATAGGAAAAGTAAAAACATACTCAACCTTTTTCATACAATTATGATATCTTTCTTGCATATTTTCTTAGGTTTGCTGTTAGCCAATGAAAATATCTTTAACACAATTAATCTATATTATTCTTAAGTATATTTAAAATAAATGACATGGGACACCGGCAACGGAATAATTGAATGCAAAATTAACAAATAGGGCCTAAGGAGGAATGATACAAATTGGCAAAGTAGCCTGTGTTACAGATATCATGACATATACATCAGAAGATTAAGACACAAACACATCTGGCTTGAGTAAAATTTGTAGGATTTAAAACTGGTACAACAACGGGTGAAATTCAAATACAATTACATATCTTATCTAAAACTAATTACATTATTCTGTATTCACTTCTTATGCTTAAACCTAACCTAGAACATAGCAAAGTAAGTAAACAACAGTTTGAGTCTGAGTGACATTGACAGCTGGAAAACTGGAACTAGTGGAACTTGGAATTGGAAGAACCAAACCAAGCCATCGACTAACGACTGAATTCCTATACCTCCTTGATTTCAGTTGACGTTCCAATCCAATTATACTGCTACGATGATGTTATTCATCAACGTTGGTGTGGGAGCATTGGGTGGGTCATAGAACACAATGTAAAAATAAATGTAATATCCTACAGGTAAATGACAAAATTATTTAATTTTCAATGTTGTCATGGTGTAATACCTTCAAAATGTTGTGGAAAAGTAGCCCCTGCCTCCTGAAATTCATAAGAGTAAACGAAAAAAAAACCAATAAAAAGGTTAAATACCTGTAGTACCACGGCCGCCTTTAGGCGGCCGTGGTAGTACTGTCAGTGATCCTGGAATTTAGGAATTTAAATGTAATTTGAATTACGTGATCCAGAGGCTAAACATGTTTAAAAAAACCAGTTGGTGGGTGTCGCAATAAGCCCAAATCCAACCCCCTAATCACTGGTTGCAAAATTCTTAATACTCTGCAATACATTTATCAGTTATATAAGGATATTTAAATTCATTCATGATCGCATTGTATTGTAAAATTTGTGTTGGGTATATAGTATTCAATCAAATGAGATATTCTGGCCATCGAAATGTTTCTGCTTGTGCTGCCATCTTTGATTGCTTACTGACTCTGGCTGACTGCTTGGCTTTTATGAAACCAACTGTCAAAAATTTCTAGTAGTTCTAAGTACTTACAACCCCGACGGAAATTGAGAAAATTTGTTGTTTGTTTAGCAAAATAATTTATACCTGTATCTTTATTTGTTTATTACTTTGATAATATATATTTTTAGTGACTAATTAAAATGACGTCTGCGTTGTATCTGGAACAATACTTGGATAGTGAGTTGAATTTTCTCTTGTTTCTCATTTTGTATTTTGAACCTAGGCCTAGATTAAGCAGCCAAACACTTTCATTGTCACTTTTTAAAGGCTATTCCGTCTCTTAAAGACGTGTTAATAGCCCATTTATGTATTACAGTACATCTAGTCCCTAAGAATTAATGCTCAAAACCAACCTAGCCTAGGCCTACCCATTTTATATCTTAACCCCAACTAAGTTAGGGACACAATTTTTTTTAATGCTTAGGCCTAAGTTATTAATACACATTTATGGGGAAAATTCCTACTAAATAATTATGGCTTTTACAATCAATATAAGCAAGCTACAAGCCTACAGTTCGTTTCACAAGTGATAAACCAATAAAAGAGTAGGTTAGCAAAAGACATCTTTTGTATCAAAATGCATCTGCTAAGTTTAAATTAGTGTGCTTGCTCGTGCAGACGGCAGAACAGCTGGATGCCTTAGTTTGGTGAGCACATTTTCCTAGCTACAGGAAGGATTTTATCGGTTTATTATAAACAATCTTTTATTGACCGTTGAATGAACTTATTAGTTTCAATTGTTCGTTCATTTCTTCCTTAAACTCACTGGTGTCAGCTGTGCAATGAACAATCAAGTGGTCGGTAGGATCATTAATGATTTCTAACCAACAAATTTACCCAACTTAGCCTATAAGTTTTAAGTTACTCCTGGCGCGGCAATCGGGAAAAGTGCTAAGTTTAACGCCGGGTGACTCAATGTTTGTATACATGTGCAAGCTGGTTTTTCACTCGTGAAACAAACCGCACATTTGTCTACTGGGTCTGATGATGATTGGAGTGTCCAATCAAAGCCGCGCCACTTAGGCCTACCATCTTTACGTTGTATTTACTGTCTTGTAAGTTGACAGTATAAGTGTATATGTTTCAAGAAAGTTATTGGACATATTTTATTTACCATACTTAGCTACCGTAGGCCTAAGCTTCTATCTTCTTAAAAGTCCTAGGTTCAAACAAAAATGGGTTTTAATAATAGCCTTTTTTATTTTTATATATAAAACAGGTTAGTCTAATTACAGTAATTTTATTCAGGTCTGGAACACCTACCAATAGAGCTTCAACGAAATTTCACCTTAATGAGAGATTTAGACACCAGAGCTCAAAATGTAATGAAAAACATTGATAAGATGGCTGATGAGTATTTGGCAAATGTAAAATTGCTCTCATCAGACAAGAAGAAAGAAAAAATCAATGAAATTCAAGCTCAGTTTAATAAAGCTAAAGAATACGGTGATGACAAAGTCCAGCTTGCTATTCAAACCTACGAACTTGTAAGTATGTTAGGTAATAGGCCTAAGATGTAAGAAGATTTTTAAGCTCATTGTTCCCTAACATTCAATACCGTACCTACTTTAAAAAAATTTTAGTAAGCTATGAAAATTCAAATTTTTAACGCTTGAAAGGGTAATATGACTTTTCCATGCTTTAATTCAGTGAGATATTTTACTAAGGTACAGTAAGATAACTTATTGTGTTGGCCGAAGCTCTAACCTGTACAAACATTTAACTTACTAACCTTTATATACTGTACATTGTACATTTAAAACTAAAATCAAATGTCATCAACCTATGACATAGTCAACTTAGTAAGTGGCAAGGGGTATACTGTTCTATATTAGGTACATCAAAGTATTAATCATAGATTACATTAAAGTATTTACCAACAAAGTTAGGTATATTTTAATTTGATCAAAATCATAATCTTCACCAGGTTGATAAGCATATCAGAAGATTGGATTCGGATCTAGCAAGGTTTGAATCAGAGATCCAGGACAAAGCGTTAAGCAATACCCGGAACCAAGAAGAAGCCGATCCCAAAAAACGTGAGTTGTTTCATTATATTTCAGTATTGGTATGTGATCTGACTACCGGTATATTATTCTTTTAAATATCCCATGCCTTCTTCAAAACCTGAATATTGATTTTTTTCTGTACAAATTTAATTAGGCCTACCCTATGTCTCAGGATATTTGCCTGCTGCAACTGTAGTGACGATAGATGTACGGTACCTACATTTTACATTCAACGGTTTCGGTTGGTCTTCGATTTTTAGTGTGTGTCGTAAAATGTGATCTCAAGTACATGTTTAGGCCTACCTATTCTCTGTCATCTATAATTTATTATGGATCAACTTTTTTTATACACTTGTAGGCAAAAAGTTATTGTTTTAGATAGAAATAGTTTATAAACTATAGATTAACTTACTTCAATTACCCAATCTAATTTTATTTTTAAGGAGGTCGAAAGAAGCAAAAAGAAAGGGAGAAGAAGAAGCGTGTTGGTGCTGGGAGTAGTGGTGAAGAAGATGGAGGCAAAACCGTCAGGAAAAAGGCCAAGAAAGGTAAATATTACGAATGCCATGTTACTACCGATAGGTAGAAGCTGGTAAAGAGGTTATTGAGATGTTGTTCCTTTTACCCGTCTGTGTGGCCAATCAATCCTATGAGGGTTATTGACCTCACCAACAATAAAATCTGCGATCTGTCTGAGATAAGTATTTAAATTTATTTATTTATCTTCTTCATAGCATGTTATTTGATTTATTATTAGGTAACAACTATTTTGAAAGTAGCCTATATCCAACCTTAAATAATTGAAATTGAAGTGAATGGGTTGATCAGTCATGTGGGGTTGAAACTCCAACATAAGTCATAGTGTTTGAGGGATGATTGCTGACAAAGAGGTTATTGAAAGGTACAATTTCTAAACATAACCCTCATATTATGGTAATGACAGAAATATTTTTTTAGAAAGATGAATGACGATATGTGTTTTTTATCGCAGGTGGTGGCAAGAACAGCAGTGGGCCGGCTAAAGGAGCGTCGGCCAGTACCAGTGTGGTGGGGGGTGAGACTGGCCTGGCTGCAGTGTTGCCTGGACTGGCTGGTATTACACACACGGCTGATGTGCTTGACATGCCTGTAGACCCTAACGAGCCGACTTATTGTCTCTGTCACCAGGTGTCGTACGGAGAGATGATTGGCTGCGACAATCCTGACGTGAGTATGATGTGTGAAAACTATCACAATACTGGAAGTTCCCCTCTACTAATTGCCATAAGATTTAAGGATTGTTCTTTGTATAGCAAGCACCTGAATAACAAAGATACCACTGTGGCTCATTAAACTCAGAAACGCTATTCACAATATTTCGCAGTCAGTTACGACATGTCAACCAAGGAAGGTTTGCGGTAAGAAGGAAGATCTTTCTTCCTGCTTTCAACAATAATAATAATTCTTAAAACCTAGGCCTTGTGCCCTTTGTTACATCATTAAGCTCATAGTAATTAATTTGAATTGAACCCTTTTGTAATGTTAATCCCCCTCTGGTCAAATTCAAATACTTCAAAGTTGTTCCAAGTAAATATCCCAACATCCGCAGAACAGTCCAATATGCATATGGGCCCAGTCTCGTAACTTAAAGGCTTGCTGGCTGAAACTAAACTATCTAAATTATCTTTTTTCGCCTAACTTAAACTCTACGTTTTGTTTCAGTGCCCCATCGAGTGGTTCCACTTCGCTTGTGTCGGTCTCACAACCAAGCCAAAAGGAAAATGGTTCTGTCCCAAGTGTCTAGCTGACAAGAAGAAGAAATAAGCCATCCAACATGTAAACATACCTTTGGTATTAGAAAGGTTAATAGACAACAAGACAACTATAATTGGTTGGTGCCTGTTAAAATTCAGATAGGTACCATGCTAAGCTAACTATCTAAATCAAGATTTTATGACTTAAATTGCTATATTTGCAATTTCACATATTTTCAAGTAGTTTGACTTTCATCAAGAGCGTTTTCTTATGACTGATTATTCTTAATGTGTTTTTAGTACAGTAGAGTCTCGGTTATCCAACCTTCCAAGGCAATCATCTGTCATGATGTCATCTTGAACATCTGCGATTACGACACAATTATCAATATGTCCCACGCTCGCGGTGCGATCAACACATCCCGCGGTCAGAGTGCCAGTGTGAAGATCTTCTGTGATCTCAGCGCCATAGTCAACATGCCTAACAATCATGGCACCATTGTCAACATGTCTCCCGGTCACGGCGTCATCTTAAACAACTCCTGCAATCTATGTCCCAATTGTCAACATATCCAACGCTTATGGAGCAATCGTCAACATATTCCACAGTCACAGCACTGTTTTAATCGTATGTCTTGTGGTCACGGCGCCATCTTGAAAATCTTCTGCGATCAAGTCACAATAAATTGTCAACATGTCCAATGCTTGCGGCGCGATCGTCAACTCATCCTGCAGTCACAGCGCCAACACGAATGTGGTATTTTTCTAACTAATAATCGAGACTTAGTGTTTTGACAAAATCATCCTTGTATATAATACCGGTACGTGAAGGCGATTTCTACGACACTACTCCTCCATTAATAATGGACAAACTTTTACAAACGATGTGTCAAAATAAAGTATTTTTTGTGTAGACACCCCCTTTCACCAATTCCTGAAACAAAAGTCCTCGGGCTTTTCCCCACAGGCCATCAAAATCCCAATGTATTTCTTATGAAGAAAAGGGGTGTTTACTTAAACAGATGGATAATTTGTATTAATTACAGCTGTTCATAGTAAACACATGATAGATGGAGTGGAGTGATTGACTGATTGATTACCGTACATTATCTTTGATTTGACTCTTTTAAGTCATCGGAAATTATGACTATTGGTTTTGAAATAACGCCTGTAATACTTTGCAATTGCTCGAATTCGAGCAAAAGGTGCACTAGTACCTTAAAAGTGCTAACTCCAAAATAGAGCACTACCATCGCCTGTTGTTTAAAGGCTAATAAATAATATCTTTGGTCATTTTTAAGATTGTTTTCCAAATGTTTTGTTCAAAGCTTAATACGAGGGGATCATCATCTAATTGTATTAGTAGAAAAATTAGCAAAGTTTACTTGTGTTAAAAGCTGATTTATAAGTTATAGATCATTATTTATAAGTTACTGATCATTTATAAGTTACTGATGATTTATAAGTTTGTTTTGTATCTTAATCATTTAGTCAATTTAATCATTTTTAATTTTTATAATGAATTTTTAGATGATCTGAATCATATTTGCATTTTAACCCTTTATTAATAAAATGAATAGGCCACAGTAGCACCAACAGAGTAACATAACCGAGCTTAACGCTTTAGGCTCAACAAGAAGACTGGCTCGTTTATTAAGGTCCAAATAATCACAAGTTATGGTTTATCACAATCTAGTAAAAATATAAGTTCAAGGTGACTTAACTTGTTAGGTTTAGTTTTAATGTGAAACTTTAATTGATATTAATATCTAGTATTAGTCGAAATTTGTAAATATTGTACATAATAAAACCAATATTTATTTTGTTATTTTTGTGTGACTTGTCTCAGAACGATTGACTAAAGATTCTCTTTACCTGTGTTCCAAGGGGGTTTCTTAACTGCTTCAATTAATGAAAGTCCTCACTAATATCTTTGACTATCAATACAACAGTATCCAATAGTCAATGCTAATATTTAAACGTGAAGGTGCTGCATAGAGGTTTTTGTGAAAGTACTGAGTTAAGGTTTAAATTATGGGAAAGACAATTAATTTATTTTACATAGTATCTTCATAAAATGTTTGTTGACAGTACCTACAACCCTCAAAGACTTGAATAAACTAGATGAACTCAGGTCTTTAAAAACCTGATCATATAAAACATAGTTATCTGAGGCAAGTAGATATTGTTATTTGTTATGAAATATCACAACAACAGTTCAAATGAATGTGTTTTTTACGAGCTCTGTTAAGTGTAAACACTTTTTATAAGTAAATAAATACGTTCATCTTAATCATCTCAATATTTATTTCACCTGTTTTTCTTGAATAATGGATTTTGAAATTTTTAACTGACTCCAAGCGGAGTATTTTGGTTACAAAGTAAGTTTTGTGGATAGAGTAGTAGCCTAACAACAAAGGTAGATGTCTGAGGAGCAGGAGATGATTAACAACCAAATCAGTGACATGTTTTATATGTATTGTATTTTCATTTATTTGTATTTTCTCAATAAATTAGAAAAGAGACTAGTAACATAGCTGCAGGAGACAAACCAATCTCTGAAACTTGTGGTAAATTACGACACCAGGAGTCTTAATCTATGTTTCATATAAAAATGTTCATTTCTACTTATTTACAATTACATCATTTTTACAACTATACAATCCACAATACACAACTACAGTCAAATTCAGTATAGAGAAAGAGATTCTTTTCATTGATGAAATACTCTTTAAAAAAAGAGAGCTGTCTCCATTAATTATGTCAGGCTTCTAATATTTTTGGTACTTTTATTTCAATTAATTACTAATTATTGTAGCCTTTAACATTTAAATTAGGACATCGCTAAACTTGGAAAAAACTTGATTTCTATTAACAGCATTTTTAATAACGCAAAACCAAAAAAATATGATATTAAACAATTTTGACAAGTAATTATTGACTTATTGTATTAGTTTTAAACACTACCTGAAGATGGAAAAATAGTTTTTAGAAGCTCATGTGGAATTAAAAATGGTATATTTCTTAACGAGAATAGAAAGTGAGTACATATTTAAGACCATGTTTGAAGTGCGAGATTTCTTGAGCAGTTCAAATAGTCAAGAGTGTTTTGAACGTTACTTTTCGCTACTGGTAAACTACAAAGACTAATTTTCTCAATTAAACAGAAATTGGATACTTCTTTATTATAGTTAGGGACATTTCAAAACTCATAGCATATTATAGGTCATGCCTTCAATTTAAAGTTAATATTAAGTTTTGTTGTTGAAAATTGAAACAGATGACTAATTAATAACAAATCTTTGTTTGTTACGTCGGCAAAATCCAAAGTTAACATTACTTTTGCATGAAAACATTCTTTTTCCGTAGTAAACAATGTAATGATGAATTTTCAGGTAATGTAATGTGATGTAATGTAAGGTAATGTAACATGTAATGTTCACAGTAGTGTAGCGGAAAAATTATTATTTGCCTTTTGTACCTTCAAATTTAGTAGGTATTGCATTACAGGCTAATGTAATTTTGGGTTTTGCCAGCCCTTTGTCACCAATCACCATCAAAACAAAAATACAAAAAATAAAATTGGGAACTCCCTAGTACTAGGTAGCCTTATATTAACCATAAGAAATCAGAATTTAAGATTATCCCATATAAAATATGAACACCCGTAAGATATTGTGAATACCAGCAAAGTTTTCTAACATTCCACATTGGACTGTTATAGTTCGGCCGCTTAGAAAGCGACCTGCGCGCTAATGCTAAACCAATGCTAGAGGAGGTCGCTTTCTAAGCGGCCGAACTATAGTGATAGATTGATAGAAAAAGCTTTCCCATCTAGCTATCATAGACTAACCAACACAAGTAGTCTTCTTATCCAATTGTAAATTTGTTGGTGACACTTATTGCTAGTGTCGACGAAGTTTAGTTGATATATTCTAGGATTAATTTCAAGACTTAAGTAGGCTAACTTTCAACAACCGTATATGTTGCAATGGCAGGAGGTAGGCTACTTACTCTAAAGACTTTTAAAACTCACTACATTATTTACACTGGACATGTATGGAGACAAGAAAATGTCTATAGCTAAAACTGTAGACCAGTATAACCCAGAAGGCAGGAGACCACTTGGCAGGCTGAGGCTTTGATGGAAGAGCCAGGTTCTGAGGGAGTGGGATTGCTGGGTAGTTGGGGGGGGGGGGGGGGCGTATTGGGAACCACCCCCGAGACAGCTGAAGATAGAGAGCAGTGGGGAGGCATTGTTGGCAAGGCCAAAAACCTTAGGTTTCAGAGGCCAAGGAGGTACGGTACCTAAGGTAATTATTTACAAGAATAACTCCACCATTGATAGATTAGGTTTGGTTTCGATCCTTCAATCACATGGTAGTTTTTCCCACAATATTTCATGGGTTTTAAAGCATTTTACACCATTAAGTTCTCAGATTCAAATACTTTTTTGACGAGGTACTCAGTTTTTAACTCTTCGTTTGGTCTTTTAGCTCTTCCGGAACACAACACTTTGAGGGCAACACTTTCCAGTTGTAATCGTAGAATTTTCTTGTCTTCTTTTCATTCTCACACAGTTTTCCCGTGTTGACTATGTTGGAATACAACTCCTTCATATTCTCTGGTGTCTGTTTGTGAGTCACTAAGTAGCTGTTATTGCAGCCACGTGAGAGATATTCCGTGTCAAATCTCACGTCGTGTTTTCTTGTGATGTTCAGGGGAGACAACCAAACACCTACTGATACGTCTTCACTCAAGTATTGCCTGGAAAATAACATCTCGTTAACTTTCAGAGTAAGTTAGTTATGTTATTGCAGTTTGTAGGTAGGCTACTAAAGAGAGGGTGCTTTTAGAAAGTTAGGGATTCGCTATGAGATTCTACTCATAATGTATCAGTAAATAGCCTAAGGATTTACAAAAGAAAAAAAACTATGTCATAACTCAAAGACCAAGTTTATTCCATTATTGGATTGAATTTAGTACAGTTGAGAGCAATAATTTAAGTTTGAACATACATGGTACTGTACCAAATAGGCCTATCTAAATAGCTTACAAAATGAATTTTTCTAACTTAATACCACAGTAGGCTAATAAGAATTATTATTATTGAAGGCAAAAGTCGTGAGCATAGCCAAAAACAAAACCTCTCTTGGGGACATGTAGATATCTTCAACGTCTCTCACAGTCACGGAAACATCATTACAGTATTGTTTTCTTGTGTTGCGACCATATTTTGAATAGGCCTATTGAATACCGAAATTTAATCTTTTTCCGGGATTGTGACAATGTCCAAGCAACCAACTATGACAACAACAATGTGATATTTTATTTAATATTTCTCGACTTGCTACCTACGTGATCACAGCAACTAACATCAAAACCATGGTTGTAGGTGCAACTTATTTTTGAACTGGGATGAAAGTAAGTTAAAGGTAGGCCTATAAATAAATCACTGTAGGCTATTTGTCTTACGTTACCAGTTCAGGGGCACGCCACAACAATGAGCTATAGTTTTCATTAACATATTAATCTGACGTCCTCAAAATCCTGTAACTTAAGTGTCCGATAATTAAAAATCAATAAGCCTAATAGTTCTTTACTTACCCTAAGAGTCTTTCATTTTCTTTAATATAGTGAACAAGTGATCTGGATAATACATATCCTCCTCCTAATGCATATGGCAAGTAACGATCACAAAGGAACCAATTCTTTTCTTTCCATTTGCCAACTTGTTTCACATGAGCTCTTCCATCAAAATATCCCCAGTATAAGTCTTCATATTTAATTAACTTATTTTTCAGTTCATCTACTACTTTTGGAATTAGAACAAATGAGTCATCATCACACTTTAAAATATATTTATAGTTGAATTCAGATTCAAACCAGACAAATGCCTGCAAGACTTTTTTAGTTAACGTCTTGTAGTTATCAGATATCGACAAGAGAAATAAGTCATTATACTTAATTTGTTCTTTTTGCAGCTTTGATATCTTATCACTTGGCAGCCCAGAACTGCCTATGATAAAGAAATATTGGACATCTGTGTAATCCTTACTCCACATCCCCCAAGAATTTCTAATTGCAGCTCTTTGAACAAAATTGTCTGCTGCGCTAACAATCACAATTATAAGAAAGTAGTTTATGGCACTAAATAGTTTTATATTTTTTGCATTCTTCACAGATATTTCAAGATCTGATGATATCACATTTGGTTTGTCATTAAGGCCTAGACTTAAAAAGTTTAATGTTATAATACAACCTAAAATAAATGAACCAATACCAATTACAATGTCTTTCAGTCTCATTTTGTGGACAAGAAGTAAGAATTTAAAGCCACCAAATAATTTACTCTGCATCATCAGAGTCAAAACGAAAACACTTTAGGCCTAGTAGGCTATAACAGTATTAACAGTCCCAATTTGAAAGACTATTCCTAGTTTAGGCTTAGCCTGACGATTGATTTGTTTTTTGAATTTATTCATGAACAAAACTAGGCCTATCCAAAATATTAAACACTTTATGAATTTTCATTGGTTTGGACGAAGAATATTTATCTTGAAGGAACTAAAATTCTTAGGACATTCTTGGTGATTACAAATTGTACACACTGTGCCATAAAAACAACGCCTAATCACAAACAACCTAAACAAAACACTGATAGAACTTTACTTTCGTTCTGCTTTCTGTCTGCTACGCTCTAGTGACACTTCTGTTACTGTCACTGTTGACACTGTTGTGTTGTTTTTCAATAGAACAGCTGCTCACTTAGAGGAAGTCAGTACTACCAACAACAATACTTTTTAGTAGGATTGTATGTAACATCATAGATTAAAAAAGTAGACAACAAGTGTCTATACTCCTTTTATCTATGGTAACATTTAAATATGTGGTAAAAGTACCTTTATCTGGACCATCTGAAGCGGAAAGTCAGTCTAATGGTAGCTATGTTTGTTTAATATTAGGGATGGGGTTTTTCAATAGTTTTTCTTAACATTCAAACTAGCAGCCGTATTTCAAAACTATTTTAAATAAATAAAACGATAAAATAATGATTATAACTACCTACGTTTATTAAAATATTTAAATACTGCTGTTTTGAGCTTGCTGTCATAAGCTTATTATAGTCTATGTTCTATGGTCTGATGTTCTATGGTAGTTCAAGTAAAAATTCATGAAGTATTGTTATTACAAAAAAAGGTTATTAGAATAGTTATGAAGGCTGATAGATTAGCACACTGCAAACCGCTATTTAGAGAGTTTGGTGTCATGACAACAGTAAATTTGTATATTTTCCAACTTTTATTGTTTACCCACAAAAATAGGGACAATTTATTATGATTGTAAAAATGACATAGTTTTAACACTAGAAACTGTAGAAAAATAAATGTACCACAAGTTCGTTTAGAAAAAACTAGGTCCGGACACATTGTTATGGGCATTAGGCTTTATAACCGATTACCAACGGCTGTGATTTGTTTAGATGACAAGAAGAAGAAGAATAAGAAGAATATTTATTTGTGTAAAGCCCCCCATACACGGGCGAGCATGTTGGCGAACATGTTCGCGAACATGCTCGGCGTTGGCAACAGACGGACGAACATGTTCGCGAGCATGCTCGTCGCTCGGTAGCGGTTCCTAGGCCTATTCTTGCTTCTGTTGTGCTCTGTGACAGTCAAGTTGTGTGTAGGCCTATTAAGCCTACTCCTGCTTTTTTGTTGCAATTACAGCATTTAGTTTTTTTTTGCAACATACGCATTATTTCTTAGACATAAATCAGGGGCGATTTATTTTTAGCCGATTTTGTAATCGGCCGATCTAAAAATCGACCGTTTGTGCCAGGCCTTAAGTTATCGGATTAAATTCATCCGTCATGGTTTGAAAATAATGTTGGTTAAAATTCCATAGTTGTGCAATAACATTTCTCGTGGTTTTGCTTATTCTAGCCTTTCTTAGAATTATTTAATTGTGACAAATTACTACAGAATTGATTGTACACATTTGTGTATTAATATACATGAACCCTCTATTTTGGAAACTCATTTAAATTTGTATTTATTGCGTTACAAACACAAATAAATATCTATTAAGCTTCTGTAAACATTGATTCTAAATCTATCACTGTAACTGGAATACATCAGAGTACCTATCAACACCATGATGATTACAAGTGCAATCTGTCTATTGCGGCTACTTTGTAATGGCGGTAACGAAGTAATCGTTTGGAATCGGAACGGTTACTTGTAATGAGTCCACGAGTGTAACTTGAATCATAGAAGTGGCTACATCGATGGAATTATTTAGCCTATCTCTACCCAAGTTGCAGCGACGAACATGCTCTCGAACATATTGGTCGTCCCCACAGACGTGCGAGCATGTTCACGAGCATGTTCGTGTTCGGGCTCGCCAGGTCTGACGAGCCAAGCGCCGAGCCCAACATGCTCGCCGCGACGCATCCCACACACGGGCGAGCATGTTCGTCGCCAACACCGTCACGAGCATGCTCGCGAACATGCTCGCCCGTGTATGGGGGGCTTAACTAGTGGTGAAAGTGGCACTTTGCTGCACACGAGAGCAACGTGTTGTATAGTGTTTGAAAGACTAATTATTTATATGCTTTATAGTGACTGTAGGAAAAATATAATGTGTAACACGAGTGAAAAAGGCCTTTGCTGCGGCTTTTTGACAATGAATGAATGATCTTATTTAGGTGGGGAAGGCAGGTCGGGGTTTATGCGGGATCATTTCAAAAGGCAACAAATTAGATACCCTGGGAGAATTTGAGATCTACAAAGCCCAAATAAAAAATGACAATACAGTAGTGAACTTATTTTAAACGATAAAATTAAAACTCAAATCACACTTCATCTTCAATAGTTTTATCAGTGGAGAGAACCAAGACCAAGGGGGCAAAAGCACAGCTGATAACACCGCAGCCGACACGACAATGCAAGGATACTCCAGTCACTCACTAGTCAACTTCAACTACTTGCTCCAGTGCAGAAATGTACGTTCCTCAACCAACAGGCCTGTTTTTTAAAACCTTGTTTTGACTATGTGTGTGTTTAATGTGAATTGTGAAAATGTGTTTGTGCCTTTTGGCTGAACTGAGTCTGATGATGGCACAGTGATGCTGAAGCGGCCGTAACATTGGTAACAATTAATACAGGAGCTGGCTGACGAAGGTTATATTTCAGTTTAAAAATTAAAATTAAATATGCCATTATGAGCTTGTTATGCTTTTTCTTATAAAAAATCTAATGAAGCATGAATTGTTGTTGGACACACCACACACTCAGCAACAGTGGGTGTTCTTAGGACCTTGTCAAATAAAAACTTAACTTTTTAATGACAAAATATATGCTTGTTTTTTCCAGGGTCCAATGGGGGGGCTTTAGCCCATATGTAGCAATTAATTGTAGGATTTGACTTTGAGCCCTCTATCTACAAAGCTGTTTTTGGCTGGGGGATATGATATGCCTTTGAGACCTTCCTGTTGTCCAGCCGGATATCAGTTACTAATTAATTGATTAATTTATGCACAAGCAAATCTGGAAAACTCAATATCTATACTAGTTCTAATGCTAATCTCCAAGTCTGCATTCTGTTATATTCCGTAGTTTTGGTTGAGTTATGTTCATAAATACCTGTAAGATAGGTAACCATCCACGTTGCTATGCTTCGTCCGGAAGCCACTGAACATCTTGGGGTGTTGTCGGTTGAAGTTTGTGATTTCGATTGAGGGTAAGGACAACTGGGATTACTGTTTGCACTTTGTTTGGAACACCTCCAAGTAAAAAAGAACGACCTAGATTGCAGTCTATGCGTGTAAGAAACTAACAGCTAGACAAGGAATGGAGTGACCCCTTTGGGCATAGACAGCCTCGGCCTAGTTCTGATGAACTGTTCTTCAGGCTCAAGCCTGAAGAATAGAGGAGGTTATTGGTAGGTAGGTAAAGACCCGTGTGAGTCTCACACTACAGGCTGCTGGCCACCCGTGTAAAAGGCATTTTCCCACCCATCCCTAAAAATAAAAATAATAAACTGGAAAGGGTTTGTTGAGATATGGAAGATTTGAATGTACAGTCTCAAACTGATGCACTGTCAAAGAAAACATTTTGTACTCCAAACTCGTTCAGTCCCACATATCAACCTTTTACATAGGCTTGTTCAGTTATGTATACCGGTAAGACATGGCTAATAGCCTTTTCTTATAATACATAACTGAAAAAGCTTTGTCAGACAGGTTGGCCAAGTTCAAACGGAGTCGTCATGACCAAGGCTGGATTTTACCTGTGGTGAGGGCCATGGAAGAGAGGTCCGGAAAATATTGATAAGGTATACCAACATGACCTTGCTTGCACTTACCCAGGTGGGACACTCGCTACCTGTCCTCACACTGGTGAAAGATACTTCAGTTACAGGCCAACTCGCTGCTCTGCTCCCAGTGTTACCACAATTATTCACTAATACATTTAAGCTTAGCTGTGTATCATGTACTGTATATATAGAATGTACCAAAATAAGGAAAACATGGCACAAGCTAACTTTTGGTAATCAAAAGTCAGTATTAGTGGGGTCGTAAACTAAATAAATTTTGTTTGTACTTGTTCAATAACCTGTAGTTGATTATTCCGTTTTATTTTGTACCTGCGCATCTCCTTTTACTGGCGTGTTAGCTGAGTGGTTACAGTGCTCGCCTGACAATCAAAAGGTTCCTGAGTACCGGTAAAGTCTGTATATAGCTTGATGGTTCAAAAGTGCACCTAGCTGTCCCTGATCTTCATGACTGATGGGACAGCTGATCTGATCTTAGTCATCCCCATCTCAAATGATAATGTTAATGGTTTACTGAGTAAATATTATGTTTTATCTATGGTATAAAATTGTCTACAAAATGGTCTTATGTGATGTCTACTTCAGAATCAAGAAGTCATTGGTAAAAGGGTTGTTCAACATGTTAACACTTACATTTTTAACATCTTCATTTAATTATTTTCAGTCAGTGTGCTAGTAGACATTATTTTATTTTGACAAAAAATATTTAAACACTGTTGAGGAATCATGATTTTTACAGCTTTATTCCAATGACACTAGATTGGTTGTTAGAAAATATCACCACTATTTAAATACTGACAAATAATAATTATAATGATGGTTAAACAAATTCAAATTGTGTGTAAAACAGTAAATAAACTAAAAGTAACTTGGAGCTTAAATGTTCACTTTCTTTTTTCCACGGTAATCCACAGGCCTCCTTTTACCCTTGGGACAATGCCTTTTGGCTCAAACTGAATTGGAAGTTTCATCTTCTTACTGAGAGAGACTGTGTACTGCGACATAATTCTTGAAATGCAGACTTTCATTTCCAAAATGGCAAATCTCATTGCTGAAAAATAGAAAACCATGTTTGTAGTGAAATATTGGATTGCATTTTTGTATGCAAGTACCTATATAAATATAAATAGTACCAGTATTTAATTAAATTTTACCTTCCTCAAAATTCAAAAATGAACTAAATCCTCCTTTAATACAAACTTCTCGCTAATTGAACCTATAAGAAATTCTCTGTATGGATTAAAATTAATATCTAGTATAAAGGAAATAAAATTATAAATTCATAAGTTTTTTAAACAGTAATAAACATATTAAGACTAAAACCTAGTTTATCAATTATCAGTTTATGATGTCACTTAAGGATTATGTGGTTTAATTTATTATTTAATGTATACCCTTCTGCTACCCTGCTAAATATTTTATTTAAGAGAACCTTTAATCTCCAATAAATTAATCAGTTTTAAAACAAGTTGATTTATGAACTAGGCTACTATTTGAAAAAATTGATCATCCACTACATGTTAAAAAATGTACAGTATTTGAACTTGAGTGAATGAATAAAAAGTTATTATTCGTTGTGTTCACATTTCAGAATCATCTAAAGAACATTCCCCTGATCTGTTTGGGTTTTTGAAGAGGTTTAACCTCTCTATCTAAAGGACTAATGAATACTCTATTTCCAATTTGTACTTAAGTGTACAGTAGACTCCCCCTTATCCGGACTCCTCGGGACCAACGCCAGTCCAGATAATGGGTTTTCCGGTTAAACGGATGTCCCCAAAAACTCGTTAAAACGGACCGTTTAAATGCATACTGTATACAGTGTTTGACTTAAATTTATGAGAGCATTATATTGAGACACATAATAACTGGTCTCAAATCTTTCCCACGAAAACAGTCGTTTAAGTACCGCCCACTTCCTGCCGATCTACTCTGGTTAAACCGATGTGTTGATAAAAATTGTCCGGTTAAAGAGATGTCATTTCTGCCGAGTGTAGTCCGGTTAAACTGATGTCCGGTTAAAAGGTGTCCGGATAAGAGGGAGTCTACTGTACTAAATTAGTTCTCCTAGACCACAATTTATTTGCAGCGTGTTAAAACAGCGGTTATTCAGGGGTGCCCATCCCCCCCTAGACTCATGACGCACCCCCCCCCAATTAAGCAACAGCCCCCCCCCACCATAAATGAGGTAGGTACACAACAAATGAGAAACATTATTCCCCCACCCAGCATTATTTGTAAAACTAAAAGAAGTTTTATACTTTTTTTTTAGATATTGAAAATTCAAACCTAGTTAATCTATATAAATAAAGTTATAGTTTTGTCTGTAGATTGCTCAGAATTATACATATTTTGGGTTATTTTAACGTTTTATACATTGAAGAAGTTGAAACATGTCTTATCCCAATTTATGTCTGTCTGTCTCAGCCCAGAAGGCATTTTACGTAGCCTACTCTAAAGAAAACTAGAGTACCGATTATGATTGTAATGGTTTAATTGTATTCACAGGATTGGCGAGAGTGTCCTTAGCCATTAAAATATGGCCTCACTATTTTGGAAATAAAATAACGGACGATCAAAACCCCAATTTTGTGTGATTTTTCAAGTTTTTTTTCTCCATGTTTACTACATACGTCATTTATGAAATACTAATAACCTGATAAGAGAACACGTCATATGAAATTACGAACAGCTGTTTTGATAAAGATTAATTTTTCTAGCTGTCACCGATATGCTTACATAAATGTTGTTTACGAATACTGTGTAGGCCCTAACTATTTTCGATCACGTTTGTAACCATTTCCGATCACGTTTGTAAGCAAATCCAAAAACAAGTGAGATTAATAACCATGTGGCTTTGGCTTACATATCGGGTTTGATTTATCACGGGTACTAATATGTAACATTAAATTAAATAACTAGCCATCATCCAGGTCCGGAACCGGAGATTCTGTGTGTATCAAGTTGTACTTGAATTTTGATCACCAGGAAAAGTCCGTGAATCAGTGTTGTAGGACTGGAAAACTCATCTTTCTATATAAAATTAGAGCTTTAAAAGTCACCTCAATTTAAGGAATTTTTTATTGCCAGAATATCTATATAGCGTGCTTAACCTCTGCTTATCGAATTGTCAGCGTCTTGATATAACGACCCCCTCTCCATCCTTTTGGAAACATCACAGCTCCTTTGATGAAAATGAAATGGAAACAACGCTTGTGCCAACAATCGTCTGCTCCGTTTTAAACTTCTGTCTGCGTTGCGCTATGTTACAACAGATTTCAGATACAACAGCTGGGGAATGATGACGATATAATGCTTAGTAAACTGTGATTGAGTGGAGTGATTAGTAACCATGGTAACTTAAGTAAGGCTGTGATTGGGCAATGATAGGCATAAATATGGCGACTTGTTGAATTTGTGTATGAATTGAAGAGAAACCTAATAAAGAACAGAAGAACAAAGAAAAATAAAAACAAGATTGTTCTCGTTACATCCTTTTTTAAGAGTGTTTTTATTATCTCTAAATATAATTTTACACTTTTTTATTACTTATCTATTAATTCCTATGTTGTGATACAACACCTACCGGTAGCCCATCTGTCTATCATGAGCAGTAGCTTATAACGCTTTCTAATGTTTAATATTTTACGTTATTTATAGCAGTAGCAGTGCAGTGTTTGGCTAGTTATTAGTTGAGTTTGAGTGAGCTATAATTTTAAACGTTGCCGTTTGTACAACTGAACCAAGATATATAATTTGAAATATCATTATTGCACAATAATAATGATTGTGCAATATTGAATTTCGTTTATAAAAATGCAAATCGTGACGTTAATGGCTGTTTACAGCGTTTTAATGGGTTTGTCGTCTGTTTTTAGCGAATTTCCCATATAGGGAATAAGCTATTACCGTAGTACTCATGGTAAGACCTGGACGCGGGACCGATTTTTTTTTCGTTTTGAGGTCCCTAGAGGCCAAAACCACCATCCGTTCAAATTCACACATATATATATATATATATATATTTATATATATATATATATTTATATATATATATATATATATATATATATATATATATATGTGTCCGTCAGCACGATAACTCGAGCAAAAATGATCCGATTTTGATGAAATTTGGTACAAACGTGTAAACCTACGTTTATTCGAACGAGTTCGCGATCCAGCATGATCGGACCATGGGAACGGGTGTTTACGGGGGGTTTTATGGGGTAAAAATAGGTTTTTCCCATTTTTGACCCAAAAAACATAAAATTTAGCAATATATTTCCAAACCATTTTGTAGAGCTTCAAAAAACAAATAATTTAGTATATTGAAGCGTTATTATGCGCCTAATGGTTACGGAGAAAATTCCAAAAAGTTGTAAATTTAAAATTCCCATGTTATTCTTATGGAGAATGAGTAAACTGTTGTAGTTTGCTTGTTTATGAACATATTTTGATCAAATTTGGAAAATGTTTTTATTTCTTACTAACTATTAACATTTTACAAAAAAAAAACAGTTTTACCCTCCCTGATGCAGCAAACCTAAGTGCTTGTTAAACTAATTCTATTTAAATCGGGAATAAATGTTATATTTTTAAGTAGACATTTCAGTGTAAATCCAATCAGTCAAATGGAAATTCGCTTAGTCTGCAGGTTTGCTGCGGCGGGGGTATTATACTATATTCGATTAACCGTATTTTTGATTACACCCTCCCTATTAACTCAGGCAATCGAGTATCTACACAATAGTGTAAAGTATTGTAGCATATGCTACTTGATTGTATTTTAACGACCATATCAAAAAGCGTTCTGTGCTAAGTCGCGGTGTAGCTGGACGTGTCTGTACCACGCGTTATCTTTATCTATCACAGCAGTTGAGCCATTCCGTGCGCTCCCTCTTAGGCCGGGCGCGCACTATCCCGACCACGACCACGACCACGACCAAACGCCCGACCAGTGGTTGTCATTCACCATGCGACCAGAGCACGACCCGACCACGACCCGACCAAGGCAACGAATGTTTTACAAACTTCAGTGTCAAGATGATTGTTGAAGAAGTAGTTGTTATGGTGCATTTGTATTGTAAGTACGTTAAGCGGAAGAAGACACTATACTGGGTATATCCAATGTTAACTGTTAGGTCTGAAAGGACATTTTATGAAGAGCTACGTCAATATGAAGTGTCAAAATCCTTCGACATTTTACCAAATGAGTCACTTCACAGACCGGCGCAAAAAACTAGTGCTCACCGTTTGATTAGTCTAGGAATACTGGGAGTTGAGTGGTGTACTGGTCGGGTCGGAGGCAATTCGGGGGTAGTGCGCGTCGTCCCATTACATTGTGTGCTATTTTTGGCTGCAACGACCAGCGGGTCGGGCCCGACCAAACTGGAAAATTTTGGTCGTGCGACCAGGGCCCGACCGGGGTCCGACCAGTCGACCAGTGCGCACTGTTCCATTTATTCCTATTATAAAACTGGTCGTATCCGACCAGTCGGAGTCGTGGTCGTGGTCGTGGTCGGGATAGTGCGCGCCGGCCCTACGATCTCACGTCTTGCTAATCTTGAATAATAACTTCCTACACGAATCCTAAACTATCCTATTTTAACTAATTGAATTCAATAATATAACTATTGTCATTAATTAATCGACTTTCTACCTGGTGACTTCGTAATATATTTTTGATTGTAGTCACGTTGAACACTGTTGCTATTACCTTAGGCACCCCCCCCATTTGATTTTTTGCAACCCCCCCCAAGAATTTCAATGACGCAGTCTGCGTCACAGCCCCCCCTTGTGGGCACCCCTGGGTTATTATTATTTTGTTTACATTTTGGTTAATCTATCATACACAATTAAAATTGAAAATGAACTTAACAAATGATGATTAGTATTAAAACTAAGTATTGGCGCCAATTTTGAATTAAAAGTAATATTTTGTACTTAAGTAGATCAATAATAATAATATTTTATTAAAGATTCAAAATTTTCACAGTAAGGGAAAATAAGAGATTTAAAATCTCTTTAACACTATGATTTTACTCAAAGTTAATTAAAAACACCGACCTGATTTATGAAATTTTAAGTTACATTTTTAAAGCAGCTTAGCTGTTGAGTTTGGTCTGGAGATTTCTAATCGAACCTGACCAAACCAGAAAACCTAAACCCAAAACTTGACTAAAAATTTGCTATTTACCGTATGAAAAATTATTAAGTTAGGTAACTCACCAATGCATATTCTTGGACCATCTCCGAACGGCAAGTAGGTCGGAGTTGGTTTGTAGTTGGGCTCCGGGAATCGCTCCGGATCGAAGACCTCAGGGTCCGGGTAGTACTTGGGGTCATGGTGGATAGCCCAGACCGGGATATTGATCCGGGTGCCCTTCTCTATTACAACGTCAGAGTCCGGGACTTGGTAGGGGATGGTGCAAATACGGTTAATAAAGGAGTTGATTGGATACATACGCATTGACTCTGCAACATGAAAATTTAAATTGTAAGGACAGGTTGTAAGTAACACTTGAACTTGTGGGCCAGTTACTGGAATGACACATGACTCCTGTTGAAACATGCACTAAAGAATACCTTCTGTAACATGACTTTTGGAACAATAACAAAAATAAAAGTTTTTGAGCAGCAGTTAGGCTTACTTGTAGAGTAACTTGGTATTTTCAACCTCATTCAAATTTAAAATTGACATTTGAGATTATACTTTTACGTAAATGCATACATTTCAGGAAAATTGAGTAAAAATTAATAATTTATGCAGTAAAACTTGTGCTGCATCAAAAGCTATTGTTAACACAACTAATTCATCATGACATCCTGAGTAAAATTACAAAACATACACTTACATCTATCTTTGTGAGCTTGGGGAGTTTGAGGTCTTATCTAATGTTAGCTTAATGTCACTTTTCTCAGGAGTTAGAGAACAGGTAGGATAGTGAAACTTGGTATACTTTTATATTAACTAATAAACTAGTCACAGACACAAGATTTTAATTTAAAATAAAAAATAATTATTTTATGGTTATTTATAGATTTTAAAAATATTTGTTTCATGAATAACTTTTTTTACAGGCTTCCATATAGAGATATAATGAAATCCTTATGTCTGTGTTTAGAATAAGTCACAAAGGCTGTGGTTTCCTAGACGCGTAATAGATGCGCTGCGTGTGCGCATCTAAGACGCAGCACACTCGTCTTATGGAGTTTCGTGTAAACGGTTTCCAAGGCTGCGTATCTAATGCGCGCGCATCTAATACGCGCACACCAATAGCTGCGTTTTTGACCGACTGCTATGAGAGCAGTCGAATCTGAGTTACGCTGCGTTTTAGACATGTCTTGTGCAATGAATTTGGAAGTAAATGTTGTCCAGAAGGCAAAATTCTCCAGCAACAACAAAAAATTTATTGAATTTGTCTCTTGTAATGACATATTATGGAAGTACGTTGTTCATACTGTTAAACATTTTTATAGTATATACTCGTAAAATGTATTTTCGTCTATTTGGTTTATCCCGAATAGGTAAATTTAAAAACAGTAAAAGCAAAGTTGGAGAGGGTAAATTAAGATTTATTTGTTTACATTTTAAATTGACATGTTTGCTTTAATACTACGGTTAAAACATCCGTGAGGGCCACATACAGTTCCTAATCATATACTTTTCACTGCTTACGTTTCTTCGAAGCTTTTAATACCAAAGTATCTATGTCATTATCTAAATAATTGTTTAACATCATAGTAGCCACTATTAATCTCACCTGTGAATTCAAGTTGCGCACCAACCATGTGTATTGTACGCAGTCTAGGAATCCACTCTGCTGCGTTTTGGGACCTAGATAAAAGCCGCAGCGCATCTAAACCGCTGCACATCTATTACGCGTCTAGGAATCCACAGCCTAAGACTCTATGGTAAAAATTTCACAGCTGTATGTATTACCAGTCCTGGAAAAAAATGACATTTAAGTTTTGGCCAATTTTTACCCCATAAAACCCCCCATAAAACCCTGTTCCCATGGTCCGATCATGCTGGATCGCAAACTCATTCAAGTTTATCCCGCTTTACACCTTCAAACCAAATTTCATCAAAATCGGATAAAAATTACTCAAATTATCGTGTTCACGGACACACATATATATAAATCTATATATATATATATATATATACATATATCAAAATTTGAACGAATGGTGTTTTTGGCCTCTGGGGACATCAAAATGAAAAAGTAAATCGGTCCCGGGCCTAAGTCTTACCATAAGACCTACGGTGGTAATAGCTACTTCCCTATAGGGAAATTCGCTAAAAATGTAAGTATACCATTTTAAAGAAGAAATTCTGTGCTATAAAAAGAGCGTAAAAAGTAAAAATTGAAAAAAATTAAAACATTTTGACTTGGACTCCCCTTAACTCTTTGGGATAAACTGCAGTTCAACTGAAGAGTATTTTCCCTAAGGATGGATTGCAGCAACCTGAGACACAGTAGTGGACACACTATCTTTGTCAATTCAACAGCAGTCATCTCCCAAAGATTATCCACATTATTGGTGCGGAGGTGTGGGCAGACGCGCTCAATAAGGAGGTGTATAGGATGCGGCTTGCCAGAGTGCAGCGTCAGGCAGCACTCAGGGTAGCATCCGCCTACCGAACAGTGTCTGAACCTGCCATCTTGGTGGTTGCTGGAGTAATCCCCGTCAAACTTTTGGCGGCGGAGAGGAAAGCGATTTATCAGCGGCGTGGAGAGGACCATGCAAAAATGGAGGAGCGCAACCGCACCTACCAGCTCTGGCAGGAGAGCTGGGAACAGGAGTCGCGGGGACGCTGGACCAGGAGACTGATTCAGCAAGTCCAACCATGGGTTGACCGACGGTATGGTGAGGTGGACTATTACCTTACCCAGTTTCTGACAGGTCACGGGTTTTTTCGGTCGTACCTGTTCAGGAAGGGCAAAGCCGTGTCACCCGATTGCATCTACTGCCCAGGCACTCCCGACGACGCGGAGCACACCTTCTTCCGCTGCCAGCGTTGGGAAGGTTCCCGCCTGGAGGCTGAACAACATGTAGGGCAGTTGTTGGTGGACACGGTCATTCCGATGATGACGGAGGGTGAGGACAATTGGACCTGTATGTCACATTTCGTCCAGGATATTCTCCGCACAAAGAAGCTAGAGCTTGACCGAGATGCAGTCTAGGTCATAAAGAAATTGAATGCCAGAAACGGCGCGAGCCCTGAGGGCTTAGGTCACACGTTGACCTGACCTGAAGTAATGTGACAAACAATCCCAGGTCTGTGTTCAACAGAGTAGAGGGGGTTTTTTAGTGAGTAGTCTGACAAGCTCAGGAGTCTCACACTACAGGCTGGCTACCTGTGTGCGTAAAAGCATTTTTACCTCCTCTCCCTTAAAAAAAAAAAAAAAAATCTCCCAAAGATTAGGATTTGAAACTAAATAGTTCTCCAAGCTATTTTCAAACATTCATAGGTTAAGACGGTAAAGAAGTGATTTTTACCCTCACGATAACTACTGGGAGGTTTAGTGGAAAACAAATTGTATATAGAATGGTTAATGGCTTAAGTGAAGAGTGAATAATAAAAGGAAGTGTTTTAAGTATTTCCCTTAGTGAACCCTTACCATTATTGAATGTGTTCTGGAGGAAACTTCCTTACAAGACAATTAGTGTTCAGTACAATCTCTTGCAAATAACCCTTAAAATGATGGTTACTTACCACATAACACTTTGTCCAGGTAAACCATTTCCTTAAGCGCTTGATGGCTTAAAGTTTTGTGCTTAGCCAGGACCTCATCTATTTCTTGCTGCAGTTTTTCCTGTATTTTTGGGTTCATTGCGAGAGCGTACATAACATACACCATGGCTGATGAAACCTCAGTGCCGGCCACCAGAAAGAGGAATGAAGTGGCTGCTAAGCATCCTTCTGTCATCACTATTCAAGAAGAATAATTGTTAAATTTGAATAGAAATAGTGTGTCTACCTAGATACAGAATTTTAATATTGCAAGTAGTGTTAGGCTACACATTTCATGCCGTAAGTAAAAATTTTATCAAATTTTCTAGAGCAAGGTGTCTGTAAAATGAGTACGATTCGTTACAGTGTCCGTGTGAATTTGACAAGCATTGAACAATATGCTAATTGAACATTTATTCACGCTGCTGATGAGCTATGATGGGTTAGAGACGTATATGTGTAAATATTTAACATTTTTTACACCATGTTTCAAACAACAGAGCCTGCCTAGACCTCATGAGCAATTTATAACCAACCATCAATAGTTTTCAAATCATTTGATGTATTACATTGTTTGATTAAAAATTACTTTTTATGAATGAAAATAAACCATCTAAGCCAGCAAAGTAGAATGGTTGAAAAAAATCAAATAGAATATTCTGTTCACATTACATGTTTAATGTGTAAATTTTTCATACCATAATGATGCTACTGATTAAAGCAAAGTGTGTTCAATGGTGATACAAGCTGTCATTAAAACCTATCTGGGTTCATAGACTATAGTAAAGCCATAACCTACTTTAAAACAAGACTGCGACTGCGACATTGGTAACGTTGCACCGGCATGCCTATTGTCTTGGTAATAACAGTAACAACAAACTTGTTAACGTAATCATTGTGTATACGACAGCGGTGTTGCCACTTTTGTCTTGCCACAGCTTTGTATTGAAAAGGAGGCTTGGTAAAGCTGCTAATTTTTAATAAGGTTATAACTCAGCAATAACTAATTACCTTTTTGGTTTTGCAGGTCTTTGCTGTACACTGATGAGAATTTCAGCTGGTTAACAACATCATCCTCTTCTACATCATCATCTAGAGAATTTGAGACATTTTTATTTTCCTCGTTATCTTTCAAGTTCATCAACAGCTGAAGGAAATCGTTCCGTTTGACTCCTTGCTCTTTCCTGAATCTCACGGTTTCATTGCTGAGATTCATAAAATATTCTGTCACTTCTTTAGAAAACGTTGTGATTCCTAAAAAGGAGGCAAACCTGGTATATAGCAACCTCACTAACATGACAAGAGAAGCAAATCTAGTTGCTGGAAAAGCCTTGAAGATCATTTCCTTAAACTTTTGTCCTTCCTGACTGTCCAATTTGAATTGTAGTCCGAAAGCACAGCTGGCTATGACGTCGATGGTGAACTCGCTCAGAATATCCCTGGCTTCGACGTCTTGCTTGTTGCTCGCTAGCGTGTTCAACTTGCTCAAGAGGTTCTCTCCGCTGTTGTGGATCTGCTCGATCATCCCTTTGAGTTTTCCCGAGGTGAAAGTCGGAGTGAGTTTATGCCTCAATGTCCGCCATTCCTGTCCAGTTAGTGTTGTGATCGTGTTGGTCAAAGGGTCGTTCTTCGTATCAGTCGGAAACATCGCTCGGTCATGAAAATGGGCAAAATCTTTCACCAGCATTTTGTATATCAAATCTGGGTCTCTGATCATTAGATTGGGCATGTTGAACTCATAAAATCCACCGAATCGTTCTCCTTTTAGTTCATCATACATTCTGTTGTGAACCTCAAAAATATTTTCTTTTCCGAGTAAGTTGTCTTTGAAGCTTCCGAAAACCAGCAAAGGCTTGACATAGGGTACTCCTCTGTTTTTCCAATATTTGTACTTTTCATTGAAGTACAGTATTATAGCAATTATGAGAGTGAAAATCGCTAAGGCGACATCTACCCAAATTGAATTTGTTAAGAAAGCCATGAATATCTGAAAGAGCAGAAAGGTTTGTTAGTTGTAAGTTAACTCAATGTTATTTTCAACTCATGAAATTCCATTTGAAAACTATTTTTAATGTTTCAAGCAAAGTATGATTTTTTTTTGTTCAGCGCATCAATGTTAGCTATATTTTTTCTTTTGTTATTTCCCAAACTTTTTAATTGTTTTAACCAAATTATTTTAAAACTATTACCCATCCTCTAAACCTTTTGTGCCGAATAGTATAGAGCTCACAGTTAACTTTAACCTGAACTAGATAAAAACATTACATCGGCAAACTCAAATCCAACCAAATGAGACCGTTATTCAAGTAAGCTGACTTAGATTTTCACTGACAAGTTTAATCTAAAATAAATGTTTCAAAACTCAGAACAGATCTGTGAGAACACTGATCAGAAAAAAACATATGAACAACAATACATCAACAACAACAAACTAAAACCCACCAATTCAACAATGAAACTTTACAATACAACTGAACAGTATTGACAAAAATACATTTTCTTTAACAAAATGATTTTCAAACCTTCATCGATGAAATGATTTTTGTATTGTGCTTGGATTTGATACAAAAATTTTGTAAATCTGTATTTGTATATTTGACTCGATTCAACAATATGTTAAGTGAATAAAGGATTATTTTATTTGATAAATAATACACTTGTGAAAACATTCATAGTTTACGGTACCTACATTAAAAAAGTTACTGAGGGATTTTTTCACTAATATAACGTGTCATGTATAAGAACTGTTTCACTTAGTTTATTAGTGAAGTAACAATTTATTGTTATTTAGGTCTGTAAAATAAAGTTGTATATCACAATATTTTAAATAACAATAAAGTGCACATAAATAGAATATAATGTTCAAAGTCAAGAAGTTTGTAAGTAAAAAAATCTATTTTTGTTTTATCATTGAATATGTACAAATTAAAACTAAAACCAATATAATATTTATAGAATAATACCATATGTACTTGAGTAAGTAATTTATGTTTAGTAAACTCACCGAGTTTTTAATGTAATCTTGTGTGTCGAATATTATTCTAACAAATACCAACAAAGTGATTTATGCTATGTGCTAAGAACTTGCATATAACCAAAACGCTAACACATATGGGAGAGCTAGTAGCCGAATCTAGATTGTTAGGAGAGGATTGTAAATTGCATTCAAGGTTAATAGAATATCAAGCGTTTGCGTTTGCGCATGTATGGCGTCATCTGCCGATTACCATAAGCGTAGTGCATAAATGGCTTATTTTAAGTTTTCAAGGATCATGAACTAAAAAAGTTAAAGTATAATAGTAATTGTTTTCAATCAATTTCCATACACCAATGAGGTTTACAAACAGGTACACTATGCCAATTTACTTATATGCTATAAAAATTCTACATACTGTACTCTTTTATTAGAGCGTTGCTATAAAACAATTGTTTTTTAACGAATTATGAATGTTTTGTAAAACAAGGTAATTAACTTCACCAAATACAAATAGTACAGTTATTACCAAATTAATCCACATAATGTCCGTGTAAATGGTTGTTTTTAATGCAATTTCATCCACTAGACTAGAAAACTTACCAAGATTGGCAGCTTTGGATATGATGAGCAATATTTCCACTCAAACCACTAACACAACTGTCCTACTGTTACACTGCTCTTATAGAAAGAATTTATTGGCAATGGGCCAGTAGATACCAGTTTTGTGTTTCGAGTGGATTTTACTGGTATCTATAGATAGAATGATTCATCAAATAGAATGACTTTTCAGATTCAACAAGTAGAATGATTAAGCATTTTAGTATTTACTTGGTCGTAATGATTAAGCATTTTTATTATTTACTTGGACGGAATGATTAGGCATTTTAGTATTTACTTGGACGGCTATCTTCAGTGAAGTTACTGAAGATTATCTACCATTGTTAAAATATGAAATTTCATTGTAACCGTAATGATGTTGTTTTATATTCGATAATTTGAGTATTTATGTTGATTAAATGTTTCTCTTTCAATTTATGTGTTTCTCTTTCAAATGTCCAGTGTGCTTTTCAATTTGGTTATACAAAAGGAGTACAAGCATTAGTTTATAAGAATATCCTTGCATGAATACTCCTCGGAGGACATGGCAGCAGTAAAACTTCTTGGTTTTCAGCTGGACAGACCCAACTGGAATGACCATGCTGTCCATGTTACCACACGGCTTGCCAGAGTGAACTGTCTCCTCAGGCGCCACCGGAAATGTGTCACTGAGCAGTACCTACTGATGGTATACCATGCCCTGTTTCATTCGCACATTGCGTATGGACTGCACCTTTGGGGTCATGCCCATAAGTCGGAAGTGGAGGAAGTATTAAAGCTTAAAAAAGTGGCAGTCAGTATCATCTCAAGGAGCCCTTTTAGAGAAAACTGCAAACCAATATTCAAGAGACTTGGAATTCTAACCGTCTGCAGCCACTATATCTACGCCTGCCTGATTGAAATCAAATGCAGTGTTCCACTTCTCAATACCAGAAGTCACATCCATGCCCATAATACCAGAGCTAGGCAGAATCAGAATCTTGATGTCCCCATGCAAGATTGAGCAAAACGCTCAACTCGTTCCCCACGTCAGCCATCAAGTTCTTCAACTTCGGCATTCCGGATGACCGGAAATTCAAGACTGCTGTGAAAGACTTGATGATTATGTTATATGCATATTGACTTATAACATTTTATATTTGTATTGGCAACATTGATGTAACGGATAATTCAGTTGAATAAATTGATACCGTTGGTTTAGCATTTAACGAATCACCGTGAGTGTCCTAGTCCCCCAACTGTCCAGTATCATCCTTCTCTTCGGCCTCAGTTGCCCGCTACCTACACCAGCTAAATGGAATGTTCGTACTCAATGAACTATTGACACTGTTTCTTAACACTACTTAAAGAACTCGTCTTGGTGAGTCGGTGGCTCAGTTGGTAGCATCGCGGACTTCTGGCCCAAGGTGTCGTCGGTTCGGATCCTGGTCACTGCCACAAACTTTTATCAGTACAGTTCACCTTTGCACTGTACCGGCTCATCCCTTGCTTTGCTGGATACGTTCCACGCACAGATCTGTAGTCTATGTGGACGGGCAAATGCAAGGTTAAAAGAGGCCGCCAACCTCTTAAAAAAAAAGAAAAGTCGCATATATTTTACTGTAATGGAATTAGGAATTACCGCCGGTTGACATTAATAGAGTGAAGGAAACATTACGTGGTGAAGCCGGTGTATGTGGCGGGCAACTGAGGCCGAAGAGAAGGATCATAACTGGACAGGTCAAATAGGACACTCACGGTGATTGGTTTAATGCTCAACCATCGGTATTAATTTATTCAACTGAATTATCTGTTACATCACTGTTGCCGATACAAATATAATACAATTTTATAAGTCAATATGTATATTACAGATTAATAGACCGTACTACAAAGAAGCTGATTTCTTTGAGGACAATTTGGAGTGGGACAGTTAATTTTGTGTACCACCTGCTGCTGCCCGCCATGTAAATGTTATAATTTCTAATAGACTGCATTTGAATTACCAGCTGATCATATGATCTTTATTCTTTTTGATTACTATTGTTTATGTTTAGTTTCTATTCTATGTTAATGGAATAATACACTTTTTTATCTGATTTATCCTATACTCTAATACGAGCAATGTTTGCTTGTATGTATGTATGTATGCTTGCTTGCTTGCACCAAGATCTCGAAAACGGCTCCGACGATTTTCTTCAAATGTTGTAAATAGATTATTTTTGGCCTAAAAACGAGTTTACTACAGTTACAACTGCCAACAAAAATCTAATTACGTAGAAAAATGAAACTGAAAGTCACATTTTTTTAACATTAGTCTTATGGGTTGCTAAGTAACCATGTTGGAAGAATTAAATAACAAGGAAAAAGTAAACAAAAGACTTGTAAGTTAAAACATGTGTTCATAAAGGCATCTACCCACAGTATACTAGAAATTACAAAATACAGTACAAAAGCAAAAACATCAGTTGTTACTATTAAGCAAAGATTATGCTGAAGATTACTGGATACAATGTTTGTAGTAAAGGCTAGCAGTGCGGAGTGTAGGAAGCATCTGCGGCAGTTGGATTAATGTATCTAAAATACTCAAATGCTACGGTTAGATTCCCCATCCTTATGGAACAGCTGAAGCCAATTTTATTGGTAGTTCTGTCCGGTTTTCTGTAGATGTCGTTTTTGTCTACAATCTGTTTCTATTATTTTAGGGTTAGTTTCTCATTATTTGTGTCTCACTGTTTGGTTATATAGCTAATGGACGAGTTATTGTTTATGATTAGATAGTTTTATTTGGTTAAACTAGGGTTTAAATTACTGAAATAACAAGAAACAAATTGTAACCCAAACACGACATCTACAGAAAACCGGGCTGAACTAACAATAAAATTGGCTTCAGCTGTTCCATAAGGATGGGAAATCTACTAAGGGACTATGTTTTATCATGTTCTATCCATGCTTAAATCCTAAGAAAAGGGTAAAATATTTATGTAGTATGAAATTATGGAAAAGTGGTAGGCCTATGTCAATTATTGTATGAGCTTTATGCAAGCACATACTTTGGTAACTATATATCTCAACTCTAGAACGGTAAAAAGTGTATTACTATATCACCAGCTCGAAAAAAGTCGAAAATATTTTATTCTTATTGTGGCCAACTTGGTTTAAAATCTAGAGTCGACTCAATCCGATTGGATTGTATTATGTCATTATGCATTATGGCAAAACTAATACTGAAATAAAAAATTACTAAACTAATACTGAAATAAACATTTTGCATTATGCACATGTGGTTAAAAGTCACATGTTTGTGATTAACGTATCAACAATAGAGTTTTGTTTGTAAACATCTTGCCTCAAAAAATTCGTTACTAGATGGAAATGTACTCAACAAAAAATCTGAAATCATGAAAAGAGGACGACCACCAAATAGAAGTTTGAAGAAGTTGGGGAATTTCTTTAAAAGTCACAAAGCTGATGAAGACCAGGTAAGTTATAAAATATATACCTTTATTAATTTAATTACATACATTAAATCCGTGTGGTATGTCATTACTAGCTTACACCACGAATACAGAAATTGGAATAGAGTTGCTTATTTTATATTTCTCTATACCGGTAGCTCATTGTGTGAGGTACATTAAAAAGTTAGATGACAATTTACAATTTTGTGAACATCATTACATTGAAATAGTTATATTTTGTTTAGGATGGATTAAAACAATTCTATAAAGGTAGGATAACTAAGGAATAAACTTATTTGTTTAATTAAAAAATTTGAATTCTTAACTTTTGTCCAATTTACTGGTCATTATGGTTAAATAAATATAATGATGTCAGTTTCTCTAATAAATTTTAGTAGTTAGGCAAGCTCATGAGGAGTTTAAGGTAAGTTTTCAATACTTCAAAACCTGTAGATAAGAATGGTTTTGTATGAGCTAGCATCCAATTATAAATTTGTAAAATCTAATATCATTCAGGAATTTGTTCTATTGAAATAGCAAGAGTGTTTCAAGCAGAAAGTTTGTGTCTTTTTTACCCAAACAATAGAGAAGCAGGCTGTAAGTTGAATGTGACATGGTGGGGAGACCGTCTTGAGCATTGTCCTACACACAAATATCTTAGTGTAGTGTAGTCTTACTTCGGTCCAAAAAGAGCTTCATATCACGGACACGAGTTCTGGATGGATCACTCTCAGATTAATTGGATGGAAAGGTGGGAGGCCAACCCTCCCATACCAGCCAGGGAGGAACTGGCTCCTGGTGGATGCCTTCATTACACGGTGTGGAAGACTCAAGACCGAATCAGGGTCGAGGTACCAAAATGCAAGACAAACATGCAGAAATGGGTCTCTTACAAGACGAAGAAAACATCTTGTGTGCGTGTGGTGTTGTTCAGGATCCCGGCCATGTACTGATGTCCATGCCTAGACCACATTAGATTACCTTTTACAAGCGAATGACAAAGCCATATCGGTAGCTAATTTCTGGAAAAGCGAAGTCTGATTTCCGGACACGGAAAGTAAGTAAGTAGCATTGTGGAGGAAGAGGTAGGCTAAAGGGTTAGTTACCATTTTTTACGACCTTTAGAAAGGAGCTTAAATTTTCTTTCTTTGATCAAACATTTTTTTTTTTATTTCAGGCTGCAAAAGAACCTGATCCTGAAGGACCTGAGGGGTCTGGTGTATGTGTCTTAGAAGTTCAATCTGAACAAAATGTGAGTCTTTATTATCATCTCAACCGTATTATTAATGTAAAATTATTCAAAAGTATTAATTTATTTAGTTTATAAATATTATTTTGTGATAAATTAATAATACCAATAACTAATAAAGTAGGTAAGTAATCAGTCACCAATTTTACGATCTTTGAAAAATAGCTTACACTTAGATACAATTAAAATTACCTTTCAACAAGCATAAAAGACAAATATTTAAATTTCAGGTCACAAATGGAGTGCGCATGTTACCAGATCAATCAGATGAAAATGTGAGTATGAGTAACTATACCTAAACCGCATTGCCACAGTAGGCTAAATAATTTTAAAAAGTTGAACCATTCTTTTTGTGGTTGATTCATATTTGAAATTACATTTAATGTACTGTAGAAATGTATGAGTTTGGTTCAAACAGAAAATTAAAAAAAAATATTCTAATCACGCAAAAAATCTGTCATTATTGTTATTGAATGCGGTTAAAAATTGCATTACTCGATTTTTGGACAGTGTAAATGGCTTATGTACCTAAAGACCGGAATAGAAAAGATAACTTTTGCAAAAAGTAACCATTAATGGTGGATATAGGATAGAGGATCATCATATATTTTCATGAGTCTTTACTGTTGCTAGTAAACAAATAGACCTACTGGTATTGTTTGTTGAAGTTGTTATACATTTATTTTTATTTTCCATTATGATAAATTATTATTCTTATTCTGGTATTGGAGTATGCCAAGAGTAAGTATAACGCAACAAGTGTAGATAGGAATATATTCTAAAATTGGCCAGGTGATGCTTCAATTTTTACTCTCAGTAGACTAGGATACAAATGTTGCAGTATTACAAATTAATACAACCTTAATACAGATTTTTTATTTGTACAGCTGATGACTTCCAACAAACCCATTAGATGTGCGAAGATAAGGGCTCTGGAGATAATTTCTGATATAAGTGCTCAAATAAGTCAATCTATGGTGGAAGAAAAGGTAAATTATTTTGAGCAAAGAAGAATGTCAGAAGACAGCCAGGCTCGTGCCACTTGCCTTGAGGAACAGCGACAAAGAGACGCCAACCGCAGGGCTGCCGAGGAGGAGGACAAGCGAGCACGACGCCTCGAAGAACAGCGGCAAAGAGACGTCAACCGCAGGGCTGCCGAGGAGGAGGACAAGCGAGCACGACGTCTCGAAGAACAGCGGCAAAGAGACGTCAACCGCAGGGCTGCTGAGGAGGAGGAGAATCGAGCACGACGCCTCGAAGAACAGCGGCAAAGAGACGTCAACTGCAGGGCTGCCGAGGAGGAGGACAAGCAAGCACGACGCCTTGAAGAACAGCGGCAAAGAGACGTCAACCGCAGGGCTGCCGAGGAGGAGGACATGCGAGCACGACGCCTCGAAGAACAGCGGCAAAGAGACGTCAACCGCAGGGCTGCCGAGGAGGAGGACATGCGAGCACGACGCCTCGAAGAACAGCGGCAAAGAGACGGCAACCGCAGGGCTGCCGAGGAGGAGGACAAGCGAGCACGACGCCTTGAAGAACTCCGACAAGCAGCCACTATCCGCAGAGCCGCCGAAGAAGAAGACGAGCGTGTTCGACGGCTTGAAGAACTGCGGCAAGCAGCCGCTATCCGCAGAGCCGCCGAGGACGAAGACGAGCATGTTCGACGTCTTGAAGAACTGCGGCAAGCAGCCGCTATCCGCAGAGCCGCCGAAGAAGAAGACGAGCGTGTTCGACGGCTTGAAGAACTGCGGCAAGCAGCCGCTATCCGCAGAGCCGCCGAGGACGATGACGAGCGTGTTCGACGTCTTGAAGAACAGAGGCAAAGAGATGCCAACCGCAGGGATGCTGAAGTGGTAGACGAGCGTGCTCAACGCCTGCGAGAACAGCGTCGTCGTACAGCTGAAATACGACAGAATTCTGAGCGTAACCAACTTCAATCCTATAAAGCCGCTGCCTCAAGCCTCGTAGAGTACAGCAATTTGGGAATGTTTGACATCGCATGTGTTCATTGTGGTGCTGTTCATTTTTTAAAAGAGAGAGTGCAGAACAGAATTCACCCTAATTCATTTGGTGACTGTTGCCTTCATGGTCGCATTGAACAACCTGCGCCAGAGTTTCCCAATGAATTGGCATTGCTGTACACAAAACAACACAGACTAGCCAAACAGTTCCACGATAAAATTCGAAATATTTCTGCCTGTTTTGCTTTTTCTTCATTCAATGTTGCTGATGACAGGACTTTCAATAGTAAAGGTATTTATACATTTACTGCTGGTGGACAAGTGTATCACAAGTTAAATTTGGCGGCTCAGCCAGTCAGCAACAGTGAGGGTGATTTGGAAAGACCTAGATATGGCCAAATGTACTTCATTGACCCGGAAGCAGCCGTTGCAGAACGTATGAATGAACCAACGAATCAAGGCATGAATCAAGAACTAATACAGATTTTAGAGGAGGTCATGAGAAGTCAAAACCCATTTTCACAGGCTTTTATGATGATGAAAGAGATTGTTGAGGAAAACAATCAACGTGCTGAAGCTCTTGGTGTCCAACCACCCCACGTCCACCTCCTGTTTGCTGAACGTGCAGGTAAAATAATACTGTTTTCTCTAATTACAATTATTTTGTATGTTATTTGTGGTTGCTATTGCACAAATAACTATTTTCTGCAATCTCATTACTAAACTCTGAAAACTTCCACATAAGCATAAGCAAACGCGCCGTAGCCATTTTTATTTCTTTTCTCTTCTCTTCTCCGTAGCTATTCTAGATTACATGTAAGAATGACTACAACAGCCTGTTAAAATGATAAAAACAAAACTTGGTAATCTCTGCTCTTTCAGATGGCACCAGTTTAATTTGTCTACGATCATTAATAAAGTAGCTTTGAACAATTAAGAGTGCGGCATTAATTTTTTTGACATACCAAACTTTGTTATTAAGCGTAACGCAATTTATAAACTTGACATTTTTCTGAATGAGGTTTTTATAATCAATAATTTCATCAAAACAACTTTATTGAAAAGAGGATTTTCGTACATTTGTATTTTTGATGAGTCGTCAAATACTATCATTCATTTACTGGATTAAATGAATACTCAACAATTAATTCAGTCTTTTTTTAATTTTTTAAATGAATAATCTTTAAACTTCGGCAAAACTATACGGGTATGTTTCAAGAGTAAAGTTATATAAGAGAAAAATATGGAATGTACATTTTTTGTCATTTTTCTCTTAGAACTAAATAATGATTAAAGTTAAGATTTTTTGTTTTTCATATCATTAATTTACGATGTTTACTTTTAGGCGATGATCCCAGGCGATTCAACTCACCAACTTATAATGAAGTTGCTGCTGTAATTACATTAAATGCAGACCAAAGCATCCCGGAAAATGAGATGGTTATTAAGGAGCGAGGAAAACACTTAATAACGCTCAAGAACATTGACAGCCGAGTAGAACCATTCACCTACCCTCTCCTCTACCCAAAAGGAACTTTTGGATTTTCTGTAGGGCTTCCACTTCAAACGCCTTATGCAAGCCGTGCACACATGACGAGGATGGAGTTGGCTCAATACAGGTTAGCCTTTCGTCCAGAACAAGCCAAGGTTCTTCCTCCTGAACCATTGCTAGAGGGATTAGATCTAAGGTAAATTGGATTTAATGCTCTCCACTTTGGTGGTAGACTGTTTCAACAGTACGTCGTGGACACATACATCCGTGTTGAACGTGATCGTATTCAGTGGATCAAATACAACCAAAAGAAACTTCAAGCTGATCAGTATGCAGGAGTAACACATTTTCTAAATGAATTGGCTGAAAAGAAAAATGCTACAGTTGCTGAAAAATTGATTTTACCATAATCTTTTCCCGGATCAACTAGGTATTTCACCGAACACTTTGAAGACGCTATGGCAATTGTCCGAAGGTTTGGCTCTCCAGACTTTTTCATCACAATAACGTGCAGTCCAACATGGCCAGAATTAAAAGAAGCTGCATGTATTGAGCTCTCTGATGGTTTCTAATCTTTAACAGTTCGCCCAGGAAAGACCTGACATTGTGGCTAGGGTAGCCAAATTGAAATTTGACAGCATAATTGAAGATATAAGTAAGAAACAGATTTTTGGGAAGTCTTCTGCTTTTGTTTACACTATAGAATTTCAAAAACGAGGATTACCCCACCTACATCTTCTTGTCATCATGGCAAATGAAGACAAACTCCGGTCTCCAGAGGAAGTAGACACTTTCATTTCGGCAGAAATTCCTAATGATGACCCAGTTCTAAGGGAGTTGGTCCTCAAATGGATGATTCACAACCCATGTGGCGAACTTAATCCGTCTGCGTCATGTATGGAGAATAAGGGTGGATCTCCTAAATGCCGCTTTGGATTCCCCAAAGCTCATCAAGAGTTTACGTCAATTGTTGACAACAAAAACCCGAATTACAAGAGACGGTATGACCCACAACCAGGGCCGGACTTACGACTTCAGGGGCCCCGGGCAAATTTTCCAATGGGGCCCTAGGATTTCAGTTCGGGGGGGGGTCCTCCAGTGGGATTA
Organism: Macrosteles quadrilineatus; assembly: GCF_028750875.1. Taxonomy (NCBI): domain Eukaryota; kingdom Metazoa; phylum Arthropoda; class Insecta; order Hemiptera; family Cicadellidae; genus Macrosteles; species Macrosteles quadrilineatus. The sequence continues at coordinate 35,771,583 of NW_026542597.1, read as the reverse complement.
GGGGGTCCTCCCCCGGGAAAATTTTCTAAATTTAGGCTTCAAATAGAGCAATTTAAGGCCAAATAAGCAATAAGTTCTATATAAAAAAATTTTCTTAAAATATAACTATTTTAACATATTTTTATATACAGCATATTTTAATTTTATACACAAAAATAAAAATGTATTGCTTTATAGTACCAGTGACGGCATATTTGGTATGGTATCATGGTAGGCTACCATAATATATTTGGATAAGAAGTATTGATATATTTTTGTTTATTACGTATTTAAATTATCGATTATTGCCGTCGATTTGTATGGTTTTTCAATATTACTACAATATAGGTGTGATTATTTTATTTTCATAATGGTTTTGGTACCTATGGCATTCTCGTTTTTATAATATGTTAAAGTCCTAGCATGAAAAGTACCATTGGGGACTTTCAAGTTTGAGTTTTTTTATTGAGGAGCAAAATCTTGCAATGTCTAATAAACACTCACAAGCTAAGTATTTATATGAGTAACTGAAAGATGTTTAAATGGATCCAATATCGATTACCTAATACAACACAAACATAGCATTGAATACAACATTACTCACTTCAGCTTTGTTTTTGTACTGTTAGTTTGCAGAATTACAATAAAATAACACAAAAGTAAGACAATTTCAACCAACTTGACGTGACCACTAGTCTCAAAGGACAAACTATGGGAGTAAAGTGATTTAAATTGTTTTGGATAGGCGATAAGGCATTTTATGTGTGTGTATGCGCGTGCGTGAGAGACAGGACTAGACAGGATCCCTTATCAGCTCATTATCATTTATTGTTGCAGCTGCTTCTGCTTATTCGCTTATTTACGATTTCATACGACAACGCTCGCCCAATCCCAATAAATGTAATTTTTTGTTAACATCAGACGACTCTAGTTGTTTTAAAGTGTCTATATAGATTTAAAAATCTTACTGGTGCTACAGTATATGATTTTGACTCCAAAGACTAAATTGGAGATCAAAATTTGGACGCATAACTTAATTAATTACTATTTTACAAAACCTTTCAATTGAACGGATAATACACTTCTACCCCTTAAAATCCTGATTGGTATATACTTAGAGGTAAAAGAAAAGAATAACATTTAATAAAACATAAACGGAGCAATGTTTTTATTTTTAAAAGTATTTGAACTCCAGTGAATCTCCATTTAACACAATACAATTTTACAAGTTACGTTCTACGTTGGGACAAGAGTTTTCATATTTATTGTATTTTTGCCCCAAGCGCGGGACCCCCTTCAACTCATTCGCCGCGGCCGTACGTTCAGGCGAGCGGCTTCATTGAAACTGAAACTTGTCCGTCACAGCCACAGAAAACATACTACTATAACCCAGAATGCCAACCGCGTGGTAAAAAGCATCAAGTGTTTTTGAGAGAGCTTTGCCTGTCAATCGTAGGCAGCGCCACCAGCGTTGCCATTCACTCAGCATAGCAACGCTGGTGGCGCTGCCTACGATTGACAGGCAAAGCTCTCTCAAAACACTTAATGCTTTTTACCATGCGGTTGGCATTCTGGGTTATAGAAGTATGTTTTCTGTGGTCACAGCCTAGCACATATGCTCAGCTCATGTAAACCAGGCCTAAGCGTAGGGCCCAGTGCAACTCTGAGAAAAAGTCCCTTAGGGTCAAGAATCTCATTCCTAGTAATGCCTTAAAATGCACCTAACAATAACTTTAAACATAGGATAGCGAAAATAAAAATAAAGCTGTTACAAAAGAAGGCCATTTGTTAAGTGTCTGATCAATTTTCGAAGTTAATGATAAAAACTAATGTACAAAGGGGGCCCTGTCAGGGCCCCCCTTGGCCCGGGGGCCCCGGGCGTTCGCCCTCTTCGCCCATAGGTAAGTCCGGCCCTGCCCACAACTGGATCCGAATAACCCAGAATTTTCGCACGTCCATGCGGTGTACCGTAAAAACAGTGATGGACAAAAAGTTACACGGGACAATAGACACGTTGCTCCATACAATGGCTATTTATTGAAGAAATACATGTGTCACATTAATATTGAATATGTTGGTAGTGTTAGAGCCGTTAAGTACCTCTATAAATACATTTATAAAGGGCATGACTGCGCAAATGTATAAATTGTTGAAAATGTGGCCCGAATAATGTATAATGAAGCTGAAACGTTTGTTGAGGCACGTTATATTTCGCCCCCTGAAGCATGTTGGAGGCTGGCTGGAAATGAAATCCAAAGGAAAAGCCATTCGGTGCAACGTTTGGACATCCATCTAGAAGGTCAGTACCGTGTGGGAAACATGGAACAGACACAAGAAGATGTAGCAGACACTGGCCTGAAAGGGTCCACCTTAGAGGCGTACTTTAAACACAACTCTAAACTTCACATTGAAGAAGAGAATGGGAATGAAGTAAACTACTACTTCTACTGGCAGATGCCAGAAAAGTACAAATGGTTAGGCAAAACAAGTGAAAGGGTGGTACGACAGCGAAGCTCAAAAACTATTGGAAGGATCCACATCGTGAACTTGGTAGCCCAACCGGAACTTTATCACTTAAGAATGCTCCTCTTTCACACCAAAGATGCCAAAAGTTTTGAAGACCTTAAATTTGTAAATGGGACTGCCTATTCCACTTACAAACAAGCATGCCTAGCAAAAGGCCTAACATATGATGACCGGCAATGGATTGATGGTCTGCGGGAATCCGCTTTATCAAAGATGCCGAGTGTCATGAGGACACTCTTTTGTCAAATCTTAATTCTCGGATCACCAGAAAACCCTAAACGTCTCTGGGATATGTTTAAGAACGAGTTGGCAGAAGATTTTCTTAGAGAAGCAGAGATTTCTTGAACCCCTCTAGAAGATGCTTACAACAGAGCATATAGAATCATAGCTTACAAGCTAAATACTGAAGCTACAGAAGGTAATAATCTACTTATAAATATTACATATTACAAAACTTAAATTAAGTTTATTTTGAGTGAATACCCCTTCAAAATTTGTAATATATTTATTTATATTTTATTTTAAATGATAATATCTTTCTCTTAAACTGACAGCGAGTAGGTTAAGCCAAGCCGATGGTCAATGAATGTTGCCTATTGGTCTACCAAAGTTAAATATCAATCTTTAGTGAATTCCTTCAACATTTCATACATAATACCATATCAATATTCAATTATTTTAATGTCTTTAAAAGTCATTTCAAAATAATTAACAAAGATGGTCTAATACAGTCCTTACTATTATTTATTAATCACAAATTTATAAAAAACAGATGATTTCAGAATCAAACCTTTGCAGATATTTTTATAACAGTCTTTAAAAACTAACCTAAAATATGTTAATTTAATATAAAAAAAGGGTTGGAAATTAGTGTGTGTTTTAAATAAGAGAGCACAAACCCCATTTAATCATATTATTCACTCATGAATAATACATTCATGACACACATTATTCTAACCATTGTTGTAAACAGTACTTTAATTTGGGAGATATCGACCTTGAAACATACATAATTGCGGATCTTCCAGCAAAATAAATCGTCTTAATAACAAACATTTTGAGCCTTTGGGTGGTGATTGATCACCTATAATTACTCCCAATTATTTACCCAAATTCTTTCAGCTTTATTAACTTATCGTTATTTGTGATGTGTTCCAAAAACTTAAATGACACTTTCTAGAAATTTTTAACACTTAAACGTGCTTATTTTAGGACGCAACTTCCGTTTTTGGGTAGAGAACTATGGAATGGATGATATTAACGACTTCGAGATGAATGAGGAGGTTTTTAACGTAGGGCAATCTCATGAAATTGGCCATCGCCTCTACAACAACCTCAATGATAAACAGAAGGAATTTGTTGATGCTGTCATCCAAACACTTGATGATGAGAGTTCAGGTACAGTACACTGTAATAAACTGAGAAATTCAGGTGCGAGAATACCTAGGATACCACTAATAGCATTGAACATATGTTTTAGCAATTCCATTTAACCAATGTTAAATAATGTTTATTTTCGGCCCAAAAACGTCATTTGTTGATGTTTATGATCCATACCGGGTATTTTTCTAGTAATCGTGTAGGATACCAATAACCTTGAATAATAGGGAGGTTACTTCAATATTTAGAAAAGTATGTTTTGAAACTATTTAAATAATGGTCAAGCCTTTTTTTATTTACAAGTAAATGACATAGTTAGTTATCAAAATACAGTTTCAGTTTTGAAATAAAACATATGGTTAACACATATTATTTGTTGCAAAAAAAAGAACAAAAAAAAAACAGAATCCTACTGCATCAGCTTTTAGAAACCCGCAGACTTGGATAATATAAGCTAGGATAATAATGAAGTTAACTGTAAATTGTACATTTTTGTTTTTAATCAATGTCATCTGATTTAATTCATTTTTTAGCTTCAATTTTGTATACTATCTTTCTTTATACTATTCAAACAATGTCACCAGTTTTAAAATCCTGACAGTAACAAAACATAATGTTGTGATAGTACACATGAATTGATTTGTTTTCAGGACCAAAATGTTTCTTCCTTGATGGACCTGGAGGTACAGGGAAAACATTTGTCTACAATACCTTGTACCACCTCTGCCGAAGTCGAAACATCATTGTTAAATGCATGGCATTTACAGGCATTGCATCCATACTTCTGCCAGAAGGACGCACAACCCACAAGACATTTGGTCTTAAAGTTCCTTTGACTAATGATTCAAAATCATCAATCAAACGTGGATCTTCAAAATTCAAGGAATTGGAAGCAGTCAACATGTTCATGATGGATGAAGCACCAATGCTTCCTAAATACGGTCTTGACTGCATGGACGAGCTCCTTCGTGATCTAGGTGACAGGAACTCCCCATTTGGCGGGAAAATAATGATTTTAGGAGGAGATTTTCGACAGTGTCTACCGGTCCAGCCAAGGGCAAATCGTACCGAACTTCTAGACCTTTCCATCAAGAAAAGTGTTCTCTGGAGGTACTTCAGGGTTTTCTCTCTGGAACAAAATATGAGAGTTGATGCGGAAGAGGAGTGCTTTGCTAGGTACCTACTGAAACTTGGAAATGGAGAGCTTGATACCAACGCTGATAGTGAAATTGAACTCCCTAATGACATCATCACTAATACTAATGACATTGTTAACGAGATCTATGGAGAATGTCTCTCCGACGGAAACTTTGAGGACATGAAGGATCGAGCAATTCTTGCACCCCTAAACAAGGACGTCGACACAATTAACAACACCGTTATCAATTTAATTCCTGGAACCGAGACCATTTATAAAAGTTACGATTCAATTAAAGATGAACCAGAAGGTGCCTTAAAGTTCCCTCCAGAATTCCTAAACTCTATCGAGATTTCAGACCTACCACCACACCAGCTCAGACTAAAAAGTAATACCATTATCATGCTCCTTCGTAACCTTGACGTCTCAGAGGGTCTGTGCAATGGCACTAGACTGATAGTTACAGCACTCTGTCCTAACATAATAAAAGCCAAGATCATCACTGGTGAACACTCTGGCCGAGACGTGCACATACCAAGAATCACCCTTGATTCATGCAAGTCTCAGCTAGGGTGTTCACTACAAAGACACCAATTCCCTATTCGGCCAGCCTTTGCGATGACAATACATAAATCGCAAGGGCAAACATTTAAATATGTCGGCGTCGTGCTACAAACGCCTGTATTCATGCATGGCATGCTATACGTTGCATTTTCAAGGGTAAAGCGTAGAAGTGCATTGAAAGTGGTGGTACCGCCAGAAACAGGTGGTCGCACACGCAACGTAGTGTGGACCGAAGTTTTTAATTGATGTGGTTCGTGCATTTGAGAAAAGACTTTTGTTATATTATGAAATTCTATTTTTCTTGCACTATTTTTTATTTGTTTTGTTGTAAACATTTTCTTTGATTGTTAGTTTTATTGAAGGTATGCATTGTACTGTATCAGATGCAGGCAAGTTCTTTACTTGCTCTGCTCTTTAGGGATACTTTAAATGTATTGAAATATTTTGGAATATTTCATTTTTATATAATAATCTTATATTCTTATGTGAGCAATGTTTGCTTGCAGATCAAAAACAGCAAGGTCAAAGGTCGGGGTACCGCAGGGTTCGGTTATGGGCCACATTTTGTTTTTAATTTTAATTAATGACATTAGTTTCAATTTAGATTGTAAGTCAACAATTTATGCTGATGACACCTCTTTACTTGTTAGCCATAGAGATTTAGATTGTATGGAAAATGTTGCCAATTCTGTTTTTAAAGATGCTGAAGAATGGTTTACAGTAAATGGATTGTTTTTAAATTCTAAAAAACACAGAGAATATTGGTGACCTTGAAAAAGAATCATGAAAACCATCAATTTGTTCACGATTATGAAAATTTTATAACATTACTTGGTATAAAAGTAGACTGTAAGCTGTCATAGTCTGACCATATTAATTTTGTAAATAATAAATTGCCCAGAGTTGTACATTTGTTAATAAATCTAAAAAGACATGTTTCCAGTAAATACTTGAAAATGGCATATTTTGCTTTTTATGAAAGTGTTATCTGGTGGATAATCTGGAGTAACGGAGTTGGAATTTAAAAAAATTTAATCAAACAAAAAAAAGCTGTTAGAGTTTTGCCGGACTCAGAAAGGTTAGCCCGCTCCAGGCCACTTTTTGTCTCATCGGGGACCCTGACTATTGTACACTTGTATATTTTAGAGGTATTGATGTTTGTCAAAATTAATTTAAATATGTTTTCTGTCAGAGAAAAAATACATGATCATGTAATCAGATTTAGGAATAAATTAGATCAACAAAGGTTTAGGTTAAGTAAATCAATTAATTATCATGTTAATTTAGGTGTAACATTTTTCAACAAGTTACCATTGACTTTTCAGAGTTTGCTTAAAAAAGCATTAAATAGATTGTATAATTGGTTACAATTGAACCCATTTTATACATTGGATGAATTTTTAAATATTAAAATAGAGTCTTCAAGCCTAGCCCAATTTTAGATTTTAAACATTACATGGTTTTTTGTGATGTTAGCTCAATTTAATGTTGCTTGTTTATCAATGTGAATCATATACAACTGTTTATTGAAAAATTTTGTAATTTTGTTGAATGTCTAAAAAATGTCTTATTATTTGTCTTATTTGCTTGTATGTATAATTTCACAAAGTACTTGAAAACGGCTTTGACAACAGCCTTTAAATGTCGGAAATAATTTATTTCTAGCCTAAAAACGTAATTGACGACCACCAACATCTAAGGCAAATTCGCATTTCACTATACAACTCAATATCTAATATATAAAATTCTCGTGTCACAGTGTTTGTCTGCAAACTCCTCCGGAACGACTTCACCGATCGTTATGAAATTTGGTGTGTAAATTCTGTATGTATGCGAATCGGACGTAAACTATTTCCCGTTTCGAAATTCTTAAAAGGGCTCCGCCCCAGTGGCTCTGGAGTTTCCCATGTTAACCTTATGAGAAATGGAATTAATGAATCTTAACAGCTGTTTCAAATTAAACAAGTTGGTTCTGTTCTATGATGTTCAATAGCATTAAAGTTACAAGGATTACCAACAGGGTGCAGCACTATTATTTCTTTTACATTTATGACAACAGCTAATTTGCAACCAAAAGGTGAGTGAGCGTAGCGAACGAACTTCAACCTGGAGGCGATTTAGCGTAGCGAACGAGCTAACATGAAGGCAAGTGAGCGCAGCGAACGAGCTCCAACCTAAAGGTGAGTGAGCGTAGCGAACGAGCTCCAACCCAAAGGTGAGTGAGCGTAGCGAACGAACTTCAACCAGGACGTGATTGAGCGATGCGAACGAGATCATCTTGAAAATTAAACGTAACGGTACTTTCTTTCCATCGGTCTGTCTTAGGGGAAACCTATAACTTAGGCGATACGAAGTTCGCCGGGTCAGCTAGTAACAATATACAAATTTAACATTTGCCACATGGGCTGCTAAGTAGTTATGTTGTTTGAACATAATAATAAGTAAAAAGAAAAACAAAAGACTTGTAACATATTGTGACTACAATTTACAGTACAAAGGGGGAAACATCATGTTACTATTGAGCAAAGATTACACTAATTTATCTATATAGGGGATATTTTCCCTTATATATTGATTAATTTTCAGTATAATCTTTGCTCAATAGTAATAATTGAAGTTCCTCTATATGAGGTTTTTGCCATTGACTGTAAAATAAAATAATTTGTTGTGGATTGTCAGGTTAAATTTTCCATCATAATAAATGGAAATTCTACTTGAAGTTAAATAATTAAGTCCGAAATTAGTTGTAAATAAGACTTGATATTGTGAAATCCGTGGATAAGTTAAAGTCATATTGTGGTTAACCTGATAATAATAAAACACAGCTGGCCTAAAGATATTGCTTTAGCAACACTTAAGTTGCCTTTATATTGCTTTTACAATCGAAATCAACTATACCGAGCCATGGCTCGGTCCCCCGGTACTCTTTTATTATGTTATAAAGAGTTACAACAGTTTTGGCGACGAGGTAAAAGTATAAATTTGTTTATTCATACATTAATGACCAGTTACATTTTTTTCAATTACCTTTTCTTCAAATAACAATAACTACATCTCAGGCTTAGGAACATTCAAGTTACAACAACAAAATGAACTCAGAACAATTTGACAAATTCATAGAAGGCCAGAAACAACAAATGGATCTTCTATTTCTGTTGTTTGAGAGACTAGAACAAAAATGAAAGATAGCACAGCAACAAATGGATCTTCTATTTCTGTTGTTTGAGAAACTAGAACAAAAAATGAAAGATAGCACAGATCCAACTGCTCAATTTGAAAGTTACAACTCAGAAAAAGAAAGATTTTCAGCCTATATTGAACGATTTGAAAACTATCTCAGCATGAAGAATGTGTCAAACAAAACTAAAAAAGCTCAAATTCTATGTGCATCAATCCGTTCTATCCATTACAACAACTTAGTTGCATTCAAAGGACCTACAAAGAAAATCAAAGACTTGGAATATGAACAGCTAGTTGAAACCTTTGGCGAAATGCTATCGCCTAAAAAGAATACTGTAGTGTCGCAGCATTACGTTTTCTCCACTTACCAATCAGAAAGTGAAAACATACCTGACTATGTTGCAAGTTTGCAAAAACGACTTGCTGACTGTGAATTTTACATAAAATGTGAATGCAGAGAAAACATTTCAACAGCTCACATTTTCTTAAGGGCTCAATTCATTAGGGGCATTCGTGATAATAGCATTCGAGAACAACTTTTACAAGGAAAGGAAGAGAACTTTGATGAAATAGTCAGGAGAGCTATAGCTCTTGAAGCAGCCCAAATCCAGTGCAAGGAACTTTCAAACATTTCAAAACCTCTGATCCCTAGTTCTTCAGTGCCAGATATAATGAAAATTCAGAAGACCACTAGACACGATCATCCATCCACTCGGACATCATCATCATCATCATCAACATCATCTCCCTGGAAAAAGCCATCATACAAGCATCGATCAAGCCAAAGAATCGATTATGAGTCCTTAGGAATCAACAATCTTTGCTTCAGATGTGGAACATCTAACCACCGATCAAACCAGTGTCGAATAAGGCGTGAAAAACTATTCTGTGAAGCATGTAAGAAGAATGACCACATTCAAAAAGTTTGCATCAATACCCTGACCAAGAAATATGCTTCAAGTAAACAAGTTAACCGATTCTCTGACAATGATATGATCAATGACTCACAATCTGATTGTTCCTACGGGGTATGCAATTTAATCAGTTCAGTATCCAAAGATCAGAAAATCATCAACCTCTACGAAATTGAACCTGGACATGGAAAGTACATAGTAGAGGTAGCGATAAACCACAAGAAACTGAAGATGGAAGTAGATTCTGGCGCACGGTACACAATTTTACCAGAGGATAAGTTCTTAGCATTGAATTTGGGAATAGATCTTCAACCTTCAAATCTAAATTTTCGAGCTTATTCCAATGATATCGTGCCATGTAAAGGAAAAGCAAAAGTTACATTACAATATAAAGAACGATCTTTAAAAGCAGAAGTGTATGTAGTTTCATCAGGCCACGATCCTATTTTAGGTAGAGATTTGATCCGTGCTTTCGACATTGAACTAAAACAAATCGATCATGACATGAAAACTAATCCAAAAGTCCATTTGGTTGATGGCGACAGAAAGAACTTTCAAGATATTAATAACATTCTGAATGAGTTTGCTTCAATTTTTGAGGAAAAAATTGGTTGTGTTCCTAACATTCAAGTTTCATTAACTTTACGAGATGACGCAAAACCGGTATTTACAAAAGAACGTGATGTCCCATATGCACTTAGAGAACGTGTTGAAAAGGAGTTGGAATCTTTAGAAAAAGAGGGAATCATCACTCCGATTGCGACAAGTGACTGGGGATCACCTCTCGTCATCATTCCCAAACCAGATGGTGGACTGAGACTTTGTGTGGATTACAAGTGCGGTGTAAACGAGAGGTTAGTCTCGGCTAATTTTCCTATAAGGACGGTTGAAGATGTTCTTAACAGTCTCCGAAATTCCAAATACTTTTGCAAACTTGACCTTTATAAAGCGTACTTACATTTAGCAGTAGACAAAGAAAGTAGTGAAATCCAAACTATGTCAACACATAAGGGAACCTTTCTCATGAACCGTCTCAGTTTTGGCATAAAAACCGCTCCCTCAGAATTCAACAGAATTTTGTCACAAATCCTCAATGGACTTAATAAGTGTGAAGCTTATTTCGATGACATAGTCGTCCATGGAGCAACCCAAGCAGAATGTGCTCACAACCTTCGAATGTGTTTAAGAAGACTAACAGAATACGACTTACATCTAGATCGAAAGAAATGTACATTTTTTGAAACAAAGATTGAATACTTAGGACACCTGATTGAGCAAAATAAAATCAGCAAATCCCCCGAGAAGATAAAGGCAGTGATGGAAATGTCAAGACCGCACGACGCTGATGAGGTCAGAAGATTTCTTGGAATGATTACTTATTACTCACGTTTCATTCCAAATCTATCTACGTTGTCCTGTCCCTTAAGGGAGTTGCTCAAGAAGAAACACCGTTTTCAATGGACGACAGAATGTGAATCATCCTTCCAAAAGCTCAAGCAAGAGATTTGCAGTGACAGAGTCCTGATTCCTTATGATCCAAAATTGCCAGTTGTACTTTCTTGCGATGCAAGCCCTGTTGGCACTGCGGGAATACTTAGCCACATCGTAAATGGTCATGAACGCCCTATCGCTTACACATCCAGATCACTAACACCTGCAGAACAAAATTATAATCAACTAGATCGAGAGGCACTTGCTATTATATTTTCTGTTGGAAAGTTTCATAACTACTTGTATGGAAGCCAGTTCACTCTTGTCACAGATAATAAGCCTTTGAGCAGAATCTTTAGTCATGACCACTCTTTGCCGAAAATGACAACAGCTCGATTACTTCGATATGCTTCATTTCTATCTGGATTCAATTATAAGTTGAAAAACAAATCAGGAGATGAAAATGAAAATGCTGATTGTTTATCTCGAGCACCTTTGTCTCAAGACTCAAGATCAACTGATATGAAGATAAATGAAGAAGTTCACCTTCTGTATGCTGAGTCACTTTTCCAAATTTCTTCAACTGCTATCACGAATCAGACCATTGCAAGTGCAACATTAAATGATTCTCATCTCAAATCTCTTATGAAAACTCTACAAACAAGCAACGAAGACACACCCTACACCCTTCTTGATGGAATTCTCTTTTGGCAAGATCGAGTTGTCATTCCACAGAGCCTTAAAAATTCAATTTTGAGAGAACTTCACACAACACATATCGGTATAACAAAAATGAAACAACTTGCAAGGCGGTATGTGTACTGGGAAGGGATGAACCATGACATAGAAGACCTAGTTAGATCTTGTGAAATCTGTGCCAAGCTCCGTAACAACCCCCCGAAGGTGATAGTACACCCGTGGGATCAGCCTCACTCCAATTGGGAACGTCTACATATAGACTATGCAGGTCCTTTCGAGGGTCATCATTTTCTAGTTGCCATTGATGCCAAGTCAAAATGGGCAGAGGTCCGAGTCATGAGACATTCTCCTACAACTGAAACAACAATACACACACTTCAAGAAATATTTTCATTCCATGGCTACCCCAATTCATTGGTCACCGATAATGCATCAATTTTCACAAGCGATGTATTCAAAGCCTTCTGTATTGATCATGGTATTACCCAAAAATTTATTGCCCCAGGCCATCCAGCTACAAATGGATTAGCCGAAAGAAATGTTCAAACTGTGAAGAAACGTTTAAAATCAATGGCAAGTGAAAAGGGCACCATGCCAGAAAAGGTCAGGAAAATGCTTCTACGCTACAGAGCCACACCACTTGCATGTGGGAAAAGCCCAGCAGAACTTTATTTGCACAGAAGATTAAGAATAGAGCTGGATGCCATATTTCCTATTCCAAAGAAGATAAATAAAGAAAAAGAAGTTAGGCAGACAAAACATGTAAGATCGATGAGAGTAGGAGATAGAGCCCAAGTTCGCATTTACTCTGGAAATGCCGAAATCTGGGAATTTGGAACCATCCAATCCAAACTGGGCTATCGACATTATATGGTAAAGCTTTGACTCTGGACGCTTAATCAAAAGGCACATCAATCAACTCATAAGAACAAGAGTACCGCCTAAAACGACAAATCAACGGGAAGAAGATAATCAAAGACGCTCCACTAACCAACAGTCAGGAGATATTCAAAGACGTACTGTTAGGTTCAATATTCCAGGGATACCAGCATTACAACGCTCTCCAAACAGTGGTTCAACCATTGTCGGTCGTACGCTACAACGGCGTTCCACGACTGGTCAAATACCAGTAGTGGAGGCTCAACATCCTGAATGTGGCATCCATTTTCCTGATGAAGTCAGAATTCAAGATAAATCACCTCGACGTTCCACGACTGGCCAAATACCGGTAGTGGAGGCTCAGCATCCTGAATGTGACATCCAGATTCCCGATGAAGTTGAGTCACCTCAGTTACGTAGGTCAACACGTGTTCGACAACCGCCAAGTTACCTTGAGGCTTATGTGTGAGCTCAAAACTTATGTGGGGAAGATTGTTATAATTTCTAATAGACTGCATTTGAATTACCAGCTGATCATATGATCTTTATTCTTTTTGATTACTATTGTTTATGTTTAGTTTCTATTCTATGTTAATGGAATAATACACTTTTTTATCTGATTTATCTTTTATTATGTTATAAAGAGTTACAACAGTAAATGTACAGTTTTAATTTATTTGTGCGTGTAGTTTTTGTTTTATGTCTTTTTTCGTATTAAAAAACGATACAGTCTATTCCCTCTACCAGAGGGTTAATGACGAAGGCCAATGAATAATTAACCATGAATAAAACTACCCACTCCATCTGTAGCTAAAGTTTTGCCTCTTTATATTTCTGGAAGATTCAGTTGTTTTTATGTTATGTGTGTTTTTAAATCTCAGATTTAACCATCGACAGTATGTATATGATGGACTGACATGTAATTCAATAAATAAACAATACAATAATGTATATATATAGTACACATCAATCGAGATATTTAATGTAGAAACACATGCTTTCTTAATTAAGTTCATACTGAAGCTATTCTATTAACACCTTCTGCTCAGACTCCATACTCAAAACATTTGAAATAGAAAAAAGTAATAAACTGTTGATATTTATTTTTTATACAGTGGTGATGATTCTGTGTGATCTTTTTTCTGGGACGCACTCTAACATATGGCCATCCTAAGAAATAACATTACAATCGTTGGTTTATCTACAAAAAAGATTTAAATTGGAATCTATTTTAGACAGAGTGCATTGCTTGTGCGGAGTTTTATGCAACAACGAGCTTTAACTTTGAGGTAATTAATTAACGCCCGAGGCCAGACGCCCCAACTTTGCTGTTGGACTTTGGATCCACTCCTTAGGCTATCAGGAAATCAATTACCTCTAATGGAAACTACGATTGATCAAAATAATTATCAAACAAGGTGAGTTTTTGAATCAGCTTAGTATATTATTAAATCAATTTCAATACTGTAGAATGAGAAATAAACAATTTAAATGGAGTAATAGAAAATCGATAGTAGTTTTTTGTAAAATAGTGACCCTATGTGCATTAAAGTTTTGGTGGATAAGTTACAATGGAAATTAGTAACAGATTCAAAAATAATTGTTGTGTTGAAAGTGTTTACTGTATCCTAACAACAATTTCTAACAAAAATATCAATAAGACTTGTCTCGGCCTAATCTATAAAATTTAAAAATAACAAAAAATTATAAAGTTCTGAGTAATGTACTGACAAAACTCTAATCTATATAAATAAAATTAGAGTTTTGTCTGTACATTGCTCAGAATCATAATTTTTTAGGTTATTTTTACATGTCGCCCATTTTCATTTACTGGACTATATATTTCTCATTAACAGTTCATTTTCAAAAACTATAGGCAAGCATGTTTCTTTAAAACCTTTTTTCTCAGCTGTGCATCGCAGGGAAAATCTACGCACAATGTTGGAAAAATGTTTGCCTATAGATGTGCAGAATCCCTAATAAATTGAAATAGGCTAAAAAATTAGAACAAAAAATGAACTTAAAATAATAAAAAAATAGCATGGGCCTAATGGGTTGCCATGCTAATGACGAAACATCAACGAAATATAAACAGAAAAAAATGGAAGAAACTCCAATCACATGTTTTATTTACAGCGTGGGGTGAAAATGGAGAAGTCTGTACATTAGATATTTTTGGTCGAGTTTCCCACAACTGGACGACCTTTAGTTAAATTAGTTCAGGAAAATTGGGATAAGTTTTAAAATTAAACCCTGTTTCACCTAATAGCACAATATTGTCCATGAATCGAATAGGACAAAAACAGTTGAATTAACCTTTTTGTGAATTAAATGCACCTGTTACCTCTACTTGGACAAAAGAGTCACAGTAATTGAAAATTTCGTTATCAGAACAAATACAATCAACGGAACAAAAGGTTAGAAGACAAAAGTGTTAAACTGATTATACTTTTACACCCATCTCCCAAACTTCGTTACTGCAAAATTCAATAAACAATGTCCGTCTAAATTTAAAAATTCCGTAAAAAATTCGAATCCATTGTAAATTTGAAAAAAAAAACTTCATTGAGCTTATGTGTTATGCATTATGTGTGGATTATGTTTGTACTGCATGTGAAAGTAACCGATTTGAATGGATAAAGACATAGCATTGACAATGGTAAAACCAATCAAATTATTTCTTTAACAGTTGTAAAGCTCTTTGCATATGTCCTTTTTAAGGGTTTCCTTTAGAATAGGATCATCAAAGGAGGTATAGACTGATTCGTAATTCGTCCTTTTACAGTTTGATTACAATCCTGAAAAAAAAAAAAAAAAACACTGCCTAAGCCTAAGCATGAGAAGAAGTGAGTGTTTTTATTTCAATGGAAAAATAACCTTTCCATCAAATTCAAATTGTATATTTTGTTCCTGAGTGTTATCAGATTCCTGAAATGTTGACTTAATCTAGTAATTTAAGACACTGAGGTAGATATAATAATCCATTAATTTATCGCTTCAAAGACAGTTGCTTTGAGGTATTAAATGTTCCATTTAAGTTAATTGAATCACAGCTTCCTGAGGAGCAAAAGGCTTGAAATGGATCGATTTAATCCTTATTACATTTTGTCAAAGGACTTTAAGTTTACCGAGATTGTAAACGGAACTTGAAAATGTTAATTTGTCTGAAATGTGATGGTAAAATTCATGCAATGTTGGTGCATAAAATATTAGATTGCTATTTATGGATTTTAGATTTGTTATATGTGTTTATTATGGTAGCAGTAATATGGTGACTCTAGGGATTTGAATTAGGAAATTTCAAAGTAAACGATTACTAAAATAAAATCTTTAGAATTAAAATTAATTCCTAAAATTGTATAAAATATTCACTAAAATATTTATTAAAAAGTTGATCAATTTAAAAAAATTGATACAAAATGTCTACTAGTTATTAAAAATAATGTGATAATAATTACTTGTTACTCACCATGCAACATGTTATTAGCTTATTAACAGAAGTCACAAGAACATATTTATTTGTTAATTCATAGGTAAGTGTCATCCTCCAAAATGAGCCCATGTTATTTCTGTGACAACTCTCTCGGATGCAAATTAATCTATTTTACAAATTGATGTCACTTTGGCAAGTATTGATTATTATGACCTTGAAGCAGGACCAAAAACAAAGAATTGAATATGTGGCATTGTTGATGACTTTAAAATGATCTCTTTCCTTCGGTAGTCTATCACGAGTCTATCATCCACCTCTTAGGCTAATATATCCACCGGTAAAAGCTCATGAAGATAAGACAAATATGCAGGATTTATGTAATAAACGTGATTTGATCAGGTATTGAAAAATACTACATCCAAACAAACTAGTCTATTTAAAAGTTAAGTAAAATAATTATTAAAAGTTTCTAATTTAGTTGTAGAATGGTAAGTAAGCTGTAAAATGTGACAAATGTGATACTCATTCTGCCTTCCTGTTCATGGATCAGTTTTAATATTTATAAAAACCCTCTTTTTAAAATTATGAAATTATTTTGATTTAAACGTAATTTTGGAAGTAATAGAAGTGACGAACAAACAGGGGTTTATAAAAGATACAGTATAGTGCAATTTCTATTTGCATTTTTACGTTTGATTAATTATGAAAATGCATTGTTGTTAGCAGGTAGGAGTACGAGGTTGTGGATTTTGTGGATTAAAAGCTAATGGATTTTGTGATGTTCATTATAAAAATCACCCGACCAAAAAATTAAAACACAATATTGCATGCCTTACATATTGTGGAAAAAAGTTTATATAACCTTTTTTCTTACCATGTAAAGCTTATGAGAATAATTTTGATGATTGGTTTCCATGGAAACAATAATGAATTTCAATAGTTACATTTTCAAATCTTTTTACTTTCTATTATTACATCAACAGAACACGAACACAATATTTGAGATCTAGAACACCAAAGGTTACAATGAAATGTTTAAAGTATCTTGAAGTCAAGAGCGAACTTGGATTTTATATTTTCCTATTTACGACGCGGCCAGGTTTTGTACTCGTTTTACGACTGCTTTAGTCAATGTTTGTTGATTTTTTTATTTCACATATTAAAGTTACCGTAAAACATGCGGAAAATATATGTATAAATACATTATCTTTGCACACTCGCCTGCAGCTCGTGCGTAAAAATTTCTATCGTGGCAGCAAAGTGCGACTTTGCACACTAGTTACACAAATACTATTTCCGTAGCAGACAATGTAATGATGAATTTCTGCAGGTGATAAACATGTAACGAAACAGGGCATTTCACAGTAGTGTAGTGACAAATTATATGCAGGTAATAATGATTTATTTAAATTAGTCTGCATACGTTTTGTGAGTTTACATAAGCAAATAAACGTTATCAGCAAATTTACACGAGCATTCTCACATTAGCCTGAAATTACAATTGAACATCCTTATACTTTTATGGGGTCAAAACAAGCGGCGGGAATAAATGGTTTGGGAAATAATCACAACAGTTGCAATAACTTTTGAACAGCAATTTTTACAGCATTGCGCGTAAAGTCATTTATTTGTTTAATGACATAAGTTTTGCATACATGCGAAGTTTTAATCAAAACAGCTCATATCGTTTTGGTAAAAAGGTTAATTCCGTTATTTAATGGGGCTTTGTGGACAAATTACAATTTAGAATAACAATTTAATGTAATATAAAGAACACATGGAGATAGTATCGATTATTACTTATATAACTTTTAAACCCACTTTTTTGGGTTCATAAGGACCAAACGCGGCCATTTCTATCCAAAACCATCCAAGATCCAAAACTCACAAACCTATATCCATATGTATAGGTGGAGAAAGTAAAAATGTAGCCTACGTAACAACTCAAAACATTAAGACAATTTATGAAAACACTCTCGTAAAAACAATTTGATGTTTACATTTCCTTATTCGCGCAAAAGGTAAACTTAAAAAGTTAAAGATAAACGTTTCAGATGTTTAAAAGTTTAATGTTTTCACTCCAAAGCTATATTTTCCGAACTAAACAAAATGCGCTGGGAAAACACGTGTTTATACTCTTCAAGGTTTATGTTATTAAAGAAAATATTTGGGACGAAAGGAAATAACATTGAGTTTTATACCGGGTCATATAATATTTACGAGGCGATACCCTTGTTTTATGTACCGAGGATTTCATCAATCGGTTTACTACCATGGCCTATTTTTATAGGAATATGAATTTATTTGTGTTTCTTTACCACGCAAATTGTGTTTTAAAACTTTTTTGAGGGTACAGTTCAAACCCTGATTTTCTGACATAACGTTGACAAATGTCAGTAGTAGACAAATGTCTCTTGTACATTCATTCATAGCTCAATATCAAATTACTTCTAGTTCGAAAAACATTCTCGCTTGGAATCGAACCAGCTACCTTCAGATTTGAAGGCGAGCGCTGTAACCACTCGGCTACGCACAATTGGCTGCGCATTAAAGGTTCTGGAATCAAATGTCTGAATTTGATGACAATACAACACCTATTGTTCATCATCTAAGTAGACCTAAGTCTATTTTCTTGTTTATTTTCTTAATGTTGTTTCAGTAGGTACTGAATAGTTTGGCTACATACACTCGATTTCTTAACCATGCAATACTTCCAGTAAATACTTGCTACCTAATTTGTCAGGAATTATAAAAATCTCAAGTAATTAATACATAAAAAATAATACAGTCACTAAAAATCATGAAATAATTTATTTTTGTAAAAAAATACAACCGACTTCAGACGCTCTAAAAAGAATGAAATAATTTCAATAAAGTAACCTTTGTATTAGGCAAGCTCACGTATTTTTAAGTCGGCGCGGGCTCTATGATGATTTTTGATACAAAATTGAAAGAGGGTGTCCATATTGCAGGTGACTATCTATAACTAAAGGTGTTGATCTGCATGTCTTTTTCATAGTTATGCGATAAGTGTTATTTTATTACCGTAATCAGAGATCGGCATTATAGTGGTATTAACGAGTATCTTTAAAAAAGATTATAACGCATTTAAATGTTTCTAACTTGGAAAATTAACGTTTTAATACTAAACTAGCTTCTTTTCCCTATCATTATATCAAACTAAATTATTTTCCTATTCATATAGAACATTTGTGTCGTGTGTGTTATTTTCATAATGCATTTATTCCGAAGTAAACATAAAATACAAGAAAATATTTCTTTTAATATATAAACAAAACAGTTCAGTATGTTTTTTATATATTTATGTTATCCAGCTACAATTT
This sequence comes from Macrosteles quadrilineatus, assembly GCF_028750875.1. Classification (NCBI taxonomy): domain Eukaryota; kingdom Metazoa; phylum Arthropoda; class Insecta; order Hemiptera; family Cicadellidae; genus Macrosteles; species Macrosteles quadrilineatus. Next base: position 35,752,116 of record NW_026542597.1, on the reverse strand, counting down.
ATTGATTTTCAAAATACACACACAATATTTCATTTCAATCATATTTGCAGTTTGAGCCGCGCCGACTTGAAATACGCGAGCTTGCCTAATACAAAGGTTACTTTATTGAAATTATTTCATTCTTTTTAGAGCGTCTGAAGTCGGTTGTATTTTTTTACAAAAATAAATTATTTCATGATTTTTAGTGACTGTATTATTTTTTATGTATTAATTACTTGAGGTTTTTTTATAAGCAAAACTGTTTGAAACAATCAAAAGTACCTACCACAGAACAATCATTATTTTAAAACTGCTTGAGTCACCTGTTCAGGTTACATAATCAATGGGTATGAAAATAAACATTTTTATAAATTCCTTAAGAAAGAAAGAGTTGTCCATTACATTAGGCCTAATGAAAAACTAATTGTCTTTTCTAGATACATTGAAATGTCAGACATCATCGTTTCCTGCAGTCGGTGTACTTCTACATTATAAAAAGAAATACAGTAACATCTCAAGCCTTTTGGAACAATATGAAAGTTATTCCTCAGCCACCAGCACTAAAAAATCTCTCAAAAGTGGAAAATTGGTCGTTAATACGTATAGTACCTTTGGAAAATATTATATGAAAGATTGGTTCAGCTAAAAGTGGTGTAAGTCATGTAGGGGGTTTTGTTTGCTCAAGATATAGCCTAGTCGAAATTGCAAATCATTTTCCTCTAGGACTTTCCGAAGCAGGCATAATAGTATTGATATAATATAGTAACTGGGTAGAGAATATCAATAAACATTCCATATCTGCAAATGCATGTTTAGTAATTAAAATATTTAACACTTTTAAGACAATTGACGATTATGCACTGTCACACTTCTTAGGTCGTGTAAGGAATAATTGCATTTAATTTATATTTAGACCTGTTTTACGAATGCTTTAGTTTTCACAATACACCTTTATTTGTCAATATCAGACAGCTATTTACTGAAACAGATATGTTTTTGTAAGTCAGAATATTCAATACTAATAAAAACAGAATTACTGTATACACAAATCAGGTCAAACGTTAAAATACATTTTTTATAGTAACCAAAACAAAATGCATTTTTCTCAATGTAATTCATTTAGGCTCCATGGCAAGAAATAGTTTATTGATCAATATGAAGCAACTGTTTTGTTTGTAGCTTCATTTAAATGGTTTCAACTAACAGCTGTAGGAATATTATTATTATTTATTGCCTTCTCTGCACAAATGTAAACAATCTGCACAAATGTAAACAAAATAAATGTTGAATATTTAAGGTTTTCAGAATTTTTCACCGAAACAAATATTATACTTAAACATAATATATAAGGTACCAAATAGAAACTCTCCTGGTTATTTTGGTGGTGGAACCACACTGATCGGTAAAAGAATCACAGAGTAATTGGTGAACATACATAGAAAAAAAAAACATCGCCACAAACAAATTGAGAACCTCCTCCTTTTGTTGGTAGTGGGGAAGTCGGTTAAAAATATAGGCAATACGCTAAGTATTGTTATAACTTGTTAATAACATTAGTTTGAAGTATAAACACATTGTTGCATTGTTGCTCCGGGTCCTGTCATTAGAACTTGTTAAACTCGATAACCTTTTGAGTTGGCAGCAAACCGTCGTATGTCAAGTGTTTTTGCACCGTTGGCAGAAGTAACGTTTACCCATGTAACCTTTAAAACAATGAATTTTCCTCTACATACACGATTTATAGTTGATTTTAAGATTTCGAATTCTTTGTATCTCGCAAATGTTGATTTAAAAGTCATAAGGATTATATAGCTAAAAGGTAAGAAATGTCACTCAAAACCAGAAAGTTGTAATGGAAAAGTGAGCACAAGTTTCAGTAAACTTTTATACTCTTAAAAGAAACGGTCCTTTACGTTTGTGCTTGTGAATGTTCAAAGTTAACAGGAATTTATAACATACCACTTGACAATCTGATTTGAATAAATTATTTTCTTGAAAGCTTTTGAGGTAAAAAAATGCTAATGTTAAATGTGAATCGGTTATGCATTTAAGCTTTAGTTATTCAATACACTTGATTTAATATGGATAAGTAGTGATTGTTGGAAAAATATATTTATCCTCAGAATCTAGTTGAGTTTGTCAATACCGTACTGAACAGTGTGAAATCAGATGATACTGTACAGAGTTTACGGATTAACATAAATCCGTTGTAAATTACTTTTTATATTCCTAATTACAGCAGTAATTATGTGATAGATCATGAAAACCCAATTGACAACTGTAATGACCTTACTAACGTTTTACTAGTTGTAACATTTCTATGAGAATGTTATCAATAGAAACTAAAGATGTGAATTTGATTTTAACAGAACAACAAGATAAAAAAAAAAAAAAAAAAAACAAGCAACAACAACAACAGTAACAAAATAATGTAAAAGTAAATACTAGCGTTAAAATATGGAAATTATCAGTTTTATTCTGTAGGTCCAATTTTGATCCAAGTTATCGTTGAATCGGGCTATCACTCAATTATGCTTTTAACAACAGTTCAAAACAACGTTCGGTAGTAACAACGTTAGGGGTTGACCATTCCCTTTCATAACAACCTTTTATTGTTATTTCTGCCTCATATCTTTTTTGTCCATGCTGGTCATCACAAGTTATCCTTATACAGGGTGTTTTTTTAAAAACTTGCATCTTTATTTATGTAAAACCTGCAATAGATAGAAATATGCAATTTGCGGGAATCATCTATTGACGTAGGGGGCCCAATTGTTTTGAATTCTACGTTACATTCACATTCTCCCCCTTTTCCCCCCTGCCCCCAACTTAATTTTTTTAAATAGCAAGGTACCTCTTGTGACATATCAAATGAAAGAGCATGAAAAAAGAAAATGTTTGATGAAAAAAAATTGAAAATCGGTTCATAAATTTGCGAGATATTTCCCCCTCCCCCTCCCCGGAACTCTATTTTTTTTAATAGCAAGATACCCCTTGTGACATATCAAATGGAAGAGCATGTAAAAAGAAAATGTTTGGTGAAATTTATTTTTCATTTGATATGTCACAAGGGCGGGTACCTTTCTATTAAAAAACAAGTTATGGGTAGGGGAAAAGGGGGGGATTATCTCACAAATTCATGAGCCGATTTTAATTTTGTTTTCAACAAAAATTTTCTTTTTTCATGCTCTTTCATTTGATATGTCACAAGGGGTACCTTGCTATTTAAAAAAATTAAGTTGGGGGTGGGGGTGGAAAGGGGGGGAATGTGAATGTAACGTAGAATTCAAAACAATTGGGCCCCCTTCGTCAATAGATGATTCCCGCAAACTGCATATTTCTATCTATTGCGGTTTTTACATAAATAAAGATGCAAGTTTTTAAAAAAACACCCTGTATATAATACGTGAAGGTGATTTCCACAAAACACTACTCCTCTGTTAATAATGGACGGATTTTAAGAAACGATGTGTCTGTAAAAATAACCTAAAAATATATAATTCTGAGCAATGTACAGACAAAACTCTAATTTTATTTATATAGATTAAGACAATTCATATTAAAATCGTGTTCTGTGACAACCATGAACACGTTGAATTTATAACTCATATACGTTGTAATATGAACTCAGCTTCTTTTTAAACTAGCACTTTAGGAATATTATAATCTTGTAAATAAAACTTAATATTTTATAAAATACAACAACATAAATTATTTCTGCAGCTCGGTAAAAATTCACCTTCACATTTAGTGAACTTCAGTTGGAAGAAATGTTATAGGAAAACTTTACTAACCTGTTCCCATTGTACCTAATAGATCACTGCTATCCATTGAATGTTTGTTATACATAATATCGGGAAAGCATACATTTATTTTATTGTTAACTTAGTTTACAAACCTAGTTTCAGACCTATATATTGGCTTAGGTAATTTTATGGGTAATTTCGCGTGACGTTTGAAATAACTTGTTGTGAGGATCTGACTGTTAGGTAGTTCAGTGTATTTGATCTGGACTCAGTGGGTAAGATAAGGCAGTGTGGAAGGTGTTTGAAAACAGGCTCTCATTAGGGGAGAGGATTATAATCATTTTAGCATTTAGGTAAGATTATGTGAAGGCCCTGAATTTGGGTTTATAAATTGAATTAAGTTATTGAATTTGGGCGTTTTATTGAAATGAACTTCTATTACTATTGGGTGCTCAAACGTTTAGTTTTCATCAATCTTTGTATAGTTTGTAAACTTAAGTATAGGTACAGTGTTTACTTTTAGTTCAGTGAAGTCGTGTTCAAATCCTGGGCATTTCCAAAATTTGAGGAAGTTTTGTCATTGTTGACAAGACTATAAATACTAAACCGGTAAAACATAGCAGATAAAATGTAATACCAATATCCATACATAACATGAAATAAATGTTAGTGAGTTTTATTAACCATATAGCAAGTTTAACGATTTCAAATACATAATTTACAATGGTTTTGATAAAGTTTTGTCTTTTTGAAGTGCTAACTCGGTTAGTTCAAGTTCGGCATTAAAACTAAAAAAATGTTGTGTTATCACGCGCGAGTGTTATCGTAATGTCTGATTCAGTTTGTTTATATTACTTTACTTAGTGATTGGATATGGGTTGTTTGTATTGTTTTACCGTCTGTGTTTCATTGAAAGTATTCGCGTCCTAGTGGATTTGCCATATACTTTAAAAGTTTGTATTATATGAAATATTACAAAACGATATAGTGGAGTGAAAATGCCTATAAAAGGTATGTGAAAGATAATTTATTCTTTGTTTGTTTAAATATAACAATAATTTGTCTTACATCTTAGCTTTTTAGTGACTTCCCTATATGCCACTAGTACAATAATAAATTGAAACTCATATTAGCTACTTAAAAAAGCATCATTTTAATTTGATTAGTCAAAAAGGGGGATTTACCAGTATACTGTAATGTTTAACTGTTATGATCATACGAAGTGTATATCTTTCTGTGCCATTGGAAACCTTATTTTTTAAGGCAGACGAGTTTATTTGTATAACTAAATTCTTTCCTCTCGAATAAACAACGTGACACAACTATAGGTAAAAGAATTCAGTAAGAATGTAACAGAACTTTTGTCTTCGGGACTATTTTTTTGACAAAATGAAAGGAAGATTTTTACGAACGCCATGAAAATGTAAAGCATATCTCCTAGACTTCAGCTGATACATTTTAACCCTAGGGATAAAAAGACTGCTTTATACCTACACAGCTGATATTAGTCAGTAACAAAGCTACACAGATCCTCTCACACAATTTTATCATCCTTCACCCATATTTTGGTTTAAAGACATACCTAAGTGGAGTCACCGTCCGCGATGGAGTATTTATTTATTTATTTATTACATGCACGGCAAACGCCATTTTACAAGAGAGTTGATTTGAGATTGATAAAAATTAAATGTGACTTAAGTGAAATAGTATTGCTTCATCTCTTTTTACTACAGTACAAAAATGTGTTTGGACCTAAATTTAAAAATCCTTTAACAGTGTACACGAAAACCAAAGAGGAACCAGTGTTGAACCTGGTCACTCGGGAGGAGTGGGAAGGAAAACCACCGCTTCCTAACGGTCCTCAGCTGGAACATCCCATCAGCATTGTCAGGTACTCACACACATACACGTTTGAGTGTTTCAACCAGGTGGACTGTAGCAGGTGGATGCGACGGATCCAGAGAGCGCACATGGAACAGAACAAAGTGGATATACAGTTCAAGTGAGTATATGGAGAAGAGAAGGATACTTTGAAGTTCAATTTTGTTATCGGTGTGGTGATGGATTTTGGTGTTGAAGTGATTGTACATCATGATTAGTAATACAAGTTTTCATAACGTTTCGGGGTTTGGATTCAAATCCCGTACTCAGGTGGGAAAAGACCAAAACATTACTAGATCGTAAAAAAAATCCAGCTAAAGGTGGGGTGTTGTGAAGACGTGCCCATAGTTAGTATCCACCTTTGCTTTATCCTAGAATTATTTCAGGTTTCATTTTGTTTTTCCATGTTGTTCTGTTAACTATACAGTTTCCTTTGTGGTTATTCTATGTAATTTTCTAGATTATCCTGGGTTTGTTCAATAATTATGTTAGTTCATTTTACGTACTTTCTTCTTCTACCCTTAGGATAGAATCAGATTCCAGAGCGTCGTGACACTTATTTTACTAATTGTGATGAAAGTTTCCCCAATAACCCACTAAACACCATAAACGAGGTGTGGTTTGAATTCTTATTCATTTGGTAAAACAGGTTCTTGAGATGGTGAAGAGCTAAGGTGGTAACATAGCATATGAGAGTTCATCGTGTTTTTCTAAGATGTGTGAAAAGATCATTAGTATAAGAGAGTTTCTATGGCAGAACAAAACAGTTATAGGAAACTTACTTACCCGGCTGTTGAAGATGGTGGTCAAATTTTCTAAAAGTAGTTGTAATTAATTCGTAATGTATTCCTGAGTCGGATAGAATATTACAAAATACTGCTCATGTAAATATGTAAAGAATAAACGTATAGAAGAGCTATAAAAGGTCGTTGATTTAATTGGCTGAAGAAGTTCTTCGGCCAGAGAAGCAGGAAGTGTGTATTGGAACACGTAAGGTTAAAGGATAAGAGTTATGACTAAGTTATATAATGGTTATATGTACCTAATAAACCTGTAAAAAGGTTTTCAGAAAGGGCAACGGATTAAAATGCTCTTTGTAAACACATGGAAGGACAAAGGATTAGTCTTAGTAAAAGTATTTGTATTTAATTGGTTAACATGTTACCTATTTTTTAAATCAAATATTTCGATGATGAATGTGTTAAAGGAACTTATGTGCAGTTGAGAGCAGTCATAAGACTCTAAAAGTCAAAACCCAGGGGATTTTCAAGTTTGATGAGCTCTCCCTGAGAAACAATGTACACTTGAATCCCATTCTTTCATAGGAACAGGTAATGTTGTTGAATCAAAATTCATGTTTTCGGCCCCTGGACAATAATAGACAAATAATAGGTTTTTTACATACCTCAGTCAAATAGTCCAAAAATAATATTGCTTAACAGCTTACATGTTTCGTTTCGAAGACAACATTTTGACCAGTTGTAAGCTTTGAAAATGTTGTCTTCGAAACGAAACATGTAAGCTGTTGAGCAATATCATTTTTGGACTATTTGACTGAGGTATGTAAAAAACCTATTATTGTCTTAATGTTGTTGAGCTTAAACATCCTCAAAACACTCTTTTCCCCCAAGCCATGCAGCACCTCATAAAACTTACAAACTGAAAATGATCCAAACTAAATTAAATTTTTGTTGATTTGTTCCTTCCGCAGTGAGTTGACAAGTGACATGTGTCCTACAGCTTCTTGATCGGCTCCGACGAGCGCATCTACGAGGGAGCTGGCTGGTACGCCGACTGTTGGAAACCTCCTGAACTACGGCACCTCCACAAGAAATGTCTGGATATAGCTTACCTGGGAAATTACACTAGTGAGTGTGTAGATTAGTTGTAAAAAGATGAGTTAAGTTTATGTATGGGTCTTAGATCATACAACAATTTCAGACAAAGAAGTACACTGATGAGCCATCAGATTTATTCTTGTTTAAGTACTTGTATTGTTAGTACAGTGCTACATAAGTATTTCATCATTGAATGTCAAGCTTCTACTAACTGTTATTTAGCAATATAGCTAACTTAATCACTTCTTCTTATTCTTCTTCTCCTCCTTCTTCTTCTTCTTATTCTTTTTCTTCTTCTAATTTTTCTTCAAAACTGGACCCAGTTGTTGTTCTGATAGACTTGAAATAAATGATCCTGGCAAATGAAACAGCTGATCTTAGTCAGCAACAAAGCTACAAAGATAATCTCACACAATTTTACACTCATCCTTCAACCATGTTTGGGTTTAGAGACTTACCTAAGTGGCGTCCCCATCTCAATGATTGATAATTGATAGTTGATAATGTGAAACCACGTATCGTCTTAATTAGGATAACATTTTCAGTATATTTCTATTTTAATGTACATTTGTAAAACACGTTGACAAATAATGCCAAATTAAAAACAAAGTAGAATGGAATCGTAAGTATTTGGATCAAATTAATCGACCATCAATTAGGAAATGGTCAGTTCTAGCTTAGGAAAAGTCAATATTATTTTAGTGGTTTGGTGCCAAACTCAACTGACCACGATCATTGAATTGTAACTTTATATCCTTGTCAGAAAAGCTTATTTCTTTCACAAAATCTGTGACAGAGCCATCTTAATCTCAAATGCATTCACGTTTAGCTTAAACATAATATTCTGATAGAGGCAAAGCTCATAACTGTTTGTAAAATAAACATACCAAGTATTTGAATAAATATATTACTTTTGGATAGTAATAAAACAAATACTTTTTAATGGTTTGTAAAATAACTAGCGACAAGGCTTTGATTAACTTTATCGCTTCCAGTTTCATATCCAGAGAAGGAGCTTCAAGATCTAGCCAAGAAGATAATCGACTACGGGGTATTCCACAACTATATGACTCCTAGAGTGAAGATACTGAGGATAACAGACCCCGACTGTACAATTATTGATAACTAATTGCTCTGTTAATATGTTCTATTAATAAACACTATATCAGAACAATTAAAGCAGAGGTTATCCATAGGAAAACAATAATCTTTGGTATCATTCAATGAGCTGAGCCATTAATAAATTGATCGGAATCCAAGCTGAATTAAAATGCATCACACAGACTTAATATAAATATTTTGATATTTTGCTTCCATAAAGACCAACCGATATGGGCTCCAAAAGCTCCAAAAAAGTAGCTCCAAAAGTATCAACACTTTGAAGTACTCGGGGTCACTCCATATCCTGAAGTGATTTTGACAACATAAATAGACCCATACGGTGATATAAATTTGAGTACACTTTCAGCTTAGTTGCATGGTTCGCTTCATAAAAAAATACACCCAGCAGATAAACCCATTCACCATGATTGAACGAACCAAAGAATGTACATATCAATAAACATTTTCCGTTAGAGTTATGTACGTACATATTACAAAAGGTAAACAAAGCTATAAAGCTATACAAGCTATAAATATTGCTTTAGGGGAAAATCCGGCTACAAACCTAAACGCCAAACTTTCAATGCTTTAGACTTAGTAAAGAAATAGAACGGTATTGAATACATTTGAAAAACCAAACCCAAATGAAGTAAATGTTTTGGCTGTGATTGTTTGAACTGTTACACGAATTTATCAGTTTATTGATAACAATTGAAACGTATCTAGAGTTCACCAACAACAAAAGTTTACTGATAACAGTGTTTCAGAGTTTGAGTTGCGAACTAATATCAATTGAGTATCGTGAGTTGGAACAACTGCTGACTAAACAAACAGAGTATGAATCTATATAAATAAAATTAGAGTTTTGTCTGTACATTGCTCAGAATCATACATTTTTAGGTTATTTTTACGTTTTATACATTAAAGAAGCCGAAACAAGTCTCATCTAAATTTCTGTCTGTCTGTCTGTCTGTCTGTCTGACACACTCAAGATGGCATTTTACGCAATCTTCTCCAGGAAAACGAGAGTACCTATCAAGACCCAAGTCATTTTAATGTATTCACTGGATTGGCGAGAGTGTCTTTAGGTATTAAAATATGGTCTCACTACTTTGTAATTAAAATTACGAACGTTCAAAAATGCAGTTTTGTGCGATTTTTGTCAAGTTTTCTTCCAATTTGTATCACATAATCATCTATGAAACAACGAACAGCTGTTCGGATCAAGATTATTTTTTCTAGCTGTCACTGAAATGTTTACAAATGTTGTTTACAAACACCACAACCATTTTCGATCACGTTTTGAAGGCAAATCCCATCCAAGTGAGATTAAAAACGACATAAAGGATTATTTTAATCGCAAGTGGAATAAGTAGTGGTGAACTAGCAAAGATACCCCACTTTAGGCACGTTTTCCCCATAAGAATAACATGGGGATCATTTTTTGGCCACCAATTCCAAAAATCCTGATCTTTGCCTGAATATCCCTATATAATTGTTAAACCTTATTTCTTACTTATTCCCTATATATATATTTGATATTAAGCAAAAAAAAATTATTGACCCATGCATGTGTATATGTATAGTAGTATAGTTTGTCGCTGCCGTTTTTTGGGGCGCGAGGTTTTTGAGCCAACTCCCCGCCCATGCCTAATTGCTAGTACATCTAACATTCCCCTTTCTAGTTGATATGTTGATATGTTGTAGTCTATATTTCTGTCTTATCTATATATATTAGTTGTATGAGTTGTTTAATATTTTCATTTCTTTGTCTTTTGGGATATACCTCTTAAACTTACTCTTGGGCCTATACAAGCCTATATAAATGTACAACTCCATATCTATATTGTATAATTTCAAATCCATCTCCAACACCCATTCACATGTATATTCTCAAAATCATCAACTTGACAGTGCGAGGTTTGTACGCGAACTCGGCCGTGCTCCCGGCTCATGGCGCGCCCCTGGCTCACGGGCAAGCTCCTGCTTCTTGCTCCTTGTCTCTAGTGGTAGCTCTTGATTGAGTCCTGGGTGGGAAACCTCCTGTTGAAGTAATTTCTTAATTAAAAAAAAAAATTTATAAATTTCAAAATGTTTAAAGTTAAATTTTGTAAATTAAAAATGTTAAAGTTAAATTTTATAAATTAAAATGTCTAAAGTTAAATTTTATAAATTAAAATGTCTAAAGTTAAATTTTATAAATTAAAATTTTCTAAATTTATAATTTTATAAATGAAAATTTTCTAAATTTATAATTTTATAAATTAAAATTTTCTAAATTTATAATTTTATAAATTAAAATTTTTAAAATTTATAATTTTATAAAAATTTGGAAATTTCCCAAAAGTCTATATATAGAGGTGGCATCAGCCCGAGACCTCATTCCTAAACATGAAGCCGTCATGTCAACACTGCTCCGTGTCGCTCTCCACCAAAAGCAACCTGATTCGTCACTATAAGGTAATGCATCAAATGAATGTGAAACTGTGCAAGGTTTGTGATTTAATCTGTGATAATAACTTGGCTCTAAAATCGCATATATTACAAAGTCACAAGAGTTGTAATTTTTGTAAGAAAAATGTTGTTGGACATTTTAGAAGACATGTCAATTCTTGTAACAAATGTCCATACACAATGATGAAATTTGTTGGTGAATCAATTAGAGCTGAACTTGAAAATACTCTCAAGTCTTGTCCTCTGCCAATAAAATGGACTTTAGTAAGGAGAATTAAATTTATAAAATATTCAATGGATCAAAATGGAAAATTAGTTAATGAGAAAGAATGTATAGCAGATTTTAGAAGTCTTACTACCTTAACTATTGAGAAGAGAGATTTAAAGCCTCAAATTGAAAATGCACTTTTAAAGATTGATGCTTCCATACACAAATATCAAGCCCAAGGCAGTGGATGGATATATGACCATACTAAATATTGGCAGTTGCATGTTTACAAGTATAAGCCCCTAACTCCAAAGTCATATATCCCCACACCAAAAAGTATTCAATCAAAACATGCTGTTTTAAATATAAAGAATTCTGACAATAAATGCTTTCTTTGGTCAATTTTAGCAGCTTTATACCCAAGGAACTTTAATGAACATGCTGAAAGGGTCTCAAACTATACACCCTATGAAAATCAGTTGAATATGACAAACATAAAGTATCCTGTGAAAATATCTGATATAGATAAATTTGAAATACAAAATAATATAAGTGTTAATGTATTTGGAGTTGAAGGCCAGAAATGTGTATATCCATTAAGAACAACCAAACTGAATAGTAATACCCACATCGATTTATTGTTATTACAAGAAGGTCGTAAATCACATTACTGTTTAATTCGTGATTTTGATAAGTTAATGCTGCGGTCTACAAAATATGACCATAAGAAACATTTTTGCAAGTTGTGTTTGCAACATTTTTACACTAACGATATATTAGAACGCCACACAATATATTGTAAAAACTTTGATGCCCAACGAGTGGAAATGTCTAAACAAGATACATTACAATTTAAAAATTATAAATATCAACTTAAAGCCCCATATGTAATTTATGCAGATTTTGAATGTTTTATAAACTCAAACAACCATATTCCATCGGGATTTGCATTTGTCATAGTAAAAGATTCGAAAATTATTTCTGAAGAGTTATATAGTGGTGCAAATGTTATGGATGTGTTTTTCGAAAGGTTGTTTGAGACTTATGATTATATTAAAAATCAAATGGCAATATATATTCCTCTTCAAATGACTCCTGAGCAAGAGGTATCTTTCAAAAACTCAACACATTGTCATATTTGTGAAAAGCCCCTATATTTTGATAGGGTGAGAGATCATTGCCATTCCTCTGGTCGATACCGTGGAGCTGCCCACAATGATTGTAATTTAAACTATAAAGTAACAAAGAAAATACCAGTATTCTTCCATAACTTGAAAAATTACGATGGGCATTTAATAATGCAACACTTGGGAAAGTTTAATCGTAAATTAAATTGCATAGCTAAAGATATGGAAAAATATATATCATTCTCTGTAGATGATTTAGTATTTTTAGATTCATACAACTTTCTGTCCCTTCCATTATATAAATTGGCTTCCAATTTAAACACATTTAGATTCATACAAAATCCACTACTACAACGTAAAGGTGTATTTCCCTATGAATATATGACGGGACCAGATAAGTTTGCAGAGTCTCTACCCCCAATTGAGACATTTTATAGTACTCTAACTAAAGAACATATCTCTCCCAATGAATATGAACATGCTAAAAATGTATGGACACATTTTAATATAAATAATTTACAAGAATATCATGATTTATATCTTAAAACAGATGTATTGCTACTGGCTGATGTCTTTGAGACTTTTGAGAAAGTTACAACTCAGAAAAAGAAAGATTTTCAGCCTATATTGAACGATTTGAAAACTATCTCAGCATGAAGAATGTGTCAAACAAAACTAAAAAAGCTCAAATTCTATGTGCATCAATCCGTTCTATCCATTACAACAACTTAGTTGCATTCAAAGGACCTACAAAGAAAATCAAAGACTTGGAATATGAACAGCTAGTTGAAACCTTTGGCGAAATGCTATCGCCTAAAAAGAATACTGTAGTGTCGCAGCATTACGTTTTCTCCACTTACCAATCAGAAAGTGAAAACATACCTGACTATGTTGCAAGTTTGCAAAAACGACTTGCTGACTGTGAATTTTACATAAAATGTGAATGCAGAGAAAACATTTCAACAGCTCACATTTTCTTAAGGGCTCAATTCATTAGGGGCATTCGTGATAATAGCATTCGAGAACAACTTTTACAAGGAAAGGAAGAGAACTTTGATGAAATAGTCAGGAGAGCTATAGCTCTTGAAGCAGCCCAAATCCAGTGCAAGGAACTTTCAAACATTTCAAAACCTCTGATCCCTAGTTCTTCAGTGCCAGATATAATGAAAATTCAGAAGACCACTAGACACGATCATCCATCCACTCGGACATCATCATCATCATCATCAACATCATCTCCCTGGAAAAAGCCATCATACAAGCATCGATCAAGCCAAAGAATCGATTATGAGTCCTTAGGAATCAACAATCTTTGCTTCAGATGTGGAACATCTAACCACCGATCAAACCAGTGTCGAATAAGGCGTGAAAAACTATTCTGTGAAGCATGTAAGAAGAATGACCACATTCAAAAAGTTTGCATCAATACCCTGACCAAGAAATATGCTTCAAGTAAACAAGTTAACCGATTCTCTGACAATGATATGATCAATGACTCACAATCTGATTGTTCCTACGGGGTATGCAATTTAATCAGTTCAGTATCCAAAGATCAGAAAATCATCAACCTCTACGAAATTGAACCTGGACATGGAAAGTACATAGTAGAGGTAGCGATAAACCACAAGAAACTGAAGATGGAAGTAGATTCTGGCGCACGGTACACAATTTTACCAGAGGATAAGTTCTTAGCATTGAATTTGGGAATAGATCTTCAACCTTCAAATCTAAATTTTCGAGCTTATTCCAATGATATCGTGCCATGTAAAGGAAAAGCAAAAGTTACATTACAATATAAAGAACGATCTTTAAAAGCAGAAGTGTATGTAGTTTCATCAGGCCACGATCCTATTTTAGGTAGAGATTTGATCCGTGCTTTCGACATTGAACTAAAACAAATCGATCATGACATGAAAACTAATCCAAAAGTCCATTTGGTTGATGGCGACAGAAAGAACTTTCAAGATATTAATAACATTCTGAATGAGTTTGCTTCAATTTTTGAGGAAAAAATTGGTTGTGTTCCTAACATTCAAGTTTCATTAACTTTACGAGATGACGCAAAACCGGTATTTACAAAAGAACGTGATGTCCCATATGCACTTAGAGAACGTGTTGAAAAGGAGTTGGAATCTTTAGAAAAAGAGGGAATCATCACTCCGATTGCGACAAGTGACTGGGGATCACCTCTCGTCATCATTCCCAAACCAGATGGTGGACTGAGACTTTGTGTGGATTACAAGTGCGGTGTAAACGAGAGGTTAGTCTCGGCTAATTTTCCTATAAGGACGGTTGAAGATGTTCTTAACAGTCTCCGAAATTCCAAATACTTTTGCAAACTTGACCTTTATAAAGCGTACTTACATTTAGCAGTAGACAAAGAAAGTAGTGAAATCCAAACTATGTCAACACATAAGGGAACCTTTCTCATGAACCGTCTCAGTTTTGGCATAAAAACCGCTCCCTCAGAATTCAACAGAATTTTGTCACAAATCCTCAATGGACTTAATAAGTGTGAAGCTTATTTCGATGACATAGTCGTCCATGGAGCAACCCAAGCAGAATGTGCTCACAACCTTCGAATGTGTTTAAGAAGACTAACAGAATACGACTTACATCTAGATCGAAAGAAATGTACATTTTTTGAAACAAAGATTGAATACTTAGGACACCTGATTGAGCAAAATAAAATCAGCAAATCCCCCGAGAAGATAAAGGCAGTGATGGAAATGTCAAGACCGCACGACGCTGATGAGGTCAGAAGATTTCTTGGAATGATTACTTATTACTCACGTTTCATTCCAAATCTATCTACGTTGTCCTGTCCCTTAAGGGAGTTGCTCAAGAAGAAACACCGTTTTCAATGGACGACAGAATGTGAATCATCCTTCCAAAAGCTCAAGCAAGAGATTTGCAGTGACAGAGTCCTGATTCCTTATGATCCAAAATTGCCAGTTGTACTTTCTTGCGATGCAAGCCCTGTTGGCACTGCGGGAATACTTAGCCACATCGTAAATGGTCATGAACGCCCTATCGCTTACACATCCAGATCACTAACACCTGCAGAACAAAATTATAATCAACTAGATCGAGAGGCACTTGCTATTATATTTTCTGTTGGAAAGTTTCATAACTACTTGTATGGAAGCCAGTTCACTCTTGTCACAGATAATAAGCCTTTGAGCAGAATCTTTAGTCATGACCACTCTTTGCCGAAAATGACAACAGCTCGATTACTTCGATATGCTTCATTTCTATCTGGATTCAATTATAAGTTGAAAAACAAATCAGGAGATGAAAATGAAAATGCTGATTGTTTATCTCGAGCACCTTTGTCTCAAGACTCAAGATCAACTGATATGAAGATAAATGAAGAAGTTCACCTTCTGTATGCTGAGTCACTTTTCCAAATTTCTTCAACTGCTATCACGAATCAGACCATTGCAAGTGCAACATTAAATGATTCTCATCTCAAATCTCTTATGAAAACTCTACAAACAAGCAACGAAGACACACCCTACACCCTTCTTGATGGAATTCTCTTTTGGCAAGATCGAGTTGTCATTCCACAGAGCCTTAAAAATTCAATTTTGAGAGAACTTCACACAACACATATCGGTATAACAAAAATGAAACAACTTGCAAGGCGGTATGTGTACTGGGAAGGGATGAACCATGACATAGAAGACCTAGTTAGATCTTGTGAAATCTGTGCCAAGCTCCGTAACAACCCCCCGAAGGTGATAGTACACCCGTGGGATCAGCCTCACTCCAATTGGGAACGTCTACATATAGACTATGCAGGTCCTTTCGAGGGTCATCATTTTCTAGTTGCCATTGATGCCAAGTCAAAATGGGCAGAGGTCCGAGTCATGAGACATTCTCCTACAACTGAAACAACAATACACACACTTCAAGAAATATTTTCATTCCATGGCTACCCCAATTCATTGGTCACCGATAATGCATCAATTTTCACAAGCGATGTATTCAAAGCCTTCTGTATTGATCATGGTATTACCCAAAAATTTATTGCCCCAGGCCATCCAGCTACAAATGGATTAGCCGAAAGAAATGTTCAAACTGTGAAGAAACGTTTAAAATCAATGGCAAGTGAAAAGGGCACCATGCCAGAAAAGGTCAGGAAAATGCTTCTACGCTACAGAGCCACACCACTTGCATGTGGGAAAAGCCCAGCAGAACTTTATTTGCACAGAAGATTAAGAATAGAGCTGGATGCCATATTTCCTATTCCAAAGAAGATAAATAAAGAAAAAGAAGTTAGGCAGACAAAACATGTAAGATCGATGAGAGTAGGAGATAGAGCCCAAGTTCGCATTTACTCTGGAAATGCCGAAATCTGGGAATTTGGAACCATCCAATCCAAACTGGGCTATCGACATTATATGGTAAAGCTTTGACTCTGGACGCTTAATCAAAAGGCACATCAATCAACTCATAAGAACAAGAGTACCGCCTAAAACGACAAATCAACGGGAAGAAGATAATCAAAGACGCTCCACTAACCAACAGTCAGGAGATATTCAAAGACGTACTGTTAGGTTCAATATTCCAGGGATACCAGCATTACAACGCTCTCCAAACAGTGGTTCAACCATTGTCGGTCGTACGCTACAACGGCGTTCCACGACTGGTCAAATACCAGTAGTGGAGGCTCAACATCCTGAATGTGGCATCCATTTTCCTGATGAAGTCAGAATTCAAGATAAATCACCTCGACGTTCCACGACTGGCCAAATACCGGTAGTGGAGGCTCAGCATCCTGAATGTGACATCCAGATTCCCGATGAAGTTGAGTCACCTCAGTTACGTAGGTCAACACGTGTTCGACAACCGCCAAGTTACCTTGAGGCTTATGTGTGAGCTCAAAACTTATGTGGGGAAGATTGTTATAATTTCTAATAGACTGCATTTGAATTACCAGCTGATCATATGATCTTTATTCTTTTTGATTACTATTGTTTATGTTTAGTTTCTATTCTATGTTAATGGAATAATACACTTTTTTATCTGATTTATCTTTTATTATGTTATAAAGAGTTACAACAGTAAATGTACAGTTTTAATTTATTTGTGCGTGTAGTTTTTGTTTTATGTCTTTTTTCGTATTAAAAAACGATACAGTCTATTCCCTCTACCAGAGGGTTAATGACGAAGGCCAATGAATAATTAACCATGAATAAAACTACCCACTCCATCTGTAGCTAAAGTTTTGCCTCTTTATATTTCTGGAAGATTCAGTTGTTTTTATGTTATGTGTGTTTTTAAATCTCAGATTTAACCATCGACAGTATGTATATGATGGACTGACATGTAATTCAATAAATAAACAATACAATAATGTATATATATAGTACACATCAATCGAGATATTTAATGTAGAAACACATGCTTTCTTAATTAAGTTCATACTGAAGCTATTCTATTAACACCTTCTGCTCAGACTCCATACTCAAAACATTTGAAATAGAAAAAGTAATAAACTGTTGATATTTATTTTTTATACAGTGGTGATGATTCTGTGTGATCTTTTTTCTGGGACGCACTCTAACATATGGCCATCCTAAGAAATAACATTACAATCGTTGGTTTATCTACAAAAAAGATTTAAATTGGAATCTATTTTAGACAGAGTGCATTGCTTGTGCGGAGTTTTATGCAACAACGAGCTTTAACTTTGAGGTAATTAATTAACGCCCGAGGCCAGACGCCCCAACTTTGCTGTTGGACTTTGGATCCACTCCTTAGGCTATCAGGAAATCAATTACCTCTAATGGAAACTACGATTGATCAAAATAATTATCAAACAAGGTGAGTTTTTGAATCAGCTTAGTATATTATTAAATCAATTTCAATACTGTAGAATGAGAAATAAACAATTTAAATGGAGTAATAGAAAATCGATAGTAGTTTTTTGTAAAATAGTGACCCTATGTGCATTAAAGTTTTGGTGGATAAGTTACAATGGAAATTAGTAACAGATTCAAAAATAATTGTTGTGTTGAAAGTGTTTACTGTATCCTAACAACAATTTCTAACAAAAATATCAATAAGACTTGTCTCGGCCTAATCTATAAAATTTAAAAATAACAAAAAATTATAAAGTTCTGAGTAATGTACTGACAAAACTCTAATCTATATAAATAAAATTAGAGTTTTGTCTGTACATTGCTCAGAATCATAATTTTTTAGGTTATTTTTACATGTCGCCCATTTTCATTTACTGGACTATATATTTCTCATTAACAGTTCATTTTCAAAAACTATAGGCAAGCATGTTTCTTTAAAACCTTTTTTCTCAGCTGTGCATCGCAGGGAAAATCTACGCACAATGTTGGAAAAATGTTTGCCTATAGATGTGCAGAATCCCTAATAAATTGAAATAGGCTAAAAAATTAGAACAAAAAATGAACTTAAAATAATAAAAAAATAGCATGGGCCTAATGGGTTGCCATGCTAATGACGAAACATCAACGAAATATAAACAGAAAAAAATGGAAGAAACTCCAATCACATGTTTTATTTACAGCGTGGGGTGAAAATGGAGAAGTCTGTACATTAGATATTTTTGGTCGAGTTTCCCACAACTGGACGACCTTTAGTTAAATTAGTTCAGGAAAATTGGGATAAGTTTTAAAATTAAACCCTGTTTCACCTAATAGCACAATATTGTCCATGAATCGAATAGGACAAAAACAGTTGAATTAACCTTTTTGTGAATTAAATGCACCTGTTACCTCTACTTGGACAAAAGAGTCACAGTAATTGAAAATTTCGTTATCAGAACAAATACAATCAACGGAACAAAAGGTTAGAAGACAAAAGTGTTAAACTGATTATACTTTTACACCCATCTCCCAAACTTCGTTACTGCAAAATTCAATAAACAATGTCCGTCTAAATTTAAAAATTCCGTAAAAAATTCGAATCCATTGTAAATTTGAAAAAAAAAACTTCATTGAGCTTATGTGTTATGCATTATGTGTGGATTATGTTTGTACTGCATGTGAAAGTAACCGATTTGAATGGATAAAGACATAGCATTGACAATGGTAAAACCAATCAAATTATTTCTTTAACAGTTGTAAAGCTCTTTGCATATGTCCTTTTTAAGGGTTTCCTTTAGAATAGGATCATCAAAGGAGGTATAGACTGATTCGTAATTCGTCCTTTTACAGTTTGATTACAATCCTGAAAAAAAAAAAAAAACACTGCCTAAGCCTAAGCATGAGAAGAAGTGAGTGTTTTTATTTCAATGGAAAAATAACCTTTCCATCAAATTCAAATTGTATATTTTGTTCCTGAGTGTTATCAGATTCCTGAAATGTTGACTTAATCTAGTAATTTAAGACACTGAGGTAGATATAATAATCCATTAATTTATCGCTTCAAAGACAGTTGCTTTGAGGTATTAAATGTTCCATTTAAGTTAATTGAATCACAGCTTCCTGAGGAGCAAAAGGCTTGAAATGGATCGATTTAATCCTTATTACATTTTGTCAAAGGACTTTAAGTTTACCGAGATTGTAAACGGAACTTGAAAATGTTAATTTGTCTGAAATGTGATGGTAAAATTCATGCAATGTTGGTGCATAAAATATTAGATTGCTATTTATGGATTTTAGATTTGTTATATGTGTTTATTATGGTAGCAGTAATATGGTGACTCTAGGGATTTGAATTAGGAAATTTCAAAGTAAACGATTACTAAAATAAAATCTTTAGAATTAAAATTAATTCCTAAAATTGTATAAAATATTCACTAAAATATTTATTAAAAAGTTGATCAATTTAAAAAAATTGATACAAAATGTCTACTAGTTATTAAAAATAATGTGATAATAATTACTTGTTACTCACCATGCAACATGTTATTAGCTTATTAACAGAAGTCACAAGAACATATTTATTTTGTTAATTCATAAGTAAGTGTCATCCTCCAAAATGAGCCCATGTTATTTCTGTGACAACTCTCTCGGATGCAAATTAATCTATTTTACAAATTGATGTCACTTTGGCAAGTATTGATTATTATGACCTTGAAGCAGGACCAAAAACAAAGAATTGAATATGTGGCATTGTTGATGACTTTAAAATGATCTCTTTCCTTCGGTAGTCTATCACGAGTCTATCATCCACCTCTTAGGCTAATATATCCACCGGTAAAAGCTCATGAAGATAAGACAAATATGCAGGATTTATGTAATAAACGTGATTTGATCAGGTATTGAAAAATACTACATCCAAACAAACTAGTCTATTTAAAAGTTAAGTAAAATAATTATTAAAAGTTTCTAATTTAGTTGTAGAATGGTAAGTAAGCTGTAAAATGTGACAAATGTGATACTCATTCTGCCTTCCTGTTCATGGATCAGTTTTAATATTTATAAAAACCCTCTTTTTAAAATTATGAAATTATTTTGATTTAAACGTAATTTTGGAAGTAATAGAAGTGACGAACAAACAGGGGTTTATAAAAGATACAGTATAGTGCAATTTCTATTTGCATTTTTACGTTTGATTAATTATGAAAATGCATTGTTGTTAGCAGGTAGGAGTACGAGGTTGTGGATTTTGTGGATTAAAAGCTAATGGATTTTGTGATGTTCATTATAAAAATCACCCGACCAAAAAATTAAAACACAATATTGCATGCCTTACATATTGTGGAAAAAAGTTTATATAACCTTTTTTCTTACCATGTAAAGCTTATGAGAATAATTTTGATGATTGGTTTCCATGGAAACAATAATGAATTTCAATAGTTACATTTTCAAATCTTTTTACTTTCTATTATTACATCAACAGAACACGAACACAATATTTGAGATCTAGAACACCAAAGGTTACAATGAAATGTTTAAAGTATCTTGAAGTCAAGAGCGAACTTGGATTTTATATTTTCCTATTTACGACGCGGCCAGGTTTTGTACTCGTTTTACGACTGCTTTAGTCAATGTTTGTTGATTTTTTTATTTCACATATTAAAGTTACCGTAAAACATGCGGAAAATATATGTATAAATACATTATCTTTGCACACTCGCCTGCAGCTCGTGCGTAAAAATTTCTATCGTGGCAGCAAAGTGCGACTTTGCACACTAGTTACACAAATACTATTTCCGTAGCAGACAATGTAATGATGAATTTCTGCAGGTGATAAACATGTAACGAAACAGGGCATTTCACAGTAGTGTAGTGACAAATTATATGCAGGTAATAATGATTTATTTAAATTAGTCTGCATACGTTTTGTGAGTTTACATAAGCAAATAAACGTTATCAGCAAATTTACACGAGCATTCTCACATTAGCCTGAAATTACAATTGAACATCCTTATACTTTTATGGGGTCAAAACAAGCGGCGGGAATAAATGGTTTGGGAAATAATCACAACAGTTGCAATAACTTTTGAACAGCAATTTTTACAGCATTGCGCGTAAAGTCATTTATTTGTTTAATGACATAAGTTTTGCATACATGCGAAGTTTTAATCAAAACAGCTCATATCGTTTTGGTAAAAAGGTTAATTCCGTTATTTAATGGGGCTTTGTGGACAAATTACAATTTAGAATAACAATTTAATGTAATATAAAGAACACATGGAGATAGTATCGATTATTACTTATATAACTTTTAAACCCACTTTTTTGGGTTCATAAGGACCAAACGCGGCCATTTCTATCCAAAACCATCCAAGATCCAAAACTCACAAACCTATATCCATATGTATAGGTGGAGAAAGTAAAAATGTAGCCTACGTAACAACTCAAAACATTAAGACAATTTATGAAAACACTCTCGTAAAAACAATTTGATGTTTACATTTCCTTATTCGCGCAAAAGGTAAACTTAAAAAGTTAAAGATAAACGTTTCAGATGTTTAAAAGTTTAATGTTTTCACTCCAAAGCTATATTTTCCGAACTAAACAAAATGCGCTGGGAAAACACGTGTTTATACTCTTCAAGGTTTATGTTATTAAAGAAAATATTTGGGACGAAAGGAAATAACATTGAGTTTTATACCGGGTCATATAATATTTACGAGGCGATACCCTTGTTTTATGTACCGAGGATTTCATCAATCGGTTTACTACCATGGCCTATTTTTATAGGAATATGAATTTATTTGTGTTTCTTTACCACGCAAATTGTGTTTTAAAACTTTTTTGAGGGTACAGTTCAAACCCTGATTTTCTGACATAACGTTGACAAATGTCAGTAGTAGACAAATGTCTCTTGTACATTCATTCATAGCTCAATATCAAATTACTTCTAGTTCGAAAAACATTCTCGCTTGGAATCGAACCAGCTACCTTCAGATTTGAAGGCGAGCGCTGTAACCACTCGGCTACGCACAATTGGCTGCGCATTAAAGGTTCTGGAATCAAATGTCTGAATTTGATGACAATACAACACCTATTGTTCATCATCTAAGTAGACCTAAGTCTATTTTCTTGTTTATTTTCTTAATGTTGTTTCAGTAGGTACTGAATAGTTTGGCTACATACACTCGATTTCTTAACCATGCAATACTTCCAGTAAATACTTGCTACCTAATTTGTCAGGAATTATAAAAATCTCAAGTAATTAATACATAAAAAATAATACAGTCACTAAAAATCATGAAATAATTTATTTTTGTAAAAAAATACAACCGACTTCAGACGCTCTAAAAAGAATGAAATAATTTCAATAAAGTAACCTTTGTATTAGGCAAGCTCACGTATTTTTAAGTCGGCGCGGGCTCTATGATGATTTTTGATACAAAATTGAAAGAGGGTGTCCATATTGCAGGTGACTATCTATAACTAAAGGTGTTGATCTGCATGTCTTTTTCATAGTTATGCGATAAGTGTTATTTTATTACCGTAATCAGAGATCGGCATTATAGTGGTATTAACGAGTATCTTTAAAAAAGATTATAACGCATTTAAATGTTTCTAACTTGGAAAATTAACGTTTTAATACTAAACTAGCTTCTTTTCCCTATCATAATATCAAACTAAATTATTTTCCTATTCATATAGAACATTTGTGTCGTGTGTGTTATTTTCATAATGCATTTATTCCGAAGTAAACATAAAATACAAGAAAATATTTCTTTTAATATATAAACAAAACAGTTCAGTATGTTTTTTATATATTTATGTTATCCAGCTACAATTTATTGATTTTCAAAATACACACACAATATTTCATTTCAATCATATTTGCAGTTTGAGCCGCGCCGACTTGAAATACGCGAGCTTGCCTAATACAAAGGTTACTTTATTGAAATTATTTCATTCTTTTTAGAGCGTCTGAAGTCGGTTGTATTTTTTTACAAAAATAAATTATTTCATGATTTTTAGTGACTGTATTATTTTTTATGTATTAATTACTTGAGGTTTTTTTATAAGCAAAACTGTTTGAAACAATCAAAAGTACCTACCACAGAACAATCATTATTTTAAAACTGCTTGAGTCACCTGTTCAGGTTACATAATCAATGGGTATGAAAATAAACATTTTTATAAATTCCTTAAGAAAGAAAGAGTTGTCCATTACATTAGGCCTAATGAAAAACTAATTGTCTTTTCTAGATACATTGAAATGTCAGACATCATCGTTTCCTGCAGTCGGTGTACTTCTACATTATAAAAAGAAATACAGTAACATCTCAAGCCTTTTGGAACAATATGAAAGTTATTCCTCAGCCACCAGCACTAAAAAATCTCTCAAAAGTGGAAAATTGGTCGTTAATACGTATAGTACCTTTGGAAAATATTATATGAAAGATTGGTTCAGCTAAAAGTGGTGTAAGTCATGTAGGGGGTTTTGTTTGCTCAAGATATAGCCTAGTCGAAATTGCAAATCATTTTCCTCTAGGACTTTCCGAAGCAGGCATAATAGTATTGATATAATATAGTAACTGGGTAGAGAATATCAATAAACATTCCATATCTGCAAATGCATGTTTAGTAATTAAAATATTTAACACTTTTAAGACAATTGACGATTATGCACTGTCACACTTCTTAGGTCGTGTAAGGAATAATTGCATTTAATTTATATTTAGACCTGTTTTACGAATGCTTTAGTTTTCACAATACACCTTTATTTGTCAATATCAGACAGCTATTTACTGAAACAGATATGTTTTTGTAAGTCAGAATATTCAATACTAATAAAAACAGAATTACTGTATACACAAATCAGGTCAAACGTTAAAATACATTTTTTATAGTAACCAAAACAAAATGCATTTTTCTCAATGTAATTCATTTAGGCTCCATGGCAAGAAATAGTTTATTGATCAATATGAAGCAACTGTTTTGTTTGTAGCTTCATTTAAATGGTTTCAACTAACAGCTGTAGGAATATTATTATTATTTATTGCCTTCTCTGCACAAATGTAAACAATCTGCACAAATGTAAACAAAATAAATGTTGAATATTTAAGGTTTTCAGAATTTTTCACCGAAACAAATATTATACTTAAACATAATATATAAGGTACCAAATAGAAACTCTCCTGGTTATTTTGGTGGTGGAACCACACTGATCGGTAAAAGAATCACAGAGTAATTGGTGAACATACATAGAAAAAAAAAACATCGCCACAAACAAATTGAGAACCTCCTCCTTTTGTTGGTAGTGGGGAAGTCGGTTAAAAATATAGGCAATACGCTAAGTATTGTTATAACTTGTTAATAACATTAGTTTGAAGTATAAACACATTGTTGCATTGTTGCTCCGGGTCCTGTCATTAGAACTTGTTAAACTCGATAACCTTTTGAGTTGGCAGCAAACCGTCGTATGTCAAGTGTTTTTGCACCGTTGGCAGAAGTAACGTTTACCCATGTAACCTTTAAAACAATGAATTTTCCTCTACATACACGATTTATAGTTGATTTTAAGATTTCGAATTCTTTGTATCTCGCAAATGTTGATTTAAAAGTCATAAGGATTATATAGCTAAAAGGTAAGAAATGTCACTCAAAACCAGAAAGTTGTAATGGAAAAGTGAGCACAAGTTTCAGTAAACTTTTATACTCTTAAAAGAAACGGTCCTTTACGTTTGTGCTTGTGAATGTTCAAAGTTAACAGGAATTTATAACATACCACTTGACAATCTGATTTGAATAAATTATTTTCTTGAAAGCTTTTGAGGTAAAAAAATGCTAATGTTAAATGTGAATCGGTTATGCATTTAAGCTTTAGTTATTCAATACACTTGATTTAATATGGATAAGTAGTGATTGTTGGAAAAATATATTTATCCTCAGAATCTAGTTGAGTTTGTCAATACCGTACTGAACAGTGTGAAATCAGATGATACTGTACAGAGTTTACGGATTAACATAAATCCGTTGTAAATTACTTTTTATATTCCTAATTACAGCAGTAATTATGTGATAGATCATGAAAACCCAATTGACAACTGTAATGACCTTACTAACGTTTTACTAGTTGTAACATTTCTATGAGAATGTTATCAATAGAAACTAAAGATGTGAATTTGATTTTAACAGAACAACAAGATAAAAAAAAAAAAAAAAAAACAAGCAACAACAACAACAGTAACAAAATAATGTAAAAGTAAATACTAGCGTTAAAATATGGAAATTATCAGTTTTATTCTGTAGGTCCAATTTTGATCCAAGTTATCGTTGAATCGGGCTATCACTCAATTATGCTTTTAACAACAGTTCAAAACAACGTTCGGTAGTAACAACGTTAGGGGTTGACCATTCCCTTTCATAACAACCTTTTATTGTTATTTCTGCCTCATATCTTTTTTGTCCATGCTGGTCATCACAAGTTATCCTTATACAGGGTGTTTTTTTAAAAACTTGCATCTTTATTTATGTAAAACCTGCAATAGATAGAAATATGCAATTTGCGGGAATCATCTATTGACGTAGGGGGCCCAATTGTTTTGAATTCTACGTTACATTCACATTCTCCCCCTTTCCCCCCCTGCCCCCAACTTAATTTTTTTAAATAGCAAGGTACCTCTTGTGACATATCAAATGAAAGAGCATGAAAAAAGAAAATGTTTGATGAAAAAAAATTGAAAATCGGTTCATAAATTTGCGAGATATTTCCCCCTCCCCCTCCCCGGAACTCTATTTTTTTTAATAGCAAGATACCCCTTGTGACATATCAAATGGAAGAGCATGTAAAAAGAAAATGTTTGGTGAAATTTATTTTTCATTTGATATGTCACAAGGGCGGGTACCTTTCTATTAAAAAACAAGTTATGGGTAGGGGAAAAGGGGGGGATTATCTCACAAATTCATGAGCCGATTTTAATTTTGTTTTCAACAAAAATTTTCTTTTTTCATGCTCTTTCATTTGATATGTCACAAGGGGTACCTTGCTATTTAAAAAAATTAAGTTGGGGGTGGGGGTGGAAAGGGGGGGAATGTGAATGTAACGTAGAATTCAAAACAATTGGGCCCCCTTCGTCAATAGATGATTCCCGCAAACTGCATATTTCTATCTATTGCGGTTTTTACATAAATAAAGATGCAAGTTTTTAAAAAAACACCCTGTATATAATACGTGAAGGTGATTTCCACAAAACACTACTCCTCTGTTAATAATGGACGGATTTTAAGAAACGATGTGTCTGTAAAAATAACCTAAAAATATATAATTCTGAGCAATGTACAGACAAAACTCTAATTTTATTTATATAGATTAAGACAATTCATATTAAAATCGTGTTCTGTGACAACCATGAACACGTTGAATTTATAACTCATATACGTTGTAATATGAACTCAGCTTCTTTTTAAACTAGCACTTTAGGAATATTATAATCTTGTAAATAAAACTTAATATTTTATAAAATACAACAACATAAATTATTTCTGCAGCTCGGTAAAAATTCACCTTCACATTTAGTGAAATTCAGTTGGAAGAAATGTTATAGGAAAACTTTACTAACCTGTTCCCATTGTACCTAATAGATCACTGCTATCCATTGAATGTTTGTTATACATAATATCGGGAAAGCATACATTTATTTTATTGTTAACTTAGTTTACAAACCTAGTTTCAGACCTATATATTGGCTTAGGTAATTTTATGGGTAATTTCGCGTGACGTTTGAAATAACTTGTTGTGAGGATCTGACTGTTAGGTAGTTCAGTGTATTTGATCTGGACTCAGTGGGTAAGATAAGGCAGTGTGGAAGGTGTTTGAAAACAGGCTCTCATTAGGGGAGAGGATTATAATCATTTTAGCATTTAGGTAAGATTATGTGAAGGCCCTGAATTTGGGTTTATAAATTGAATTAAGTTATTGAATTTGGGCGTTTTATTGAAATGAACTTCTATTACTATTGGGTGCTCAAACGTTTAGTTTTCATCAATCTTTGTATAGTTTGTAAACTTAAGTATAGGTACAGTGTTTACTTTTAGTTCAGTGAAGTCGTGTTCAAATCCTGGGCATTTCCAAAATTTGAGGAAGTTTTGTCATTGTTGACAAGACTATAAATACTAAACCGGTAAAACATAGCAGATAAAATGTAATACCAATATCCATACATAACATGAAATAAATGTTAGTGAGTTTTATTAACCATATAGCAAGTTTAACGATTTCAAATACATAATTTACAATGGTTTTGATAAAGTTTTGTCTTTTTGAAGTGCTAACTCGGTTAGTTCAAGTTCGGCATTAAAACTAAAAAAATGTTGTGTTATCACGCGCGAGTGTTATCGTAATGTCTGATTCAGTTTGTTTATATTACTTTACTTAGTGATTGGATATGGGTTGTTTGTATTGTTTTACCGTCTGTGTTTCATTGAAAGTATTCGCGTCCTAGTGGATTTGCCATATACTTTAAAAGTTTGTATTATATGAAATATTACAAAACGATATAGTGGAGTGAAAATGCCTATAAAAGGTATGTGAAAGATAATTTATTCTTTGTTTGTTTAAATATAACAATAATTTGTCTTACATCTTAGCTTTTTAGTGACTTCCCTATATGCCACTAGTACAATAATAAATTGAAACTCATATTAGCTACTTAAAAAAGCATCATTTTAATTTGATTAGTCAAAAAGGGGGATTTACCAGTATACTGTAATGTTTAACTGTTATGATCATACGAAGTGTATATCTTTCTGTGCCATTGGAAACCTTATTTTTTAAGGCAGACGAGTTTATTTGTATAACTAAATTCTTTCCTCTCGAATAAACAACGTGACACAACTATAGGTAAAAGAATTCAGTAAGAATGTAACAGAACTTTTGTCTTCGGGACTATTTTTTTGACAAAATGAAAGGAAGATTTTTACGAACGCCATGAAAATGTAAAGCATATCTCCTAGACTTCAGCTGATACATTTTAACCCTAGGGATAAAAAGACTGCTTTATACCTACACAGCTGATATTAGTCAGTAACAAAGCTACACAGATCCTCTCACACAATTTTATCATCCTTCACCCATATTTTGGTTTAAAGACATACCTAAGTGGAGTCACCGTCCGCGATGGAGTATTTATTTATTTATTTATTACATGCACGGCAAACGCCATTTTACAAGAGAGTTGATTTGAGATTGATAAAAATTAAATGTGACTTAAGTGAAATAGTATTGCTTCATCTCTTTTTACTACAGTACAAAAATGTGTTTGGACCTAAATTTAAAAATCCTTTAACAGTGTACACGAAAACCAAAGAGGAACCAGTGTTGAACCTGGTCACTCGGGAGGAGTGGGAAGGAAAACCACCGCTTCCTAACGGTCCTCAGCTGGAACATCCCATCAGCATTGTCAGGTACTCACACACATACACGTTTGAGTGTTTCAACCAGGTGGACTGTAGCAGGTGGATGCGACGGATCCAGAGAGCGCACATGGAACAGAACAAAGTGGATATACAGTTCAAGTGAGTATATGGAGAAGAGAAGGATACTTTGAAGTTCAATTTTGTTATCGGTGTGGTGATGGATTTTGGTGTTGAAGTGATTGTACATCATGATTAGTAATACAAGTTTTCATAACGTTTCGGGGTTTGGATTCAAATCCCGTACTCAGGTGGGAAAAGACCAAAACATTACTAGATCGTAAAAAAAATCCAGCTAAAGGTGGGGTGTTGTGAAGACGTGCCCATAGTTAGTATCCACCTTTGCTTTATCCTAGAATTATTTCAGGTTTCATCTTGTTTTTCCATGTTGTTCTGTTAACTATACAGTTTCCTTTGTGGTTATTCTATGTAATTTTCTAGATTATCCTGGGTTTGTTCAATAATTATGTTAGTTCATTTTACGTACTTTCTTCTTCTACCCTTAGGATAGAATCAGATTCCAGAGCGTCGTGACACTTATTTTACTAATTGTGATGAAAGTTTCCCCAATAACCCACTAAACACCATAAACGAGGTGTGGTTTGAATTCTTATTCATTTGGTAAAACAGGTTCTTGAGATGGTGAAGAGCTAAGGTGGTAACATAGCATATGAGAGTTCATCGTGTTTTTCTAAGATGTGTGAAAAGATCATTAGTATAAGAGAGTTTCTATGGCAGAACAAAACAGTTATAGGAAACTTACTTACCCGGCTGTTGAAGATGGTGGTCAAATTTTCTAAAAGTAGTTGTAATTAATTCGTAATGTATTCCTGAGTCGGATAGAATATTACAAAATACTGCTCATGTAAATATGTAAAGAATAAACGTATAGAAGAGCTATAAAAGGTCGTTGATTTAATTGGCTGAAGAAGTTCTTCGGCCAGAGAAGCAGGAAGTGTGTATTGGAACACGTAAGGTTAAAGGATAAGAGTTATGACTAAGTTATATAATGGTTATATGTACCTAATAAACCTGTAAAAAGGTTTTCAGAAAGGGCAACGGATTAAAATGCTCTTTGTAAACACATGGAAGGACAAAGGATTAGTCTTAGTAAAAGTATTTGTATTTAATTGGTTAACATGTTACCTATTTTTTAAATCAAATATTTCGATGATGAATGTGTTAAAGGAACTTATGTGCAGTTGAGAGCAGTCATAAGACTCTAAAAGTCAAAACCCAGGGGATTTTCAAGTTTGATGAGCTCTCCCTGAGAAACAATGTACACTTGAATCCCATTCTTTCATAGGAACAGGTAATGTTGTTGAATCAAAATTCATGTTTTCGGCCCCTGGACAATAATAGACAAATAATAGGTTTTTTACATACCTCAGTCAAATAGTCCAAAAATAATATTGCTTAACAGCTTACATGTTTCGTTTCGAAGACAACATTTTGACCAGTTGTAAGCTTTGAAAATGTTGTCTTCGAAACGAAACATGTAAGCTGTTGAGCAATATCATTTTTGGACTATTTGACTGAGGTATGTAAAAAACCTATTATTGTCTTAATGTTGTTGAGCTTAAACATCCTCAAAACACTCTTTTCCCCCAAGCCATGCAGCACCTCATAAAACTTACAAACTGAAAATGATCCAAACTAAATTAAATTTTTGTTGATTTGTTCCTTCCGCAGTGAGTTGACAAGTGACATGTGTCCTACAGCTTCTTGATCGGCTCCGACGAGCGCATCTACGAGGGAGCTGGCTGGTACGCCGACTGTTGGAAACCTCCTGAACTACGGCACCTCCACAAGAAATGTCTGGATATAGCTTACCTGGGAAATTACACTAGTGAGTGTGTAGATTAGTTGTAAAAAGATGAGTTAAGTTTATGTATGGGTCTTAGATCATACAACAATTTCAGACAAAGAAGTACACTGATGAGCCATCAGATTTATTCTTGTTTAAGTACTTGTATTGTTAGTACAGTGCTACATAAGTATTTCATCATTGAATGTCAAGCTTCTACTAACTGTTATTTAGCAATATAGCTAACTTAATCACTTCTTCTTATTCTTCTTCTCCTCCTTCTTCTTCTTCTTATTCTTTTTCTTCTTCTAATTTTTCTTCAAAACTGGACCCAGTTGTTGTTCTGATAGACTTGAAATAAATGATCCTGGCAAATGAAACAGCTGATCTTAGTCAGCAACAAAGCTACAAAGATAATCTCACACAATTTTACACTCATCCTTCAACCATGTTTGGGTTTAGAGACTTACCTAAGTGGCGTCCCCATCTCAATGATTGATAATTGATAGTTGATAATGTGAAACCACGTATCGTCTTAATTAGGATAACATTTTCAGTATATTTCTATTTTAATGTACATTTGTAAAACACGTTGACAAATAATGCCAAATTAAAAACAAAGTAGAATGGAATCGTAAGTATTTGGATCAAATTAATCGACCATCAATTAGGAAATGGTCAGTTCTAGCTTAGGAAAAGTCAATATTATTTTAGTGGTTTGGTGCCAAACTCAACTGACCACGATCATTGAATTGTAACTTTATATCCTTGTCAGAAAAGCTTATTTCTTTCACAAAATCTGTGACAGAGCCATCTTAATCTCAAATGCATTCACGTTTAGCTTAAACATAATATTCTGATAGAGGCAAAGCTCATAACTGTTTGTAAAATAAACATACCAAGTATTTGAATAAATATATTACTTTTGGATAGTAATAAAACAAATACTTTTTAATGGTTTGTAAAATAACTAGCGACAAGGCTTTGATTAACTTTATCGCTTCCAGTTTCATATCCAGAGAAGGAGCTTCAAGATCTAGCCAAGAAGATAATCGACTACGGGGTATTCCACAACTATATGACTCCTAGAGTGAAGATACTGAGGATAACAGACCCCGACTGTACAATTATTGATAACTAATTGCTCTGTTAATATGTTCTATTAATAAACACTATATCAGAACAATTAAAGCAGAGGTTATCCATAGGAAAACAATAATCTTTGGTATCATTCAATGAGCTGAGCCATTAATAAATTGATCGGAATCCAAGCTGAATTAAAATGCATCACACAGACTTAATATAAATATTTTGATATTTTGCTTCCATAAAGACCAACCGATATGGGCTCCAAAAGCTCCAAAAAAGTAGCTCCAAAAGTATCAACACTTTGAAGTACTCGGGGTCACTCCATATCCTGAAGTGATTTTGACAACATAAATAGACCCATACGGTGATATAAATTTGAGTACACTTTCAGCTTAGTTGCATGGTTCGCTTCATAAAAAAATACACCCAGCAGATAAACCCATTCACCATGATTGAACGAACCAAAGAATGTACATATCAATAAACATTTTCCGTTAGAGTTATGTACGTACATATTACAAAAGGTAAACAAAGCTATAAAGCTATACAAGCTATAAATATTGCTTTAGGGGAAAATCCGGCTACAAACCTAAACGCCAAACTTTCAATGCTTTAGACTTAGTAAAGAAATAGAACGGTATTGAATACATTTGAAAAACCAAACCCAAATGAAGTAAATGTTTTGGCTGTGATTGTTTGAACTGTTACACGAATTTATCAGTTTATTGATAACAATTGAAACGTATCTAGAGTTCACCAACAACAAAAGTTTACTGATAACAGTGTTTCAGAGTTTGAGTTGCGAACTAATATCAATTGAGTATCGTGAGTTGGAACAACTGCTGACTAAACAAACAGAGTATGAATCTATATAAATAAAATTAGAGTTTTGTCTGTACATTGCTCAGAATCATACATTTTTAGGTTATTTTTACGTTTTATACATTAAAGAAGCCGAAACAAGTCTCATCTAAATTTCTGTCTGTCTGTCTGTCTGTCTGTCTGACACACTCAAGATGGCATTTTACGCAATCTTCTCCAGGAAAACGAGAGTACCTATCAAGACCCAAGTCATTTTAATGTATTCACTGGATTGGCGAGAGTGTCTTTAGGTATTAAAATATGGTCTCACTACTTTGTAATTAAAATTACGAACGTTCAAAAATGCAGTTTTGTGCGATTTTTGTCAAGTTTTCTTCCAATTTGTATCACATAATCATCTATGAAACAACGAACAGCTGTTCGGATCAAGATTATTTTTTCTAGCTGTCACTGAAATGTTTACAAATGTTGTTTACAAACACCACAACCATTTTCGATCACGTTTTGAAGGCAAATCCCATCCAAGTGAGATTAAAAACGACATAAAGGATTATTTTAATCGCAAGTGGAATAAGTAGTGGTGAACTAGCAAAGATACCCCACTTTAGGCACGTTTTCCCCATAAGAATAACATGGGGATCATTTTTTGGCCACCAATTCCAAAAATCCTGATCTTTGCCTGAATATCCCTATATAATTGTTAAACCTTATTTCTTACTTATTCCCTATATATATATTTGATATTAAGCAAAAAAAAATTATTGACCCATGCATGTGTATATGTATAGTAGTATAGTTTGTCGCTGCCGTTTTTTGGGGCGCGAGGTTTTTGAGCCAACTCCCCGCCCATGCCTAATTGCTAGTACATCTAACATTCCCCTTTCTAGTTGATATGTTGATATGTTGTAGTCTATATTTCTGTCTTATCTATATATATTAGTTGTATGAGTTGTTTAATATTTTCATTTCTTTGTCTTTTGGGATATACCTCTTAAACTTACTCTTGGGCCTATACAAGCCTATATAAATGTACAACTCCATATCTATATTGTATAATTTCAAATCCATCTCCAACACCCATTCACATGTATATTCTCAAAATCATCAACTTGACAGTGCGAGGTTTGTACGCGAACTCGGCCGTGCTCCCGGCTCATGGCGCGCCCCTGGCTCACGGGCAAGCTCCTGCTTCTTGCTCCTTGTCTCTAGTGGTAGCTCTTGATTGAGTCCTGGGTGGGAAACCTCCTGTTGAAGTAATTTCTTAATTAAAAAAAAAAATTTATAAATTTCAAAATGTTTAAAGTTAAATTTTGTAAATTAAAAATGTTAAAGTTAAATTTTATAAATTAAAATGTCTAAAGTTAAATTTTATAAATTAAAATGTCTAAAGTTAAATTTTATAAATTAAAATTTTCTAAATTTATAATTTTATAAATGAAAATTTTCTAAATTTATAATTTTATAAATTAAAATTTTCTAAATTTATAATTTTATAAATTAAAATTTTTAAAATTTATAATTTTATAAAAATTTGGAAATTTCCCAAAAGTCTATATATAGAGGTGGCATCAGCCCGAGACCTCATTCCTAAACATGAAGCCGTCATGTCAACACTGCTCCGTGTCGCTCTCCACCAAAAGCAACCTGATTCGTCACTATAAGGTAATGCATCAAATGAATGTGAAACTGTGCAAGGTTTGTGATTTAATCTGTGATAATAACTTGGCTCTAAAATCGCATATATTACAAAGTCACAAGAGTTGTAATTTTTGTAAGAAAAATGTTGTTGGACATTTTAGAAGACATGTCAATTCTTGTAACAAATGTCCATACACAATGATGAAATTTGTTGGTGAATCAATTAGAGCTGAACTTGAAAATACTCTCAAGTCTTGTCCTCTGCCAATAAAATGGACTTTAGTAAGGAGAATTAAATTTATAAAATATTCAATGGATCAAAATGGAAAATTAGTTAATGAGAAAGAATGTATAGCAGATTTTAGAAGTCTTACTACCTTAACTATTGAGAAGAGAGATTTAAAGCCTCAAATTGAAAATGCACTTTTAAAGATTGATGCTTCCATACACAAATATCAAGCCCAAGGCAGTGGATGGATATATGACCATACTAAATATTGGCAGTTGCATGTTTACAAGTATAAGCCCCTAACTCCAAAGTCATATATCCCCACACCAAAAAGTATTCAATCAAAACATGCTGTTTTAAATATAAAGAATTCTGACAATAAATGCTTTCTTTGGTCAATTTTAGCAGCTTTATACCCAAGGAACTTTAATGAACATGCTGAAAGGGTCTCAAACTATACACCCTATGAAAATCAGTTGAATATGACAAACATAAAGTATCCTGTGAAAATATCTGATATAGATAAATTTGAAATACAAAATAATATAAGTGTTAATGTATTTGGAGTTGAAGGCCAGAAATGTGTATATCCATTAAGAACAACCAAACTGAATAGTAATACCCACATCGATTTATTGTTATTACAAGAAGGTCGTAAATCACATTACTGTTTAATTCGTGATTTTGATAAGTTAATGCTGCGGTCTACAAAATATGACCATAAGAAACATTTTTGCAAGTTGTGTTTGCAACATTTTTACACTAACGATATATTAGAACGCCACACAATATATTGTAAAAACTTTGATGCCCAACGAGTGGAAATGTCTAAACAAGATACATTACAATTTAAAAATTATAAATATCAACTTAAAGCCCCATATGTAATTTATGCAGATTTTGAATGTTTTATAAACTCAAACAACCATATTCCATCGGGATTTGCATTTGTCATAGTAAAAGATTCGAAAATTATTTCTGAAGAGTTATATAGTGGTGCAAATGTTATGGATGTGTTTTTCGAAAGGTTGTTTGAGACTTATGATTATATTAAAAATCAAATGGCAATATATATTCCTCTTCAAATGACTCCTGAGCAAGAGGTATCTTTCAAAAACTCAACACATTGTCATATTTGTGAAAAGCCCCTATATTTTGATAGGGTGAGAGATCATTGCCATTCCTCTGGTCGATACCGTGGAGCTGCCCACAATGATTGTAATTTAAACTATAAAGTAACAAAGAAAATACCAGTATTCTTCCATAACTTGAAAAATTACGATGGGCATTTAATAATGCAACACTTGGGAAAGTTTAATCGTAAATTAAATTGCATAGCTAAAGATATGGAAAAATATATATCATTCTCTGTAGATGATTTAGTATTTTTAGATTCATACAACTTTCTGTCCCTTCCATTATATAAATTGGCTTCCAATTTAAACACATTTAGATTCATACAAAATCCACTACTACAACGTAAAGGTGTATTTCCCTATGAATATATGACGGGACCAGATAAGTTTGCAGAGTCTCTACCCCCAATTGAGACATTTTATAGTACTCTAACTAAAGAACATATCTCTCCCAATGAATATGAACATGCTAAAAATGTATGGACACATTTTAATATAAATAATTTACAAGAATATCATGATTTATATCTTAAAACAGATGTATTGCTACTGGCTGATGTCTTTGAGACTTTTAGAGACCTGTGCTTAAAAGATTACAAACTTGACCCCGTACATATGTATTCACTTCCTGGACTTACATGGGAGGCCTGTCTTAGAATGACTGGTATAAAATTACAATTATTTCAAGATATTGACATGCATTTGTTCATAGAAAGTGCGATTAGAGGAGGAGTCAGTATGATTTCTACACGTTACGCTAAAGCAAATAATAGATATATGGGTGAACACTATGATCCCAATCAAGAGAGTGTCTATTTAATATATTTAGACTGTAACTCACTATACTCTACAGCAATGTGCGAGCCACTGCCTGTGGATGGATTCCGTTGGACTAATGAGATAGACTACAAATACAATCAAAATGATGAGTTTGGATACATTTTAGAAGTTGATTTAAAATATGATAAAAGCTTACATGATTTACATAATGACTATCCATTAGCACCTGAGAAAATGAATGGCAAATTAATACCAAATTTAAATGACAAAACTAAATATATTTTACATTATAAAGCATTACAAAAATATGAGGAATTAGGTTTGATTGTTACAAAATACCATAGAGTTTTAAAATTTAGACAGTCTAAATGGCTTGCGCCCTATATTAATTTTAATATTGAAAAACGCAAATGTGCTAAAACTGATTTCGAAAAAGACTTTTACAAATTGTTAAATAATAGTCTCTTTGGTCGAACAATTATGAATCAACGAAAGTTTCGTGATATATATCTCAAGGATGAGTCACTATTAACAAAATATGTCACTAATCCAAGGTTTGACTGTAGCAAAAAGTTTGATAACAATTTACATGCTATACATTTAAATAAATTAGTTGTAAAGTTTAATAAACCAATATATTTGGGAATGACCATTTTGGATATTAGTAAAGTAATAATGTATGATTTCCATTATAATTATATGTCAAAATTTAAGAACAAAAGATTTCTTATGACAGATACAGATTCTTTAATGTATTCTATAGTTACAGAGGACTTTTATAAGGAAATAGAATGTGACTTGCACTATTTTGATACCTCTGGATATAGTAAAGACCATTTATTATACTCTGATAAAAATAAAAAAGTCACAGGCAAGTTTAAAGACGAATTAGATGGTCATATTATGTATGAATATTGTGGTTTAAGACCAAAGTTATATTCTTATATTCCTCTAAAATGGTTATATGAAGAAGACAAGCAAGTTTTAGAGGTGAAGAAAGCTAAAGGAGCTGATGGTGCTACAGTTAAACATCTCCTCAGACATCAACATTATTTGAACTGTCTTGCAACTGGGCAAGATTACTATGAGAATGTGACAAGAATTAAATCTACAAATCATCATCTTCAAACTTTGACCATGAATAAGAAAGTACTATCCTTTGACGATGACAAGAGGTTCATTCTGGAAGATGGCATCAATACCCTTGCGCTTGGTCATTATAAAATTGATCAAACATAAATTGTATGTGTAGATATATAATAAATACAAATGTTAAAAAACTCCAGTCTTTCATTTATTTACCCTTACCATCCTCTTGATAGAATTGGTCAAACATAAATCTATATTTGCCATTATTCTTTGACCTTTCCTTGTCTATCACGAAAAAGCCATATTTAGTTTTATCCCAACATTGATGACAGAGATTTTTAAATTGGTCAAATGAAAAGGCATTACCAACATGATTGTGATATACATGTTTTAAATTTAAATCATCTTGTTTGAATAATATTAGAAAATTTACATTATCACGTAAATGTTTGTGTACTTTGCTGTAAGATTGACACAAGTAAAAACAGTTAATATTTTTATGTCGACCTATTGAGAAAAATTGTGTAATATTTGGACTATTTATGTCATCAAATACAACAACTGACTGTGATTTTACATCATTTGGTGTGATTTCACAGTCAGTAAACGTGTGTAATTTCACTTCATCACACAAACTAAATATTTCAATTATTTTTTTATATTTTTCTTGTTCTAAAGATTTAGATATTAAATATAAGTTTGTAAATTTTAATCCTTCCTTTCTTACAATTAAGTTATAAATTACAACCGTCTTCCCACTTCCACTTGGACCGCAAATAACACATCGAATATTGGTGGGAAATAGACCCATTTTCTTTGGTATATTTTCCTTAGTATGTACTATTTTAAATTTGTGTTTTTGTTGAATAAAAGACATTTTTTATATAATAAAAATGGTAAAAAATGTTAATAAGAAAACATGTAAAAAGGGCAAAGGTTTATTCCTAAAGCCTTACAGGGGTCGAGGGTTATTGAATACTCTTATAAATAACCTTCCATTCCCACTTCACATACCATCATATCGGTACTGTGGACCTGGAACGAATATACGTGAGAATATAGCTAAAAATGTACCTCCAAAAAATAAACTAGACTCTTATTGTAAAGAGCATGACATATTCTACATGAATAATCCAGATACCGCTGCTCGGAACAAAGCAGACATGAGATTAGCAAACTTAGCTTGGACTAGAGTAACGGCCAAGGACGCAAGTCTTGCCGAAAGAGCTGCTGCTTATGCCGTGACAAATTTGATGAAGGCAAAAGCAAAGATGGGAATGGGATTAAAATTTAATAAAAAAGATGGACAACTACCAGCTGTTAGAGGCTGCAAAAGACGTGCCTCACTTCAGGGGGGTGTACCTAAAAAACGAGCTAAAAAATCTAACACCAAGAGTAAAAGAGTGCGGAATAGTTAATTTAGACAATTCATCTGGCACACATTGGACAGCTTATCGTAAAAATAAAGATATTGTAATTTATTTTGACCCATTTGGAATCCAACCTCCAAAAGAAGTAATTAAATATTTTGAGGAATATAAAATCTACTATACAACCGATCAAATACAAGATTTAAATAGTTCTATTTGTGGAATTTTATGTTTATCATTCATAAAAAATATTTCTTTATAAAAATGGATTCATTTACTATAACATTTTCGGGTACAGAGCCAGAGCTAAAGTCAGTATTCTTTCCTCCCATAGAATTAAATGATGATTATGTAATTGGATTGGTAGATTTTCAAAGTTATAATTCCATATTTAATGTTAAAAAACCCCTAAATACTTTAACATATTACAAAGTAGAGAAAATTACATTACCAAAAGGAGAGATCTCAGTTGATGATTTAAACCAGTTATTAAATGGAAAACTTAAAGTTATAGTAGATAAAAATGGAGAAGCATTAATTAATACTAAATCCAAACTTTTATTCAAAGGGCTTATTCCAAAATTAAATCAACTTAAAGGCAACAAATTAACCATTAGAGAAGGTGATGATGTTTTCTATTATGACCACAATGCTCCAGTTACAATAGAAATTTCTGAAGGAACATATGAGGTGGTTGAGCTTGCAAAGGAAATTCAAAAGCAAATCCCAGACTTTTTCCTTACAGCTAATAATAAAACTATGAAAGCGACATTACTTTCTAGCCACGTGTTTGATTTTACAAAACCATGTTTAGGGTCTATTTTATTAGGATTTAAAGGTGTTTCTACTCCTGGTGTTCAGTTTGAATCTACAAATAAAATAAACATTAATAATGTAAATGTGATTAGAGTAAAATGTAATATTGCAAACGGGTCCTATTTAAATGGAAACAAATCACACACCATACATAGCTTTTATCCAGAAGCTCCTCCTGGCTACAAAATTATTGAAGTTCCAAGAAATATTATATATTTTCCTGTAAATAAGAGAAGTTTAGATGTTGTCAGTATTACATTTGCCGATCAACATGACAAGGCAATTGACTTTAACGGAGAAGAAACTACAATTACTTGTCATATAAAAAAGATATGAGAATTTATAACAATTTATCTATAAGTGTACAAAATGCTAGGTTCCTAAAATCAATAGGACTAAAGTTAAAATTTTCTATTAATAAAAATGGAAGATTTTCTAGACGTTACAGGGAAATCCCAATTCGACGATAGTGTGGTTAAAATTACAAATCACTCCTATGTTCCCCACAACACTTTAGCAATAAATAATTCTGATGAAATTCGAATATGTATTAATAATCAAGATTTGCTAACTCTCCCATGTAGAAGTTATCTGTATATTAAGGGAGAAATTGAAAATCATGAAAAAGGTCATTTTATAAATAATGCATTTGCGTTCTTATTTGATGAAATTAGATACGAAGTCGCAGGTAAAGAAATAGACATTGTAAGAAACCCAGGAATTTCTAGTCTTATGAAAATATTGAGCTCTTACAATAAAACAACTAAATTGTCAAATGTAGCATTTGATTCTGACACAAATTTAAAAGAGTTCCATAAAGGTGGCAAGTTTAGTACATGTTTGCCATTAGAGCTGTTAATGGGTGTATTTGAGGATTTTAATAAGGTATTAGTAAATGTCAAACAAGAATTGGTATTGAAAAGATCAAAAAATGATTTAAATTGTATATTTACAACCACTAGTGCTCCAGCCAGTGGCACTGCTGATATGATTCCCAAAATTACACTTAACTCAATTCAATGGGTGATGCCACATGTAATACCATCAGATGGGGAGAAGTTACAATTACAAAAGATGTTATTGCAAAATAAAAATTTGCAAATTGCATTTAGAAGTTTAGAGCTGCATGAACTTCCATCATATCCCAATACCACAAGACATACATGGTCAGTAAAGACATCTTCAAGTTTAGAGAAGCCTAGGTATATTATATTTGGTTTCCAAACAGCTAGGGATAATAGTGCACGAAAAAGAACTGATGAATTTGATCACTGTAAATTAAAAAATCTCAAAGTATTTCTAAACTCTGAATATTATCCTTATAGTGATTTAAATCTCGACTTTGAAAATGGAGATGTCTCTAAAGCTTATGAGATGTTTATGAGGTTTAGAGAGACTTACTATAATACTATCCCAGATCCTATGATTAGTAGGGCTGAGTTTATGAAGAAATATCCACTAATTGTAATAGACTGTTCTAGACAGAACGAAACAGTGAAGGAAGGAATTGTTGATATTAAATTAGAGATTGAAACTGCAGAAAATGTACCAGCAAATACATCTGCATATTGTTTGATAATACATGATAAAGTGTTTGAGTACAATCCTTTGTCAAATGAGATAAATAAAATGTAAATAAAAGATGAAAAACATTCAACAAGAATTGATTGACTCTGCAAATCAAATACGAGAGAAATATAGAGCTTTAAAACGTGGCAAGTTTCTAGAGGCTGAAGAGAGGTTCCAAACATTCCAACCTTTAATAGAGCCATTACAAGAATTAAAGAAAATCACATCAGAGAGTCCTCGAATGGAGATACTCCCAATGACTCCATCTAGAATATCAATGATACCAAGATTACAACCATTACAGCAATCCACTCCACAGAAATTAGATTTTGGTCTTTTAGCATCAGACTATTTAGGAAATTACCTCAGTAAAAGTAGTATGACAGACACTACATATGGTATT
Organism: Macrosteles quadrilineatus; assembly: GCF_028750875.1. NCBI lineage: Eukaryota > Metazoa > Arthropoda > Insecta > Hemiptera > Cicadellidae > Macrosteles > Macrosteles quadrilineatus. The sequence goes on along the minus strand of NW_026542597.1, from coordinate 35,710,220 downwards.
AGACGAGAAGCAAATAAATTTTTTATTGGAAATAAGGAAGTTAATATTGCCAATGATGATGTTACAGTTGCAAATAAAACCTACAAGGGGACAAAAGGTTTGTGGCAGTTGTTAACTTTAAAAGAACCTGAGGATTATACTCAGGCTGATTTGCAAAATTATAAAGAGATTTTGGAAGCTACAAATGGACATTTAAAGAGTTACAAAGATGGTGCACCAATTTCAAGTAATAGACATACTAAATATCTTAATATAATTAAACCTCTTTTTAAATCTGTTGGTGAAGGTTTGAGACAAGTGACTGGTAATAAAATAGACTATATTTATTGGGATGATCCTAATGAGCTTGTAGATAGGTTAAGACTTCTTTGGCTAAGTCGCCAAGCCGGTAACTCAGGAGTGGATAATGAAATAGATTCCATTATTGAGGAATTAAGAGAAAGTGGAATTATTTATTAAATAAAAATATGTTTATAGATAAATTTTATCGTTTATATAATCCATATAATAAGCCTACAGAACCCAGGGCTAGTCATGAACCTACTTTAAATTTAAAAGACGATAGTTGGAATTGCTTAAACCGTAAAATTGGTAATGTTAAAGATGGGGAGTTTGTAGATGATGTATCAACTTTGGGTCAGACATTAACTAGGAAAGGTGATGTATTTTTACAAGGTAAAACTAAATATGAGTTTTTAGAATCTAAGAATAAAAATTGGAATGCTAAAAAACAGAAAATTACTAATGTGGAAAAGGGTGAAAGTTTAGATGATGTGCCCACTTTACAACAGACTTTAATACGAACAGATGGTGGTACATTTGTACAAGACAATAAAAATTATGAATTTTTAGAATCAGAGAATGGTGTTTGGAATGCTAAGAAACGGAAAATTACTAATGTAGAAAAGGGTGAAAGTTTAAATGATGTGCCCACTTTACAACAGACTTTAATACGAAAAGAAAATGGTAAATTTGTACAAGACGATAATAATTATGAATTTTTAGAATCAGAGAATGGTGTTTGGAATGCTAAGAAACAGAAACTTAGCAATTTGATAGAAGGTACAGATAGTAAGGATGCTGTGAATGTTTCACAAGTTCCAAAAATGGAAGCAGGCTATTGGGATTTTAATAATAAAAGGTTAGTACGTGTTAAACCTGCCGTTGATGACACTGATTGTGTTACAAAAGAACAGACTATAACTTTTGATAAAAAAGAAAAATGTTGGGATGCCAAAAAACAATATATAAGAAATCTGCCAATGGGGGAATATTTAGATGATATTTGTTTAATGTCACAAGCTATGTATTATGATGGATCAAAATTTGTATATGGAGGAAGAAAATTTAATTTGATGGAATACAATCCTGATTTATTAGTTGCCGACCCTACATCTTTGAGTGGATTTAAGTATATAGATAATAGACCATATATACCAGAAAACTATGTATTTAAAAGAATGGAAGATAATCTATTGATTGGGGCTAATGGTAATATATTTACAGTACAAGGAAAGAGTGATGTTATAAAAAATGAATGAAATTGCATACGAACTTCATAAGCCTGCAAGAAAGAATTTCATTAGAAGGTCTTTTAAAGTATTAGGTATAAACGAAACTGTACAAATAGATTTAATTGATATGCAAAACTATGCTAGAGAGAATTCTGGCAATAAATATATTTTAACTTTAATAGATACATTTTCTAAAAAAGCTTATGCTGCTCCACTAAAGAATAAGACAGGGCTGGTGGTTACAGAAGCCATTAAAACCATTCTACCAAAGGGGGTTAAAAACATTCAATCTGACAATGGAAAAGAATTTTTTAATCAATATTTTAGCAAACTAATGAAACAATTAAATATTAATCACTATCACACATTTTCTACAACTAAGGCTGCAATTGTGGAGAGGTTTCAGAGAACTTTAAAGAATTGGTTATATAGGGAATTTAGTGCTCAGGGGAGTTATAAATGGTTGGATTTACTTCCAAAGTTAATTCGAAAATATAATAATAAGGTGCATAGATCTATAGGAATGAAGCCTAACCAAGTAAATATTAAGAACAGTAAATATGTGCATGAGAGGTTGCATGAAAGGACTTCTAAAGTAGTGCAAGTTAAAAAGCCAAGATATAAGGTAGGTGATAGTGTGAGAATTTCTAAGTATAAACATGTTTTTAGTAAAGGATATACCCCGAATTGGACAGGGGAGCTATTTACAATAGCAGAAGTAAAGAATACAAAGCCTGTGACTTATATCTTGAAAGATGAAAATGGTAATATAATCAGGGGAGGCTTCTATACAGAGGAATTGTTAAAGACCAAATATAAAGACATGTATTTGATAGAAAAGGTTATTAGGAGAAAAGGTGATTTATTATATGTCAAATGGCTTGGGTTCCCAAGTAGCCAGAATTCATGGATTTCCACTAAGGATGTCCAAGGGAGCACGCCATGAGCTGGGAGCACGCACGAGTTCGCGTACAAACCTCGCACTGTCAAGTTGATGATTTTGAGAATATACATGTGAATGGGTGTTGGAGATGGATTTGAAATTATACAATATAGATATGGAGTTGTACATTTATATAGGCTTGTATAGGCCCAAGAGTAAGTTTAAGAGGTATATCCCAAAAGACAAAGAAATGAAAATATTAAACAACTCATACAACTAATATATATAGATAAGACAGAAATATAGACTACAACATATCAACATATCAACTAGAAAGGGGAATGTTAGATGTACTAGCAATTAGGCATGGGCGGGGAGTTGGCTCAAAAACCTCGCGCCCCAAAAAACGGCAGCGACAAACTATACTACTATACATATACACATGCATGGGTCAATAATTTTTTTTTGCTTAATATCAAATATATATATAGGGAATAAGTAAGAAATAAGGTTTAACAATTATATAGGGATATTCAGGCAAAGATCAGGATTTTTGGAATTGGTGGCCAAAAAATGATCCCCATGTTATTCTTATGGGGAAAACGTGCCTAAAGTGGGGTATCTTTGCTAGTTCACCACTACTGGAATAATATAGTGTAACCGTAAATTAAATAACTAGGCATCATCCAGGTCAGGAACCAGAAATATGTGTATAAAATTGTTTTGGAGTTTTGATAACCAGAAAGAATACATTGAATCAAGATTGAATCAGTGTTGTATACGGCTGGGAAACTTAAATTTACTAATGACCGTCGCCAATAGCTTAGAAACAATGTTCCACTCATTGACGGCTCTTCAATGGCGGTTGTGTAAAGTGTAAAGCAAAAAATTACAACTGCAGTGGGTGATTGTAACAGAGGTTTACGGATGATGCTGAACTCGATTTTCCAATGTGTCACTTTCTGTTCCTACCATTGACTGTATAAAGTCAATAGTTCCTACTCACCGTGTGATGCAATCGCTGGACCATACCTCCAATAGGCCCATAGCCCTTCTCTTGGGTACGTGTGGTACGTATGCTTACCCAATTATTTATAACAACCCTTTCGACAACGATCCTTGATACCGGTACTTTTCCATAGAATACACGGCCTACCTAGGTACTTTAGAAATAAAATTATAAACGTCCAAAAACCCAACGTTGTGTGATTTTTGTCACATTTCCTTATAATGTTAATGTATATACCAGCAACCATTGTTTAGAGAATATGTAATCTATTAACTAACAGAAAGTTATGTTGTATAAGGTTTTTTTTTCAAACTGACACCGATAAGTTTACATTTAGAGTTGTGTACAAATAAAGCAATTAATGGGAAATAACTTTGATTGCCGATAACTTTTTACGAGAAAATCCAAAACCAAGAGAACAATAACCTTGATTAACACATATAATTGGTCGGCTGTACTACAGTTCTTAACTGTAAACGTTGGTTTTTGGTACGGTACTGGTTCTTTTCCTTTTAACCTTTAGTAGCAGCAAGAATCATTTTTACGTACCAACACATCACAGTAATTTACAAATTAGTTATCGTTGGTGTTGCACTTTATTTATTACAGGCGTAGGCCTATTCAATTTAATTGATGTCTTAATTGTATAATTTTTGCTTTTTCTGTCTGGATTCCAAAATGTTATGCTAAGAAAACTATAACGCATTTTAGTAAAGCATTTATTCAGCAAACCATCATGAATTGTTCAAACACTTTGAACGTTGTTTATGTATCAATAGTTCGTGGCCTATTTTGGTAATTTTTATTACAAATTACCAATTTAAATCGTCTATAGTAGGCCTACTGTACTTCATTTCATATAGCAAACCGATTCAGATAGCATTTCGACAGAATTTCGAGTCATCTCCGGTCCAAGCAAACATAAATTGTTATGATCAAATGTTATGGTATTAACAAAGATTTCAAGTACTAATTTTATATGTACTTTTTATGCGTAAAGCGTAGCAGATTCCCTAATTAAGTTCGGTATTTTTGTGTGTATGTATGATGGTAACGCATTAATGTCCTTGTTTCTCAATGTTTCACGGAAAGGACAAGAGCGCCTTGATTATGAAAATGTCAACCCGAATAAAGTGTTAAATTAAGAGGTTGAGGTAGTACCTTTAATACTTTTAACCATTGTTATAGTCCTTTAAATTCTGAACAAAATTGTACAAATCCCATTTCCGTATATTTACTCTCACCGCTTACACATGATAAAGGTTGTTGACAAACTTATGGGAGAAAGTATGTGTCAGAATGCTGGATACAGTTTATTTAGTTTAATCATTGGATATAACATATGGACCAACAAGATCCGGGTGACATTTAATTGCGAAGCATTAGTTTTGGCTTGAAACTGTCAGATACTGTATTTACGAAGGAATAGTTTTGTCAGCATATCTGAAAGTATGCAAACCAACTGCTGTGCTTTATATAAGAAGGTTTTAACTGACTATGATAAGATCCCCGTGCGTAGAACGGGCACACAGCTAGTCAGAATCTAAAGTTAAAATGCAAAAAAAATTTCCGGGACATAATAGCTGTTTACGCAGCATGTGCAATAGTTTATTGTTATTGAAAATAAGTTAGTAAACATCGATGGAAGCACCACTAAATTCGGATACTGTAGTTGAAATGGGTCAGCTGAAGCAATGTTTTATTTTTAAAGATAATTAACAAAGAGTATATGACAATAATGGAGAGATTCATTCATTCCGGTATGTTTTTTTCATGATGGCATTATCAATTTTAATCTAGGTTTGTTTCAAAAATTGTCTTCAAAAATCAGGTTTAATGGGGGTGGAGTATTAAGTCCTATACTGGGTAATATTTACATGGCAGTTTTGAAAGTGTCGCCCTTAGGACACGGGGAAGGGAACCAAAATTATGGCTTAGATATCTGGACGATATATTTTGTTTATGGAAGCCAGATACCAATCTCAACGATTTCTTACACCATATCAACAATTTACGCCCAACTATTACATTTACAGCATAAATAGAAATAAACTACTAAATAGATCAACTACCATTTCTTTATGTGTTAGTTGAAAAGAAAGAAAATGGCTTCGGGACTTCAGTCTATAGGAAAACTACCAATACTCCCGTAACCAACACTCTAATAGCCCAAATAACGTAAAGATGGGGATAGCCCAAGGCTTTATTTACAGAGCATTTAAAGTATCATCAGCCGAAGAAACAAGGAATAAAGAGATAGAAATAATCAAAGAAGAATTAAAAAGAAATAATTATCCGTTAGATTTGATAATTAGGGCCTTAAATAAAACAAAACAAAATCTGTTAAATAGAAATAACTTAAGTATAAATGAAGAAAGACCTAATTTGTACCATATCTATACCGTATGTCAAGGCTAGGTCTGAAAAATAAGAAGAATGAACAAAAAGGTTTAATATAAGAACAGTACAGGACCTACATTGAGAAGTTTTCTGACCAGAGTGAAGCCCAAGAACAAAGATCAAGACACAAAAAATATAGTTTATAAAATACCCTGTGAATGTGGAAGAAGTTATTACGGACAAACATCACGAGCTATGGAGAAGAGACTGAAAGAACACCAGAAGAGCATTAGTAACCATTTGGAGAATTATTCCAAACTTAGTGAACATGTCTTCTCCGAAGAAGCTTGCATGGCGCAGACATCACTTTTAAACCACTTTTTGGGGTTCAGGGGGCCGAAAACGGATGTATCCACTCAAAACTCCAACTCGAACATTTTGACGAAAACAATACTTTCTCCATATACTATGTAGGCCTATAGGGGAAGAAATTAAAAACAAGATTTGGTGATGATGTAATCTCCAAAATGGTCGAAGTGCAGAGTCACCTCTGATTTCTAAGACGGTAAGAATTAAATATATTTTTACAACAGAAGTCTTCAAATAGATTCAAAATAACAACTCTGTCAAAATTAACCTCATTGCCACGCAATACAATAATTATTGCAAATTACACTCATTACTCAATAAGATTGTGAAACAAAATAAAACCATCAGTGCTTAAATTTAAATTTTTTTAGTCAGTAGCGTCGCGGACTTCGGGCCGAATTAAGATATTTGGTTCATAAAGTTTAGTATTTTTTACATTTTTGATTTGCTGCATCTTTAACACTCGTAAATGTTCTTATATTCATTTATTAATTTGATAAAATTACCAAAGCTTTCCTAACTTCACCGAAGGTTTTAGCAGGTTCACTATTTTAATCATAAAAACATTTTGTTTGTCATCGACACATCAGAATAAAACTGGTATTTTTAAGGAAACACTTATTCTACCAACTTTTTAGACGATATTACCTAAATAAAAATTTTGTTTTAGTCAATAGGGCCACTCTAGCATTGAACACTTGAGCATTGAACATCTATAGGGTGAAAAGTTGGAAAATGCATTGCAATTTTAAAAGAGTTCAATTATTTGCCACGTAATTATCGCCTTAATTAGCGCTATATAAATGCAAATTCACAGATGATTTGCATAAATATTATCTCTTCCTCAAGGGAATCCACAAACACGCATTCAGCAACTGTCCAATGACAAGTTTGACACGCGTAAAAGGTTTTGATACGTTATCAAAGTAGCCGGGTGCCTAGTGCTTGCCTCAAACATTGAAGGTCGCTGGTTCGATGCCAATTAATTGATAGTTTAATTACTTGATAATTACCTCTTTCTCGACCGAGACCAGTAGAGCCAGATATGCTGGCTATTGATTGTCATCGAATTTGATTGTCATTGCTTCCATCAAATTTGTCATCCAACAAAAGGTTGGAATACGATGGTGCGATGGTGAGATCAGAGCTGTGGTCAAAAACATAATTTCGAACCTAATGAAGTTCTTTTTAGAAGTTTGAAGTTGTTTTACTCGGAGTTAGTTAAATGCAGAAGACAAAATTGTGGTGAGATAATTCCTATGAGACTTTTTTACCTCAGATGTAAAATAAAACCAGACTAAAACAGTCTGGCACTTGAGGACTTGGGAGGTTTCATAATTCAATTTTACCGGACACATTGGCCATTGGTCAAATTACTGAGCTGAAGTTAATTTGCATACCAAAATTTTTTTCTGATCGAACCAATTAATGACTTTGGCCATTGTTCCGAATGATTTATCGTACGCATTTCATTGCATTTATCAAATAACTATTTAATTTCAATAACACTTTCTCCTATTTAACTTCTATTTGTAAACTAAAATAATTGTAGTTTTTCACAAATCATGAATGCGATGGATTATAAAATGTTAAACATACAATTGTGGACTAAATAAGAACGCCTTATAATCTTATTAGTGATCACTGTAAGTAATAAGTTAGTAGATGGTTTATATTAATTATAATACGAGAGGTCGTCCAGAGGTCGAAACTCGACCAAAAATATGTAATGTACTCACTTCTCTATTTTCACCCCACACTGTAAATAAAACACGTGATTGGAGTTTCTTCCATTTGTTTTGATTTTCTGTTTATATTTCGTTGTTATTTCGACACCAGCATGGCAACGCATAAGATCCATGTTAATTTTTTCAAATTTTTAAACTCATTTTTTGTGCTTATCTTTGAGCCTATTTAAATTTACAAAGGGATTCTGCACATCTACAGGAAAATTGCTTTCTAACGGTATGCGCAAATTTACCCCACGATGCACACAAGCTGAGAAAAAAGGTTTTAAAGAAACATGTTTGCCTATTAATATATAGATAGATAGATAGATAGGAAATAAGTAGCCATCAAAATACACGATTCCGATGTGATTGTTAAAGTTTTCCCCTTTTAATTTCCTTTTATTTATCGGATATATTGGTGTCCAATTTATATATTAATAAGCAAGCATGTTTCTTTAAAACCTTTTTTTCACCACTCGTGTGCGTCTTAGGGAAAATCTACGCATACTGTTAGAAAGATATTTTTCTGTAGGTGTACAGAAAATTTATAATTAAAATATGCACAAAAATGAGCACAAAAAAAGAATTTACATTTTTTTTATTAACATGGGCCTTATGGGTTGCCATGATGGTGACGAAAAATAACAACGAAACATAAACAGAAAATAAAAAAAATCCCGATCACATGTTTTGTTTACAGCGTGGGGTGAAAATAGAGAAGTCTGTCCATTCGATATTTTTGGTTGAGTTTTTAACCACTGGACGACCTCTAGTATATATTTAATCCGCGAAAAAGTGTAATTGATGATTGAACTATTTCAAAGTTTACTTGTTTTTGTTATCCAAATCTGAAAAAAAATTATATTTATCTCCTTCCAATAAAAAAGTAATAATCATAAAGTTTTTTGTGTACTCTAGAGTTGATAATCATGTCCCTAATGGAAGATAAAACAACAATTTGTTACTTATGTTAGAACCCTCGCCCCACAAAAAAAAAAAAAAAAAAAAAAAAAAAACACCAATATTTCTACAAATTCCCGAAAACAACATGAAAATCCTTTAATCATTTAACCTCAGTAAGTATAGATTAAATTATAGATTGCCAATCCTTGAATTAAATGGTGTTGTAATGAAACCAAAATGATGATAAAATCAAATGAGTTTACAGGTCTACTGTACCACGAGTGTTTTTAACACATTTCTACCAACATTACTTCCTTGGATGTGTAATAATGTAATGTCCATAATGTGCAGCCAATGTTTGAGCTACAATGAAAGTCACACTATGACAAGGTCAACTGTTTGACCAACAGATTGTTGTTGGTTGAGCCAGATTGAAGCTGTACTGTAAATGTTTTCGTACTGGATTGTGTTTAAACTTTGATCCACGAAAATTGCTTCGAAATAATTCACTGATCAATTGCTTGTGTGCAAGAAAGTGCGCGGAATTTATTTAAGTGAAAATAAACGTAGAAATGTGGTTGTACCAACAAACTGAAACCATCAAACAGTCAGGGATGTTTTAATATAGATTGCGTTTATTTTTAAGTGCATAAATGTTTAATTTGACTTAGATTGGTGTCACAAAATGTACAAATTGGTTGTAGTGTTGTTACCACAACTTGATTGGAACTTAACCTAAATTTCCCAATATTAGTGAAAGGCAAGAGTATATTTAGGAAGTCTTTTTACATTCATTTGATGAAAATACGTTCATAAACAAGTAAACAATAGCAGTTTAGTATCCATAAGAAAAACATAGGAAATGTAAAGTTTTTTGGAATTTCCTTCGTTACCTTTATTTGTAGACTTCAATATCCAAAATTGTTTTTGTCACAGTGCATTAAAAACAGCCGTTTTTAATGCATGCGTTGCAGATCTAAAGTAACATTTTTACTCTCTAGGGAGTAAATATAATTTGTAAATATCAATTGTGGCAATCGTATCGATCGAAATTATTTATCGATTGATTTTTTAGGTAATGTTTAGCCTTGTTGTCGATTGCTCGACATATCGATGGTATAATGTACTGTAGTCTGTAACACAATCGTAATAGACGAAAATATTTAATCACTTAATAAACAACTGCTTATTTGCATTAGCAGTGATGAAATATACTATTTTGCAACATTTATTAATCTATTTAATGTACAATCAAACCAGCTTATGTCGGAGTATTAAATACAGTACTTTTACTAGATCAAAAACATTGTAAAGGCAAAACGGTTATAATTTAGAACGATCGAAATAAAACATTACAAAAGCTACATATAATCTATATGTGACAGAATGGCAGTTTACATTTTAAATATCGAATGAGTGAAATACGCGTGAATGATTACAAATGAATGACTTGCATTATTATTCTAGCGATGAGTGCCAATCTCACATCGATGTATTTGCCTCAAACAGACTCTAAAATCAGCTTCAAATCCTGTATACACTGGTACAGTTACATAGCAAAGCATTTTTAATCGCTGCATGAGAAAATGGTTTAAAATTAAATCATTCCAAAGATTACTCCTGCAAATACGGATAATCTTAAAACAGAATTAAGCTAGGATTATGTTAAGTTCGTGTAGAATGTGTGCAGTTGTTTATCATAAAACACCCTTGTTAATTCTCACCAAAAATATCTGTACTTCCAAATAGCCCAGTCAATAAAGGGACAAAATAGTGCTTTGTCGGAAGTAATTAGTGAAAGGCTGATTTTTTCATGGATGTTAGTTGATCATATAAGGAACATTTTCTAAAAAGTCCCCACCCCTCCCCCTCTTGCTTTCCCCCCTACACCCTTTTAAGTGTATTTGTGTAATCTTTTATCAATTTATCAATATCTCAGAAACAAACAGCAATAGAATAAATTTTGTTTCGCCATTTCAATCCTTAAAATATTCTCTACAACAAATGTTATAAGAGTGTAATCGATATATTCAGTAGTTTTCTTGTAATTTAAGTTTAAATGTAAATTTCTTCACTTTTAAATTTCAACCTTCGTGTGTTAAGTTGATTTGTATTGAAATGAGACGAGATAGAGAAAGAAATTTATTATAAAAAGTTGGCGTATTTCTTAATCTTTAAAATGATATAGGTTTTACGTATTTTAATTGGAGCCAGTTGACAGAATCAGTCCGAAAACGGGAGGCGGCGTCGGGCGCAAGAGCGCTCGCGGCGCGGATCCGCGAGAATAGTTAGACAAGACAACCTGTGTTTTTTGGGAGGGGAAATTAGTAAAAAGCTGATTTTTTGCCCATCGACTACTACCATTTATACAAGAGTTTAGACATAAGTCCCCGCCCCTACCCATCTTGCTTCCCCCCCTGTGCCCCCCTAAACACATAAAGTGTAAGGGTTTCGTAAATCACGTTTTTCTCGATTGTTAAACGACATATTGAATTGCAATTAGTTTTATTGTCTTTGTTATAAAATTTCCAACAATCATGTTCAGTTAACTTTCGTTGTAGCTGTTATCTTTTGTTCATTATTTGTATACAAATGTAAAGATTTATATATTTTTGAACATATAATTTTATTTTTGTTGCCTTAACTTTTTCCGCTGACTTTTTATGAAAATATGTTTAGAACAAAAGTTGTAGCTGCTTTCATTAGCTTTAATATTATAAAAAATAGTACTTACTTTAATGACAATTCTGCAAGATGTTGCCGGTGTAATGCAGTATGTGTACTCAATCAGTGGGCTAAGTTGGGCTGGCGCGGCGTTGCAATACTATCATTGTTGTAATGTATAGAATTTGTTTTTGAATTAAGATACACTATCCTAGAAAAAAACAATCGAAATCCACATTAAAGTTATTTTTTTTATTCATTTAAAAATTGTATTTAGTTTATCATTTAAAAAACATGTAATTATTATTTTAGGTATTTAGTATTTTTAAAGAATGTTATCTTTAAACAAAGATCTGGAAGTTAAAAATGTAACATACATCGAATTGCAATTGTTTTATTCCCTTTGTAATAACATTTCCTACAATCATGTCCAGTTAAATCTCGTCGTAACTGTTACCGTTTGTTTCTTATCCGTAGAATAATGTAAAGATAAATATTTATTTACTCGTAATTTTATTTTTTTGCAAAACTTTTAACACCGTTTTTTTATGAAACCTTTTTTCAAACAAAATTGTTGCTGCTATCAGCTTTAAAATGATATATTGAAACGTGTACTTTATGGTTATGTAATACCCGATATTAACCGTGAAGGGACCGAGTGCACTATTTTTATGTGGCGCTCCATAGCTGATCCAATACTAATAGCTACTAATAACTCCAATACTAATAGCTAATCCATAGCTGATTTAAGTTTATACTATTATAACTTTATAAATTTAATTTTACTTGAATTATTTTACGTAAACTGTGTACTGTATAATGCTTCAAGACTACTATATATATTAGTGTTTTATTTTTTTTTAATTGTAAATTTTGTATATATTGTGGAAATAACTGATTTGATTTGATCCGTTACCGCACTCGTGCAAGACGTTTCTACCCATTATTGTATTTTCTCGATTTTTTTAATTTTAACACCAAAAAAACAATAGGAAAGCATTCGATTGAGTTCATACTGTAATTTAACTACTAAACAAACTATAAGTAAATGTATTGAAAATAGGAAAAATTATTGGGCTGATTAGGTTAGGTATTGGCTTGAAGGATTTGTTTACCTTGTTATGCTAGGTTTTTGAAACAACACATTCACACCAATACGTGTGTAGACGTGGTAGACCAGTTAACGATTTATTAAAAGAATAATTCATAAAAGTTTGCGATTTCATTGAGGAAAATGATGATTTTCAGCATAGTATTCCTAACCTTTTGCAATTGATGAAAAATATATCAGGCAGAGACCAGGTTTATGAAACGAAGTACTTCAAAACATTATTACTTAATCACTTGGTGAAAGACTTCTTATTAGACTACGAACATAAAAATAAATCCTCCATAGTTGTTTAAGAGATAGGGTGGACAAGATTTTCTCTGAAACTTGGTACTCTTAACATAAAAGGCATAATGGTGATAAGATTATAAGAGAATTGTTTCTACAGCTGCGGCTTTGATAAGACAAGCAATTAAAAACCGAGTGTATGATGAGTCGTCTTACCCCAGTGTTGAAAATATAAGATACGGGGGGAAAGAAGTTGTAAGGGGAAATTTTGAATTCGATGTATGAGTAATTCTTAACTTCAAATCATGATAATGCAATTATTTTGTTCAAAAATAACATCATATAAAATTATTACGTACATATGAAATGATTTTATGCTTTTAAATTACAAAGGATAGGAATAAATTGTATTAACTGTACATGGGTTTTGTTTCGGTTGTTCTTTTAGCAAATTCCTCATAGGGGATAAACTATTACCATAGGTCTCATGGTAAGACCTAGACCCGGGCTCAATTTAGTTTTTTATTTTAAAGCCCTCGGAGGCCGAAAAAACCCTCCACCGTTAAAATTCATAAATAAAATGTAAAACTTAAAATCATACATCTATATATATTATCACTTTATATATATATATATAGATACATGAGTCAGTTAGCGTGATAACTCAAACAAAAATGATCCGATTTGATTAAATTTGGTACAAATATATCAATTTACGTTCATTCGAACGAGTTTGTGAACCAGCATGATCAGACTATGGGAATAGGGTTTTATAAGGGGTTTTATGGGGTAAACGTTGGTTATTCCCATTTCCCCCCTAAAACCACAAACTATTACAATTTCTTTCCAAACCATTTTGTAGATCTAAAAAAATTAATAATTTTGTATATTGGTGCAACGTTAAACGCCTAACGATTACGGAGATAATTCGTAAAAATTAAGTTTTAAAATTCCCATTTAATTCTTTTGGACGATAAAGAAACTGTTGTAGTCTGCTTGTTTATAGATATATTTTAATTAGATTTATTTATTTCATATAAAGCTATCAACATATCGATAAAAGAACACTCTTCAATACCTTGGCTGTAGCAGCGAACCTAAGTATTCATGAAAATAATCTGACCAGGAAATAATTCTGACGATTTTAAGGGAATGTTTGAGTAAATATCCAGCCAGGTAAATGAAAATTTGCTTAATCGCAGGTTTGCTGCGGTGGGGCATGGAGATAATGCATTAGTATACCTTAAGTAAAAAAAAAAAATACCCCCGCCGCAGCAAACCTGCCGTCTAAGCGAATTTCCATTTGGCTGAATTGATTTTCAATTGATCTATTTAAATAACATTAGGTTTAACGAGTACCTAGGTTTGCTGCTACAAGGAAACTAATAAATAGTGTGTTTTAAGTAAAATAATTATTGCTTAGTATAAAATGAATATATTTGCCAAGTTTGATCAAAAGATATCCATAAACAAGCAAACTACAACATTTTTCAATATTCTCCATTATTCTCCATAAGAATAACATGGGAATTTTAAATTTAAATTTTTTTTAGTTTTCTCCGTAACCAATAACCGTACAAAAACACTTTGATATACTGAATTGTTTGTTTTTTTAAGCTCTTTAAGAAGGTTTAGAGAAAAATTGGAAAATTTTGTGTTTTGAGGGTCAAAAGTGAGAAAAACCAATTTTTACCCCATAAAACCCCCCATAAAATCCTGTTCCCATGGTCCGATCATGCTGGATCGCGAACTCATTCAAGTTTATCCCGCCTTACACCTTCAAACCAAATTTCATCAAAATCGGATAAAAATTACTCAAGTTATCGTGTTCACGGACACATATATATATAAACATACATATATAAAAATTTGAACGAATGGTGTTTTTGGCCTCTGGGGACATCAAAATGAAAAAGTAAATCGGTCTTGGGCCTAAGTCTTACCATGAGACCTACGGTAATAGCTACTTCCCTATAGGGAAATTCGCTAAAAAACACTCTCCATATTACAACAATGATAGTATTGCTACGCCGCGCCAGCCCAACTTAGCTCACTTATTGAGTACGCATACTGCATTACACCGGATGAATCTCGCAGGATTTTCATTAAAGTAAGTACTATTATACATCATTTTAAAGCTAATGAAAGCAGCTACAACTTTTGAAAAATGCTTTCATAAAATAACGGTGTTAAAAGTTTTGCAAAAAAATAAAATTACGAGTAAATAAATATTTATCTTTACATTATTCTACGGATAAGAAACAAACGGTAACAGTTACGACGAGATTTAACTGGACATGATTGTAGGAAATGTTATTACAAAGGGAATAAAACAATTGCAATTCGATGTATGTTACATTTTTAACTTCCAGATCTTTGTTTAAAGATAACATTCTTTAAAAATACTAAATACCTAAAATAATAATTACATGTTTTTTAAATGATAAACTAAATACAATTTTTAAATGAATAAAAAAAATAACTTTAATGTGGATTTCGATTGTTTTTTTCTAGGATAGTGTATCTTAATTCAAAAACAAATTCTATACATTACAACAATGATAGTATTGCAACGCCGCGCCAGCCCAACTTAGCCCACTGATTGAGTACACATACTGCATTACACCGGCAACATCTTGCAGAATTGTCATTAAAGTAAGTACTATTTTTTATAATATTAAAGCTAATGAAAGCAGCTACAACTTTTGTTCTAAACATATTTTCATAAAAAGTCAGCGGAAAAAGTTAAGGCAACAAAAATAAAATTATATGTTCAAAAATATATAAATCTTTACATTTGTATACAAATAATGAACAAAAGATAACAGCTACAACGAAAGTTAACTGAACATGATTGTAGGAAATTTTATAACAAAGACAATAAAACTAATTGCAATTCAATATGTCGTTTAACAATCGAGAAAAACGTGATTTACGAAACCCTTACACTTTATATGTTTAGGGGGGCACAGGGGGGGAAGCAAGAGGGGTAGGGGCGGGGACTTTTGGCTGAACACTTGTCTAGATGCTAATAGTCGATGGGCCGAAAATCAGCCTTTTACTAATTACTTCCGACACAATCCCTTTATTGACTGGGCTAAAATAATAGTCAATAAAATTTCAAACTCCTAAATGAAAAAGTTGGGAAAATAGTTTTTGTTCCGTTCAGCAAAACATTATTTTTGATACTAATAAATAAGAAAAGTACCTACTAATAAGGGGTTGTCAACAACATAATGCTTTCTTAACACCACATGATTTTAATTATTGTTTTGCAATCTTTATGTTTGTGTTTATATTTTTTCATTCAGTTAAAATGGTTGAATAAAAATGGGTTATGCATTATCTTGTATCATGTTTTATATAATTTAAGGACTTGATACCTACTTTGTATGATTGCAATTTCAATGAAAAGTATTTAAATACGATGAATATGTAGCTGCGGCATAATACCAAACAACAATTAATGAAAAAGCCACATAAACGTCATGTATAAGATAACTCATGGATTTATTGTTGTAATTTTCGTATCCAAATGTTTATGTTGATGACGAAGTTTACCATTGTCAATTCAGTTTTAGTATACAATTATCTTACATACTGTGTCATTAGGCGATAAACCACTGTTGTAATTGATAATTTATAGTTTAGTTATGTCTAAAATGCTATAAAGCAATCCAACTATGTTATTATGTCTGTTTTCCCCAACACAATTACGCAAGAATTTATTATAATGTTTATTGATTATTATATTATTTTCTAATTTAAAAAGGGGTTATTTTCTAATGCCATGATAGGAACCATCAAAATACAAGTATAAAGAATAAATAAATATTACATTTATTTAAAGTAAAGCCTACTCAAATTACTGGGTGTTATTGCATTGGCTTGGTCGAAAGTAACCTGTAAAAAGCACGGTTCAGTGTGAGAGGGGGTTAGACGGTTTGAGGTTCTTGGTTTTTAATTTCGGTTATCAATCAGTTAATTGTAAATATCACTTGCGATTAGTCGATTCTGATTAAACTTGCTTGAAAACGTGCGGTAGGCCAATTATGCACAAGTAAGCCCTTAATTTATGTGACCAATGATTCTCATTCCTCTATAACCATGTATCTCTTGCCTTATTCACTCAAAGCTCAGAATGACTCTCTAAACTTTTTACTTTGTTGTTGAATTTGCTACCTTAACATTGCTTTGGTACTTTGGAAATTTTGAAATTTGTTAGGTGTTATGATAAAACACTATCAAACTCTAGTTGATGTAGGATATTGCAGTAAAGAATGATGGCAACGATTCCGTGGGTTGTAGTAAGACAATGTTACTATTGTGTTTGGATCCTGACAATATAGGGGGGATTTCCCGAAGGTAACATTCACCTCTGAGTGGTATCAATTATTGTGATAATTTCACACTATAACAAATGGGGTTTGTATAATACATCAATATGCTTAAGGCTCAAAGCTTGCTGAGAATTAATTACAAAAAATTTGAATAAAGTGCAATTAGCAAAATAAACTTTTTAACTTCAATATCCTATGCAAAAGCCAATTTTGATAAAAATTTAGTGCGGTATAGCCATTATAGATCTAAAAATTTATACAATCCCATTGCTGTAAAACGTATGGCAAAGTTATTGCAGCTATTGTGAATTTCCCCATAAAAATCATAGTTACTGAAAGCTTACACATGATAAGGGTTGTGTAAAGAGAGATAGTATGCGTCAGATTGCTGATACCGTTTATTGAAAATTATTTCAGAATGTTTTATCTAAGTGGTAACATGAGTTATTTTACAAAGGGAGGATGTTGGACCTTTTGACAAACATGTTTTAGAGAAAGTAATGCAAACTCAAGTCCTGAATACCATCCGTACCATATGCTTCAAAGACCGTCTGTGTTTTAAAAGAATTTAAAATAAGTGAAAATTCCTGAAATTCCTTTTATGCAATAATAAAGATTAAAATATATCAAGTACGATTAACTAGTTCTATTAAGATTTGGTGAGTTATCTACTAACTTTTTGAAACATGCACTTGATTGTTTAGTTTATTCACAGATAGGCCAGTCAATATATACACGAAAAAAGGCAAACATCGTAAACGCGCATGTATCTACGATTTTTTTTATATGTTGTTAGGTCCCCTAAGAGTAGTTTATACCCAAGTTTGCAACCCTGAAAACCCTGTGCTACTCCAATGATACTTGAAAAACTGTAAATTTCAGGCTCATTTTCTTGGTTTTATTGAAAAAACTAACTAAAGGAAGCTTGTATCAGGTATATGTGTCCTATACTTTTTTAAAGTTAACTACATTAGCAACAATTGGAACCCAGTTTGAGCCCATTAAGTCCATTTCTTGCGGATATAGAGTTAGTAAAAAATAAAACAATTTTTTCAAGCATTGAAATATTATCGGTAGGCTCATTTGCCGAGATGCGTACAGGCTGAAGTAATGATCATAGAGAAAAGTCTTTAGGAAGGGTTTTGTAGAGAATTTAATAAGCTTTAATTCAATTCCAAAGTTGTGTGTCTAGGCCTTATAGCTTCCTAAAAGATTTTTTTCTTAATATTAAAATAGACTTTGCGTTAATGATGTCATCAATGTAGGTACTGATTACTGTTATTATTTATTTCTTTAAAGAGTGCAAGAATGTGAAATTGTCATTTTATAGATGTAACACATGGCTTATAAAAAACGAACAATTACTAAGAAATATACTTGAGAATTTCGCCCTTTTGGAAGGGCCAGGTCTCATACAGCCTAGATCAGCCCGGTAAGAGGGAGGAGGGATAACGTTTTCTGAAGGTTGAGTTGGGTGTCAAATGGTGTTTGGTGGTCCACATCCTCACCCAGGACGATAGGAGTGATGTTGTTGCAATTTTGTCCTTGGCAAAAGAGGCATAGAATAGAACACTTGAGCCCTGTCTTTCTGCAAATGCACGACCCTACGCAGCCTTTTTGCATTTGCAAGCCACCATTTCAAAGCAGGATGTGAGGAGTGGGCTACGCACATTGTGACGGGCATTAGACCTTACTCAATTGTGGTCCATCCCCAGTCACACGGGTTTTTATCAACCCATAACCATTTTTGCTCCTGATGGTAGGTCCTCCAAGAATGATATCTTGCACCCTCTGTGGTGGGGAGGGTGGGAGGCGGGCAAGGTTGACTTTTGCCGTTGCTGCCGATTATACAAATGCTGAATATCTCAAAGTGTTCAGCGTTCCCTTGTACAAAGGTTCGTTAAAATCTTCTCGCCAGCATTTCCTACTTCTTCCTGGTTGATGTTGGGGTCAAAGAAAACTCTGGCGAGGTCTATCCATTCGGGGTTTTTTTAGGACGTTACACCACTTCATCTTGCTTTGCCAGAAAAGGGCAGATGTGGTGTCACACCTACTAATAGCATGCAGGAACAAAACCATCTCCCGTGGAACATTCATTTTTCCAAATGTGAAAGAATTTGCTGAATATTGGGCACACTCTGATCCACCTCTCCCGCCTTTCTGGAAGTATACGTTCGTCTGTCCAGACTCCAGAGCTTAATCTGTTGAGGAGCACCAGTAGGTTGACATCCTCCCCAATGATAAAAACCTGATCGAACGATGAACTCTTGGAGAGGGCAGTCCTCACTATATCAGCATCGGCGTCCTCCTGAGATTGATGTATTTAAATACCATGCATCTCAAATTCAGTACACAGCATGGTGATCAGTCGGTGTTTTCATTTGAGAGCATTTTTGCTTGGGACACTTTGATGGGTGTTGGTTCATCAAACAAAATGTTTGGCATGAGAGATAAGTAGAACGTCACAGTTAGCCCACCCTGGCTTTTCATGGACCTCATCAGTACATGTTCCATGGTCGAATCTGTCCATAAACCAGACCAGAATCTATCAGACGTTTTGTAAAGGACCCCCCTGTGAACGTGCGATACTCGTCTGACTTTATGTGTTGTTTTTTTTTGGCCAAGCATGTCTTGAATGTAGAGTCCAAACCTTTTTAAGAAATACAACACAAAATACAACATTTACGCAAAATATGATATTTTTATATTTTAAAATTTTTTGTGAAACTTTAAGGCCTAGACACACAACTTTGGAATTGAATTAAAGATTATTAAATTCTCTATAAAACCCTTCCTAAAGACTTTTCTCTATGATCATTACTTCAGCCTGTACGCATCTCGGCAAATGAGCCTACCGATAATATTTCAATGCTTGAAAAAATTGTTTTATTTTTTACTAACTGTATATCCGCAAGAAATGGACTTAATGGGCTCAAACTGGGTTCCAATTGTTGCAAATGTAGTTAACTTTAAAAAAGTATAGGACACATATACCTGACAAACACTTCCTTTAGTTAGTTTTTTCAATAAAACAAAAAAATGAGCCAGAATTTTACAGTTTTTCAAGTATCATAGGAGTAGCACAGGGGTTTCAGGGTTGCAAACTTGGGTATAAACTACTCTTAGGGGACCTAACAACATATAAAAAAATCGTAGATACATGCGCGTTTGCGATGTTGAATGCTGTTATTGACTGGCCTAAGAAATAAAATTCAAAGATTAAAATATTTTACTTTAAAATTTTAACAATTACTAAATAATTACATAAATAATCATCGGAGTTTGATTCTGCTAGTTTTAAAATATTAATACTACACTTTTGAACTTAAATTTTTCTTATAGGTAGCCTAAATAAATTTAATAAAAAATTATAAAATTTGTGCTTTGCTGTTGTTTACTAACTCTCTAAAATGTAATTCAGTTCAAATTTATTTGACTTCACTTTTGTAGAATTTCTGGAACAGTTTCTAAGACATTTCAAAAGTGAATCCACAGGAAATTCTCTTGCGTTTCGAATGTAAAGCTTTTGAAAGCACTTTAAATATTTGATCAATTATCCCTCAAATCCACCATACGCCAGCCATTGCGTGAGTAATAATGGTAATATTCTCTGTCAAGCTGTATTGCTATATTAATGGTCTTCATGTTAACTTAAAACACATGTTGATAATTTGCTTAACTAAACCATGGTAACCACGTTGAGTAAACTGAGTTGCGTGTTTGCATTAAGGTAACTTTGCTAAAAGACTTAAAACAAACTGTTCTGGGTAAAGTCACATCTGAGAAGACATTCAACCTGTTTACTGGGAAAATAAGAAAACAACTGTTGTAACATTTCGATTAAGTTCAATTATATGACATTCTACTAGCCTACAACAAACCTTTGCTAAGTAAACCTAAGTAAGTACTCATACAATTTAAGTTGATCTAAGAATGGAATTAATTTGACATTTTAAGGAATGATTTCAGTGAAAATCTAATCAGGAAAATGGAAGTTCACTTAGTCATCACGTTTGCTGTGGTCGTATTTTTATCCATGTTAGATTTAAGTTACTTTTAAATGTACGAATTTGGTGATCAAACTACACCTACTATACAAAAAATTGGAAAAGTTAAATAATTAAATACACTAAAATGTCAATTTCTGTTTGTAGGAGTATTTACCACACCATCACCGCTGTAATTAGTGATATAAATGCTAATCAGATGGTTTTGCATAAATATTAATTCTTCATTAACGAGTCCACAAACACGTCGTCCAGTGACTAACTACAGTCAGTTTTAATCTTTGTGAAGCTATTTCTGGATTATTTACCTTTCATTATCAATAACAAAAGGAATTTGAAATTCATTAGCACTTTGAAAGTACAAAAAGAGGTAACACAATCCAAAAAACTGTATCAAAGTTGAAAATAAGTTTCAATGTCGCACCACTCCAAAAAGGATTGTATTAAAACCCTACAGGTTGGCCTGAAAATACAGTGATGTCATAGAGAAATAGGTAATTGATGAATCGGAATGAAAGATCCATACAATGATTATTTATGGAACAGCTATATGTAGTCGATTTAAACCGCAACGGTTAACATGGTGACGGTAGCCAGTTAATTTAAACATCTATTAAACAGTTTACATTAATAACTCAATTATTATTAACGAAAATAGTCTAACAAAATGTGAAGTAGTCTATTTTACACAATGTATTGATATCACAACAATTATAGCATAGTCGTTTAGACATAATATTAATAACGTTGAACTATAACTCGCTAGGTAGTTTAATTGTTATTACCATGAGATTAATTTCTACTATGATGTAGAGTATGATTAAATCTAATATGTTTTAAGTGTTCGTAATTATCATACAAACGGTAACACCATACAGTTTAATATTTTTGTAATACACATCTCTAGAGTGGTCGTGTTCATACAGTAGTACGAAATACGCTACAAAACTTTATGTATTTTTATGAATTAGTAATAATTGGTACTGTACATTTTAAAATTAATTTTTTTAATTTGTGACTATGTTATGAATGAACGCTCAAAAAGAGTATTTGGTGAAAGAACATACATTATTTTATTTGAACAATTTTAACAACATTTTTTTTATTAAAACCAACACAAAACTAACTAATTATTGTTTACATTCCTTTTAAAATAAATAAACATATTTTTTCATTATTAACAATCATGGTAATTAAAATAGCCTATTAACATTTTACAACAGCTGGCAATTCAAAAGCAGTAAGTTAAACACAGAATCTATCTATATATTAATAGGCAAGCATGTTTCTTTAAAACCTTTTTTCTCAGCTCGTGTGCATCGTAGGGAAAATCTACGCATACCGTTTGAAAGCTATTTTCCTGTAGGTGTGCAGAATCCCTTTATAAATTTAAATAGGCTCAAAGATAAGCACAAAAAATGAGTTTAAAAATTTGAAAAAATTAAAATGGATCTTATGCGTTGCTATGCTGGTTACGAAATAACAACGAAATATAAACAGAAAACAAATGGAGGAAACTCCAATCACATGTTTTATTTACAGTGTGGAGTGAAAATAGATAAGTGAGTACATTACATATTTTTGGTCGAGTTTCGACCACTGGACGACCTCTCGTATATTATAAATAACATCCTCTTACGTGTGTATACTTTTAAATTATAAGGAAAGGGTTTCTTATGTGGCTTAAGCGAGCCACTAAAACATCAAGCGAAGCAAAGTAATTATTTATATTAAAAGCACCAATTAACGAATATAAGCCTAATCAAAGAGCTTCATAAAGGCAACAAGTATTGAAAACCCTGCTTTGCATGTGTCTTGTAGATTGCAGACCAACTATCTTTTAAGAAAAACAGTAAGTTACCTATGTTTATCAATTGGCAATAGTGTAAGGTTGTTCTATGTTTAAAATGTTTACCTATGATTTGTGTTTTAATGTCTGTAAACCATCTTAAATGCCAAACAGCTAAATTTTGTCACAAACATGATGAAAAAGCCACATAAAAGCTTCATTGTACGAAATAGGACGAGTAAAAATACGATATAGCGTAGAGGTGTGGACGGGAGGTTAGTGGCTGGTGTGGTTTTCGGTTGTGGTTTTGAATCAGTTACGTGTGTGAATGGAGTTTGCTAATAGTGGTTATTTCTGGAATCATGCTTAAAGTAGGTCATTGGTGCAACAATGCTAAAAAAATATTATTATGTTGCATATCGTATTCAATACTATCATAATGTGTACGGTATGTTTCAAGATAATGTGGGCATTTAGAGAAAATGTTTCATTGATGGTGATGTTTTTGTAAGTGCGAGAACTTTGCGGCATTCAGGCAGGATTCTGAAAGGTATTTAGACTCAAAAAGTACGGGGTCGAAGCCCCGAATGGTTTTGATATAAAAAAGCGTCCCTTCTATTTCTGGTATGGATTTCTATCCAGCTCTCTAGAACTAGGACGGATTATAGCATGGTAGCTCAAAAACATGATTATATGTAATTTTATAATTATTTAATGACACTACTATATTCAGAAATACCATAATGGGTAGCAGAGCGTGTAATATACTCAACGTAATTCCTAAACGTCGCCGGTTCGACTCCAAGAGATGTAGTTTGACATTAGGCTTTCGATTATGCTACTAACAAAAGGTTGGTAATAAAAACAATACCCAAACACATTTCACACAAGTGCAAGTGGATAGACACAAAACAAAACATATTTTCAACAACAATATGCTTGTTGCGTTGCTAGCTAAGTGGTTAGCGTCTCAAACTCTTTGCGGGAGGATCAGGTTCGATCCCCGGCATATTCAGAAAACTTATGCTTAGATAGTTTCCCTTGAAAGTGTTTAAATTAACATAAAGTGACACTGGCTTACATACAAGAAAAAATAAAGAAAAACACCTTTACTGTGTTCAATAATCTCATAATGAGTAGTTGGTAACCATGTATTTGTTGCTGTAGTCACACAAGGCTCTATAGCAGTCCTCGCACTGTTTACAGTTGGCGTCGCACACACACTTCAGCCACCTCTGGAACGCAGCTTTGTCCTTGTTCAGCCTGAGGAACTGAGCGAGAACCTGGCTGGCTTCGCAATACCCTTCGTCCCTGAGTCTTCCCCCCAACACTTCCCCTATCCCCGGCAGCTCCGTGACGTCCTTGTCACCCATTGGCTCCGAGACGAACCTGCGGTGTTTCTTTGTCTCGGTTGACGATGGGAAGAACCAGCCCATCATTTTGGAGCGATCTGTAGGGTGTAATGTTGAAATTCGATCTAGTGGCGATAGTATGATAGTATAAATTTAGATTTAACCCATTCTAAAATCCGATTATAAAGATATACGTGATGTGGTAATGATACCCTCCATGATTAACATGTACTGGTTAATTTATTACGTGCCAATTCATGTTGAGCATGTCCTGAAATATCAGTGTTGCTATGCTACAAAACCTACATGTTCTCACACTAATTGTGAGAATTGTGAGTAGGGTATATCTGCTTCCTACTCCGAGATCTAATATTGGTTTTTATGAAATAGATCTGTCTTTAATAGATCCGTTATCTAAGTCCACAAATCGTATGTCATGCATATACTTGAAGTACCTATTTACTGAATAATTAAATAATGAATTAAATATTTTATTAAAGATCAATTTTATCGAAGCTAACAATTGAAAGCTGAGAGAACAGGTGCCTTAGCTCTTAAGCTGAATAAACTGTTGCACATAGCATACATATTTTGCCCACAGAAAACAGAAAAACAATAGAACGTAACTTCTACATTCCATTGTAAAAAGGTATGCAAAACATATGCAAACAAACGCATGGTTACAGGTTTACAGTAGTCTTTTATACACAAAGTAAGAATTTTACTACTTTGGGCTTGAGCTATGTTGAAATCACAAAAATGTTTGGGTTGAAATAAAAGAAATGCGGACCCACATACCAAACACATACCACTTAAATGTGCACATGAAGCTGGTAGTAGCTTTTTTGAAATTAATACTTCGTAAAACAGGCGTTGTCCTCAAACACCACGTTACTAATAACTTTATTAGCTTTTAAACACTGAAAAGTAGAAAACGGGCTTTCTAAAATAGTATTAGTACTCAGGACAAACGTTGGAATATTTTATACTACGAGGAGTCAACACCTCGCAAAAACTTGTATATTTTAAAACGTTTTTATTAGCTCGCTTTCTTGTCCGGTACAAATTTTGCAATCAATTTTATACTAACTTCCCGATGAGCTAGAGTCTTGAAACGTGAAACATAGCTCACAAATGGAAGACAATGCAATACTAGATCATTTAATTTTCATATTTCCCTTGGGCTACGCCCCATGGGCTTGTTTTTATTAATTCGCTTTCTTGCAAATTTTGATACTTCCCAAAGAGCTAGAGACTTGAAACTTGAAACATAGCTCACAAATAGATGACAATGCAATATTATATCATTTAATTTTCATATTTCCCTTGGGCTACGCCCCATGGGCTTGTTTTTGTTAGCTAGCTTTCCTACAAATTTTTATTTCAATTTTATTTAGTTACAAGATGTCTAGATAAATCTCTAATGTTCAATATGTCTAAAAAGTGTAAAAAAGAATGATTTTTTTTTTTTAGGGAGAGGTGGGAAAATGCATTTATGCACACAGGTTGCTAGCCTGTAGTGTGGGACTCCAACGGGCTTAAGGCCCAGAGACTACCCACTAAAAACCTCCTCTACTCTTCGGACACTAGCCTGGGAACACTTGTCGCACTTCATCAGAACTAGGCCGAGTTTGCCTACGCCCGAGGGGCTTACGCCGTGTCTAGCCGTTTATTTTTTATCAAATCTAGACTATGTTCCGATCTAGATCATTCTTTTTAGCTTGAAGGACATTCCGGACAAAGTGCGACCAGCAGTCCCAGTTGTCCTCACCCTTCAGCAAGGTCTCACAGATCGATTCAATCGACAGCACCCCAAGATGTTGAATGGCCTCCTGGCGAAGCATATCCCATTGTGGACAGTGGAAAAAAGTGTGTTCCGCGTCGTCGGGAATGCATGGGCAGTAAATGCAGTCAGGTGAATTCGTTTTGGCCATCAAGTGCAGGTACGACTGAAAATAGCCGTGACCTGACAAGAACTGCGTGAGGTAATAGTCAACCTCACCGTGCCGCCGTTCTACCCACGGTTGGACCTGCCTGATGAGTCTGGCAGTCCAACGTCCTCGAGTCTCCCTTTCCCAGCTTTCTTGACACATCTGAAAAGTGCGGAAGCGCTCTTCTGTTCTTGCAGCGTCCTTTCCGATGTAGCCTTGTCTCTGGTAGATTGCCTTCCTCTCCGCTGCCAAGAGTTTGACTGGGATAACTCCAGCGATCACCAAAACGGCCGGTTCGGACACCGTACGGTACGCGGAAGCGACCCTGAGTGCCGCCTGACGCTGCACTCGTGCGAGCCTCAACCTATACGCCTCCTTGTTAAGCGCGTCTGCCCACACCTCAGAGCCGTAGAGAAGCACGGACTGGACTGCAGACATCAGTAGTCTTCTACGGCTGGACCGGGGACCACCGACATTGGCCATAAGCCTACTAAGAGCAGCAACACTCCTAGCAGCCTTGTCCGCCGTACGGAAGATCTGGTCCCTCCAGCTCAGCTTGTTGTCCACCATGACACCAAGGTACTTGGCGGTTCGCGTGGTTTGGACAACTACGTTCCCAACTCGTAGCGGAACGATGGTTTCAATCCGTTTTTTCGTGAGGATGACGATCTCTGTCTTGCTCAGAGCGAGTGTCAGACCATGATCAGTCATCCAGGCGTTTACAACGCGCATGACTTGGTTCAGTTTCAGTTGGGCTAGCTCAACGTTGCGTGCAGCAATGAGGGCTGCGACGTCATCGGCGTACCCAACTAAAACGGTCTCCTCTGGCATCTCAGATCTCAGAAGGCTGTCGTAGGCAGCGTTCCACAAATCTGGGCCGAGTATCGAACCTTGCGCGGCACCGGAAGTAACATCCATCGTCCGCGAACCATCTTTAGTTTCGTAATTAAGAGTTCTGCAGCGCAGGTAGTCCTCGATCAGCCTCAACAGATATGCTGGTACGCGGAAGCTGTTCCTCAACGCGCTCAACATATCGACCCATCTCGCCGAGTTAAAAGCATTCTTGACATCTAGCGTAACAAGAAGCACGATACGGCGAGAGTAATGATTGAAGCTCTCGGCACGCTCTACCGCTCTGTGTACCTCGGATATCGCGTCGATTGTTGACCGACCCTTTCTGAAGCCGTACTGACGAGGAGACAAATCTCTTGCAGCTTCCACGGCAGACGTCAGGCGGCAGCGGATCAGTTTCTCGAAGAGTTTTCCGGCCACATCCAACATACAGAGGGGTCTGTAAGACGACGGCATATTCGGGTCACCTTTCCCCTTGCTGATTAGCACAGGCCTAGCCCTTTTCCAAGGAGTTGGGAAAACCCCTTCGCACAGGCATGTGTTGTACATTCTCAGCAGTAAGAGGGGGTTAACTGAGAATACCTTCTTGAGAGCCTCACTGGGAATACCATCAGGATCAGGTGCTTTTCTATTTTTCAGGGAGAGGACAGATGATTCCAGCTCTTTAATGCTAAAGAGTGGAATGTCCCCTAACTCGCCATAGTCGAAAAAAGGCCGCCGAGGATGAGACGGAAAGAGGGCGGTGACGATCCTGTCCATGGTGGTGCCCTCCATGACGGAAGGTGGTGATCGGGCGCCGAGTTTCTGGGTTACAACCTTGTAGCCCAGTCCCCAAGGATCACAGTCAACATCCTCCTGAAGCCTCCTCCAACAGCTAACCTTGCTCCTGATGATAGCCCGACGAAGAGCTTTCTTCGCAGCCCTATAAGCCGCTGACTTAGCCTCGAAATCCGGGAATCTTCTGGCCCTCATAGCGGCACGTCTGGCTTTCAGACAAGCTTTCCGAAGGTTCGAGATCTCTAAAGTCCACCAGTACACAGCTTGCTTATCGCGACGGCGTCCCCTGCGTGGCATGGCCTGGTCACAAGCCGAGACAATCAGTTCCATCGTGGACGTTACCAATGCCTCAGCGTCAACAGGTGCAGCAGAATTCACCAGCGCTCCCCGTGAGATTACGTCAGTGAACTTCTCAACATCCAGCTTTTCCGTATTCCATCGGCGTGGTCCAGATCGTGATACAGGCGCCTGATTATGGTGTTCATCCAGTATATCAAAAACGATGTACTGATAATCACTTGCCGTGAGGTCTTCGATGACTCTCCAGTTGGAGATCCGTGCTAGTAGTGATTCCGACGAGAAGGAGATATCGGGGATCGTACCTCTCATGCCGGGGCGCCGGAAAGTAGGCGTGTCACCCTCGTTTAAGACGACAAGTCCGGCCCTGGCGGCAAAGTCCAGGATGTATTTCCCCCGGGAGTTTGTAGAGGTCATACCCCACTCCACAGCCCTCGCATTAAAATCACCAGCAACAACGACATGCCCAACGGTACCCCTTACACTGTCTTCTAAGCGGTCAATCTTCAGACGGAATTCCCGAATTGGCTCGTTGGGGGTAAGGTAGACACTAAAAAACGTGACGTCCCTACACCTGACCCAAACGAAGCCTCGGCCGCGTCCGTGATCTCGCACTGGTGCTTCCGTGCTGTTTCGAACCCAACAAGCGGCAGTACCAAGAGAATCTGGGAACCAGAAGTGTGGGTCCCTGTCACGGTACTGCTCGCTGATCAGAAGGGTGTCCGCACCGATCTCTTGGGCCAGCTGATCTAAGAGGGAGTCTCTGGCTTGGCCTTAGACTTGAGTCGACCCAAGACTTCAGCAAAAGAGCGCCCCCCTAAGGGGTTAATCAGGATTGCCTCAGCCCTGGGCTTTCTCGGCCTGGGTTTCTTTGAAACAGGGGGGGACTTTCCACGAACCTCCCTCGCCGGAGCAGGGTCAGCAATCTTTCGATCTCTTGCTGCAGGTTCTTTGTTAGAGACAGCCTCCATTCGTCTCAATTTCCTCTTTTCTTTGCGGGAAAGCCTCTTCTCCCAGTTACCCACATTTGATGGTGCCACAGCAGAGTTCATAGAGCTGCTTCCGTCAACCGTTGGGAGAGAGGCAAGTTTCCTGGTTTGCTGAGGGCGCTTCTTTAGAGCTGGAGTGTGCTCAGTAGGGGGTCTCATCTGGGTGGCCCTGTCCTCGACCTTCTGCTCGACATCTGACAGAGGCTGATTGGCCAATTCAGGAAGATCGGGGCTCTCCGCTGGTGAGCTCCTTGCCCGTTTCCTTTGATTCCCGCCCTTGTCGTTCAGTTTAGGGGCTAAAACTTGGTTCACAAGCTCCCGTTCATTAACTAAAGCCTGTCTCATCAAGCCTTTAATTTCGAGAACTCGGGCAACCCGATCCTTCACCTTTGGGAGACCGTCCTTGATTGACCGGTTTACGTTGGTCCGGAGCTTCAAGGTTCCCTCCATATTATTGATGAGGTCCATCATCTCTACCAGGAGGTCAGACTCCTCCTCATCAGCATCGTCGTATTGTTGACGGTAACGCTGAAGTTCGGGATCCGACCTCTGGGGGCTGATTTTCGGTGCTGTACTTTCCAGGAGGGTTTCCGTCAACGCCGGTTCAACGTCTACTTTTCCTTCTCCACTTGTCAAAGGAGATCTTAGTGGGGGGAACTCATTTGAGGCCTTAAAGGTTGCAGGCGGTGGAGTTGCCTTAACGTTGTTCGCTGGTGGCGACCTCTTGACCTTGGAGCTACGCCCAAAAGGGCTCCACTCCTTTTCCGACTTCGATTTTTGCTCATTTGAGCTGCTGTTAAATAATGTGTTGGGTGGGGGGTTTTGACAAGCCATACATGTGTTTACCAGCGCATCGTGCGGCAAGAGACGGCCCGGATTTAGTCAGGAGCGGGTATACCCTCGGGGACAATCCCCTACCCCAGTTCCCCGGGGCCCGACCTCCGTTTGCCCAGCACCGGATACCTGACGTGCCGGGGGTCGCCTGTTGCAATGCAGAGCCCGACCTCTGTGCCGCACTTCCTGACCAAGGACCGAAGTGGCTGGCTCCTCACGACACACTGGGAATACCCATCGGCAGTGCAGAGCACACATCAACCCCTGCAACACAACAGGGGCACTACCAGGGACTCCCAGTGAGGACGTCAGTCACCCTTTTAGTCGCCTCTTACGACAAGCCCGGGAGGGCTGCGATCCTATTCTAACCCCGAAACCGCAGGGGGGAAAAAAGAATGATAGAGGTATAGAAAGTGCAAAAAATATAAACCCAAACTAAACATATATATATATATATTTTTACGTACGTCAATTATTGTTAACAAGTACAGACTTATGTTTGGTTGCCCAAACTGACTTTGAGAACTGATTTGACATTCGATATGACATTAGTTACGCCTAAATTTAAGTATTACCTTTGACTATTAATACAACTACACATTCCATCCCCATGTTAAAGCTGTCGCCAGGCTTTTTATCAAATTTGTCTTAGTTGATGTGAGCCACCTACAGATTGCACTAATACAAATTACTGAATTCTGCCGATTAGACGATAGTTTTTACTAAGTCAAACTGATGGAATGACTTTTTCATGATCTATAGCAACTATTATGACCCAGTAACTATGTGAGTAATAAAAAATAGGGGAAAAATAGAGTTTTAGAAACTAGAGCATCTGTGACTGGCACACAACCACATCATAACAACTTCATTAGTTTTTAGTAAAAAATTGACGTAGGTATTACAGAATTGCGTAATCAAATCAACAATGCCTCGTCTCACCAGCGGCAACTTTTACGTCACGTTAATTTAACACTTCTTCTTCTTCCCGCCAGCTCATTTGACAGTGCCTCTTTGATTAAGTTTTGTTTGTCTGATTCTCGACAGGCTTCACGTAGCAAAAGCTAATTAAAAAGTTGTTAGTGTGCTTATGAAAGACAATCTCATAATTAATGTCACAGGTCGTTTTAATGAGAAATATCATATTTTAATTCAATAAAAATGCTTTCATGTTGTGTTTCTTGATAGCTTAGGTTAGCGTCTCAAATTTTAATGTAAGGCGGAAGGGTATCCGCCATAAAGCAATAGGCTATATTATTTATGTGCATTACAGTACCACAATTAATTGTGGTTTTGATTATTTTCCTGTTGGTTGATAATTTGGTGATTTTTATTTAAAAAAAAAATGCCTTTATTGTTGCCACAGAAAAATTAAAATAAAAAAGATTAACATAAATCCCATTGTGAAAGAGAAAAATATAAAACTTTGTGTAAGTCCAAATGTTTTAATCTGGGATTAACAGATTTCCGAAACGATAAATTTTATTTCGTAACAGGAAAATTAACTTGACTTGTAGTCAGTAAATGCCGCTACATTGTAGCTATATTTTTATAACCAATGTTAATGTTAATAAGGAAAACTGTAAATAAGTAATTCTGAAACAAAATACCTGATAGCATATTTACCACTAGTTAAAATATAATTAAATCTGTATAAGTTTGGCTTAAAGAGGTTAGAAATCGTTTTAAAGCAGATTTAAATACTTTTTGTCCTAATCGCACAGTTTTAACTTAGTTTCCTTTCCAGGACAAATATTTCTGAAACAATTCCATTAGCGTTGCATAGAATTCTTGTGGTCTTAAAACTTTGAATGATTTAGCTTTCTATGACATGTAAATTTTGAAAATATTACAATTACCAATAAAACATTTTCATCAAATTCGATGTTAACAGCAGTCACGCATGCAGTGCCGTGTCATTGTCCTGACGCAATATACGCAACACACGCCTGTCTATGTATTGCTACAAACCCGCCGTTGTACATTTGTTGTTGAGGTATTTCGAAGGTAAATTGTCGACTTTTATCTGTTTGTTGGATTTGTTTTACAAACCATTGGTAATATTTAATTAGTTTAGAGTTTGTGAAAATTTTAGAAACTACTACATGAAAAAATTACCTATATTTATGTCATAAAATAACACGCGTTCATCGATAAATATTTGTTATATAAATAAATTTTTTTTATTGTATTTAGGCTACTATATACATAATCCATTGTTGTAATAGGATTGTCCAAATTCATAAGGATAATTATTTTGTTATATTATAATTATTATATTATTATATTAATGCAATTAATTAAGGACATTCAATTTGGATCGGGATTTTCGAGTACCGGTAATATCCAAAAATATTCTAATACTAATATTTACCCACCGCAAAGTAATATTTAAGTACATTAGAGTAAAACTATAATTCAATCAACATTACTATCAAGTTTCATAGTTCCGATGATCTTATGTCACAAAATGTTTACTTGAATTTTAAAATCTCCCCAGCCCTTTTAAGATGCGGAGGATAACAGATTTTGACACACATATCCAAGGATTGATAAATACTACTTCCAACTACAACCTTGTTTGAGGTTTAAACATGATGAGAATTTCAGTAAAATGTTTACTATAAAACTGAAATAGTCCTTAAAACTGATGAATTTAAGTCTCTTGAGTAAAAAGAGGAAAATGTTAGGATTGAAAGTAGTTAAAATCAATTGGCTTAGCACTTGAATTCACGTTCTCCCTGCAGAAATGAAAGAGTAATCAAATTAATGACCTTTACGTTCAACAATACAGTTTCAAGATTCAGAAACACTTTTAATTTAGAATCGCTTCGTTACCTTCCATTTCCGAATGGTTCTCTGCTTTTTGATTTTGTGCTTTCAAATTCTCTAGCAACACTTTATCATTTAAAATTGTGAATTCATTTTTTAACATGATGTATTTGACGAATTGTGTTTCAAGATTATTTGAAAATATCAAGTACAATTATCGGCTTTGGTACAATTAATTATTTAATGTAAAACATAAACTATTTCTTATTTTAAAATTATTTCTGTTACATACATGTGGTAGAATTTTCCAATAGTTAGTAATAAATAAATGCAGTAGGCTTATCTTGAACGGATATTAAGTTTGTACAAATTTTGTATTGTTTTGTCGTTTGTTGGCTCAATCGGTAGTACCACAGACGGGTAGACTTCCGTATCTGTTGTCAAAAACAACCGAATTAAAATATCTATGATTCGATCGTTCTTTTGTTAGGTAGGTTCTAATCAAACGATATATCGAACAATCGATATATCGATCGATATTTTCATTCGGTTGTTTTTGACAACAGATACTGAAGTCTACCACCACAGACTTCAGGCCAATGGCAGCGATGTCGGGCATTCGGATCCTGGAACTTTATCGCTCCACGTCACCCTTGGACTATAACATCTCACCCCTTGAATTGTTCCACATATATATTCGTAGACTATATGGAAGGGCAAACCAAGGTTAAGCAAGGTTAGCAAGGTTTACCAACCTTTAATCCTATACTCTTATATGAGCAATGTTTGCTTGTATGCTTGCTTGCACAAAGATCTCGAAAACGGCTTCGTCGATTTCCTTCAAATGTAAATAATTAGTTTCTGGTCTAAAAACGTGTGTAATGCAGTTAAAACTGCCACTTAAAACCAACTAAAATCGAATTACGTAAACCAATTAAATTGAAAGTCAAAACTTTTTAACATTGGCCTTATGTGTTGCTAACGTGTGTTCAAAGCTGTAGTAATAAAAAGATCGATGGTTCAAAATAAGCCATCCACCCACAGTATATTTGCAAATTACAAAATACAGTACAAAATGAAAACCATCAGTTGTTAAACTTAATCAAAGATTACACAGAAGATAACTCGATATAGGCGAAAAAAGTTTCAAGCTCCGATCAAATACTGTTTATTTAACTTGACTCTCTCCTACCAAAAACTTAATCACCGAAGTAATCAGCTGTTTTAATTTAGACAAAATGTCAAAATAATATTTATGCAATAATAGGCTATTATAAACGAGCGACCTTTCATCGACTGTAAACAAATGAATGTCTTTAGGTTTGACAGGTTAAAATGTCCATCATAATAAATTGAATTTCCACTGAAACTTAAATAATAAAAGCCAAAATTATTTGTAAATAAAACGTGAGTTTTCTTTATATTGCTTTTACAATCTAAAAAAACAACACTGAGCCATGGCTCGGGCCCCAGGTACTATAAATATGAGTACAAATTCATTAAGTAATTAATATTCACGAAACTTTGTGATGAGATCCAAACCAATATTTGAAAGTTAAAATAAATTAGTCCTACATCTTTGGTTCGAGCAATAACTCTAGGTTTATTTTATAATTATGATTAAACTAATAATAGTTTCTCAATAAAGCTCAATAAACTGTGTCAAGTGATAAAGCCCTGACATAAACAGTTTATAAAGAAAACAAACCTCAAAGGAACTCCAGTTTCTTCAAAAATTTCCGTGATTCTTACAGCCTCCTGGAGAAAGATTCACACCTCAAAGACTGTCTGATCTTTGTGTCTTCTCTGGTGATCCTTTCAAACAACACTTTAGTTTCCAGACAGTCCATTGTACACATAAGCCAAACACCTCGTGTAAACCTTATAACAGTGGTTTTAAATGAAGGTTGTATTTTTTACAGTCAGGAATTTTATTTAGTAAGTTAGTAATGACTTAAAACAAATCGTTATCTTTGAGTTTCAATTTTAAAATCCATATAGACGTATATAAAACAGGTGTTTTCCAATCACCGATTCCTCATCCTATTATTTGAAACAATCTTATTTCTCAAAATGACAAAAAAATTTCCTTTATTTCAAAATTTGAGGTACCGTTCCGATTTTTCGTATTTAACACCGATTAACAAATAACGCCTTTTTAAAACTACTCAATATAGATTGGCGGAAAATGGAAAATATTAAATTGAATGGTAAAATGTAGCAGAACTACGTACGAATTACACCATACCGTATGGTGTATGGCGTTATGGTTTTACCATACCTTAGGTGGACACAACCTTTACCTTAAAAATGCAGCTTGAGTAAAAGTAAACTTGCCATGTTGTATGACAAAGAAATAAAGAAATAGATAAGAAAATAAAAAATAAGGCTGACGTAGTATAGATACTTTCATTGTTCTTAATTTGATTGATAATAAATAAATAAATAAGTAACTTCTTGATCAGCATTGTACGTGTTATTAAATTTACGGAAAGTAAATAAAAGAAACGTCTTATAACACTTAAAACATATATTTACGCTTATACTGTTACTTACAAGACGGTAAATATACAAAAAAGGTGGTAAGTGGTGATCGATTTCGATTGGACACTTCAATCATCATCAGACCCAATAGGCGAATGATCTTGTTTAATTAAATCTTGTTTAATATTCGCCTATTGGGTCTGATGATGATTGGAGTGTCCAATCGAAATCGATCACCACTTACCACCTTTTTTGTATATTTACCGTCTTGTGAGTAACAGTATAAGCGTAAATATATGTTTTAAGTGTTATAAGACGTTTCTTTTATTTACTTTCCGTAAATAAATAAGGTCTTTATTTGCAAGCGTTCATCAAAGTACAAACTCTGTTTTTCATGACAACTTTTGTCAAATTAAGTAAATAAAATAATAAATATAATAATTGATTCAATCTAGTAAATATATTTTTTAGGGATACGTAAACAACAGTTATTTGTGTAACTAGTGGTGAAAGTGGCAATTGGCAGGCGAGTGTGGAATGATCTCGAGTGCAGCAAAGGCCTTTTTCACTCGTGTTACACATTATATTTTTCCTACAGTCACTATAAAGCATATAAATAATTAGTCTTTCAAACACTATACAACACGTTTTTATTTTCAGCTGGCAACACAAATGGTGCCCTAGAGTAAGTAGTACCCGCGGTCCGTATCACTCCGCTATTTTTCCTCGGCAAGAAATGTGCTCCTCGTTTTGAAAATATAGTTCCGTATGTTTTTGTAATTTGAAGTGGTTTCCGCACCTAAAAAGAATGCTTTAAAGGTATTTTCTTGTTTATTAAGATCGTAGGAATGTTTTAAAAACGTTTAAAATAAAAGTCCAGAATGTTCAGAAATACCGAAACTATAAACACGAAATGACAGGTAAAATCTTAGTTATAATAGTCAATAAGCTGCTCATAGTATTATTATCTTTAAGTGTTGCCAACCTATTTCCAAGCGTACACGGATTACGTGCATAATAGAACCACGCTGTTTTGTGTTGTTTCGTTGGAATCCTGATGTGCGGCAAAGTATAAACCGTACGACAAAGTATAAACCGTACGGCAAAGTATAAATATGCAGCAATTAGCAGCTTTCTGTACTATAAACAGTACAAGGAAGCCAACTTTGTCGGGTGACTGTAGGAAAATATAGTTTAAAGAACAATTTAACCATTGGACAATTTTAGGGGACGCTATTTCTACAAAATATCTTAACTTTACATATTATAAATACTTAGTTAACCAAACACAATTAAAATTCAATATGTTTTCTACAAAAGAATAAAAGCATAAAAGCTCATTAAAACCGTTAAACAAATAATAAAAAATCAATCAACTGATGCGGCCGTATAAAATCGGCAGAGTAGCGCAAAACACCCCCTAAAGCCAATAGTGTTTAATTAATACGTTTCCAAACAGTCGACTGCGCCATTCCAAGGGGTAATGATTGAGCCATTGCCGTTACTATTCGACCCAATACACATTTACCTGACTACTTAGCTTGGATAAGTGACTACAATACAATTTGAAATTGTTCATTCAAGTGTTAAAGAACACCATGTTTATAAACACGTTTTTTATTACATGGTTAAATCTATAATATTAAAACGAAACAGTGTTTTTTTATTTCACGATTCTGAATCAACCACTCGACGGATTTTCATGATTTTTTTGTTGAAAGAAAGATAATTTTGAGAACTAGGGAATGTCGAAGCCATAATTTTAGTTTAGAGTCCCAGTTTTTTAGAAATTAAGTTTTAATTTTTTTAATTCTAGCAGCCGACGGACGAGTTAAAGTCGTTTTAGTGGTGGTTGTAACTAACAGCTGGTTTCTAACTGTCATTGAAATGTTTATGTTACAAGTTGTTTGTATACAAAAATATTGATCCAGAGTTTGTCTACACACTATTTCACTTTCAAATGTAGTTTATTACCTACCGTAAAAGATCTATGTTTTCAGGAGATTGTGTAATTTAGAACTAAACATTTTAAACGTATAATCAAGTTTTGTCATAAATGCAATCCGACTAAGTATAAGTGCTTAATCCTTTAAGATATAAGTGGATTACGTGTTGATACATCTTTTTCTAGATGTTTGAATATAAGTATGACTGCTTACACAGTACACATGAAAATGTCAACCGGTGTAGTAGATCTCCAGAAAACTGACCAGTAAGCTGCAGGTTGTCAGTAGAAACCAAAATCGGTTCATACCATATCATAACTATCCCAGTAGTATTGTATGATTCAGTAACTTAATAAAGGGATACCTTCCAAAAGGCTCAGATCTTGGATGGGCTGGGCAGGATTTGTATGGCGGAGAGAAGATACTTCAACTTTTAAAAGTGTATTCCAAGAAGTACAAGGTAGACGACCACTTGGAAGACAGTAATGAAAGACATCTTCAGACCGATATCTTCCTTAGAAATGGCAGGGGATGGAAGAGAACGGGAGGCCAGGATCATTTTAGAGGTTTCAGTGGCCAAGGTGGTAAAATAAGGTACGGTAAGTGATAGTAGGCCTATGCAGTGGAAGGTGGTATGTAGCTACTGTGCTCAAAGCCAGTGTGTGTGAATCGGCCAATAAGTTGTAAACTAGCTGTTCTGAATCATATACAGTTTTAATGGACTACTCGATTCCCGTACGTAGGACGGGCCAAACAGCTCGTTTAAGTTTAAAATTCAACTAAAATGTTTTCCCATTGTGTTAATGGGTTTTGATAAATATTGTTAGCACTATTATGTAGCTTAAATAGATTACGATATCGTTGTTACTGACTTAGATCAGCTGTTTCCAGTCAGGGTAGTTTATTGAAACCCTTGTTGATCGGGGACAGCTGAGACCAGTTTGAAATGTGAAAAAACTACAAGGCCAATTTATTCTCAGAATTAAACAGCAAACTGTTCGTTAGACGTATACTATATCTACTCAGCTACCAGCTATTCAAACAATTTAATCCCAAAACAAAGCCAAAGCATTTCGTTTAACAAAAGGCATTTACCTTCAAAGTGTTGCCTATAAGATATTCACTCTTCCACTTTCAAAAGGAATTTTCCACTAATGCCTGTTGTCTCAAATGATTACATACCTTTTCATCCCTTTTATTTCAATCGTGTATTTGGCTATGCTTTGAAATTTAAGTTTTCATATTTACAAAACATTAATCTTCCTTTAAGCTTTGTACGTTGTAGTTAGCTGAAATAAAAGACTATTAGGGCCTAAGTTCGCATCGATAAAGTAAAAATTAAACTTCATAATTAAATAACTGTAAATGATTGTCAACTTATATCCAAAATATATAAAATTTATTGAAAGAATAATAATTATTAAATATTTCTGGAAATAATAAAAATGAGAGGAATAAATGAGAGAAATAATAGTTAAATCTTCATAGAGTCTAACGTGATTTGCCATGTTATTTACCATTTTTCCAAATCTATTATTTATATTATTATTTTAATTAAAAACGCCTTATTTTTAAACGTTTAATCGTTACAATATAAACAGTTGGAACATGTTACGTATTACGTTACAAATAACCTTTGACTATTAATACAACATTATTAATACAATATTAATACAACTTCTGCATCCAATAGTCAATGGTATAACACACAATATAAAAAAAATTCAAAATGTTGTTTTCAAATGTTTGGATAAGAATAAGCTGGAAAATTCGAACTAATCAAAATGTTTCTTTAAGAATCAATATAGTATCACTTTACAAGTTAATCAGTCATCATAAACTCTTATTCAAAAAATATCATCCTATCCTTATCCTAAAAATATCAGTTATCGTAATTTAATATCGTGTTTTGTTCATATTTCCTTAAACATGTAATATACCAATAAATTGTTACATATTTTCTTGCACTTTGTGACTTGAATGAAAAATAATGATTCCAAATGTGAGAAGAGGAAGAATCAAGAGAGTTGAATATTTCTGCTCACTCTTGCATAAATGTAGCGTATAATTAAATGGGAAAAGTTTTAGTTCAACAATCAACGAAAGCTAAGTTAATTAAACACTTTACATTCTGGATTTCCCTATTTCATTTGTTCCTATGATTAAATGTTAAATGAGTGTATAACTATCCACAAGTTAGAGTTGGCATGAATTGATTATGATACAACGATGTTGATTTGCAAGTTGCCCTCCTCACAATACTTTTTTATGTGAACTCTCAAACTAAATAGGGCAAAGGTGGAAACTGGAAAACGTATTTGTCCTTTTCCAACATAAAATATAGTAATAACCGAAGATGATTTTTTCCCCTTTACAGTCTGAAAAAAAAGAAATGCCGAATATTTTACAATTAAACTAATTCTACCGAAGTTCCGTCTTTAGAGCGTTGAGAGGATATACTCGTATATATTTTAAGTTTAATTTAAACATACAACTGAAGTTTATGAAAATAATGGATAAGAATAACTTTAAAAACACCTCAAACAATATTATGTACAAACGAAATAAGTTAAACTTTAAAGGTTTTAGTTTAACTATTAAATAATTAATTATTAGTGCTTTTATATATTCATGAGGTTACGTACAAATTCCATGCCATCTTGTGAGTAATCCTCAATCTTTACAACTACAAAATTTCTGTATGGTTCG
Organism: Macrosteles quadrilineatus; assembly: GCF_028750875.1. NCBI lineage: Eukaryota > Metazoa > Arthropoda > Insecta > Hemiptera > Cicadellidae > Macrosteles > Macrosteles quadrilineatus. Next base: position 35,670,393 of record NW_026542597.1, on the reverse strand, counting down.
GTACATTTAAGAACAAATATTCAGTTTTTATGTTAAGATAAATTGTTGTTATAACAAATTTCTCTCTCTAATACAGCACTAAAATGCATTAAAATGTGTGATAAGATTTAATGCAGTTTTGTTGAATTGACACGTATTTAAACTGAGTACCTTTATGAATGAACACAAGTTCCTTTCATTACAGTCCATATTAGTTGAGTTTCAAATCGTTATAAAGGAGTTGTTAAAACACTTGAAAGATAATGAATCAATTCGGTATTAATTGCCAGCTGGGAATCGGATCTGATTGATAGTGCTTCGTTTGGTCAAGAGAAATGTTCCAACTACAATAACTTGATGGGATTTCTTCTATTATTTATTTTGTATGTCATGAAAATAAAAATCTCTCCCAGTTGTGGTATTTTAGGCACAAATTTGTGCATTAAAAAATTGAACTTAACATTTAAGCAAAATCAGTTAAAAAATAGTTAAAGTTAACTACTAAAATCAGGAGAATCCCAACGACTAGGGAATCAGTACAAGGTCATTATTTGTGCATCATATTAGTGAGTTTTAGTGATAACTTTATGTTAGAAGCTGTATTTAAAACTAGACAGCCCATTAGCCTTCAACTACTAAAAATGCATATATTCCATGATACGTTCTAAATCTTCCATTTTATAAGTAAAAGCTAAAAAGCTAACCTGGTTTCTTAACTACAACGTAAAATAGGGTTCATTCTTTGTTCTTTGTTAATATTTAATAATAGGCCTACTTAATTTAATATTTTATGGTAATTTAAAAGCAACATGTACGTAAATGATAAATATTTTGAACAGATGTTTTATAATTTTAATACCTTTTAGTAGTAAAATATTTCCATTTAATAATAAATGTGTCTATTTTATATCTTAGTTTATTTAAAACTTTGGTTAAGAAACAAAGATTTTTCAAATGTTATTTTCATTGAATAATCCAACGAATTATAGTATCCAAAGCTGAATACTAATGGAATAAAACCCTGTTTTAGAGCAAAGTCACACTTTTTACGTAGTTAATAGCAATAGCACGACAGTAAATGTATGTCATGAGTTTTCTACTTGTTTCTAATTTTGCTTAAGTGTCTCGTGACGTACTCTATTTTGTATGGTTTATCATTTAGAAGCAGAAATGTGTCGTTACATCTTCAAATGTATTATGTACAACTAGGTAGGTTACAACTTTATCCTATAAATAAACATAATTTTTATTTCAGTCTTACTTTTAAAATGCTATAATTAATCATTGTAACGATTATTATTCAAGAATTTAAAATTACGGTTCCTAAAAAGTCTGAATTCCAGCCATAGATGGAAATTCCGTAAATTATTCTGTCAGCGAAAAAAACAAGCGAACAAACATCAAAACTGGCCAGATCTCATTGCCCTCACATTCCACTCGATCTGTGAATACCAAACGATACTGAATTAATCTACTTAAAAATTATTCACTTTTAAACATTTCGCTTAAACAAATAAATGCTCTATCGTATTTCAAACCAAATATAGATGGAGAGTTTATAAAGGATTGAGATTTCCTATGCAATGTTGTTACTGTAGAGTATCGGCTGTTCTTTAGTCAGTGACAGCTGGACCCAGTGTCTAACCATTAAAGATACAGTCTTGTCTTGAGAACGAACTGCCAACATCCTGCTTTATATTGAACACTTTAACCGAGAATATTCAGTCATAGTATTCTAGCTAGCTATACTATTCTCTCATGGCTAAGACGATGTGGTAAAAAAACCTTCAATAATTAATAAATAGACGTCAAACTTACTTACGTACTTATTGTTTCAAAACAAAAAACTGGTTTAGTTTATTTAATTATCATCTAAATATATAAAATCCAATGTATGTTTGTCCTTTATAGACTCCGAAACCGCTCGCCAGATTGTAATGAAACTTTCAGGCATTATTAAGCATTATTCAAGGATGGTTTGTGTGAAGTTTGGTGCAGATCCGTCAAAAGGGCTCCGCCCCAGTGGCTCTGGAGTTTCCCATGTTAACCTTATGAGTACTCATATTTAAATGGAATTAAAGAATCTTAACAGCTGGTTCAACTAAACTATCTGATTCTGTGATGTTCAATAGTATTAAAAAGTTAATAGGTTTACCAACAGGGTGCAGCACTATATTTATTTTATTTATGAGAACAGCTAACTTGCAACCAAGGTGAGTGAGCGTAGCGAACGAACTTCAACCTGGAGGCGAGTTAGCATAGCGAACGAGCTAACCTGAAGGCAAGTGAGCGCAGCGAACGAGCTCCAACCTAAAGGTGAGTGAGCGTAGCGAACGAACTTTAACCAGGACATGATTGAGCCATGCAAACGAACTCATCTTGAAAATGAACGAGCATTTGACATAAATCCACACTAGGACAGGACGACGTCTGTCGGGCCAGCTAGTAGGATATATAATCCTGTAAAGGAACGTTATTATTTTTTTACAGGACTAAATATTAGAATAACAGATTAATAACGAAAGGTTTTCTGCATCAGAATTATAGTGACACATGTTTGATAAGACACTGTTGTTGTTAGAATAAAAAATCATTAGAAGATTGGACTAATTCTTACTTTCTCTAGCTGAAATGCTTATTAATTTTCATAATAATTTACACTTAATGGATTTTTCTCTTAACGTGTTCTTCCAGTTTTGATGTGTCGTACAGCTTTGGTATGCAAGCAAAATATTTTTTTTTTTAAACAACTTTTTCACATCTTAATAGGATTTATAAAACCAAAGGATCCTCTTTTACAACATAAACTTAACAAACAAAGATCAAATTGAAATGCAAAATAAAAGAATACAGTATTATTTTGTAGCCTCGGATAATTCTTGGAATTTCAGTGGAGAAAATTAATGCTTCGTTAATTTCTTGTATATTTCTTCATTTAAGTTCTCCCTTTTTATGAAATCTTAGTTATGTCATTTACAATAGTGTTGGTCCTAAAATTTAGACAAATAGGAGAGCGTCATCACTTTCTTAATATTGGTTAAATCTTTATATTCAATTTTTACTTGGTGAACTAAACATCATGAACAATGTTCATTTATAAGAGTTTATGTACAACCCTGATCCAAATATGGAGGGGGTATCCAAATATTTTACTGATCTGATAAATGTTCCAAAAGACTACTTTAACTTAGGTAACAATAATCTAATGACTCCTCCATTTAGTTAACTTAAGCGTCTTATTAATTTATTTGGTAGTTTGGTTTCTTGTATGGATTATTATGAATAACCATATTTTCTATTACCCAATAACAACAGTGACTATATTTGCATGGTTATCGCGTCTTTAATTGTTTCTTGGACACACCCCTTTGCAAAATGATCTTCAACTGAATGATCAGGCTACTGCAATGTGCATACTATGATATTCGATAGTTCATGTAAATAAAACAGAAACTTGTAAATTGCAGCAATATTAGCGGCCAGTGTTTCAGTATTATTGATATTTGTTGAACTTGGTATGAAATTAGCTTTGTAATTAACTTGCAATACAATTATTTCAGGGAATAAAGAAAATGCTACTAGTATTATTTCTACAAAAGAGGTGTTATTCATATTAGGTGTGAGTTTTACAAATATCAATTTCCATAGACAAAGATTCTCTGAACTCTGAACTGGAACACACATCTCCAAGACATTATCATAAGTGCTAGAGTTACATCTCAGCGTTTCCAATGTAAAGCTTTTGAAAGCGCTTTAAATATTTGATCAATTTCTCACCAAATGTTATGTACACGTGCCATTTTATAGGTTTTACTACGCAGTTATCTAAAAGGTAGTACATACTCACTCTTTGTTATTATATAATGTAGCCTAATATAATTATTATGTTTGTAATACATACAAAAAATGCCATTTCATAGATTTTATTACAAACGAATACGATTTGTGGGGTGATCAGTTCAGTATTTGCAGTAAGGGACTGCTTCTAGATCGTCAGGTTAAAATCAAACCAATAATCTCTTTCTTTTTTGATTTGAGTTAATATAATGACACAGTGCATCGTTTTGATCTTAATAAGAAAAAGTGTGCTTATAGACGAGTAGAGCTTTCTCTGTATAAGTTCGTTGACACCAATTAGAAAAGTTATTTTTTAGTTTGTGGATGATTATCGTGGAAAACATTTCTGTTTTCTGATCAAACTGTTTTTAAGGACTGCAGACTTACCTTTGAAATAGTCATTTATCTTAATAAGGTATTTTTAAAACAGTTAAACAATTGTTATGTACATGTATTTGTAACGTTAAAATGTTGTATAGAAGCTGAAATGACTGTTTAATACACTGATTACAAGTCAATTACATACAGATTAGTTAATTAACTTTTTAGTTGTATATAAAGTGTCATTTAGGCTGTCTGCTTTTTATGTTTTTTTTATGCCTACCAGTTATTAACGTGAAAGGTCCGCGACTGTGGTTGGTGTTGAAATGCCAATAGTGAAATCAGCTGATTAGCGTGCGGGAATGAGCCATTTCCGCTCTAGAGCGTAAATGAGCTACTTTGCGTACTATTTCGTGGTGTGGCAATGTGATAATTTCCATGCAGTGGTAGGAAAACTATTGAATAGGCTACACGGTTATTTACACTTTAAGCTTTTTTCTTGACTCTCATTGCTTAGTTGAGCAAGGATTGACTTTCGAGTTCATAATATAAAGTCCTTCAGCTCAACGCATTTCCTAGATCAGGAAGACTTCCTACGGCTAAAGCTTAACAATTTTAGTTTATAACTTTGCCAGCTTACAATACAGTTCTTTACTTTAAAAAATATTTAAATAAAAGGGTAATTATTTACCAGTTCCACCAGGTGAAACATTGATGGTTATACAAGTAATCTAAGAAAGCTCACAACTACCTCAGGATTTTGGGTTGAATTTAAGGAACAGAAGCTTAACATAAGCTAAAAGGCGTCTAACAACTAGTGAATAATTTAATAATTTTATGATGAATAAGTATTTTTTGTTTATTTTAAAATATTCAAAAATTATTTTATACTGTTATACAAAAACAGTTTTTAGCTTGAAGATTTTACTTAGCAAAACACAACGGTGAAAAACCGACTCTAATAGCTTGTTTCGTTCCGAAGTTACAATTTTTAAAATTCTAAATTAAAATCAATGACATTCCATTGAAGAGGTAAATTTAAATACCCAAGAACTATGTCACGAATAAATGGCGCTCGGCGATAAGGGACATTTAAACCGATAAGATAGCGGAGCACCTCATTCGTGCGTTATCTCTTTAAATGAATGCTTAAAAACCTACCTCACTTATTGTTGCTATTATATCAATATTCGCAATGCTGCCATTTTTGACTCGGTTGTCCGTTTGAGGTTGGGTTTGCGGTATTGTATTTTTCTAAAAAAGACCTTTAATTTGATGTGCATATCAACCCATGCTTACGTCACAGATTTTCTTCTGTTACCTGGAGAGGTGTACAAGAACAAATTAGTTTTTAGCAAATCATCACTGAATAATATTTTCAAGTAATATTTTATAACCAGTGAATTTGTCTACCCATGCTGCTCCGCAGCGCGGAAATAAATATAATATCCGATAAATAATCAAATTCATGATTTTTTATTGAGTAATACAGTATCTTGAACTTAACTGATTCAACCGACCAATAACTTAAATTGAAGCCTATAATTTACTGATTATTTTGAGTTAATCCACTTGCTAGGGGGGTTCCCGTGTGCATTTTATGTATAGAAAAACACCCTAAGGGATCATGTAGGTACTATGTGGGTTATCATTTTTCACGTGGGTGCCAGCTTGGCAGAGTGGGCATAACCTCAGAATCCGCCATTTTAAAAATGGCGGCGGCATTTATCACATGAAACTCATCGGGAGCTTATATCTCGAAAACGGTAATATATAGCAAGTTACTTTTATTACAATAAATGTTGCTTACACAATAAGGAACAACTTGTGTACTTACAAAAATGCCCTAAATATAACTATTTTGGAGTAGTTGAGCAATTTATGCTAATGTAACCTTTAAATTTTTACTTTGTTTGACAAAAACATTCTAATATCTTAAAAAAACTGTTCTTTTTAATTTGGCACATAGCACTAATTGCTCTTTACATCTAAGGTCTAAATACCCCCGCCACAGCAAACCTGCAGAATTAGCAAACATTTACCTGGCTGCATTTCTTAAAATATTAAAATTGTCATATTTAACCTATAAATTTTATCTCTGTTGCCAAAAAATCTAATAATTATAAAAAATCTGTTAGGCCTATTTTGTAATTTGTCACATAGCACTAATTTTTCTTCTCATTTAAGGTAAAATACCTGCAACAAGCATTCTAGAAGCTTCTGACAGATATATAAGATATTAAAATGATAAAAAAGATTTTTAAATTAATTTTATGTTATTACATGACGCATACAAATTTTAAAAGAAATATAGACCTTTCTATATAATGCATTTTTATTATTACAAATAATAATAAATCTACGGATGTAACAGAAATTATTGTTATAATTCATAACATTTATTATTAAAACGGCGATGGAGCGGGAACGGGACCGGCGGCAAAGTTGGCGCATCGGCCAAGCATTGACGTCTCGTTAACAAAACCAGTACCTTGACATTGATGGTAGGCTGCTTCGGACTGATTGTATTGATATTGAACTAGTTTCGTGGATCATTAAATTTTAGCGCAGTTATTGGATCTAAATTATAAGCCTTTTAGGTTAAGAGGAATATCTGTTCCCTTTTATAGTCATCAGAAAATGAAACTTTTCACAACATACTTGTGTGCATTGCGGCAATCAACTATAGGAACACTTCTACATTTAAAAAAGGACAACACGGTATGCCAGCTAGTTTCGTACACATGTGCAGCTTTGATTGGGAAAGGTTTTGCAGTTGCAGCCGTCTAATAGATCACTTGGGCAAAGCTGGAAATCAAATTTTGGCCAAAAACCAACAAAGAGTAACCACCATCACTGTATCCAAATTTTAAAGGATCGAATTGAAAAAAAGCATTCTTCCAAGCAATAGATTTGGATGTATGTACAATAAAAAGCACGTAAGATTTGCTGTCTAGTAGCTCTACTTGACAGAATTTCTTCACGAGCAACGGATGCAGTTCTTTAAGAGTATTCGTTGTACAGTGACAGTACAACAGACTCCAGTACAGTGACAGTGATCCAGTGTCTTAGATCATTCATAGTTAGATCATTCATAGCTTCACACTGACGATCCTTTTTTTAATGTGAACTAAATACTTCTCTGTGTTTTTCAAACTTTTTCCATCCCTTCCTCCCAATCTTTTCCAAAGTCCATTAGCAAAGTACTTGGATTACATTTTAGGGTAGCACGCTTTGTTCCAAATTTGCTGGCAAAGTCACAGCCCGTTAAAATATGGAGTGTTGGGAGAATTGAGCAAAGGTTACTTCCAAGCCTGTTTGCTATAATGTGAACTAGTACATATCATGAAGTTCTGACTGAACCAAGTCGCATCCACAATTCCTGCAAACCTTCCGAAGAGAATCCATTCATAAAGTGTAAAGCCAACATTACGACATCCTGTATCCGAAGACAAAACTACGACTTAATTTGATAACTGGAGCAAAAATGATCCAATTTTAATGAAATTTATCAGAAACGTGTACACCTACGTTTTCAGACGAGTTTGGACTATTAAACCAGCACGATCGGACTATGGGAACGGGGGTTTATGGGGAGTTTTATGAGGTAAAAATAGATTTTTCCGATTTTCGACCCTAAAAACACGAAATTTTATAATGAACCAAACCATTTTGTAGAGCTCAAAAAAGAAATAATTTTGTATATTGAAGCGTTTTTGTGTGCCCAAAAGTTACGGAGATAATAAAAAAAAATTAAATTTAAAATTCCCATGTTATTCTTATGGAGAATAAATGTTTTAGTTTCCTTGTTTATGAATATATTCTAATCAAATTATTTGAAAATGTTGTTTCATTCATACTAAGCTATCAACATTTTAATAAAAATATAAAAAAAAACACCTCAATACCTTTCCTGAAGCAGCAAACTTAAGTACTCATTACAAATCAATGTAATTTAAATAGGAAATCACTCTCTCAATTTTAATATTTTAGTAGAAATGCAGCCAGATGTTTGCATAGTCTGCAGGTTTGCGGCGGCGGGGGTATTTAGACCTTAGATGTAAAGAGCAATTAATTAGTGCTATGTGCCAAATTAAAAAGAACATTTTTTTTTAGATATTAGAATTGTTTGTCAAACAGAGTAAAAATTTATAGTTTAAATTAGCATAAATTGCTCAACTACTCCAAATTAGTTATATTTAGGGCATTTTTGTAAAAACAAAAGTTGTTCCTTATTGTGTAAGCAACATTTATTGTAATAAAAGTAACTCGCTATATATTACCGTTTTCGAGATATAAGCTCTCGATAAGTTTCATGTAATAAATGCCGCCGCCATTTTTAAAATGGCGGATTCTGAGGTTATGCCCACTCTGCCAAGCTGGCACCCACGTGAAAAATGATAACCCACATAGTACCTACATGATCCCTTAGGGTTTTTTTCTATACATAAAATGCACACGGGAACCCCCCTAGCAAGTGGATTAAGTCTAAAACATATAAAAAATAAACAATACTGGAACTATTTATATTTAATCATAAAATACCCTATAAATATAATTTTTATGTTGGTTGGAAAAGAAAAACCAAATTAATAATAAACAAATAAATAATAATTACAGTACTACAATGTAGCATACATTTTTAATCTATGCTAAACATTGACAGATCTTCACGAGTTTTAAAACTTTTCCAAAATGTAAAAACGCTTTCAAATATACTTTGTGTTAGACTCATAGAATATTATTGAAGAAGAGTACAGAATAATGTATCTGCTCCTTTTGTTACGGAGGATAATAATATTAAAAATATATAATCTTAATTTTCAACAACTACATGGAATACAATATACACAAACATAGAATCGTTTTACATACACATAATAATAGTGGTTTGTTCCACCGGACATCGGGACAAAAACCATCCATTAGACTCACACATAATCAAAACATTACAAAATACACCAAGAAACACACATCAAGCCAACTAGATTAAGACTGCTAAGGAAACAACAATTTGTTTAAAGGAATAAATGGGAAAGTAGGCTTTACAAGCAATTCTAACCTACTCCACTTTCTTTATGCAAATAAACGTGTCTTTTCTGTGAAAAGCTGTGTTTAACCAACGAAAAATTGTTCCTACAAGAATGAAAGACACTTACACTGTCATACGACAAAAACTTATGCTTCACGAACCAAGCCATCTTTAGACAACGAAACATAATGTAGCAATCCAAGTAGAATGAGTTTGACCATTGAACAATAACTTTTCTTTGTCTTTATATTGCTTTAGAGTTATTTATCTGCTACAAAATATGTACTCTGATTTAATAAAAATGCCTGCCATAAGCCTCCTGGGAACTAGCAATACATTTATTTTTTTACTAAAGAAACACTGTACAATTTGTTTGTACAATTTCTAAATCAATTGGGCCTCCTCTGAATACTTTGTCAACCCGGCATGGCCACCACAATGTAATCTATTTGAATGCATATATTTTAATAAATAAATAATACAATTTGGAAAATAATGCAGTATAATAAATTAAATAATCTGAAAATATAATTTAGAATGAATAATTCCATTCATAGTTCACTGCAAACGTACGCCAAACGTGTCACAAAAGAGGGTTGACAGTTTTGTCAGAAATCCAACCTCAGCATATGGTAAAAAGGTATCTGCTGACACAAAACTTGGTAAGGCACCTCTAAGTTACAATACAGTTTCCGTTAAAGAAAGTATCCAAAGAGTTAAAAGCACGTCTTTAGCTATGATAAAAAATTAAATACTGTACAATAATGAATACATATCAACATTAAATAGCCAGTTATTAATGATACTTTATACTAAACTTATAAATGTGAAAGTTTGTGTTATTGTTTGTTTGAAGCTCAATCACGCATTAACCACTGGTCAGATTGGGCTGAAATTTTTTATGATGATAGCTCACATTCCGATTAACATATATACATATTTTTATTTAAATAATCTTTTCAGGCTCCGCCCCAGTGGCTCTGGAGTTTCCCATCTTAACCTTATGGGTATTCACATTTTAAAGGAATTAAATAATTTTGTCAGCGGTTCTAACTAAATAAGTTAGTTCTATGATATTCAATTGCATTAAAAAGTTGTAAGGTTTACCAACAGGATGCAGCACTATTATTCTTTTGCAATCCATAATTGTAAATCCTTAAGTACCCATGAACGTTTGAGAAAACTAAAAGTCACAACCCCATAAAAACATATACTTAAAATGTTCGTCATGAAACCTTGTGCAAAACTATCCATTATTTCATAAATTGCCCTTTAAGGTCCTGATTTCTTTCTAAAGGGAAATTTCCGTATACCTAATGTTAATAATAACTCCAGCTGTACTTAGTCGGGACCACATAAGTTTGCAGTTGTGGGAGGAGCTTATTTACCATATGGTTTTGAATGAACCAATGAGAACGGCGTGGTGTAGCCAAATCTAATAATACCAGCTGATTAAAAAATATTGCTTTGTATATTTTATCACCTTATTGAAATCAAGGGTGATTATTTGTTTGTATTATTGTATTATGTTTTGTATATTTCAGCTTAACTTGATCAATCAATAGTTTTATTGATATTAACCGGACTAACCGTACTAACTGTATTAACCGTCTAAGTTAATACTTATGAAGTAAAACGGAGTGAAGCCCGTGGGTAACAGCTAGTTCATTACATAACATTGAAAAATGGAAACTCTACTCTCTCTCTCTGAAAAGTAAAAAATTAATTTACTTTTGCAACATTTTAAGACTTCACTATAGAGTTTCACGAATAAGGAAAGTTAAATGAAGAAATGTATACAAACTTCAGTGAAACCTTTTACTTTGGTTCTCGGAAATCTGGTGAGTTGTGGCTATAAATTAATATTCATTCGTAGCGAAAAAATTTTCAATTCTAATTGAAAAACCCTGTTAACTGATATTAATTTATAGGTGTTGAAGATTTATGATAAAACATCCTTATTATATCTGAAAAATAATAGTTTTGAACACTTAATAATCCGTCATTAAATTTGTCACAAGATCTTTCTAAATCACTCAACGATCCAAAGTGCGAACGAAAATAAGAAACTACATAATATGATTTCCTTACAATGTAATCTTCAAATATTGGATTAGTTGATATTTACGTGAAGATTAATTTAAAAAAGACAGTACCTATTTAGAAAAAGATACCGACATACAGTTTATATTTTCAAAATTATAAAATACGCTGTTAATGTGGAATTATGACAGGCATTAGTTAGCCTTTTAACCTAATTCTTTTTACGATGGAAATCACGGAAAGTATGATGAAAGAAGCTTTTAAGTAGATGAGTGCTAAATGGAATTTTTCCTCTCGCGGTTAGTGTTAAAATATTACAAACACTTACGAAATTAAATTGTAATCGGAATTTATCTCTTACTAATTTTTATACAACTGTTTCCCATAGTTGTCGGGTTTTGACGTACTTAAAAGGTCAGTTTATAGTAAGGCAGTGCAGTTGGTACTAATTTTTAACTTAAAAAAAAAAAGTAAATAATGTTATAGTCTAAATCGAAAGCTCGACACTATCCAAAATAGGTCATAATTTGCATGGTTTTAATGTGTTCAGTTTAATGCCAGGAAAAATATTTTTAATTTGATGTCAAACTCTTTTGAACATATTTTGGCGTAAAATAGTTCTTTGGTAATACAAAGGCTTTGTGTTTGATATTTTTAGTATTCTTTTTACATTAGCGATCCAAGCAATCTTTAATTGTTGCTACTAAATTATGTTATATTACTAAAAAAATTACACTAACACCCGCCGGTGCCTCATCTCGTGTGTTAGTTACTTGGCCAAGTCTGTAAATCGTGTCGTATTTGTGTGTTTCGTGTTTCATAGACAGTATATTTCTTAACAAAGTCATCCACGGAAGATGTGCCCCAGCTGGTTGTATCAGCTGTAGTTGTTTCAAACTACATTAGGGATCAGTTGACTAAAAAGGTATCATAAATCATTTTACATTAATTAACAGGACTAATTTTATTGACTACACTTAACTGTCACACGGCACTCTCTCTCTCCGTCCAACAAATGATTCGGAGTAAAGACAGATCTCCCGCCGTGACTCCGCCGCGTGTCGGTCTTCGTGTTCTCCGACCAACCTTAACACGATACCAGTGACGGCGTTTGTGTGTAAAGACTATATTGTAAGTGTCAAGAAAATACGTAAAGGCTCCTGAAGATGCCACACAAGCCGGCGAAATGAATAGGGTGACACGAACATATTCCTTTCTCAAGGACACAGGCAAAGACAACACAGGTAATATCATATAAACTATTACAAACAATTTAGATGAAATCACTAGAGCCGTGTCTGAAATGTACAAACCTTACTCGTACAGGAGAGGAGAGTAGAGTAGGCCTAGAGGGGACTTTTCCTTGCGTAATATGATAATTTCAACAGTTGTTTCAGAAGTTATACTTAGGTGTACAGAACGTTAAACACCGACATAGAATTGTAATTAAACTTCCATGAAAGCTCAAAGTCTTATATCACGAACTGAATATAAAACCACAGATTGAATATGTAAAAGGCTCAATAATATAGGACACCTACGTGCTATGAATGTTTAGTCTGGCCTGGCGTGAATATGTAATCTACAGCAGGTAATATCGACCTATACACACTTGTAAGTAAACTCAGTGATTTATGCGAAATATATAATACATTTTTTTCAATATATTAGCTGCTTAATATCAGTATCAAATGATAACTGTGTTAAGGGGTTGTTAGTTCTGCCACTATGATGTGCAATATTCTTTCTTAAAATGTGATTCATGAGAGGTTGGCACTGGAATTGCATTATTAAATTGTTTTATAATAAAAGACACAAGCATAACTTCAAACAGTAAATTTACTTAACACTAATTATTAAAAACTATAAAAGATAACTAAAACAATATTTGATAGGGAAACACCCCTCCTCAAATCAACCATAACTTATTAAAGTTGTTATTTCAGATCTAGAAATGCAGATAAATTGTTCAGATTATTGAAAAGTTAAATATAAAATATTTATACATTATTGAGTTCTTCGTTTTTAAACGATTGCAAAAAACAAACGTGAGGTGGTCGTTCTTTTTGACACTTTCAGTTAAGTTCGTTTTTCAATGGTTTTGATGAATTTTTGAAAAGCATGTATTTTAAAACAGTAAAATGAATCAAACCTTTAATTGTTTAAAAGTGAAAGCTCAAACAACGTTCAAATATTTGCTATTGTTACATTCTCGAGTGTTTATAAGTCCAAATCAGCTATGTAAAAAGTAAAGAATGAAAAGTATTTTCTATCAAAATGTTTGTGAACATTAAACCAATAGCTTGTACTTAGAGTGAGTGCAAAAGTCGTTTCAATTTGACATAAACGATTTAAATGTTTGTTCTTTTGACCTGTCCAACTTTGAACGACCGACTGTCCTCGGTGGAATTAAAATACTTTTCAAGTTTCACAACTTGCATATTTAATTTCAATCCATACAACTAGTCACTTTTAACATTATTAACTTTCAGTAAACTTAAGAGCTGATGTTGATATTAAGAGTTTTTTTGCTCTTCTGAAAAAATTTCCAAACTGAAATTCGTCTATGTGACTGGAAGGGGACGTTGTGTTCAATGGCTGACCTTTAAACTACAGAGTGGTGGTGAAATAACAGAAATTTGAAAATATCAAACACCATACACCCCGTTTCCATGCCTCGATCTTGTTGGTTCGCGAACTCATTCAACTTGCCACTCTAAACGTTAATACCAAATTTAATCAAAATTACTCGAGATATCGTGTTCGAGGACACATATATATACGAATGTTAATGAATAGTGTTTTGACCGCTCGGGACATACGCCATGCCATGAGATTTATGTGGAATAGCTACTTCCCAAAAGGGAAATTTACTAAAACAAAGTGTAAAGCCTCACATTTTCTAATAATACGTATAATAAGCCTTTATAAAGTGGAAGACTATACACTAGGAATAATAAATTAATTAATGGAGTCCTTTTTTAGTGTGGCATAATTACATTCTCCTCTCTCTGAACATGTTCGAAAATTAACGCTTTGACTTTCCACATGACTGCATCATACGCTGGTTGAGCTTAATTTAGTTTTAAACTAGTTATGATCAAAACTCGACCGAAAATGTTGGAAACTATTATAATCGAATACATTTACATTTCCTCGATATTTCTAATATTCCAAACACTACCAATGACAATGGAAATTAAAATGCGTTGGATGGTTATTATAGTGATTTCTATTATGCTTTTATCATGAATTGAATCATAAACCTCTAGGTGAACGCTTGGTAGTAAAAAACTACATGTAATAATCGTAAATACATTAAAGGATACAATATTTAATTAATTTATTGGACGATAAAAGTAAATGCCACTGTGAAAGTCATTTTACGGGAGAAAAATGTGTTTCTCTGAAATGGTTGACTTTTAAAACATAAGAATGTCACTCGCACAGTTTAAACCTTTGAAGAGTCTAACACTAACACACAATGTCAGAAAATCATTAGTGAAACAATTTCAAAACAATCTTGGAAAATACCGACATAGCGTGTGTAGGATTATTGTTACCAGCTGAGTTATGAAGTATGAATCATCTGCTATTTGGTTTGTTTACATTATTTGTTTAGTTTTTGTAAATAAATAGTTTTTGGTTGAGTTTACTTAAAATGAGTTTTAATAATTAATTATTCTATATTGGCGACGAGAAAATGCCGAGGAAAACAGACCAGTCTCAGTATAGGAGTGTAATTGACTGTAGTAACATGTCTTGCGTACAAGATAGAATAAGCAGATTTTCATTTAAAGAGTATAATAGTGAACAATTGTGGGAAGACTACATAGCTCGTTTTGAGTTGACCTGCAGAGTTAAGGGACTGGGTGGTGCTAACACAGAAGAACAAGCGGCTCGGCGAGATCTTCTATTGGCAAATATCGGAGAGGAGCACCTCAGGGCACTGTCGGACCAGATGTATCCAAGGGCCTGGGAGGAGTGCACCTACGACGAAGTCAAAGAGGAAGCCAACCGGTTGTTCAAGCCTACAAGGACCCTTTTTGCAACAAGGTTTGAGTTCGAAAGAGCAATAAGAAAAGATGGTGAGACATTTATTTTGTTTTATAACAGATTGAAGTCTTTAGCTAGAAGTTGTAAATATGGAGATAGCTTAGATGAACGAGTACGAGATAGGTTTGCAGTAGGAAGCAACTGCCCAGAATTTGAAGTCGAAGTCAGACAAAGATGGCCCGAGGGAGTTAATAACCGAGGTGAGCGTGTTAAGTCAACAGTAGTACTAGAGTTAGCCCAATCTATGGAACGAGCGAGAGATGAAGTTTCCAAACATTCGTGTAAAAATGAGATTTTTAAAGTAAGTGACAGTAAGGAAAAGAGGAAACCAGAGGTACAGAAATCTACTGGCTTCAATAGGTGTTATAGATGTGGGTTTACACATGACCCTAGTGAAGATAGGTGTCCTGCTATTTCTGCTGTGTGCAAGAAATGTTCAAGGAGAGGCCACTTCGCAAGAATGTG
The DNA here is from genome assembly GCF_028750875.1 of Macrosteles quadrilineatus. Taxonomy (NCBI): domain Eukaryota; kingdom Metazoa; phylum Arthropoda; class Insecta; order Hemiptera; family Cicadellidae; genus Macrosteles; species Macrosteles quadrilineatus. The sequence continues at coordinate 35,654,660 of NW_026542597.1, read as the reverse complement.
CAAAAGTAAACATAATTTTTTCAAGAGAACAGATGGTAATTTGAGAAAAGTAGATGATTCTTGTGATCAAACTTACGATGATGAGTGTAGTTCTGATATTGATGTTAGCGGAACACAAATTAGGTCTGTCAAGAGTAAGGTTCCCAGAGCTACGATAGATGTAGAATTGAACGGGTATAATGTTAGAATGGAGTTTGATTCAGGAGCTCGGGTAAGTGCTATAAGTTTGTCTCTTTGGGATAAGATCAATTCAAGTGGCGAATCTCTAAAAAAGACGTCTGATGTAATCACTGGCTATGGGAAAAATAAGCTAGAAGTTATGGGTAAGGCTTTTGTGGACGTTACTTTACGTAATCGTACTAAGCGATTGCCAGTTATTGTATTACTAGAAGATGATGTTCCATTATTTGGGTTGCCGTGGAGTGTAGCTTTCAATCTTAGTTTGCCTAGGGAAGTTAGGGTTAGGCGTATTGATAATGGAAAGACAAATAGTAAAGAGACAGGCAAGAATGAAGAAAGTTGTAGAAAAGAGTTACAAAAAGAAGTTGTGACATTAACTCAGGAGTTTTCTGATCTCTTTCGTGATGAGCTAGGAACGATATCTGACTCTAATGAAGTTATCCATCTAAAAAGTGGAACAAAACCTGTATCTTACGGGGCACGACGAGTTCCATTCCCCTTAAGGGAGGCAGTGGAGAGAGAATTACGGCGATTAGTACAGGAAGGAGTTTTGGAAGCAGTGGATCCTTCCGAAACACCGATAGAATGGAGTACCCCAACTGTCAACGTAGACAAGGGTGGAGGTAGATTCAGAATCTGTGGCGATTTTCGTACAACCTTGAATCCAAACATAGTTCCGGAGAGACACCTCTTACCAACCTTTGATGACTTGACTTCCAAATTAACTGATGGAAAGATATTTTCAGTGATAGATCTTCGAGACGCGTACTTGCAAATGAAAGTACACCCTGAGTCACAAAAGTATCTTACAATAGCAACTCATGTAAGCTACTTTCGCTACAAAAGGTTGCCTTTTGGTCTTTCCTCAAGTCCAGCAAAATTTCAAAGGTACATGGAAAGTTTACTAAAAGGACTTAATGTTGGAGTTCTACTTGATGATATAATCATTTCTAGTAAGGATACGACCACCCATATAACCACTCTTAGAGAAGTTTTGAGGCGGCTAGAATCAAGTGGAATAAGAGCAAAACTGTCAAAATGTAAGTTCTTTCAGAAGTCTGTAAAGTATTTAGGTCATACAATAGATGGGAATGGTATTCATCCCTCCGAAGACAAAGTTGAAACCATAAGACACGCACCAAGGCCAAGAAACGTGAAAGAATTACGAGCTTTTCTAGGGGCACTAAATTTTTATGAAAGGTACATACCTAATCTTCATGCGATCGCTTCGAGCTTGCATAAGCTGACTGGTACGAAGACTAAATGGAAATGGACTGACACCGAACAAACTACGTTCGACAAGTTGAAGAATATCCTGTCATTAGAGAAGACATTAGTCCCATACGACATATCAAAGCCGATCATTGTTGAATGTGATGCTAGTGAACAAGGGGTGGGTTCAGTGCTGTTACATTTGATGCCGGATGGAACGGAAAGGCCAGTCATGTACGCCTCGAGGACACTAACGGAAGCAGAAAAAAGGTATGCTACAGTTGACAAGGAAGCACTGGCGTTAGTTTTTGCCGTGAAGAAGTTTAGACAATACCTCAGTGGAAGACATTTCAAGGTGAGGACGGACCACAAGCCACTTGAAAGAATATTTGGAATGCATCGAGATCTTACCAAAGTAGTAAACAACCGCTTGGTTCGTTGGGCTTTGTATTTAATGGAGTATGATTTTGAGATCCAGTACATCAAGGGACAGGATAATTGTGTGGCTGATTTTTTGTCTCGGTTTTCACTCAAGACACAAGAAGTATTAGATCCAGATGAGAGAGAGATTCGAGCATTGGTTCAGGAGAAAATTGACGTAGTTTATCAAAATCATGAACTTGTAAGAGAGTATAAGAAAGACCCAAATATGAAGAAACTTACAGACTACCTGGAGCATGGTTGGCCAAAAGATACAGAAAGCTTGCCATCATCTATGAAACCATATTGGAATAAGAGAGAAGAGCTGACATTAGAAAACGGCATAATCATGCGATTAGGAAGAATTGTGGTGCCACAGATTTTGAGAGAAAATGTATTGAAAGAACTCCACAAAGGACATCCTGGAATAGAGGCCATGAGATCCCTATCAAGGTATTATGTTTGGTGGCCTAATCTGAATAAGGATGTTGAGGTTTATGTCCGTAGATGCCACCCTTGCCAGAGTAACCGATCATTTGACACAGAAGTGCCTCTATATCCTTGGAATGTGCCAAGTGATCCTTGGGAAAGAATTCATCTCGACTTCGCAGGTCCATTTGACAACCGATTCTGGTTAGTAGGAATCGATGCTTACTCAAAATGGGTTGAGATCGAAGTTATGGACCGTACGACAACTGCTGCTCTTGTAAATAGATTAAGGACTTGGTTTTCGAGGTATGGTATTCCTAAAAAAATTGTATCCGATAATGGCACCCCATTCACGTCCCATGAGTTTAAGACTTTTTGTAAGAACAATAACATATGTCATGTCACATCAGCGCCGTATCATCCAAAAACCAATGGTTTAGTGGAGAGGATTATCAGAACCTTCAAGAGTCGATATAGTGCTTGCAAACAAGAAGGTCTCAGTTCATCACTTGCACTTTTACAAGTGTTGCTTGCGTATCGAAACACCCCACAAAAGGCCACAGGACAACCACCATCAGTCCTTTTCTATGGTAGAAGATTACCAACAGCTTTGGATAGGTGGAGGTGTAATAGCAGAGAGAGAATAGAAAATCAAGTGTGGCGACAGAAGTACTACCACGACTTAAAATCCAAACCAAAGGAGTTTTCTGCCAAACAAGAAGTGTGGGTTCAAAATGAAACGAAGAAGGGCTGGAGACCAGGAACAGTACAAGAAAGGACGGGAGAGCTGTCGTACACAGTTGTAGTTGGGGGAGATGTAAAGAGAAAACACGCTGACCAGCTGAGAGCAAGAGAAGGTGCAACTGATCCACCTCAATGGAAAATGCAAATGGAAACTGAAAATGATGATGTACATAGTTTCGGAAACTCAGCCTAAATTGGGTGGGGAGAAATGTAGGATTATTGTTACCAGCTGAGTTATGAAGTATGAATCATCTGCTATTTGGTTTGTTTACATTATTTGTTTAGTTTTTGTAAATAAATAGTTTTTGGTTGAGTTTACTTAAAATGAGTTTTAATAATTAATTATTCTATAGCGTGCTAGGTTAAAATGTCTCTACACTTAGTTTAAACTGTTGAATACGTTCCTAAAATAGTCCTGCGATAATTGGACTGAAAGAGTGCATCTTGAAAGTAAATTTTTAATTTTATTTGGCTCTTGGGGCTTCGATATGTTGTAGTTTGTTTCGTGAAGCCTACTAAAACAGTATATTAGTAAAAAAAGACATTGGAAATCTATCAAAAAATAATATATAGTGTGACTGAGTGAAAGTAGCGATGCTACATGTCATAATCAATAATAAATATCTTCCCATTGATCAATATTTCAACGTTACATAAATTGCACAAACTTACAGCATATAACTAATTCACAGTTTTCCCTAAAATATCAGACACCCTGTATTTCTGATGATGGCATCCACCCAGTTAAAATAATCAATTGTACACTATCGTCATTAATCAAAGGTATCACAGTTCAAACTAGTTAGGCATAGCAATCACGTTATTTAACTAATAAGGAGGTGGACCTTTGGCAAAAGAAATATTTGACAGCAAAAATATAATTTATTACAAAAGTTTTACAATTATGTAGTAGGATACAAGAGAAAAAACTACGTTAACAATATATTTACAGACGTTATTACACTTATTAAGTTTTTACAAACACAAATAAATACATTGCATCTTTGAAGATTAAGATAAGAATATATATTTTATTGATCTGCAATTTATAGGATTATTAGAAATAATTAATTCTTTATAGTTATTTTTTACTTTTAATAGCTTTATTATCTTTTAATGTTTTAAATATTTGCTGTTGAAGCTATACTGTACAATGTATAATTTACAATTTGACATTTCTTATGTTTTTTTGTGATGTGCAAAATGTAGTTTAGCGGTTAGAGACCTGTATATTTTGTTATTTTAAGTTCAAAAAAATACATAGTAATAAGAAAAACGGAGCAGAATATAAATGTATATTTTATTCGAAAGATATTTGTTCCGTCTATTGAAATGTTTAAACCTATTTTGCGAGTAACCTTTTAGCATACGAATTTAGTTTATATTTTATTGATTTTTAAAATATAACTTAGTATCCATTTTCTGAGAAGTGAGCTGGTGTAGTGGTTGGGGCGTGGGACTTCAGTCCCTGAGTCCCGGGTTTAAATCCCGCCTAGTCACTAATGAATTTTATCCAAGTGATAATGCCGCAACCCATATGTCTAGCATGAAGTAATGTGAAAAAACTATCCCGGGCTCGTGCCTAGCGTCCTAGGACAAAAATATCCATTTTCTAATGCTTGTTGTCAACGTTTGTACATATTGTTTAATTATATGGATTCGTCATAAAAAAATGTTGAATCTTAACATTATAAAAACTGCACATAAATGTCAATAATTCATTAAACTTAAATATTTAGTCCACACACGTTTTTTATTCATTACTAACAAATCCACAAGTTTTGTATATTTATTAAATATAAGAAACGCAGTTGGACAAGAAATATATTTGGTTTAGTTAATTTGTCCCAAATGAACCTTAAATGGTTGTAACTTTATCTTTAAACAAGTTTTAAATATTTCCTCTTTATGGGTTATAGTTTTATTATAATTTCAATATTTAAAAATGTATTAAAAACTTGAACATATACTGTACATTTAGTTAATCTCTTCTATTAAAATATACTAGCGTATATACAACACTGTTACAATCTTGGAGAAAACAATTACAATACCAACACGAAATATGTACATAATATCTTTGGAAGGCCTTTTATCAAATTATTTCGTTACAGTTTAAAAGCGATTCATTCTTGGATCAAATTCACATTTGAACCATAATATACAGTAAATACACTCCTCTTTATGAGGTTTTAAGTTATAACCTTAAACTTAAATTAAATAAAAGCCTAAGTCTACGACAATAATACAAAAATAGTTTTTGAGTCTTTGGCTGGATCTCTGTCATCACAGTTTATTCGCTGAGCACCTATGGAACTTCTGCGCACATTTTCCTATACCTGAAAAATACACATTTTAAATATGTATACACATTTTAAATATGTATACACATTTAACCTACCACATTTAACCTAGATTGTAAACCAATAGTGTATTTTATTACTAAAGTAAATCTTTTCATTGGGCTCAACAAGTTCAACAACCAAGGCTGGAAAATAGATTAAATAGATTAATGAATTGTTGAATTAATGAAATATTACGCCTACATGGAAAATCGACATAAGACAATTTCGGTCTTTCTGATGAACCACACGTTGAATTGAGCCAATTTTTCAACCAACTAATATTTCACAAACCAAAAAGTAGTATATTATTTATCTTTAAAGACTACCTCCAACATTATTTCATCCCTCCTAATTAATGATGTACTAGGAGTATATCAATCTTTATATTTACTGTACTCTTAAAATAATCTTCTAGAGGGTAAAATACCTTTTCTTGACTAAAAATGTTTCACATTATTTCCGAAAAGTTTTTGTCTTTAGGCGTTTTAATGGATGGCCCAATGTATTAAGTGCAATGTCGCTTTATCAATCAGTGTCAGAATCTGTCATTTATTTAAGTGGATCGTAGTATTGAGAATAAAATACTAAGAGGATTGAGAGATTCACTTGGTATTTTCAACCAATGTTTTAAGTAATCATAAACATTGTAAACGATATAACCGTGCCTCCCATTTAATCAGTTTAAAGCTTATTTCTATTGTAATCTCATGTACAATAGTAAATTTTAAATCAAAGAGGAAAAATATAAGCTGTATCGATAATGTTTGCAACTGTAAAATTACTACTGATTTACATAACAAATGTATAAATGTTTGATTAGTTTTTAAGGGGCAAAGTATTTATTTCAACGTTTTTAAAGAGCTTAGAGATTTACTCGTTACTTTTGGCCAATCTCGCAAGTCATTAGTTACAGAGTTTCTGAAAGACTCATTAAAGTTTTAAAGAATTACTCAACAAATTAGTAGTTAAAACCATCCCCTACCACAAGATCGTTAGTCTTTTTGATTAATTACCAAAGTACTTTAAAATGAAAGTAAATTTGGACATGACTAAAAATGACAGAATTCTCTAATGTATTCATTTTTCTATTTACTTTCTTCCTGTGGAGTTTGGTTTAAGATATACATACAATTACCCCCAGAACGCGGTAGTTGCAGGTCTAACAGACGGCGTCTGAGGGCGCGGGGGGCGCTGTAGTGTTGGCGTACCCGTTGAGGAAGTAAGTGACCATCGTCCCCTTCCCCTTAACCTCCACCGCCCCTCTACAAGTCATGGGGTAACCTTTGGTGTGCAGAACCTGGTACACCTCTTGTGTGACCTGTAAAAATAAATCACTCAAAAAAAGTTTTGTAAAAAATAAAATGATATTGATCTTCAAGTGTTTTTAGTTCCCACGTCTAACAGATAAAATATAAATACATTACATAGGAAAAATTAGAAATATAGTTTAATTGTTATAAAATTACCTTTTAATACAGTCGGAGAGTAAGGGTTCAATAGAACTTTGATCCGTAAAGACAAATAAAATGTTTCTTTGCAAAATTTAAAGAAACTGTTTATATATATTTATTTTACAATCCCACCTTTACATACTAGGATGTAAGGTTCTAGCCCAACACTGTTTTACTCATTACTTCAGGCTAGTTCTAAAGTGTCGTGGCATTATCACAGATAAATATCAATTGGTATTTGGCGGTATTTGAACCCAGTATCTCATGCTCCAAAGCCCCAAGCTCTACTCGAGAATAGCGCACTCCCCTCATGAATTTGCTTTGTTTAAGTTAAATGTAAAGTGTTAACCAAGATAATATGTACAGAAAACGACCGAAGAAGTTAGAAATATACAATGTTTACCTGTATATGGTCAAGAGGACCGGTGGAGTCCATTCTGCTGGCCACATTCACAGCGTTCCCCCAGATGTCGTACTGAGGCTTTCTCGCACCTATAACACCGGCTACAACAGGGCCGATGTTGATACCTGGAAATGAGTAGATGACACTTACTGAAACAGGCCTAGTTACGAAAACACCGGTTCTCATAGCTCTTTAAAATATCTTACTAGATCAATCAGATTATGACTAAAGAAAAATGCAATATTATGTATTGTTGTTATAATCATTGCATTTAGGAACAGTGTAAGGGGCACTGATACCACCGACTCTAAATAAAATATACAAAACCTTTTGATAATGTACTGATTTGTGTAGTTGTTCCAAACTGAAAAAAAGGAAATCTAAACTAATTAGGAGAAAGGATGACCTAAAAGTTCTTGAGAAAGAAGCTACCAACTAGGACGGGTGAAGAGGGAAAGTGTTCCTTTAGAGATTCCATTGTGTTTAGGTAAAAATATAGGGATAAAACTAGTAATGTCGAAATAAACGTATTGTCAAAACACACTGTTCATTACCCATTCCTCATTCTACCTATCCTGCCTACCTACCTACTGTATCTACCTTTTCCTTATTCTACCTATCCTGTCTACCTACCTACCTACTGTATCTACCTTTTCCTTATTCTACCTATCCTGTCTACCTACCTACCTACTGTATCTACCTTTTCCTTATTCTACCTATCCTGTCTACCTACCTACCTACTGTATTCTACCTTATCCTTATTCCACATATCCTGTCTACCTACCTATCTACTGTATCTACCTTTTCCTTATTCTACCTATCCTGTCTACCTACCTACCTACTGTATTCTACCTTATCCTTATTCCACATATCCTGTCTACCTACCTACCTACTGTATCTACCTTTTCCTTATTCTACCTATCCTGTCTACCTACCTACCTACTGTATTCTACCTTATCCTTATTCCACATATCCTGTCTACCTACCTACCTACTGTATCTACCTTTTCCTTATTCTACCTATCCTGTCTACCTACCTACCTACTGTATCTACCTTTTCCTTATTCTACCTATCCTGTCTACCTACCTACCTACTGTATCTACCTTTTCCTTATTCTACCTATCCTGTCTACCTACCTACCTACTGTATTCTACCTTATCCTTATTCTACCTATCCTGTCTACCTACCTACCTACTGTATCTACCTTTTCCTTATTCTACCTATCCTGTCTACCTACCTACCTACTGTATCTACCTTTTCCTTATTCTACCTATCCTGTCTACCTACCTACCTACTATATTCTACCTTATCCTTATTCCACATATCCTGTCTACCTACCTATCTACTGTATTTTACCTTTTCCTTATTCCACCTTTCCTGTCTACCTATCTACCTATTCCTACATACCTGCTGTATTCTACCTATTGTCTTATTGCTTACCTATCCTTATTCTAAAGTTGTTGAATGAGTGTTCGTTTACGTATTTGAGCTGTTCTCGCAATCTGAGTGCGTAGTCAGCCATTGCCGTTACGTGGTTCAGATCCTTCATATCACAAGTAGCCTTGGTTAGACCTGTAGCCAACAAACAATTACATGGTGTAAGTCAGCAAGAAGAGCAATTTACCTTCAAATCTGAAGTATAAATCCCTCCTTTATTGAACATCACTAGATGCATACAGTTTTTCTCATCATATCATCAGTGAATTTATTCTTTATAGAGTTTGAAAATATTAAAGTTTTATTTTCTCTTATAGATTGTCATACCTGGCAGTTAATATTGTCGTGAGGCTTTAGTTTACGATAAGGTCAAATTTTTACTATGCCTGGTCAAAGTTTGGTGGATAAATAAAAATGAATTTCACAGAAGCCAACACAGTTTTTGTCTTAATTGAACTGGGGTGGAATCTTGCTTCGATAAATATCTACAGAAAAATCTTCTTATTTAGGAGCGTTGCAAAGTTGTAGGTTAACTCATGTGCCTGATATTTAATGATTGTGATGGAAAATGTTATAAATTACCCTAAATAAAACTAACAAGCAGTGATGAGCATAAAACCTTTGGCCTACCTGAAGCAGCCATGTAGGTAGCTCCAGTAGACTTGATCTTCTCGATAGAACTGAACCTTGGCTCGGAGAGGATCTCATCAAAGTCTGCTATGATCTCGTTGAGCAGTCTGAGGCACTCGACACCCTCATTGTTGCCCTCCAGTTCTATGTAAAACTCTGAGAAGTTGGGGATCGACGCGAACATGATGCAAACATGGTCACACTGCTCGTGGTACAGCTCCTGAAATTGTATTCAGTTATTTGCAAAACTTCTTGGACGTTCAACATAAATTCTTAGTTTAATTATTTTTTGGAGAAGCAACGCCCACTAAAGCCCAATCCAAGTTCTGAAGATAGTCGTGCTAGACATAGTGGAACACCGGAAACATCCGTTGTGATGCGGGTTGCGTAGACTGTTCTTGTGACTGATAGTTATGAAACGTTAGAGACGTAATATTTTAAAGATGTAATAACATTCAATTGTGCAAATAAATAAATACCACACAATAAGAAAGTAGTGGAAAGTCACAGGGGATTGTTTACGAGCAACAATCGTGGACCGAGGAACAAGCGATGACAAACGGCCATAGAGATAAACCATAAACATGTCAGCTTATTGGCGGAATAATTTACCAGCTGTGATCCAAGAGAGGTGACTCTTCAGTCCGCGCTGTGAAAGGGTTTAATCCCAATTACTACTTGGTTACTGGTTGCTACTGTCTCTAATGTAGTCATATTAAAAGTAGTAATATCATCAAGAGGTAGTCCGATGTTATTTTTTATCTACCGTGAATGACAAATTATTGTCGTAGTTGATAACCTTAGTTATTTGTTGGTTGACTATCACTATTAAAAATTTCATAAGATATTCTTAACGTTCTTATTTTTCATCTTGGCAAGTTGATTTAAGCTACCATCTGGAATAGCTTACACCATTGAGTTTTTTCTATGACGCTTATAAAGACACTAAGGAGCATGTCATTTAAGGACATGCAGAGCTGTAAATTCCAATCTCATGAAGAATATAACAGATTTTCGGTTGTAAAGGAGAATGATAAGAAATTGAAAGAACCGACAAGAAGTTGTCTCAATGTTGTTAAAATATCGAAGATATTGCTGATTACATTGCCAGTTCAATATTGTCTCAACGTGAATTCAATGTTCTCTTCAGTTATAAATTCATACATAAATTTCAACACATGTTGAAATTCTTTCCAAACAGTATTCAATTATATTACTACAATTTTGTTTGTCAATACGCTTTAATTTTGTAGTAAATATTTATTCACAATACCTATTTTAAAATCATATTGTCAATGCGTAGAAAACACTGATATACTGTGCAGTTTTGTTTCTTGTTCCTAGAATGTTTTATGATGGTTAAATAGTATTATACAATGTACGTAACAATGATTCAATACGTCAAAATATCGTGTACTTATTGAAAATATACCAAATTCGTGGAATTTCCATGATTTAAGGAAGTAATGTTTTAAAATTACACTGATATTTAAATTTAACAATTATTTTAAATTTGAGAACCTTAAAATAGATATAGATTTATTCACTAATAATACATTTTTAAATTCTTTCAAGTATTTCGGTTTGTAATGAAAAAAATCTATTATCTCTATGAAGACAACAGATATTGAGAAACTATGTCAGAATAACATACGAAAAACATTAAAGTCAACCCCTGGTTTTGGCAATAAAACATTGAACACCTAGAATTCTGTTAAAACGGAAAGAATAATTCAACTGGAGAGGAGATGACGGACATTTTAATTAATAAAACACTCTCTTGAACGACAGAATGTAACGACAGTGCACGGTTCACCACTTTGTAACAGTTGTTTGATTAAATTAAAAGTTCTTAACTACCGTTGTTTCAAAACTCCAGCGACCGTGACCATCCATTATATAATTTTCAAGAAAGAAAACCAGAGAAATTTATTGTAACTTATATTACGTTGGAAGTAAAAAAAAATACCATGATGTACCTTGAACTTGTGTTTTTTTTAGAAAATGAACTGTGATTTCATCAGTAATATTTTTTATGAAAAGGGATGAATTATTTTTCGTACTTATTCTCTAGAAGCTTAATTACGCTCTACAATAGTTATTTGTGTAACTAGTGAGCAAAGTGGCACTTTGCTGCACACGAGAGAAATGTTTACAAGCAAAATGTACAAGCAGCAAAGGCAGTTTGCACACGTGTTACGCATTATATTTTTCCTACATTCACCTAATCATATAAATAATAAGTCTTTATAATCAATAAAGATTAATTAACCCTCATTGTATTAAAATATATATTACAGAACGAAAAGATTCATAAGCTTACATCGGAGTTCTTATCACTGGAGAGGAAATGCTCGGCGACATGCTCAGGCAGGATGTTCGCCAACAGCTTGCGGTTGTATGCTTGCAAATGCTGCATGTCCTCTTTCTCCTCTAAAATCGAAGAAACGGTAAAATTAAAAGAATTAAATGATTACTATACTAAATTGAAAAGTACAGTTCAACTATATAGTTTTATAATTTAGATTGAATTGTTCAAGTGAATATCCAGTAATGCTGAAGGACATTGTGTGTATTGATCATAACGTTTCTATAAGGAAAGGTTGGGATGGATTTGAGGACAATTATATTTATTTGAGTAAATACTACATGATTAACTTACAAATAAACTATTTTTGATGCTAAAGCTTTCCTACTATAAACGGACAAAGAAACATCTTTTTATGCATCAACGCACTAGCACAGATATGTTTTTATTATAATAAATCCGGATTTTTCTATGATTTTCCGAAGTTTTTAGAATTTTCTCTGCTTTAGGATATGCCATTAGAGTGCAATTAAATTTGAATAAGGAAAGAAAATATTATTAATTGTTGGATCCAACACCAATTCTGCAAGGAAATAAACTAGCAATCTTCAGCAACCGAGTATCAAGACCTTCATATCTAGCGTTTTAATAGAATCACTTGTTCCTTGTGAATTTTCTTGTAGGCATTCACTAGAATTAGGAAAAAAATGCCAAGAAACTTGAGGAAAGCACTTACAGAATGATTGTATGGATCTAGTCCCTCACCTGTGGCTTGTAGTTTCCAGACAAAGTCTAGCCTGTACGTGGCCTCGGTCTGTTGTGAATGAATGGACAGAGCTAACATGAAGCCAACCAGAATCACCACCATCAGGTACAACTGCCAAGTATCTGCCTGGCTACACACACAAACACACTACTGTTAATTTAAACACAAAATGAGTAGAAATTATCTTTTACTGATTGTTCATACCTCATTTATGGCATGAACCTTTCTTCCACAACTGGGGGAACCTAACTTTAGAGCCGAAGAGGCAGATTTTTGATGAGTTAGAGGTTTAGCTGATCACACAGTATCAAAAGTCTGCATTAGAAGCGTTGTTTAGGGTTAAGCGTTTCAGAATATCGGTATTCGGGCAAAATGTGTTTTCATTGTCAAACAAAGTCTATAAGCAACCAAGTATAAAGTCCCATATAGCCAGACCAGTCAACGGTTGGAAGAGACCACCAGCCTAAAGACCATGTAAGATAGATGAAGATAGTCATAATTTATTTTCCTGACGTAGGAAACTCAAACGGAAAGCAATAAGTGGTATATAAGCAATGTAAAACATACTATCTCTCATATATGAACATATATGCTTGTCAACAACCTGTATCATGGGTAAGAGGCGGAAATAACTATGATATTTTATGAGGAAAATCACAAAAGTTGCAGTAATTTAATTAATTTGTGCTATTAAACAACATTTTAAATAAAATCTCTCAGGCAGTTTTTGTGTAAATCCAATTTTTACGTTAGATATATTATGGAATTTTATGGGTAAATCAAAATTAACGATAACATTAATTCCGCATTAAAATATGTTTTGCTAAGAATTAAAGGAACGTAATAAGAAAGAACACTGTCGCGTTGCACTACAAATCACATAGTATACAACCAATAGAAATAAAACATAAACCTTCGTCAAATCTATATAAATAAAATTAGAGTTTTGTCTGTACATTGCTCAGAATCATACATTTTTAGGTTATTTTTACGTTTTATACATTAAAGAAGCCGAAACAAGTCTCATCTAAATTTCTGTCTGTCTGTCTGTCCCTTTGTCTGTAACACTCAAGATGGCATTTTACGCAATCTTCTCCAGGAAAACGAGAGTACCTATCAAGACCCAAGTCATTTTAATGTATTCACTGGATTGGCGAGAGTGTCTTTAGCCATTAAAATATGGTCTCACTACTTTGTAATTAAAATTACGGCCGTTCAAAAATGCAGTTTTGTGCGATTTTTGTCAAGTTTTCTTCCAATTTGTATCACATAATCATCTATGAAACAACGAACAGCTGTTCGGATCAAGATTATTTTTTCTAGCTGTCACTGAAATGTTTACAAATGTTGTTTACAAACACCACAACCATTTCCGATCACGTTTTGAAGGCAAATCCCATCCAAGTGAGATTATTAGTGTAATAAACGTTTTTATTACATAAATGATTTAATTAATCGCAAGTGGAATAATATAGTGTAACCGTAAATTAAATAACTAGGCATCATCCAGGTCAGGAACCAGAAATATGTGTATAAAATTGTTTTGGAGTTTTGATAACCAGAAAGAAGACATTGAATCAAGATTGAATCAGTGTTGTATACGGCTGGGAAACTTAAATTTACTAATTACCGTCGCCAATAGCTTAGAAACAATGTTCCACTCATTGACGGCTCTTCAATGGCGGTTGTGTAAAGTGTAAGCAAAAAATTACAACTGCAGTGGGTGATTGTAACAGAGGTTTACGGATGATGCTGAACTCGATTTTCCAATGTGTCACTTTCTGTTCCTACCATTGACTATAAAGTCAATAGTTCCTACTCACCGTGTGATGCAATCGCTGGACCATACAGCCAATAGGCCCATAGCCCTTCTCTTGGGTACGTGTGGTACGTATGCTTACCCAATTATTTATAACAACCCTTTCGACAACGATCCTTGATACCGGTACTTTTCCATAGAATACACGGCCTACCTAGGTACTTAAGAAATAAAATTATAAACGTCCAAAAACCCAACGTTGTGTGATTTTTGTCACATTTCCTTATAATGTTAATATATATACCAGCAACCATTGTTTAGAGAGTACGTAATCTATTAAATAACAGAAAGTTATGTTGTATAAGGTTTTTTTTCAAACTGACACCGATAAGTTTACATTAAGAGTTGTGTACAAATAAAGCAATTAATGGGAAATAACTTTGATTGCCGATAACTTTTTACGAGAAAATCCAAAACCAAGAGATCAATAACCTTGATTAACGCATATAATTGGTCGGCTGTACTACAGTTCTTAACTGTAAACGTTGGTTTTTGGTACGGTACTGGTTCTTTTCCTTTTAACCTTTAGTAGCAGCAAGAATCATTTTTACGTACCAACACATCACAGTAATTTACAAATTAGTTATCGTTGGTGTTGCACCTTATTTATTACAGACGTAGGCCTATTCAATTTAATTGACGTCTTAACTGTATAATTTTTGCTTTTTCTGTCTGGATTCCAAAACGTTATGCTATAACGCATTTTAGTAAAACATTTATTCAGCAAACCATCATGAATTGTTCAAACACTTTGAACGTTGTTTATGTATCAATAGTTCGTGGCCTATTTTGGTAATTTTTATTACAAATTACCAATCTAAATCGTCTATAGTAGGCCTACTGTACTTCATTTCATATAGCAAACCGATTCAGATAGCATTTCGACAGAATTTCGAGTCATCTCCGGTCCAAGCAAATATAAATTGTTATGATCAAATTTTATGGCATTAACAAAGATTTCAAGTACTAATTTTATATGTACCTTTTTATGCTTAAAGCGTAGCAGATTCCCTAATTAAGTTCGGTATTTTTGTGTGTATGTATGATGGCAACGCATTAATGTCCTTGTTTCTCAATGTTTCACGGAAAGGACAAGAGCGCCTTGATAATGAAAATGTTAACCCGAATAAAGTGTTAAATTAAGAGGTTGAGGTAGTACCTTAAATACTTTTAACCATTATGTTATAGTCCTTTAAATTCTGAACAAAATTGTACAAATCCCATTTCCGTATATTTACTCTCACCGCTTACACATGATAAAGGTTGTTGACAAACTTATGGGAGAAAGTATGTGTCAGAATGCTGATACCGTTTATTTAGTTTAATCATTGGATATAACATATGGACCAACAAGATCCGGGTGACATTTAATTGCGAAGCATTAGTTTTGGCTTGAAACTGTCAGATACTGTATTTGCGAAGGAATAGTTTTGTCAGCATATCTGAAAGTATGCAAACCAACTGCTGTGCTTTATATAAGAAGGTTTTAACGGACTATGATCAGATCCCCGTGCGTAGAACGGGCACACATCTAGTATTAAATAAAATTCCTATAAGGACGAACAGAAAATCACACTGTTAGCAAATAAAACATTATTGCTAGTATAAAACTTTCCAAAAGCTGATAAATATCCTTTACATGCACAACACAACGGTCAATTGAGTGTACATGAACACACGAGGGAACCCAATACATCAAACAACCAATCGGAAAAAAGGATTTATATATGAGTTTAGGCTAGTGGTCCTTAACGCATTTCCTGCGTATATTCTGATGAAGCGATGTTATGTATCCTCTACTTCATTTAATCAAGTGTTTGTCGAAAGCCTTGATCGGCTCAGTAATGTTTTGATACTCGCTCATACGTTGTTCAGGTGTTTTGATTAAATATTGGGAGCTTCGTAGATTAAGTTTTGTTGTACTTGATTTTGATTTAACCTAATTTGAATATTAAAAGAAATATTCCGTTCGCAGCCACTTAATGGAAAAATATGTTAGTATTTAGGTAAAACGTCTAAAACTATACCCGATATTATTTGGTACTTTTTAAAATTTGTTAATTTAGACATTTATTTCAATATCTTTGAAAAATATTGTATTTTCTAATCAGTAAGGGATATTCAATATCGAATATAAAATGAGAAAACACGTTCAATACAAAATAATCGATAATCACAATGGGCATACAAAATTATCTTATTGGCTAATGCTAAAACACCAAACTAATATAGAAAACAATGAGAAGTTCGAACCCTGACTTTGACAAAGAATTAGAATAGTGGTTGTATTCTTAGATGGAAATTCAAAACACTCTTTATCCAAAATATTACTAGTTATTGGTCTAGTACATCATAACTTGTTAAAACTTTACTAAAATTTTTAATTTTAAAATTAATATATTTATAAAAAGTTGTTTATCGTTAAATTGTATTATTTGTGCGACGTAGAAGCCTTGAAAAATAGAAGCATGACCGACTCATTATTTTAATTTGTAATAATAAAATGGAAGCTGTTAACACTCATTAATCATAAACTAATTTCAGTACTTACATAATATAAAATGGCGCCGTAAGGTAAAGTATGACATATACTGAAGAGACGACGATGAGAATGATAAGTTTGACAAGACTTATCAACACCTGGTGAACAGCTGTCATGATCATGATGAGAAGTATGTACAGGAGAATATACTGAAACAGAAATAAGGAAATTAGATAAAAGCTGAATGATTCCAATGAATGATCCATACAAGTCAACATTGCAGGCGTTTATATGGTGATGAAGGGAAAATACTTAGTTCGTTGCTAAATGTATGAATCTTTACTAGAACAGTTTTAGGGGAAATGCTGGACTACGTATAACCTTTGACAATTAATAATACTTCAGTATCTAACAGTCAATGGTATAACCATAAAAAAATGCTCCCTTAGTCTTGTAGTGTTTAGTCTGTGGTATAACTGTTAGCAAAAACATAACAAAACCAAAAGCATAGACAGCAATAACATTATTAAACAAATATAAGGAACTGTCAAGCATATATTTGTATAACATGTTTTTGTTTAAACTTAAGCTGTTTATTGCCTACGTTGTATGATATATGGTTGTACCCGGGTGAAGCCGCGTGTACAAGCTAATATATTTATCAACTGTAAGATATTGCTAACACAACGAAGTGACTAATAATTAACTTGCAGCAGAAGGTTCTTGCAAGGATTATACATATAACAATGGTATTGCTCACATCCGGGTAGGGAAGCACACTGTTGTAATCAGTGTAGCAGTGCTCCGCCCCCCAGGAGGGTTGTCCTAGGGACGCCGAGGAGTTCCCCAGCACGTCGGTCCCGCTGGAGTTGACATACATCTCAGGCTCCAAGGTGGAGTTTAAAGTAGAGTTGTAGAACCAAGATACATTGGCGTTGGAGAAATACGGTTCCTTGAAGTCGGGAGGTTCCTTGCACAACCACGCATTTGAGGCTACCTGTGGGATTCGACGAATTACATGAATTAGCTTAACAAATTCGCAACAAATAGCTTAAAATTTGTAAATAAAACATATAATTGTAAGTTACATAATCCATCAAAGTTAACATTTTTAGGACAGAAAATTTTGTTAAAAATCTTTAGAAACACTAGTTCTCAATTTTATAACATTTTTACAAAAAAGGTAGTATGTTGGATAATAGAGGAAGATTAATTTTTTTTTACTAAAAATCATACTTACCATTGGTATGACTGTTAACAGCAAAGTAGCAAAGATTACAGATGCTGCCAGAAGCTGGGCCAGGGATCGATTCTCGTGGACCATTTTAGAAACATCTTTTAGTTTTGGTGGAAGCTTCTGGAAAAATATATGTGATTATTATAATAAACATTTATATATTTACATAAATTAGATATGTCCATTTGACTGACTATTTGGGTCGTGAAATCAGTCACTGTAAGCACAGTGACATACAAGTTATTAAACTCAGCTGTTGAGTTAATTTATTTAATAGTTTACAAGACACAAACAAGGCGCAAATTGACATTTTGATACCCCTGGAATCAGCCATTAAACATTATTATTCCCTAATAGATTCACCCTGAATGTTCAGATTTAAGTTGTGTTTACCTCCAGTTCAGAGTGAAAAACTGTGCCAACATAAGTATCTCATAAAAGATTAGATTTAGAGATAGCACTTAATTAGGGGCTTCGACTTTTTTTATGACACAAAAAATATGAATTCCACTTTTTTCAAAAGTGAACACCATTTTCATATGTCGTAGCTAACTTCAAAATGTATAATTGAACAATTTTTCTTTTTAGATTGTTTTAAAATACGTATACAATTTAAAAACGGGTTTATTCTTCACTTCATTAAAGACACTCGTTTATAACTCACGGCGTGTTACACCTCAGAATAATTAGATTTCTATGTACATTCTGCATCCTGTAGCTCTCAAAAGAGCTTAGAAAGGAAATTAACAGATTAATATGTCTTACAATCGCAGCCATATTCTGAAAAATTATAGAATACTTGGAATCTTTAAGTTACCCACTATATTTGGCAGCTAATTTCGAAAAGTGGAATTCGTAATTATATGACCTAAAAAGATAGTTGATGTTTTACGTTTAATGTTTACTCTAACTATAATTGTTTTCAAATACCAATGGTGGCACAGTTTAGTTGTTCATCTTATGTTTTTGCGTTTTAATAGTTACTATTTAATAATAAAATGGTAAATATTAAAAGGAAAAATTACAAATAAATATTATTTGTAATTTTTCCTTGTCTAAAACATTTGATTGCAATTATCCATGTATAGACTCTTAATTGGTTTCCAAACTTTACTTCAAAACTAGGAATACATTTAGTATATATAAACTCTCTGAAACGCAATTGGATATAAAATACATCACAAAAACCTTCAACTTTTAGAGTGGTAAATATAATCAAAGTGTTTAATGTAATTTCTGAAACGCATTATACACAGTTAATATATACTTAGAACTGGAGACTGTTATGTATTATCCGATGTAAGTTTGGTGCGATATGAAAATACAAATTATATACCCATACATTTATAAATAACGAAGTTTAATATTGCGTTGGCAACTGCCTAAGATACAATATCAATGATACAAATTTAATAAAAATTCATGTTACAATATGTTTGAATGGAAATATCGCTTGATTCAAATACCAATTTTAGATTGAAAAGCATCTCTTTTGTGTGTGTAATTGGATTCTTTTATGAATATGATCTCGTTCCCCAGCTATCTTCCACAAAATTTGTTTTTGTTTGTTTATATTTCATAAAAGAATGCTGCTGTATCGGTTTGAGCATTAAATATTTTAATACCTGAACTGCCAAATAAATAATTCAAATAACTAGTATAGAAGATACATTTTTTAAAATTATAAATTAGATGTTAACAAATTAAGGTATAGTTCATAAAATATGTTTTGTTTGTTATTGATGCTATTAATTCATCAATTTAATTCGACTTTTAATGATTGTAAAATTTATTGGGAAGATAATTAAATTAGTGGTGTTGTAATAAATGTTGAGGAAGAGAAGTGACTCACAAAAGTTTACTTTATGAAGTTTATATTGCTTGTAATCACATAAAACTATAAATAACATATGCGTATAGCAATGTAATAATTTATTTAAAATCTACTCAACCGAACTACAACAGTAAATATATATTTCAATTATCTACGACTCATCTATAACAAAAAATGTATATTTTCCCTTGTTGGTTTGCACATATTTTATACTGTTTTCGTTTTGATAAAAAAGGCAAGTTTTGTTACAGATTGGTGAAATAAAAAAAATATTTTAATCATCCTGTCTTTTTGCATTGTGTTATTCTTGGATACTGATACGCATTTCATTGACACAAAAGTGTTTGCATGGACGTCATTTTAATTTGTTTTGTTAAGAAAACTATTTACCACATATATTAGCTATATGAAAGTGCAAACAGCATTTCCTTAACCGATAATAAGAAGGATTAGATAAAATTTAATAGGCATTACTATTTACAAAGGCTATGTTTACAATTCTTTCAACTATACCCTTTGAATTATTCTTGGGGTAAAATACACTCACAATGTGTGTTTAAGCTTTACATATGATACTGTATAAATTAATAAGATTAGAAACAAAATTTTATATTCATAAAACGTTAAAGAGGCAAAAAATAATATTATAAACATTATTCACAGATAGAGGATTTTTATGAAATACCAGCATCCGGTATAACTCAACTTCTTGTATTTTTACCATTTTATATTTATTTAGTCATCATGCTATAGTTAATATGATTATTTTTATCCCAGGAAAACCATAAAGATTTTAACTAATCATTTTAGTACCCTGTCTCTCCCCATTGTGTTTTATTTTATAGTCAATGCTTTGGTAAACGTATTTCAAATATGCAAAACCCTTTTAATATGTACCTCCTGTTAATATTTTTCTAAAACTACTTATCACATAAATTTATTGGAAAACGCAAAGTGCAGGGAAATGAATAATTATTGGCTTATACGATCAAAAAGGATTACTTTATACTCAACACACTTTACTTTACAAAGAAATTCCTTTATTCTCTGGATTATTCTAGCTTTGTGGGATAAAATATCCTTAAATTGTCTTTGTTTATCAGTGGATTGTTCTGCATTAATAAGTACGATTAAAACCGGTGATATAGAGTACTGAAAACGCATATCACATCAGAACAATATGGTAAACGAAACCATATTTTTGAATTTTTGGAACTATACAGGGTGTTTCAGTAAAGCGTAACGGGCTATGCAGATTCATTCAGATTTTACAAGCAAAAATAAGTCGAAAAAGTGGAATAAGCTTTTTTCGATTTCGGCTTAGTTTAGCCGTAATCCGCCATTTTGTATTTTTTTTTAATAATTTAAAACTCAAAAGCCTTTGGATATATTTTGATGAAACTTGGTATAAAGTTTAAGTCTACAGCTATAAACATTCTCCGAAAATATCTTTGATCAGGCTTATCGAATTTCAAAATGGCGGCCATTAAAAATGTTTAAAGTTAAATTCCATGAAAACCAGCTATTAAAATAAAATGTTGTAACACAATATTTAAAGTCATTTTTATTACAAATCGAATGACACTTTATTTGTGAAAATCGGAGGATAAACAAAAAAGTTATGTAACTTTTAGTATTAATGCAACTTTTATTAGTAATAGTAATTATCAAAATGGCGGTCATTTTAAAATCACAAAGTTAAATTCCATAGAAACTAGTGACAAAAACATTATGAAAGTTATATAACTTTCTTGTTTACTATCCGATTTTCGCAAATAAAGTGTCATTCGATTTGTAATGAAAAAGACTTAAATAACGTATTTCAAAATTTAGTTTTAATTGCTGGTTTTCATGGAATTTGACTTTAAAAATTTTAAATGGCCGCCATTTTGAAATTCGATGAGCCTGATCAAAGATATTTTCGGAGAATGTTAATATCTGTAGCTTTAAAGTTTATATCAAGTTTCATAAAAATATCTTTTAAGGTTGTTGAGCTATAAAAAAAATACAAAATGGTGGATTACGGCTAAACTAAGCCGAAATCGAAAAAAAGTTATTCTACATTTTCGACTTATTTTTGCATGTAGAATCTGGATCTGCCTAGTCCGCTACGCCTTACTGAAACACCCTGTATAAGACCATTTTGTACATATTCTTTTATTGTTATCTTAGTTTCGATGTATTTGGGTATGTTTATACAGTTCAGAAAATGTGTTTTATAAAGTACTCAGGCTATGCTTATTATTTAAGAATATTTCACTGAGACAATCAATGACAAAGATGAACCTTGTTGAGAGTAAACGTCAATAAGTTGTACTCGGTTTTGTACAGTATTGCTAACAAAACCATTAAAAATGGGTTGGTTTTTGTTATAGACTAAAACTGTAAAATTACACAAAAAATAACATTTTCCCAGCTTAACATTCTTATTGTCATATTTGTTCATACCTTCGTGTTTTCGGCGATAACTACAGCGTTGACGACAGCAATGTACACTAGGCCTATCAAGAAACAGATGAACAGCAGGGCAGAACTGGAATGAGAAAAAGTAAAAAAATGTTTGTAACTCATTGAAATGTTATTAAACCTTATCATCAATGGTTACTACAATAAACTGTTTAGTTTAGTAATTTGATAGTAACAGAGTCAAAAGGGAATTCTGTTAACTTTACTGTTCAAAGCTTAATTTAATTATTACAATTGTAGTGGTGAAATAATAATTTGATAATCGATTCATTGGTGCTGCGGGTAATATTTTATAGAGCAACACTAACTAAACATATACTTGCCCACTCACATTTCAAGGAATAAGCTCCAAAACACTATAGCCTAAAATAAAACAATGTATTGTACAAAACATCTCACAATTTTTCTATTCATATTGCTTTTGTGAAACATTATCTAACAGCTCATATTATAACGATTAAGCTGTGATTGCAACTGGGTATGTTAAATACGTTTTAGGTTTTTTATAATTTTTTTAGTTTTCCTACATGTTTTGAGTTACAAAAATGTTAAAAGTAATTTAAATTATTTCTATTATAGTGTTACTTGTATTAATCTACTTATTGATATTATTACTTTTAAAATACTTCTATTAAATTGTAGATCAGTATCTCCATTAACATTCTACTACTTTTGAAGAGATTGGTTTAATATATATGTAAAAAAAATAAAGACAGATTTAAAACAATTTGCATGAAAAAAGAATGAAAGTAACTCAGCCCTAACACAGCACACATACTTTATGTTCACCAATGAAATGCCCTAAAGACAATACTATTTCACCAATTCGTACATTGCTTTTCTGCCCATTGTTAACAACTGTTACTTGTTATAAAATTCTTTCCTTTCAATTTTAAACTCATTATAAAAAAGGTATTTATATATTGTTTAAAGAAGAGTTCATTAGATACTTACTGTGGAAGGACGAGAAGCTGGACGGCGGTTATTGCGAGATAAATAAACAAAGACGCGACGAAATACGTCTTCAACATTCTATCTCTCTCCTTCATGTACTGGAACAAGAATATTTCATTTTAAAAGGAGTCTACTTAAATATAAACATGAAGATAAGGAACTCTCATGTCATATATTGCCACATACTACTATCAACACAAAACACACATTAAATACATACTACACACACATACATACATACATACATACTATCTTCAAAAGTACTGGAGGAAGAACAGAAAAAAAATTAAGAGGAAAGTTGTAGAGGCTCAAATTGGAGATACAATCAAACTTTTCCCTCGAATAAGTGACATGACTACAATTCCATAATATTACCTTCTCTTCTATTTCCGGTTTCCGGAAGCGCAACAGAAACGAGTGACAATGTTCTGCTCGCAGTCGGTCGATGGATCTGGCGTCTATGGCTCTCATCAGATAATCATTGACTTCATCTTCTGTATCTTTTTCCTCTATACTCTCCCCGAAGCCGAGCCTGTACAGTACAACCAATGAACAAATGTTTAAAGCACGGAAGGAGAAGTTCCGCGTATAAACGATATAATATTTACCGTTTAGAGTCCAAAGCCCTCCAAGTTAGAGTCCAAGATTAAATAAACCCCTTGACTCAAAAACATTTCCCGCGTCTGCCTAAGACGCGGGAAATGTCTAAACATAAATAGTACAACTATTTAAGTTTATAGCCTATATAAACTTAAATAGTTGTACATTTATACTATGATTCCCTGTACTTTTAGCAATATTGAAATACTAATCAAAATACTATCAGGTACATTCCTGCATGGCAACAGTTCAACATGTTACTTAGATCCACAACATACTACACATAGTGTTTCATCGGAATATTCTTGCAAGGATATCACTTGAAAATGCCTAAATAGGCGAAACATGTTGTGAGTTATGTTAACATGAAACATGCTGTTATGTTAAACTGTTGACATGAAAGTAGTGCCATAAAATAGTCTAATCTAAATAGTTTAGAGGGTATTTATTGAATTTTAATTTTTTTAAATACTGATTAATTTTTCTAAGAGTAATACAAAATCAGTAATTCAGATCTTTTTTCAAATAATACTAATTTATTTCTAAATTTAAGATAAAATAGTGTCTTTTAAGTTGATTTTAGAATTCAAAACCCACTCAAAGGACATAGCTCATTTAGGCAGCAAATCTGAAGGTTTACTGATTTAGTTCAACCCCTCACTGCCCGAAACAATCACAGGTAGTAAAATGTATCTAGTTCAGATGTTGATTTGTAAACAGTAAAAATAAGGATGAAAATTAAATGGACACATTTTTACCACAAATAACAATTTGAGTTATGTTTATCTGTACAACGTAATTGTATAGTCACTAGATAAATAACAAGGCAAAACGAAATTGTTTTGCATGTTATCATCCCGTCCCTAAAGCACTTCTTTAAATAGTTTGGTATTAACCAACGGTCTACAAAGGATAATGCTTACTTGTTATGTTTGGAAGCCTGAGCACTGTGTCCCATCACCCGCAACTCCTTCGCTACACTCCCGTTCATCGTGAACCCTCCACTGCCTGGCTTCTTCAGGGGCTGCTGATTCTGGAAGTCAAGAGGTTGCAAAGATGATGAAAAAGTAAAAAGTAACATTTTTAAGACAAAAAGCTTATTTTGCTGATACCCGTGCTGGTTAAGATGTAAAAATATTGATGAATTATTCCATCAATTTCAATTCAATTAAGCTAAACTATTGGTATATTCCATTTACAAAATTTAGGCAGTTTAAAGGGGAAGTTCCCCCACTACTTTTTTGCTTAATTTTTATATTGCAGCTGATTTATGTTTTGACAAACCTCAGCTGTCCAGTAATTGTTTTAAAGGTAGAACCAAAAGTGGAGGGAATAGATTTCTTTAAATATGCAAACACCTAAATATTTTGAATGGAGTATAAAAGATGAACCATTGACTTTTGAAACTCAACATCTAGTGATGTAAAATACCTGGGTATTTAAAACTCGGGGTAAATACCCATAATCCAGAAATACCCGGGTATTTTGGGTATTTATGAAATCGATTAAAATTAATTCATATTTAATTTACCCCTAAATATGTTATTGTTATCATTACATGATAAATTAGGATAGTCTATAACACCTTTTACAGTAACTTGAAGTTTTGCTAGTTCCTTTTATTGAATGATTTAGCACTTTTTTGTTATGAAATCAAGACAACACCTACCAGAGAAATAGTGAACCTAAACCTACTTCTACTGCTATTAAATTATGATAGTTAAAATTAGTATTGTGTAAATGGCTGTGAAGGCTAGACAGACCCAAAGTCTGATTGACATAGGCAGAATGGCAGAATACTGAAAGTACAGTAGACTCCCTCTCATCCGGACTCCTCGGGACCGAGGCTAGTCCGGATAACGGGTTTTCCGGTTAAACCGATGTCCCCAAAAATTTGTATCACAAGTTTATGAAATTAGTTTTC
Organism: Macrosteles quadrilineatus; assembly: GCF_028750875.1. Lineage (NCBI taxonomy): Eukaryota > Metazoa > Arthropoda > Insecta > Hemiptera > Cicadellidae > Macrosteles > Macrosteles quadrilineatus. Next base: position 35,629,019 of record NW_026542597.1, on the reverse strand, counting down.
TATACCATTGATACCAACAAAAGATCTAGAACAAAAATATTATTAAATCCTGCCATCCTACAGATTGAATTCTAATTATTTTCTTAAGTTGTTTACACATAGGCCACTACTAGGTTAAAATTTTCCTATTTTTCTAAATAATAACTAGTACTTTACAAATTATTTTTCTTTACTTTCAGTAACATAAATTCATCTATCTATCATTGAAATAAAAAAAAATATATATAAGTAGTCAGGACCAGTGCAACCATGCGACCAGGGTATTTATGCTTTATGCTCAGACCTGGGTATTTATGGTGATTATACCGAGAAGTAAAATGCTAGTAGTGTGGTAGTGTCCATATGAAATTTTGTTTAACACATTTTATTATCATTTTACTATCCTTACAGGGTAATAATTGCAAAAAAACATCTCAATCTTCTCTAACTTTAATACAAATTATAAATACCCAGTTTTTGGGTATTTACCCGGGCCTGGGGTAAATACCCAATTTATATTTACCTACCTACTGGGTATTTACCCGGCCCACATCACTATCAACATCCAATTTGTATATACTTGGACTACTAAAGCTCAGCTTTCTACACAAAGAGATCATCGTTGAATACGCTTATCGAAGGATGTGTGATTCCATCTACATTCTCTTTTTAGGTTTATCATACAAGGTGTTATTAGTGAAATAGAATATGCTTGTTCTTGTCGACGTGACTAAAATGGTGTTCAAGGGAGAAAACTGTGATTTTACAGCAGCAGACTTTCGGATAAAAGTCGTTGAAAAAAAAAAAAACTTTAATAGAATACCGGTAATGGGATATCTTCTTCACGATAATTTTGATTGTTAAAAATTGTTGTAAATAGGTTTCTAGTAGAATTTGTTTGTTTTTCCAAATAGAACATTAATCATACAACAACGTGAAGAGGAATGCAAACTAGAAATTAACAAATAAACTAATTGTCGAGTCGGCGACTCAGTAGTGCGTCGAATTGTGAACAGCATGTCCACATTCCGGTGAAACCATTTTAAATTTATCAGTGTCAACTACACTTGCTTTGATTCATGAATTTCACGCAGAGGTACTCACATGAACGAGCAAATATAATGTTAAATGAAGCTTAGTTCAAACCGATTTCTAAAAAATGTAAAGTAAGTGCAATTAACTATCTTTTGGACAATAAATTAGGTAGGTTAACAGAGGGAATTCTTTTATTCATCTTTATTGAAAGCCAATAAAATACATTGGTTACTGTGGGCCACTAAAATGGATTGAATATGATTTCATAATAGTAAGCCACAGTAAGCCATCAGTCTCATATTAATAACTTAGCTATTTTACTCGTCCTCTGAATGAACTTTGCAAGAAATAAAAAGTAATAAAGAAACGACTGAGTTATCATACAAATAATAATTTTATAAATAATCGCAACAATTTTTAATCAGTGGAGACCTAAATTATGTAGTTTACAGTGTTTAACATGACTGTTAGTTGATGCAAACAGCTCAGCATTAAATTCAAAGGTAAACCATGTCAAAATTACTCTTCATTTGCTGTGCTAAGCAGTTTGAAACCTCATACGAAACATTTAGCAAATGGGAAAAGTGAGTAGGGGTTCGCGAATAAAGTTAAACATGAACATTAAACAACGACATTCCACTTCAACTTTGACCTCAACTCAAACACTAACTATATTCGGCCGTGTGTAACTAAAGTAAAGTTACTTTGACAGAAATTTCATACATATTAAACATGTTATGAGAATTAATTTTTAATATTTACATTTATTATTATAAAGTATATCGTAGAAGATGATCTAATTGTTTTATACATGAATTTATTTCAAGCTTCAATATAGCAGTTTTACTACAGAGGTCAAATGTTAACTTAATCTTTTAATTTGACAAGTAAAGTTCATTTATGGACACCTAATAGGCTATAATTAGCATGATTGCAATAAGTTCAAGTTCAGTGACAATAAAAGTATTATTTCTTCCAATATCTGTATTAAGAATAAGAATGATACCACTCTTATCGAATAATTTAGTTTATAGTGATAGTTCCAAGTGTAAAACCATATTTTAGTTACTTTTAGCTGTTTATAAGCTATCCTAGTAAATCTAAACTATATATATTGAATACGAAGACTAGAATTTGTTGGGTATTTTAGAGGCAAAATTATAAGCTTTTTATGTTTTTTGTTAGGAAATGCTACGAACCCTGATTGATTACGAGTACTAAATATACTGATTAAAAAACAAGTTACAGAAAAGATTGTGTTTCAAAAATTTTTCAGGCCAATTAATCTATACTGCCATGAAAATCTACCAATACATCCATCAATCCTCAATTCGTAATATCGTAATGCTAATCCTTAGAGTATACCTTTTTTCCTCGATTAGGTAAAAAATAAAAATTTTAAAACTACAGGCTAATTTACTGTCAATATTTTGTCAGGTAACTTACTGTACGAAAGGTGTCTCCAGGGACTATCAGGTATGTCTCGATGTTGTGGTCTCTCAGGTAGGAGTTTCTCTCTCCTCCTTTACCAGGCTCTACTTTGTAAGCATTGTCCAGATACTTGAGCGTCTCCTTAGTAATGTGTATTCTCCTGAATGGAAACGGAGTAAATTATCAGTTTACAGTCAAATTTCCTAAAGAATTCATTGTCATGAGGAAAAGATAAGTGTTTAGAATATAGCACACAGTTACTGCTTGATGGCGATTTGGTACAAGGCTGTGGCATAGGAATATTATTTTGGAATTGTGACATGTTTATCTTAAAGGTTAAATCGATGCATTGGAGGCTACCAATGGATAACATGTTTTTTTTTTTTAAGTAAAATATATATAATATTTTCTATAATAACCTATGGATAATAAAAATGACAGTGCTGCCAAATTCACCAAGCAAAAAATATTAGGCTGTTTTTTCATCTTAAATTGAAAAAAATGTCATTTTTCTGTACTATTGCCTAAAAACATAAAAAAGTACTGTATATGCATTTTGAACTGATTCGAGTTTTTGGCCAATTAATAAAAACATTTTCAGGTTTTGATGAAAACCCTAAGATAAGATTAACCTTGTTAATTAGCATTTTCGTAGCAAAACAAACGTAGCTACCGTTAAATAATGCACTATAGTAATCCGCAAAACAAGGCTTCAACAGGCCTTGTTACAGCGGTTTATAATACGTTATGAGTTCAATAGTTAATTAGCAACATTGTTCTGATCTCAATAATTAGCCTTATACTTCTCCTGTAAGACTTTATGCCTGATTTTCTGTCTGTCTGTATATGTGTATTTACAAATGTATCCACACCTCTACAACACTTAAAGCGATACATACTTGGGAGAAGTTGTGAAAAAATTAGACCAATATCTACACAAATTAGCAATTCCTTATTCGAACCAATTGGAAATAGATGAAGTTTTAATTTTTATACGACCTGTTTTTGGATCCATATCAATTAGCTATAATTATATTCAATTTATTGACTGACATACCCGGGGATGCCTCCGCTCTCCATGACGTTGGCTAGAGTGACGTCATTGCTCCAAACGTCAAACTGCCACTTACGAAGACCCAGCACACCGCAGTGTACTCTGCCAGTGTGTATACCCACTCTCATGTTGACGTTCACTCCCATCACGTCTCGCACTAAACTGGAACAGAACATGACACTCATGTTGTCTGCATGAGACGTGTTGTCTGCATGAGAGATGTTGTCTGCATGAGAGATGTTGTCTGCATGATGGATGTTGTCTGCATGAGAGATGTTGTCTGTATGAGAGATGCTGTCTGCATGAGAGATGTTGTCTGCATGAGACATGTTGTCTGCATGAGACATGTTGTCTGTATGACAGATGTTGTCTGTATGAGAGATATTGTCTGCATGAGAGATGTTGTCTGCATGAGAGATGTTGTCTGCATGAGACATGTTGTCTGCATGAGGGATGTTGTCTGCATGAGATATGTTGTCTGTATGACAGATGTTGTCTGTATGAGAGATATTGTCTGCATGAGAGATGTTGTCTGTATGAGAGATGTTGTCTGCATCTGCATGAGAGATGTTGTCTGCATGAGACATGTTGTCTGCATGACAGATGTTGTCTGTATGAGAGATGTTGTCTGCATGACAGATGTTGTCTGTATGAGAGATGTTGTCTGCATGAGAGATGTTATCTGCATGAGGGATGTTGTCTGCATGAGAGATGCTGTCTGCACGAGAGATGTTGTCTGCATGAGAGATGTTGTCTGTATGAGAGATGTTGTCTGCATGAGAGATGTTGTCTGCATGACAGATGTTGTCTGTATGAGAGATGTTGTCTGCATCTGCATGAGAGATGTTGTCTTCATAAGAGATCTTGTCTTCATGAGAGATGTTGTCTGTATGAGAGATGCTGTCTGCATGAGAGATGTTGTCTGCATGAGAGATGTTGTCTGCATGACAGATGTTGTCTGCATGACAGATGTTGTCTGTATGAGAGATGCTGTCTGCATGACAGATGTTGTCTGTATGAGAGATGCTGTCTGCATGAGACATGTTGTCTGTATGAGAGATGTTGTCTGCATCTGCATGAGAGATGTTGTCTTCATAAGAGATGTTGTCTGCATGAGAGATGTTGTCTGTATGAGAGATGCTGTCTGCATGAGAGATGTTGTCTGCATGAGAGATGTTGTCTGCATGACAGATGTTGTCTGTATGAGAGATGTTGTCTGCATCTGCATGAGAGATGTTGTCTTCATAAGAGATGTTGTCTGCATGAGACATGTTGTCTGTATGAGAGATGTTGTCTGCATGAGACATGTTGTCTGTATGAGAGATGCTGTCTGCACGAGAGATGTTGTCTGCATGAGAGATGTTGTCTGTATGAGAGATGCTGTCTGCACGAGAGATGTTGTCTGCATGAGAGATGTTGTCTGCATGACAGATTTTGTCTGTATGAGAGATGTTGTCTGCATGAGAGATGTTGTCTGCATGAGAGATGTTGTCTGCATGAGAGATGTTGTCTGTATGAGAGATGCTGTCTGCACGAGAGATGTTGTCTGCATGAGAGATGTTGTCTGCATAACAGATGTTACCTTCGTTGGTACCACACTATATGGATATATCTTTGCTTTGCTGTAGAAATTTAGTTGCAATTACAAAGCAAGAATCTATGTGTTTTAATTTGGAATAATTGGCAATTAAATGCTTGAAGAAGTGTGGTATAAAAAATAGACAATATACAATAGATGAAATGTATATTCAGTAAGCATCAGTAATATTTCGTTCTTCTTAATAATTAATAATAATATAGTTAATATTGATAAATAGTATGAACAAAAGAAACTTGTATTTTCAGTACTTTATAATAAAACTAAAATATTTAACTTAAGTTTACATTTGGATACCTAGCGAGACACCCCAATTCATAAAAACTAGCCCATTCCAACAGATTTGTTCTTTAATGCACCATTCCCAGTGTGGAACACAGTATTAAGTCATTAGACTGTGTTACTGAGAACGTTAATGTGGCAAAATCTTAATATGTAAGTACGATATGGTCATTGTTTCATATTCAAAAGACTCACGCTATAGCGTCGATCATGTCCAGTCCCATCTCCACGCAGCAGTGAGCGTGGTCAGGTCTAGGTTCTGGCAGTCCTGACACACAGTAGTAACAGTCTCCTAGCAGCTTGATACGTAGACAGTGGTGCTCCTGGGCCAGCCTGTCAAACCTGTATACAAATAAAGCCCAATACATGAAATAGCCATATTATGTTAGATTAACAGTGAGATTATTATGACACAGACTTCTTCTTGTTTTACAATTCCCAGACTTGTATTTTATGAGGGTGTTACCTTAGTGGTACATTTTTACACTGACGGTGTGGTTTATTATTACATTGAAGCCACCTTTATTGTGTTGCCCAAGTCGAGTCTTTATTACCTTAACGATAATTTCCACAGAGTCGCATATCTCTTTAACGTTTTTATCTTTTTCAGTTATGCCTTTTGTAGAACATGGGGTAGAGTTATTTTACCTTAGCGATGAACTGCCTGTACCATAAACCCTATTTTATTCATACACTCCTTACGAATTACATTAGATGAAGTGAGGAAATTTTACCTTATTTTTTAGTTAGTTCTGACAAAGACTCTGGTTTTTTTGGACTTTTTTGTTAGACTTATTGTATCAAAGATATGTTGACCTTGGTGGTTAGGGCACAATGACCCATGATTGTTTGTACTGTTTTCCCATACAAATTGCAGTGTTAAAGTTAAGACTGTGGTATCTAAGTATATCATTAACACATATTTAAACATTTAACATTTTAGTACATTGAGAAACAAAGATTTCGTTTCCAGGAATATGAAAAACTAAAATTCAATTAAAAAATGTATGACCAATTTAGGGAAAAATACAAAATAATAAATCCTGGAATTAATAAAGGTGATGTAAAAATTACGATGATGTAAAATGGAATTAAAAACAATCACACGAGGGCCTGAATGAAAATGTATTGTTATGAGGTGTGGTATGCCAGAGTTAGTAAGTTAGGATACTAATTAAAAAAAACTTTTACCTTTCTGTTGATATAAAGTTTAGAATTTTAATGCAAAATATGTGTGACTCTAAAGAGAGGTTAAGAAAAAATATACTTAATGTTAATTTTATAAGTATTGTGCTTGCACTTAAAACACAGCCAACGATGACGAGTTGGCTTTGTACAATTAATTAAAGAAAAGAAAAACAGATCGCTCATGAAAGTAGAATTAACTGTTTAGTAACAGTCTTACCTTGCGAATAATTCATTGAGCAGTCGTACGAGTTCTTGAGCCGTGCATTGGTCTGATAAACTCGTGAATCCACAAATATCAGCAAATAGGATACTGAAACAGTAAAAATATGTGTCAAACTTTTTGAGCATAATGTTTTTGGTATTAAAAACCTTAAACAATATGCCTGTTTCGTTTGAATTTTGAGTTGAGACACCAATTTACTCGAGTAAACTAGTCCAAGTTTACACGTTCAGTTTTATATTATTAAACCAAGTAGGAATACAAATGATATAATATATGTTCCCATAAATAGCAAATTTATATTTTATATGTGATGGAGGAATAAATTGTAAACTGTTGGCGTATTTCATAATAGTTTTGACTTGCCAAATCAGCAATACCTTTACAATCTCTATAAACAAGTTCTACTTTTACAACCTAGGACATTAGTTCAAGCCCGGAACAGCTCACTCCCCTTTACAATTTACAGTATTACACTGCACCGTTTTATATTAGTAATCCAATGTTTTGACACAAAGTTATTAAAACTGTGTGTTATGAAAGCTGGACAAGCCACGGCACATACAGGAGTTGCAAGTAGTGGTGATGGTGGGTTAGTGGTGTAGCTAGTTCCGAGGTTTGGTTGCCGGTGTTCACTGGTCATATCATTGCTGTTTTAATATAGTGGTGCACTACAACCTTTTAAAGGGAGTATGTTTTATCTATGCTTTTATTTTAACCGTGAAGTAAACCCACCATCATAATGTTAAAGTTATGATTACTTATAAAAGAATTTAACATTATTGGATTGGACAACCGTAACCGACTGCTGCTACAAGTGAACTTCTGTGCTATTGAAGCTTGAAGATGAACTGGTTGAACACTTATTATCTTTGTGTTGCAAAAGGATGAATGCATTTTTACTAGTTGCAGAGAGATTCCAGTCAGGCTCAAAAGTTGCTTTTAATACCATTTGTGACAGGACAGCAGAATGTAGCTTAAAATGACGTTTTGCATTCAAACGGTCGTTAACTGGTGCATTAATTATTAAATAAATTGAAGCTGTACATTCAAAGCTTCAAAGTGACCAATCTTTAATATTTGAATTTCAATTGCATGAAATAATCCTCAAGTTCATAATTCGTTTTCAAATCAAATCAAATCAAATCAAATAATCTTTATTCATTTTTTGTATTTACATGAATACATTGAATAGAGTCACATTTCTTATAACTAATGTCCTTAATTAAAATCAATTCTTCAATTAATATATTTCACTACCTGCTGACACAAACTAAGTTTAATTTAACTATACCACTATGCGAAGTAAAGTTCTCACCACAAACTAGTGGAATTACTAACCTGACGTTTTCGTGTTTCTGGATGTATATTTTGTGGAACATTGTGTCTTGTGGTTTGCCGGCGATGTCTGCCTTCATCTCCATGGCGACGTGTCGCGGCAACACCGACAACAACAGCCGCTCCTGCGACAGACATGTCGGCTCATGTCACCAGTATAGACAGGCTTTCCTGAAGCCTTATTCCTTATCCCTTAGCATTTCAGCCTTACCATATAACCAATCAACCGACTTTAGTATCGCCATATAATTTGCGTTTGTATTTTCATGTTGTTTGGATTAAAAAAATTAATGCAACGTACATTTAATTAAATATTGTTGTGAGACATGCGTATTTATTTTAGATATGATTTTTGATTTTTTATTCAATAAAATAATGAATTTTCATTTTTTTAAAGTATTTATCTATGTAAACATTAAATGTACATTAATACATATATTTTATTAGTGTATTTGGGGTGTTTCAAACCTAGTGGTTAGCTTCCTTAAAAATCGTTCGTGATACTTTAATTTTAAATTTTATTAGCATAGACACAAAAAATTTTATAAATTACAACAAGTAACAATTCTATTATTGATTAGGTAAGATTACGGATTTCTATTTTTATTCTTGAAATTATATTACCTTTTACTACACTGTTAGGAATATAAATGAATTGCTGAGAAATAAGAAATACAAACTTATGCAGTTCCAAGTGATACTTATACAGTTTGAAAGAACACTATCGTCAGGGAAGAACACTAACAATACTCTTGTATACACAATTAATACTAATAACTAGAACCTATGGTCCTTTTTGGCCTCGGAGATTTCTAGCCCAGGGCCTGAGGACGCCTTTAAACAAATTAAAAGTCGAAACGTCTTGCACAATCTCGAACTGATGACGTGATTGCGCCAAAACCATAGTTAGTAATGAGTGATGATGGTAGTAGTTAGTGGCCTGCAACCCATATTATTGAAGAATACTTTCCATTATATACTACTGGTTTGAAACTTACACAAAAATAAACGGAAAAAAGTAAAAATAGTGAAAAGGAAAATACAATCACATTATAACATGGAGAAAAGCTATTTCAATTTCCAACCTAAAAGCGTACTAATATGAAATGACGTACTAAAAAACCTAACAAAAGTAAATCTACCAAAATGATAGTTAAAAATAACGATACATCTAAAATTAAAGTTGCGGCAACGAAAAGTAATATTAGAAAACTCCGGGTGTGCAGGTGGCGAAATTAAATTGAAGAAGACTCAGCGGGATTGGGGACCGAGTCGGTCTCAGGTGATTACAGCGGATCTAACTTTCCCGGCCAATTTCTTATTCTTCTTTTTTTGGTCTTTAGGTTAACGCGTTTCCCTTATTGTCACAAATCTATAATGTCTGCTTATAAACGATCTTTAGTGTTTATTGAATCTTTAGTGTTCTGAATAGCTTTATACGTAAAAGGCACTTATATTTCATTTTTGTTAATTTATAAAAAAAATATGCTGGTCTAATACTGTATGATTTTGATTATATTAAATATATTGTAAGTATCAATAATTTATTTTCTATGACTCAATTGATTCGGTTTAACCACAGTTTTTTTAGGTATTTTAGACTTTTTATGATTGTATCGTGTCTTTAATGAATTGATTTATTTTTAAAAGTATTAGTTTTAAAAAGGAATCCTGTCGTAATAAAAATAATCACAATTTATTGGTAATGATATGGGAAGTAGAATATATAGAATGTACGTAATGTTATGATATAGAATATACAGTACGTCTAATAACACTTGAAACATATGTTCACACTTAAACTGTTAACTAACGAGACAGTAAATATATATGGAAATTTGAGATAAACAAAATAGTACAGTATTATTAATTTTTCAAACCACAGAAATTCGTTTATGGGTTAACAAAGCGTTTAAAAATATGACAAACGTTTTAATATAGGCAAGGTGTATCTATACAGTTTGTTAGACGTCACTTTCTGATGAAGGAAAAACGGTGCAAAGTCAAAAGGTTCATTGTAATGGAAATTGATTCAAGGAATTATATTTTGATCTTATAGTCAAAGAATCGGAATCAAATTAACCAATGTCAGACACATAACTTCTAAACAGTTTCAAATAAGAGTTTGAACAAATAATACGATCATACTTTTTAATTACATAGTTCCTCATAAAAACCACTGTGTAAATTATTCTTTTTAAATAATAAAATTAAATTTAAATACCTTAATTTAACATTGCGTTAAATAATTAATGGTTTTATTTTTCAATAAACATCTATCTATAATTGGCTTTTAATCCACACAAAGTTTTTGTGAAAATAATATTATCAGGATATTATGAAATATAACAATATGAAATATGAAATATAAAAAAAATACTAATATTTTTTATAATTCTGAAAAACATTTAAATCGGATATTACAATTAAAATAGCTTTAGCAAAATAATTTAAGTATCCTTAAAACAGTCTTCCACATGGATTTGGAACTTTATTATCGAATTATTCACGATCACACATAGCTTGACAATTAATTCTTGAAACATTCCTATGGCCCCTATATACAGCCCCTATGGCCATGATTGAAACCAAACCTAGGTTTTCAACTGTTAAGGGGACCCCTGAACAAATTATCTCGTTCATTCCATTTTTATCGTTTACTCGTCTTTTCCTTAAAATTTAAATCAAAATACGATACGCATAGTAAACATCTCTAACTTTAATTTCCTCTATTACTTTGATTAGATCCCTCTCTTAAAAAAAATTAACAAACTAACATGCAAAGTTCAATAAGGCAAAACATAAAAATAACTCTAAACAGGAGTAGTAACTATTCTTTTTTAAGCTACGTTCAATAAAAAAAAACAGCTTACCTGTTGCTGGTTTTCCCGCTGAATTGTCAGTCTTGCCTCCACACACTGACGAGTCTCCAGGAATGCCTGTCTCTTGGCCAGCTCACTAGGATAGTGTGTCATGACTCCAGCAACATTCGTACAGGCTAGCAGAACACATTGTGCCAGGAACTGTAAACAATTAAATAGAATGATATACCTTCATATTGTCACATAACACCATTTTATATGGACTAACTCGTGTTTTTGACGGTTGCATACCGAAAGGTAGTTAAGACAGTCGAAAGGATGACACGTATTTCGACTTTTGGGGCGGAGCTTGTAGGCGTGGAGGGGCAGGCTCCCGGGGAGTGTTTGACGCTTTCTGACCCCTCGGCTGGTAAAAATGCCTAATAGGTCGTTGAAAAAGAACGAAAAAAGAAGAAAAAGAAAGAAAAAAAACCACCACTGTTCCCTTAACTCTTGTTACCCTCCCCCCCCCCCAGAAATGTCATCTTTGTTCTATGCGCTTTTCTACAGTATACAAGATGAATTTAATTATGATTTTGTTACGGAATTGCTACTTAGAAGAATAGTATTATGTAAACAGTCTTTAATAAGTAACCTAAAGAACGATTTTATATATTGATAAACCAACTCTTAAATGTAAAAAAAAATTAAAAATACTTTAGAACCAACAATAGAGTTATATATCCCGATACATAATAACTTATGTTAATTGGGACGCTGATTATTTTTTTAAATTTAAGATGACAATAATACTACTAATTAAATTTTAAAAAAATATTAGAGATCATGAATATATATATGTATCATGAAACTTGAAATGAAGTAGAATTAATTCAAGATATTCTTAGTTCATAACATTTAAAATGTATCTTTTAACATTAGATTAAGGAGGAGAAGTTCACTTAATCAATGATTACAATGAAACAGAATTTGAATACGATAATTTTGAATGGTGTGGTCGTATTTTCAGCACCCAGACATGAAACTCACACCATCACAAGGTGTCTCCATTAACAGTAAGTGGTCATCTTGCAAAGTTTGCTGTAACAACAAGTTGACGGTTGCACATCCGGCTGTCAGCATTAGCTGTTTCGTTAAACTCAGCTGTTTCCGGGTGGAAATAGACAATTCTTAATTTTTTAAAGCTATATTTATTTAAATTTTTTACATAAAACATATTGTCTAGAATTTATTGTTAACTTTCTGGATTTCAAATAGGTTGGTAACCCCTTCACTTTGCTTTTGCCCGTCAACATTACCACAGAGGTTTGTGTATGTGTATCCTCCAGCAAAGCAAGGGGTGAGCCGGTACAGTACATTGGTGAACTGTACTGACAAAAAATAGTGGCAGGTACGAGGATCCAAACCCACGACATCCCTGACCTTGGCCCGTAGTTCATGGTGCTGCCAACAGAGCAACCCCACTTGAACATTTTTATTTGGATTACTTTGTAAAAATATATAATGTAAGGTATAATTGTAACTCATTCTTGGGCTTACAACCAAAGAAGAAAATCAATGGCAATTCAATTTCAATAGCTTATACAAGTAGGTTACACAAAAACTAGACTCCAAGCCACATTTCGATATGGGTTTGTGGCTAGAGATCTTCCATACCTCTTTTCCATGAACGGGCTTCGCCGCAGCTAGGTAGACAGAGCACAGCAGATGGGCCAAGCTGAGGACCACTCCAGCGGCCACCGCCTCCTGGAGTCTGATGGGCAGCAGCGCGTACGTCACGTAGATGAAGAACATTGTGGCCCAAACTGGGCTGAGGGAAACGCTCAGAGACAGCTCGAGAGTGAGGAACGTCGCCATGATGACGTAAGAAACTCCTATCAGGTACAACTCGTTGAGAGCGGGTCGTGAGAGAACCGCCACCAGACCTGGTACATGAGGAAGGAGCGAATGAGAAGGAGCAACCAATGCCGCACGTTGACATTGGTGCTGCGAAACGTCGGAAATAAGAGAACTTTAGTCTGGTATTTTATTTTTGTATTTTTATTCTAAATGTGAGTTTAAGTGTGTGTTTTTATCAATCGTGACAAGGACTGTGTTTCAAAAAGGACTTTTTCCGTGAATTCACTACCCATATTTAGTATATTAGGTTAGGTTAGATAAGGAATATGTTTACGGACCTTGTGCTAACCTGACCCAACCTAACCTGACCTAATATACTAAGTAGGGGTGGAGAATTAACTGAAAAGGTCCGACGCGTCATATGTTAATTATCTAACTGAATTAACGACCTCACCTAAAAACTATGTCGTTTAAAAATTAAATAAGAAGAAGAAGGATTGAATTCGAGAATAGATGGTGTGGTTAAAAAGCACAGAGAAAATTTGTTAATTAATTATGTTATTTAAGGGAGGGGGGGGGGGGTGGTAATTTTTTAATCAACATTTAAAAAAAAAGAAAGAATTCACAAAGCTCAGGGATTTTAATTTCGTTTTCCAATGAAAAAGTGTCTATACACAAGACATGTATCTAAAAAATATGCTATTTAAAATGCTTAAAATAATTAAAAAAATATGTACTTTTCTAAATCGTCTTAAAATAATATCCACAATAAATAAATAAAACCTCAAGGTACATCGGATGCCTATATTTATGACTGAACTCAACAAGAAAGAAAAGTTCTTGGAAGCAACAACCATAACTGATTGATTTCATTCTGTTATCGATGTGTTGCTAAAATTTAATAGGATTGCACCAGGTTAGAAAATTTTAAATGATAGTGAAATTGAAATACATTCCATTAACTGAGTTAATGTTATACAATTTATTCGATATACTTTGTAAAATATTTAATAAGTCACCATTATACAGATTCAACTTTAAAGCTTGATGGGAAAACTTTGTTTAATTACATTGAAAACGTCACCACTTGAAGACACTAAAAATAGCAAACTTCATAAGTAAAACTAGGTTAATGGGAGTGGGGTACGTTATAATACAATGTCTTGCAAAGCTCTGGAGTTTTGAACATTAAAGAACAAGAGTTTTGAGACGCACTTTCTAACAAGAAATATTGCCAAAGTTGGGATTCTTACATTAGTCACTTGAGTGATTTTGCCTTTTTTGCCACTTTATGGGTGAAATCTTTTTTAAATTAAAACACAATTTTTGTATTAATATTGTAATACAGATGTTTATCGGACAACCTTCTCACCTTCTCACCTTCTCAGTTTTGACCTTTTAGAGTGTTATGGGCTAATCAAATAACACAAAACGTTTGTAGTTTCAATTTATTACAATTTTTTTAAATCTGTATCTCTATTAGTGGACAACTTTTGAGTGTACGCAGTTGAAGGCTTACGCCTTCTTACGAGTTTTTGTTAATGCAGTTTATTTTATTTTTATTATGTATTACTTAATGTTAAAAACTGACCAAATATCCAGGTGAAAGAGATGATCTGCATGACCAGTACAAAAATACATTTTGTTATAAAATAAAACTATTTTTAATTAATTTATTCATTCATTACATTCACTTTAGAGTGCACTTTTGACTAAAGATTAGAGTAGGTATAAAAGCCTCTTTGAACTTATACTCCATTAAATCACCTAATCCTTTCAAATGTATAGTTAAAGATACGTAACATCCCTAACGTAAAACAAATACTGCTCTAACGTTTGTAATTCCTACTTAAAAGCAATTAGTTTTTATTTATACTTTCAACCAGTGGCAGTTTTAACTATCTTCTGTAATTGATGAGTAGTCTTAAACTAATGTTTAAGGGATAATGGTATTTTTATTTAAATAGTCTTCCTGCATTGGATAAAAATTTGGAAAAAATGTATATATATATTCTTGTTTCGAAGTGTTTATTAAAAAAGAATAAAATTATTCCTAGGTTACCTTTGATATATTAGTTTACCCAAGGTCTAAACATATGTTTATTAACACTAATCATGGGGTCTAAATCAAAGGCTTTTAGAATAGGTTAGCTGTAAATATTGACCCTGCGTTTATTCAGGTAATAGTCATATATCAAAACACCAACGTCAAAACAGATCAAAACACATGGCGATGCTCGTTTGGTCTTTGTGAATATGATGTTTCCTGTGATGGTATATGCGTTACGTTATGAAAGCTACTATAACCGGTTAATGTTAATCACGTGTGTTTGTAAGATGATTTAACATCAAACATCAACATTCAAAATGCTGTATAGCATACACAAATATTGAAAAACTTGTAGGTTGAGCTAACATATCCAGGTATAAAAGTAAGTAAAGGTATAAATTATACTCAAAGGTACAAAATATACTTAAAGAAGACATTATATACTTTTGGAGGTGTAGGACTAGACATATCAGAAAGTTATAGTGTGTTTTTTTAAAAATAGTTTATATTTTCCGTAAACTGAAATTTAGCTTCGAATATAAAGATATTATTCGTGGGTTAAAAACTATAGGTACATATAACACAAAATATCAATCTTAATAGAATTTACTGTCCATAAATTGTTACTTAACAAAGTAATATAACTAAACAGACCAATGTCACATTCATTAGTTCTTTTAACCTCCTAAGCCATCTATGAATAGCGGTACGGGCATTAATGTAATTCAAACACAGTAATGTATTAAAAACCGTGAAGACCCACCAATTAGCCTAACTTGTGCACCCTCATTTTAACCTTACTTTGATTTATCAAAAAGACATTTCTTTTCTTGTGGGAAATGAAATAGTTAAATGTAAACAGTTTTTCCTACAGTTACCTAACAATGTACATGTTCTCTCACTGATTTGAGAAAGCAAAGTGGCCAATTCGCTCATCAGTGAGACAATGTTAACATTGTCTCACTGTAATTACTTTGTCTCACTCTAGATTTGCAACGTGAAGGCACGAAATAGTGAGCGCGTAACATGCACGCAAGGTCGTATGCGCACGAAATACGTTGGCAACACTGGCTGTAAATCAGCTGGTCAGCTGTTGTACTGTTGTATCATTAAATGTCATATTAAAAGTTCACTTCTGTGTACGAATATGTTACGTTTCAGTACTAATTTATTTGTTTTATGGTAACTGTAGGGAAAATATAATGTGTAACTCGAGTGCAAAGTGCAATTGCTCACTAGTTGCACAAATAACTATTACCTGAGATTGTAAAACTACTTAATGTTGTGATAAAAAAAACGTCATATGAACACATTTTCAAATTTAAATAATATTTTTCTCATATGAAATTAACCTTGAACACTTCCAGTAAAGATGCACTAAGTCGTCAGTGCTACATAATAATCAATTTACCATAACTATTATTGTTAAATGTCATAAGTATTGTAATATGGCATAGCAGACCGGGTAAAAAATCATTTTATTATCTTATTTTTGTTGGTTTTGATTATATTTTCCTCAGCAAAGGTAAAGCGATACTTGCAAAACTAAAGTTGCAGCAAACAATAGATATGTATTAGGCTTAATCTAGTACATACCGTTCTGAACCAGTATAGCTGTACGTGTCTTAAAAGTGTATAACAGTTTTTAGAATGTGTAGAACCCAAAACTAGAAGGTTCAAAAATACCAAAATGTTCAATCACCAAAGTGGCAAAAAAGGCAAAATCACTTGAGTGACTAATCTAAGAATCCTAACTTTGGCAATATTTCTTGTTGGAAAGTGCGTCTCAAAACTTTTCTCCTTTAATGTTCAAAACTCCGGAGGTTTGCAAGACATTGTATTTCAACGTACCCCACTCCCATTAACCCAGTTTTAGCTTGTGACAAGTTTCTCATTTTTAGTGTCTTCAAGCGGTGTGACGTTTTTAAAGTGTAATTAAAAAAAGTTTGCCCTTCAAGCTAAGAAGTTGGATCTCTATAATGATAACCTATTTATTTTACAGTGTGCAGCTTTTATAATGTTTTATAATTGTGTCGCAACAATTATATATTAAGTTTTAATTTCGCTAAACTGATTAAATCTTCTTAGTAAATGCATCGAATATACTTTTATAACTTGTTTGGGGTAAAACTAACAAATAGATTAAATATTTTCCTCCCAATATGATATTATTTCAAAATATTTAAACAATGACATTTTTAGAATTGGAACACTAATTTTTATTATTTTGAGGCAATTTCAAAACGTTTTTTTACTATTTAGAAGGGCTGATGGTAGATTCGTTACCATTCCAACGCAATAACCACATACATTTTCCTGTAAAACGTGCTATTTAGTCATGACAAACCAAATCAAAGAGCGAAGTAAATTTGCGATGATTATCTGTTGGTTCAAAATTTAACGTTCGAAAATATTAGTTTGGTCCGTATATAACCAGTTCACACTGATATGCGTTACTGAATAGTTTTGATGTATATAGTCCATAGACCTTTATTGAAATCCATTACAGAATCCAAATCAAAAGGCACTTAGGCCGTTAGCTCTGTACATGAATGGCATAAACTCAGGTGATAGTCAAACATGAAAACATCAACATCAAAACAGACCACATCACATCGCATCAAGGGTGATGGCCGTTTGGTCTTTGTGAACACGAAATCATGTTTGTCCGTTATGGCGTTTGAGTTGTGTTATTTGACTAGTACTAGTTGTAACGTGTTCATGAAGTTCAATTTGTTGAGTGGGAATATAATTAATTAGTTGACTGAGTATTAAAGAACAAAATTTGAACCTCGATAAACGAAATTATTGAATAAAATTATAACTTAACACTTAAAATTAAGAACACACTGGGATTATCCTTATGAAAAATGCTAATTACTAATAAAAAGTTATGTAAACTACTTTTAAGAGTAAATTTTAATATCAAATTAATCAGCCTTGACACCTTTAATATGCTATTATAGATAATAATCTACTTACGTATCACGTATGCCAGTAGGTGTCAATTATTAATACTTGAATTATGCTGTACATGTTTCAAGCCTAAATACGGCTCATCTTCAGCAGCATTTTTCTATGTACAATTAAAACCAATATAATATGCTATTAATAATTAATTGCTATTAATATGTTATTTTTTTGGGTATTGTTTAAACGAGCGTACGCTACAAAAACACATGTAAATAATAAAAATAGCATGCTAAAACGTTCTGTGTTTGTGTGTATATGTGGTCTGTATATAGTCGACAATCATCTCTCGATGTGAAAATTGTACATAGAAAAATGCTGCTGAAGATGAGCCGTATTTAGGCTTGAAACATGTACAGCATAATTCAAGTATTAATAATTGACACCTACTGGCATACGTGATACGTAAGTAGATTATTATCTATAATAGCATAAATTTTAATTTAAAATACCATTCATGAAGGGATTTTTTCAGAATTTTAAAGGTTTTGCTCGGGTTAAAATGATTTCAAGTTTTTGTTAAACATAGTTTTGTGAAAACTATATTCAATAATATTACGATATTATTAAGAAAGTGATTTACACAGAGTTGAATATTGCACGTAATATAAATGAAGAACATGCCAAGATTGGTCTGAACATTTGGAACAGTTTTTCCCACAGAGGAATTTTTGTATAAAAATAAAGTGTGTTGAGTCTGATATGTAGGCTACTAACTTGTAAGCGTGTATGAGAAAAACAATTTTATTAGAAAAACTCTATATAAATTGTATGAACTACGTGCGCACAAAGTAGCTAAGTAAAATATCAGAAGCAAAAATCAAACTCACCCGCATACACGAGGACGCAGAGCAGCAGGGTTGCTGTGGTGAGGAGGGTGTGAGAGTTGACAGCGAGACTAACCGTGGAAATGCTGAAGGAGAAGACAAAATGACCCACCCCCATGACGGAACAGAGGCCCAACAGTAGACCTAGTAGGTGAGTCATATGACTCTGGTTGGTGTGTAGGAAATACCTCTGGTACAGCATCTCCACCTGGAACAAACGTTAAATCCCATGTGATGTGGAATAGTGGTACTGTAAAGAATAATTATTGTTGTGGCATCAACCATCATGCATGCAAACCATCGATTTCTATTGTAGTAATAGAGGTCGGTTATGTAAACAAGATTATGTGTATTTTCATGACTTATAATTATAGTAAATTTTATCTCGTAGGCTATCCAAATTGTTGCAGCTATGTTCAATTAATTAATAATGCTAACAAACATGAAATTATATAAAAATTAGAGCACCATGCAACTAGACAGTCTACGCTTTACCACTATTTTCATCCACCCGTGCATTGAGAAAACATTTCAATTTAAACTATACAAACAATTAACCACCCACCTGGAAACAAGTAAGGATATGCACAGGATCACCAATAGGCAGAGAGAGAGAAAAGAAAGAAGACCAAAGTCCTCTTAAAAGGAACATCTTTGGACGAGCCATGGTATGACTTTACCTGACCAGTGTGGTGCTACAATGTGCAAACAATGGCTGGGAAAACAATCAGCTGATTAAAGTCACGCCTGGATGTATATTTAATTGTTGGCAAAACGCTGTTACTGGTCATGACAGCACTTGACACGATGACGAAAATGCATTTAAAGTCATATTGTTGGTGAATAATTCAACTTTTCCTCTATGTTTTTGTTAGTTTTTTGTTGAATCTGTTATTTTTTTAATATATTTTAAATAATTATTATAGTATTTGGGTTTATTACACGGACTTGATTGAACCGTAGGAAACTATCATTCAGGTTAGAAAAATGAGTTCTTACACTAATTGGCAAAAATCTGAAATACAAATACATTTTTTCTGTTTTAGTAATTAATTGATCTGATATGTTCTGGGTACACGATTGATAGAACTTTCACAAATACTTATTTTTAGTTTGAACATCTGTTGAAGAGAAACACCGGAATATTTGATTTGAGTGATAACAATCAAGAAACCTTTAGTTTGGGGACAACAGAACGACAATAGTTAAATCTTAGTTTTAGTGATTCTAGTCTACACGACTATGTTTTAGCGATAATAGTCTATACTTGATGTGCACATAGAAGAATTGTAATGCTTTACCTGCAGGTTTTTGAAGCGATGCGCAGTACACAGTTTGTTTCTTAACCGCGTCCAGTAGGACTTTTTGGTTGTCCTCGCAAGAACAGTCTCCGCTCTGGAACCTTTCACCTGAAGAAGTGTCTCCTGCGCCTCCGCCTCCTCATCGTGCTCTTCCTCTTCTCGTAAGCTTTCTACCCTACTCTGTAAAATAACGTAACTTAGTTGGACCTTTTTATGGGTGTCCTAGCAAAAAGAGTTTCCACTCTAAGGTCTTTTACTTGTAAGAGAGATTTCTGAGCTTCTGATTCCTTAACAGACTCTCTATCCCATTGAAGAAGTTCTTCTCTACTCTATAACAACGCTTGAAGTCGTAGAAGGTAAAGTCTCTGAGCTAGACTTTTCCCTTGCAGAAATACCAAAACAAGCAAAACCCGAGAGCGTATCTTCGTTTTCCCTCTATTCATTACTCTCCTATCTCTAGAGGGAATTTTCTGTTATACTCTGTTATTCAACACAATCCTTCCCACTCTCATTTTAGGGCTCCGCCCCCATCCCCTAGGTTTAATTAATTATGCAGATCATTAAGCCTATCAGTATTTGAACTTCGAATTATACTAATAATGACAAAAATACATTTTCAAAAAATAATTTACATATTTTTTTTTCTTCTCTAAGTCTTTGTGATACGATCGCGAACCGGCTGATGGCCGACAAGAGAGTGGAAAGGAATATTTTAGCTTTATAGCTTACTTATTAAGAAAATTTTTTTCTTTTCTAAAAGGCCATTCAGTTGCCTTGGAAAAATACCAAACAATAAACTTTATAGAGCTTCTCTTTATTTAAGTATACTTTTTGAAAAAATAGTAGGTGATTCTAAGGTGACCAACAGAATGTTGTCGAAAATTTAAAACTGTTATGTATACGAAAGTCTAAGTTACATTTACATTCTAAATAGTCTTATCACATTTTTAATTACATGTTTGAGAAAAAAGACTCTGAAATCAAGGCATTCCAGATTTTAGTTGCACATGTGCACTCAATATTTCTTAATAATAAAAAAAATCTATATCGGTTGAAAAAAAAATGGTCAGCACATCACCCACACATAGTATGGCGTATAACTGAACTGTCTATCCACTCTACACGCAACTATTATTCACATTCAGCTTAAAGTGTGCGTCGCTATCCTAAAACTATCTAATTGTTTCTAGTATCACTTCCTCACCATCATAGAAGGCCTCCTACTCTTGGGTATGCTGTTTTCGCTGTAGTGTTCGATGACTTCCCAGTTGGACCTCCTGGGAGTGGTGGAGGCAGGGACGGGGTCCTGGACGGGGGTGGAGCGACCGCTGGCGCTCGGAGGAGAGTCCAGGACCTGACGAGAGTGCTGCTTGAGACTCGCACATCTTCTAGCCCAGCTGGGCCGCGGACCCGTACACTCCTATCGGACATTCACACCATGAGACACATTCAATTGACTACGTCATCTGCTAGGTCACCTAAAGGACCAAATGTTTGCGTAATATCCGTTTTAATTTATTGGACATTGTAGAAGGAATTCTATGGCCTATAAAAATGGCTAGTGACATAATTTTCAAAACCACTTTGTAGATTTTTCAAGAGTAAAGACTATGAAGTAAAAAATCAGAACTATTTAAAAACTAAAACATTAAAAACTATAATTACGTTTTATTTTAAGGCATTTTTTTCTCACTCCTTGAGTAGTATTATTAAATATTGATAAGGTAACTTTAACAAAATTATGGAGTATTTGTCAACGATAGAGCCAAATTGGTACCTTGTCATTCCAGAAAGGTTGCATTTAAAAGAACACGTTAGTAAACTAGTTGAAGAATTCTACATGAAAAAGTAGTATCCTTACAACCCCTATGGATTCATCCATAAAATAAGGACTTTCAACATGTCATTTGACGCATTAATCTTAAAGGAACAAATTATAAAGTGGATGAAAACTAAATAAAACATGTTATTGTAGGTTTTCATAGCTGCATACAGAAAAAAACAACTTAAAATCGACCAATCGATCCCCCCAAGAAAGCATAGCGGAATGGATTTCTGTAATAATATAGTGCAATTAATGGACTTTGCTAGCTTATATGGTTATTCAATTACAAAAAAAGTAGTTGTGTAGTTTTGATTACCAGCATTAGATAGATAGGGGACTATAGATGTGATTAGTTGATCTGAGAAAAGAAACCCCTTATTCTACAGGGAGTAGATATGTGCTGACGCAACGTCCTGGGTGGCCTAATCACATTCCATTCTCCTCCTTAAATACCACCTTACATCCTAAACACCATGCCCGGCTATACAGTCAAAAGTAACTTCTATAGTACTAACTACTAACCATTTATTTAATATTACTTTAAGCGAATTAGTGGTAAATATGAGTTTTTTTTTTTTTTTTTTATTGTCACTATAGAAAAAGACAGTGTCACCCTGGATATATATATTTATCTATATACTAATGTAGATGAACAGGGGATATATAAAAGCCATTACATAAAATCTAATGCCATTAAAACCATAATACGCTAATTTAGCGTCTTTTTCATGATTTTTTCTACCCACTTTTGCATGTGATAACTGTATAATTAAATTGTTTATACAATTGAAATAACATTTGCTTGTCGCTTCTACCTTTTCAGTTAGTTATAATGGACAAGATATCCATAGAAGTGAAAAACAGGGTTCCGAATTGGAAAATATTGTTACATCTTTCTAACCTTATATCTGGTGTGTAGCAAAGCAAGTGGAAAAAAGGAGAATTGGATTTTCCGTTTGGAGTACAATTTGACATACAGAAAATATCATAGGTATTGGTATAAGCCCCTATAGAAGTTTTATTTTTATTTTGGTAATTTTAATATCATATGTCATTATTTGGATCACAATATTCCCTTCTGCACGCAAGGTACTTATTAATTACTTGATATATGAACCTAAAACCAAATTCCTGATCACTGCAATCACTTAACAAAATATATACCGGGTGTCCCATAAAGAATGGACCAAAAGTAAACTGGTATAAACATACTTTATTAATAAAGATATAAATTTAATTTAATATACACATTTTTCCTCAATTTCCTATTCACTGCACCTATGTATGTTCTCCGTTATTTGCTTGAAGAAAGTCATGTTTGTGTTCCAACTCTGACCTTATATTGTAGCGAATTTCAGCATACATTTTTCCAGAGGTTTCCCTTAACTTTGCTTTAAGTTCATCTATGTTTCAGATCGGCGAGCGATACACTTTTGATCTTTCACAAACTCTCACACAATCAATCCACCTATTTCGTCTCCATAAATCATTAAATACACTATTTTATAACTGCACCTCCATATTTCTACTGTATGTTTTAAATATTTAAACATGCAAATATTGCAAATGCCAGCTTTAAAATTAATACCTAGTTGACTTTTCTATGACCCTTGGTAAGAAGTATTAAGCTGTAGATTTTATTCGTTCTTTTGGGGACGCTATAGGCCTGTATCATTGTTGACTTTGAGATCCCAGCCAGTCTCCAATACGGATGTTCTCCACGCCCACATTGCCACAAAACCAAAGAGTAAAACTGACGGTAAGACTGTATGAAACGAAACAAAAAACTTAGGAATACGCAATAGGATGAAAAGCTTAGGTGCAATGTCTGTAGTCAATGCAATTATATTATTTAAGTTACCTCGTCAAAAGTGGCGCGCCTGGTGGCTTTTAAACTGAACCTCTTCCTCCATTCTCTCTTCTCTCCCGTCCCTTGGATTATCGGTGACTCCCCGGACATCTTTGTTCTTCACTTCCGGGGACCCCTGTGCTGTGTCGTCATCCTCTGAAACCAGGAGAATGAAATATTTTGGTAGAAATATATTTTCTCTTGCATGTTATCAACATATATCCTTGGAACATGGGTGACTGGCCGGATGAATTGCTTTCATTCCAGGTAAAATTTTTATGTTAATTAATTGTCTACAAAGTTAAAACTTTTGCATTTATTTATTATATTTTTTATTTTGAGTTATAATATCATGGATATTAGAACATAAAACGAATAATGACATCACTGGCCCTAAAGTTTACATGTTTGTATTATTATTTAAGTGAAACTGTTAAACGTAAATTTCACCAATTGTTAAGATTATTAGTATCAAATTCGGTAAACGGATCATGGTGAAGTAATTTGGTTATGTTTAATGTATATGCCGTGTGTTTGTGTCATTCTCATCTGGGAATAAATTTATTTTTCTTTCAATCATTTTCTTCAAGGGTAAAAAGTTTAGGCACTGTAGTCAAATCTTTTATTGCGTACTGATTGATTGATGTGTGATTCCATCCCTAAAAATCCTAGAGCAACGAAAGAAATGAGACTACAAATACACGTAATTATTTAGATACCTAAATATGTCATATATTTTTGACCCTCTACATTTTTTACAAAAAAGTTTGGATAACTGTACAACTCAAATAGTCCAATCTATCTTAGTCATTTAAGATTCCCTAACTATGCTGTTTTCTAAATGCATGGTTTGGTTGGTTGTATAAGTACTCCACCTTCATAGCCAGTCACCATAAAAAAAATCAAGAGCCATAAAGAGATTAAGATTTGGGTTGAAACTTAACTTTAAAACATTACGTTAGTTGAACAATTGTGTACATTTCAATAATTAATTTATCGAAGTGCTTAAAAAAGCTGGTGTTTTAAAATTCAGAGTGATAATACTTGAAACAAGTAAAGATAGCAACACACGTGGTCCACATGAAATATTAATGAAGCTCACAAAGAACCAACCAAGTGAAAACAGACAACTTGCATTATCAGAGTTGAACATTCAAGAGCTTCATGGAAACAATATTTCCATAAAGTTATTGAGAGCTCTGGAACTCACGTGCATGTAATTTAAATTCACAAAACATCTGCGAGTGTGAAGTTTTGTTTTTATTACTAATCGTGAATACATATTTTGTCTCTATTCTCCGTCGCGTGTTCTATACGAACAAAGTTAATAAAAACATGACCAGCTTCCCTCCAGGGATTGGAAAGTAGCGATAATTTTATTTTTATTTTGAATGTATTTCATTCATTTTAAGTTAGTGCATGTATTTATTTTATTAGTTTACATGCCTCAATACAGTGTTAACTATTTGCTAAGCGGTTCGTGCAATTTAAATTTCACTTGAGTGGATATCTTGTTCTTCATGAATTATCAATTCACTTACATTCTCAACATTTTATGACATGCACTTTACAGTAAAATAATACAGGGAATATTTGTATCACCACAAATTACAAAAAATACTTGTCGTTGTTTATAACCCGTTCTTCTTCTTTTTTGTAAGAGGTTGGCGGTCTCTTTTAACCTTGCATTTGCCCGTCCACATAGAGTACATAGTGTGTGGAGCGTATCCAGCAAAGCAAGGGATGAACCGATACAGTACGAAGGTGATCTGTAATGATAAAATATTTGCGTCAGTGACCAGAATCCGAACCCACGACATCGCTGCCTTGGGCCCGAAGCCCGTGACGCTACCAACTGAGCCACTGACTCACCATAAGAAAAAATTATGTATTTATTGTTATTAATCAATAATTTATTTATTCATTGATTTACATATATTATATTCGTTCATAGATTTTTTTGGCAGTCATTTAAATAGAATATGCCCAAAATATTTCCCCTTACATGATAACTGTGGAGAAGACAATGAAACAATTTTACCACTTGAATAAAATCACAACTTTGCTTCATTTAAATAAAATGTAATTTCAAAGAAATATTTGCTCATGGAAAATAATAAAATTATTTTTTACAAAACTGTTGTAATACGTACGACTGAGTTGAAGCGAGGCAGGAGAAGATTACACTGAATGAAATTTCAATCCCGGAGGTAATTTGAGAGACCTACATGTGGAATACTCTCTCACTCCGTGCGACACATTTTTATTTGGCCTCTCTGTAGGATAACATATTATAAAGAGAGTTTCTAAAATAACCGTTCTTATCATGTTTCAAAAGCTTTAAAACCCCTACAGTACATATGCCTATATGTACATTAACTATTTATAATTAATAGTGATTTTTTACTAACTTTGTAGGCCAATTGAACAAATATTTTAAATTTTCCAACTAGCTAAAATATATACTTTTAATTGCATGGCGATAAAGCTTATACTACAAACTTGTGACCTCAAAGCAAAAAAAATTTAAAGATTATCTCAACGTTACTATTTGTTTAGCTTTGGCTGTAGACTGTTGGAAAATATACATTTAGCCCTAAAATCTTTGCCAGTTTTAAGCCAGTTCTAGAAAAAAAATGGATTTATTTGGTAACCGGAGGAGTTTGCTCCTGAATAATACTGTTTTATTCTTATACACCAAACCCCACCCTTACTATGCTATGTGTTTATTATACCCACCCTACTAAAAGACCAACTCATTTGCAATCATGTGTTATTTAAGGCCCAAGTAATTTAAGTGTATAGGCCTGAAGGGGAATGAAGAACTTCTATAGTACAAATTGAACAATAGGACCGAGCACCATGGAATTAATATCTAAAGAAACAAAACAGAAAATAAAACTTAAATCCCTAAAGGTTGTACAACTTGTCTTCCGTGTTAGGACTCAATTAAAGGTAACTCACAATTTAGTATTATTATTTTAAAGTTTTGTATACAATAACTAGCTACAAGCTAAGTGTGTTTACTACTTTTCGCAAACTTAAATACATTGTAAATTAAATCCAAAAGTTCCTTCAAAAAAAAAAAACCAAAAAGTTCCATAAGTTCTGTGTTAGATACGAAATTATACATTTTAGTCACAGATTACGTAACAGTTTAGAAAGAAGTCATGTGACACCCGGAAGTGGAAGACGGGACACTCAAGTTGACTCGTCACGTGGTTGTAGACTAGGCAGGAACCGGAAATCACTTCTGATCGCCGAGCTGAGGCGCCCGAATGAGTTGGTTAGAGTTTTACCTAGGTTATTTATAACTATGACGAAATAGCAGCCTTGGTCAATGCGCATGAATGTCAGAGTTGGAAGTTTCATTGTAAATGTGATCAGATGTGTTACGCACTGCATTCCGTTTTATCTGATTGTAAAAAGTTTTCATGTATTGATTTAGTTCACTAATTTAGTTTTAAGTTTAAGTAGTTTTCAAAGTTGTCTTCCTGGGTGTTGAATTGTTGGATATCCTTCAATTATAATAAAATGACATTTTATTCGTTTCCAAAGACGGTTAAGTTATTATTATGTCCTTTGGACGAATCAAAAAGTTAAAAGTCGATAGTTTCATTTTAAATAAAATATCAATTAGAACCATTTTGATTTATCTATTCCTGACGAGGTTCTGTTAAGTATGTTTCCCAAACAAATCTATACATATCAAGTCAATTTTTTCCTTCTAAGCAGTTTTGTTTTTAATCACCTTTAAACCATGCAATACTATTAATATTAAACACACAAGCGAACGCCGACATACTTGGGATAACAAAACGACTAAGTGAGATTAAACTATGTCAGATAGTAGCAGATTTGTTTAAGTATTCTAAATTGAACCATCATAGTGTAAGCATTGTGAATTGGTAAATGCGTATAGTTCTTTCTATTCCGTTTTAACTTTTGACACTGATGGACAACAGCGAAAGCGCTAAGTAATGAGTTGAAATAATGTAGCAAATCATTTTATCATCTAAAAACTCATTCAAAACTATTATCGTTAAGCCAATCAAATGATTATAAAGTACGCTATAATATAAAATAATGTTCAAGACAATCATACAAGTCAGCACAATTTTAATGTTAACAAAGAAGATACCTTTGAGAAATAAACTTTCAAAGATGAGAACGTTTGGATGTTTTCTTCCCAAACACCGTCTTAACGTATCTTTAACTGTACCAAATTCCAAACGTTAGGCAGCAAATCATAAATAAAAGACGTTCAATTATTTGCACGAAGTTCATGAACAGTGGATTTAATTTAGTATTGGAAATATAAACGCACACTGATATTTCTCCGATAAAATTGACTCGAAGAGATTGATATTTTCAGCCAGAATATTTATACCTGTCAATATTGGGACAAGAGGTTGGTTTTGACACATTAATTAATCATTGACTAAATTTGCAGTCCCTTTCGTTCAGCTGTGAACGTCATTAATACTACTTATATCTTAAGATAACATATTTAAAGAAAAAAAAATGTTTCTGCTTACAAGGAATATTACAAAAATTTAACTTGAGGCTTACAAGAAGACATCATAAAGAAATTCGAATGACTTTTAATGGATTTTCAGTATGGTTACGTTTGATTTTAAGGACGTTGTCCTAAATTTTCCTTGCCAATTAAGAGAAAATGTTACAAATTGATTGTCTTAATTTCAAATCGTAACACCAGAGGGCAAGCATTAGTCTATTATTTTACAATAATTCTGTGATATTCATAAAAGTAGTGTTAATTTGGTTATATATAAAGAGATAAATAGTTAGCAATTCTACCATTTGCTTAACCGGCATAAATAAGCCTTTGCGTTGTCTTGAGCTGATCTTTGAAGCTTAATCCATTGAAGTTTACTCCTAGAGCTTCACTAGTTGCTGATGTATCAATATATTTTTTTATTATTGTGAATGTGCTATGGATATCACCATGATATCTTTAAAGGTAAATATATCATTACAAGCTGGTTAGAAAATAAGTTGATGCAGTATGTTTAAAAATCTTTTGATGCCCAGAGAGTAAGGATTTAATAACTAAATTAAAAATTCAATTTTATTTTATATTCTATGAAATGTGCCACTCTGAAACTTGGTAAAAGCAAAGAAACCCCTTTTCTACATGAGATAGATCTCAAAACATTTACATGCTCGTCCAGATATGATACAGTTTTAAGGCAAACAGCCTGATTATATATATATTGTGGTAGTATTTTTGTCGATACTATTAAACTTAAGTATATATTATAAATATAAAAATACAGTAATATATATTTGAACTTTGTAAAAGTACCAAATATAAAAACAGTTTGAGAAAATCAACTTTTAAACTTAAAATTTAATAATAGGCTATATACGACTGGAAATAAATATTAACAATTTATTCAAACCACGCAGCCCTACTATTTAACCGGGACATACCAATTAATACTCAAGAGTTAGGTTGAAAATCGAGTTTTAGACCTTTTATGCATAAATGAAAAAATATATTACAAATTCCTCATTCTACTCTTTGTATTGTTCAAATATGTAAACTAAAACAAAATTTTCAAATTGTGAACATTTACTTTACGTGGAAAAACTCATATTTTTATTTCTACGAAAGGAAACAAAAAACTTTGTTTCATGCGCTCCAAACCAATACAAATGGTGCAGCACACAATGGATCTCAAACTGCTTCCTACAATTGTTTACGCGCCCGGTGTTTAATAGGGCCAAAACAACCGCAAGGCGGATTTGTGTGCGGTAGAAAACAAGAACCACCTGGCCAATAGAAACAAAGCAACACTACGAATCGCTCATTCAATCTTCATTTCTTTGACGTGAACGGACCTTTGTTTTAAGGGAACTTTGAAATGTTTTTTTTTATTTGCAAATAAATGTGCATTGTGTGATATTTTTTATCTCGTTAGTGAAGTGGTGTAAGAAAATAACTTGTACATAGTTACTTCATGCTATGTACATTGTACATTCCTCTTAAATTCACTTACAAAATTATTGTTGAGATACAACCTTGGATATCAAAACAGAAACTGTATAGATAATATAGATAAAAAATTATGTCACTAGTCCAAACCTTATACTAACAAACTTAACATCTGATTTGGTCGTTTTTTGACAGTTCCGTTTAAATAAGAATTCAAACAAGTTTTCTTTTGGGCCAGTGATACAATTTGCTTATGTTTATGATCCATACAGTTTTCTGTTCTAATATTCTTTGATACAAATATTAGTTTTTATGAATACTGTATCTTATGATAAAAGTTATTGTAGTTCTTTGCACACTCATTGGCTTTCACATGCTTTCTAAGCAGTCTATTTTTTGAGACCTTTCCAATTATATGACTATTTGATTTTACGCTTAACAGTAGTGTGTTTAAAAAGCTTCTTAACCAGAAAGTGTTCAACTCGCACACTTTAAATCTTAACTTAGGGCGGTTTGTTCTTAATTTCATAACTTTAATCTGTTCGATAACATTTGTACTTACCTCAACTATCGAATGGTCCTTGACAATATGTAGCCATCACATGTCTGGAACAAAAATAAATACTTAGTAAAGTTATTCAACAGTTATTTTTTGCAAAGGCATACCTCATTAATATTATATTTTATAATTTTATACAATAAATACAATATACAATTTTAAAAGCAAATTATCGTATACTTTGTGAATTTGTCTCTTTTTGTTAAAGAGAGCCCCCCAGTATAAAGACAATACTATTGGCTTGCGAAACCTACATTTTTACTTTCTTGTGAATGTAATGTTTTCGTCTATAAATTTTCAAGTTCGAATTTGTATTGGAAATATCCGTTTCGGGTCCCTCTGAACAAGATAAGTGGTTTTCCAAGTGATATCTTCATGTGACGGCCCAAACGATTTTGATAACAATTTGTATGTTATAGTCCTTTTAAATCAAAACAAAATGATAACCCCCATTGTTGTTAAAACAAAGGTTCAAAAGTCATTGGAGTTTTTGTTATTTCACCCACAAAATACTATTAAGACTTTCAAAGATTGCCCATAAGGGATGTTGACCAGCTAGTTGGAGAAAGTATGTGAAGATTGCTGATGCCGTTTGTTTATTTTGTAAATAGGTGGACCTAAAACTTCAGGAAGTTCTATCCCCCAGTAACATTATTATCACGTCATTAGGTTATACAGTTTTGGTGTTTAACGGGATTTTAACCTCTGCTTTCTCGGTTGTCGCACATTTTAGCCATTGGGTAAACCGCACATGTGTGTGTACTATTTTGCATTTTTAGTACATCTAAAATTAAAATCCTACTTACAACATATAATTTTTTGTCCATGAAATAACCGTCACAGTAGAAAATTCATAAACAATATATTTTTAACATCTACATTGTGTTGAAGAGTACTCTTTTATCTCTCAAATAAAGAGCCAACAAATCAACTTCTTTCACCGCAGAAAACAAAAGCCTATTAGTCTCAAGTCTTTCATTCCTTTGTTTTGAAAAGTTCTTTCACATTTTCCACTCCGTAACATAAATTGGAATGAAAGAAGCTGATGGTTCTTGAAACTTGTTATTTATGCTTTAAAGTGTTTATTCTGCATCACTTTGCAGTTGAAAGTTTTATTTAAAAGACGGGTCGACTTCACAGTCTTTAGAATGGTTAATCTTATTCCATGTTTCAGTTCATAGTGCTATTAACTTCTGATACTGAAGTAGACATTCCATATTTATAGACCTGTTTTAATCAGATTTGACTGCAAGAAACGCAGGCAAACCAGTGACTTAAGCGTTCTTGTATAAATATAATTTTTTGTTTTAGTTTTTTTTTTTTTAAGTAAACGAGAGTGAGTTTGATTTGATTTTATTTGAGTACTTAAGAAAGCTTTAGTTTACGTTAAGCTACTCTTGATATTTCCATATAGTCTTTTCTTTAAACTGTTCTATATTTAGATTATTTCCGTTAATACCAAAGCTATATATGATAACACGCCCTATGATACACTCACCTGAATTTATATTTAGCTTTAAAACTTATGTTAGTATAAACCACTAAAACCATAAATATACTCTTAGGTTACGAGATCCTTCTTGATATAACGCATAAACATCACTTTACAAGACAAGCCTTAAGGTCGATTCACACACATCAGTTACGGCACGTCACAGGTCAGTCACATCAGTCACGTCACAGTCAACACAAATATTCTTTAATGGATTTTCTATTGCACTATCTACACTCATCCGGCGCAGGTCCGTCAGTTGCTTTGTAGCGTCCGTCAGTCAATTTCAGATTTCTTCTAACCGATATTTTTGGATTGTTCGGATGCCTGACGGACTTGTTTGAGGTTAGAAAATAGTGGTTTTGTTAAATGATTGTGTTTATATTTTAAGTACTGTTTGTAACAATCAACAAGATATACGATGAAAATTTGATGGAATATTGTGTTTTAATTAAAAATTCCTGACTTCAACATCACTATAAATATTTGTGACGGAAGACTGACTGAGACTAACTGATGGACAGTTGACTGAGGAATTGCGGATGCAACTGAGACTGAACTGTGACTGGACTGAGTGTGATATGACCATTATGTTAATTAGATGTAATTTTAAACAATACACGGTGTTGTACATCATGCAACGAAAAAGAGGACAGCACAAAACGTCTCCAAAGCATTACAAATGTGTCAGAGGAAATCTCTCGCCAGCCGATCGCAACAGCTTCAGTATAAAATATCTGTTACTCTCTGACAGGAAACACCAATCTCTTTGAGTCAGTGTCATATGAGATAAATATCAATATTTGTTTATATTTCCAGTAAAAATAAATTCTCTTTGAACGAATAAAGTAATACTCTATTTTTATCTCAAATGTTTTTTGTATTCTTTTGTATCATAGGTAGAAGTATAGAAGGTAATTTAAAAACTAATGCAATATTTCTAACACACTGAGTATTATGTGATTAAAACTGTAATGTGATAAAAACTGTCCAGGAAATATTGGGCAACAAAATATTATTTAATAATCATATTACATAGTAGCGCATTATATTAAATAGTAAAGTATTCTTTAACATAGTTAAGTATTCTTTTACATGGACCAGAAATATTTTGCATGGCCGCGCATTACATTGCAGTTAGTTAGGTCACACTGCGCTATTAAAAATAATGTTTTAAAATAAGTGTTGTCTGATTAAATCCCAAGATAACAATGTTATCAGTATATATTATGGCTCTCTTATATTTTAAATTAATTTAATACTAGTGTACCTGTTGCTCGAATTCGAGCAATTGGGAAGCATTACAGGCAACTCACAAAGATTATGGAAATACTCACGATCTACGCTACAGTTAGATATAATCAAAATCTTTTGTAAATATCTTATCTTTTCTCAAAAAGCTGATCTTGTTTTTTAGTGTTTCTACAAATTTTTCCCTCTCATAGCCGCATTAGGTTGTCCCGTAATTAGGTTGGAGGAGTATTTAACGATTATAAATGAAAAAAAAACATTATTTCTTTTCTTTTACTTGGTTGTGTTCTATGACTTTTTCTATGTATCCATTGTTAGCAAATCGATTATTATAATGATTGCTCAAGAAATGTAGCATATTGTTAATTCAGTTTTATTTATAGCCTATATCAAATTGTCCAGGATTTCTCGCTTTTTTTCCATTGTAATAATTTCACCAACCCAAGTTTCGTCTACAGATGCAATACGCCAAAGAACGACAAATTACCTACGTACAATCTCCAAGAAGTGGTAAAAAAAGGCAGAAACCAAGCCATACAATAGATATAAGTTAACTCCATAAGAAATAATTTTAAGAGTTACTGTGGTATTAGGATTTTCCACTGATTTGGTAATAGAACATTATATTGCAAAACATGACACGATGCAGAAGAAAATCCAATTTAAAATCAGAAAACCCCATTGCAAATAGGCTACTGTACTTCATTTTGACAAATTCAATAAATCACAATTTATATATTAACAGCTGTTTCATTAAAAAGTAGTGTATAATTATGCATATGGTCGTAATGTAAACAAATCTGAAGAGGCAACTTTAAAGGCTTCTGGGGCAGAGCCCCAAGGGAATTTACCTCGTTCCTCTTTTGATGGCTCATCTACAGACCAAGACCTTTCTTTAGATACCTCTACCAAGTTTCTACGCCCAGCCGTTCTCTCAAATTAGCTATGACAAAAACCCCATTTTCCTCCATAAGAATAACATGGGATAGGAATTTAAAGGCCACTGGGGCAGAGCCCCAAGGGAATTCACCAAGTTTCTCTTTTGATGGCTCATCTACAGACCAAGACCTTTCTTTAGACACCTCTATCGAGTTTCTACACCCAGCCGTTCTCTCAAAATAGCTATGACAAAGAAAAACAGTTTCAAATTAATATATAGATATTTGACCTCTTCTTTAATCCAAAATGCAAGAGAGCTGCAAATCTATGCCGGTTGTTTCATAAACGTTTACTAAACCATTATTAATTTAACGCTGTTTAAATAGATAGCACTTAAAATGGACTTTTGACTTGTAAACAGTAGTAGGTGATGAAAAAGGAATCCAATTATTAAATTTAGAGTACTTATAAAAAATAGCAATGTCATATAAGTATCTAAAATCTTAGTAGCAATAATTTTATTTGGTAGCCAAAAGTTAAAATCTTTAAGTTTTCCTTTAGATAAAAGTATAAAAACCGTTCTCCAACCAAGGTAAAAGAAAAACTATTATTATTTTATTATTGAGATTTGGATAAAATATTGTATAATGTAGCAGTTGTAGAGGAAAAGAAATCTCCTCCTTGTTGAGGACCCTTCGCTTAAGGCAAGAGTCTGAAATGTTGCATTTGTAATTCTATTTATCAAGCTTCCTTTAAGAGCACTTAGACTGCGCACTTTACATGCAGGGCTTCTCTAAGTGAAATTTATTTCAAATATTTATCCCTCGATCGGAAACTTTCGGAAGTGTAAAGCATTTGGAAATAAATTGGAAATACATCTTTTATAACAAGCGTTTTATAAACAAGGCAGGAAATTCGAACGGGAAGGATAGGCCTATCCATCGTATGTATTTAAATTGTGTAAACGTTTTTGTAATAGGTAAACACATCGTGTGCCTAGCTTCAATACATGGGAAAGTTTAACATTACCTGTAAAATACATTAGTGGGAGATGCTCAGTCTTTTGTTACTTACAACCATATTTCCTTTTTACTTTATATGGTCATTTCAACATACAGTAGTTGATAAAATAAAGCACATCCAAGCAATCGTCTATATGGCATAAATAATGCACATAATAATAATAAAACTATCGTGGACAATTTTATTTTTCAATCTCTTTCTTTACATACTGAATATACAAAATTAACCTGGTATACAGTATTATTTATTTACCATGGTTTAAACAGTCATATATTTCCCCTTAACTTAGTGGATACGAAATATACAACTCCTTATATGGTTTCAAAGAACATAAAAAGGCTTAAAATGTTTCAGGTTCAAGAACAAAAGGAAAAACCAACAATCACATTTTACGGTCGGCCCCGCAACAGCTTGGTTTACAATCCTGAAATTAAGAAAGCCGAAGTTGTATTTTCTTTCACAAGAAAATTCAGGTCTAAAAGTAAGGTTGTACATTTATCCTGTGGTCTCAATAAACCGTCAATTAGACACCCTCTTGTCGGGTTATGAATTAGCAGAAGCAGTTTTAAAATAAATTAATTCATGAGAGTAACATGGCAGCTTTGGAGGTCAGTAACTTAAGGAGGAGATTTTCTAACTAAAAATATGCATATATTTATTCTGTAGAATATTGGCTTTATACCTGCACAATTTAACCTAAAGTGGTCCAGTAGTTTTAACAAAATTGACCATGTATTTAGAAACATCTACACTCTCGTATTTGTAGTATTCGTAAGATAAGATATGGAGGGGGAGAAAGCTGGTCTAGTGGTTAGAGCACGCGACTGCGGTGTAAGAGGTCCCGGGTTCAAATACCGACCAATCACCGATGGGTTTTATCTAAGTGATAATGTCACAACCTCTAGGTCTAGCCTGAAGTATTGTGAAAAATAATTTCGGTCTCGTGCCTAACTTCCTAGGACAAAAAAGATATGATAAATGAAGACACGAAGTGTTAACGTATGATGGAGAAAGTGTTGCATTATATATTCAAGACAGTAATGAAAGGCCGCTTTGTCCTTTGTTGCTAAAAACCTGACTGGCTTTGTACTTTCATCTGGTTATTTGAACATAAGGGATAATTTTGAGTATGCACATTAAAAGTTTTCACGTGTAACAGGAGATTGGAGTTAAATAGAAGTGTCATATACTGTATAGCTAATTACTCTTTTATGTAAAGTTCAAACTTGCATGATTCATTAGTCGATTCGAAACCAAAGTGTTATACATAGCCCTTTTGAAAACTTATAGAAAGTAAACTATATGCATATATAACTATGTGAACATGACTATGGCATTACACTGTTGAAACTAGTCATCTAATATAATGAGTTTTAATTGGGTATTAAGTTTTCAATAATATATTTATATATATAAATATTATATCCAAACATTAAAACGTCTCGCTCTTATAAAATAATAACCAGGTTACCTTTTCGTAGAATATTTTATTTATAAATACAATTATTAAGGAGTGAATGAATGACTAAATGTCTTTCTAGCAAGTAAACAAATCCTTTTTAAGGTTCGTAAAACATTTAAACGTTATCGTAAAAAAAAACAATTATAACATTAAGTTAATAACTAATCAAAAAATGTTAATTTCAATAATAAAAACATGAAACGGAACTTTCTTAAGCCTTAAGCCATAAATACAAGGGGAACAACATTTTCCACCTTCTAATTTTGGAAAAGACTTGCTTGACATTGAACCACATTACTAATAAAACATTCAAATCTCAACATCAACAAAGATATACAATTAAACTACTTTAAAATAGTATTATACACAATGTAATTTTCGTTTGGAAATAAGAAGGGGTAAATTTAACTCACATTTTGCACTTTACTTTTATTAAACCCTTATACCCACCCTATACCTTACATATGTAATATATATGTTCTTCACTTGATATCTTCTGTTCAAATAATGTGATTAAACTATAAAGGCAGTCAGGTTGTAAGTAACAAAGGGTATAACATCCTTTCATTAATGCCTTTCACAGGTATTGTAAAACTTCCCCAGGATGAGGATGTGTTAATGCTGGGCTGCAACACCTACATATTCTCTAAACAAATTTATTTTTAACTTAGTACTACCTATACAGAAATTACTGACCAACGCTAATAAATGTTTCCCTTATATATTAATCTGACAAAAAAACCTTAAATTTGATTTAAACAGAATATGCAATTTCTATCAAAATGTTCTTCAAATTCTCCAGGTTTTCAAATGGAGTAATAAACATTATTGCAAAACAAACAATTTAGAAAAGACCTGCATTTGCACAATCTGAGTGCTTCAAATGGAGCTAAATAAATAGAATTACATAGACGACATCTTAAACTGCAGCTTGAAGCGACAGAATCGCAGAATGGAAAATATACTATTACTGCCATATTGTCACGTTTTATTATTAGAAAATAAGCTTATGTTTTTTATTACAGGTTTTTATTTCAAACTCAATAAAATTGTGTTTCTTTTTAGATATTTGTAGAATTTTAATATTAAACAGTATACATGAGATGTTATATAATGATTAACTGCTAAATAATACTGCAGGAAAATTAATATTTATTATTGTTATTTATTATTATTAGTATTTATTATAATTTATAATAATAATCATAATTAATTATTATTTTTAATAATCAGAATTTATAATATAATATTATTTGTCATAATACTAAAATATTATTATAAGTATTATAGACTGGGACCGTGGAGTCGTCCTGTAATCCAGCTATTTGGAGGATTCAAATTGTGGATATCCCTGGTGTGGATTAACGTCCGCACTAGTGAGTACTACGACGATACTACTACTACAGTACTATCCAGATACTTAAACCAATTCGTAAACTACAAGCATTGACTATTGACAAGTTTAAAATGTGGTTCGGATTCCAATGTAAACTCTAGGTCCCTTAGTTGCCATTGGCTGTATTCAGTCCTGTCTAAGGAACATGTTGGCCTTAGTCAGTAAAGACTAAAAGGTCGCTCCACTCATCCTACACTCATCTCCATTCATACTTGGCTTAAAATACCTACCTTCGTATGGTCGCCATTCCAATTAAAAATATTAAAGTATTATTTACTGATACTTTAAAACAAAATAGCAAATCGGCCAATCTAATGAAACGCACATGCACAACCTTTTAAAATCATATGGCAAAACATGTACACGGGATATACATTTAAATCGGAATGAACAGCCTCCAAACAGTTACTGTATATTTGATGAATGTGTCAAAGCAATACTCTTGCCCAGTGATCGTGACAGCTACAGTATAAATATCTGCTGCTCTTTGACTGGAAATGTCAATCACTATGTAGATTTTTGATAAGAGAAATATCAATGGCTGGCTTTTGTTTGGAATTTCATAAACACTGTACCGTTGAAGTCAAACTCAAAATAAAATATTTTTTGATTGACAGGATATAGGCGAATTATTTATTGATTCGTTAGGAGAAAGAACACTATCAAAATCTTCTGCTGTAATTGGTAATATTTTGGTTGTTTATGTTTAATATAGTGGTAGGAAATATTATTCTGAATATCCATAAGTTTTCACCCTCAGTACCAATTTAGGAGATTAATAACACATTTAGTTTGCATAAACGAATTTCTTTACCATCCAAAGATTGGTTGATTCGAATTTAATATCTTGTAGTATAAGCGCTCACTTAGTTTGAAAAATAAATTATAACAATGGATATAATATTCGTTACAAGTTAGATTTTAAGATATTTCTAACACATTTTTTAACCATTTAAAGCTAGCTACAAAAATGTATCGGGAATAATTCAACAGAATTTCCCTATGTATCAGGTGTATTTCTCGGGGGTATCTTTGTTGTTGACAGCTCATATGTATGCAGATGAGCCGTCTTATATGATTGTCTTGAGCTTATGATGAGAATATGATGTACGTTTCGATACGGATATAATCCCCTTATACACAATATGGATCTGGTTGTAGTGGATTTACTCTACGGAAAAGCAGCTAAATCGGTAGTTCACTTGTTAGGTGAATCTGCGAGAAACTTTGTGTATTGGTTTATAGTTATTAAAAGCAATCATTTAAGAAGAAATTTAATTATTTAAAAGTTATTATAAAATGTATTGATGTGCTTTAGAAATTCAAACAAATCCAACAACCAGAAATAGTTAAATTTGTACACATTTAGCTGTTTTTTCTTTAACTTTTACGATTTAACATACAATTTTGTGTATTTCATGATTAAGTTCACACATGAATTGGTTGTCAAATTACTACAATTTAGTTAGCTAACTGACTTTAACATTTTACTTCAGCATTAAAAATAATTAACTTAGTTTGCTGTATTTTGTAGGCTAGTAATACAGTATTTTAGTATATAATTCATTTTCTACATTTTACTGTCCCTGATTATTTATTTTTTTTGTCCTAAGACGCTAGGCACGAACCAGGAATTGTTTTTCACTTTACTTCAGGCTAAACCTAGGGGTTGCGGCATTATCACTTAGATAAAATTTATTGGTGACTTGGCGGAATGTGAACCCGGGACGTAAGGAACTGAAGTCCCGCGCTCTAGCCACTACACTAGCTCGCTCACCCACCAGTTAGTCGTTATAGCAAGTGTGTTTAAAACTAACATTTAACATTATTTGGATGTATTCTAGTTAGTATTTAGATGTATTAGTAAATTCTAAGGGGGAAAAAAATACCGTCAACAAATATATTACTACAACTATTTTGGGTAACTGGAGGTGCACTGATAAAAGCGCACTTTATATAAGGTTTGCTTAACCTTTCCATTAGTTCACAACCACTAGCCTATATGATTTGTTTTTTACGATACAAAGTTCAATGCTTAGGTGATGTGTGAACCAAACCGAACCCAACCCATCATAAAATAAACTAATTCTAAACAGAATTCGTAGATTATATTTACCTTTCCGTCTGAATAACTCATACTACCATGCGTTTTTCAGGTTAACTAGCAGAAAAGTCTGGTTTTCAAATATAATATAATAAAAACAATTATCTCGTCACAGCTCTGAAGTTTCCGTATATTACGGCCGTTTCGGCATCAAAATTCCATTCTCAGATATCTATATCTACCAGATTTGGCGTCGTCAAACTTTACACACACACACACGAAACACGATAAAAACATTTAAAACATATAAAACAAGAGAAAGCCGTAATATACGGAAACTTCGGAGCTGTGACGAGTTATTGAATTGTTATATTATAATCATCAATCCAGCTCAGGGGCTAAATCATGTATATTTTCAAATATGCAGTTATTATAAAAGATGCATGATATAAAACAGATAATTAATAATCAATATACAGCACACAATGGTTTTGTATAATCAATGAATATTACAATAACACAACCGTTTATAATGAGAACTTCCCAAAAACACATTGCGTTGGACAAATAATGTGATAAAACGACGGAAAAAGTATTACATTCCATTTTGAGAATCTGTCGCTTTAGGCTACAATCTGAAATGTCTCTGTAATTCTGTTTATCAAGCTCCCTTTTAAGAGCACTTAACTGTGTGTTTTCCATGCATGCTCCTGTATGTACAATTTTCTATTCTATGTATAATTGTACGATTAAATACAACAAACAGTTGTTTTACAATTAGAGTCTTAATTTGGTCTAGTTCTGTCTTGTGGATTTGACATTTTATTATTCAAGCAAATATTTATAGTACGCTGTTTTGGTTCATGTTTGTACACGATTAAACAAGTTTTTACACAATACTTGCCAAGGATATACATTTATGAACACACAATGCCTATTAAAAATAATTTACTTAGACATAAAACGAAGGGTAAGCTACAGCACAAACAAGTGTAATACACGGAATTTCATAACCGCTATTTCAATTAAACATCCATGACTTCATGTTTACTGCTGAAGAAATTTGAAACGAATCCTAATTATTTGCAACATATTTTAGGCGAGATCTTATTTTTACTATTAGTTTAAATACACCTGATATATCAAACCTGCAGACTAAGTGAATTTATATTTGTTCAATTGGATTTTTTCTAAAGAATTTATGTAAACAGAAGTCAGAATTATTCCCTATTTAGATTATATGTAGTAGGATTTAATGAGTACGTAGGTTCGCTGCTTCAGAGAAGGAAGCGTTTTTATTTATAAAATATAAATATAATTAATTTATAAATATATTTGTTAAATTTGGTAAAAATGTATACTTCTACAATCAGACTACATACAACAGTTTTCTTTTCCTCAATACTTTTGAAACTATACAAATTTTTATTGTTTACTTTTATATTTTCTCCGTAACCATTAATTGTATAACAAAGGTTTTTATTTTTTTTAGCTCTTCAAGTTGGTTGTAAGCGTTAAAAAAATAAAAAAAAGATTTTTTTAATGACAGTGTACAACAAAATAGTACTTTAAATTCAATCACATTGACACTCATTTTAAAAGGAAAGTTCCATACCAAATAATAGTATAAAAATAAAACTAAAATAACAAATATGGTACAAAAATAGTGCGAAATCAGGACTGTACGAAATCTTATATTGCTATTGCCCCGGGGAAATAAGCGATTCAGATATTGAGATCCAAACCGACACAGTATCCTTTATGCAGAGCTAGTAAGACCTGTATGTGGTTAATGTATAAAAATACATTAACCACATACAAATTGTTTAGCTAAAAAGCTAAACAATTTGCAAAAAAATGAGCCCTGTAAAAAAACAAAATAAAATATAATTATGGGGGTTAGAATATTCTACAAAATTTAGTGTATTCATTGTGAACACATTAAAATTATGATTAAGCTTGGGGAAGGTTGACATGCCCATATTTGTTTTATGATTAAAAGTTATGACCACGTTAAAATTCATACACGTCAGTAAAAATCACTCAGTTTTTTTTTCATAATGAATATGGAATCTCGCTGTAAAACAAGCTGAAATAACCAATTTGTTTCTTTAATTACTTTACGTAAAAAAAACATAGTTTTCCCTCTAAAATAAAATAAATGAAAGTGTAAAGCAGTGTATTGATTCAAGAACAACGGGAAAATATGCATTCACACTTTTGCAGCCGGCCAAACACGACACTTATTAGGTTTTCACTTTTGAAATGAGAAAAGCCGAAAATTTACCTCCTTTCAGAGTAGAAAATACAAATGACTTAGTTGAAACATTTTTCCTTGTGTTTTATCGAAAATTTTATCTTTTGATGATTGTTTGATTGATTTCGTACTTTTTCATTTTTCAAAACATTTAATCTACAGTCCTAATGTTATAGGCATACAAATCGGACTTTGACGAATTTTGTATACTCAAATAAGACTACTTACAGTTGCAATATAGAAGTTAAGTTGTTGGATAAAAATCAATTAACGAAGTAAAAACTGATAATTACTAAAAGTAATAACTTTTCTACAATGAAAGAAGATGTTTTCTTATTTCCATTACAGTTTACCTAATTCACATTTTCTCTCATGTCTGGAGGGGTAGAAGCAGAGGCTAATACCTTCAGACGGTTGCCAAGTCGGTGTAACTTAAGTGTGTTAGCTTCTAAAGCATAGATTCAACTCTCAGGGCTGTCCTTTACACATAGTCCTTTATGTATACTTATTACTACTAGTGTTATGTACACAGACAAAAAATAATTAAAATTGCTATTTTGTGGACTTTTTATTCATTACACGTGAAACTATTATTTTAATGTAAATAAGTACACAGAGTTAAAGTAATTAAGTTTTACAACACAAGATAAATAAGGGGAAAAAATGATTTTTAGGTTGAATTGATTAGGTATGCAATATTTAAGGTACTTACGCGGGTATTAATGCAGAGATATTAAATTTAATTGGTAATGTGTAGGAATAACATACGAGTATAATATACCTATATCTATTATCTTACTAATATTATAAATCTGAAAGTTTGTGAGTTTGTGTGTATGTTTGTGTGTGTGTTGCTCAATCACGCATAAACTACTGGACGGATTGGGCTGAAATTTGGCATGATGATAGCTCACATTCCCGATTAACATTAAAGCATATTCTTATCTCAAAAACCCTTTCGGGCTCCGCCCCAGTGGCTCTGTAGTTCCCTATGTTAATCTTATGATTTTTCATATTTAAAAGAAATTAATGAATCTTAACAGCTGTTTCAATTAAACAAATTGGTTCTGTTCTATGATATTCAATACCATAAAAGTTAAAAGGATTACCAACAGGGTGCAGCACTATTAATTTTTTTTAAATATATGACAACAGTTAATTTCCAACCAAAAGGTGAGTGAGCGTAGCGAACGAACTTCAACCTGGAGGCGAGTTAGCGTAGCGAACGAGCTAACCTGAAGGCAAGTGAGCGCAGCGAACGAGCTCCAACCTAAAGGTGAGTGAGCGTAGCGAACGAACTTCAACCAGGACGTGAATGAGCCATGCGAATACTTATGAAGTTAAACGGGGCGAAGCCCGCGG
The DNA here is from genome assembly GCF_028750875.1 of Macrosteles quadrilineatus. Taxonomy (NCBI): domain Eukaryota; kingdom Metazoa; phylum Arthropoda; class Insecta; order Hemiptera; family Cicadellidae; genus Macrosteles; species Macrosteles quadrilineatus. The sequence continues at coordinate 35,585,725 of NW_026542597.1, read as the reverse complement.
GTACAGCTAGTTTGTATATAAAATAATTTTATATGCAAAAAATGGAGAAATCTCTCAAATGTTCCATGGAATTTAAAATGTATTAAACCGGAATATATTTAAGTACATGTTTTTATTACAAACATAGTTATGTCTGGAAATAAATAAATGATTTGAAATTGTTTCTTGGTTGAATAAATGTGTATAAAAATGGGAATAACAAATCAGTTGTTTGTACAACATTGTTGTTGTTGACGTTTTCAGTTACTCAAATTGAATTTTAATCTAAAATAATGTTTCTGATCAAGAGAAAGAAAATTGTATTGTTAAATAGATTAAAAACAACTATTTTACTTCAACGGACTTTTAGAATATTATTAAAAAAATGCAAGTATGTGACGTTAAAAGTTATAAAAAAAGAAGAAAAGGTTTCTTGGTATAATACATTTGTTTTCTCTGTGAAGTAAACCCTATATTAATTAAGTCAATTTCTACTACGATATCCAAAGTCAATGGTAACACTAAACACTCGTGGTCAGGTATTGTTGTAATACAAACGAAGGTTCTGAGGCGTTATAACCCAGCATTAACACATGACAGGGAAAGTTTCGCATTACCTGCGAAAGACACTAATGAAAGTCTGCTTTGTCCTTTGTCACTTAAAACCGACTGCCTTTGTACTTTCATCTGGTTATTTGAACAAAAGGGGTTGTGTAAAAGGTATTTGTTACTATAATAACACACATCGATAATTTCTCTCAGTTGATTTAAGAATGACGTAAGGGTATGGTGGATATTTTGTATTGATTACGTTCATTTAAATTCCGATTGAATGTTGTTTAATAAATTACGAGTATCAATAATTAAGTATTTATGCAAGTATAAACACTATTTATACAAATAATAAGCAAAATATATGTCGAAAGTAACTAGTAGTATTAAAGCTATGAACAAAAGCTTTAGACATACACTTTGAATAAAGTGGTATAATTATTGGTTATTTACTAGATAACTTTATTATCGTGTAAAAAAACTAACATGTAGTATATTACATAAATACTCTGCGTGACTTTTAGAGGATTAAGAGACAGTTCCTCTGTACAGAGAAAGTTCCCTTATACAGAGAAAGTTCCCTTATACAGAGAAAGTTCCCTTATTCGGAGAAAGTTCCCTTATACAGCGATCTTATACAGAGAAAGTTTCCTTATACAGAGAAAGTTCCCTTATACAGAGAAAGTTCCCTTATTCGGAGAAAGTTCACTTATACAGAGAAAGTTCTCTGATACAGAGAAAGTTCTCTTGTAAAGAGAAAGTTCTCTTGTACAGAGAAAGTTCTCTTATACAGAGAAATCTATCTTATACAGATGAAGTTCTCTTATACAGAGAAAGTTCTCTTATACAGAGAAAGTTCTCTTATACAGAGAAAGTTCTCTTGTACAGAGAAAGTTCTCTTGTACAGAGAAAGTTCTCTTGTACAGAGAAAGTTCTCTTGTACAGAGAAAGTTCTCTTGTACAGAGAAAGTTCTCTTGTACAGAGAAAGTTCTCTTGTACAGAGAAAGTTCTCTTGTACAGAGAAAGTTCTCTTGTACAGAGAAAGTTCTCTTGTACAGAGAAAGTTCGCTTGTACAGAGAAAGTTCTCTTGTACAGAGAAAGTTCTCTTGTACAGAGAAAGTTCTCTTGTACAGAGAAAGTTCTCTTGTACAGAGAAAGTTCTCTTGTACAGAGAAAGTTCTCTTATAAAGAGAAAGTTATCTTATACAGATAAAGTTCCCTTACATAGAGAAAGTTATCTTATACAGAGAAAGTTACCTTATACAGAGAAAATTCCCTTATACAGAGAAAGTTCTTTTATATCTTAAAGTCATTGGAATTTTGTAAAACTTGATCCAGCACCTTCGAGGTACAGAAGCTTCGAGCTATAAAAACTTAACCAACCGCAGAGCTTTTTTACTTTAACCCTGTACAATTAAAGTCAATTGTAAAAAAACTAAATGAGTTTTTATTTCTATAAACAAAATCAGCCTAAAAAGGATTAATGTGGTGGTGTACAAGGGTCGATATGTAGGGTAAACGGTGTACATGTAACAATATACCGAGGGAAGCATTATACGCTAAACGACACACGAGAAGTGGCGAGAAGATTGGGTTATTGGAAAACCGTGCTGGGAACGATGTGCTCGGCTACGGTATAACATCAGAGAAATAATGGTCGGAGTGTCCTGCACTATCAAATAGGTACAAAAAAAACATGAAATGATTATTTGAGCTTTCCATTGAGTGTTGATTGAAGAGCAGTTAAATTGGTGAAAGGATTATTTTAAATGTTCACATACATAATATAAGCGCGATTGCAAAGTGTATTTTGTTTTAGGACGTTTTGTGCAAAAACAAAAGCTAGTGCACACGTATTATTTAAGAAAAAAAATAGAAAGTGCAAATAGTAACATTTATATGTTAAGTGAGATATGTTAGAGTTCTAGGTCGATCCAAATTAGTATAAGTTAACTTAAAGTTCATTCTGTTACCATAACTCATTTGGATTATTATCTTGAACTAAGCACACTTGAATTAATTCATAAATTAAATTTATTTGCAGCCAGTTTAAGGAAAAAAATGAACTTAAATCAAGTGAGAGACCAACAGAGTGTAAAATAACAAATAATGTTGCCGTTTCTTTTGCCTGTTGAAATCTTGGACTCATAATATAGGCAAATCATTATAAGCTATTGTCTATTGGTTTGTACCCATTGACTTTTATAGTATGGCAAATTCAAATGGAAAATTGAATTTCAACAGTATTATCAATAGTCCCATCTATAAAAAACTTTGCTCAATTTAATCAAACATTGCATAATTTGCATAATTTTGCGTACTTGTATTTTGTACATTTGACTTTAGTCGCTAAACTATAAAAATAATAATTTAAGTAGAAAAAAATACATTTCTGACAAATAAACGTAAACACTAATTCGATTGTGGACAGTTCTTTTGTATCTTTAGTATCTTAAACAGATTACAGCTACATTACGTGTCTTGCAGTACAACCGAATGTAATATTACAACAGTGGTTCCAGGGGAGGTAAATTGGGACAAGTACAAAGCAAGGAGCTTTTGGTAACAAAAGCTAAGTTAACCTTTCATTACGACCCTTCAAAAGCAGAAGTAAATGTTGCCTCTTAGGTCTGATTGTACATTTACAGAATATTAACTTGTTACATCTTCGTTTTGTAAAATATATTTGTAAAAATACACAGGGTATTTATATTTTTGAAGCACTGTGGTGTTTTATATACCTTTACAAATTTTGTATTGAAATATTTTTTTTGTCAATATGCAGGGTGTTCAAAAAAGGTGGAAATATTTTACCTAGTGATTCCTTGGGTCAAAATAAAGAGAAAATCAAGAATACATTTGTTTCCAAAATTACTTCGTTAACCAGATATCCGCCATTTATTTTTTTACATAAATATTTTTATCTTTTAATATTTTAAACCAATATTTATGAAACTTGGTATGTATAGGTAAAAGAGACCCGTTTTAGAAAAAAAATCATCTTGATTCAACCCAAGATTTCAAAATGGCGCAAATTTAAAAATCTTAACTTAAATTACTCAAAATGGCTGATAAAAAAAAAATTAAGTACACTTTTAATTAGAATTTTTAAATATCTATCAAACGCAAGTTCATAAAGATAGAATAAGAAACAGCTGAAATATTACGATTTTTAGTTGTAAAATGGGGTAAACCTGACTAGCTACTTCCTTATTCTACCCTAGTTTTTATTTTTAAATGGCCGCCATTTTAAAGTTTTAGTTTGAATCAAAATTATTTTTTCCCTTACACGGGTCTCTTCTACCTTAATATACATACTAAGTTTCATAAATGTCGGTTGAAAATATTAAAAGTTAAAAATGTTTATGTAAATAATACAAAATGTCGGATATCTGGTTAACGAAGCGATTTTGGAAAACACGCTATTCTTTAATCTTATCTTTATTTCGTCTCAAGGAACCAAGAGGTAAAATATATCCCCACCGAACACCCTGTAATTTTCTGATAGTCGTATTAATAGTTTCAAATTATAATTTACGTAGATACTTAATTATAACCTATTCTACTTATAATTTAGATCATTTGTACTTATTATAATTTACCACACTAAGTGCATTGCTGCAAATTTTTAGACCAAGGGATGTAGCATAAAAATGTGTGAAATACACTGCACACTGTATGAACCTTAACGACTTTCCCGTGTTTTCCAGGACGATCAACATGTAACTTAGGATCTTAAGAATCGCGAAGTATGTAGCGTTCGATTTGTGTTCAGTCTTGATACGTGGCTCTTGGAGAACCTTTTTAGTGCGGTAAATACATCACGTGGTCTTCACATCATCCGTCATGTAAACCAAAACCGGCAGTAGAGTGGTAGAAAAGACTATTAATTCAGTCAATAAATAGGCTACAAAACAACCAAACTACAGTAGAGAGAGGTGGGAGCGTAAAGAGATTTAAACTTTACGCCATTGTTATTCGCTTCTTATGACACCTGGGGGACACTGCGTTCTCTTGCAGTACATGATCTGTAAGGTCACTTAAATCAACCAAATTCTATTTGTTTTTTAATAACACTGTACTATCAAAGTTGTATTTATCGAATTAAATGAAAACATTTTATAGGATGAGCATTTTACAGCCCATTTATGTATCCCAGTTCAATTATTTTACAAGATATTGTTTTACTCCCTACATCGTGCTTTACTAAATTAAAGTTTTTCCAGTCTGCAAATTTTAGAAAGATGTATTAAGGCACAACTAGCATATAATCCACTCTGAAGTTATTTCATGGTTGGTAAAACAAAGATTTTAAATGAACTTTGTGTTCAGATAATTCCTGTTTAATCCGTTTATAAGTTGGAACTAACTATATAAAGACCAATAAAAATTTGTTACTGGCATTTTGAAATAATGAATATGACGTTTAAGTATTTCTAAATATACTCATTAAACTATATTTTTTTTTGTAGTGATCACTAATAATTATGATGTAGTATCTTTGCACCTTCTTTCTGCGTTTCGCTACATTTCACTGAACTAAAAGCCTGAAAGAAGGTTTAACTCTAACTATTTTTTCCTAACAATCCTCCATTTTGTGCAGGTTGGTCTCTCTGACACTGTCAGGTACAAAATCAATCAGGGAAGCTTAGTTCGACCAAGCTACAATCTTTCCATCCCTGTTCAAAGTGGAAGAGGTCATATTTGATAAAATTGCACTATACGTCCTTATAATTATCGTTAGCTAGAAATATCTTAATAAGTTACAATGGACATTGCAGAGCATTATGGCCAGAGAATGTCATCTCTAATTTAAAACCCGGTTTATAATTCAATTATTTTAATTTCATAATTTTTGGTTATACAGTGTTACTGTATACGCTTTGTGGTGGATTTGACAAATATTTATCACCAATTTTAGCGATTTAATTTCAGGGGCTACAATTGAATTTCTAGGAAGATTGTTAAAACTTGTGGGTTTTCGGGAATCAAACTAACGCTAATTTTATTCAACAAATTCAGCCTTTCAGCCAAAACCTGATCCACCACACTTACAACACTGGTCAACCAACATTCCAATATTGTTGTTCTATATCTTGGCTTATAGGTTACAGCTCGTATCAAAGATAGCTTTCAGTTATTCCATTTGTTATCTTACCTAGATAGGTAGGTACAGTGGAAGTGTAGTGAAACAATTTTACAGTCTATGGAGCTGGAAGCGTGGTGGGTAAAAAATAAACTAAGTCACGAAAAAGATGGAAAAAATGACCGTGGACCGTGTATACGAAGAGTTGATCCTATTGTAAAAGTTGAATGTTTTGATGAGTGTTTTCGTCAACAACCTCACCCTAAACTTATTATTGTATATTGGTAATATTTCAAACCAATCAGAATCCAAGTGTTAACCGAATATTCAATAGCTTGATGATGTGGTATAAATTAATTTCGTGTTATTGAATAATGACTGTTTAATATTGTTCACTGATTGAGGCTCCAGCAAACATTCAAGTTGGTAAACCAAATATTAACAGTGCAGTGACGTGGTTCGGCTAATTTACCCGTTCTAGCATTATTGCGTAGCTATGGTGAATTAATGATAGAATTCTTTCAAAACCTTTTACTATAATAACGAGAACCTTTGCTTGGACCAAAAGAATATTTAACAGGACTAGGTTCTTATTTCCATTAAATTGCTTGAGGTAGGTAGTTTGTATACACAATTCACCTGAATCATAACATAATGCACATAAGTTCCGTAGCGAACGAAACAGCAATGATTTTTCATAATTCTACTTCTTACAAGTGTGAGCCTTCGCATCACTTCCATTGGGTTTGTAAAAATAAATCAGGTAGGCTACTATATTGTACTGTGTCCGTCCATACTATATGAAATAACATATGGTGAAAAAATGTATACCTTAGAACGGTTATTTATTGCTCTGATAACAAAAACCCCCTTTAAGGCAAAGTAGGACAAACTATCTATTACATCTACTATCTATTACTATCTATTACATCTCTAACCTTGAAATCTGGTTCTTTAAAGTTTTAATATGTGAACACCTTGTGTCTATTACGGGTAACAGCTAGTTAAAATGTAATTAAAAATGATGCAGGACAGAGGAAAAAATGTTAAGATACTGTATGAAAAAAACATAATAATTGAGGCCGCAAATAAAAAAGTAATAAAACCATAAAAAGGCTTTGAGAACTTAGTATAACCTTTCGTACACTTTGAAATCTATGTTGAGGCTAGAAAACAACGAAAAATTAATAATAAGGTTACACAATTAACAGTTGAGTTAGGATTATACATATCTAAAGTTGTTTATATTTTCTGTTTGTCAGGTGACTGCGATGCGCTAATTAAATGTTTTCCTCCTAAGTTATTTTGGTACTTTCCTGTTAAAGGGAACATTCATTATTATCGATGATTTCTTTCCGATACATCGATATTCTATTTTTGATCCGATAATGAACGAGATGTCAGCTGACAACTACGATAAGTAAATATTGTTCAGTATCAACAAACAATTTAAAAATATTATCAAATATTATATTGAAATGAAAATGTTCTAAACTAACCTTACCTAACCAACCAAACTTGCTGTAAAATTTCCAAATTCCGTTTCATATTACTCACATGCCTTTTCTGTTATCAAACGAAATTTTGAAATGAGACAGCAAACCCAGCACGTTTGGTTGGTTATGTTAGGTTAGTTTAGAACAGTTTTACTTAATTTATGTTTTGCCTAAACAAGATCAGTTGTCAATTTGTAATTTAAATGTGTTTGAAAATATTAAAACAGAAGGTATGGATCGTAAAGGAAAACAAAAATATCGATATATCGAAAGGAATCAGATTGATAATAATGAATGTTCCCTTTAACAGGAAAGTACCGTTATGTTTTATATTTCAAAGTTCGATCTTTAACTTTTATTTTGTGGTATTTTTTACACTGGTATTTACATAAAAAGAGTGTAAGCATTTGTTAAACCTATTCAAATAGTTTAACAAATTAAAAGTAGTAATCAGCCATTAGTAGTCAAGTGGTAAACACTCTTTACACATACCTGATTGAGAAACGCAGTAAGATTTACTCAAGATCTATGGATTTTTAGCAATTTATGGCAGAATGTCAATGTTTGATAATGGTTGTGTGATATTTGGACATAAGGATGTAGGAAATAGGTGCATAGGTCTACCGATGTTTGTTTAATCCGAATGCTAACTTTGCCAATCCCTGCACAAACGAGCAGTCTCCCTGCAGCCTGCAAATATGAAGCTAGTTTAACATAAAATATAATTTGCTGCATTTTCCTTAAACGGGGTTAGTTACTTTGAAACAAAAAGGAAAGCAAAAATAATGAAGCACATTTTCTAGTTTCTTTCACATAACAATGTTTTTTTGAAATCCAAACAATCCTGAGCTTTATTTAACGTCAGTAAATAATATTGACGTTAAAATTCCGATCAATCCTCCGTCGGACTTGTTGTGCATTGTTCTCTAAAACCATTTATCCACACATTTGATCCAGCTCACCGGTTTGGTTTTACAGTGATGTTAACCGTTTTTATCTCAACTTCAAATCTGCGTTTGCTGAAATGCATATCGAGAGGGCTCTCCTCCGTAAATTAACGTTACTGATAACTAGCTTTTACAAAATGTCTTTATATTCTGTGTTCTTTTTAACTAATCTATTTTAAATTGGCCCAATGGAAAATATTTTCAAAAAGATTAGGCTTCCAAAATATGAAATGTGAATCTATCAACGTTTTAAAACTGCTAGTGTATGGAAAAAAGTTCTCATTGATTTTTGGAAGTTCGTCTATTTTGTATTATTGGGAAAACTAGTTTTATAAAAAAAGGATATTTTTTAGACCCTCTAGGAAGCAAACCTTAGTCCTCATCAAAACAGTATTGTTTTCAATCCTTAACATGAACCTATAGTGTTAAAGCTTTTAATTGTATTTAATTCCAAAAACAAGCAAATTACGACAGCTTATTTTATTCTCTATAAAATATCAAGAATATAAAATATACAGATTTTTTTTTAGAATTATCGCATTAACCATTGGACGTCAAAAACGCTTTAAAGTAGGCTACTAAATTATTTCGTTTTTCAAACTCTACAAAGTGGTTCAGGACAAAATTTCAAAGTATTATGCTCTGAGGGTAAAAATAAGAAACCCCATCTTTTATCCCAAAACCCAAGCTTCTATTATATCGGTACGGCTGGTTCGTCTACTTGTATAAATGAGCGTAGGTTTATATATTTGTACCAAAAGATTTTGAGGATTTTCACGTGATTATAATTTTAATTATTCAAATATGTACGAATTTGAAAGAATGTTTTTTTTTTTTTGTCTCTGAGGTCATCAAAACTAAAAATCTAAGTGGTGCTGGGTCCATGATACCTACGGGAATTGTTTATTCCCTTTTTGGGAAATTCAATTAAGAAGACAAATTTACTCTAATTCTTTTATTTTAATAGTTTCTAGGATACAATTAGACCTTAAGATAAACCATAAAATAATAATATCATTTTCATAAGTTTGCATTTTCATACTCAAAATACGTCTTAATGTTCAAAATGGCAAAAACTCAAATTAGAGATAGTTTGTGATATGTTTTAAGTTACGAAGTATTAGATACATATGTAAGATAACACAAAGACAACATAACACACTATAATCTTGTGACCGTTGTTATCACTAAGCACTGGCCAAAGGTAAGGTTTTGAGTAACAAAGCATAAGTCAACCTTTCATTAAGACCCTTCATAGCCAGGACTCAACTTCGCCTCTGTAGTTAGTAATGTCCTGTCTGGATGGTATTTTAGCTGTTATCTTCTCTTGTCACTTTAAAGGATGATTTAAATTACTTAGCTCGAAAAAAATTGATATAAGAAAATGGTTATTCAACTATTTGGAGACAATTGTTGTTATTGATAAGTTGAATGTAGATCTATCAATATTATCATGATAAAATATATAATTTATAGTCTAAAGTCTACAAAAGAACTTAAGTATATAACAATTGTTAAATGTTAATTTACATATCTTGAATTGTCAAGTAGAATCCTTCAATGCAAAGAAGGGAGATTTGCTAGGAAACAGGGTAGAGACCAACAAAATAATTTTTGTCTTGAATGAAAAGGGTCAATCATAATTTAGTTCATCTTCAATCTATTTATCACTTAGGCCTACTATTTACATAATCATGGAATAATTTAGTGAGTCGTATTAAAATGCTTGGCCAACTCTAGTAATTTAAGACTTTTATAAAAGTTATATTTGAAATGGTGGATTTTTTAAAGTTTTAGCATGATAAATAGGTGTTGTCAATTTCTGTCAGTAGATGAATGATGAATTCATGCTTATGAATGATTAATAATACAATATCTTTGTATGCCTAAACTGAACGTACAACAATTAACTCATGTTAAGATCAAAAGTTGTTTATATGTTTTGTTGTTATATTCCAGTGACACTATAGTGTGTTAACATAAACTAATTGTTTTCTCCCTGAAAGATTTTCTCACCGAAGCTTAGTATTTTTCGTATTCATTAACGATTTTATCTTCATGGCTACGTACAGTTTAATATTTGAGTATGCCTATCTAAATATCAATTTGAGGATGAAACAACTTTTTTGTTAAGGAAGACGTGTTTTGGTCAACTCATAGCATTCTACATAAATGTTTGTTGTAGTAAATATAGTTTGAACTAAACACGAGGAATATTATTAACTTGAAACATTTAATTATTTTATATTTAATTGTTTTAAATATTTAAAAAATACTCTCCAAACGATGATTGCAGGTTGTTAATTTTTTACGTATAACAATAATCACAAACTAGCCATGGACTGATCACTGGTCACACACACGCCTCATTTGGCTTCAGATCTCTAATTAGTTGGAATTAAACTAATTAACTTTTACGTAGAGTAATGCAATTAGAGAAACCAATGGTTCATTATGGCTAGAAGATATTTACATAATAATTGTGTGGATCAGTGGCTTATCGGTTTCATTGTCAAACAAAAGTCAGCTGTTCAACTATGAGAAAAACAATTATTACAGGTATGACTAATACACGAGCTGTACATGAGCTGTACACGATTTTGTAGGTGTATAAAGTTCATGGTTTTATTTTAACCATGGTATGGGAAAGCCGCCATACCCCGGCTTCATAACAAGAAACGAATAATTATGTTCTATAAATCTGCTGTATGAAATAGTTATCAACGCATAAATTTTTTCCTAAAATCCTACTTTTCTTTTTTTATGTTTTTGTATGGGAAAATAACATAAGTTACAGTAACTTTTGAACCATAATTTTTACGCGATTGGGATTCATGCCATTTTGTTCAGAATTTAAAGGATTATAACACACTAAATTTTGATCAAAATCGTTCCGTCCATTTTCCAGAAAATCCAATTTTCCGTTATTTTATGGTTTTAATAGGAAAATCATAATTAAAAATTAAAATTTCAAAACAATAGGAAAACCTCTGGAGATACCATAGATTAGTACCTACATACCAAATTTCATCAAAATTGGACCACAGAAATGATCTGTAGGTGTACACATCCACAAATACAGATAGACACACAGACATCACTTCGAAAACCACCTTTTTACTATGGTATAGAGGGAGAAAGTAAAAATAATAGTGCTGCACTCCGTTGTTAAAATTTAAAACTTACAATGCTATTCAACATCATCGAAGCAACTTAACGTTTAGCTTAAACAACTGTCAAGATTCTTTTTTAAAATATGAATATCCTTTAAGCTAAACTTAGGAAATTACTGCGATAAAGCCCTGAAGTTTTTTTATTTTTTTATTTTTTTGATAAGATTGGGCTTATACTTATATGGTGAATAAGTGCCATCATCATGCCAAATTTCATTATTTTGCGTGAATATTGTATAAAAACATGCTTGCAGCTATAAAAGAAAACAAATTTGTGGTGAGAAGGTTCAGAACTTGCATCTTGAGATAACAATGAAAGTAAGCAAGAGAAAAGTAAAGTTAAAGTATTGTAAACGAAACTGGAACCAAATTAGTTCTTAAATTCCGAGAAAGAGGCAAGGAGTTAACTACTTCAGAGCGTAACAGTGGAAATAATGAAACCCAAACAGAGGGACTTTATGTTAGCAAGGGTTTCTTCTTTACTACATTCATTTATAAGAAACACTAAAGTTCATGAAACTAGCAAATTTCAATTATATTTAAGGTTCATTCGCTTTTGTAAATTTTTAAATGCACTGAAAAATGTTGAAGTTAAACATAAGAGAAGGTTGTTACGATTATTTATGATTTATCTTGATAACACATGTTTTAATTGTTGGATCGACTGCGGCCTCCTTTTTATTTCTTGTTAAATGTATAAATCATATACTATATTAAAGTTGTATAAATAGAATCACAAATAAAACAATTAGGGTATATAATAAAATTATTGAAAAGCTATACAATAGGATACAAATTAGAGGTTGGATTGTTAAACTATGCCCTATAAGTGTAAAAGTACTATAAATTATGTAATTTAATTCAAATTCTTTTATGTTGATTACATTTTTGACATTAAGGAAAAATAATTGATTGCTTAATATGTTTAAGAAAGTAAATCCCTAACATTAGGTTTTATTAAGGCCACTTATTTACGAAATTGATAATTTTCGGGTGTGTTCATTTCTATGGGATAAGGTTTTTTATTTTTCATATAATAGTCCCAGGCATGGTATTGCCTGTGTAAAATTGACCTACAAAAACATCATACAATTCTATAAACCATTAAATTGGTCCAGAATCGGGCCTTATCTGTGGTGAACACGGACCTTTGCATTTGAAGGCTAGCCCTATAAGCTAATTATTTACATTTTTATAAACGGTTGCACCATTTTATACAAGAAAAATACAATGGTCTTACAGAAAGAAGAAGCAGATGAAAAACATAGTGTCTTTGAGATAATCACTAATGTGTTTAAAGTATTAATTTGTTTTAGTGATTATATGACTCTGACCTAAGTGAAAGGGGGAATGTGTGGCATTTCCTAAACTGACATTTGAAGGCGCTCACGTCACCTGACCTTAGAAAACACTAGACAGACACGTCGTGACCTGTTAGAGCCTCCAACTACTTTACAAAGTAATCTGTGTTTATTTTAAACTTACTGACCCATACACTGGGGTTCTCCGTAACACCCCTTTTCTCAAACGCGAATTATTGTTAAAGATGAGATACACTACAAAAAACCTAAAAAAAACACATTTCAAACTGTTGCCCTATACATTTTGTTTGTACATCAATTTAAAAGTGTATATTACCCTATATTTTAAGGTTTAAAGTTATATACAACATGTGAAAATTTTTTTCCAACTAAGGGTAGCATGTTGCGTTAAACATCATTTTAATGAATTTTGCAATTAATTTCACTAGTAATTATAAAACATTGGTTTAGTAGTGTGCGAAAGGTAATATATTCCTAGCTAAATCAAAATTTTAAAAAATAGCTAACTAAATCTTCTATTAATCTCGTATAGGGCAAGTTTCATTATTAAACTAATGTATTATTGTAATTATAATACATGTATGTTATGTATAGTTGAATTTCTTCTTACAATTTATAAAAATTACAATAAAACGTAGCATTAAAGATTGTATCAACCATTTCAAGGAGAGAGTGCAAAATCAATTTTAAAAACTCAGATTGTATCTGAATTGTATAATCCGTCTGAACTGTCACGAAAAGAACGATGCGGACGGTAAATTAAAAACAAGAAACAAATACAATTTTAAAGGCATTTCTCATGTCAGTTGTACTAAGAGACTGAGATTTAAAGAAGCCTGAATGTTTTCTTTAATAAGATCCCATCAAATATGCCTCTTAATATTGCTTATAAAGTCATGTGTAATAATGTATGTTCAATTAAAAATTGTTTATGTATTACAATTTTTTAATATAACTTTTTACATGACCTACAAACGGCTTACCGTTTTTTTTATGTTTATTATATGTTTTAGTCGTTGATAATTTTTAATTCTTCCAACAAAGTTTGTAAAGGTAGAAAATGAATTTTAATCTTTTGTAAATAATAACGGAGTTGTGATAATGATTCACTATTCATCCAACTGATGCATACACAATGATTTTTCTGTTCAACGCAATTCATCGTTATATTTACGCTTTTACAATAAATGGGTTAAAAACACTGTTCCTTTCCAACGAGATTTGTTTGAACCGATTATACTTACCACTAGTGGATGGTGTAATTAAACATAACATTATACTAATACAATATGATCCTACTTTGGAAAAAATGACATAAAGCTTAAATTTATTTAAGTTTGTAGATAAACCATTAGGAGTGTAAGATAAAATATATGTTTTATAAAATTATGTAACAAGTTTGGCATTACTTCTTCTGCTGAGAAATATATATGAGTTTTATTCTCTTGGAGAGCTTGAAAATAATTTTAAGTTAGGACTATACGTTTTAAACATTTTATTTTCTTCAAATCAAATACATGTACTCTTTAATATTCCTTTACAGATATTTGAGTAATGTTTAATTCGCAATCTACTCTTGATAATGAAATCAAGAAATATTTCATGTTTATACACAAATAATATGTTTTACAAATTATACCTGAATTCGATCTCAAACCTAATATGCCAAGAAATTTAAAACCGTTTTTGATATGAATTAGTACTAATAATTTGACAAATGCAATAACTAACTATCACAAAACTGTTGTTTTCACAAAAGTAGTTTCTTACCCTGTGTCAATGTTTTGATTTTTGGTTCTTGAAAAATAAATAACCTTTGTCAAAAAGAAACATGTTATGGCCGAAAATGAGGATAGTAATGAGTTCTGGAAGCAATTAATAAAAATAAATAATCGATGACTTATTTGAAGACAGAATGGATGCGGGTCGAACAACTCCCTTATCCATAAACTAACCTGAAACTAACCTAAACTAACCTTCTTTAAATGCAGCTAATCAAGTACATATTAAATTATAAAAGTTGTTGCAAGTACAAAATGAGTTTCTAAACCGTTAAATGTAAAAAGTTTCAGAAGACTGGATTCAGAATGACTATAATTAGTATGGAAGAAGAGTGCGCTGCACGGAGTTACATGTTAATAAAACATAAGGACAAGATTCGCTACTTTTGAACACTGAAACTCAATTCAACACCAGTCAACCTTGATTCAAACTTCACTCTTCTACTTGCTTTGTCTACATGTTACCCATTGTGATGAATTAAGAGGATGTGTATTATTACAACAATCACAAATTTTGCGTACAAGTGTACACAATGTACACAAAACCTTTGTAAATACACAAATATTTATGTTTTGTATGGCAAAAAAACCAAAAACTAACAAACTTCCAGAAAATATTGGTCTATGTAAGCTCAATATTTGTTGAGATTCTATTTCCACTTTGATATTGTATCTAGTGATTAATTATATAAGATTAAGTAGTAACATTCGTTGGAGTAGAAAAATCAAACACTATACACTACAAATTATCAATTGTGTAAATAAAATAAAAATCACTCAAATGATAGCAAGATAGCAAAAGCTCTTATAAAAATAGTGACAAAACGATATATTTTCTACTTTCCAAAAGCAATACAGATTGTCATATCGTTTGTTTTCAAATCGTAAAAGCTCAAAATATCCCTTTACACTATCGCTCTCGAGCTTGCAATATCTTTGTTCTAGATATCATGATACGCATTGAAATATCGATAGATTGTTTGTAATAAATGGTATGTCAATACTCATAAGTTAGCGATTTCGCACTTTAAGATTTTTGTAAATATAACTTTAAACAAAAGTATTTATTAAGATCAAAGATGTTATTAGGAGAAATAAATATGAGTTTCAATCAACATAAGATTATATAGTATACACTTCTCATATAAATAAATTAAAAGTAAATTTTCATTAACTCTTTTTTCATTGATCAAACCTAGAGGGTACTTTGCCAACCTACGATATAAATTTATTATTTATTTGTGTAAGGGAAAATCATAGTTTTTACATCCACGCGATGCATAAAAAATGAGTGGATGTAAACCAGTAGCG
Source organism: Macrosteles quadrilineatus (assembly GCF_028750875.1). Classification (NCBI taxonomy): domain Eukaryota; kingdom Metazoa; phylum Arthropoda; class Insecta; order Hemiptera; family Cicadellidae; genus Macrosteles; species Macrosteles quadrilineatus. The sequence continues at coordinate 35,570,076 of NW_026542597.1, read as the reverse complement.
TATCCTTGTCAATCTTGTATCTATATATTTTTGTTTAGTTTACAACTAATTATGTCAATGACCCTGCAGCTAATTTGTATAGTCAATTAAGGATTTCTAAAGAACTATTCGCATAATACTATCCATGAATAGATACAATGTCAGTAATGGTCTGCTGAAAGATTAGTGATGGATTACAAACGGATGAACATACTAAGCTTTAGGCATTCATATCATTCAGGTCTGTCAGCAAATCATACACTAGCAGGAGGCCTGACTCAGCTTTGGACCTGATGAATGAAACTCCAGTTGATTAATTAGGTAATCAGTACAATCAGTATAAGAACTTGGGATTTAATTCCTTTACTTTAGTTTAAAATCACTTAATACAATTTAATTTAATATGTATATTTGTATTTTTTCCCTATGTATTTTTTTACTATGTATATTTGGTCTACGATTTCCTCTGTAAGCTGTCTCACCAATTATTTTGAGCTCTTGTCTAAAATCGGACTGGTTTCATATTTACCCACGTTTTTCGTCAGTTGAAAATTATACCATGAATTACGGAGTCTCCTTTCAATTTGGTAAACCTTTACTATCTCTGCAATTTTCCATTAAGGAATTTGTGTACAATAAACTTAAATATAGCCAGAATTGGATTTATAATATTAAAAACGGTACCATGCTAGGTCTGAACTACAGCAAGACTTTTAATAGGTTAAACCTAATATCGTAAAAGCAAAATTTTTAATTAAATTATACTTACGTTTAAAATGAAACAAAAAAAGATACGATTCAAATCTTAACATTTTCGATAAAAAAAATTAAAACCTTTCTACAGTTATATACCATACATTTAGTAAAATATCATTAGTCACTAATTTAGCGAGGGTAGTTGACGTGTAATAATTGAAACAATAATTGTAGTCCTAATTAACCACTAATCACTGGTTAACCGCGCTGCTCATTTGCCCTCAAGGGTCTAATTAGTGGAATTAGATCAAATTATATGTTCCGGTTAACATTGCATACACACGCTAATAAATAGGCAAGCGATAACTCAAAATTTAAATACTTGTCGTTTATTTTGAAACCACTCATAATTAAAAAAATATCAGCAACCCGACACATACTTTCTCCCGTTAGTTTTTAACAATCCTCATCATGAACAAGTGGTAGAAATAACTATGATCTTATGGGTTTTCACGGAATTTTCAATAACTTCGGAACCGTATTTTTACAGCCAATATATTAATATTTAAGATACACATATTTTAGGCCCTATCTAAAAATTATATCTTGATTAAAACCTAAAGAGATTTTAAGAAACACGTTTCGTTTCCTCCTTGTTAATCAAATTTGCGGGGTTCTATACAATCTTCAGGGGGTAAAGCAAATGTTGTATGGTTATGGTATTATTACGACCATAATTTGTGTTATGATTTATTTTATTTGATGGTAATATTTCATTTTTTGATCGTTCCATTTGATTATATTTTCATAGACTTCACTTTTTCAAAGACAGAGGAACCTAATTTGTCATTAAATAATACTCGAACTATTCGTTAAGGACTAAAACTAATTAAATAAGCAGGTTTGTTTAGACTGAAGGAATATGTTTAAAACTCATGTTTTAGTTTTGGATATGAATTCATAATTTTGTTTAGGCTTATATAGTAAGTAAGTAAATATATATTTATAAGTATAGTTAGAACGAATAATACATTCATCAACAAAGTTTGACTTTCGTAAAACTTATAATGATAAAAAATAAAACAGCTTAGAGAGAACTTAATACTAATTAGTTCTCAGATTCTAAGTAACAGGCAAACAAGTTAATTAGTTGGAGAAACAACAAATAATGTAAATAATTTTAAACCTAAACGAATTGGTTTTGTATCACCAATGGTTCTCTGCTTACATTAATTTACCTACAAGTTTTTTCATATTTTATTGGGAAAAGTACTGATAAATTTAAAATAATATTTTTTTATATATATTATTTGTTTATTTAGTCCCGGTACGTTTGTTTTAAAATATAATTATGACATTTACTAGCTTATGGTATTTGATTAGTAACTGGTTAAATGTTTCAATAGTTTTTTTTTTTTTTATAGTTTTTAGAATAGTTATGCAATTCTAATTATTTAATTGTTAGTGTTGTCTTGCTATAAGGCCTAGTTACATTTTTGTAAACTATTTTCTTCCTGCAAACTTATATTTTCTATGTAATTTTTATAGCTCTAGTACTGGTTACCAGTTGCTATAGTAATTGATATTCCTCTATGTACTCACCGTGCCTTTAAAAGAATAAAAGAATAAATTGTTTTAGATGAATTGTTTTAAACATATTTGTAAAATAAATAATTATAATGAATGTTAGCAATATAGTATTTAAAATTGTGTAAGCATAATGTGTAATACATACTTTCCATGAGATCATTGATATCAAATATTTTAGACATATTTTTATTCGTAATTATTAAATCAAAATGACTAATAGTATAAAAGAGAAGAAATATATGGAATCGTCTTCAAATTTATACAAGATTATTGATTAAAATTGCTAGATCTGTGCATAGTAATGTATTGTCTTATCGTCAGAATTTAAAAACCATTAGCTATGTAAGAAATAACAGGAGCAGTTTCATTTGTATGAAAAATTGAAACTATGAAATTTAAAAAGGAGGCTTACCAAATGTATTTCGATTATTTCCGGCGCAGACACACCTTGAATGACTTTTTTAACCTATTTTACCACATGCATGTGTCCATTTTGTTCTATAAATTAATTGATTGACTGAATAGTTGAATGGCATAATTTCTCTGCATCTGATCTCACTATCGACAGTTATCAATCCCACTCATTTCTTGTTGTTCAGACTAAGTCCAAACACTAACATGCCAGGTGTCTACCAGTCACCGGAAATATCTTTTTTCAATGTGAACATGTTCAAGTAATGTTCTAACTAGGATACAGATTATAGAAGTTTATTAACTAAAAAGTAAATATTTTCCAAAAGTCAAAATTGTAGTGCACACCTTGAATGAATGAATGTTTTTACATTTTTACGTGATATTATTTATTTAATTATAGGCCCACAGTTAAAATGTTTTGTAACAAATACAAATTTTATAAATTTGCGAAAATAACAATGTAGAGAGATGCTTTACATTTAAAGAGGTAGCTATTAATAGAAGGAGGTAAATATTTTTAAGTAATCTTAATTTATTTTATTCAAAAGAAACAATTTATTCGGAAATTAAAAGGCTCTTAGCTATACTAGTTTTTGTATACTATGTTTGGTCATAAAAAACGTATATCCTTTTTATATCTGAGGGCTTTAAACATTTAAACTAACTTTAACTTTTAAAGAAATAATTATACTCTAAACAAATATTTTATTCAAAATTTAGATGAACCACTTATGTATTTATAATAGTCATTATAGTTCGGCCGCCTAGAAAGCGACCTCCTCCATCATTGGTTTAGCATTAGCGCGCAGGTCGTTTTCTAAGCGGCCGAACTATAGTTAATATATTAGTAGTATACAGTATAAATAATTAGCGAATTAATAATTGAAAAAATCTGTGTTAAAAATTGTGTTAAAATGTATGGGTTTTATATCTCCTATCAAAGCCTCGCCTTCAGAATAAGAAAAATGCATGTATTAAAAAGCTAATCGGATACTGTCTTAAACAGTAAAAGGCTTTTTAAAGCCCACAAAAAATTCAATTTTCGGTCATGCAATCGACTGCAGACATACATGTAAAGCATATTTTGATGGAATCCTGGGTATTTATTATTTAATTTATATTTGAAGACATTTTACAACGATTCTACGCATATATTTTCAGGTGATAGTAACATGTTCAATATAATCTCCTGTAGGCACCTCACAAATATGTAATACGCTTACCCTACATTCGCTACGGACATCACGTTCTATTTAGATAACGTAATCTCCTTACCTCCTCCTGACGGCTTTAAAAATAAACTCTTCTATCACGGGTCTTATATTTCTGAACGTTACACCTAAATATTATGGTTATTCGAAAAAAATACACGATTTGTAAGTATACCTTTACTTCCATGAAGTGAAATGTAAACTTCGGGTTACATTTCAGGATTGTAAAAGCTTTTGGATTATCCATTGAAGAATATTTGTAATTTTTTCAGATTCAACTCTGCATAGTTTGGTAGGTTTTTAGTGTTTTATTTCTGACTATTCTTACAGAAACAACATTAAAAGATTATACAATCAGTATACTAGGTTAACATAAATTTTAAAGTATGTGATCATAAATACTTCAGACAACATTTAATAAACAATAAATAAAATCGAATTAAATAATTTCTGCTTTAAATGGGGACACAAACCACTATTAAAGCTAATGGTTTACTTAGATACCGTCGAAATACCTTGAGAAAAAATTGTACATTACAACTATATTATTAAGTCCGAGGGAAAATTTTGTTAAAATGTTAAAACCCAGAAAAAAGTTAAACTATGAATAAAATGTAATGGAATAGTACCTTATTTGAATGGTGTCTTAAATTAATATGAAAGCTAATCGATTAATCAAGTACGTCGAAGTAAATTAAATACGATGAGAAACACTTATGGTCAATTTGACCACATTACAACTATAGGTCTTTGGTAAAATATCAGTGAGACCCGATTATGTTTAAATAATTATTTTAGAAGTTGGTTTTTACTTCTAAAATACCTAAAGATTAATTTGAAAACAAATAATTCATACGCAATTAATAATATAATAAACGAAACCAAAGATAATAATTGAAGCTTTACCCAGTAATTACATTAAAAGTTGTTTTAATACGTTCCACATATAGAAGGGTGGAGTAAGTAGACTTTAGTGAATTGACATTTGAAGGCGGTGCTTACGTCACGTGACCTTCAGACACAAGCCAGACATGTTGTAACCTGTTAGAGTCTCCTCTTTGTACTGGTGAAGTATTTTATTTGTACATAAACCACCACCATATACTATCCAGGGTCACCTTTATCAAACCACTTTAAATTAGGCTACGTTTGTTTTCATAAGTTGTTTTCACTAAGTTTCTTTGGCAGTTACTGTTATGTATCTTGCCATAACTATTATAATTATACATTGGGAAATGGGAGCTTTGAGATAAGATGCTTAGTCATTGGAGGCTAACATGAAAGAGACTTTATTCCTGTTGTCTATGCTAGGACAAGTAGTGTAGGCTATTCATGACATAGAGTACAATAACCTAAGACAAAATACAAATGTGTATATATAACAGTTACAGCTTGTAGCTCTAACCCGGGACCGTTTTATTCATTAATTCAGCTTAGGCCTGTAGGGTCCATTCCCACATACCTTAATCCTAATGGCAGGATTGATGATTGACTTCGGCCAATCACATCAGCCGTAATCAGGTATAATCAGTGACTGCATCTGATATTTACACACTTGACACGGTAAAATATTTCGAAAAAATCACGTAATTGCGTACAAATGCTACAACATAAAAACCTTACCTTATGATTATTCTGTTGTAACAAATCTGAGCAAAGTGGAGTTTTTTTTACACAATAAATATCATTTCTGTGCCTGTATTTGACTAAAAACTAAATAATGTAGTTTTATGTAACCGTAATTATAATTGAACCATGTTAAATATTATCATTTGATTGAGGAAAATCGAGTTTGTGCCATGTAAATTACAGCGCGAATTCCAATACAAATATTGATAGCCAATATCATCAATCTTTGCTCTAATGTTTGAGTTGACCAATCACAAACGGCTAAAATTAGCCATTCGGTGTAAATAGCGGAACTCTGAACACGTTTCCACACTGACCAAACCATACAAATATCCCAACTACATTTCATTATAATAAAAAAATATGAACATCTTAAATTTGTATAATATTGATGTAAGAAGAAGAAATTAAAGTGTTTTCATGTTGTGCAGTTATTTTCATCTTTCATAGACTGATCAGGTTCGTGGAAGGTAGTTCATGAAGTGAAAAAATATTGTTTGATTGAGAAATGTTTATTAAATGTGGACTTGTATTTTATGTGGAAGTGTTTCATCTAAAACTTGAGGCTAGTACATATTTTGTTTGAATTCTTGGCCAACAATTTCTACATATAGTTTCTGTATTACTAATTGGACTAAAACTGATTGTTAATATTTAATAATATTCTGGTTTGGGCCTTACATCGCAAAATAAATACAATACATACTTATTTACGTCATTGGTATATTGGTATCTTCAAGTACAATAAAACCTAAATTCTAAAAATGTAAATCAAAAGCTATTTTACTAACGGAGGATCAGAACGCCTTTTTCACTTTAAGATAAACACAAAATAAGTTTTTTTTTTTAGACCAATCTTATCCGTACCGTAAAAACAACCCTAGCTTTCTATTAGTTACTGCAATAAGCTAATCAATTAACATTTTGTAGTATATGTTCTAAAAGGGTTGAACCTTACCTTGCAGTAATGAACCGATTTTTCAGTCCCTGAAACAAATAAAATGTATTAAAACAAATTATTATCTTGATGGGGATGTTTCGAAGTATTACAAATTAAATTAATATACTGTATTTTCCCCCCTTTGGAATAGCATTTCCTTGTTAAAGATATATTATTTACATAAACTTAACATTTCTTGAAAGAATTTGAGATAACATAAGCTTTTAAATGCTTATTGATTGATGTTGGTGCTGAAGGTGATTCTGGATTAGAAGCAATTGTTATGGACTAAGAATGGGTTGAATTGGGTTGTTGATATGCACCATGTTAATAATAACATAAGGCTAAGTTTGCTACATCTTAAGACAGAAACTTAATTTATTGTCAGTCAACCTTCACTGCAAACTTCACTCGTAGTCGGAATGTATTCATTGTATTCAATGTATTCATTGTGGTAACGTATTCATTGTGGTAACGCATTCATTGTGGTAACGCATTCATTGTGGTAACGTATTCATTGTGGTAACGTATTATTGTGGTAACGTATTCATTGTGGTAACATATTCGTATTCGATGCGTGTTAGTGAATACGACAATAATTGTTACAAACAAACTGTATGGTTATATAAACTTGCCACATGTACTAACTAGATCTATTATAACTGTTGCAATAACAATATATGTTTGTTTCTAACGACATAGCACATGTTAAATATAAAATCCTTCTTATAATCTATATGCTTGATAGAATAAGAATTTATCTGTAACATTTCTTTTCCAGCGGTTCTACTGAACCGATGTTTACGATTAAGTTTCATTTGATTCAAGCTTATGATATTGCACAGGGACGAATGATAATTAATAATGCAATTTACTTCAGGGCTTCGCCCCCCAAACTTTAATTTATTTCTAGAACGCGCTTTCAAATGTTCAGTGCTGCTGACCAACATTCTTTATAACAGTTGTACTTGGGTCCCTAGTATATTTTATTATTTTGAATAATTGCAGTTTATACGGGTCTAGAAATTTGTATAACTATATAAACCTGTGGTCATTGTTATGTTTAGAGATTGATTACTATGTCTCTTAGAGGGTCACTAGAAAATTGAAAAGGTGTCCCTAGTAATGTTAAAATGGAGCTAAATAAGGTTAACTACAATAGCAAAGTTCAATGTTTATTATTTAATTGATTAGAAGACATTTTTAATGTTTTAAATATTGTTTAATAATTACGATAAGAAAAGTTTTTAAGAACCGTAAATAAATTAAATTATTTACATATTGAGTGTGGAAAATATTACTTTGGCGTGGTAGTTATTTGTACTAACAAAATGGAATGATATATTGTTATGCTCACGAACCATTTTATTCCAGATAATGATCATACAAATTTAAATTCATAAGAACACAAAAAATATTATTGGACTACTTTAGCAATGTAGTGCCAAACGTGCATCGAAAAAAGATAAATAAAGCAATATATTTTACTTATGAGACAAAGGCAATACAACAGACTGTCACCTAGTTTGTTGTCAAGCCGTAATAGCTGTAATATATAACTTTTTACCTCTACTATATCACCTTTAAATGTGCCTGTTATACTTGTAATAGATAATTATTTATAAACCTACCTAAAAGGAAATATAGCCAAGATAAAAAAAAATACATTTTCTTCATGGATCTCGAGTAAATTTCTTTTGCTATTGTGTTTTTGCATGCCGTTGGCGTTTTTTACGATTCCGTTTTTCAGTAACAGCGTCAGTTATTCCTTAAGGAAAATCCCCACAACACATTCAACAGGGACAGTGGAAGCCCCCAACGAGGTCGAATGTGAATCGTTTATAGAGGTCAGGATATAAATCAATGGACCCTCATGACATTGGTCTAATGCCTCCTTTTCAACGGGTGTGACATTTTTTTAAATGTGAAAACATTTTTTTATGTCTGACGGAAGCAGAATAGATTCCATTTTAACTTAGAACAAAGTTAAAATAAAAATTTAATAAAATAAAATAAAAAAACGGACAGCAACTTAGAAGAGTTTGGAAGACCTATATTAGAACTAAAGAGGTATTAGGAAACAAAATATAATAATAATCACATGGTTGGCTAGTAGTTAGTTATTTTAGAAAACATGTAAGATATTGAAATCAGGTAGTTAGTAGTGTTGAGATGAGAGATTAAATAGTACACGACAATGTACTGAACACAATTTATTATGTTTTTTAAAACATACTTTAAATAGAAACCTAATCTAAAATTGTTGTTAACTGTATTGGAAGTCTCATACACTACATACGATTTACCAAATTAACATCAAAATGGAAAAATAGCAAAATCATATTTCAGTAAAGAAAAAAATAACTACCGGTAATGCTTAAAACCGTACATTTTTTAAACGTAGGTCCAAAAACATTGCCAGAGTATGTCCAAAAAGACATGTAATGTTTTCAAATATATCTGTTCAATTTTGTATGAAAGATATATTTTCCTTCCATTTTGAAAAGACTGATGAATATCATACAAAGTATGAGAAATTTTACAAAAACATTAATCATCAAACACTACATGCTCAGTTTATGATGAGAAAGTTTTTAATAAGGACTAAAAATCAAACTACAAACGTTTAACGAAACCATATAGGTAAGGGTGATTGAAACTTAATAATTTGAATTGTATGACCGAACCACTAAGATTAATATAGTATCAGATGAATCCATACGTTTTCCTTTTATAGTTTTAAAACATTTTATTTTATAACAACAATAAGTTCACGTCCAAACCCACAAATACACTAATTGATTTAGGATTGTTCTAATAAGTCAAAGACAAAATAATTTTAAAATAAAAAATATTTGAAATCACTATTCCTTACTCTTATAGTGCAAACCTCTACATGCTCTTACATGCCGTTACATACTCTATTTACACATAATTCCACAACTACTCTCCCTGTAAATACCTAAATACTCAAACATCCATAGATTCTTTGCAATTAAAACCCAGTTTGGCAAATAACACAGTAATTAAACCCGGGAGGATACCGTTGAGTGACGTATGTTTTAATCAAACCCAGTCAATACAAAGCGAGACTTCAAAGTTAACAAACACACGTCGTGTTTATTTGATCGCTTCGTCAAAGTAGAAATTCAATGTATCGTTGTTAAGCTAAGAATACAGAATTTTATTCTTCTTGTGTGTTCAGCTCCTGTCTTAAAATATGTTGTATTAACTATTGACTGTCCATGTGTTGACAATTTATTGCCAATTGGAGTTTGTTATTTATAAGAAGAAAGTAAGTGAGGTACCGGTAGGAGGTAAAATAATGAACTCCGTATATCTTTTGGTGCAAGGAATACTTAAATACAGAAATTTTTCATGCTCGAGAACTTTTTTTCTGGTTAGGTAACCCTATAGCTAAAAATTGAATTCAAACTACTGGACAACGGACTTGGCACATAACCCAAGACCATTGTTGATTGTTGTATTGAACCTCGGATTCCAGCATAGAACTCCTGCGCTCTTATCATTAGACCAGTCATTCTCTAGTTGTTGGGTCAACAAAACTAGGAGTTGATTGTATAAATAAGTTTGTTGGTACTATTTTATTATATCGATTGACTTCAATGACTCCTAAAATGCCATTTTCATACGTTAACTAAAAATAAACGTATCCATTTGGCTGAATAATACTTAATGCCAAATAGTTTGTTGCAACATGTACGCTTGAAAGTACAAGTATCACCAAAGTATTTTTTCCATTAACCAAAAGTCCGCACAGCCGTGAATTAAAAAAAAACAAGCTGAATAAACTATTCACTATGATATGAATTAACAACCTTGCCGGCAACAATTACAACCCAAAGCCGTGTTTATTTTTAACATAAAGAAAATAGAAATCGAACCATTAATAACAAAATGGCAGCTAAAAATGATTGAGACAATGGTTATTTAAAGTAGTTTTGAGCTGCCATTTTGTTACTAATGGTCCGATTTCTATTTTCTTTATGTTAATTTTTATGTTTTGTCAAGACCTACAAAATGATACCAAACTCGACTATACTTGCTGTTTGAAAATTTTGAGCTACCCCCAACCCCCGCCACCCCTAAGGGCAAAATTTTCAAAACTGACCATAATTATTGTAGCCCTTTATATCCAAACAAGTTGCCGCAAACCGATTTCAAATATCTCAAATAGTCAAAAAGTTAAAGAGGGTGCAAGTTAATTTGTTTGCCACGCTCATGGTTATTTGGATTTGAAACGTTTTAGGGCACCATTTTGTTATTAGTTGGCCGATTTTGGTTTTATTTATGTCAATGTTTATGTTTCGTCAAGACCTGTAAAGTGATACTAAACTCGACTATACTTGTAATTTGAAAATTTTGAGCTACCCCCTACCCCCGCTACCCCTAAGGGCAATATTTTTAAAATTGACCATAATTATTGTAACCCCTCATATCTAAGAGGGTTGCCGCAAACTGATTTCAAATATCTCAATTGGTTGAAAAGTGTAAGCTACTTTTCAGCCACCCTGTATAAGTGATTTTAGCGTTGTTTGGAAAGTGGACTTTTATTAAGAATGAATCAAATGTCTTAGTTTTTTATATTTGGATGGACTCAATTCTACTAAAAGCTGTACCTACTGTAAACTGATTACAAAATTATCTTTAATCGATATTTTTATCACTAAATGTTAATTATATCACCCAATGACTGCTATTGGGTCACAGGGGGATGAGCATTCTAATGTATAGGAGTCTAGGTATTCATAATTCATGCTATTCAGGTCTGTCAGCAGTAACTCATACAACAGGAGAGCTGACACAGCTTGAGACCTGGTGAAACAAGTTAGATTAATTACGTAGGAAGATAGTATGATGCATGGACTACGATTTGCTTCGTAAGCTGACTCATTACGTAATGGACTATTCAGTAAATGGAATACTGAATGTTACTTTCAATGAATTTTTTTAATTTTTTCTCTTACTTGGAGTTACTTTCTTTTGTGAGCTACTAAATTATAAAGGTAATCATGCATTACTATATCGCTAAAAAGGTTAAATATAAAAAAATTCACCTTCTTTTAGTTACCAAAATTGTTTTAATTGATGTAATTGGACTTTATCTATAAACATGTAGGCCTGAGGAAAATAGTTACAATAGTAATAAATTGATGACGTCAATGGGATTTTGAAAAACAAGATTTGAACAAAATTTTAGAAATAAGTGGTCTTAACTACCCTAATTCTGCCTTTGTTTAATCTTCTAAATACGGTTTACCAAAATATTCTTTCAGATTAAAATTGTTACTAGAAAGTTATGATAGATAATGTATTTGTAGGGAAAACTTGAATACTATACAATTTTATTTTACAATCTATATATTTATTAAATTTCTAAAAAATTTTTGTTATTAGGATTATATTATTGTTTATTTTCACTACGTTAGACAATAGGTTCTGTAGAATATTAAATGGTCAAAACTTTGTTAATTAAAACAATCTGTTCCTTTGCATTAACTAATTCACAAAACAAGTAAAAACTATGTAAAGATCAAATGGCTACAACGATTTCTGTTGTACTCGACCATAACGCAATGCAGTAGTTTGTATTGTATGGTTTAATGCAGTTGTAACATCTCCAAGTAGAACGTTAAGCTCACAGCTATTGTAGTGTTACCAACAGGGAGGCCATTTGGCTTCATTTACTGTGATTGTGTTAACACCTTTATGCCGCAGGGACGTAATGAAATTGTTTAATTTACTTAACTATCTAACAGTGCATATGATATTCAAAGTGAAACAAACATAAAAGAATGTTGTTGTTTCATAATGTTCACTATTTGTAACCTAAATATTGGACAAGTAGGAAAATAAAATATACAATCACGCTTAGCAATAGCATAACTGGATTATTGCTATATTAGCAATTATCATGATCTAGAACAAATTCTAAATATTATTTATCACTTTTCATAGAATTAGTATTCACATAAAATATGAGGTTATCCATCAAATGTAACAAAGATTGTCATTACTTTTTTAAAATTCTCATTCATCATTAATAGAACAATTAAGGGACAAGGTTTCATAATGCCATGTTAAAAACTATTAGTCACAGTAAAAGTATTCAAATTCACGAGTTAGTTTAAAAAATAAAATATAAAAAAAACATAATAGTGTGAATATATAGTATATTGTGAGCGTAGTCTCCTTCTTAAACAAAGGGAATTATATCCTTTGAGATGCCTTGGATAGGTTTGTTACTTACTTTAATTATCATCCTAGATGCAATGGTTGATATCTCGATGAAAAAGAATGGTTGGGTCCAGTTTTGACTGTGAAAACCGACGCACTTTTTAGCTTAGGACCTGCGACATACTTGTAGATTAATCGAGAACTTTTTCTTTCCAACAATTATACATGGGACGCAACTGCGAATTCCTAATTAAATTAATGGCGAAGTGCTACTACAGTATACCAGTTAGACTAAACGATCTCATGGCAGCTGTTATTTCCACGTACAACTTGCATCAAATTACACGGAAACTAATTAAGCTGTGAATAGAGAGGAACAGATGTAGTTTCGGCAGCTACATGTATAACGATTAAAGCTAATTTGGTTTCCTGAATTATTTTTATCATACTAATTTTTGCATGATCCAGATATCTTAGTGTTAACGAAAAGCACATGTATATTTGAATGCTTGATTAAATTTTAACTATTTTACAAAAAGGTAAAATATTTATTAATTTTAAAGAGTTTAATTAGCATTACTCTTGAGGTGGACGATAAGCTTAATGAAACCTATTTTCATGTAGTTGGGTGATGAAGTAACAAGAACAATTGATTACAATAATCACTTATTTTGTTTTAAAAAATGGAAATTTTTAACCAAATTGTGTATTTACAAGCTTAAGGATTTTTATTTAGAATTTGTAAAGAAATTCTAAAGAATCGTTAGTTGAAGTCTGTCATTAAAAATTTATTTTGAGAGTTAATTTACAATATTTTCTAAAAATTGCCAAATGTTAAGTAAATTGGTTACCAATTATACAGGGTTTTCATAAAATAATGGTGGGGTATTTATTAACTGTCTGTAAAATATTATGAGACAAATTAAATATTTAATATTGATACCCCTGCACCCGGTAGCTCAAAAAGTTTTGTTTACATTTATTGAAACAGCTTTGTCGATTGTTGTGCTAATCGAAAACCTATGCTTTCTTTTAAATAAACTTCAAGTTATATTTTCTTTTCAAAAATGTTTTCTGTCAGGAAAAGGCTAAGTGTGTAACTAAGTGAAAAAAGTCAATGACTCTAGTATTACGGCCATTTCGGATATCAAAAACATATTTATTATATTTATTAAAAACATGTTTATTTAAAAAAAAAACCTCGAAATCTAGCCCATCTACTAGAAAGAACCAGATATGCAATCTCCATTGTAACTGAAATTGTAAACTGAAGAGAAATTTGCACGTGTGGGCTGAAATAGATCATCGTCTGGACGTCTGTAGAGCAAGAAATGGTTGTCATGTTGAATCTTATCAGTTATGTACAAAATCTTTTTAATGCTAGGAATTCAACAAAATAAATAGTTTTTTGTATCTTTTCTAGTTTTCTTTTTATTTCATAACCAAGCCCCACTATTATTTTATTATTTTGTGTGTATAATGAATATATGTACCATCTTAATAATTTTCAAATGTAGCACCTACGCCCAACGGATATGTTTTTAATTACAACAACAACATTCTAGATTAATTCATTGACTTGTTAATGGTGTTTGTGAAGCACTCCTATGACGCATGTTAATGTGTACGCGAGGAAATAAATCTGACCTCTAATCATTGTATAAAAATATGTGTTTTACTATAACATTTTAATACCAAATGAATACATAGTTGAATAAACTAAATTCCAAAGAAACACATTTCAATGAATATATTTCCGAGAAAAAAAATTATAACAAGACCAGACATTGTATTCTGATTTGTGCAACTCGAGTGAAAAGTGAGCAATTGCCTCACTCGAGAGAAAGAGGAATGGTTTCTCGAGTGAGGCAATTGCACTTTGCACTCGAGTTGCACATTATATTTTTCCTACAGTTACCATTAAACAAATAAATTGGTAAAGAAACGTAATATATTTGAACTTTTAATATGACATTTAATGTGATGACTAATACAACAGTACAACAGCTGACCAGCTGATTTACAGCCAGTGCTGCCAACGTATTTCGCGCGCATACGACGTTGCCTGCATGTTACGCGCTCACTATTTCGTGCCTTCACGTTGCAAATCTGGAGTGAGACAATGTTAACATTGTCTCACTGATGAGCGAATTGGCCACTTTGCTTTCTCAAGTCAGTGAGAGAACATGTACATTGTTAGGTAACTGTAGGAAAAATATATTGTTAACTCTACTTGCCATAAAGTTATAATCATAAAGTGTTTCGGATGAAGGGACAATTAACGTCGGCTTAATGACAACACAGAGAATGTCCATTAACATGACAACATACATCATATAGACCAATGACATGTTAATCCTAGTCTAAGTCCCTCATGTCATGCCAAATCCCTGACCACAGCCGTCAGTTGATAATCATACATTTATTATATATTCACCGTTTGGATGATGAACAAGAAACATTAATTTGGCCTTGTCTGTTTATTTATCTATAAAACTAGTTTTTTTGTGATGAAATAAAAAATATGAACATGAGAATTAATTTTTACTCTTACTAGTAATTGCCGATAAATTGGTTAAGGTCGTAGTAAATATAGTATACAACAATGACGTCAACGTTATTTATTCTAAAATGTACAAAACAAGTCTTGCTGATAAACCTTTCCAAATAAAAGCAATTGGTCGTAATTTATTATTGTTATTGAATAATGTCAAAATGTTTTAATTTTGCGGTCTTGGGGAGATCAATGTAGAAACTTTGGAAGCTTACTGGAAGAAATGTAATGTAAAAAAAATAGGTGATGGCGTAGAGAATATTCAGGTTGAAAATACACACTGAATATTTTTCAATCAAACGATAAATATTTAAGTTATAATACTGTCGTCTGTTGATAAAAAATGTTAATAAATATACCAAAATTAGTCGAGGTACGTTTTCGGATGGACCAATTTATCATGGGAAAGATGAGAGCAAGCTGTGATAAAACAGGGAAACTTGGGGAGTTATCACGAGTCCGTAATCAATATTGAAAACTATTGTGGATATTTATCTGATAAAAAGATAGGGAATTTGTCAGGAATTATTAAGGAAATAGAAATTAACAATTTACTTAACATTTTTTTAAATTTAAAAATTTCTACCAAAATATAAAATCTGAAAATTTGTATTCGTTTATTCACATGTTATTGTTTTTTTATGTTAGTCCATAGTTTGCTTGTTTGATACTGAAAATGCTCAATCCAGGGCCTTTTTTATCGATGTACTAAATCCTTAATAAATTAAAGTTTGCCAAAAGCAGATCAACATTAAATGGTAAAATGACCAGGTCAGTATAGAGAAGATACCTTAACAGAAACCTTTCAAAATCTCAATGCGATTTTATGATGGTAAAACTTAGCGTACTCAAAACTCTAAACTTTGAAAATACGTGAGTATTTTTACTTTAAGGAAATCAATCTTCGTATCGGATTTGAAAAATGTTGGGTATACAAAACATTTCTTTTGTAAAAAGATGAGGATAATTTAATTTTAAGATGTTATTCGTACCCGAATATAATTAGATAAGGCATATGCACTAGATTTATTTATAACATATTCACAGTGAGTACTTGACTCTATTTGTGTTTATATCTTATCTGTAACAGGTAGTTTTGCAACTTGCTATTACACTCAAAAGCGTACATGTATGCTATCTTGTTACAACATGATAAACAATATAATTTCCTAGAATGTCTGTACACAAAGAAAATCAATATAAGATATTCAAGGGGTAGTTATTAATAAAGCAGGTGTCAAGAATATCACTGCCACCCGTGGATTTTGCAGTTTTACCTTTGCTAAAATTAATAACTATTTTTAACTCTTAAGTTATTTGTAACTCTAATGACTACATTGTTACTAAAACAACTAAATTTAATCGTTGGAAAATTATATTCATTACACTTCAATTTGATATAATTTTATATTGCATTCGTTTGTTAACGAGTTATATATATATATATATATATATATATATATATTGAATTGTGGTTATGGAATTATTAATATTATTTACTTTGCACTACTTTGAGCTCTGAGTGCAAATGCAATTATAATTTTAACATAAACAATCGTGAACCATAGAAGGAAACAATGACTCTCAAAGTTAATAATGGGCGTGGGAATGATCTTTTAAGATACACACCTCTAACTACAATAAAATCTTCAAAAATTAATGCATCCAACTACAACTGTTAAAACATACAAAACATATTTTGACACTCTAAATCAATAATGAATTTAAAAACAAACATCCATACAGATACAAAACTAACCTCTTCAACCCATTTCTTATTGTGGACACATGCCTCATTATAAATTCTATGTTACATCAAAAAATATATTAAGACCTATAAAACATCAAATTGATAACTAGGGCACAGTTTCGTTGCAAGAGCGGGAAATTTTCACGTCCGTGGCGTAAAAACGTGGAACGGCACTGACATGCAACAGGTAGTTGTAACGGACAGGCGCACTCGCACGCGCACCCACCCTCACGAGCGCACACGCCTCTATTGTATTGATTACACTTTACAGTTTCAAGAGTATAGTAATTATGATAAAAAAAATTACAATATTTAACTGAAATTAAATTTTAAGTTTGAACAATGAATTTAATCTTGCAAAACTAAATGAAAATAAATATAAACGTATGTTTGATTTTGAGTGTGCTTTTATAGTTTACAAATTACATTGTATCTACTGTATTGTACCGGCAAAGTAAACCACATTATAGTACATAATGCAGGTATTTTATACAATATAGGAATCCTATATATAATGTGGACATTCTATAAAATGACTAGAAATTCTATACATTGCATTCAAAATCAATCAATATATGTATACACTCGAAATATTATAAATACTCTACTTTAGGTGTTTCGTTTATCCAACTGGCCTCAAAATATATAATTTTTATATAACGATGTTTTTCTTAAATTTTATATTTTTCAGCTACAGAGCAACCTTTGCAAGGTAAAAGAGTTTTGTATAGTTCGTTTTGCCTTGGAGAAAAGGTTGAACCATGTTAAAACGCGCAATACCTAAACTTCTTGTTTGAAACAAATCGAATTGTGTTACCAAATTCTTTTTTTTACTTAGTCTTAGCTTAGACCGGTTGATTATGGGCACATAGCAATTTGTTTTATTTTTCCATGTAACGTTTATTATATACAACAAAACTTCGACATTAGATGGATTTTATGGAACAAGATGGACTTGGACTCTTCCTAAAAAAAAGAAACTAAAACGACCACAGTGCAGTTAAATGACAAAAATACATATTTTCGACGTACTCATTTATATTTTAAAATTTACCCATGTAGGTAATATTACTAACACACAATAGTCAAAATCACACCACTAATCCTTGCACATTTCTACACTCATTTCCAGTTTTAACTATAAAAATACCCCCGCCGCAGCAAACCTGCCAACTAAGCGAATTTCCATTTGTCTGCATTGATTTTAAATTAAATCTATTTAAATAACATTAGGTTTAACGAGTACCTAGGTTTGCTGCTACAAGGAAACTACTGTGGGGGTTTTTAGTAAAATATTAATAGCTTAGTGTAAAATAAATAATTTGCCAAGTTTTATCAAAATATATCCATAAACAAGCAAACTACAACAATTTACAATATTCTCCCTAAGAATAACATTGGAATTTTAAATTTATATTTTTTTGAATCTTCTCCGTTACTAATGACCGTGCAAAAACACTTTGATATACTAAATTATTTTTTTTTTTAAGCTCTTTAAAAAGGTCTAGAGAGAAATTGGGAAATTTTGTGTTTTGAGGGTCAAAAATTACCCCATTTTTTACCCCATAAAACCCCACGTAAAACCCCGTTCCCATGGTCCGATCATGCTGGTTCGCGAACTCATCCAAGTTTATCCTGCCTTACACCTTAGATCCAAATTTCATCAAAATCGGACAAAAATTACTCAAGTTATCGCGTTCACGGACGTATATAAATATATAAATATATATATATATATATAATATATAAATATAATATATATATATAATATATAAATATAATATATATATATATATATATATATATATATAAATTTGAACGAATGGTGTTTTTGGCCTCAGGGGACATCAAAATGAAAAAATAAATTGGTCCCGGGCCTAGGTCTTACCGTGCCACCTACGGTAATAGCTACTTCCCTATAGGGAAATTCGCTAATAAAGTTATGCGTTGTGGTAGAATATATTCAGAAACTAATTACTTTCGATGAACTTAAATGCAACAAGTTTGTATAGAACGCAAGCTGTCCTTAAAGCCTCAACTGTAACTTTAACTCTCATTGAGTGGTCGGACCAGAACCCTGATGGCGATTGGACTGACCACTTACCACTATAGTTTGTACATTTATCATCCAAGTTGTATTACTTGTTGAACTTGGTCTTGGTCAACGAAAATATGATTATCGAGATGGATTTGCTCGAAGTGGCCGGTGTTATTACGGTTCATCTCTCAATATTTCTCTGATCAGTCGATGGATTCATGTGTTGTTATAAGTTTAGTGTGGTTCCTTTGTTTATTTTATGAGTAATAATTTATTATGGATAAGAAGCAATGATTCAAACATAAATACACAAGACACTTTTTAAGGAAAAGTGCACAAACAAAATAAATTTGTTGTATTTATTTACCTAAATAAGCTAAATAAGTATGAAGTAGGTCAATAAGGAAGGTAAGGGGAGGTTTATGTGCAAATTCGATACAAGCAATGAAAGCTCAGTTTTAAAGTAATTTAGGACTGCACTTGGTAAAGTTTGAACTTTTGAGTTGCTTTATGTAATCACTTGTATTTACTTGCATTTATTATTTATTGTATTTATTTATTATATTATTTATTTATTATAGTATTTAATTATCATTTATAATTGCATATATTTATTATTTATTGTATTTATATGTATTTATTATTGTATTTATTAACTTGTATTTATTAAGCGTCAATGCCATTTAGTATCATTCGTAATATTATATAACAAATAACAACAAAATGAAACAAACTGGTAAGCAGAACTGATAGCATAATATTACATGCATCTTTTAGTAATAATGAGTCTATAATGTGTGTCGAAAAAATATTTAACATCAACAAACAATGGATAAATTCATACCATAAAGACACAATACCCCCGTCACAGCAAACCTGCAGACTAAGCGAATTTCAACTTGTCTGATTACATTCATACTAAAATATTTCCATAAATAAGACATATTTAATCCCTATTTAAATAACATTAGATTTTACGAGTGCTTAGGTTTGCTGCTACGGGGAAGGTAAAAAGTGTTTTTGACCATACGTCAATAGTATAGGATAAAATAAATAAATTTCCCAAATTTTATCAATATATATCCATAAACAAGTAAACTACAAACAATTCCCATTTTTTCCATAAGAATAACATGGGAATTTTAAATTACACTATTTTTGAATTTTCTCCGTGACCGTTAGGCATACAACAGCGTTTCAATATACTAAATTATTTATTTTTTTAAGCTCTACAAAACCGTTTAGAAAGAAATTGCAAAATTGCTTGTTTTTAGGGTAAAAAAATGAAAAATTAAATCGGTCCCTGGTCCAAGTCGTACCATGAGTACTACGGTGATAGCTTATTCCCTATATGGGAAATTCGGTAAAAACAAACAAGAACTCCTCAAAACCTTTAGGTTGAGATTTAGATTTTACAATAAACACCAAAAGTCAACAAAAAAACCCTTTCTACATTTTTTGCCGTCAATATTCCATTTTAATGCATAGAAGATTTTTTGAGTCATAACGCGTTTCTAATTTATAAATTAGCGTCTCAGACTTTATTAAGATTAGAACAGATTCTTCAGCATATTCATGAAACATTAAAAGGCTTTCCCTTCAAACCATTTGTGATACACTTTAATTAGCACTGGATTAGCTAACAAAAAAAACCCTTAAGAACGCAAAGAAAGCTGTCTCGCAGAACAGATTTTAGTGATCTATTGGAGTGGATGACCATAAACAGAGCTAGATGACGTCATAGACGGTGTATCAGTAACCATGGCAACGCTGGTTGACACTAGAGGTAAGGCATGAGGCATTGTCCCGGGCTGTAATAAAACTTTTTATTTGTCCATACGGTTCTGATTAAGTTATCCACAAAAAAACGTATCCAACATTTAAATAGATGAGGACAGTCTTTGTAAAAATCAACATTTATGAAATGCTGACATTATCTCAAAACAAAGTCAGCTATGGAAATATTGACGTCGTAAAAACCATGTTATAACCGTTATTATTTCAATTTAAAAAGCACGGTTTTTTTGTTTACCTGTTGATGCCCGGTGTAGCTTTAGTAGGCTATAGACTAAAAAATCTATTTCTTCAGCTCGGCCTGTTTCTTAAAAATCCTAAAATTGAGAACAGGAGTTAATGGCCCATTTTTAAATAATCGAAAATGGTACTTCTCAGTTTAAAGAATCTAACTTATTTGAATAGTTTTCCATTTATTCTTGGAACAGTAGCAAGATCTGTTATTAATGGAAAAGCTGAAAATCCAACCGATTACCTCTTGAATACTTTAACACCTCAATTAAAACAAAACTAAAATCAGGGTATAAAAATAGTTCTTAAAGACTGCCTAATAAGATAAAATGGTAAATCTTCTACAGTTTTCCATTTACAATAGATTAGTTTCTTAACTATCGCAAGTAATACTTAGGCAGCTTGAGTTTCTATAAAAAATCTACCTTATAAGCCTTACTCATCAATAACCTTGCTGCAACTGTAATACATCCCAAGATACTGGAAAGCGAACTTTTTTATTAGCAAAATCACACCCTTTCTTAAACAATGAGTGTGATTCATTCACATTCTTATAAGGATATGTGAAGGTTGGGAGTCAGCAATATTACTTGATTACTACCTGATTAGTGATTACTTGATACTATGGTACCTGATTACTATAAATATTATGAAAATTGAAATTCCATCCTAATTTTAATTGTAACCCAACCTAGCCCATCTGGCTTTTCACTATACTTCCGCTAAGAGTGAAAATACTAACCGAAAGTAATAATCTATATATTTAATAAAATAGGGATTTTCTCTTTTAAACCCCTCTTTAAACCGTCCCATTAAACCGATTTCTACGATTGAAGTGTCATTTTAAAGCTTACGATTTTTGTAGAGTGGCGAATGGTAATTAAAAAGGTAATTTTCTTTAGGGCTTCGCCTCCATAACGTTTGATTTTTTGGGTTTGCTTTCAAAGATTCAGTGCTGACTAACTATCTTAATAACGGATCAAATATAAATTTAAATGTGAATATCTGACCTTTTAGTTGAATGTTTAAAACTACGGTTCGATTTTGATAAACAGAGAAAATAGTTCATGAAAATCGATTTTAATAGGTAGTAAAATGCATTGTAGTTGTTAGGCATCTTTATGTATGTAACTGTAACGTGCTTGTGATTAGTAAACCACTCTTCGTGTTTAAGATATAATAGCACAAATTTCATTTATTGTAGTCAGTAGTTTTATCAACATAAAATTGTTATAAAACTGTATCAAACATAGCCTACATTATATTTTTAAAGAGTTGATTTTTTGAATCAAAGGCACATTTGTATTAGTATTTATTGATTTTAGTCTTGTGCACAGGTTCTCTAGTGAGTTTTATTTGAGTACACTATTTAAAAATAAATAAATAAACCAATTTGTAACGTCTCAATGACTTAAATCTGAATTTCATTTAACTGTATATTTTTTTATTTTTATCAAAGTTTTTCAAGGATGGGTTCTTTGCCACGTGACTGATTTTATCCTAACTGCAGAATGTGTGAAATGTGAGATATCATGTTAAGTTATACAGAGCCACTATGTGTAAGTGTTATTTGGTCGCAGCACTCTTAAAATAAGGTGCCAGACAACTACCAAATGTGCGTGTTTATTAAGTGTTAAAGCCGCAGCACCAGCGGTCAGCCGGGGCCTGACAAATGCTTTGTATGTAGTTAAATTGTTTAGTGCCACTACTTTTAAGTGTTAATTCGTAATATGTAATATGTAATGGTATGTGATTTGGAAACTGCTTAGCTCAATTTATTTCTTGAAATAAAAATCCTTTACAGAAATACGTCGTTTTGTAATAAAAACCAGTTATAATGATGAGTATTCATTTCCCCCACAAAGTAACGAATGATTCAACGGTACTTAATGAAGGTGCCATTGAGCGAGGTAACGGCCAATGTAATGGCCCCGTGAGGTTTAACATGGTCTGGAATGTTATGACTACATTATGCTGTTAGTAGTCAGCACAGTAGAGATTGCTTAATGAATACATAAACACAGAGAAGGACTATGTTACTCTATCACTACTAGTTGTAGTTTTATGATGGCATTAATTTAACATGCAATGCATCACAATTAATTGTAGCCAGTAAAAAAAAAAATACTTGGTTCAATTAAAACACCTACACACAGTGCTTATTTGTTTTTATTCACAAAATTTTTTACTGTGTCACACAGAAAGAGAACTAAAGTACTAATGAATACTTAGATTTGCTGCTAAAAATAAGCATGTAAGGGGTAATTTATTTATTTAAAAGATACAGCTTAGTATTAAATTTAAAAAATACTTGCCAAAACCTAACAAAATATATCCATTAACAAGCAGACTACAACAGTTTATTATTTCTGCAAAAGTTAAACATGAACATCAATGTGGTACATACATAGGACATTATATCCATAACAGATAACGGTTTTCTGCCAACTAAAATGGTTTAACTCAACCATTATCGTGTTAAATGACCATGTATGATATATAAAAAATTTTAATTTTTAAAATATAAAACTATATATTCTTTCTTTTATTCTTAGTGGTGAAAGACGTGAGAGTAGAGCTCTATGGGGAATCGCAGGTACACAACCAATAACGTGATCATATGTCTGTCTGTAACTTTGGTCTGCCATGTTCGTGAATAAAATGAGTTAGATGTAGTTCGACTTTTCACTTTGAAGTTTCAAATTATTGTAAACATTTCTGTCGGTAATATAAATTATGTAGCTAAGTTATGGTTATATCACCATACCTTGAATGTTTTAAACATATGTTTCCCCTTTAAACTCAATAGAAGGTAATTTCCTATTTTAAATTCTTGTGAATTTATATTTAACTCTTCAAAAACCTTTGATCTAAATGAGTTTTCTAATATAGCATATGTGTTGTGTTTCTTATTTGGTAATATTTCTTCAATCGTAAGCCTTACATATTTTTTCATTAAAAAAATTAAGCGTACATATACGTGACCAATAAGCGTATTTTAAGTGTAATGACGTAAATTCAATAACACACGTTTATAGTAAACAAAACCGCAATTTAAATATAAAATACTTGTATTTTATGCACTAAACAGAATATTTTGTTGATATGTCATTGAGAAGAAGTCAATAATACTAACTTTACTGTGTGGTTTCACTAGAAAAATTTATATAACGAGCTACCATATTTAAATTCTTTATCAACAATTTTAAAATTGTATTTAAAACTTAAATACAATTATTTACAGTTTGAAATAAAAGGTTATGATAATAACGGTGTAATAATCAAGGTTCCGTATTCATTGCTTTTTATCAACATTAACTCAAATAATTTTTAAATGATTTTTTAAACATAAAGTATTTACTATATTCATCGTTCTTAATGATAAATGTGTGTAGTTATCGATTTATTATAGACCAGTCTTGCACATTAGATGATATTTTACAAGCGAATGACAAAGCCATATCGGTAGCTAATTTGAAGTCTGATTTCCGGACACGGAAAGTAAGTAAGTATTGATTAATTGTTTTTGTACATAAGTAAAAATGTATAAAAAGGATTTGAAAAACTAAGTTTTTAGATTTCGTTTTGTTCCCTTTGATTTCGTAACTTGTCATTTGTCTTCCCAATGTTTAATAAGCTATTGTTATTACAAATTTAATTCAAATATTGCCCCTCGTCTAATTTTTAAAGGAAATTACGTTTATTTACACGCTATAAAATATTATTTCAACGACATAAAATCTTTCTTTTTAAAATGCTGTCCCTTAAAAGCTCGTCAGAAAACAATTTAGCAAATTGACGAAAGTTTAGTCTTGAAAATCCTTTTGGTGGTCTCTGCTTTTTATCTTAACTTAATGATAAATAATGTCCAGCTTAGCCTGGCAACTTAGGTCAAACTACTAAACCTAATTATGTATTTTAGAGGAAATTATGAAGTATTGTTTATAAGACAACACTAAATTTAGTTATTTGCTTTGATGAATGTAAATTTCATACTTAACAACATTTTAAATATTTAATTGATAGCATATATATAATGGTTGTTATTTTTAAGTCCAACTAGAGAATCCTTCTTTAATACTTCTTTATTCGAGTTACAGTACGTGTTATACTCTTTACTAAGTATCTTTAAAATGAACTTTGAAAATAAAATAATATTTTTGATGTACTAGAAAGTTACAACCAGAAATTATATTGTATGTAAATTCGAACACATCCGCTTTAAACTTAGGTTTATTTTTATAATCAATATGCAAAAAAAGCAAAGAGCTCACAAAAAATAGAGATAAAAAATAATTAAATATAATAATTTGTTGTTTCACAGCCTTACCTTATGAATAAAAGTATTATAAGTAAATTTGGGAGGTAAACGTGCTTCTAAAAGGGGATACCGTAATTTAAGAGTGAAGTAAAGTAAGAGGCCCTTTCAGATATTTAAACTGGTAAAAGCTTTTCATAACCTTCTCTTAGTAATCCTTAAGAGGTTTGTGTTTGTTAAGTCCAAAAATAATTTTCTTGTGTATTTAAAGATTTGAATTATCTCAAAATTTATATCCAATATTATCAGAGATTTTACGTTATCCATTATTGTTGTTATTGTTGAGCCATTTATTCGATATTTAACATTTCCGAGGGCCTTTGAGATGTACACTAGCTATGTAAATATGTAAAGGATGTTTAGCTATTTGAATAAATTTTTTAACTTGGATCATATTAAATTGCTGTTTTTTTTAATTCTGCACGTTTAAGCTACATCTTCTAACGCTGATTTGGTAGATTACTAAAAGTTTGTTCAGACAGTATACATTCTCCTGATAAATTGGGGTTCTAGAATAAGCATTGTCAACAAATAGTATAAAATTAAAATTATTATTTTTTATTTATATTTTTTTTACATTTTGGATACATCTAGTTTGTCCAATAAACATGACACGTCAAAAATACATAGTTTTTAGTAGCTTCTTAATAGTTTTTATCGTGTCAAGTTTCTTATATCTACCATTTGTAGATCGTATTGGTATATCGTCTAATATTTTTGTATGACTAGCTAAAAATAGTGAATACGAGTAAAAGGTTTACAGACTAAAAAAACACAACAATTTTAAAAGGGTTGAAATATTTAGTATTTTATCGAGTTTTAGTAAAACCCACCTAACATATTCGTTACATTACTATTTAATCTCCAACCAATGGAAAATTAGATTACTCTAATACAGATGAAAATAATTATTGATATGCATATTTAGAGGCCCTTCTCAAACAGCAGCGTTCTTACTGTATGAAATCGTTGAATTATGAAATATTTTACGAGAAAATGATTCAGGAAATTGCATTTAGCTAACAAAACCGGCAGAAATAAATAAATTAGGTGAAAAATCTGAAGCAGAAGATGCCTAAGGGAGTTTGGAAATTAAACCTTTACTGTGCATCCTAACTCTAACGGACTGTTGCTTAATGATGAATTTTCAAGATGAAATTATGATTTGGATCAATTCAACTCCAACTACCTCTCTTGCAAAGTTTAGCTGGGTAACAGAATGAATAAGGATTTTTTTCTTTTCCTGAGAACATTTTAAATTTAAATTTCAGTTAGATAGCGTATACAGGGTGTCAAAGGAAACAACCTAACTCAGGAAAATGGTTCAACGAGTAAAGAGAAATCATGAATGAATTCTCTATAAATCACTTCATTAACCAGATATCCGCATTTTAAATTATTTACATTAAAATATTTATCTTCAAATTGATCCTTTTGATCTTTATGAAACATAGTATGTATGTCAAGATTGTCAAGGTAAAAGAGATCTTTGTTAGTTAAACTCATTTATTGGGTCCAAATGAAACTTTTCCATTTTAATTTTTATAGTTTTGATTACAAAAGATTGGCGACTTTATGAATATTTGTCAAGGACATATTAATTAAAAACTTAATTTCCTATCATACGTTACCAAGCTCAAAAACATCAAATGACAAGCTGAAATATTGATTTTATGTTGTTAAATAAAGCAAACTGGGGTGCAGACTAACTAGCTCAGCCTACACTGACCTTATCTTACGTCATTTTACAACTAAAAATAGTGATATATGTATAATTTTAATTTAATTTTGTACTAGGTACTTTAAATGATATATAAAAATATTCTTGACCCTTATGTCTATTAATTACATGATCAACACGTTAGTATATTGGATACAAATTTGCTATTTATGTCCAAATTATTAAACCCGTTATCATTCTAAAACCTATAATTTTAATATGGGAATAGAAAAATCATGCTATTTTCGTTTTGAAACATTTTCACATTGTATTTATGAATAAAACAAATTCGCGTCTCCATTTTTGAAACGATGTTCCAAAGAAGCAATGCAAGAACTTATACTTTTCACTTCGGCAATTACTCTCTAAATCGAAAACCCATGTGCGACGTGATTTAGCGATCAACCTCTTTGCCAAAACACTCTAAGAAACGACCCAGTGAATTGATATATTAATTCTAAGCAACAACGAAGATCATCTATATAAATAAAATTAGAGTTTTGTCTGTACATTGCTTAGAATAATGAACTTTTTGGTTATTTTTACATTTCATAGGTCAGAGAAACCGAATCAAACCTTATCTCAATTTCTGTCTGTCTGTCTGTCTGTCTGTCTGTCTGTCTATCTGTCATTCTCTTGGTAACGCTAAAATACGCACTTTATTACAACTACTCCTCAATAACTATAGCACTGTCCCGCCTGAAACTTATTTTCCAAATACTATACATATATGAGATGGTTTTAGACGTATTTCATCGAATATGAGACAGTTAGATATTTAACAGTAAACCCTTGAAAATCAAGTTTTTGTCGATTTTTGACGTGGAATTTCTGGAAGCCCATGTTAACCTTATGAGAAATGAAATTATTGAATCTTAACAGCTGTTTCAATTAAACAAGTTGGTTCTGTTCTGTGATGTTCAATAGCATTAAAGTTACAAGGATTACCAACAGGGTGCAGCACTAGCACTATTATTTCTTTTACATTTATGACAACAGCTAATTTGCAACCTGGAGGCGAGTGAGCGTAGCGAACGAGCTAACCTGAAGGCAAGTGAGCGTAGCGAACGAGCTAACCTGAAGGAAAGTGAGCGCAGCGAACGAGCTCCAACATACAGGTGAGTGAGCGTAGCGAACGAACTTCAACCAGGACGTGATTGAGCCATGCAAACGAGATCAGATAGTAAAAATAAAAGTAAGCCTACCGTTATAGGATCGACCGGCAGACACAGAGGTAATTTAACCTTTTATTGATTGTCATACCGATCCGGAACAACAAAAAACAACATAAAATGAAGCTATGTATAATAGTTTGGCCAGCATATCTTAAAATATGCAAACCAACTGCTGTTCTTTATATAAGAAGGTTTCAACTGAATATTATAAGATCCCCGTGCGTAGAACGGGTACACAGCTAGTTAGTTATAAAGAATGATTGTCGCTGCAAATACATCCATCATACAGATATTTTCCCCCAGTTGTAAATAAAATGATATCTTCTATGACCTTGGCCATCGAAAGATTTTTTATTGATCAATTGAACCTTTTATCTCCTTTAAAATATTAAAGGTTAACACAATTTTTTGTCTAAATGTTTCCGGTTTTTTTGTAAATAAGGAGTGATACTCGATGATCTAGGACTTTAATGAATGAAAAGAAATGAACTTATAATACTCCTTAACTTTCTGTTTTCTAGAAACCTGTTTACTTATTAGTCTATTGCGTAATAGATTACTATACTCTGGTTACTTCGGTTTAGAAAGACAACCGTAAATCATGTTATATAAACAACATTTATTGAGTCAATCATTTAAGCTCATCAAACACTGTCATAAGAATTGCTCAAAATTAAAAAGCAAATGTTTCCATTGTTTTTTAATATTAGTTCAAAAGAGTAGTTAAATTATTACAGCTATCTGGTATATCTTGATAAAATAGTTGAATTTATTCTAACGCTTGTTATAGCAATTTTTAAAGTGTTTTGCTGATGCATAGGTCATATTGAATTTTTTATACCAAAGTAAAACATATAATCTTGTCACTATTTTTAATCACAGAACTACAGATTTTTTTAATAGGCTGCTTCGTTTTCTTGGGTCTATTGGCGATGGGAGTACCATCTTCTACATTATCCTAATGCAGCTACTTTCCTTGCGACTAATTCAAACATAACATACAACATAACATGTTTTTGTACAACAACATACTTTTCTATCACGTGTTCAAAGCCCGACAGAGTCCATATCTGAGTTTGTAGCTGCACTAAGGAGACTTACAACTTAGACTACAATTAAAACAGTTACCGGTGAAATCTTTAAACCTCTGGGTGTCGCCAAAGTTGGGGTATGGTACAACAAAAAATCTACAAACCTGAACTTGTTTGTTGTTGATAAAATTATTAATCCATTACTAGGTCAAGATTGGTTGCAAAAACTGAATTAGATTCTCAACTATCCACTTCCACCCTAGCTCCTCCATCAGTGAAGCCTGCTGTAACTTTATCTTCGCCAACTCCACCACCCTCTGTTAAAGCTACGGCTACTCTGCAGTTCCAGTTCAACTAATAATCTACGAAATGCCATTGACACCAGTAACTTACAAACCACCTGACTCGGCTGTCTGCTACGAGTACTCTTACCCAGCTGTGAAACCTGTAATGCCGACAGTTCTCAAAACACCGATTGTACCACTGAACCATTGAAGCCAAATGTGTACTTAACTCCTTCCACCCCGACAGTGAGCTACGAGTATTCCATTCCAGCTCCAACAGCAGTTTCCAACGGTTACAAATCGACCACGTCAATTCTAAAACCCCTAGTTGATTTCCCTCCTGTTCAGTTTTTAACTCCCGCTTCTGTTCATTTTGAATACTCTACTCCAGTTCCAGACAAAACCTACTACTATTCAACGACTCCAGTAAGCTATTAAGCTATACACCTGCTCCAGTAAAAAAAAAAACAAAACAAAACGCAAACTAAAGCCAATTGCCTACACCACACAAGTATCAGTTAAAAGTATTCCATACCAAGACTTCAACCTGTTGTTCTCTTTTTAGAGGGGAAGACTGTAATATATTCCAATTATACCTGGCTTATAGTTTATAATATGAACAATTATCTGACACATCTCTTAAATGTTTATGTTTACATTGTGTGTATTTTTCTATGATTACTAAATTCAGTTTTGTTCTAACATTTTAAAGAATCATTTATTAGTTTTCAAAGTTAAATATGTTTTACCTGCCCATTTAAATGAAAAGGAAAAAAATCAATTAACCCAAAAATCCTCTTACCATTTCATTAACAACTACTAAAATATAGGTAACACATGGTAAATAGCACGAATGTTAGAACAAAAACTTTATGGATCATAAAATGCCTATAAGATGCTTATTTTGAGGCCAGTGACGTAATTTGTTTATGTTTATAATCCATACCGTTTCTGCTCTAATATTCGTGGTAAGTAGTATTGCGTTATGACGTAATGAAAATGGACGTAAAACCGTTACCATGACAACGGCTACTGAACGACAGGTGCCTGGTTATTAATAGGTCTAAATATAGACTAGTGTTTAATTAATGGCCAGACAAGGCTTATTGATAGATCTCATCTTTATAATTTAGCTTAAACTTAGCCAACACCTTAAATTTGTAGGTATTTTTTAGGAACAGTTTATGCACCATTGGGATAGGTTTTATCT
Source organism: Macrosteles quadrilineatus (assembly GCF_028750875.1). NCBI lineage: Eukaryota > Metazoa > Arthropoda > Insecta > Hemiptera > Cicadellidae > Macrosteles > Macrosteles quadrilineatus. The sequence continues at coordinate 35,539,314 of NW_026542597.1, read as the reverse complement.
TATTAAAAGTAAACAAATTAATATTAATGAAAACATCGCTTATTGGGTTACCTATCAATGCGAATTTGTTTCACAGTGTAATTCAAGTCAAGAACATACAACTAGTTCAAAATGTGCAATAGATTCCCTTTACCTAATACTGCTACTTCAGTGTGTTTAAGTATGTGTCAATGCATATTTGATGGTTTTTAAAATCTTTTATACGTTCTAACCTTATTTCCTTAACCAACATAGCCTTACCTATCCCTAAACAGAGGTTAGTAGTTAGTGATAATATTTAAACCTGAAAAACATAATTATTCGAGTCGTATTACGGAAGATATCCTTTGCGGTACTTATTTAAAATTAAAAGAAGAGATGATTAGGGTAATGATGGGCTGTTTTGTCTTGTCATTGAGATCTAGGATGATCAGTTTTATTTATTTATTTATTTATTTATTTCATCTCAACGGTTACACCATTTTACAGCAAATTCATGATATGTTAACATGTTGTTTCTAATAGGCCACAAAATATTAAAACAACGTTAACTACTCTAAAAAATATGCAATAAAAACAAATAATATAACAATAACAAAAGCATAAAGAGATTTATACGTAATAACAATAATAAATATCAACAATTTTTACTAGATACAAGTAAGTTTAGTGCTTGACGTTGCAATCACGGATGATATTGACAAACAATGAAGAAATTAACAAATTAAATTGTAGGACACTTGATTATATATTAAGCCTGACTACATTGAGAAACGATAAACAGTTAATGACATATAACAGGGAGACAAAATAACAGCAAAACAACAACAACAAAAGGAGGATAAATAAAATTTACAAAATTTATGTAAATAATGACTAGATGGAAAACAAGAATAAGCAAGAATTTTAGGGTTCCAAAGGAGCTCATTGTAGATTTAGGGGCTAAAATAGGAAACCTACTTTTCTATTTTCCAAAAAACATATTTTGAAAGTGGAATGATGTCAGGTCTAGCAACCAGCTTTATACCACAAAGGTGTAAAAAAACTATTTCGTGCTGACATCAACACGTATATACTGTATATAATGATAATAGTATTATAATTGTATATTGTTGTTAGGCATCCTTTAATGTCTTTGCATTAATAAATTTGTTTTGAAAATGTCAACATCTTTCGTTTTTAGCATCTGAAGTTAATTATTACGTAACCTGTTTCACACTAGAAAGTATAAGACGTAATATAAAACAAAGCGATTAATCATGTATAAAATTGTTTATTTTTGAGATTCCGACTCCAGTCCCTGGATTTAAAGGGAAACATGAACAATTTCACTAACTGAAGGAATATTAGCTTATTCCAACACTTAACACTTGTGCTGTCTTTGATAGTTAAATTATAGAGTTAAATTAACTACTATGTCCTTTTGTTACTAGATTTTACCTTACGTACATAATACAAGATTTAGGAGAAGAGAAGATGATTTTTAATCCAAACGTCATGTTTTATTTCGGAAATCCCAGCCACAGAGCTGTTAATTTAATGAAATGTATCCGCTCCAGCCGGCTTGGCGTACTTTTCTAAACAATTTTACAATTATTAAACAAGTTTAATAAAAAAAATCTAATTGTTCCAAACAGAATAGATATAAAATTAATCCCAAGTTTGGTGGAAATATGAGAGTTATACATTATGGAATTAAAACCCCCGTTACTTTGTTATTCAGTTATTTTATTCCATTTTGTTTCATATTTCACTAAAATCATACTAACCAATCATTGTGATTATAGTTTCGTACGGGGCAATTTTTATCCTATTAACTTAATATCTTTAACCAGTTCAATATCAAATAAAATCGGATGAAACATAAGATTACAATCGGTACATCAATTTCAAAGCATGATCTAAGGTATACTTTGTGAACTAAAAGATTTTAGATGTTTAAATTTATTTTTACATGCTTTTATATAGTTTACCGTACGCAACGATCGCAAGGATAGTCTTTAAGACACGAGTAGGAAATTTTAGGTACGAGCCTTTGAGTGCCTTTAAAACTTGTACGGGTGATAAGTTTAATTACGCGAGTTGCGTATACTTTACCCACAAAACTAACAATCACTACGTGAGGTTATGTTTTCGTTTATAACCTTTCATTGATGCAACGACTCATTGTTTCAAACACTCACTCATGGTAATCAATTAAATTAGCCTTAACAGCTGATCATATGACGTTTGAAGTTTTAAAAATTTAATTCTTTTCTCTCAATCCCCGAACCTCATTGGTCTTTGGACCAATGAGGTTCGGGGATTGAGAGAGGTAACAATGAGGTAACAAAACAATGCTGTTAATTAAGTAAAAAATACTGATAAGTGAATCTTTTCACTTATCAAAAATACTGTTAAGAACTGAATAGGAAATGCTAGTTTAAATAACGGTCGTAGGAAAATTTCTTAAAATAGCATACTGAGAGCTTTAACTAAAGTGAGCAGAGTGATGTATCAGTACTTGTAAACCAACCGATAATAGCGTTGAAACTGATCGATTTGGCCATACATAAGGTAATCTTTCACAACTTTATCTAAAAGTTACTTGGAATACAACGTTGGGTAAATCCATCCCAACAGTTCTTGAATTCAATCTGATTAAAAAATTAAGCCTCTTTTGGTATCTTGTTTAATTGCTGAAAACACGAAAGGCGTAGGTTTATATTTTCAATACAAATAAGGTATTGAAGTCAATGGTATTAATTAAAACAATATAAATAGTAAAATAAAAATCATTTACACGAAAAAAAACACCGTTTCTGGAATGAACTGATCAATGGCCTAAAATGACAGTATACATAATACAACATCTATACAGGGTGTTTCGAAACTCTCTCCCGAAACTTCATGATCATGTTCCTTAGGTCTAAACAAACAAAATATATATTGGGAACAAGCCCAAGTGTAGTTTTGGGAGAGAGTTTCGAAACAACCTGTATAGTTAAAAAAGTTTCAAATGGTGGACAAGTGACTACTCTATTGTACTTCTATAGATATTTCGCTAACTATTAAATTTACCAACCGTCAGCCTGCCCCGAGTTTTCTGCTTTTGCCATCCGCTATTCGGAACTGTTAGGCTTTATGTAAGAAGAGTAAAAACTCAAATATTTTCGATAATTTTAAAGGTTTACCTATGACAAGATGTCTTTGTTGCACCATAACACGAAAAAACACACGTTTAATTCTGTCCGATGATTAACTCATTCCAAAATAGTAAATACCATATAAAAAGCTATCTTTAGCCAGTAACAAATCATCTACCAATTTTACAATTTTCCGTCAATATTCTGGTTAAAATACGCTGGATTCATGCCCACTTTAATATAGTGATATAATAACTTTACAATAATAATTTCCTTCTTACTTTACAATGATTTACGGTTCCATTAACCAAAAAGTCACTTTATAAATATCCCCTTTCTAAAGGTTAGGTTGTGGTTGCCTCTTGAGGTTTGTCCAAATTACCTGGGAGGACCCAATCTTCGGTGTTCTGGTCTCCGTAGTATTTCTATCTAACTAGATTTCCCCAAGCACAACATTGGCTGGATGATAGAGAATTTATATAAAATATTTAATTAAAACACAACTAAATGGTAATCAATTAGGTTTTAAACAGGTTATAATAAATTAACTTATAGTACTTTATTAGTATTCCAATCATTTGAACGAATAGTTACTAAAATATACGTGTATCATTGTAAAAGGTAATTACATATAAGTAATGTACATCGTTAAATAATAAAAGAAGTATACTATAAATCCTGTTCAGGTCAGTAATGTTTAACATTCAAATTCACATGGTCTAAGAAAAGCCCCCTCAACCTAAGTTCCTTTTTAAGCAAAAGTGACTGTAGGCCTAGTTGGTTTATAGATTTCAAGTTAATAATAATAAAATTGCTATAACGTTCAACCCATTAATTTTTGTTATTTTAACCTATTTCCCCCAAAGTGAAGAGGTTATTACCGAAGATGCCATCGCAATACCCAAACCAGGGACCGATTTATTTTTCGTACTGATGTCCCCAGAGGGGAAAACTCAACAATATTTACCTCAATCCCGAAAGAATATAGTGATTTAAGTAGGCTTATATAATGTATTTATAACAATCCACTCGATAGTCCATTTGGTGAAACGAGACGGTTGTAAATATACAAACCCCCGGAGGGTTTTGAGCTTTTCATTTAATGGAGTTCACGGCCGTTTAATCCCCAAAAGCGAGTTGTTTAGGAGATAAAAAAATATAGTCAGATAGAGTAGAAAGCGTTGTGTTTGGTTTCTTATAAAATGTTGGAGCTACTACTTTGGCTTGACGTCGTCCAAACTAAAAATTCACTCGGATATCACGGACGATGTCAGTAATTAAATGTCAGTGATAACAAAATGAAGTTGTATTTCTTGTCAAATAATCAACAAAACGTAGCTAAGCCAATTAAAACACGTGGCTTTAAACTTAAAAACAAAATTAGAATTAAATGTTCATTCAGCGACACAAGCCGAGCGCAATAAAACATTCCAATTTTTGTCACCTTCTCATGAAATTTTACTATGAGATGTATGTTGTAGAAAAACGTTTGTTCTCAATAGTTTCACACAAGCGTGAGAAATAAAAAGCCATTTGTATAACTACTTTACCCTATTTTTACTGTATTATCTTAGGGTTTAATTCAATCGAATCTAGTTTGTGTTACCTACCTCCTTGCCTCTCTGCTCAGCTATCTGGAAAGGAAAAAACAACGTTAAATCAAACTACAGTTAAAAAAGTAAGGTTTTAAGTGATTTTACTTCCAAATCAACAAAAATATAGATACACAAGAGCCTTACCTACAATATGTAGACTTGCTTTGATTTAGAATTACAACACCTTTTTGAAAGATTATATTATAATTGCGTAGAATTCACTACAGAATTCCCTTTTCCGGATTTTGCTTTAGGAGGTTTGGTTTATTAAAACATTTTCGTGCAGCTTATCCCTTTCAATCTCATCTCTGAGAAAGTGGTTTTATTTTAGATCTTTTTAATAATTATAATTTCCTTTCTTCGTAATTGTATTTGCGTAAGGGTTTTTACCTTATAGATCAATCCAACTACAGTTTACTATTTCTTTTGTAATTATGAACCTGTTATTTTTTAAGAACCTGTTCCAGAAATGTAAATCATAAGCGTTGGCAAATTTATTATGAGTTTTTGTAGTAAGTACTAAGTATGAATAGATTGCGCATTTTTTTAAATATAAAACAAAGTATTTGTTTGAACTAACTACATAACAAACTAAAGAAAACTTCTTAAATGTTTTTGATGTGTTTGATAAATGTGTTGTTAAATGTCTTTGTATTTGTACCTAATTACATCTAGCACAACATGTTTTAGACAACATAACATTATTTATAAACAACTAACGTCTCCAAGGGTAAACAAATTCCCAAGGTTACATTTTGGCCGGATGAACCTGTGTGTTAATTAATGATTCAACTTCCCGACCTCTAAATTGTTCATGAAAATAAAACCATATCCAAAAAAAAATGTTCGTTAAAGTCTTGAAAGCTATTTTAATCTAAATTAACATCCTTAGATTTATTTTCCGGAAGATCAAGACCGATTATTAAACATTTTTCTTATGAAGAGTTGCTAGCTATGAGAATATCAATGTTTTGTGTGACAACAACAACCAGTTGAGGCAATTTCCCGTTGATAGGCAAACAGTCAAGAACAAGATTCTGTAGAAAATAAACAAATAATAATAATAAATCTATAATGAAATGTGAAACAAATATATTGTGACAATTAGTAAATTAATCCTGGTGAAAAGTGCAATTTTATTTAATATTATTAACCAGCTTTAGAAAATGTGGTTGCCAATTGCTATGAATTTACATTTTGTAAATATTTTCTACGCTTTGTAGAAAAACAATTGATTGAGGAAATGTTGTGTTTTTTCCTCCACAGGGACAAGATTTCGCGGACTAAATCTGACATTAAAAGGCGACTTAACGAACCCTGCAGTATTCAACAAGCCTGCTAATGATAATGATGATGCTATTTTGTTGAGGATGAAAAATTATTATTTTATTATCGTCTATTTTAAATTGATTTTACTCTATATGGAAAAAACAATAAATTGACAAATTAATAAAAATTAAACACTTGAGGATGTTTTATATTAAAAGTGAGATTTTTTGTGTTGCCTTTAAACATGCAAATGTTGTACTAGTTAGTCCGAAAAAGTTTGGATGAAAAAATTAATTAAACTAAGATTATAATGTAAACATATTTACAAAAGAGTGTAAACACAAAATTGAAAAAATATCTAAAAAAGAAAGAGGTAAGATATTATCCAATACATCAATTGATTTTTTCCTAAAGTTCTTTTAAATATAGTCAGGTTTTAAAGTTTTTTTTTTTGTAGTTAACATAGTAAGAAAACAAGTTTAGCTACGTGGATTCCATTCTTTTAAAAACATCACAATTTCTACTATTTAAAATTGACTACTGCTACATAGATGCAACATGCTATGTATAAGTGAAAAGGACATTATAACCTAACCTAACCTAACCTAACTTATCCTACCCTAACCTAACCTAACCTAACCAAACCTAACCTAACCTAACCTAACCCAACCATAACAAGATACGTTTCATAATATTAAATGCTTCAAGACAAAGAAAAAACGTAATTGCATAAATGATCATTAAGTGTTGATTAGAATTGCTTTTATTAAATTTACAGTAAAATGGATGCAACCTCTAAGTACAAGGAGATATAGAAAAAATAGTGAAATCTGCAAGGTTTATTTAGCTGTATTCGGATATAATATTTATATCTTATAATTTTAGATTTGGTTTCTTTTTGCGTATCTCTACAGTTACTGTATATAAAATATTGTAAGACCAAACGAAGAAATCTTCTTCTTTAAAATTCATGATCATAAAACACTATAAAGTTTGACTAACCGAGATTGATTTTTACGTTGGTTTATAACTAAATGGTGTTTATTTCCATAACATTTACGTTACATATTTTTTATGTCTGCTTAAATATTAGTTTACGCTAAAAACTACAAAAATATGAATATAAACACAAATCATACTAAATCCAACAAAACTAAAACCTTAAATTTATGAAGGTTGTGTTTTTCATATTATAAGAGCAAAAGAAAAAGAAAAACTATATTTTTATCCACTAAATGGGCCATAAAACTACGTTATACGAATGATAAGAAAATGTGACAAATTGTAAAACTGCAAAACAGTTTTAACATACAAAATTTAAAAACCAACAAGTCATGTTCATTAAAATAAGCATTAACCTTGGGATACCAAGTTCTAAACTTTGTACTTAGTCTGTCTAATGCTAATTTGAGGATGTCTTGATGTTGTTCTAAGTCTTCCACGTTTCAGTTAAGGGAAGTTCATCTCCTCATAATAAATGTATGTAACCTGGCCTAGTTGATACAGGTTCCTGTCTTGAAAGGGTTAAGTTAATCTCCTTCCGAACGCAAATAGCTATACTCCATGTGATTTAGCAACAATTTCATAAGCACTTGTGGAACAATTATCATCATAAATGTGAATTTCATATTAGCCTCCGAATCACTTCAGTCAATTAATAAATAGTTTGATTACCTTTAACTGGCGTTGAAATGCACAAAATATTCTCACTATGTTAGTCTTTGGATCAATAAATGGTTACTGAAATTATAATAATATAATTAGCCTACCGGTATTGCACTTGTTGTTTCCTCTTTCTCGTTGTTGTTATGTCTCGGTTGCATATTGTTAAATATTGTTGTTGTTATGTTTTTGCACTTCATATTTTACCTGTTGTTGTTTTCTTTTGCGCCATATTATTATGTCTTTTGCACCTTATGCCTGCTTCTCATTTTCATTCTTATTAATTGCACGTATTTTAGTAGCCTGAACCAAATTTGCTATGTCTTTGTATGTCTCACACTTGAAATGTTTCAGCCTATGAATGTATTTTTGTTTTCTTTTATACTGGTTATGTATTTTGCATGTCATGTCTGCTTTCTAATTTATTCTTATTATTGCTCATATTTATTACCTAATTATGCTATGTTTATAAAGTGATTTAATCCTATTTAATGTATATTCTAATGTAAAAATGGTGTTACCGTTGAAAGAATATATAAATAAATAAATAAATATACGTAAGATCAGAAGTCATGCAGTTGATTTTAGTCCAGACAAACATCCTTAGCTTTAATTTCCGGGTGATCGTATGTTTTTTTCTTCTTATTTGTACTGGTCTCAAAATGTTTATTGTTATTAAAACAATGACTAGCATTGGTGTGTCCAATTTAAATTAGCGACAAAACACAACTGTAACAAAACTAGACAAATGTATACAAAAATATTACGCATGATTATATTGTTTGTCAATGGCGCCCTCAGTGAAACTGTATTTTATTTACTAAAACAACTTTGAACACAATTCATCTGGAAGCTAAACATATTTTCTTGTAAATATTTGTTAATTGTTGTAAATAATTGGTGACATAATTGTATTTTCTCCTCCAGAGGGACTTGATTTTGACACATTTCGTAGAAAGTCTGACATAAAAGGCGACTTAACGAACCCTGAAGTATTCACCGAGGCTAGGCTAGTAATGATAATGATGATGCCATTTTGTATTAAATGATAAAACTGCTTTTATAATAAACTATTTACGAACCAACTTTATTCAGGCCACTACAGAAACTCTAATTCTGCATTTGGATACCGGTTATAAATTTGGTTCTATTCAAGTAAATTTACACTGTTACTGAACTACACATAACACGTTTTTTTTTTTCAGAATACTAGGTTATGAACCCTTCACAATTAGACTGACTGGTGAGTATTTTTCAATTTTGCATGGTAATTAAATGGTTAATATTGCGATCAACCTTAAGTTACAGTGGTTATTGTGAACGAGGGTCCAGCCAGAAATTGGTTTACGGTTTGTAATGCAAATAAACAGAAGGGGAAAAACTTTCTTAAAATGTAGATAAAATTAAATACAACATTTTTAATTAGTCTGTTTTGAATATTATATCAGAAAACGGAAAAACTAAAAGCGTTCTAGCTCTCAGACTTGGAATTTAAATGTTAACGGGCAAACTTTGAGCTTCTTAATCACTTAAGACACTTGAACATTCATCAGTTAAGATCCGACTAAAGTAGTACTTACTGCTCATGCATGTTACATACTTCAATGTTGCCTAATGTATGTATTTCTTATAAAATAACACAATTCCTTATGTTACAAGGTATATTTTAACAAAAGATTTGTCTAATGGCAATTAAATTACAATCCTACAATCTAAGACTCATAGATACAATTAGTAGTACAGTACATAGTACAATTAGCTGTATTTACTTATGTTATAGCCTGGTATAACTTAATGTAAATTTGCCATATTAAAAGAAGAATGGATTGTAATAAATGGTGTACAAAATGTTTTATATTTTATACATAAAATACTGGACGGATGTTAGCTTGAACGAAAGAAACAAAAGTTTTAACGTTTTATTTATAATGTTTTCTTTCTTGTTAGTAAAGTTTGGTTCAACATAGCGATGTTTTTGTCTTGGAAGTTATGATTTCTTTTGACCATATTTTTATTTATTTTCCATCGTCGCCTGTCATTATTATCGACATTTTTATTAATTGTAAATTTCATTGTTTAACTCTAGTATGTTGTTTTCGTAAATTCGTGCATATAGCTATTACCAGTTGTCGGATATTTTATAGGTATCCCTTATTGTTGTATAATGGCAGCATCTAGTTAAGACACTGATATTTAGATTGGTAAGCGTTACTTTGGCAGCATTGGTCACTTCTGAGCCAATCACAGGGCCTCAAGAGAACTTGATTTACAACCCTCTTCCCTAGGGTAAATAAGGTTGTCTGACTGCTTGAATACATTGGCATTCTATAGTGTATGCCTAGGGATAAAAGGTGGGTTTCCAATATGTTGTTAAACAGCCTCAAACTTTCTTATTACTGATACACACGCTAGCAAAATGGTACAATTTATGTAAGCGTTAGGTATTATCGTATTTAATACCATGATTTTCTCATATATTTTAAGGTAATTAGTCAAAAAAAAACTGAATATATTTATTACTTGTATGAATCTCTCATATGTCATTTTCAAAAAGTGTTTCTAAATATATTTTAGATAGAATAATCTATTTGCGGTCATGGCGATTCGTTGTACTTTACAAGGAGAAAAAAAAACAAAAAGTGATCATAGAATTAGGTGAACTATACAAGTGATCTGATCAGTATTTGCATCCCATCCAGTTGGAAGATCGATCACAATTGTGCCTTTGACAATTTAGACACGAAATGCATACATGTTACCATGACAACAGCAGCCGGTTGAACTGAGATGTAAATGCATCTGCCTTACCAGGTGATCTGATCTGTATTTGCATCCCATCCAGTTGGAAGATCGATCACAATTGTGCCTTTGACAATTTAGACACGAAATGCATACAGGTTACCACGACAACAGCAGCCGGTTGAACTGAGATGTAAATGCATCTGTCTTACAAGGTGATCTGATCTGTATTTGCATCCCATCCAGTTGGAAGATCGATCACAATTGTGCCTTTGACAATTTAGACACGAAATGCATACATGTTACCACGACAACAGCAGCCGGTTGAACTGAGATGTAAATGCATCTGTCTTACAAGGTGATCTGATCTGTATTTGCATCCCATCCAGTTGGAAGATCGATCACAATTGTGCCTTTGACAATTTAGACACGAAATGCATACATGTTACCATGACAACAGCAGCCGGTTGAACTGAGATGTAAATGCATCTGTCTTACAAGGTGATCTGATCTGTATTTGCATCCCATCCAGTTGGAAGATTGTTCACAATTGTGCCTTTGACGATTTAGACACGAAATGCATACAGGTTACCATGACAACAGCAGCCGGTTGAACTGAGATGTAAATGCATCTGTCTTACAAGGTGATCTGATCTGTATTTGCATCCCATCCAGTTGGAAGATTGTTCACAATTGTGCCTTTGACAATTTAGACACGAAATGCATACATGTTACCATGACAACAGCAGCCGGTTGAACTGAGATGTAAATGCATCTGTCTTACCAGGTGATCTGATCTGTATTTGCATCCCATCCAGTTGGAAGATTGTTCACAATTGTGCCTTTGACGATTTAGACACGAAATGCATACAGGTTACCATGACAACAGCAGCCGGTTGAACTGAGATGTAAATGCATCTGTCTTACAAGGTGATCTGATCTGTATTTGCATCCCATCCAGTTGGAAGATTGTTCACAATCGTGCCTTTGACGATTTAGACACGAAATGCATACAGGTTACCATGACAACAGCAGCCGGTTGAACTGAGATGTAAATGCATCTGTCTTACAAGGTGATCTGATCTGTATTTGCATCCCATCCAGTTGGAAGATTGTTCACAATCGTGCCTTTGACGATTTAGACACGAAATGCATACATGTTACCACGACAACAGCAGCCGGTTGAACTGAGATGTAAATGCATCTGTCTTACAAGGTGATCTGATCTGTATTTGCATCCCATCCAGTTGGAAGATTGTTCACAATTGTGCCTTTGACGATTTAGACACGAAATGCATACAGGTTACCATGACAACAGCAGCCGGTTGAACTGAGATGTAAATGCATCTGTCTTACAAGGTGATCTGATCTGTATTTGCATCCCATCCAGTTGGAAGATTGTTCACAATTGTGCCTTTGACGATTTAGACACGAAATGCATACAGGTTACCATGACAACAGCAGCCGGTTGAACTGAGATGTAAATGCATCTGTCTTACAAGGTGATCTAATCTGTATTTGCATCCCATCCAGTTGGAATATCGATCACAATTAATTGTACCTTAGACGATTGTGTTCACAATCTTCTATGCTTTGAGATTTGTGTGTGTCTGTTGTTTTTAGTGTTAGCTAGTGGGTTGCGTTCTCCCATCAGCTTGCCACTAACTACAACAACCGCTTTAGGTGGTGGGCGAAAGTACGGTGTTTTATGAGATAAAATCACAAAAGTTGCAATAGCTCTTGAACCATAAACTTTATAGCAATGGGACTTGTAAAATACTAAACCTAATATATCCTTGTTTTTGTAGAAGATAATTAAATGGTTAGTTAACAAAATCCAAGTAAATAAAGAAATACTTGATGACCTGTATCAAAACGTACTAAACTGTTTCAAAATCAAAGCCAAATAAACCCCTCTTTCACATAGTGTATTAATTGTTTACTTGTAAAATAGTTTGCAGCCTCATCAACAGCTTATGGGGATCTAATGTAATCAATCCATCATCGGGATTACCAGCTGTCAGCTACAGCAGGGCGTCTACAAGATTAGTTTGTGTCCCGTAATTTGTGTCACTATACTGGCAAGGCGTTAAATTATAAAATATAGATAACATAAAGGGGGCCGTCCAAAAACTTGAAAGGTTTATAAAAATAAACTCTCTTTAAAGATGCTATTATACTTGACGTAATTAGCAAAGGAACAAAAATAAACAAAAAGAGCATTTTCACATTGTATAAACAGTACCGGGAAGATAAAGACGAAATTTTTAATATAGGCCTACACTTTTAAGTATAGTACATGCAAATAAAACAAATCCAATTTAACAAAATTATAAGTATAAAGAAACAGCAACAAGTAAACCACCAATCCCGTGTTAATAAAGGTTTCAAAGGCCAAAGGGGTAGATATACACAAATAAAGACGTTTAAAAAATCTAAGTTTAAAGTCTACTTATTACAAAAGAATATAAGCCGTGAGATAATGACTTACAGCACAGACAATTTAAACCACCTACAGTAGGCCTATTATATTATCTATGTTTACAGCTTCTCAGCCTATCCCAAACTGTCAATCTTGCTCTCCAAAATGAGAATGGGCATCTCAAATGAAGAGAAGTCCATCTCCTTCCAGTAAACTCCATTGTATATCGTTGTATACTTCACAATAAGACTCAATAGCTAGTTATTGAGATCTTTTATAAATTTTTTAACACACCATTTTATTTTATGTCTTCCAATTTAGTGCATAATCATGTGAGGAATTTTACACATTATAAATTACTAAAATTTGTTTCGTGTACTTTTAGAAGTTTTTTTCCAGAGTCGACACTAGTGACATTTTGCAAACAATACGAATTTGTTTTTGAGTCGTGCATTTGTAAAATAATACAGTTAAGAATATTTAATACAGAATTATGAATAAGGTGCTCAAGCAGTGAGCATGCAAACGAGCCTAAACAAGAGAACTCAGTCCAGGATATGATTCAATATTGACCATCAAGAGCCAGCGTAGACGCTGTAAATCGGTTACCATGGCAACAATCTCCAGAAACTGTAAGATTATTGCAGCTTAATTGTCCTGGTGTAATTAAAGTTTGTCAAGATTCGAAACGCCTTCAGAATACCGTTGCTTAATTAACTTTTAAGACAGTGAAGGTCAATTATACGATGGGTAAATCTTGCAATGAATAGTATTTCATCACTAGGGCCTTGTGGTGAACTATATTTTTCGTTATATTGCATTATTAATTAACAAACTAAGCTAGAAAACTAAATAAGTTTTATGTAAAGACTAGCAGAGTACCCGTCTTTCGTACGGGGTTGGCATATAGGAATAAAATGCTTATTGCAGTTATACTCAAGCTTTGCGTTTTCAATAGGGTAGGACACAGTTTGATAAAATTTGCTTCTGTAAATTTACGGTATACATAGTATTACACATCTACCATAGCCATAATTTCTACCACTTCACCCAAACAATAGAAAAAAATAAATTATTAAAGATTCACAAAATATCACAAATTATTCGTGAAATTAAAAATATAAACATAACTGTAAACAGACAGTTCTCATTGTGTATCACAGTTTTTTGTTGCTGCTTAGTTCAAATTAGCTGTTTTCATAAATGCAAAAAAAAATAATAGTGCTGCACCCTGTTGGTAAATCTTATAACTTTTTAATGCTTTTGCATATCATAGAACCAACTTTTTTTAGTTGAAACAGCTGACAAAATTATTTAATTCCCTTTAAATATGAATACTCATAAGGTTACCATGGTGAACTACAACAGAGCCACTGGGACGGAGCCCAAAAGGATTTTTGAGATAAGAATATGCCTATATGTTAATCGGGAATGTGAGCTATCATCGTGCCAAATTTCAGCCCAATCTGTTCAGTAGTTAATGCGTGATTGAACTTCAAACAAACAAATAAACAAACACACAAACTTTCACATTTATAAAATTATATAGTAAGATAACCTCTCAAAACGACTTCCAGCTTTTTTAATTCTTTTAATGCAAATAAGCAGCTGTTTAGTAAGTGATTCAATCATTTCGTCTATTACGATTCTGTTACAGTACATTATACAGGGTGACTGCCGGGAACCGGACGTTTTTTAAATGAATAGTACAACCTTATTTTATATAGTAAAATTATTTAATTGTTGAATATATTTTGGTGAAAACATACCATTTCAAAAAACATATGTTTTATGGAACCTTTTAACCTAGTTTGGGTTTATTTCTTTAAGATGATATCATGCATGTGATGGCCGTTAACCTGGATACAGGTTTCCAACATCTGGAGAAAATCATTACGCACCCTCATCAACATGTCTTGTCCAATCAAATTCACCTCTTCGGTGATTGCATCTTTTAGCTGCAATAATGTTTATGGTTTGTGAACATAGACACGAGCTTTCAAATACCCCCGGGCGACAAATCTGGTGACCTCGGCGGCCACGGCACGTCACCAAAACGTGAAATCAACTTGCCAGGGAACATCTTCTTCACAACTCGCATCGATGCAGCGGCAGTATGCGCTGTGGCCCCATCTTGTTGGAAGTAAACATTTTTCACGTTTATTCCTCGCCTCCGAAGTTGTGGCTTGAGATATGTTCCAACATGTGAACATAGCGTGCAGAATTCACTGTCACTGTGACTCCATTTTCCTCAAAAAAATACGGACCAATTATCCCATAGTGGCCTACAGCACACCAAACCATTACTTTTGGAGAGTGGAGTGGTTTTTCATGAAAGTTACATGGATTTTCAGGATCCCAATATCGTAAGTTTTGTTTGTTCACTGAACCGTTTAAGTGGAAGTGAGCTTCGTCGCTCATTAACATCATTACATCAGGATTATCAGTAAACAGCACCTGCATACGTACTGTGAAATCTTCTCTTTGTCCATAGTCCCTCTCTTTCAGTTGCTGTACCACCTGTATTTTGTAGGGATGACATTTCAAATCTGATTTTAAAATTATTCTGACAGAATCGCGCTTCATGCGTAGCTCTAGCGCGTGTCTTCGTGCAGAGCGACCCGGGCTCCTCATCAAAGCAGTTCTCACTGTGGCGATGTTGTCTGGTGTTCTCACTGTTCTTGCTGGACCGGGTGGCTTTTTCTTTGATACTGTTCCTGTTGTTCTGAACTTGTGCACCCATCTTAGCAATGTATTTCGGCTTGGAACCGTGTCATTTCGCGCAATATTAAAGTGGCGTCGGAAGATACGCTGTGTTTTGATAACGGATTCGCCATTTTTAATAAATGTGTCATATGCAAAAACACGATGCTGAACTGACCACTGATCCATCGTGACTAAAATGGTAAAGCTCACTCAAAACAATGACACAACCTCAATCTCCCTAGAATGTGTAGCAACAATGTAACAGCTGTTGCAAATACGTCCGGTTCCCGGCAGTCACCCTGTACCATCGATATGTCCAGCGATCAACAACAATAGTCAAACCTTACCTAATAAATCAATTGATAAATAATTTCGATCGATACGATTGCCTCAATCGAAATTTACAACTTTTTACAACAATGGATTTTTTTTCCCTGGAGACTAAAAATTATTTTTACTCCCTAGAGAGTAAAAATGATACTTTAGACCCGTAACGCATGCATTAAAAACGGCTGATTTGCAGCAAGTATGATGAAAATGTGTCTTTTATATCCACATATTATGCATGAAAATAAAAATAGTTTTAGGTAAAGTGATATTTGTGGATAACGTGTCCCTCAAAGGCTACTGTTAATTATTTTTAAAATAATAACGCATCTAGACAGTGTTAAATGTATCTTATCAACTCTTACATTACTGCAACTATATCGTATCACTTAATTACACGTCTTACAGATGTATTTCACATCGTTTATCCACCAGTTAGTTTGATAGATTTCAGTTCCTTACAATTTTGAATTACAATTAATCAGTCCTATAGTGTAAAGAGTATTGTACAATACATAATTAATATCAATTTGTATATAATTTTTGTATATCCCTTTAATTTTACATAATATTTAGTTTTATAGTTTCACGTAATGCTATTTTAAATCAAGTATATTTCGCTATATTTTACGATCAAGAAAGACACATTTAACATAGACAAACTGGACAAGCTGGTGTAAGATTGGCTCCCAATCAAGTCTCTGACCAATTATTGGTCCGAAAGGATTACTACTAGCCAAGAGAAATTTAGCTTGTCACACCGGGATAGAAATATAATTTACTCAAGTTTTCCATGAAAAGTTATCAAAAAGTTATGAAAAAAATATCATGCAAACAACAGTGTATTAAAAATAATGAATGGTTGCAAGGAACATTTTTAAATTACAAATAGTGTGCCTAAGTAAATCAAAAGACGAGGACATGGGGTTATCCCGAGGTATAATAAAGGATTAACAATTGTAATCATTATGTACCATGGTAGAAACCGTAGATAATATGAGAATGTCATTTAATCAAAGAGGCAATGTGGTTTATTAGTCACTTAGATTTAACCTGAAATTCAAAACAAAAAGAACACAAATCCATTATATTTTTTCCCAAATAAAGATTGAAAGTTTTAGTTCTTGGACGGGTTGTTTATGAAACATTAAATTTGTAGGATTTCGTGTTTTTAGACGCCGCGACGTATCGAGAACTAAAACATCCTTTTTTCAAACGTTGCCATATAAAATAGTGTTTTTCTTTCTTTACTTTTTGACTAAAACCTTTTGTTAACTTATAATATTGTGCTAGTCAATAGTCTTAAATTCTGATTAAGTTATCTTTAAAAAATATATATATCCCAGCTAAGTGTTTACTGAATAACTAACGCAGTACGTTGTCTCCTCCATAATCTTACTGCAATTGATTGCTTGTTTATGAAATATCTTTATACATTTTGTAAATCGATGCCAGCTTTCTATTCATACATTAAGTGTATTGAGAAACAGGAACTGTCACTGTTGTACTGTGATTGACTAGGGTCACAGTTTCTATGGTAACGAATCTGTCCTTTTACTGCCCCTGTCCCAGTGATGGATCTTTCTATACAGGTAATACATTCAGTGTTGACCAAATACCTAAATCCTTTCTCATCTCATGACATACGCAAAAGTTGGTTTAAATATGTTTTGTTTCTACAAAACCATGCTTTAAAAGTCCATATGTTGTCAAACATACGTTATGACTGTTTATAATAGTTTTACTTTTTAACAAACTTGTTTATATTTTTGCTGTATTATTATTTTGTTTTTATAGTATTTAACACACCAGAGTTTATATTTTATCACGTATGATATGTTGGATGTAGAGTAATTACTTTAATCTACTTTCCATCCTCTCACTATATTTTCGTATTGTTAAAGCAACAGCACAAGCTTTGAATAGTTCTCTTATTACATTAAACTTTGTTTGCGGTATGTGAATATCTCATTGGTTTATTATTAGGTCCATTTACGAAGAACATTGCCCCCAGATGTTCAGATGAAGTTTAGTTATTTTTTCTACGAAGATTGTCTATCATTTTATTTTTTAAGACGCGCCTTCTCAGTAGGATACTTTTAGATCCACAGGGATTTACTGATAGTTGAAAATTCGTCACTTTGTAGCAATTTAGGTGAGTATTATAAGTTTTTTACTATACTAAAAATATTTAAAATATATAAAAATACAAACAATTTTTTTTCTTTTTAAATCCACAACTTTCCTATAATTTTATGACATTTTATTAAAAACAACATACAAAAACAAACATAAAAACTATAACCGAGTAACTGTTGAGATAAAATGGTTGGTAACAAGAAGTGTTTCAGTGAGAGTATGAAACCTCAGGAACCCTGGGGAGCAATAAGTACTTGCAGACTCCTCTGTCGACGCTCAACATGTTGTTCATAAGAAACTTGGTTGTATATCATAGTTCGTTTCTTTTTCATGACGTCAAATAAATTTAATGAGGGGAAAAAGTGATATTTTTCATGTGATATAAGAAATATCTTTTAAGAAAATTTCCTATGAACTTCTTTATTATAGCCTCACCTGAAAATCATTTAATTTTCATATATTCCTACAGTTAAATAGGACCAGCATGCCCCGACATAATGAGTGGTGTGATTGTAATTGTAGATATATTTGGTGATACATATAATACAAGGAAAACCAGACTTGTAGGGTTTGCAATTAAAAATTCTTGAAATATTCATTTAAAATAACGTCTAACAATTTTAATTTACAGTGCTTACATAATTTTTAAAAATAGGCCACGGAGTAGTTTACCTTTACATATTAGCAAATCTATTTTAATATTTTTTTTTATTTTAAATCTTTAGCGTAATTGTGTAAGTCCTAATGAGAATCAACTATAATGATTTCAATAAAACTAGTCTTGTCTTTTTTAAACACAAATTTAGTTTATAGCTTAAAACCCGTTTAACAATAATACTATTTTATACAGGGTGAATAAAAAGTCAAGACCCCCCCCATCTAATATTTTTCCAAGTAAATATACAGAGATATTTTTTTGGGGGTCGTGCAATCTTATCAGGAAGTTTCTTTTTATGATTTTGAAATTTTTGAGTGTCCCCCAAAAGGGGGGATTTGGGGGGTAACTCAAATATTTTAAAAGTAAACCCCTTTCAAGTGACACCTCATTTTAAAGTGTTTACAAAAACTTAAAGAATGGTGAAAACTAGAGGTCGCTATCTCTTCTCTGTCCAAAATGGTAGCCCGTCAAATGTTGTGGAAAATCAATGGTAAAATTGGTTCGTAATTGTAATATTGGCTACCATTTTGGATAGAGAAGAGTTAGCGAACTCTGGTTTACACCATTCTTTAAGTTTTTGTAAACACTCCAAAATGAGGTGTCACTAAATGGGGGTTTACGTTTAAAATTTTTGAGTGTCCCCCCAAAAGGGGGGATTGGGGGGCAACTAAACACTTTTCAATGTAAAACCCCATCAGGTGACACCTCATTTTGAAGTGTTTACAAAAACTTAAAGAATGGTGAAAACCAGAGTTCGCTATCTCTTTTCTATCCAAAATGGTAGCCAATATTACCATTACGAACAAATACATTCATTGATTTTCCACAACATTTGACGGGCTACCATTTTGGTCAGAGAAGAGATAGCGACCTCTAGTTTTCACCATTCTTTAAGTTTTTTAAACACTTTAAAATGAGGTGTCACTTGAAGGGGGTTTACATTAAAAATATTCGAGTTACCCCCCAAATCCCCCCTTTTGGGGGGACACTCAAAAATTTCAAAATCATAAATTGAAACTTCTTGCTAAGATTGCACGACCCCCAAAAGGATATCTCTGTATATTTACTTGGAAAAATATTAGATGGGGGGGGGGGTCTTGACTTTTTATTCACCCTGTATATTGTGTAAAGGTTTTATGAAGGTACTCCTAATACTGAGGGAACTCTCATGAGAGACCCATGTATTTTTTTTACAAAAAAAATATAACAAAGTTGGTGAGTTCTGAACCACGGTGTAAGCGTTATCACAAAACTTTAAATCAATTCGTGACTGGTATGATTTGAACTCGAACCTCGAGGCAACAATCCCCATTAAACAATTTTCCAGCTGTCCATGTCACTAAGATAAAATTATGAAGCAGAAAAAACAATCAACACAAAAAAACACAATATTAAGTCTAACCATGGCAATTCCCTAAACAAACGCATAACTTAACAATGTTAACAATAGCAGTACACTGAAGTCTTTTTCGCTGTTATGGAAACCCCAAACAACACTAATTGGGTATTCCATAAACTAGTTATGGAAATATCATTGAACCGACGTTATTTCTGTTTAGGAAACACTCAACGTCAACATCAACACGCACACCATGCTGCGGGCCCAAAACTACCGCAACATAGTGTAGGCCTGTAAATAGAGGAATTAATTGGTGTAATTTGTAACAATCTTGTACCTGTGTCAAGACAGAAATACATAATTAGTCGAAACATAAAAAAACTGTTTTAGCAATCTGACACGTACTTTTTTCCATTATCTTGCAAACACCCATAAGTGAATGAAATTATGGTATATGTGGGTAAAATCACAAAAAATGCAATAACTCTCGATACGCAATTTTTACAGCAATAGGTGTCGTACCATTCTGTTTATAATTATAAAAACTACAAAATACACAACAAATATAAGAACTGTCGAGCATTAAAAAAAATTCAATTTCTTGTTAATTTATGAGACCTTTTGATTGTTAGGTAAGCACTATAACGACTACAACCACCCAGGTTGTAGAATAATGTATTCTATAATCCTATTCTATTTATATTCTACTTAAAAGTGCCCAAGCCAGAGTTTCATTTTAGACCAAATTATTGTATAAAGCAGTGAAAATACTATTTGAACACCCTTTCAGTCATGTGCTGCTATTACCACTTACTATACAATAATCATTTTGATTAATGAGAATTTTTCGCTATATCGACTCCTATATAATATGAATTTGTCTATAGAGTTTTGATAAGTACTGGCCTAAATACGGAATATTATTTATGTTTGTTAAAGAAGATGCCATAATCTATTCATATGCAAAAACAAACTATAAAATGAAATATAACATTTTAAACTATATCTCAAACTTTTGTTGAAAATCCTCAAAATTTCAACAAATCCAAACCTACATTATATGGAAACATATTTACATATATCCAAACTATTTAAATCCAAAAATAATTAATATGACTTTAAAGTATTCTAAAAAAAATTATATACATATAGGGCGTTTTTCTCTATTCGAATGTGAGGGAATAGCAAGATCCATTGTGATTGAGAATTGTTGCCAATTATGACGAAATCGACATTGTTAACATAGCAATTAGTGTAGACCCAATACATCAAGAGGTCTTGGCACATACGCAGCTGGTGTTAGGACTCTACACTAATGTGGACTTAATACTACTAATGCATAAACAAACTATGTGGCATCTTCTATTTTTGTATAATAAGAAAATGCCTGTACTAAATAAAAGTATCGTTTTGTCTAAAGATTTCGTACGGTGAAACATTTTAAATTATGTTTACGTTTCAAAGCACAAAAAACCGAGTATTACCAATTTATGTCCATCCGTTTGTGTTTTTATATGCCTATCTATGACACCTAATGTGTCAATTCACGCTGACTCTAAGAAAACTAAATCAGTGCAAGTTGTGAACTAAACAATTTTTATTCGTCAAACCATGTTGTATCGGAAATATATTCTGACCTACTCATAGACTTGATGAACATTTATTTGAACCCATATTAGTGATTTTCTTTGCAAACCATTGTTTATATTTTAAGTTGTTAAATTATCGTTTAGACGTTGACTAATTTTAGTTTCACTAAAAGATATATTCATAAATAAATACGCTGTAAGTTATTATTGTTAATATTTATCAACTATTTGATTGACTTAAGTCACTGTCTCTCTACAACT
Organism: Macrosteles quadrilineatus; assembly: GCF_028750875.1. Lineage (NCBI taxonomy): Eukaryota > Metazoa > Arthropoda > Insecta > Hemiptera > Cicadellidae > Macrosteles > Macrosteles quadrilineatus. Next base: position 35,517,504 of record NW_026542597.1, on the reverse strand, counting down.
CGATTTTTTATTCGGGTTTATTTTCAGTTGAATACATTCGAAGGTCCGTGAGTTTGTGATGTAACAGTCACAGGCCAGGTTTGAGTAGTGTAAACTGTGTGTCTGATATTTTTAGGTCACGCATCTTCAAAGTGACCTAGATACCACTTTTGTCTTCTACACAAGTTTCTTACAAACGTCGCATTTTTCTACAACTAAAGTATGGAGTTGAACTAATTTTTCACTGTTTCACAATTAAGTTGATCGTTTTCACCAGACTCTACCTTACACACCTTGGCTTGACATCAGATTGTATATAAATCAATTAATTATTATTATTTATGATTTATTTAATCGCTTCACATTATTTCTTTAACTCAATCTGAGACGCTTGATAAAGTCTTGCGTTATCAAACGTGAGATCCGGTTTTAAGCCATTTGTAATCTGAACAACAACGCCTCAAAATATGGTATTCGGTTGAAACTACTAATAAGTTAAACTGTACTGTTGATTTGAAACGTTTGAAAGTTCAATTTGATAGCGGACGAAGCCTCTGTTATTTGTTAAACGTTGTGTTGTCCTTGCAAACTACAATTTTTAATTTGGTTCCGCTCACATTTATTTGACTGTTCTCGTTGAAGTTTTTTTCTATTTATAATTCTATCTAAATACGCCTACAATTTAAATTTTTATTTCATTATTACTGTATAGATTTTACATCTCTTGATTTGATGTTTAACTTATTTACAGCAATAATTAATTTTTAATTCAGCTGGTTTAAATTTGCATGAACGATTTATCGATCTACTGATCTTTTCATTTATGCAGAGATATTGCACAAATCACGGCTTTCACTTGCTCTGTATGGATGAAAGTGCTGCACTACCCCGGTCGATGATACAATGTCTCTATATGGCGGGAAGCCATTTAGGCGGCAAAATTGAGTTTGACGTGTGACAGATTGGAGGGAAATGCCTCTCTTCGTGCTTTGTTAACACAATAAGCGGTGGGAATATAAAACGTCAAAATTAAACAGTTTACGATTCAAAACGCAAATATGTTTGTTCTCCTAAATTGAGTTTACTCATTGTAGGATTACGTTGTTTTCCCCACAGGTGTAATATGTTGTACCATGGATAGAACTAGACACTCCATTCTCTGGACCACACTATCTTTTATATCATATCAACCATAGTAAAAATGATTTTGGAAGGAAATGTAATCAATTTGATACCGTAACAATTTCTGTAGCAGATAAACACTCATCTTTTTCCATCAAATGTTGGCCACAGTGGTCCATATAGATGGAAAGTCTACGTCAGTAGTAAGAGGTTAGTTTTAATAAATAGTTATAAGTACAATGAACAAAACAATCACAAAAGTAAATTAGACACTAATCTTACTTGTAACGGAAGAAATATTCAATAAACCTATTTCCAATCAATCCTGCTTGAATCAAATATTACAATTTTGCAATGAATGAAAAATTCTTCATCTCTGGAATATTAAGGTTTACATAAATTATTTGGACTAAAATCAACAAAAGGTTAAATATTTAGATGGATAAAGTCATGAAAACGGAATATCTATGAAATAAGTTGAACTTGTTTGACAGATCTTCACTATGTAGAAATTTCTGTTCGCTAAGAAGTCCTATCTTGTTGTTTGTTAGGATGGGTTTGGTTTCGTTAGGTCAGGTTATGTTAGGTTAGGTTTGGTTTGTTAGGTTCGATTTGTTAGGTTCGATTTGTTATGTTTGGTTTACAGTAGTTTGGCTTGGTTAGGCTAGAAAGGTTAGGTTAGGTTAGGTTAGCTTAGCTTAGCTTAGGTTACGTTTTGGTCAGGTTATGTTAGGTTAGGTATTGTGCACCTATCAGTTACCACCTATCACAACGTTAGGTGGGTTCCGCACCACTGAGACACGGTATTGACGTATACCATTAGAAATTGCCAGGATTTCACCCCAGGAATAGGGACTGAAGTCCCATGCTTCAACCCCTAGAAGGTGTTTTGTATTAACTTGTGTTTTATTAGACCCACCGCCAATATTCCGTAACTGTATTAGAGTGTCAACAACTGTAAACCGTGTTTTTACAAACACGAAATGCAGGCTATTTATGATATATGTTGCCACACTGGTAAAGTAACGCATTTGCAATGTGTTTGTAGGTAGTACGAGAGTGAGTCATTATTTGCGATTTGAATTTATAAAATTTAGTCAGAAGTGTTTATTATCATATTTCAAATTTTACTTACAAAGTCTCTGGCTTCCTATCTTGCATACCTAGAAAAATAGTACACGTTAGAAAACAAACAACGTGAGATTTTTACTATGAGAATAGGGTTTTAGATAGTAGTAATGGTAGTAGTATGAACATACTCATACTTAACAGTACGAGCTGTTGGCCCGTCCTACGTACGGGAATCCAGTAGTCAATTAAAACTGAATATGATTCAGAACAGCTAGTTTACAACTTGGTGGCCGATTCACACACACTGGCTTTGAGTACAGTAGCTATACATACCACCTTCCACTGCATACTTACCGTACCTTTTTTACCACCTTGGCCACTGAAACCTCTAAAATGATCCTGGCCTCCCGTTCTCTTCTATCCCCTGCCATTTCTAAGGAAGATACCAGTCTCAAGATGTCTTTCATTACTTGGTCTTCCAATTGGTCGTCTACCTTGTAATACTCCTTGGAATACACTTTTAAAAGTTGAAGTATCTTCTCTCCGCCATGCAAAGCCTGCCCAGCCCATTCGAGATCCGAGCCTTTTGGTCTACTTTTGGAATGTACCCCTTTATTAAGTTTCTGAATCATTGAGTACTACTGGGATAGTTATGATATGGTATGAATCGATTTTGGTTTCTACTGACACCCTGCAGCTTACTGGTCAGTTTTCTGAAGACCTGTACTACAGTACACCGGTTGACATTTTCATTGCGAATAAAATGTGTACTGTATACAGTCATACTTATATTCAAACATCTAGATAAAGATGTATCAACACGTAAACCACTTATATCTTAAAGGATTAAGCACTTATACTTAGACGGATTGCATTTATGACAAAACTTGGTTATACGTTTAAAATGCTTAGTTCAAAATTACACAATCTCCTGATAACATAGATCTTTTACGGTAGGAAAGAAACTACATTTTAAAGTAAAATAGTGTGTAGGCAAACTCTGACGATCAATATTTTTGTATACAAACAACTTGTAACGTAAACATTTCAATGACAGTTAGAAACCAGCTGTTAGTTAAACCACCACTAAAACGACTTAAACTCGTCCATCGGCTGCTAGACTTTTTAAAAATTAAAACTTAATTTCTAAAAAACTGGGACCCTAAACTAAAATTATGGCTTCGACATTCCCTAGTTCTCAAAATTATCTTTCTTTCAACACAAAAATCATGAAAATCCGTCGAGTGGTTGATTCAGAATCGTGAAATAAAAAAACACTGTTTCGTTTTAATATTATAGACTAGCTGTGTGCCCGTTCTACGCACGGGGATCTTATTGTAGTCAGTTATTGAAACCTTTTTATTAAGAACAGAATTTGGTTTGCATATTTTCAGATATGCTGGCAAAACTATTATACAGTATATAAACCTTCGCAAATACAGTATCTGACAGTTTCAAGCCAAAACAAATGCTTCGAAATTAAATGTAACCTGGGTCGTGTTGGTCCATATGTTAAATCCAATGATTAAACTAAAAAATGCTTTATAGATCTATGAGGCATAGCCCTAATGTAGGCCTATAATTGAAAGTTACCTTCCACAATGGTTAAAAGTATTTAAGGTACTACTTCAACCTCCCAATTTAACACTTTATTCGTGTTGACATTTTCATTATAAAGGTACTTTTGTCCTTTCCGTGAAACACTGAGAAATAAGGACGTTAATGCTTTACTAACAGACATACACACAAAAATACAGAACTTAATTAGGGGGTTTGCTACGCTTTAAGCATAACAAAGTACTTGTAAAATTAGTATCTAAAATATTTTGTTAATGTCATCAAATTTCATCATAACAATGTATATTTGCTTGGACCGATGATGACCCGAAATGACGGCTTACTATATGAAATGAAGACGACGGTGGTCCAGCCACCCTGGTATAGACGATTGGTAATTTATAGTAAATATTACCAAAATAGGCCACGAACTATTGATACATAAACAACGTAAAGCGTTTAAACAATTCATTATGGTTAGCTGAATAAATGTTTTACTAAAGTGCGTTATCGTTTTCTTAGCATAAACTAACATTTTGGAATCAAGAAAGAAAAAGCAAAAATTGTACAGTTAAGACATCAATTAAATTGAATACGCCTGTAATAATAAATAAGGTGCAACACCAACGATAACTAATTTGTAAAGTACAGTGATGTGTTGGTACTTAAAAATGATTCTTGCTACTACCAACAGTACCAACGGTTCTAAGGAATAGAACCGGTACCAAAAACCAACGTTGACAGTTGAGATCTATAGTACAGCCGACCAATTATATGAGTTAATCAAGTCCCGAGGTTATTGATCTCTTGGTTTTTGATTTTCTCGTAAAACGTTTTAAAACGGCAATCAAAGTTATTTCCCAATAACTGCTTTATTTGTAAACAACTTTTAATGTAAACTTATCGGTGTCAGTTTTTAAAAAAAACAACCTCATACAAACAACTTTTTGTTATTTAATAGATTAGGCCCTACGTACCTATTCTCTAAACAATGATTGGTAAAGGCTATCTAATAACATTAGAAGGAAATGTGACAAAAATCACACAACGTTGGGTTTTTGGACGTTTGTAATTTTATTTCTTTAGTAGGTAGGCCGTGTATTCTAGGGAAAAGTACCGGTATCAAGGATCGTCGTCGAACAGTTTGTTATGAATAATTGGGTAGGCGTACGTACCCAAGAGCATGGCTGTATGGTCCAGCGATTGCATCACACGGTGAGTAGGTACTATTGACTATATATATATATATAGTCAATGGTAGGAACAGAAAATAACACATTAGAAAAGCGAGTTTAGCATCATCCGTAAACCTCTGTTACAATCAACCACTGCAGTTGTGATTTTTTACTTACCACTTTACACAACCGCCATTGAAGCGCCGTGTCAATGAGTGGAAACCATATTTCTAAGCCATTGGCGACGATCATTATTAAATTTAAAGTTTCCCAGCCGTATACAACACTGATTCAAGGTCTTCTTTCTGGTTATCAAAACTCAAGAACAATTTATACACAAAGAATCTCTGGTTCCTGAACTGGATATTGCCTAGTTATTTAATTTCATTTACACGGTTACACTATTACACTACATTATTGCACTTTCGATTAATTAAATCCGTTATGTAAGAAAAACGTTTTTAATCACTTGGGATTTACATTCAAAACGTGATTGAAAAAGGTTGCGGTATTTGTAAACAACATTTGTAAACATATCAGTGACAGCTAGGAAAAATAATCTTGATCCGAACAGCTGTTCGTTATTTCATAGATGATTATGCAATAAAAATTGGACGAAAACTTGACATAAATCGCACAAAAGTACATTTTTGAACGTTCGTAATATTATTTACAAAGTAGTGAGGCCATATTTTAATGGCTAAAGACAATCTCGCCAATCCAGTGAATACATTAAAATGACTTGGATCTTGATAGGTACTCTCGTTTTCCAGGAGAAGATAGCGTAAAATGCCATCTTGAGTGTTACAGACAAAGGGAAAGACAGACAGACAGACAGAAATTGAGATAAGACTCGTTTCTGCTTATTTAATGTATAAGACGTAAAAATAACCTAAAAATATATAATTCTGAGCAATGTACAGACAAAACTCTAATTTTAGCGAATTTCCCTATAGGGAAGTAGCTATTACCGTAGGTCTCATGGTAAGACCTAGGCCCGGGACCGATTTACTTTTTCATTTTGATATCCCCAGAGGCCAAAAACACCATTCGTTCAAATTTTTTTATATATCTATATATATATAGATATATATATATGTGTGTGTGTGTGTGTGTGTCCATCCGCACGATAACTTGAGTAATTTTTGTCCGATTTTGATAAAATTTGGATTGAAGGTGTAAGGCGGGATAAACTCGAACGAGTTCGCAAACCAGCATGATCGGACTATGGGAACGGGGGTTTACGGGGGGTTTTATGGGGTAAAAATAGGTTTTTCCCATTTTTGACCCAAAAAAAATAAAATTTTGCAAAATCTTTTCAAACCATTTTGTAGAGCTTAAAAAACAAATAATTTAGTATATTGAAGTGTTACTATGCGCCTAATGGTTACGGAGAAAATTCCAAAAAAATGTAAATTTTAAATTCCCATGTTATTCTTATGGAGAACGAGTAAACCGTTGTAGTTTGCTTGTTTATGAACATATTTTGATCAAATTTGGAAAATGTTTTTATTTCTGACTAACTATTAACATTTTACAAAAAAAAGTTTTACCCTCCCTGATGCAGCAAACCTAAGTACCTGTTAAAATAATTCTATTTATATAGGAAATAAATGTTAAATTTTTAAATAGACATTTTAGTGTAAATCCAATCAGACATATGGAAATTCGCTTAGTCTGCAGGTTTGCTGCGGCGGGGGTATTATTTATATAGATTTCATCCCTGGAAAAGATGAGACGGTTGTTTTTTTTCAAATCATCAGTCATCAGGGTCATTTATGCTACTTTCAGTTATATTTTTAATTGAGTGATTTTTTTTAGGATTATCTTTAGACCGATTCAAAAATCTTTACTTATTTTAAACATGTTTGTAAATCATAAGTTACAATAATACAACGATTAGTTATAACTCTTTAGTCAATATTCTTACATTATACTGTATCTCGATGGCATAGAGATACTAGGTTCAAAATAGAACCGTTACTTATAGAGGTTCAATTACACAACCAAAGACTCTTACAATTCTTTGTATATTATGAAATCAATTTTGTTTACCATCCTGATGTTTTCTAAATAACTAAATTGTTTTACCAACGAAATTGAATGTATTTGTTCATTAACAGTATTACATTATTTATAAATTTTTCTTTGACTCCGAGGATATAACTCCACTATCAATTTTATGGCTTTTAGATAGCCGATGATTAAAGCCAAAACTAAATAGAGACATTTTTGATTGGAGCACTCACAAAGCAAAATTGGAAATTAATTGCCTGCACATATCGTGCTATTGATAAAAACTTAACAAAATAATAAAAATAATATCCAACGTGAAAAAAACAGGATGTTGATTGTTGAAGCCATTCAATAGTTCAGTTTCGGAACTGATTGATTCATTAATTAATTGAAGCCTACTTGGTAGTATTTATACTGTGCAATAATTAGAAGACTTTACAAATATGAGTCTTACGTCTCATTGCAACACTATAGTAAATTTTGTATCTAGGTGCAAAAATGAGTTTGCCGGCTCGAGAGCTGCAAAACCATTTCGGTCCGTAGTACAAACGCTATTTTTTCACCACACTATACCCTATCACCACTATTCACCACAATAATAATGCACACTAACCGCCAATACAACTAAAACTTTAAGGTTATGTGAAAAAATATTTTGAGGAATTAGCAAAAATAATGATAAATAGTTGAATGTGTAAGTGAATATAAATTAAGTCAATGCTTGTGTAGTAAAATATGTTTTATTGTGTGGTCAAGCTTAGTTTCTTTATAACTTTTCCCTGACAAAACTTTTAAGACCCACACGTCAGTTGAGAAAAGTTAGTAAACAAACAAATGTGAAAATACTCAGGTCATATTTTTTACAGTTTAGATACCTAACCACCAACAGTTGTAATGGAAGCCATAAAACATATTTGACAAACTTGGATCGACCGAGGGAAGGCTACTTTCTAAGTTTGCTCTGAAAACTTTCCAAGATTGTACAATCTTACCTTTTAGTCAGTATTTTCGTTTCTTTCTGCCAATTTTTATTAAAAATGCAGGGAAATTACTAACACTAAACATGGATTGAATTAAAATTTTGTTTTTACTACAAATTTGTAATAGTAGGCTACACTTAATTCTTGATTAGGTTGAGATTGAGTGGTGCGACCTTATACAGAAACGTTTAATACTTATATCTAAATGAAAAATACATATTAGATATGGGTCAATATAGCCTATGGTAACAGGAAGAAAATAGTTAATTATGCTTTTGAAAAATTAATTTTTCTGATAAGGAATACAATCCTATAAGAGAGTTTTATTATAGTTTCAAAGATGATTATTTAAATTGACATACATATCTCATGTGTTTAATACCTAAACATTGGGTGCATTCTAAAACCGAGAAGCTATGTTTATAGTTGTGAAAATAAGTGTAAGAGGCAAAAAAAGTTTGCAGATTTAAAGTGACACGAAAAATGCGAGGAAGAAATATTTTTAATATATTATATCATTATATCAGAAGTAGGCCTACGAGAACAAAATATAGATTTTGGGAATCGCAACAAATAACTTGCTTTACATGTCTAAATAATACACACAAGCGTTCAAAAGGAAAAAGATAATAGCTAGCAAACTAACTTACAGTCACAAAAAAAAACAAATCAAAATTTGTGTGTGTCTAGTGCTTTGGTAAAAATAACAAATATTGCTTAAAGAATAATAATTTGGAAGAGCTTCAAAAATGTTCCATTATGGTTTTTAGTGTTTAGCTTTATAAACATTTTGATGAATCCAACACCAACAACTAAATTAAATCACAGCAGCAAAATCTAACAACGACATTATCAAGGACATACACAAGTATAAGACACTGACAATGTAAAAGCATCAGATGTTTGTTTAAAGTTTTTGGTATAATTAATTAATAAAGTAATTGATTTAAAGCTTGTAATTAATCATTCACAATATGCTACAAGGTGTGAATTTGTGTTGAATAATTACAAATCCCTGTTCAGAGGTACATTATCTGATAATGCCGTGGCCATAAATAAATATCTCCGTTAGTATCCACTTCACCGAACAGGTGATAAATATAGCTGCAGTATTTTGACCGACGTTTGAACAACATTGAAATCCATCATGATATTAAATTTTTTTCCAGGAATAAATAATAATTAATGTTTGTTTGTATCAAAGTATTATCCATCCACATGACTGGTAAACTGAATCGTAATAAAAGTATTTTGTTGAATTAGCGAATTTCCCTATAGGGAAGTAGCTATTACCGTAGGTGGCACGGTAAGACCTAGACCCGGGACCGATTTACTTTTTCATTTTGATGTCCCCAGAGGCCAAAAACACCATTCGTTCAAATTTTTATATATGTATATATATATATATATATATATATATATAGATTTATATATATATATATATACGTCCGTGAACGCGATAACTTGAGTAATTTTTGTCCGATTTTGATGAAATTTGGTTTAAAGGTGTAAAGCGGGATAAACTTGAATGAGTTCGCGAACCAGCACGATCGGACCATGGGAACGGGGCTTTACGGAGGGTTTTATGGGGTAAAAATTGGTTTTTCTCACTTTTGACCCTCAAAACACAAAATTTCCCAATTTCTCTTTAGACCTTTTTAAAGAGCTTAAAAAAACAAATAATTTAGTATATAAAAGTATTTTTGTTCGATTATTAGTAACGGAGAAAATTAAAAAAATTGTAAATTTAAAATTCCCATGTTATTCTTATGGAGAATATTGTCAAATGTTGTAGTTTGCTTGTTTATGAATATATTTTGATCAAACTTGGCAAATCTATTTATTTTGTACTAAGCTATCAATATTTTACTCAAAAACACACTTTATTAGTTTCATTGTAGTTGCAAACCTAGGTACTCGTTAATCCTAATGTTATTAAAATATATTTAACTGAAAATCAATTCAGACAAATGGAAATTCGCTTAGTCGGCAGGTTTGCTGCGGCGGGGGTATTTTTAATCACAATCGCATTTAGAAGTATTTTTGTAATAAACTGGAATAAACTTACAATTTTAAACGATACTAATTAAAGAATACTCTGTTTACTTATCATGCAAAACTCATAAACTAACTTACATAGATGTAAGTAACTTAAATAAAAGAAACCAAGATTTATTTCTTTCTTTTGACATTACTTACTAAACATATCTGTTTCCTTTGCTTTTATTGTTTTACTACAGACGTTGACAGTACAATGCACGAACAAATATTTAAATTCTTCTAAGCAAAAAAATATGTTTAAATTAAACAGCTGGCTAATTATTGACCACTGGTTTTACATTGGCAGGATCACGGACTTTTGTTTTAGCAACTTTGATTTATAGATTTGTATGTCTATCTGTAATGCGGTAAATGATTTGTATTGTCTTTTTCTCTTTAATTTTTAATTTGATAACAAACATACCATTCCATAGAATGCCTAAAATTGATCAGGCAAAATATGAAATAAATCTAACTACATACATCGACTAATCGACTAATAAACAAAATGCCCGTTGGCACCGCAGCAAAAGTGTAAACCACGCTGTTTTAGTACTTTTTGTATGTTTGGCAAATCTAATCTAAGATAAACTAACCTAACCATATAAAAATATTTAATTGTTCTAAAGGACTTTTTCACTCTTTTCATTTCATTTTAGGCATTATTTAATCTAGTCAAACAAACCAACCTAAACTAAAGTAACCTAACCATACACAAAATGTGTAAATATTGTTAAGTAGATTTGTGTTGAAAAATATCTGTATTTTATACTTCGCCTGTCACACATGTACAAAATGCCTAGTCATTCAATACCATTATAAACTTGACGGATATATAATGGCATCGTGTGCTTTTCCGTTGGAAAATACCATTAATAAAAGCATTTTAAACAGCAACATATGTTTAAGGATGCAAAAATTCCAAAGAAGCTCATAAAATCAGATGATTACTTGAGAAACAGCTGGGTGTGACGTCATATAAACACTGTAAAACAAGCAGGTGTTCCAGCTTTAGTTTTAGCACGTGTGCTGTAAACCTGTATCATGGAGTAGTTTAGCACTTCTGTGATGGCCAAGTAGGCTACATGAAACTGTTATAACGGATATTATAGTTTTAGCTTTGTAAATTGCATGATTTTATAGATCAATCCTTTTTATCCAAATTATCTGTTGCTGAAATAAAATGAATTAAAATAGAGTTTCTTACGTACGAAAAATCGTAGTGTTTCAGTTACAAATGATTTGGTAAATCTGACGTAATATTGCTCTTTATTGTATGCTAAGTCTTTACGGACACTTTTGAAAGCTTAAAGACGCTGCTGCTAATAGAGTTTCAAAATATTACAAACAAAATGACCATTTTCATTTCTTATTTTATTTTTTTCAAATTTAAATTCAAAAGGTTTAGATTTTGTCCAATTACTAATTCCTTTCCATAAAAAAGTTTATAATTATTTCATTCTGTTTTTAACGCAATGTGTAAATTAATATTTTTAACCAAATAGATTAGGTCTTTTGGGTTATTTATGGCCTTAAACACTTGCAATAAGTTTATAAATCGTCCCTTTAAAATTTAGAGTAACCAAAATTGTATTCTCTAAGAAAAATCACTATCACTGATGTGGAAATCAACCCAAACTTAACAATCGAACAGCTGATTACAGTAAACATAGTAAAACAGCTGACTACCACTTAACCAAGTAAAATTAAATGCATCCACAAATGTATCTAGGATTTAACAAATTTTTACTCTAAACCGTTGATCACTGCCTAGTGACTGACAAACTAGCTGTCACAAATTATTCGATAACTATATTACGTGGCCTACAGTTGGCAGTGAGAAGCTGGTGAGAAGTAGTTAGGTAAACAAATGATTGTAAGGTAATGGTTTTCACAATTAGCACTAATGAGACAATCTGTCAAGGCCAAACCACGTTGGGGCTCCCCACGTGCACTGTCTAGACTTGTCTCAATTGTGTTTTAGATCTCGGGTTGATTGTGTGTATTGACATTTTTAATTTCTCCTTAAATAAATATTTTGGATTGATTTTGGATTCATACTATAGTAGTCAATTGAATTATTAATTGCATATCCAAGCAGACTTGTTTAAAATTATTTAGTGTCGTAAATCCAGAATCTCTACACAAAATCACTTAAATTAATAATAATTTTTTTATAATATTAATATTTATTCAATAGTAGTATTTTCATGTAAATTGTATGTATTTTAAAATTAATTGCACATACAAACTAAGGTTATAAAAGACAATTAAAAGAATTAAGTATCCAAAATGATTCATTTCTCAATTATTAGATTTATTAAGCATATTTATTAAAACGTAAAATGTATTAAGTGCGAATTTAATACATGCAGACTGACTTTGACTTCTGAAAAAAATAAAAGTTTGCAATAGACATTAATTTTTATATTCACGCTAAAATTTAAATGGGTGAATAAAGATATAGTATTTATTTTTACATATGTTAATGGATTTTCCAAATAAAGTTTTTACACCCTGAATAAAGCCGTCGGATGAATTTGAAAACCTTTCGAAAATATTAAACGTTAGTCTTTAAGAAGATACAAGGACAATTATATTATATAGGGACATTTAACTACAATTTATTACCATTGTTAAATCTACTTTATTAATAAACTATTTATCACTTAGCATAAAATAAGCAATGTCAGAATATTACGGGTAATTAACTAAATACCGTGCTTGGATTGTTAATTATATAAGACCTAAGACCAGATCACCTAATTTTATATTTATTATTTTTTTAACTCTGACATTGAATCAATGTTTATATCTATACAATTATATTAATCATTTTACACTATAAATATGTACATTTTTAACGTTTATTCTTTCGTTTACACCATTTTCAATATTTATCCGTCTTATGACTGCTCTAAACCATCATAAAGTCTACATTCTACGGCTAAACCCTAAAATTATATTTATATTATTAAATTGTTTAGGTTTGGTGTTAAGTTTTAGGGAGAAGAATGTTTTAAATACTCTTAAACTTTAATTCCATTATGTTAATCAGGATTCATCAGGTGCTGAGCAAACCGTGCAGGTTCTGAAATATTCCCACCTGATAACCGAGTTTATTCAGCAAAAGAAACCGTCTCGACTGAATATTATGTAAATCAGCCATGAAAGACGTAGAGTATTCATGAATTGTTGAGTGTATTTACATAGATCGCTGTTCTGTTTGGCTATTTTGCTGTCCAAATACACAGGTTTATTGAAATTGAAATTGTGTGGAAGCTAATTATATTTTTTTACCTACGCTATTGTCATTTTGTAAAGTATATTTTGTAAGGAAACGGACCAAACAATAGTTTTGTAACTACCTAACGTCGACTTTTTTGTAAGACAGCATCATTAATTGATAGTCAGTTTTTGTTAATACTTAATATTGTTAGGCCATCAACACTGCAAAACGTTAAGTAATTTTAATAACATTGCAAATTAATTGTACCTGTACAAAGCTTATACATACTGTTTTACTCGTTTTTCGATAATTTGGACGTAGTTTTCAAAATGTAATTCTGTTCTAGTATATTTAAAGGTTTCAGAGGCTATTTAATGTATTTGATTGTGTTTATTTCTACTTTTAAAATATGATCGTACTATACTGCAGAAAAGTAGAATAAAAAATATATTAAAACTTTACATAATATTAATTGAAACTATATCGTTTGTTTTCATATCAAAGTTTGTGTAAATTTGAACATAATTCGTATTTATTATCATTGTAATCATTGTATCTGTAAGTTTTCAACAAAGTGAAAATCCATATTTTAATAATAATATTTTATTCCAGCCATACGTTATAATTATTTATTTTTGGTACAAGCCAAATGACTGTAAAATGTATCACATAGAATAACAGTTTTGCATGGTTCGGTGTTTGTATTCTATAAAATCTTTGAAAGGAATAACTTAATTTATTTTTTCAGATGTATATTTTATATAATATTGTACGAGGGTTGGTCTAATAGCTATTATCTAATAGTTTTAATAGTTCTTAAAAAAAGGTTATTTTAGGTTATTGTAAAACAATCTAATAAACCTCCAAATAATAAACCACCAAAGTGGCGTTCGTTTGAACACTACATTACTGCCCCTGGATTGTAAAATATCTCTGATTGTCCCTAAAAACTTTTGATAGCTACTTAACTGGTTGTTAAAACAATTTTACACTTTTAGAATGCTTTATGCCTCACAACTGCCTCATTTGTTTCTAAGCTCAATACGAATATACCTCAACTTATCTGATAGTTTTGGTAGCCTTATCATAATAGATAGTTTACCACAACCACAATTAGCTGTTTTCCTAGACAGCAGTTCTATACTGTTTTTATAAATTGAAATTGAAAACACCAGAGCAAATTTATTGCATACAATCTACGGGCTACACAACTAATAGGGACATTCTCTTCACATACTGGTATAAGAACCACATACACCACATACAGTCCGACAGACTAATTAAGATTCCCAATGGAAACCCAAACCCTAATTCTAAGAACATATTGTGTGGGTAGAATACAAAACAGTGGCAATCACAGTTGGTTTTGTGGCAACAATATTAAGCATTCGTGATTCATTTTTGCGGTTATGTCCATACAAATTATGTGCATGTAATTATACAGAACATCACTATAACCCTTCATTTAGACTTCGTCGACTTTTCGACTTATATAATTTTGATTTATTTTAATACCTTTTGGTTTTATACATATCGTATCCATAAAGTTTATTTTGTTCACATACGAATCCCTTGAAAGTACTGTGTAGAGAATTTAGTTAAATTAAGTTAAACTAGTTAAATTGAAGTTGCCAAATTGCAAAGTGTTATGCACATTTGTAAAGTTATTAAAGAGGCAAACTCCATTTTAGTGTTATCCATAACAAGATGAAGTTTATCCGTAGTAACTTTGTAAGATACTCATTATTGCTTGCAATTATTTAAATTATGTTCAGTGAGTTGTTTGCTAGTTTCTACACGAACCACCAGCAACCCATGTTAAGTCGTGGGTATCCCTCTGTTAACAGTGTTTGGGTAGAATATGATAATTGTGAGCCTTGGTAATTTTAGTTTTTTAATTAATGATTTTAATTTGTATTTGTAGTGAAGTTTCTTCACAATTAAACTCAATGCATGTTGATAGCATTTATAATAATCGGTATCGTTTTGTTCAGATGTATGTAAATGCTTATTTTCAGTGATTCAATACAACCTTCTGACATATTAAGTTTAAGGTAACCGTACATTGAACATTAATTCAATAGAAAAGAAGACTGCAACTCCAAAAACTATATAACCTGTCAATAGTTTATAGTTTATATTTAAATCCAAGGAATTGTATCTATCATAATTTAAACACAACGAAAGCATAGCTCAATGAGCATAGTCAGTATGATGGAATCTTTCTCCTCACCTCCGTCTACCTGGGACTTAAAGTATGTATGTATCCTCTATGTATCTCAATGTATCGTTGTGTAGACTTCCTCGATCTAATGACCATTGCGACGTGATCAGCTGTTGAATTGTCTTTTTGTCGCAACGTCCGGTAGCTGAGAGACGTTGATTTTCCTCGGTGTTTGATGAGCACTACTTGCATTGCAGTGTGTTTCACTATAGTATAAACAACCAGGGGAGCGAGCTAGTTTAGTGGTAGAGCTCGGGGCTTCGGTGGTAGAGGTCCCGAGTTCAAATTCCGCCAATCACCGATGTAGTTTATCCAGGTTATAATATCACTCTAGGACTAGCCTGAAGTAATGTGTAAAACAGTTTCGGGTCATCCTAGGATGTGAAGGAGGGGCAATAAAAAACACAGAATCTATATAATTAATACGCTACATGAAACTCTGTCGGTTGAACTCCTCCGCCATTTCTTAACCAATTTTATCCATTGACGTCTCATTGGAAAGAGCGTGTCGCGTAGATCTGCAAACTGATATTTTTTGTAAATCCCCTTAGGCTCTGCCCCAGTGGCTGTTAAAGTTATCCATGTTATCCTTATGAAGAACATAATTGTTTAAATTTTTATCAGCTGTATAATTTAATTGCTGTTATTTATTATTCAATTCGATGAAACGCATTAGGTACATTTGCTGATTTTGTTGAAATTAAATATTTACTATTTTAATTTACATTTGTATGGTACATATTACAATGTAAAAAATTTAGAAAGCCTGTACAACTTGATATATTTTACCAAATAAAAAAATGAATTGACATAGGACTGTATTTCTTGAGAAATAATATGAAATCTTCTTCATATTGTAGCTTTAGGTGTTCTTCATTGTACAGGTTGATAACGATAGTAATTTTATTGTTTATCCTTATTTAGATTTAAAAAAAAATTACTATCGTTATCAACCTATATAATGAAGAACACCTACAGCTACAATATGAAGAATCCCACAAACAATGAACAAGGGTGTTAGCCGAAGTGCTACTATTTTGTAGGAAACATGGACTTAACTGTATGATGATTGGCAAAGGAAACCCCTAAATTAAACTGGTACAGCAAGGTCATTAATCATTAAATATATGTTTTCATAAAATTCAAGTGATTTTAAAAGAATGTGACTACATCCAAGAAACCTTATTAAAACTTTAATTAAAGGATTCGCATTATTCACATTATTATTCACATTTAAGGGAAACAAAACCCATCTGAACGACATTAGGCCTTTAAATTATGCATTTTTTCAGGTAAATATAATTTACGATATAACAGTAACTAGCCAAATGAATGGCAACTGATGCAAATAAAATTGCGACAGAGAGGTTAAATGCAGAAAATTGGGTAGTTCTTAGTCATGTAAACAAAATGTTATCGCTATAAAAAATTGACTGAAATTTGTAAACGTATCCTACCGGCGACAATGGTTGAAACCATGCAGACTGCATTATCATTGATGAATATCAACATGGGCTTTAAGTGGGGGGAATCATTAAAAAAACCAGATCAGCTTTTGAAAAATGATAAAATATTTACAAGAAATGTTGATTATATGGAACTGTTAGGTACGTATCCATGAGTTGAGTCTTATAAACTCATCGGAAATTATGACCACTTTTATTTGTTTTTAAATAACTACTTTAATCTTTGCAATTGCTTGATTTCAAGCAACGTGTACTCTAGTGAACATTAAACAACCATCTATTGAACGTAATATCATGTATTTATATCAAAATTATGTACCAGTTGAAGTCACTTTTAAGGGTCAAACCGCAAAACAATGGTTCAACAAAATCAAATTTTTATGGACGTCAATCATACATCAAAAAAAGGTTTTATAAGAGGATAAAAATTATTTCTTCACAAAGTTTGAGTTTAGTTAAGAATCTAAAATCAGCGATAATGCGAAGTAGCCTATATTATTCATAGACCTGTCCGATTTGAAGAAAAACTTACTATAGGAATTTAAATGTTAGTTTGGCTTAACTTTTAACAACAATCGCTTATCAAATTCAAAACCGTTTATTTACTGTATATGTGCAAGTAAAAAAATATATCTATTCTAATCTATATATTAATACGCAAGCAGTTTTCTTTTCACAGTCATAGCTCAATAACAGCTTGATGGATTTTAAAGTTTGAGGTGTCAAATTAAAGGTATTTTCACGTAGATGTGCAAATACGTCTCAAAATATTAAGAAAGGGCACCACTTAAGTACACTTAAGGGCTAAAGTTTGGAAGGCGGCGCTATCTGTTGACATTTGATCAAACTCATTGTAAACTTTGTTTACAAATAACATATGGACGTAGTTTGAAATAGTGTTTAAGGTTAACCACAGACTGCAGGGCTTAAAACTTCCAGAGCAAAGCTGGAATCTATATATTAATTTGAAACTGTTTTTCTTTGTGACAGCTAATTTGAGAGAACGGCTGGGTGTAGAAACTCGGTAGGGGTCTCTAAAGAAAGGTCTTGGTCTGTAAATGAGCCATCAAAAGAGAAACATGGTAAATTCCTTTGGGGCTCTGCCCCAGTGGACTTTAAATTCCCATTCCATGTTATTCTTATGGAGGAAAAACGGGGTTTTGTCACAGCTAATTACAGAGAAAGGCTGGGCGTAGAAACTTGGTAGAGGTCTCTAAAGAGAGGTCTTAGTCTGTAGATGAGCCATCAAAAGAGAAACAAGGTAAATTCCCTTGGAGCTCTGCCCCAGAGGCCTTTAAAGTTCCCTCTTCAGATGTGTTACACTACTTTTGAATGAAACAGCTGTTAATATTGAAATTGTGATTTACTAAATTTGTCAAAATTAATTTTTATTTATTTATTTATTTATTTATTGCTCTTTACAATTTTTACATTGTGTAGCATTTTTACATTGTGTGATTCTATTATTTATAATTACATAGGGGTTATTTTATAAAATTACACTTTATATTAAATTTAACTTTAAACAAATTAATCAATACATTAAGAAATGGAGGAAAACTAAAAAAACATTATACATTTATCAAGAAAACCTTAAAATATTTAACTCATAACCCCTGGGGATTCTAAATTAAATTAAATTTTAATTGATTTTCTTCTGAATCGTGCCATGTTTTGCAATATAATGTTCTATTACCAAATCAGTGGAAAATCCTAATATCACAGTAACTCTTAAAATTATTTCTTATGGAGTTAACTTATATCTATTGTATGGGTTGGTTTCTGCCTTTTTTACTACTTCTTGGAGATTACACGTAGACGATATTCTTTGGCGTATTGCATCTGTAGTAAATTGAAAGAGCCGATTTGCAAACAATGGAAACAGGAAAGTCATAGAACACAACCAAGTACAGTAGAAGAAATAGATATAATGTTTTTTTTCTTCATTTATAATCGTTATTATAGAGAACCTAATGCGGCTATATGAGTGGGAAACATTTTGTAGAAAACTCTAAAAAACAAGATCAGCTTTTGAAAAAAGATCAGATATTTACAAACAATTTTGATTATATCTAACTGTTGTGTACATTGTGAGTATTTCCATAATCTTTGAGTCGACTTTTATAAAATCACCGGAAATTATGACCGTTATTCGTTTTAAAATAACGCATGTAATGCTTCGCAATTGCTCGAATTCGAGCAACAGGTACACTAGTCTATATATTAATTTGAAACTGTTTTTCTTTGTGACAGCTATTTTGAGAGAACGGCTGGGCGTAGAAACTCGGTAGAGGTGTCTAAAGAAAGGTCCTGGTCTGTAGATGAGCCATCAAAAGAGAAGCAAGGAGAATTCCGTCAGGGCTCTGCCCCAGTGGCCTTTAAATTCCCATACCATGTTATTCTTATGGAGGAAAACGAGGTTTTTGTCACAGCTAATTTGAGAGAACGGCTGGGCGTAGAAACTTGGTAGGGGTGTCTAAAGAAAGGTATTGGTCTGTAGGTGAGCCCTCAAAAGAGAAACGAGGTAAATTTCCTTGGGGCTCTGCCCCATAGGCCTTTAAAGTTCACTCTGCAATGTTGTTTACATTTCGACCATATGGATAATTTTATACTACTTTTAATGAACCAGCTGTTAATATTAAAATTGTATTCAAAGGTCTACTGAAACTGTCAAAATTAAATTTTTACATTATTATTTATGATTTTAAATGGATTCTCCACCGCATGGCAAGTTTTTTTATAGTTTCACCAAAATGATGAATTTATGATACGTTTTAAATGTGTTGTTCAAAAATAAATGCTTTATTGCTCTTAGAAAATTTTGGGTTGAAAATTGTGTCATAGATGAGTACGTTGAGGATGAGAGCTGTGTTCAAGTTTTGGAATAGACTAACTACGGAGTCTATGGTTTGGTAAAGTAGGTGAACTAATGTCCATTCAGGTATTTAAAAAAAATGTGTACACAGTTTTTACTTTGGTGTACACATGTAGCTAGGTCGAACAACGCATCTAAACCTCACCAAATACAAAACATTCGTAAACACAACATCACATCTCATCGCATTTGCATAATTTGTTACCAAGGCTGGACTAGGTTATGGATTTAGTTCCGCAAATGTTCAAGATTTGTGATGAAATTTCCTACAATTATGGTTCATTCCAATCCACGAAATACATGCACAGCGTTATGTGGTCTATATGGCTAAGGCAAAACTACTCCACAAGTTAATGAATTATCAAGTAAGAACAGGATGATTAAATACATGGGTCGATGTGGCAAGAGAAGGAATTAAAATTGCTGAGATCGAAGTAAGAATGTTACTGATTTCTGGAGAATCAGATAGTTTTATAAAACAAAAAAAAACTGATTTAATATGCTGATAGAATTCTGTATTTTTATGACCAAAGATGATGATAACTTATAAATCCGGATACAATCCGAATGATTTTCCTAAAGCAGATGGAATTAGTGGTTAGTAATAAATATTGACTCTTTCCGTAACATGATAGACTAATTATATGAACTCATTCTCCCAAATAGTGAACGTGGCTTTGGTATGAAACAAACTCATGAACAAACAATTATAAGACTCCTAAAAACCTTTAGGGCAACCTAAAGCCGATAAAAAGGTAGGAAATATTGTGTTAAACGAATTCATCAATCACGTTTTTTAGGGAACACAATCGTCATACTTATTATTGCTTATCCTCCCTCCATTTAACTAAGATTCTAATGACTTCACTCTATCCATCGCAGTTAGCTGAATTTACATAAAACCTCAAGATTAAGCGTCGATTTCGACGGGGTTCCACTATATATTAATCTCTATATATTAATTTGAAACTGTTTTTTCTTTGTCACAGCTAATTAGAGAGAACGGCTGGGTGTAGAAACTCGGTAGGGGTCTCTAAAGAAAGGTCTTGGTCTGTAGATGAGCCATCAAAAGAGAAACGTGGTAAATTCCTTTGGGGCTCTGCCCCAGTGGCCTTTAAATTCCCATCCCATGTTATTCTTATGGAGGAAAAACGGGGTTTTGTCACAGCTAATTATAGAGAAAGGCTGGGCGTAGAAACTTGGTAGGGGTCTCTAAAGAGAGGTCTTAGTCTGTAGATGAGCCATCAAAAGAGAAACAAGGTAAATTTCCTTGGGGCTCTGCCCCAGAGTTCTTTAAAGTTCCCTCTTCAGATGTGTTTACATTACGACCATATGCATACATTTACACTACTTTTGAATGAAACAGCTGTTAATATTTAAATTGTGATTTACTAAATTTGTCAAAATTAAGTATATTTGCAATGGTTTTTTTTTCTGATTTTAAAATTGATTTTCTTCTCAATCGTGCCATTTTTTTCAATATAATGTTCTATTACCAAATCAGTGGAAAATCCTAATACCTCAGTAACTCTTAAAATTATTTCTTATGAAGTTAACTTATATCTATTGTATGGGTTGGTTTCTGCCTTTTTTTACCACTTCTTGGACATTGCACGTAGACGATATTCTTTGGCGTATTGCATCTGTAGTAGACGATACTTAGTTGGTGTAATTTTTTAAATTACAATGGAAAAAAATTAGAAATACTGGACAATTTCATATACTAAAAAATAAAACTGAATTAACACTGTGCTACATTTCTTGAGCAATAATTGAAAGAGCCGATTTGCAAACAATGGAAACAGAAAGTCATAGAACACAACCAAGTACAGTAGAAGAAATAGAAATAATGTTTGTTTTTTTTTTCATTTATAATCGTTATTATAGACAACCTAATGCGGCTATGAGTGGGAAAAATTTGTAGAAAACACTAAAAAACAAGGTCAGCTTTGATTATATCTAACTGCTGTGTACATCTTGAGTATTTCCATAATCTTTGAGTTGACTCTTATAAAGTCATAGGAAATTATGACTGTTATTCGTTTTAAAATAACGTCTGTAATGCTTCGCAATTGCTCGAATTCGAGCAACAGGTACACTAGTTTGTATTTTGTTTCAATCTGTTAACTAAGTCTGGTTCATAATTAAGAGTTTCCTATCAATACTAGACAACAAAGTGTTTAAGAATAAATATTTAATTCTTTTTGTCTATGGTTAAATTGATTTACCTTACATCGTATTGTACTGATTATCATGTAGTTACAGTTCGATGTGATAAAGTGGATGTTTAAAAGTGATTATTCACAGGGCAGTTAACATTACCGGATATCAAAATTTCAATTCCTTTATAGTGTTTTCTGTTGGTTGGTTAACTTTTTTATTTCATTTCAATTTAAAATCAAATGCCGCCAGTACGACGAAGAACTGTGAGTGGCTGGAGGGAACGCGAACATGACCGCTTGCATCAACCTCTCAATTGAACATTTGATGGGTACATAGTGGTAGTACCACCGTTGTGATAGTCCAATCTCGGACAAATAAACGTTAAATGTTTACATTGTAGTAGCTTACATATTTTTTAGCAATAAAAGACTGGCCGAGACGGTTAAGTTTGTACTCTTTGTTGCCATAAATGAAAGGTTCGTTTACCTCATTTGTGCAATTCACCACAATAAGCTTCGGGTTCTTATTGGAAACTCCCAATCTGAAAATAGGACTGTGAGACTTATATCCAGAAATAATTTGGATAAAGTTCGTCAATTTAGTTCTGCCTTTACCATGGTCAGCTCCAAAGCTCATTAAGATGAGAAAGTTCCACAGGGGATCTACAATTTTAAGATCCGTGACACGTTTTACCACCGAGTGGGTCCTCTAATTCCTCAATAAGGTGATGATCCTGAATATGCACAGATATATAAGTAAGTACGACAATGTCACTTGAACCCAAAGGAGAACTAAGCACAATAAAAAAATGCAATGAGAAAATATGCGGGAAATAGGGTCACAATGCCAACCCATTTGCCAAATCTTTGAAGGCTGTGGCAGCCATTATGTAGGGACGAGAGCTCCGAGGAGTGAAGTGAGGTTCTTATGTACATAATAAGAGACAGAAGAAGTGTCTTCCCTCGCTACAATGGTGCTTACCTGTGTAGATTTCGCAGAAATTTTTAAAACTGAAAACAAAGCACCACCTGGCCAAACAAATCGTATAGTTATTTCCAGCTCTAATAATTTTAAACGTGTATCCATTGTAGATCTGTCATTAGATCCACTTGCTTACCCTCTTATGTTCCCAACCGGAGACTTGGGTTGGGGCCCCTAATTTAAATACGCCTAAAATAGAACACACCAAAGAAATAATTTAACAATGCTAGAATAAGAGTAGTGATGGTTGGCGTCAAAGGAGGAATTGAGCTACATTAGGCCAAAAGCTCACTTTACAGTGTGTGGTTGACTTCTACGTGTTCATAGAGTGCACCCGCCTACTATACATAAGAGATAACCGAAGCAGTATGAGAGTTAATGTAAATTTAAATATTGTAGATTGCTTTTATATTTTTTTACATCATAATATTTTTATATTTCTATAATCAGTCATATAAATTATTTTAGAGTGACTCTTTGAATTAAGTCTTGCTGTTAATGTTTTTTTGTTTATTTCTTTTATACAAGTTTCAGTTTTGATCGATTTCGAGCAACAGGTTATCTAGTTATACTTAATGTATTTCGTTTGTATCAAATGAGTTGCTTTAATTTTAACTTTTATTTAGGACATTTTCTACGATTACATTCTCAATTTTTGTAAACTGTGGTATATCTTTTTAGCAGACAATAAGTTACCATTCCGTTATCAGACGACCTGAACGCACAGCTATAAGGTTTAATTGTCACATAAACTGATAATATCCATAAACACAGTGATCGTTGTGCAGGAACATAAAACCCAACAGGTTATTTGAACTGATTAACTTATCGCATGACTGAGTGGCACTTACTACTCCATGTCCTCTTTTATTTGGAAATAAAACCCACATTTTCGTTTTTCTGATTCGTTCTTTCTAGGGAAACATCAATGGAATTGAATTGAATAATAATGAAATCAGTCTATTTTAATCAATCCCACAAATGTCATGTTAGTAATGCAAATTGAAAATGTTCCAATATCTAAAATTGAATCCAAGCTTATTATGTACCTCATTTTATATGCTATTAACAGCTTATGTTTGTAAATAAGCAATAGTTTTTACATTTAGATCAGTTAAAGTACGTTTTAACCAAATAAATGGATTGTTTTACACAGCAAAGATATATGTTATAGTTGTGTATCAAAATTACAGTCATTCACAATATTATCATACAAATTATGTACCGGAGTAGCTTCGAAATGCGACTGGAACTAAGGAAGACAGAATAAATCTTTATCGCATGTTAACGTAAACAAACTTTAAAAAACATGTGATATATTAATTCAAAGTAAACTAATTTGTTTAAATTAAGACAACTACCAAGCAGTCTATGAACAAAATGTATGAATCAATTGTTTCGTTCAAAATAATATATGCCGTCACAATATTTAAAACATCTTTTGTGAATAATTTCCAAAATAACGATCACGGGGCTATTGTAGTTCAAAGTGTAATTAATGACACGTCGAACCGCTCAATTTGTTCGCTAAAAATGTATGGCAGGTGGGTAAAGTCATTAAATCACTTTGTGTCACGGACAGACACGACAATTAATATTCAACAGCTGGTTCAACAATGTGGACATCACCGGCGCCGGCACACGGCGGGACACTTCGTCCACGGCTACCTAGAGTATACGAGTGGCACTAACTAGATGGCAGTGGACTGATGATCTATGATCAGCTTATACAACCTTCGATGTATAAAACAATGTGGGCATCAACGGCGGGACACTTCGTCCACGGCTACAGTATACGAGTGGCACTAACTAGATGGCAGTGGACTGATGATTTATGATCAGCTTATACAACCTTCGATGTATAAAACAATGTGGGCATCAACGGCGGGACACTTCGTCCACGGCTACCTAGAGTATACGAGTGGCACTAACTAGATGGCAGTGGACTGATGATCTATGATCAGCTTATACAACCTTCGATGTATAAAACAATGTGGGCATCAACGGCGGGACACTTCGTCCACGGCTACCTAGAGTATACGAGTGGCATTAACTAGATGGCAGTGGACTGATGATCTATGATCAGCTTATACAACCTTCGATGTATAAAACAATGTGGGCATCAACGGCGGGACACTTCGTCCACGGCTTCCTAGAGCATTTGAGAGGCACTAACTAGATGGCAGTGGACTGATGATCAGCTTATACAACCGTCATTGTATAAAAACAATGTGGGCATCAACGGCGGGACACTTCCTCCACGGCTACCTAGAGTATAAGAGTAGTCGAAGTGTACAATCCGGAGAGTGTTTTCCTCATTGAATTTTTTCAACAGGTCTACCACCTAATAATTAAGTTGGACTGCTCGTTTTATTAATCTTGAAGTATAATTGTCTATATATACATTTTACTCACAGTCCGATTATTGTGGCTTATCAACAATCTGCCTTGGATAGGTAAAGAACCCTTAAAGAGACCAAAATATTTTGTTTTGCAAGGCTTTTCATATTTCCTACATGCAGTAAAGGCTTTAATTTACTCATATTTTCCCACCAATTCTGTGTCGTTTGGTAAAAGTTCATGTTATTTACTAAGTTGTTTATGTTCGTAAGTATAGTTCTTCAATATGAACCATTGTTTATATTTTTGAAAATTCCTACATTTATGTATTATATGCATATTTTGTTTATTCGATAACTTTTTACATCTGTATTTCGACCATTACCCAGAACTGAACCGATACTACGAGTTAAGCAAAATATATTAATCCTACGATAAGAAATCTACAATTAATAATCATGTAAATAATACTTGTGAGAGGAATGTGTATATCTACAGGGATATGCAAATATGTAACGGGAAATGTGAGATTGCAGCGGAATGTTTGTCGTTTCCGATGGAAATGTAGCAATGTTGAGGGAAATGCAACCAGACGCATATTAATTCAATAATTAGCTATATTGTGGATCAGATTATTTTTAAGTCAGTTTCAAAACCATAGCCAATTTCAAAACTAGCACATGAAAAAGGTATATACCAACAAGAGCTCCACCAAACACTTTAAACTTTTCACAAGTTATGCGAATATAATTTCGAGTACATACTACCCTGAGTATTAAAAATTATGCCTCGATTTTTAGAACTCAAATCGTTAACCCATCTTGTACCACACAAAACTAGTTGTATTCTTATTGACTGTGGATTGGTGTCGAAGTCAAAGCTGAAACATGGGTGGAAATCACATAACTACTTTTTATTACAAACATGTCAGCTATTTGGTATTGACCACGGATAAAGACGTGTCTATTGTATTTAACAGCGGGCAAACCTAAACCGAATATAAGCGCGAATGAACCGACCTTGAAACTTTATGTAAACCATCCAGAGATAGGCCTAACTTTATTGTGTATTCAAGAACTGTATCGGATATTTACCAGATTATGTATTTTCGTGGTAGTCTTTCATATTATTAGGAATTGTTAATCAAATAAATAAAACTAATTAGTTCACACCCTCAGGTAAAGTAATAAAAATGAAAAGATAAAAAGGCACTTGCTTTGCTAGCGCTTTATTAATTGATAACGTTCTTTCAAAAATTGTTAGTTGATCAGAACACAATCTTCTAACAACTTTTTTAAGGTATCTTAAAAGTTTTGCTGTAATGACTTAATTTAAGCGCTACGGCTAAGGTAACCTATCGTACGTTGTGGGTCTAAAATGAGATACCCTCCTAACCCTTGACGAAATTAGTGAATTAGTAGGTTAACCCCCACAACAGAGTGTCCTACGCTAAATTATTTAATTATCATTCGCCGTTAGAAACTTAAATTCTATCAGTTATCAAAAATATTATATAATAAAATAAAACGGTTTATTATGTGTTGAACATATGCATTTTTGACTTCCAGGAGCTCAAACCCAACAAATGCAATATTGTCACCCGCATGCCTTACCACGTTTTTTGGTAAACAATTGATTGGATATTTTCTAAATATTGCAGTTAAGGAATATCACTAAAAATGTTAAAGCATAATATCTGATTAAAGAATTATATTTCCCATCCCTTTTCTATTCACCACTATTCACGATATAGTAGATACTATTCACGATGTTACAAATAGATAGCTGGATAACAAATAATCTAACACTCAACTTTTTACGCAAGGATTTTAAAATTACACTTTAAGGAGGAACATTATCCTAACTACCAAATCGTTATCTCTCACTCAGGCAGAACGAAACTGTTCTTAATTGATTCAGTAAAGTTTTGATTGGTATTTGACAATTCTTTGAAATGGATTTAGTACATTCTGTGTTTAAACCATCATTATTGGACTTTGGTTTCCGTTACTTTAAATGTATAAAACTTAAAGACGGTAACATTAGGTAACCTTAATCGTATAAGCTGGGGGACACTGAATTAAATTATGTTTTTTCAACCCTGATTAAAAGTAGTTCACATACTTTACTTTGAAGATCCATTTTCATTTCGCTAGTATCACGTGTTTTCGAAATAAATAAAAAGTTATCAGAACATACTTGTTGTAAATATAATAATGTATTGCTATAGATGTTAACACTGTTCGATGAATTATTGCATAAATTTAAATATTTGACTTTTAATACCGGATTTTAGAATTATATTTTAGATTATAAGAAGGAGTAGGGTGCTACCGGTGCTACATAGGTCGACGGATTAGATTAGATTTACCAACTTCCCTTCCTCGAAATACTATAGTATCATGACATTTTATACTAAACAAACCTCTTTTGACCTATTTCAACACTAGAAAATCCGAATTCTTACAAAACAGCTATCGCAATACCTGGTTAAAAGATGTTTTTACTCTTTAGATGAATTTCTGGATTATAATGATTTGGTTTTATAACATTACAAGTTTATTTTTATTTGTTATTTAAGATAAATGAAAGACAACCTATTTATTTATTTTTAAATATTTGGCTATTGTAATATAACTAGATATGAGATAAATTTTCAAATAAATCAATCAGGTTCTAAATTTAACAATACTTATTTAATAATTTATAAGCATCCAACACTAAATGAATATTTAGTCCCATATTAAATACTTTCTAAAGCTTGGCTTAAGCTTGCAGATTCAAAAAAAATATACAAAATGATAAACGGGCGCTGAGGGATATGTTATATTTCACCGGTATCTTGTCTCGGTATAGGATTAATCCATTTACTTCTAAAGAAGTAGCTACTCTTTTTAAAGCCTTGATCCTTTTATCGTTATCAGGTTTTAATGTGAGATTACTTTGATAGATGATTTCATTTAAAAGCAACAAACGCATTTTAGTTACTTTTGTCTATAAAATATGTTTTTTCATCAATTCTGTTTTCATACGGAGAATATGTTTCTCCGCTTAAAATCCTATTGTTATTCTGTATTAATATTTCGTTAATACAATCGTATTTCCATTAACTGTCTCTATTTACTTTAACCCTATACATTTCCCTGCTTAGCATTACCTCTACTTGATGTTCTTATCTGCTAATGCTACTCCAACTAAGTAAATACATCTCTGAGTTATTTTATTACTTATTTTACTTTTCTTAATCAGTACTGTTTTGTTGTTACTTATGTAGAGATTGTCTATATAAGTTCCAAATTCTATTTAGTTTTTTTTACAATCGGATGGATACTTAGAACTTAGTAGACTTTTTTGACGTACGTACAAGTGTGTTAACACGGAAAAAAGATTATGGTGTTATAGCACCGAACATGTTCGAAATTGACACATTTTGTCAAACTGTGACTGGATTACGTAAGTAATTTAGTCTTACATTATGTCAACCAGCTCAGGGGCTACACACGTGGATTTTAAAGACAGTATTGATTAGAACAAGTCACCTTTCAGTTTTCTAAGGTTAGGACAAGAATTAAAACTGCATTTTAAATCAGATGATTCTGTTGTTGGTTAAACTACTTATTATTTCAATTTCTAAAAATAATTAAAATCATAAAAAAATTGAATGAAAAATGTCTTCTTTATGGCAGTGTATTTATATTCAAAGCTTTTAAGTAGCAAAGTTTATTTATTGCACCATTTCGTCCTCTTGGTGCCCTAAAAATTATTTTAATCTCCTCTCATTTTCCTAAACCTACCAACCATCATTAAGATCAGATTAGCTACAAGCTTATTGTCACGTCCGTACGATTGATGTATTCTAGTCAGGTTTCACGTTCTGTGTGATCCAACATCACAGAGGGGGAGTTTGTAGAAGATGCCTCGAGATTTCACCTGGCGATACAACTTGACTAGCATAGTATTCAGAAGCGTCAAATCTTTGACAAAAGAATCCCAAGATGAAAAGTGTAAACATATCATTTTTAAGCTGTAACTATTTGGAAAATCAACCAACATTTCTGAACATGAAGTATTTTCATACAATAGTATATTTCATCACTAAGGCCTAAAGTGACTCTTTTTGAACCGAGGTCAGGTTTTCGGAAAATAAACGAGGGTTAAAAAGACACTTTTTGCCCGTGTGGGGAGGTTTTTCGTCATATTGTATCATTAATTAACAAACTAACGTAGAAAATAAAATAACTTTAATGTAAAGATAGCCTCTCAAAATTATTTCCAGCTTGTTTTCAATTCTGCTAATACAAAAAAGCAGCTGTTTAGTAAGTGATTCAAAAATAACGTCTATTACGAGTATGTTACAGTACATTATGCCCTCGATATGTCGAGCGATCGACAACAATAGGCTTAAACCTTAACTAATAAATCAATCGATAGATAATTTCGATCGTTACGATTGCCACAATCGAAATTTACAACAGCTGATTTTTACTCCCTAGAGAGTAAAAATACCACTTTAGACCCACAAAGCATGCCTTAAAAACGGCTGTTTTTGCTGCAGTAGGCTTATGCGGGAAAATATGCTACAAACTGGTGAAACTTAATTAGGTGAACTTGTATCGTTGGTTTCCCAAGTTAAAGACTTTCTAGGTATTCTCTATGTGAGTTGGATCTTCAGCCTGTGACAAACCTGACTCGCATACATATGAGAAACGTGTGTAGTTGCTTGTAGCTAATCCAATATTGTGCCACAAGATTCCGGGAATTCTAAGGGAAATGGGAGAACACCTGGGTAAATGTGAGGATTTGAAAGGGCCAACTGCTCAAGGACATACACAAATATTAAGTAAACAATCCTTTTTATCATAGGCATGTTTATAATAAATTTGAATTTGTTTAATTAAGCAATCAAAAGAGTGTGCTACAATAAAAATAATGATTCTGCTTGACATGCAATCATAAGGTCACCAGTTTCATCCAGAGAAGAGAAGTAACTTTTTTGAGGGTTCAAAACTAGTCCCAACATCATTAGGCTCTAATTAATCCGGACAAAATAAACGGACGAATTTAGTCAGTAACATAACAACACAAACAATTTCACTCTATTTCACAATTGCATTTTATACTTGTCTTGAAACACACCTTAATGTGGTACGTCTAATTTTATTATGACAAAATTATGGTTCAAAACTAATGTTTTCATTCTTACTATATCCTTTACAATCACAACAAAGTGAAAAGAAACTTTATTGCAAACTATTGCAAATGTCATGTCATCAAAAGAAAACATAGAACTACAATTGGAGCACACTCTATAACTTCTACTATCTTTTCTTTGAGCAAAACGTGGCAAAACACAGGCTCCAGCTAGCCAATGCCTACGTTAGTACAAAAGATTAACGACAAAATTAATTATTCTTCTTATACTAATAGCAGTAGAGAAAAAATATCAACTTAATATTTAATAACGTATCTTATAATCTTCCAGTTCATTTAATGCTGCATATATTTGTAATTACTCAAGTATAATGATTTTCCCTATTATATCAAATGTAGTTAAACGTTTCCTGAATAATTAGTGAGAAAAGAAAAAATAAATATTACAAGTTAAAGCCAATCACCTCAAGTATTAATATTCAACCCTAAAGCAAAGTATCACATTAAAAATTGTTGATCCTACTGGACGTATCTGACAGCTATGTCTAGTTATTCACAAAGGGTTCAGCAAAGTATTCACATGTTGAGAGCCTCTAGGGTAATTAAACAAACTAATTACCTGCAGTCTAACTCGCGGCAACCACAAACACACGGAATACCAATCAAGTAATTCTGATTGGCTGTTGGTTAATTAACTCATATTATCACTTTTGGATGGATGATTCGTTTAGTACTCACTAGTCATGTTGAAAATAAATTTAGTCAAATCTCACTGTCCAGTAAATAAAACGATTTCCATCAAGTACACAAAAAAAACTAGGAATATTGTATTCGTAATTGATTCAAGGACTACAAATTAGCAGCGAAATATTATTTCCAAACTTAGTTGTATTTAATGTAAATTAAATGTTTACACGTGGAGTCAAAATATTTCAAACATTCTTGGAGAGTAAAAATGCCATTTCCAGATAAATTACTTTATGGCTTTAATTCTTTGTTTTTTCGCTATCGGTATTGATTCTAAAGTAATGTCTTAAATAAAAAAATTAAATATTTAAAATCTTTTTTTAAATTTCTTTAAGTGGAGTTTTGGTGGAATTTGTAAGGTAGCAGAAGTGCTATTTAATTGAATAAAAGAGGTTTTTTCTTAGGTATAATCCTATCTTGGTTTTCAATTTTCTTGCAAATGTGGAGAGTTCTCGTATACATAGAAAGTCTCTCGTATGAGAATCAAACAGTATTTCGTTGGGTAGATTAGGTTAGGTTAATATTGAAATTGGTTTAATACCTTAAATAAAAAAATTGAATATTTAAAATCTTTTATTTAAAATGTATTTAAGTGGGGTTTTCGAATACATAGAAAGTCTCTCGTATGAGAATCAAACAGTGTTTGGTGTTCTAGGATCGTTAGGCTTACAGCTTGATGGACTTCTAGTTTTATCGATTGGCAGTAATTGAACAATGAACGCTGGGTTTTAGATAGTTTCGTGATCAAAAAACTTAAGTAACTGCGACCCAGACATTAATACTCACTTGATTAGTTTGTTTGTTGCAATACAAAGTTTAAATTATATTTAGAGATCTAATTAGCATATTACACCTCAAGTGCCTAAGTTTGAAACTAACTTGACTGGAAATGGTGAACTTTTCAGCTGCTAACGTAATAAGATGGTCTGGAAATTGAAGGTTTCCATTTGTACACCATCAAACCCAAGGAAATGAAGATGGCCTTTACTAGTTTCTCACTTAAAAGGTCAATACTGTTATGAAAATAGTCTACAAACTTAAAAATAGATTTATATGATATTTTTAAATTTTGGTTCTAGATACAAGATAAAATCTTACTTACTGATGGTTGAACCTTTGATTGTCTGAGGATGTAGCTGAAAAATAATTGTATTCATTATTTCATATATTTTGTACTATTCGTTGTCACGCAAATAAATACTTCCATCATTATTATCATTTATTATTATTTGAGACGGGGAAGCCACCTAGGAGCGTATTTAAACCCATAAGGATGAGTGTAGAATGGTGTTAGATCTGTGCAGATTTGTTACTGACTAAGATCAGCTGTATCATTAGCCAGGTTTTATTTAAATCCCAATGATAAGGAACAGCTGGGTCCAGCTTCGAGCCATCATAAAGCTTCTGACTTTGACTTTTCTTGGGACCTTTTTATTGTTACAAATAACCACTCAGCTGATCAAGTCAAAGATCTACAATATTAAGCTACAAATCACGTACACAGGTATCATGCTTTGCTTGTGCTTATTTTGGTAATTTAAGTGATGTTATACATATTAGAACAGTAACTGTAGGGATCGTAAACATTAACCAATGGCTGGAATGTAATTGCAACACAATGGTACTGTTTATTTTTGCTTTGAAAATGTTTTACGCCGGTAACGTAATTTAACCAAGTTTTTGATCCTTGTTATGTACTTAAACAAAGTGGAGTTATACGTTTTGAGAGCTTGTATGTTCAAAAAATACTACATAACCATGAACTGATGTAAAAACATGTGTAAAGTAAAAAATAACACGATGATCACTGGTATAATGGCTTTTTGTCGTTAAGAAAAGAGTTGCAATGGTGAAAGAGTTATCAGGTGGAAGTTATTTCGAGCAATAGCTTGTGTTGACCTACAAAATGTTGCCTGAAGAAGGTCAGTGTGTATGGGGTTAGTTTATGAGATGGTGAAGAGGGGAAGTTTGGGATACAAGGGTCCAGTTGGGTAAACTGTAGCACCAGACCTTTATCTAGGGTCCTAGTAAAAAGAATTAGGATTTCTAAATTGATGCCAAAAGAGTCTACTCAACTTAAGTTTTAAGAACATTTTTACTCTACCCTTGAATTTTACTATCATTACTATTATTTTTATATAAATCTTGGCTTGAAAATACATTTTTTTTTAGGGGAATGTTGGGTTTAGTTTGAATCATGCCTATAAAACAACAACTTACGATCATATACAATCTATATGTTTTATAACATTACTAATCGTGTAAAATGAGAATATCATGAGTATTTTGGCCAAAATCCATTATATTAAACAAAATCTTGTATATGCATAACATTAGCTACATACCAACACACCAAATCAATATAAGTAATAATTTAACACATGTATTTCTACCTGTTAAATAATTTATCCAAGGTTTATCGTTTAATTCATTTATTTTATTTTTTTTACTTTTTAATTTATATTTTACTTAGAAGAAAAACTAAGTAGTCACCATCGGCGTCACCAAATTAATTACAACCAAAATCAGTACCTACTTAAATATTTCACCCATCTCCTTTCTTTCTTTAAAACATTCTCAATATACAATTATCATTCCACATTTAAGCTCATACATTTAAATTTATTCTTGCTTACTTATTTGAATAACAAACAGATAATGAGCCAATTTATTTCCTTGATTTGAATCGATTTTTAGTTTAGAGATGACGTAATTGCTACTGAGAACGCCTCTAACATCTGCTACGTAACTATGACGTAATCATTGGACATCTAATGGCCATTAGAAGTCTTCATGTTTCCTGCTAACTGGAATCAAATTTCCAATCAGTAAGGCTAAGGTTGGCTTTCCAGGAACAGTAAAGTTACATTTAAGTGACCTAACCTTCATTTTTTACTTGTTTATAATTACTGTCCAAAACTGTTTGTATAAACTTCGTAACGTTTATCCCAGATGAATTATTGTTGCATCTGTTGTAATTCACCACAAAAGGGTTCCAAAATAAAATTCCTTCATTGTTCCAAAATTTGTAGTTTATCAAAATAAAACAAATTACTACTAAAACAAAGTAAGACTTCCAAACTTTAAAGAACCCAAATGTAAGTGAAATTTAGTTAATTCCATTATTGTAACAAATCATTAAAATTTAACTAATTCAAAAAATTCTTATTTTGATAACATTAAATTCTTAGTAAATTTGACTTGGCTAATGCATTTGTAATGTCAATCCAGCTAAATAAATGAGTTATTGAGTTATTCGGCTAATTGTGTAGGGACGTAAGACAATTTATGCTACATGGTTGAACCTACTTATGTAGTCTGCTGAATCGTGCCAAGACTTCTTAACACTTTTACATACAAATAACTAGAAACCCCAAGTAAGTGGATGCGTGATTGGGGCGTGTTTTAAAATAATCTGAGGACCATTCTACCCCTAGCATGTGGTTTGGTCCATGACTAGATAAGGGAAGCTTCTACGTGCTTCTTTTCTTACAACACCTTTTCCTGCAGGATATTCCTGACTATTTCAAATGTAACTACTTACTTTTAGAAATAAAAAAATTTTCTAACATTTCTATTCAAAATTGAATTATGTCACAACCGATAGTAACGGCGAGTGTTTCATAAGTTGGTTGTAAAACTCAAATGCAATCTTTTGTTTAAAATCGCACTCTGATTGCTCAGTTCAACTACATCCGGTATTAAATACTTCAAAATTATAAAAAACTAGTGACATATTTAGCATGGATGGAATGTCTAGTTGTATCAATAGTCAAAGGGGTGATTTGGTATTATATTGACCACACCGATAAATCTACTTCCAAATGAGATTTTAAAATAACAACATCTTCCTAACCTAACCAAACCAAACCTAACCAAACCTAGCCTAATCTAACCGAACCTAACCTAATCTAACCGAGCCTAACCAAATCTAACCGAACCTAACCTAACCTAACCACCTAACCTAACCTGAAACATAGTCCACCCTTAAGTCAGATTAGGTTATGGTTGTGGTTGGTATAACAAATTACCATCAAAGGTGTTAGTCATTTTATGTAAGGGAATAATTTGGATAGGTGATGCAAAAGCGTGATATTCACATTAATATTCATATGCATATTCATCACACATGTATTGCGTTGAGTGTATTGAGGTGTATTAATGTGTATTGATGTGCGCGTAGTGATACAATGCTCTGTCAAACGCTTTCACCTGTGTACACAACAATACAACGTTGCTGTTCTGACTGCTCAACTGTGCTTTCACTGTTGTCGTTTGATCATGTTGTTAAAACTTATGATCTAGAGCACAGAGTTGTGTTGGGGTTATGCATAATTCAGGTAGATTGTTAAATGTATTGCAGAGGTTTTTTTCCATTCCTTGAGATAGTAAACATTTGAATTAACTGTTTCGTAGTTGATTATATTTTATGGACAATATCAACTATCATTGAGAGGAGGACGCCGCCGGTGCGTATTTTAACTCAATGAGTGAAGGATGTTGTGAGATGATGTGTGTAGCTTTGTCACTGACTAAGATCAGCTGTTTCATAATTCATGATCATTTATGTAAAGCCCAATGATCAGGGATGGCTGGGTCCAGGAGTTTTGAACCATCAAAAAGCTACTGACTTCTCTCAGGATCATACCAGCGACCTTTTGATTTTTAGGCGAGTACTATAACCACTCAGCTACCCAGCCACCAATATAATTAATATCCAGCAGTACTCTAGGTGTGTACATTGTCTTTTATCTATGATTGTACATATAACTATTTAATTCACACGAGCGCAAATGTTAACAAAAAACTTTTACCCTAGAAATTCAACATGTCACATCATTGTCTGGCTAATATGGCATGGAGTTTCACGTTTTAACCTGTATTAAATTTTCAATTGAGGACTAATTCCTACAGGATGTATATTCACAATTAGTGACATAAAGTGTGATTTCAGTCACAAATACACAGGTGAACGGATATTTCAGAGTGTGTACTATAAAAGGTTTCTCTTTTACTGCCTTAACTTTAAGTTTTCATACCATGATAACTACAAGAATTGTACAATAATTTACAGTTTTAGTTTATCTGTATACAATAACGAGGAAGAGACCCGTATTTGACAACAGGCGCTGTACCTTTGTTTCAACTAAACAATTTGTTGTTTTTTACTGGCTTCAGCTTGCATTTAAGATTTTTTACAATATGACATTTAGCTAAGGTAAAATAATCTCATCAGAGATTTAGCAATGTATTTACAGTGCATAACAATCATTCTTAGACTGGTCTAAAAAGTTTTACAAACGATTGTAGTGAAATTTCCAAAATTAATGATTTCTCTTACATCGCATTCGATTCAGCAGCAGATGTTTTAAGTGATAAATTACAACGTGAATATCATCGGTAATTACAGGCTTAAACCTGATTCATGGCAAATGTGTGTACAAATACACCTAAGTGTAAACAGCAAGTTTTATCCACATATTTAAAGTAAATAAAAAAATAAAAAAAGGTAAATGGTAAGGTAAAAGGTAAATGGTAAAGATAAAAAAACTTATTTTAACAGAAAAAATTGTTCTTATGGTTGTCTATACACGTACAAATTTATAACATAATAAATAGTTTGCATCGAATCTTTTCAGAGAAATATAGCAAAATTACTACGTGGGTACGGTACTCCTATAATAAAGAACTATAATGATAATTTTCTAAAACAATTACTAAAGCTCTTTGAATAAGTGCTGTAGCTTGTGGAAGTAGTGGGTGGTTTTAGAAAAAAAAACTTAGTTAAACTGAGCCACGGACTAGAGTTGCATTAAAATACCATTACATTTTTTAGATAAGAAGTCTGGAAGCTGAGATGTTGATTCGTTATAAAATAAAGCTTTTTCATGTCTCCATCAACTACCAAAAATCAAAAATTTAAAAGAGAATATAAGAATTATATGGCACAATTTAGAGTCTTTTAAAACAAGGTTCTCTTTCAGGGAAAACACCCTGTGGATGTAATATTAACTTAAGTTTTCATAAAAATATTTAGTTTTAACAAACAAATAAAGTTCATAGGTAAATTTAACAATTGTTTAAATATTTATTGTAATCGTATGATATCTTAAATATCAGATTTACGCACACACACAGAATTTTTTTTTTTATAAAAAAGAGGGGTGATATAACTACATCACTAAAGCTGATGCTAGTTTACTAAAACTATCGAATACTGTTGCGAAACAATACTATCGATAACGGTGTCGATACTCTATCGTGACCTCGACCTCAGTCAGTCGTTAGCAGATATGGACTTGTCCGACACGGCTAGACCATTAACATTCCAAGTGACATTGCGAGATAGTTGTGCGAATAAATGCATCTTCAGCAGCTGCTGAGTTCATCACAAGTAGTTTGATACTTCATTAATCCATAGATAAACCCTTTGAATAAACATACACTCTTGGTAGACTTCTCATCCTTCTGGATCTCCTGAAGGCAATTTTATTGTTAGTCCCGACCGTCCCAACCAAAGCAATGTGGGGGCGTGTTTTGTTTACATTAGATCGTTTTATTTTTTTCAAACGAGGTGATAATAGACTTAAGAAAGAAATTCCTTACAAAACCTCTACAGTGCACTGGACAGAACTAACAACTATTTTCGCTTCAGCTGTTCCATGAGAAATCTACTAAGGAGGTATGTTTGATCTTTGACTGTACTTATGGTGGTTTTAGTAAAGAATCAAAGTCCCTAAAATCAGTTTTCAGAACTGCTTTTATCCATATAGCACAGGAATAAATTTATAAGCAAAGTATCCAATGCTAGCTTCTGTTAGGGATCATAGAAGCACCCTAAGATTGATGGATGATTCAGCCTGAGCAAATCATCAGCTTGATACAGTTCACGGCCATCATCGGACCATTAACTTGCAGGATTCATTAAACATGGGACAGTTGATAGTTTAGTCTTCGACCCATTTTACTTTTCGTCACTTCTTGAAGACAAAAGATTGTTTGATTGGTTTTGTTTTAAGCGTGAAAACCAAGAACTAATGTGAAGAAAATTTTAATTTTTAATTAAAATGTTAAAATATTTAATCAAATTATATAAAAATATACTTCGCATGTGTTTATAGTCTTGACAGCTAATAGTATTTAGTGAAGAGTTTCGTGTTTTCTCGCTCTACAATCAGCTCTGATAGTGGTTAAGTATTAAATCAAAAATACCATTCAAAATTTTATACATTTGTTTTATACTAGTTTGTTATATCAGCTTTTTTCCTAAAAGAGGACATCGCTTAAAGAGCCTGTAAATTGTGCTATATCGAATTCTTATATTCTCTTTATCCATTTTATCACACTCCACCCCCATGATTACCATCATTACACCATTACACAAGATTGTTCCATTATTGAAAAGCATTGAACCATTATTACACTCATTGCTTAAGGTGCATCGTTCATTATGTCCGGATTATAGGACTTTTCCTATCGTGTGGACCTATCATATCTCTCATTAGTATGACAAAATCACAACGATCAGGATCTGTGATCTGACCTTTGCTGGGAAGGAGCCTATAACAACCATAATGAGTATACGAACCGCATTAGAAAAGTATTGCCCCGCTATTGTTTCGGGTTATTTTGTTTCCCGAAACAAAATAACAGAATTAAAATATTAAGGCAGTACGAATTTAATTGCATCTAAGATTCCAGAGAGAAAATAAAATGCTACGTAGTTTGATGACTCGAATAATAGTGATTACCAATTAATCTTCTGTTTAAAATTGTATTTATTTATTTACTTTCATAAAACGATTGATGTAGAGGAGTGTATTTCATTACCACAATACGGCCGTATCGCACGCCAAAGTGCAATACATAACTCTAGCCTCGGTGTATTTAGATGATACCACATTCACAGGGTATTTAGTATGAGTAACGACCAATTACTTAGTCTGACAACTCAGCATTATCGTTTAATAAGCAAGGTGTTATGAGTTGTAGAAATCCTAGTGATACCTATGCTTACAATATTGTGAAGTATACATTGTATTCCCATCTTCGACTTGTAACAAGTTACAGAATAGGAAAAGTTGTTCAATTAAGTGTGTGCTGCTGTAGAATTATTTAGCTCTAAAATTTTTTATCGTGCTTAACAGAAGACAGAACTACTGTCAAAAGATACCAATGGTAAAAGATACCATTGAGTTTATGAAAAATCATCTAGATTATAAAACTCATAGAAGTAAAAACTAAACACATAGAGTCTCTTTCAATTATGTTCCTACAAAAAACTTACATTGCAGCTGATCCATATAGATGATAATGTCTACTTAGGTATGCTACTAGGTATGCAATATTCCAACAATCTTTTTAACGTTGTTATCGTTCACAACATGTCATCTACGGTTATAAAGTGCATTATTATAACCTGCAGAATGGTAAGTAAACATAGGCCTACAAGTTTAATATCCGTGACATTATTTCAGTAAATATGTCGCAGGAATAGCTTGCTTTATCAAAGCAAAAACTAAAAAGTCATTAAATTTACAGATTTAAACACGTCTAGATGTCGATTAAAACTGATAGTTTTAAAACATTTAACGCTTAAAATGAGCTGCGTCTAAAATAATATTAGAACAACGGCTTCAATGAACATTTATTAAAGTAGCCTGGGGAAATAGTTGGCAGTATAACGAACCACCAGATCGCTTTTAAATTGTGTTTAATTATTTCATGCGACATTTAAATTAAACCAATTAATATTTGCTAGGTATACACACGTCGTTCAATTTATATAAAACGTTTTATAACTATAGAAGTACTATACTTAGCTTTCAATTTATATTGTGAAGAGACTGCTATACCTGATATTTTTCTAGTGGAAGTTTAAATCAGTTATTATTGTGGGTAAAAAACTATGACGCATTTTTTCTATGAAAAACAACACAAATGTTATGCTATTTAATTTACTAACTGTTGTTACAAGTTAAATAAACGGTATCAGCTATCGGTCACATACTTTTCCCTTTATCAACAACCCTTGTCGTAGGTAAGCATAATTTTTAAAGCATTTTTTGTAGTTTTTTTTTTAAGTTTAAAGGACCGTAGCATGCTAAATTTTAACCTAAATTGCTTAAGCGGGTTTTAAAATCCGACTTATCCTTTATTACACTGTTATGGGTGTTTTATTGGAAAAGCTCCATTTAAAAAATCTCAAAAACATGAATGAATACTCCTGGAAGATACCTTGGAGAAGTACCCTTGTACCAAATTGATCAAATTCGGACAACATGTGTGGTTTGTAGATCTGCATACACATACACACACACGCGTCTAGTCGCCAATCATTGGTTACTTTCAAACATAATAAAGAATTAATATAAATGAATAAAACAAAATTAAAGTTTATAAACATCAAAATATATCCTCAATCAAACTATAACAATTAACATAATCTCTATATTCAAAAATGTTGGATGATCATTATGTAGAAGGAATTTTCCAAAAAAGAAAAACTTCTTTTGTACCTAAAAGACCTGACTTCTTTTACATATGAACCTCACACAGCTGGCATGAAATTTGAAACACTGTGATAAGTCACCATATGCAGCTACAATACAAACAATTGGTGATTGGCGGGATTTGTACCCAATTCTTCTGGATCAAAGGGTTCCTCACTAACCATTAGACCATTCGTGCACCGATATTTTCACATTAATACAATCCTAGATGGATTCGTCATCAACAGCACATTTTGAAACATGCGACTGTCCTACGATAAGATGGCAATAACACCTAGCATATTCCAATTAAACTAAACCAAAAGATAAAGGTTAAACAAAAGATGGCATTGAGGAAATTTGCGACAAATAATCTCCTGTGCCATGACGTCACGCCCGCATCACGGCACCGCTATAGCCTTGGTGGTGGGTGTATTGGTGACGTACAAGATAATTTTAATCCTCAGCTATTTTGAGCCTGCGATAACTTAAAATCAATTATCCTCATTCAAAAGCTCATGGATGTTTGTCGTTTTTGCCTCTCAACATTTTCAACCGATTCTTGAAAATATTGATGACTTTGAATCAAAAATATTTCAACGACAACGGACGTTGGAGAAAATCAAATGCGTTAATTATTGGTTTTCCTTTGGTTTAAATAGCCTTACGAGAAGAGTCAAGTAAATTCATTAAATTAAAATAGTGAATTCATAGTGTTATACATGCTTTATAGATTAATCAATGGTATAAACCGATGTAAGTATACTA
The DNA here is from genome assembly GCF_028750875.1 of Macrosteles quadrilineatus. Taxonomy (NCBI): domain Eukaryota; kingdom Metazoa; phylum Arthropoda; class Insecta; order Hemiptera; family Cicadellidae; genus Macrosteles; species Macrosteles quadrilineatus. The sequence continues at coordinate 35,476,129 of NW_026542597.1, read as the reverse complement.
TAAGTTAATGTTTAATGTTTTCTAAATTGCGTTCGTACATTTTCTTTCTGTTGTGTTTATTTATAAGTAGGTCCGCAGTGGGATAACTATATCTCTCTACTTCTATACACCATTTGGATTGCATGCAAGGCTTCAAGGCAAGTATTGAATTCCCTAACGGATTTCAAAACAATGACATAACCCCATTTTCTTTTGATTAGCTTTTTATCATAAACTAAAAGAAATTACTCAATTTACCTTTTGATTCTGTAGTAGACATCCGTATCTTCATGGACAAGCTGTAGCGGTTTTTTATTCAGATAGGGGAGAGAAAAATGAATTTAGCTTTGATAAAATGTTGGTATATACAATGAAAAATACCAACTGCGCCCTCTGTCAGTATCTCAATCCAACAAGATTCATTTTAGTTATAATACTGGCTGTGACTTTGGTGCGTATGTAATTTCTACTTAAAAACTGCAGTAAAAGGTAGTTCTTGGTTCTATTGAAAAAATTATGCATTTCAGTTTATTCTATAACAGCTTATCGTAAACGTGGCTTATCAACAAGGTCAGTGTTCACAATGGGAATCCAGTTAACATATTTTATATACAGAACGTGTCAGTTCACAGCGTCTAGGACTGATAAGATCACTAGTTCGAGACCAGACTATTACATTATCTTATCGCTGCAGTGGCCAATTGAGCTAGACATACCTGGAGGAAGGCTTTCCTATGTTACTTACGCCTTGATTTTATATTACCGCACCAACCAGTAAGTCTATGGTGACTGTGACTAAGGAAGGATAAAGTATCTTCTACTGAAGACACTTTCTCTTACTAGGATTTATCCTGGGACTGTTCTACTTGATTTCAGGCTAGGGTTAGCGTTTGTGGCACTATCAGTTGGATCGTCAGGATTTGAACCCAGGAACTCAGGACCCAAAGTCCCTTGCTCTACCTCTAGACAATTTTGTCTGTTTGAATTGAATTGAAAGTACAAAAGATGTACCTACTCTAACTTTAAAATTTTTCAGAATAATATACTGATTATACAGAGTGGAGAAAAGTCCCGGAACAGTTAAATATTTCAAAAAATAATCAGATCTATCTTGATTATTTTGTTTAATGTTTTGTCCCAGGACCTTTTTCTACCCTGTATTAAAAAAACTTTAATTTAATAATCGTCCAAGCACCATCATTTTGAAATAAGATTTAGCTATTTGTATGTAAATCACTAGGTACTGAATTTTATAACAACAAAACTATCAAGGTAAAAGAATACATTATTTTCAAGACATTTATATTAGTATCTATAAAAGCATATTTTATTTAAGTAAAACAGCATATTTAAATTTGATAAAAACTTCTATGTAACCTATTGTACTGAAAATATAAGAATAACTATGCTACACAATGTAATAATTGTCAAAAGCAATGAAAACCTAAATAAATAAATATTAAAAGTACTGGCAAATTAATTATTTTTACGTAAAACGGCTTGTTATTAAATTAAAAAGTGTTTAGCTAAGGAACGATTCATTATTAAATACCACACGGATGTCGAGTTAACCTTTATTATTTACGTCACGAGATATTAATTAATTACGTTTATGCTGGGAGAGTAGCATATGCTATAGCATCTCAAGGGCGTGAGTGCTACCTCTTGCATTCCAATGACTATTTAATTAAGTATTTAAACCCCTCTGACATACAGCAAGCCACCTTCACCGATAAGGCGACACTTCCGAAACAAATAACGATAATTCTTTTTATAGAACTCATCAAACAAACTTTGAAAGGAATTGTACTTCTGGACTTATTCAATAGAGGGATTGGCTGTCGTTAACATATCAATTGAAACTAAACTTGGATGATAATTAACTGACAATATTAAAACAGGTAAAATAGATACAATAAAGGACTTAAGGTATCGGAAAATAAAAAAAAATGCCGTAACTTGAAAAATTCTTGAAAACAAATTCTGTCTCGAGTCATTTATTTCAGTATTTGCTGTGTTCGTTCCCGGAAACGGGTGGATCAGGATCGATTGAAGAACTCAATTTTGATCAACTTTCTCTCTCCTCCATTCCTGCAACAGTCGTCAATTCAAGACTTTCGTAGAATATTTTACAACTGTTTGATTAATTAAACTTGACGTGTTTTGTGATACTCTGAAAACTTCTAGAAAATAATTGTCAACCAATTTAGTTTTTAACTATTTTAGTATAAAAAACTTGCTGTTTTCCCTGCTTTTCGCTCGGGTAAAACACCATAACTAACTTATAATTATGTGGTGGTTCAACTTTTTTTTACGTAAAAAAGCAAACGTAATTAAACTCTATATTAAGAGAAAACTTGATTCGTTGAATTCCTATTATTTTACTGAATTCCAAAGAAAATAATTACTTGAAGCTAATATAAAAGTAAAAGAAACTATATGTACTTCGTCAAATAGCCTTCTAAAGATCAAAAAAGAAATCCCAACCAGATATAAAGGTTCTGAGAAAGATCTATAGAATGTGGATAATCCTTTAAAAGCTACTCTAGATTTATTGTTAGGACACATCGATACATTGAGAAGACGTCTAGAATTTCTTGTTAAGCACACTGTATAACGGAGTATTTTCATTAGACCTTTTTACGTATTTGATACTTTTATACATGAAGATCTCCCACTAATAGATATTACGCTTTAGCCTTCAGTCAAAATGTACTTTTCAACTTAGTATTCAGGGAATGAATCGATTCGAATTGAGGTATTCCTTTTGAACAAAATTATTAAGTTTATTTTTATTCGTGACATCTTAAATATTTGTAACATTAATGATAAGGTAATTGAATGATTAGAAAACTATTTCATATAGGTTATCTTTTCTAAGTTAATGAGATTCGTGTAAACTTGATTTGCTTTAATTGTCATGGTCTAGAATTTCTAAAATCAGTTTTAATGTGAAATAATCAGAATTATTTAGACTTACTACTTTACACTGTATTACACTTTTGTCCTTATATCTTGCCGACGACGCATACAGCCAACTTTGGTGGTTTCCATCAGTTTTCAAAGTAGTTCTTAGGATTTACAGTTTCATTATGATGGTAATGTTAAATTTAGTTGGGATTAGTAAAATCCAGTTGTAAATCATAGCTTAGTTTGATTTGCAAGCAGAATTAATATTTTAAAAGTTAGTACAACACTTTGTAAAGTTTTAGATAATGTAAATAACACAATCTCTACACACGTTACGTTAAGGTTTCTTATGTCAAGCTTTTGAAATAGCTTAGTTATTTTTTTATAAAAAAAGTCTAATTTTGTTTCGTTCGGAAGCTTTACCTCAGGAGGCCTTCAAGATTTGTGTTTAAAGCGAATGATAAATCTTTTTTTGTTTTAGCGAATATACCATATTGGGAATGAGCTATTATCGTAGGTCTCATGGTAAGACCTGGACCCAGGACCGATTTGCTTTTTCGTTTTGAGGTCCCTAGTGGCCAAAACATCAAAAATGCACATGTCATTCTTATGGAAAATAAATTATCTGTTGTAGTTTTCTTGTTTATGAACATATTAATCATTACATCTAATATATAAAATTCTCGTGTCACAGTGTTTGTCTGCAAACTCCTCCGGAACGACTTCACCGATCGTTATGAAATTTGGTGTGTAAATTCTGTAGGTATGCGAATCGTAAACTATTTCCCGTTTCGAAATTCTTAAAAGGGCTCCGCCCCAGTGGCTCTGGAGTTTCCCATGTTAACCTTATGAGAAATGGAATTAATGAATCTTAACAGCTGTTTCAATTAAACAAGTTGGTTCTGTTCTATGATGTTCAATAGCATTAAAGTTACAAGGATTACCAACAGGGTGCAGCACTATTATTTATTTTACATTTATGACAACAGCTAATTTGCAACCAAAAGGTGAGTGAGCGTAGCGAACGAACTTCAACCTGGAGGCGAGCGAGCGTAGCGAACGAGCTAACCTGAAGGCAAGTGAGCGCAGCGAACGAGCTCCAACCTAAAGGTGAGTGAGCGTAGCGAACGAGCTCCAACCCAAAGGTGAGTGAGCGTAGCGAACGAACTTCAACCAGGACGTGATTGAGCGATGCGAACGAGATCATCTTGAAAATTAAACGTAACGGCACTTTCTTTCCATCGGTCTGTCTTAGGGGAAACCTATAACTTAGGCGATACGAAGTTCGCCGGGTCAGCTAGTTATCTTATAAAATAGCAGTACAGTAGTTCATTATATTTTTTTCAACAATTTTACACTCAGGTAATGATTTATCAAAAAATCAACTAAACGAACAAACGACAAATCATACTAACTAGTATAATAACAACAAAACTATCAAGGTAATTAATGTTTTATTTTAACATGATTAATGTGTATTATGCTTTAACATGAAAAACTTGTTAAGTACTTCAAACGTTATTTTTTCAATCCCTCACTTCTATTTTGTAGCTTCGATCTCCTAAAAATATTCCTGTTAAAATAGTAATGATGCTATCACCATTAACACAAACATCTGATACGAATCCACAGACAATGAATGTTAGAAGAAGTCTATAAAACGTAAGTCAATACGTCTTCCACTTGATGTTTACTTGATCCTGAGCCAGGATTACATTCTTAGACTCAGATTACTAAAACAACAGACTTGGAAAGAAACTCTGCTGAAATGTAATCTCTGTTTTCAGTTCTAATCGAAACAATCGGATGCCTGTCTCGATCGAGTTCTTCTTGCGCATCACTAGCTTACGGATTTTATTTCTAAGAAGCATTTTCATTCAATTATTTTTATTTTAAGCTTTTAACGAATGATTTGAATTTAAATAATTAAGGGATATTACAGTTTTGTTTCGACCGAAATGGTCAATTTCTACTACAAAATACAATTTCAATAAAAGAAGGTGCCATAACCTGGGTTCATTATAACCTGAACGTTACCTTACCTAACCCAACCTTCCTTCAAAGAGCTGAAACCAGCCACGAATTTACATAAAAAACGACTTACCATCATCTGTACATGCTTTTTCTGACATTAAAAGGAATTTGCTAACGGTTGTAAGTTTGGTTAGGTTATCAGATTTGTGCCGTTTTTAGGTGTAAGCACAACTCGTTTTAGGCCTTTTTCCTGTAAATAATTTCCCACAAATGGGTTTTCCATGCCCAATAATCCCGATTCCTCCCGGTCATCTAGGTATAGGGTAGGATAGGTTCAAATTCAAATATATTTTTTAATAAATTTCAACAGCTTGGCCTTATCCAGTTAAAAAAATAAACTTGTCGGCGAGGTCCAATTGATGCATATGAAAAAACATAATATGAAAACGTGATCAGGATTCATAAACAAAAATGAGTTCTTGAATTTATTTTAGGTGCACTATGCATTTTTGTTTTAATTTAGGGGTTTTGTCGAAATTACTTAAAAACCAAATAGTATTTGCCATATTAATTAAACATTGTATAGCATTTTTAGTTGCAAACTCATTGACAAGAAATGTTTTAGTTAATCATTCCAAGTCCAAATAGCAACTGTCACCTGTTTAATTAATCCTCTGAGCTAATGGTCCGATCATAACCGTGAACCAACTCAAGCCCTGATGGTTTGTTTAGGCCGGATCATCCATCAAATGCGGATGGTCCAATGATAGCTTACTAACAGAACCTGGAATTGTCAGTTTTGATTAGGTAATTTGCTGCATTAATGTTAGAGTGATGTTTTTTACCTACCTTAATCACTATTGGGTCACGTTTGGTCTAGTAGTTCTGAATAATATTCTTTTTAACATTCAGAATCATTTGCTAATTAGCTTCCTAGCTAATTACTGTGAAATAGTATATTACGTTACTAGTCCTGAAAATAAGTGTTTACCGGACGAGTGTGGTCGTTCCCGTGCGAGACGAAGTCGAGTACGGGATTACCATACGAGTCCGGTACACACATTTTGGACGAGTTACGTACGATAGTTTACGCCATACTACTTAATCCGTACAAATCCTTATATATTTCCACCAACTAAAGGACTAATAATCACTAGTAATAATCTCTGAGAGAGGTTATGTTTTTGTTTATAACCACTAATTGCCACGAAAATACAGTATAATCAGCTGATTGGTGTCCGGTAAAACTCATTGCAGAACAGTATTACGCAATGAAACCCCATTTGAATAAGCTGGCGGCAAACAGCTGTTTTCTGGACTAAATCCTTGCGTGGAAAGTTCATCAAAATAATTTAGTGTGGCGTAATAGCTATTTACCTTACAAGTGTAGTAAGAGCGTTTTTACATCACGCAGGTGAATGTTGTGCAACGAGCGGAAGCGAGTTGCATAATTTACCGAAGTGATGTTAACACGCTCTTGCGTAACGTGTAACGTACATGATTTTACCTGACCCGACAATATACAGGAGGTTACGAACAATATTTTTCATTATCCATTTCACACATCTTCTAACAGTAACGTTCATTTACAAACAAAAGCTAGGTTAGGAAAATTCTTCAAAACATAACAATAAAATTCAAGCGCACAGCTGATTTCTAGCGTTGAACGTCGTTGGCTCCATAGAGGTATATTTTTTAAGTTAATCACTCAATGTTATTTAAATGGGTTTCATTACATCACCGAGTGAGTTGTTTCCAACTTTACATCACTCGAGAAGTAACGAAGTTATATACATCACGCTTGGGATAGGGAAGTTTAACATGGCGGGTTAGGTAAAAATGTTTTAAGTATTGAGTATTGCAATAAACGTTTTTTTCTTGCTATCAAAACTCGAACCCGCTATCACGTATTCACCACTTGTGTTTAGAATTCAGCAGCTGCTGAAGATACATAATTCGCATAACTATCTCGCAATGTCACTTGGAATGTTAATGGTCTAGCCGTGTCGGACAAGTCCATATCTGCTAACGACTGACCGAGGTCGAGGTCACGATAGAGTATCGAAACTGATATCGATAGTATTGTATCGAAACGGAACTTGATAATTTTGGTGATTATAAAACATTTTTGATTGTATAAAACTTTTATTTTGCATCGATATATAAGCACAGGAGTTATATATCAATGGTATTTCATAGCTTTTTGCAATTTTTTTTTAAATAAAACCAGATATTGCAATTGGATTCCATATGGTTTTATTGCATCCGTTTTTGTAGATATTTTTCGCAAACCGTAACTAATAAACTAATAATGATGTAAAATCCAATTTCGATGGTTCACTTTACATGACATGATTCCTAATAAAAATTTATTGTATCTACTATTTTGGGATTTAGCGATTATTGAACTTTCCTTATTCCCACACCATTGATATTTACTCCCAATGTATAAATCTACAAGACGGTATATTTAAATGAACAACGTAACGAAAGCAGCCATCTTTGACCTGTCATACCCATTATCATTGGGTCCAATAGTTTTTGTAAGAATTTTCTGTTTTGTTTTGAGGTCCAAATAGACCAAAATCACTATCCATTCATATATTAATACGTATCCGTATGGTAACTTGAATAAAAATCGTCCGATTTTTTATTAAGTTTGGTGCAAACGAGTAAACATTTGTTTATTCAAACGAGTTTGCGAACCAGCACGATCATGAGAACCTCGTTTTGTAAGGGAAAGTTTGTAATTTTTAATTTTTGACCCCCAAAACAAAATTTAGCAATTTCTTTACAAACAATTTGTAGAGCTTAAAACAAATTATTTAGTACATTAGTCAATTATTTCATTAACATTCAATTAAAAACGCCTTTTTTTACCTACCATTGTGCAGATAACATATGTACTTTTTCAACATATTGTTTTTTTCAGATGAGAATAGATCTGCCATTTTTTTTAATTAGGCTATATTTTAGTTAAAGTCCTATCAGGCAAATGGAAATTTGCTTGATCTACAGGTTTACTGCGGCGGGGGAATTTACTATTGCATTTTGTTATTGTTTTATTGATTTGGATGGTGTATTATTACACGTTTAGCATATTGCCAAAGTAAGAGTTAAATTATGTTGTTTAATTTTTGAAGACATGTTTTGTTACATTGTCATTAACAAAGCTTAAAACTCTACTCAAAGCCGTATTTTGTGATTTCCGCCGACACATTTTGCAGTCTCATTTAAAAGGCATTACTCATAACGACACAATAACAGAGCCTACAGACACATAGGCACGTGGTGGACCGATTGTTGACTTAACACCAATGTCGTAATCAAGTGGTTGGAGTTGGTTATTTACACAATCTGAATGTCTATTCCCTGACCTCTATCTATTCTATTCTAGGAACGAGCTGGTTTAGTAGTTAGAACGTGGTTCTTCGGTCCCTGCGGTCCCGGGTTCGAATCCAACAAATTCACCAATTGATTACTACGTGATAATGCCGTAACCCCTAGGTCTACCCTGAAGTAATGTGAAAAACAATTCTATTGTCGTGCCTAGTGTCATATTATAAAAAAAATACCCTGACGCCTTATCCACCATGATTAACGTTTTCAAAAGCATCACGTTGCCTGACTATAAATTATTGTGACTAGTTCAAGAAGTTTTTTTGTTAAAATTCCGCTGACCATAATTTGCTTTTAAATGTGTGGTAATACTGTATGGTGGCTTCATAATCACCGTACAATGTAGGTCCGCTATAAAAAAATAAGGATAGTCTCTCTTGACATAAATTTTCTCTATAAAAAATTACGAACGTATTTTAAAATTCACTCTAATTGTCAATTGCTTCAATAATTTACAAATTTTCAATCTATAAAAAATATTTGGCTGGTTTGCAAGTGGATTCATTAAGATATAACATTCCAGCGAAATAGATAAAAAATGTTTTCGATTACGAGAGGCTTATTTATTAAAGAGATTTATTGATTACAAAGTAAGTTTAATTTTGTTTAGACACACCCTTAACTGGTTGGTAACACCCTTATTTGGACTTCAGGTTAGGTAAGTTGCTAATATAATATACATTAGCATCAGTAAAGTATGACGAAATTTAAACGGATTGAAGTGTGTAAAGAACTAAAGACTTTCTGGTCGTGCAGGAATATTAGTTCCATATTGTTTAGAAGAAAACTTATTTCCTCTATAATGTATATCTTAATTGTCGAACGTCGATTATAAAATCACTTAACTAATAGTTTACGGTACCTTTTTAACTAAACAACGGATTGCCTTTGAGTGAATTTAACTCTTTCAGTCGTCATTGATTATTATCCATGTTTTAATTAGATGAATCAAAGGCCCATCTCTCTAGAAAACTAAAAGAAATAATAGTTCTTTTGTTCCTCAACCTTCCTTGATATTTTGTACTCCCTCAAAATAGTTTTGATAAAAGCATTGGAAAATGCCAACCAACGATTCAACCAACAAAGCATAATGCTGAATACCCTAAAATGAGGTCGTACGTTTAACATGACTTCCACAATGCTCACTTATCAAATGTCTCTTGAACAAGTGGATCACTGATCCAATTAAAATCCCAACCGACTAAGCCCTGATAATGCTCTTCAGAACGATAGGCAGACATTTCCACTCAGACTGGATTAAAATCAGATTTGTTACAGAAGACACCTTTGATTTGAATTAATTCAACTGTCGTAGTCTTAAACTTTCTCCGAGATTTTATATTATTTAAGATCGTAGTTTACAATTAACTACTTTTTAACTTTAGGATTATTTTATATATTTTTAAACGTTTCTCTCCATAACTTAATTATTAAACTCCTATATCTGGTTTGTATAAAATAATCAGGCTTTATAACTGGTGTAGTTATAAATGTACTTTGAGGTTTTATGAATTGTATTTGGGAGCATATAAACAATTACACTCAGTCTTGGAGAATCACGAATATTCTTTAGACAATTTTGTCTAATAGTTTACCTAAGTGTATGGTATTGTTACCAAAGAGTGAATTAACGTTACTGCCAAGTAATCCTGTTTTTTATCCAATATGCGACCACTGATTTCGACCATATAACGGGGGTTTTTTAAGTCTAACATCTAATTATACTCTTTACAGCGCTAGTTATGAACATCGATCTCTATATGAAGAGGCCTTTTAATAATTTCTATTCCACTTAAAATTGAGTCTTGAGGTTTGTAATCAGCTGTCCCCTCATAGAAAAATCCCTATACAGTGGTTGTTTTTACAAGTATTTTGAGATTAAAAATGAGAAAAATATTGATCCGTAACTAGAATTTTAAAAAAGCTGCAAACCTACAACAAACCTAGTTTGATCTTTATGAGTACCTTTTTATGTTCAGTCATAATACTAAAGTAGTATGTAGCTGTTTCTAATTTCTAAATAAATGTTTACATAGCTTGATAAAAAAATCTGAACACATTGATTGGACCACAAACTGCATATAAAAGAAGAGTAACTCCACAATTCTATGTTTTACGGGAACTTTTCGACAATCTTGCGTTTTCAACGGTATTTTACATGAGTATTTAGGGAAATCTAATTTTGTTATGTTGGTCACACTTCTCATGCCGTCTGCTTCAATCCAATCCATTCCCGCCATAACAAGGTTGCAGGGGCGCGGCAATGGTTGCGTGTCAGTTACCTATACATCGCCAGCTGCTGTTGTGATTGAGAGTCTGGTACTGATTGTGATGTAATACCTCCCTTTCGTCTGCATATATACCAGATGTTATCAATCATCCATTGACTTTGGACTCTCCAGACCACTCATCCTTTAAAAAAATCTGAAACTTTGATGTACTTTTCATGACCAGTTGAGCTTATTTCCAGTTCATGTAAGTTGAGTTCGACGATCTCAACTGCTTTCCTGGCAGATCCTATATTACCACCTTAAACTACCAGCTACCTTTAATTATGTGTGATTTAAAATACCTGTTGCCAAGTAGAAGTTTAAGGTACGAGCATTATTGCGTAAACTACTAGGTGAAAAAGATCACTATTGAAAATAAACAATAAAGCACATTTAGCATGGTTATCATTAAGTCACCTTGAACTGTGACAAATGACAAATAATGAAGATGTTTGATAACAGCTGTATAAACAAACACGCCTTCATACAACTAGGACTAGAGTGCTTTTTGTAGCTGAATTGTATGAATTTTATGACTGATTGACCTACTTCTTGGTGTTAACAAATATTAAGAGTTGAGATTGTCTCCATATCACTAATATAAAATAAAGACGCATATTTCAACCCAAAATGTTCAAGGGAGATTAGAGTAAGATACCCTATAAAATCTTTGTAATGTGAAATGTGTATTTTGAGAAGAAGAAAACATTTATCATAAACAAGATTGTTATAATAGTTAATTACGAGAGCTCGTCCCGTAGTCAAAAACTCGACCAAAAGTGTGTAATGTACAGACTTTTCTATTTCCCCCCCACAATGTAAATAAAATCATTGGAATTTGTTTTGATTTAGTGTTTATATTTTTTTGTTTTTTTTGTCACCAGCATAGCAAGTTTCGTGTTCAGGGGCCCATGTTAATTTTTTTCAACATTTCAAATTCTTTTTTCTTGCTTATTTTTGAGCCTATTTAAATGTATAATGGGATTCTGCACATCTACAGGAAAATATCTTTCATTTGGTACCAACAACGTGTAATTTGGTCCAATATTATGGTCAGGCTAGCTGTCGTAAGTTTTGCAAAAGTTTTTTATTATATAAGATATTGCCATAGGACTCTCTAAAAATAATACTGCAAATGTATTTTTTTGTAATTAAGTTGCATAAATAAATGTAAAATTTCACATGGCAAATATTAATTAGAGAAAAACAATTGAAAGTTTTAATTAGCTACTGCAGCACAAGGACTGCATTTGAATGAATCATATCAACTTTATGATGAGTTACGTGATGAACGCATCCAACATTTAATTATTTTTTAGTTTAATCAAATATTTAAATTACAACTCATGTTCCCCAGAGAACAAATTATAGAAAACTACATCCAATTTTTATGAACTATTGTTTGGGGAAGGTCCTCGAGGAGTAAGTGGAAAATCTTAAATATAAGCATAGGTTGATATTGAAATTAAAATTCTTAATTGATAGAAAACTATGCCACCAACCCGATCTCAAAAGGTTGACTCTATCCAAAATGTCTGTATTCTATGATTTATTTAATACAACATGCAGAGCCCTTAGAAATTTTTGCCCTACTCTAGTTACAACAAACTAAAAGATCGTCAAAATAAAATCTTCATTTCACAATCTTCTTCGTTAATTTACATATCTTATCGACAAGAGACAAACAATTATTATTTTTTATAAAATCGTATTGGGGAATCCGGAATAAAATACTGTAATACAACAAGTGTAATTATTTTTAAATTTTAGAAAGCTTGAGCATTTATTTTAGGATACTGAATAAGATAATATCCCATCTATATAGATTAGCTGTAGCCTATTTTAATTCAAAATGAAGCACTTACAGTTTGCGCCTCAGTCTTCTATTTTCTCCCCTAATTGTGTTTACATACTTCGAGTGATGCGACATAAAAGATGCATCAGGCTAGATTGGTCTGACTTTGTTACATATTTGACAAAAATTACACATTTGTCATAAATCTGTAATTTACAACGCCAAAACTGCGTTCATTTTTATTTAAAAAATGATGATAACTTTAACATAGGGTTGGAATGTATAGTTCTATCAATTCAAAGCTGAGGTCAACGTCTTGTAATGCTGGAAAAGTGCAAACCAAAAAAGTGTAAAATAAAATTCAAACGTCCATCATTAAGGATATGTCAATACAAAAAAGGATAGTAACATAGTGTATCAGTTAGCTGTAGTTGATCGTTAAGGCCTGAGAGCTAAACTTTGGCATATTTAAGATTGAAAACATCTTTCGTACAAGGAAACGTCTCGTCTCAGGGGAAAAATTAGTAAGTATCATCAGTAGGTTTCCCGGGAATGAAATAAAATACAAACGGTAACGGTAAAAAGAAAGGTATCATGTTATCAGTAGTATGATAAAATATTATGAACTAACTATCAATACTTACAATCTAAGTCAATCAATCAAACTATGTCCACACGACTACAGTAAAAACCCGCCGCAGCTAACCTGCAGACTGAGCGAATTTCCATTTGCCTGATTTGATTTTCAGTTTAGTCTATTTAATTAACATAAGGTTAACGAGTACCTAGGTTTGCTGCTACAGGGTGGCTAATAAAGTGTGTTTTAGTAAAATATTAATAGCTTAGTATAAAATAAATAAATTTGCTAAGTTTGATCAAAATATATCCATAAACAAGCAAACTACAATATTCTCCATAAGAATAACATGGAAATTAAAAATTTACAATTTCTTTTAATTTTTGCCTCAACCAATAATTGCACAAAAACACTTCAATATACTAAATTATTTGTTTGTTTCAGCTCTTTAAAATGGTCTAGAGAGAAATTGGGAAATTTTGTGTTCCCATGGTCCAAAGACTGGTTCGCAAACTCATTCAGGTTTATCCCGCCTTAAACCTTGAAACCAAATGTCATAAAAATCTGACAAAACTTACTTGAGTTATAGCGTTCACGGACACACACATATAAATACAAATTTGAACGAATGGTGTTTTTGGCCTCTGGGGACATCAAAATGAAAAAGTAAATCGGTCCCTGGCCTAGGTCTTACCATGCCACAAACGGCGATAGGTACTTCCTTCAGAAGTAACATAATCCAAAGGGCTACAATAAAAATAAACGTGTCAGGAGAATATTATCAAATAATATGAGCTTTCAGCAACGTTCTACAACAATAAAAATAAAATTAAAACGTCTACCGTAAAACGAAAACCAGGAGAACAGTATCAAATATTGGATCAGATGTGAATGTGAATTAAATTCTGCAGCCAAAGAAAACATAACGTAAGAAAACATATAAGACCATCTAATAGTAACGTATCAAGAACCATAATAGAACAATCAGAAATGATTCATCGTTATGTATCCACAGTCCCATATACAAGGTTGTGTGTATATGGCGTTTCAGAGGTCATAATGCATACCTCCCAACACTACTTGACCACCGCCATCTTGATCACGACGATTATCAGTCCAGCCTCAACGCTATTTCTGATCACCATTTATCCAATTAGGCTACTGTCCTAGTTGTGTGCTCAGCCCTACTGTGATATGAGTCAAGCTTGTTGGCTTACATGTTGATATTACGTTCATCTATACTAAAAAAAATTAGATTGGAATTAATTTTTGATTATTTCATTTTCTAATATGTGGTTTTAGGTATTTCACGAGGATCGTTGGAGTAGGGAAGATAGGAAGGTGTAGCGCGTGGATGAAAATGGCATTAGGATGTAGAATTACGTTTAAGGCAATGGAAAAAAAAACAAAAGAGAGGAATGTTTCGAGGAGATCTGTAAATGAAGCTGGTCAACATCGAGCTGTCACACCAAGAGGTAAGGTATATAAGTCTCCATCTTGATTAGTAAAATACAACGTTCTCACGATGGTTTAAGATCCAAATTTGAATCCCATCCTTATGTGAAAAGTGTCTTAAACACAAGAGAATTATTGCAAAAGCCAGCCAAATTTTGAAAATCACAAAAACACATACTGTACATTAGGTAAAACAAGAAACAGGCATCATAAAACAATATGTTTTCTAATTTCCAGCCTTGTGGAGGTTTCAGGACTAGTTTTTAATTCTTTAGCTATTTCTCTACTTAGGCAGGGTTGGGATTCTAGATCCTGCAACGTAGTGAAAACTGTCCATTATTCAGACCTTTGATGAAATACCCGTAATAACCTTTTATCAACAGTTTTACTAAAGTTATAATTTATTTAAAAAAAATATATGTTTTGCAGGTGAAATTTTATCGTATTTGAAGTACTCTAGACCGACAAACAAAATATAACCCAATTCCAGAGGGATTAACAGGCTTTTCTACTCATTAGAGTGTAAGAGCTTTTAACTAGTGTAGTGCATAATTGGTATGATTACTTGTGTATCGGTACTAGGAATTAATTATACTAGAGCTGCAAAGTAATTGTTTATTAATATATCATTGTTCAAACACCTAATTTTGATATAGTATTTCCATGCACGTGTATATTTTGTGGAGTAAACTTAATCAAAATGTTCTACAGTGATATCTTTCATAATATTGTATACAGTTATAATTTTTAATTAAAATCTCTGTATTTTTAGCTGTCCGTCAACAAACTATTAATTGGTTACGTTGATAATACCCTCTAGCTCGTAATAGTAACATCACGTCAAGCACATTATAAAAACAATATAAACTTCACGAACTCACGTTTTGATTACAAGGTAAATCTATATTCAACCCTGCATAATGTATGTTATGTTTTTTTTCAATAGATGTATACAACACCCTGTTTTTCGACATCTTTGTTGTCATAAAATCGTTATAAAAACTATAGGAAAATTGTATTATGTTGAAACAATAAAGTTGAATACTTGGATAAATTAACATGGATACATTGTTAAATAATATATAAGAATAAGTCTATAAAATGTGATTTGGAAAGCACCGATATCCCAAAAGATTAGAATAATTCTTCTTCAAATAAATATTAAAATGTCTCATAATTATAAGTTCATTCATTCATATCTGTATGGGGAGAATATAAATTATGTTCTTAAATTAATTCTCAGAAATATAACCATAACGTTCTTAATAATTCCTTCAGCTAGCATCGCTTACCTAAAAGTGTTACATCTGTTTTGTAGGGACGTGCTTTAATCTTTGTAACTATGCTGACTTCTTTGACAAAAACCAAATGTTCTATATACAAAGAAATATATTTAAATATAAATTAAAAATGGCATGGATCGGGTAATGTTCAATAGAGGGACTTCTTTCTAGAGTCTGCATACAATCAAAATCAGCAATAGTTATGATCTATGGCCAAATCACATGAGTCATATAATCTTATATACTAAAAACTTACGCAAAATTTATGACAGCTAGCCTGGCCATACTGAAATTAGAGAAGTTTGTACTATACATACTTTTAGTCGAGTTTTCGACCACGGGGTGGGCTCTTGTCTATGACCTATAATATATAACCATTAGCTTGGTCCAGTGGTTCAAATTACGCCTAACCAATAGATACTTTATTTCCTATAAGGTGAAGAGATATATCTATATGCAAGAGAACCCCTTCTATTGAAATCAATATGATGATTAATTAGTGTTACAACAAAAATATTCTACTTATAGCCAAATATTTAATATAAACTTTTATAGTATTCTTGTTTCGAAATGTCTTGGGATCTGAATAATCTTGAACTTCATAAGCAGCATCGCCGGTTATTTTTAGACAACGCGATCATAATATTTATAAGACGAACTTCCGCTAATTTATGCTTCATTTCAAAGTTAAGTCAAGCTGTTTGTTGTAGATAAGGAGAATATTTATGGTGTTTGAAACTTTCTCAGTGCCATATCACTTAGAAACTGTTTAAAAGAAGAATAAAGATGGCCATTAACGTTCGTTCATGCCTTTGAGAAGAACTGTTCTCGCCTTTAAATGGATTATTGAAAGAAACATTGTTTTTAATGGATTTAGTGCTATGGATAGTTTTAAATTAGGTATGGTAAACTATAGTTTACCAAACGATTCAGGTTTGTTCAAAATTGTACTTTTAATTTAAACTGTGTCAATTAAAAAGTACTGCAATAATTGTTATGAATGACTAGTAATTGATTTAGGTATTAAGTCTTGAACTGTTGATCTCTGTATATTAAAGATCACATCGAATCCCACGAAAAGTTTGTGATAATTTATTTGTATCCTTAACTCTTTCTCAATCCTATGAATATTTCTTTGTGGTTTTTCTTTAATATCAATCGTTTCCAGTTATTCAATCATTGAAAGGTAAAAGGATATTGTATTATTCTTTTTGCTTCGGAAACGAGTTTTTTGATACTTACACAATTTGCGCATGGTCCCATGGTAATTTATTAAAAGATTACATTTTATACTATGCATTGTATATTGGTACATTGCAAATATTTTTGCATGTGAAAGCTTACTTATGTATTCCAGGTAAATTAGGTATTAATCCTCAAAATTGTTGACCTCTCTATTTTTGAATACTTATATTGAGTATCTTAAAAAAAACATTGCATTAAATTACTTTTATTACAAACAGATTTTTTTTTTTTTTTTATAAATATATTTCTTTAAAAATATTCTTTGAAAATCGAAAAGAAATGTCATATCGGGGTATTTATTAGAATTTTAAATAATTTTAATAACAGGTGCAGTCTTTCTTTAAAGTTTCCATGGGTAAAATATTCCTGGAATATTTTTTAAAATAGGTCGAATAGAAATACTAGAAAGGAAATCAATTATTTACGCTCTAGAAGAAAAACTGTTCTTAATGAGAGTTTTAAATCAAATTTAACTGTGAAAATAAAACTATGTTATTTTACTAGTGGTCACAAATGTTATTTAAAAACCAAACTTGACATAGATTCAACTCTTGAAAAAATGCTTTTAGTTTCTGCAAAAAATTTAACTTCTTAACTGAACATTGTGTTTCATAGAACGTTGAACAATCGTGCAATACATATTGGAATTAATTTAAGAATATTTGCAGTCTTTTCAACTCTCCCGCGCATCGTCTGGGTTTTAAATTTTAAATAGATCTGCAAGATCGTTACCACTGTAATGCAATGTAGTTTGGCGGGAAAGCTGGAGCCTGGAAGAGCAATTCCGGTTTGCGTTGTGGAGACGTGGTTTCCCATTTCAATTAGGTAAATAGGACGAGTCTAACTGCTATATTGGGTCTCCAACTTGTCACTCGACTGCAAGCTGCCTCGGGTTACATGAGCAAATGTATAATATATTAGCTTAGCTACTAAGTATATGTAGGTGTAATACATACGCACATACCAATCAATACAATAAGTATATGTCATAAAAAACAAAAGTTAGATTATTTTTCTAATATATATATATATTGAGGAACTCTGCAGACAGTGTGTGGTACAAAATGTTTGCAGGTATCTGTTAAAATTGAATTTTTGATAAATTGTGCTTATGCGAACAGAAAAATAGGAGAAGGCCTTAGTTATTATCAAATATTGCTGTTAGAAAAAGTTTAAAGCTATTACAGTAGGTGGGCACGGTAATACCTAGACCTGGGACTGATTTAGTTTTAACTTTCATGCCTCCAAAGACCAAAAACATAATTTCTTAAAATGTATTTATATACTGGACTAAATTATATTATACTATATTATCCTTTACATTAATAAATGTACATTTTACCTGGTTACTGTCAATTAGTCATGTGATTTAAAACTAACTTCATAACAATCTCTCAAATGATTATAATGTTTCAGCTCTACTCTCGTATCGACGTATATAAGTTAAAACATTACACTCAATGCTTAAAAGGTAAAAAAAACAACACTTTTATGGGCTTAGCTACTAAATTACTGCTTACAATTATCCTACTAAATCACTTATAACAGAGATATACCCAACATACTTGTTTAATTTCAGATTTTAAATATTTAGCCAATCCAAGTCCAAGCCACAGACAATGGAATAAACCATTAAAGTATTATATTGTCTGTGCCCAAGCCGATACCCAATGTAACGGAAACTTCGCACTTATTTTGCAAAATTACACACAACAACAATAATTGTAATATTTCCATTCGCATAAAGTACTTTTTGATAGCCAGATAAACACAGTCATCAAATACAACATCGATGTAAATTGTAAAGATTAATTAAATGCTATAATCCCACCGCAAATAATCAAAACCGTTTTTGTATTGGAAAATCGTGGGATTATTCCCAAAGGAGGGGTTGCCAACCCAAACATAATTATTTCCATAAAATCGGATTACTGTACATTTGAAGCAAGTGAGTTTTGTATAAGTTACTGATTACATAATTTTCATTATACAAGATAGGTAATAGGGTGAGTTGATAGGTAGGCGTCTTTTAAAAGGTGGTGAACAAAATGGAAAGATTTACAGCCTTAATGGTCTTATCATAGCCGCCCGGTTATTTATCAGAACTGCTGTTCAGCTTTGCTGAAGTTAAGTTGCGAAGATCTCTATACGGTACGTAGGCCCTAATACAACATGCATGTTTTACAACACATGGTTGAATATTATTGTATAAAAACATGTTTTATGTGAATAAAGATTTTTGAACTGAACTGAACAACAAGGGGGTTATCCGCAACATCCCTTTTTCATCCATCGCAATTACCTATTTTTTACTATCAATGTGTAATTTTAAATCTTATGATCTAGCGGAGTGACGAATGGTAACTAAAAACGTCATTTCCTTTAGGGATTCGCCTTCATTGCGTTTTTTCTATGGTTTGTTCTTTCAAATTTGCAGTTATTCTTATCAACCTTCTTTAAAACGTGAGTTTAATTATAAACAGCTGAGCTTTCAGTTGGATGCGGAGAAAATGCATGTCACTTACTGCTGCTTTTTAGAAGGAGATTGAGGACCTTCCCTGGCAAGAATCGATATCCTATTGGATAGTGGACAGATCAGAATAGTTAGAGCCAGGACTTAAGCCGATTTCATACTAGAGGAGATCTTGTAGGATGAAGCAAGTCAGAAGCATATTTTTCTATATGTTCATTCATTCATAACGCAGATTTCAGAAGGAATTATGAGTTGATACTAGAAGTTTTGTCGTTTAATTTTACAAACTATCTTAGGACTAATTTATAAAATATCAAAGTTAAATACAACTAATACCGCAGACAAACAGGATGAGTTGTTAGCTATTAAATTCTTTTATACTAAAATGTCCTATCATGTATGAATTGTTTGTGTGTCTATAATCTTTATAAAATTGTCTCACTATCAAACCCGTTTATATCAAGAGGTGCTATATTTTTCGTTTGAAACCACTTTATAACTCAAAGAATCGATGAGTGTTTATCTTATTTTCTATAAAAATATTGGAATTAACGGCTGACGCATCTTACATTTTGATACACATCTAAATCTTCTATTTCCTCCAAGTTTAAAGGAATTTGTTAGACACAATTTAATATCTAAAATATTCTCAAAGATCCTCACCACTTTATAAAATTTTTGAAATTGCACTTTTATTCTAGTAAACTAAATAATTTCTAATCCTTTCATGAACAATATTTCAACCCGATTGATCGTACAACTTTTGTTTTAACGTACTGTAGTACGATTTTTGTCTATTTCAAGTTATTTAAATGTACACAATTCCAGTAAACCATCACCATCAACCCGTAATCATTAGAGATGTTGTCTAATCCCATCAGCATTACCAATCTAAATATAGAATGACTGACGTATCAGGCTGTTTTATCACGGAAGTTCGTGCTGAAAAACTTCCTCCGTTGTCAGTAATCGAACTCGGAAAGTACTTCACTGACGCGATTTGGTATTAGAAGAAATGTTGTGTTAAATTAATTAAAAATCTCGAAAACATTGTTAAATTTAAGTTTTAGTGAGTGAAGAATTGTTAAGCTATGTTCAACTTCTTAAACCCAATTGTTCAGTCGATTTAATTGTTGTGGCTGTGGAAAAAAATTCAAAATAATTTTATTGGAAAAAGATCCCACCTAAAAATGTGTTATAAAAGATTTTACTAATTAGTGAAATTTAATGAAAATTCCTTTAAAATATATTTTTACTGACTCTAAATTTTATAAAGGAAATAAATATAGATGACATTTTATACCTAAAATAACAAATAAGCTTTAGGAAACGTGCTTTAAATAATAGTTTTCGTAATTCAAATCACTTTAAAAGAAGTTGACATTTTGAAGATATTTACTATTGATAGATTTTGTTTTAATGTACCTATTCTTGTTTTTCTGAACTGGCTAATAATTTATTACTATCATTCCGCAGCCTAACGATTTCCGTTTTAATATTTTTCCCCATAGTGCTAAAACATTTATTTTGTAACTATCATATGTTTCTGTGGTGACTTAAAGTTTTTAGAATATAATTTGTAGTAAAACCCCAACAGGCTGAAAATGTTTTCGTCAATTTCATATGCTACTTATCTATCATGAGCCACTATTTTGACTGTACACAAAGAATAACTATCTAAGTTGCATTTATATTTTACAAAATCGTTTCAAGCTCTACTAAGATTTGCTTCAGTAATTTTAGCTCTCGCAGCTTAACGTATATTTGAATCCGGGCAATTTTCGGTACTTTCCTGTTAAAGGGAACATTCATTATTATCGATGATTTATTTTCGATATATCGATATTTTTGTTTTACTTCACGATTGGTATTCCATCTGTTTTAATATATTCAAACGCATTTAAATTACAAATTAAGAACTAACCTTGTCTAGGCAAAAATAATAGCCTATACATTGGATTAGGACATGAAACTATTCTAAACTAACCTAACATAACTAACCAAACTTGCTGTATAGGCTAAGCTACCGTTTCAAAATTCCATTTGATAACAGAAGAGAAAAGGCATATGGGGAATAGGCTATCAAACGGATTTTTGAAATGTTACAGCCAGTTTGGTTGGTTAGGTTAGTTTAGAACAGTTTCATTTTAATATAGGCTAATGTTTTTTTTTTATTGTTTGTTGATACTGAACAATATTTAATAACTGTATCCTATATCGTACTTGTCAGCTGATATGTTTCAATTTGTTACTATCAATATACCGGATGGAAAACAAAACTATCGATATATCGAAAATAAATCATCGATAATAATGAATGTTCCCTTTAACAGGAAAGTACCCAATTTTCTAAGAGAATATAGTTTTTAAAATCGTCTTAACAGTATATTACTTTAACTAATATAACTGAAAATTAAAATATAAATAAAAGCTTACAAACAAATTCTTACTGGAAACGTTTGAAAGTGACATGTTTTACCAAATGTTATGCTTCTAGATAAAACTATTAAAATTTTTTTGCTGACTGTTCACTATGGGATTTACGTTGTTTTAATGTGTTATTGTGCAAGATTTTAATAATTTACTAAAGCCCCAGAAGTGTTTTACTAGCCACAAATGCATACATATATATAAATACTCCTTTATGAGAATAATAAATCAATACAACTTTGTAGTATAAAAATAATCAGTATATCGTGTACATAAAAGTTAATAAGATTATTTGCAAGCCAACAACAGCATTCACAAAACGCATGTCGATCAGAATTAAATGCATTGCATTTGACCTTGAATAGAGTATTTCCCTTAAGCCACTTACACCACGTTTTCAAGCTACCAAGATGTATGGACTCATTAAGCCAAGTCATTTTGCATGCTCATGTTCATTTACGCTTATGATCGCTGATTAATTCTGCATGTATCTTTTCCCCACCAAAAGCATTACGGGATTAGGATCACAGCGATTCTGGGTACACAAATTATCTTTGTGTAGCCAAAATGTTCTTGCTTATTTGTTCTAGCGATGTTTGCTTGACATAAGAACTGACACCTCATGTTGTTTAGTAGTGTAGAAAATTGTATAGGCCTAAGTTATTACAACCTTTTTAAATACAATTGTAGTAATTGTGTTGTAGTTTAATGTATTACTTGACTTGATGAGAATTTAAATGTATTTTGAACCTTATATATTGTATGCATTGAACGATAGCATTCTGTTGTGCATCTAACTTTGGGCGGTAGCATTTTTTGAAACTAGTAAAAATATAGACATTACTCAAGCTTTTCAACGAGGATTTATATTTCCATTTTAAATAACTCATATATTTTACAATCAAATTAATAAACAACAAACTCTTAAAATATATATGGTAAAACACTGTTGAAATCTACTTTTCATCTTGTAAAAAGACGTATTTTTGTCGTTTTACATCATACAAGAACGCGTTGCATGTTTTTAAGGGCGTATTAATTTTTACTGGATAGTTTCATGGATGTATTATACGTGTTTTATGCGTAATTATGTTTCTACGGCGTAATTATAATAATTATGGTTTGCTATTTAAATTTATAATAATGTTACAGCATACGTTTCACATTTATTTACTAATTGATTTATAATTTTTACGATTACATATGTGCTCTTTTGATGTAAGGTATTTCATAAGAAACATTCCATCAATTTCGAAATAAATAACATTTAATAAACGTAACTCTAAGTAGTTCAACATTATTTCTTGGCCCAAAGTTTACGCATTATATCACAAATACTTTTAAACCCCTTAAAACCCGTCGAACATTTAAAAACTAGCACTCCAACACGAACAAAATAAAAAATTTACCTCTGGTATCACGGGCAGCAACAGTTCAAACGTCTGACCACTAAAAGCACAAGTAAGTCACAAGTTCACCTGTAATTCACAAAACAGCTGTACACGAACAGCTGATCGCGACCGACCGTGACGGCAACGCTCGCGCAACTGATCAGAATGTTCACTGTTCAAGCATACTCAACAGGTGTTACCACGGCGTCGCAGGGGGGCAGGGGGGTACAGGAGGGTACATGTTGATCTATCGATTCCACAGGTATCCGTCCACCGCAACAATAAACACCGCCCGTCGTCACATTGTTGCGAACCATTGTTGCTCTGATCACTGCTGTTTCCAATTCACCGAGCAATTTATGTGAAATCTGGCCATTTTTACATCAATGGGTTTCACAGCTGGATGATCGCTTTGAGCATTTTATTCCCGGTTTTAAGGTTTATTTATGGTTTGAACTTTTCAAATTGCAGTTAAAGTTATATAGTATTTTTGGTGGATTTTGTTTTTAATAGGAATTATGTGGATTTAATCATAAAGGTGGGAAATTTTGAAACTATTTAGACGGTAAGCTATGGTGGTTTAAGTAGGAATATTTGAGGAATGTGCAAGGAGGTGCTTATGTTAAGGATGATTATGCTATTCAGCATTTTAACTTTTTGAAATTAGTCAATATTAAGCCGTCGTAAATGTTTTCCCTACTAAATTTAGAATCGATTAAATAATTTTCAATAAGTAGAATACCCTAAAGGAATTGTTCTTCCGTAGCATTTCTTATACTGTGTGAAGAATTTGTAATTAATAAAATAGTTTTTCAGTGAATCATTGTTAAATATAAACGTTAAACTAATACGTTAGATCTTTTGAGAGTATTTAAATCAGTTTTTTTTTTCAGTAGGATGTAATATAAATTTTCAAACAAAGAAATTACAGAAAACCTTTACTTAATTTTTTGTGGGAATTGTAATATGACAGGTTGAGAAATTATTTATAAGTTTAAGTTTGCTGGATTGTACTGAAGATCGAGATCCCTAAGGCATTTTAGTTTATAAGAAACAACAAGACTGTATGTTATTTCTCTTAAGGCAAATTGCATCATGGATTCTACAAAGTTGGTTATAATAACACACTTTATAAGAATATTCTTAACCACTTTAGATTTAACTTTTCAACAACTTTAATATACGCTTCTCTCCAGTACATGAAGAGTATTTGTTGGTTACTATTTTATTATTGACATTTAACCAACTGTAAAAGTATTGAAACTAAATAGAACAATCGAGTCATACATTGAGCCTTGTCTTTTGCAATGAAATAGTGAAGGCCACGTATGGTAAATCGTTAAATACGATAGAAACACTCGATTGAAACATTCAAACGAACTTTGCTTATCAAAGTATAAAGGACACATAAATATTTACGCTTAAAAGTGTGAGTGAAACATTAGATCGAAACATTTAAACCCACTTTGAAGAAATCCAATAGTCAATTATCAAACTTTGTAAACAATAAGGCTTTATGGTGTTAAGATTTAACCCCACATATTATGTACCAAAATGTTCGTCTAGGTGTGTAGATTTGCAAACTGACCGTACATTTTTGAGTGGATTTTAAAGTTCCCATGTCATCCTTATGAAGAACAAATTTTGTGACATTTTGATCAGCTGGATAATTTAATTGCTGTTATTTTAGTTGCAATTTAAGGAAATTTGTGCTACAAAAATTTACTGACTTAGTTGAAATGAAATATTTACCACGTATTATATATAGATTTGAATTTGGGTTGGTGAAAATATTACAATGGAAAAAAGTGACTTTAGAAATACTGGACAATTTGATATAAAAAGAAAACTGAATTATAAACACTGTGCTGCATTTCTTGAGCAATCATTAAACAACCGATTTGCAAACATTTTTCCCATTCGCCGATGGAAACATAGGAAAGTCATAGAACCAAGTAGAAGAAATAGAAATAATGTTTTTTTTTTTTATCGTTATTATGGACAACCTAATGTGGCTAACAGTGGGAAATATTTGTAGAAAATACTAAAAAACTAGATTAGCTTTTGAAAAATGATAAGATATTTACAAGAAATATTGATTATATCCAACTGTTATGTACATTGTGAATTTTTCCATAATCTTTGAGTCGACTCTTTCAGTCATTGGAAATTACGGCTGTTATTCTTTTTAATAACGCCTGTAAAACTCGCAACTGCTCGAATTCGAGCAACAGTTACACTAGTGTTTTGTTTAACATTTGCTTCTGGTTATTACAGTATAATTTAAAACCTCTTTTAACAAAAAACCCCACAGTATAATACATAAAAAGTATCCTAGCTGTATAACCAAACAGTAAAGAAGAATTCCTTGAATAACCCTCAAATAATATAAAGAAAATTTCGTCGACACTAGCGACCACTGTCACCGGACATGAACTAGACACAAAAGACTAGCTTTAAAAATTACAATGTGTTAAAAAGTCTATTTGTGTAAGTCTATGGTTTAATCATAAATTATTCCTTTTACCATGCAACTAACATAGTTCTAAAACTTCAAATAACGTAAAACTAACTTCAAACTGCACATATTCAATCTTTGCAAGGCTCTCCGAGTCAACAGTGCTCCCAGCTGTTCAACGTGACAGGACAATAAACACAACATTATCCCCATCACATTACGTCGACATGTTGTGTATGACGGTTATGTGCATGTAAATGTACCAGTGGGATGTGCAAGATAAGATAACGCTGCCACTACGTCTAACAAGGAAGCATTAACTGGTAACCATTATAGAACAATGGACGAGTGGGTGACGACTGCCTAGTCACTTCTGATCCTTCTACGGATGAATCATCGGATATGGCTTCTGACTTAAACGTATTATGGTGTTTGATGCATGTTTTATTGACGATTTTAGCGACAATCGACGCATTTGATTCGTAGTTCATTTTTGCCTATGGTATCATATTAGTAATAAAACATCAAATAAGTCTGATACAGTCATAAATTTAATACTTAAATATGAAACTTAGCCCAAAGTATTCAATGGTTTACGTTGTGGATTAGACAATATGTAATTTACACTATATTAAATCTATAATAGACAAAAATATATAGTAATAACGAATTTGATAATGCAGCACATAGCTATAGGTAAATATTCTATTTACAAAGTTAATATATTGAAATGTTTGGGGATATTCTGCATTAAACATTAAGTTTATATAAGTGGTAAATATAATTAATTTCAAAAGTAGCTTATGATCATTAATTTTGACAAGGTCTAAAAATAAATATGTAATATTGCATAAAACCCAATTTTTATTGTATTACCATTGAATGTTTGACGCTATTAATATTTGAAATACGGAAAGTAAATAAAGTAAACATCTTATAACACCTAAAACATATATTAACGCTTCATTCGCCTATTGGGTCTGATTATGATTGGAGTGTCTAATCGAAATCGATCCCCACTTACCATCTTTTATGTACATTTGCCGTATTGTGAGTACACTATAAGCGTAAATATGTGTTATATGACGTTTCTTTTATTTACTTTCCGTAAATGTAATAATACGTACATTGCTGATCAAGAAGTTATTTAAAAATTTTGAAATGCAATTTTCACACGGTTTAAGTTTATTTCTATTGTATTTATTATTTTGATTTAGATTTTTTTCCTGTAAAACTTTTATATTGCATTGTTTGTTTTTCTTTATTTGGGCTTGAAAGCTATTACAAATGATAATATGTTACGTCATGCTTGGTTATGATGAATATTTTAGTTAAGTTAGTTTTATTACATTACTCTTGACACCATTCCTGTATTTATATATTGTACTCAAATAAATAAAGTTATATGAATTGAATTGAATTGAAATTCTTAGGAGAACCAAAATAATAATTATTATAGTTTCTCTATTAACAAGATGCAGACCTAATATTTATTAACATTATTTATTTGCTTGCTGAAATAAAGTACGTCAAAAATATTGTGTAGCTAAAATTCTAGGTATACCGTAAGTATTAAGAGGAGTTTGTCCGTTCACTTACAGGACACCCTGTAACTAGATTGACAAATACAACAAACTTACTACAATTACCAGCTAATAAGTTAATATAGATTGTTTAAGCTCTAAAGCGAAATATGATGGACGAATCAGATTTTGGAAAGTTTAAAAGAGTTTAACTATTGGACGACTAATCAACTGGAGGATTTTTAAAAGACTCTAACCTAATCTGTAGGTTTTTAGAAAATGACGAGATAGGCCATCACAGATAAAAATAGCTTCCTCAATGGGTAAGTCCAAGAAAAGACTACTTCTTCACCAAAATAATTTAAACGCCCTGCCTTATTTAGTAGTACGATTGAACACAAAATTTCTTCCACTGCTTCAGAAAATGTTTTGCAAAAGTTTGTTTGTAAACTTCATTATTGTTTAAAAAACAAGAACCGCAACTACTAACTCTGTAACCGACGTGGCATAGTTGAGTAAGTTTAGAGCTTGTAGCACTAACTTGTCAAGACTTGCTGAAGGTAGAAACAGGACTTAACGTGATTGGAATCTGTGTTATCTTAGGTGAGAAGCGGGTATTGAACATCAGCTGATATTGTACGTAAGCAGATCAGAGTTGCTCACTTTGTTTGCTTAAAATAGAATTTGATTAAAATTATAACAAAATGTCTTAAAATAATTTAAGAAATGTTATGACAGAACCTTCAATGAATTTCTCAAGTAGAAGTAGGTATAGATTGTATACCGAATATTAGTTTTGAAGGAAAATCTATATTATTAATACGCTACTTTAAACTTTGTGAACAATAAGGCTTTTTTTTAAGATTTATTCTCTCATATTGTTTACCAAAATGTTCGTCTAGCTGTGTAGATTTGCAAACTGACCTTTTTGAAAAAGTCCCTTAGGCTCTGCCCCAGTGCCTTTTAAACTTCCCATGTTATCATTACGAAGAAAATATTTGTTTATATTATTATCAGTAGGATAATGTAATTGCTGTTAATATTTTAGTAGCAATTTAAGGAAACAAGTGCTACAAACATTTACTGACTTGGTAGAAATGAAATATTTACTATTTGAATTTGGGTTTGCGTAAATATTACAATGGAAAAAAGCGAGGGAGCCTGGATGAATTGATATGCTAAAAAGAAAACTAAATTAACACTGTGCTGCATTTCTTACTAATCATTGAAAGAGCCGATTTGCAAACTATGGAAACATAGGAAAGTCATAGAACACCACCAAATAGAGGAAATAGAAATATTTTTTTTTTAGAATTTATAATCGGCATTATGGACAATCTAATATGGCTATGAGTGGGAATCATTTGTAGAAAACACTAAAAAACAAGATTAGCTTTTGAAAAATGATAAGATATTTACAAGAAATGTTGACTAAATCGAACTGTTTTATACATCGTGAGTATTTCCATAATCTTTGAGTCTATTCTTTTAAAGTCATCGGAAATTATGACTGCTATTCGTTTTAAAATAACGCCTGTAATACTTCGCAATTGTTCGAACTCGAGCAACAGGTACACTAGTTAACTTTAAGTGATGAATTCGTAAATATTGATAGTACACTTTCTACCTTGGAATTACTTCTTGATCAATGTACAGAAAACACGTCAAACTTACAAATTGCTAAGGTAAAACAAAAAATCGCCCACACAACGCTGAGCATAAGCAATCAAAGTAATTGTAAGCTATATAATTCGTACGAAGAAAGGCTAAAAATATTGCCACGGTTGGATTAAATTCATCACACGACGTGATAGCATTACATACATATTGAAACAGTTCATTTCGTAAACTGATTAAGAACACTCCAAACTTTTAAACTCTATAAAAGACCGTAATACTTTTGATTTTTTTTTCTTACAGGTAAATATTTTACTGCAGATATTAACTATGGCTATATGCAAGTCAATACTATAAAATATGACCTAATTTCATACATGGTCTTACTTTAAAAAGTGTTGCAAATGGGAAAAACACAGAAAGTTAAGATGCATTACGAGTATAAAGAATCTAAAATATTTTAATGTAGTAATTTTAAATATTACCTACTAAAAATCTGAATCAATGAGCATATTCTATGACATTGTTGGTTAATCGGTACACAACTGATCGTCCCTAGGGAAGTTTTGACAGCTTTGAGCATTCTGTACCCTACCAGAAGTGGGATTGTGTTCGAGGTACAAAACATCTCCACAAGTCGGGTAAATGCAGTTTCTGTGTCGCCGTTTGTCGCATTGCAATGCAAAGCATTCAACGTACTTTGTCTTACAAACCATACCTGGTTTTGTATTTAGGTCAAACTACTAGCTCGCATCAGATCGAGATATTGACATTACCACTTACTATGACACTTACTTGTCTAACTACACGGTTAAGTGTAAGAAAGGATCAAGCTATTGGACTTGTCTCTAGTATGAAATCATTTCCATTGTATTTTACTTCTCAAGAAACCCTTTCGCGTTTCGAGTAAAGGACAAAAGTCATAAATAGTCCTAATATTTCTTTAGTACAAGTTTCAATGCCAATTAAATAAATAGGTAGACATGCGTTATTTGTCCACCCACAGAGACATATATATGTCTGAAATATATATGTATGTGTGTGATATGTCTGTTTAACATGGTAGGTATTGGATATTTGTTTTAAAATTATTTTGACAGATGTTATTTATTTCAAGCGATAAAGATTTAAAATTTTATAATCACAAAAATATTTCCAAAATCTAGTAGGTGTTTGACATTATAAGGGGGTTGATATTTTAAAATAACGTTCACTCAGAACAGTATATTTCATCACTAGGGTCTAAATGGACTCTTTTTGACCCGAGGTCAAGTCTTACGATCTAGGCGAAGCCAAGGTCGGAAAATGAGCGAAGGTTAAAAAGTCACTTTTTTCCCGAGTGGTGAACTATATTTTTTCGTCATATTGCATCATTAATTGGCAAACAAAGCTAGCAAACAAAATAAGGCAAAAGTATGTTATTCTAAATCATTCATATTATACTATGAAACAAGTGTCCATCTATATTCCCATGCATTCATTAAATATAAAACAACTTCAAATGGATTATTTTTACCAATTGAAACTAGTTTCATCGTATTTTAACCTGAAGATAAGTTAACGGACACATTTTACTAGATGAATTTTATTAGCTTTATGTTTATATTGTATATTCATATTTTATTTATTTATCTTTTTTAACTTTTCCATAATGGAGTGCGTATTCTACTTTAGACTAATTCAAAATTATTCCAACATGAAGAATTTCTTGGCGAGAATTCCAGGATCGGCAGAGTTCCACACAACCCAGCCAAACATCCTTGAGTTATGTCGGTTGTTGCTTGTCAATCAAAATGAAACAAACTCCTAGCCTTCATGTGGTTGTTGTGAAACTAACACCGTATGTGGCGACTTTACATTAACTCTGAGGTTTAGAAACCGTGTTTAACACTGAAAGTCAAGTTAACTTTGGAATTATAATTAAACTGTATAACTTCAACCTGAATCCAACTTATTCATCAATTTGTGTTAGTTAAAATAAATTTCAATGCAGGAAATTTAAGGAGGAACGATTGAAAATCTTTTCTTCATCGTGTCTTCTTAAATCTAAGGTGAGGGTATATATGTATATATATATATATATATATGTATATATATATATATATATATATATATATGATTTGGACAGAGAATACTTAAAACAGGGAGAATGAAGAAGCTTTTTCTCAATTGTATCTACTTAAATTTAAAATTGATTATGTTAAATTTAGTAATTTAAAAAAATATATAACACACGAATGAGGAGAAATCTGACCTCCTTAAGTAATTAATTTTCAGTAGTAATTAGCCCAATTAATATTCATTATAGCCTTTCTTCGAGCGTTTGATTAAGAAGCTGTAAATCAAGTTGAGTTAGTTTTTTTAGTTAAAAAATATTATTACATTATTACACAAAACTCACCTTCCGTTAATACCTGCCGGGCTCTATTTAATATCCAAGCATCATTTGTAACATTTTATTTCGTAGCTCAATAAATACAGAGTTAAATTAACAGAGGAAAAATACAGGGAAAATTTTTTTTATAACTGAGTAATACTTCATTTTTAACGCTACTCTTTACTGAGACTTTGCAAGAAAATGCTTTATACAAGTGAAAGTTACATTTACATTCTTAATATTAAAACATTTCTTAGAATTTCTAATATCTCTGGCTCGTGATATTCGCCTACCACCCTGAACATTTTTCATTATACAAATTTTATGTTTATTTTTAAAGTATTGTAAAAACATGTTTAGGTCATTAATATAGTCTTACGGTCAAGTTTGTTTAAAGATGTTTGTCTTACATGTAGGTTGTACTACACTGACAAATCTTATTTGGATAACTATTATGCAATCACGAAATTAAGATACTATTTTTTAACCAAGACAAAAATAATCTAATATTATTTTTATATGTTTCAGCCTAATTTTTACCTTAGAAACTATTTTATTGGCTTAATTCAATCCCTTTTTACTTAATCGTTTACAATTGTTAAGCATTTTAGAGAGTTTATACTCTAAATATGGTTAAAAAAAACTCTGTTTATTAAATCGTGGTTTTTTATTATGCTTGGCTGCAAACTTGGCATTAATTGTGTTTTATTTATTTTTTTGCAAGACGATGGTTCGGCTCCTAGTTATGTTGTTGTTACCATCCCACATTATCATTAACCTTTTGTTAGAAACACCATTAATTAGTAGCCCGATGAAATAAGTAGCTTGACCCAGAGGTGATTTTTATCAGACCGAACTAGCAGCTATTAACTTCAGGGTGAGGACTGTTATGGGCTCAACCAAGTTTGACAACTAAAATAAATTTCTTTAAAGGGTAAAGAAGATTTTTGAAAACCATTCAAATGCATATCTGAGTTCGATACGCTGGTTCGACCAGACAAAAGTTAGTAGCCTTTTGGTGTTTCGCAACTGGACCCAGATGCCATTGATCATTGATTGGGCTTTTGATATATGGCCTAAGGAAAGAGCTCACTTCATTCTACACTAGATCTCCTCTCATATTTGGGTTTTAATTTGCACCAAGGTTGCGTATCCATCTTAATTGGTAATAATAATGCAAATAATCTTAAGAAAGGTTAGTTTTGTTGGCTTTTTCCAGTTATTCTACTCATGTACTCGAACCGCTTTTACATACATGTAATTTACATATTCTGCTTTTAGTACGTACTCGAAGTACAAAAGTCGTCTTTTCAGTAATTTGGTATCAAAGTTTTACTTTCCTTGGGGAAATCTATCTTAATCACTCATACAAATCACTCATACGGGTTTGTAACCCATGCCTATATTATCAGATTGTTATGAGGAGATTTTCAATATTATGCATAATTTATCACCACTTCATTTCAACCCACAACAATTCCGAAAGCTTGATTCTACATGCTGGGAATTATACGGCATTGTAACGTGTTGAAATTGTAGTATCCTAGATTAGAACACGGTTTCTAGTAGCTAAGGGACGCTTTGGCAATTTCTAGACACAGGCTGCCCTTGTTCATTGAACTCTTACTTGCCTAAATAAATTACATTGGTTACAATGTTTCTCCATCGCTTATTAAACACTGTTCAATGTTCATCTCCAACTTAAAACACGCACGATTTTTAATATGGTATTTCGGTGTATACATCCAATCGACAACACATGTATCGATAATTTAATCTAATATTCCGGGTTTTTTTTTATTTTAGCTGTAAATTAACAACACACAGCTGATATAAGGCACTAATGCATGATTGGATAGAGAAATTCAATTTTCTTCATGATAAACACTTTTTTAACCTCTGTATCGCATTAGAAACACAATGAGGCTTTGAGGCTTGTCAATCATGATCGATTCTAACTTAAAACGTATTTAATTTAAATTCGATTTTCTCGATTGTCAAGAACTAAAATAAATTTAATCTAGTATCGTTTTCCATCATAAGTACGGCTTCGTGAGTTTTTATTTTTCTACTTAAATTTACGTGAAAATTGCTTAAAATAACTTAATTTAACAAATTAAAAATTACCTATCCCACTTCATGAAAAAAAATTAATCGTCTTTTTTTATAATAACTGAGATTGCACCAGAAGTAAATATGTGAATAAAAACTGAATAAACGCAAGCTGGTGGTTCATACACATTATTAAACACTTCGGTTAAAATAATAATTTATTTTCAATATTTCTAGCGTCTTCAATGCCACATTTTTTGTTGCATAGTAGATAATTTGATTTAAATTACTTTACAAATTTAGTTACACTTTCAACGTTGTGTATGACATAAAACATTACGATACATGTTTATTAGGATGGTGTATTTGTTTATTAAATTATTTCTGTAAAAGCAAAACGTTGTAGTTACTGCAAAACATGTCTTGAAGTGTGATATTTATGAGAAGTTGTATTGTCAAAGCGACAACACCGCATTGCGTCGGTCATTTATAATATTCTGTTATGGCGTAACTTGGAGTTGAGAACAGAGTGTCTTTTATTCATGTTATTAATGAAGAAAAATATTTAAGATTTTAAAATCAATATCACTAACTATTTAGCTAAATAATATAAAACTTTAGCAATCTGTTTTTGATTATAAATAAACCAATTGTTCGTGGTTGCTTACTAAAATACTCTAAAAAAACAAGCAATAAACACTTTTTATTTACATAAGATTCAAAATACCAGGATCAATAACAACAAAATAATTTCCTAGCTGAACAAAAATTTTGAAATGATTGATCAAGGTTCGTATGATTTTTTGAATAAGGAAGTTTGAATTGCATAGTCAACGTTCAGAATTTGCAAATATTTTTATTTATTACTTTTGACAATTTTTACAATTGTGAAGCAAACATAACTATTCTAATCTAAATAATAAAAATAGCTTACAAAAAACTTTATATCAAATAGCAATGAATATAAAAGTTCACTTTTACAAATTGCTATTCAATTGCCAATGTTTGGAAATGTCACGATCGGTGTTTGGGGGCAAAATTAAACTGTAAGTTGGTCCAAATACAAAGTAAATAAACGGCATCCGCAATTTGACATAATTCTCTCTTATCATGGGTAATCGATGGTAATTATTATTATTACATAATGAAAACTATTATTTACTGGGGAAAATCACAAAAGTTGCAATAATTTCTTAATCGTAATTCTTACAGCAATAGGTTTTGTTATTTGGTTTGCATGGTTAAGAGTAAAATTATGAAATACCTCATTGGAACCGAAATCGTTAAGGTGAGTATGTGTATGTGCTGACACCTTTTATTTTTGTATATGTTGCCAACGTAAAAATATACAACTGAAAATATTCAATATTTTGAAATTCAAATATGCCTAGTTAACCACAAACTGCAAATTCTTCATAAACGCATTCAATCGTAACCGTACATAAAAATATGTTTACTTTCATATTCTCAGTGTAAATTAGTCATGGAGTCAGTATGTAATGCATATTTCCCTTCAGTTACCTCTCGCACGTTACCATACTTCAAAGACATGTTGTTAACATGATATGCGATACACGGCCTTTGAACTGCATGCGATACAAACTGTAGAGTATTCAAATTAATCATTTTAACATGTTATTAAATTATTCACTCACTCATCCAAAATATAACTGGGACATACTCAAACACATCGTATTATTTATTAAGTTCGTGATTTTTTTTATTCCTCTAGGTTCTACTAGCCCGGAATCGTTTTCCGCATTACTTCAAGCTAGGTCTAGTGGGGGTTGCAATATAACCTAATAACTTAGATAAAATAGTTTGTTGAATGGTGGGATTTCAACCTGGGGCCCCGGGGACCGAACTCCTGCATTCCAGCACTAGACCAGTTTAAACGCGAATGAATGAGTGCGAAGGGGTATTGCTTTAACTTTAAGGTAAAATAAATGTACATATCCTACTGCTAAATGTTTTAACTACTCCACTTTTCGGGAGGTTAGGACACTCCTTTCGTTTTCAAGTGACCTATAACAAACTAGTTACCAGCTATTTCTATGTTAAAAACGTTTATTAATTGTAAATTAATTGAGTAACTAGTATCATTCGCTTGCCATAGTAATGTTTAATTGTCCAGACACTAAAAATACATATGAATATTGTTTATATTAATGCATTATTAATCACTAAGTTTGTATTTCATGTTTCAATTTTATCTTTTATAGAACTTATATATGAAAATAAAATTTAACAGTAAAACGTAGCGACAAAAACATATCCGGTATATGAGACCAAAGATGAATTACTCCGTCTATATTTCAATGGAAAATACAGATTGCTTCTTTGATTGGTTAAAACAAAAGAAAACTTCGGAGATCCAATCTTTAGTGTTTCTGAAAAGCAATCTCTGATTCTTTGTCCGATATATGAAAGTAGGTACAATCAGCTATCTGTGTGCTTTGGCGCTATTGTTTTGTAATGAGATTTTGTTATTCTGGTGGAAGTATTTTTAATAGTTTATCCATATTTTTGTAACTATAAAATAATTCTAATATTTCGATAAACAGTTGCTACCGTGTTTTGGCGGGAAACTGAGATAAAACTAGATTATATTATCGAATATCGGATCTGGAAAATCCTTGGATTTGGAAAACAGGACCTTACGTCATGTTTTTTATTTCAGTTTCTATACAATAACGGTTTCCCGAAAGGGTCATTCAGGACTCAGAAGATTAAGAAGTTCCAAAACGTTGCATTATAGAACAGAGGAATACTCTATATAAACAGTATTTATAACAACTGTCCAAAACAAAACAAAATAATAATCATAGGAATCAATTAATAGGTGAATAACAAACAGGTCAACCGTACTAAAGTGTGTTATAAAGGTTAATTAATTCTTTGAGTAAAATATGAAGTCCAAACAATCACATCTGCTCTGGCATGGTAAAACTTATTTTATTCTTATTCAATTGTTATTTTGTTTGACATGTATTTGATAGATGTTGTATTAAGAGTCGATTATCTAAACTTTATATTAGCAATGCAAAAAACATATGATTCTAGAGGTAATAAATTTAGATTGTAATGACGAAAAAAATTTTAAAAGTACATATAGGTATAAAAAATGATCGTTAAAAAATATTCCCAATCAATATAACTTATAAATTAGATGTTCATGATGTTTTAGTTAGATATCCTTTCTTTTTATTAAAAATTTGGTTAATGAGTTTATCGATTCAATTAAATTATAAAATAAGAGGTATCTACTACTCTACACTTCCCTCTTAAAAGTTGTTTTATAATTCATCCATGTTTAGGACAAAGCAAACAAAAGTCCAGAAAGCATTTGGATGTTTAATGTTTCACTTTCATAGAAAGCCAATCTTTTCAAAAGGTATTGTCTCTAAACAAAGAGTTGTCTCAATAAGGAAAACAGTACCAAATATTCCTCTCGTGCATTTTGTTATTGTATTAGCTCATTGTAGTTTATCTATATATAAATTACTAGCAGAGTACCCGTCCTTCGTACGGGATTGGCATATACGTATAAAATGCTTATTGCAGTTATACTCAAGCTTTGCGTTTGCAATGGGGGAGGACACGATTTGATAAAATTTGCTTCTTTAAATTTACGATATACTATAGAGGCCTATTTCTTACTTATACTAATAAATTTTAATAAGGTATTAATTTTATATATATTACACATCTATCATAGCCATACTATTCTACCACTTCACCTAAACAATAGAGAAAAATAAATTGTTAAAGATTCGCAAAATATCACGTATGATTCATGAAATTAAAAACATAAAAAGCAACTGTAAACAGTCCTACTTTGACAGTTCTCATTGCATTTCATAGTTTTTTGTTGCTGCTTAATTCAAATAAACTGTTTCCATAAATTAAAAAAGTAACAGTGCTGCACCCTGTTGGTAAATCGTATAACTTTTAATGCTTTTGCATACCATAGAACCAACTTTTTAAGTTGAAACAGCTGACTAAATTCTTTTATTCCCTTTAAATATGAATACTCATAAGGTTAACATGGGGAACCACAGAAGCACTGGGGCGGAGCCCGAAAAGATTTTTGAGATAAGAATATGCCTATATGTTAATCGGGAATGTTAGCTATAATCATGCAAAATTTCAGCCCAATCTGTCCAGTAGTTAATGCGGGATTGAACTTCAAACAAACAAACAAACACACAAACTTTGACATTTATAATATTAGTAAGATTATAATTTGGTTTATATAATAATTATTACGAGAGGTCGTCCAGTGGTCGAAACTCGACCAAAAATATGTAATGTACAGACTTCTCTATTTTCTCCCAACACACTAAATAAAACATGTGATTTGAGTTTCTTCCATTTGTTTTGATTTTCTGTTTATATTTCGTTGTTATTTCGTAACCAGCATGGCAACCCATAAATTCCATGTTAATTTTTTCAAATTTTTAAACTAATTTTTTGTGCTTATCCTTGAGCCTATTTTAATTTATAAAGGGATTCTGCACACCTACAGGAAAATAGCTTTCTAACGGTATGCGTAGATTTTCCCTACGATGCACACGAGCTGAGAAAAAAGGTTTTAAAGAAACATGCTTGCCTATTAATATATAGATAGATTATTATTATAGTTTTATATTGATAGTTTGTTATATTTACGTTGGATAAAATATTCCGTGGTTAAAATCTTAGTGCCATTGTAACATTTCAAGACTAATTCGCCCACTGTATTTCAAAATACGAGTACAAAGATAATCCTAACGAAAAGATTCATTGGTTTAGGGTGAACTTATAGGAGCAAATTATTAAAATCAATGATCTGTTATACATTTCGGAAATTACTTTTATGTCCATAGGCCAATCAAACTAAAAATATTTAAACTCGTCTCGTCTAGTGTTGTTCTGAGATGCAGTTCCAGGGTCTATTTCGACAAATCACCATCTATTAGTTATGTAATAGTGTTTTGGCTCTGTGGTTTGAATTTCATACAAGGCAGAAGTTATACAAATTAAGCAGAAAATACAGGAAGATAAACACCGTGTCTGTCCTGAAGATATCCCATCAACAAACTTATAACAATAAATAGATAAATATGACGAATATTTTAGTACTTCACACACGCAAAATTGTAGAATTCGTTCTAAAAACTGTTCACTATCACAAGTAATAGCTAGTTATACTCCAACCAACATACAGCAATACTACTAAAGCTATAGTATACAAAAATAAGGCAATGCTTTACCTATGCGAAAAAATAAGCTTACCAAAAACAGTAACTTTCCATCCACATTGCGATGAATACAAGACCGCATTCGTCATGATTAGAAGCAGGATTGGTATTGCTATTTCGGCTTCTATCTGGAATAAGATATATTGGCGTGTTTAGTTTGTTGAAATTCTTTCTTAGGAACAAAATACGTTGCTACTTCAGCTCCAATCCGTAAGACGCATATTTATCTACTTATAATCAGTTAAAAAATCTTTGTACAACTTAACTTACAGTTATACTGGACAGATTTTATTAATTGTCTTTGGAAGTTTAATTTGTTTAGAATTGTAAATAATTATAAAAGTTTGTTTTTATCATGATTTATGGTAAAAAAATAAAAAAAGACTGCTTTCCATAAGAAATAAATTGAAAAGTTTGTATTTGGTGATTGCAAATAATTTAGAATTTTTTCTGGATTTATGACAGTAATGGGTTTCCGGTATGCATCAATCTGGTCATATGAAACATTATGTTAATAATTTTACAGCTGATTGTTTACAGTTTTTTTCTTTGTTTACATGTTGCTTTATACTTTTTTTATACTTTTATACTTTTCTTTGAAATGGCGACCATACAAAGTAGGTATTTAAAGCCAAGTATGAATGGAGATGAGTGTATGATGAGTGGTGCGATATTGTAGTCTTGTTAGTGACTAAGGCCGACATATTCCTTAGACACATTGCTGTTGACAATTAATTTGCATTACCTGAGAGTAGCTCTCTTAACTTAACACAAATTATTAAACTCGACGAAAACATCTGATAAAAGCAATTTTAATAGTATTTCACTTAAATGTATACTACACGCATTGGGATACTATGATACGTTATAGCATTAACTATTTGGATACTTAGTCAAAGGTTATAGTCCCCGATAAATGGATTAATATATGGATCATATATACAGTGTGTGTATATATATATATATATAAATATATACAGTATATATACAGGGTGATCAACTCAAGGAGGCCACCATTGGGATATCGGAAACGGTTAGAATTAGAGAAAACTTTAAATGGGGAACATTCCTTTATTTTTTGTAGCAGTTAAAAATATGATTTTAGATTTTTGAAATTCAGCCGCCATTTTCCAAAATGGCGGCCAACTTTGAAATTTCTTATGGAACACCCTGTATTTGACCATGTTTTCGGATAGAACAGGCAATTTAAAAACTTTTTTATTCTTGACATTTTTTCGATAAACCCACTCGTTTAGGAGTTACAGCCTATGGAGAAATGACTTCCGGTGTACATTTTACACCATGTAGCTCCAAAACAAGCAGGTTTATAGCGAAAATACGAAGATTAAATAAGTCAAATAAGTCTCAAAATTGCATCCACATTCCAAAAAGACCATAAAATACACAGTTGTCCACTTTTCAAGTTTGCCGCCATTTTGGAAAATGGCCGCCATTTTTTTAACAACAGAATTCACATTTTTAACGGATTTTATGGTATGTTTGGAATGTGGATGCAATTTTAAGACTTATTTGACTTATTTAATCTTCACATTTTCGCTATAAACCTGCTTGTTTTGGAGCTACATGGTGTAAAATGTACACCGGAAGTCATTTCTCCATAGGCTGTAACTCCTAAACGAGTGGGTTTATCGAAAAAATGTCAAGAATAAAAAAGTTTTTAAATTGCCTGTTCTATCCGAAAACATGGCCAAATACAGGGTGTTCCATAAGAAATTTCAAAGTTGGCCGCCATTTTCCAAAATGGCGGCTGAATTTCAAAAATCTAAAATCATATTTTTAACTGCTACAAAAAATAAAGGAATGTCCCCCATTTAAAGTTTTCTCTAATTCTAACCGTTTCCGATATCCCAATGGTGGCCTCCTTGAGTTGATCACCCTGTATATATATATCAAAACCAATAACGGATTAAGTAGTTCATTCACAATCCAATTGAAAGCTGTATGAATAAGGAAGTGTATTGAATAAAAGTTGGATTTCACAGGATGAAATGAGGATTGAAAAAAATCCCCACTGGTCTGTCCAGATAAGCTTCGTTTGCATTCTTTCCGGTGATTGAATATTTTTTTAAATTTGGATCGAATTCTTCTTTTTCAATTCTGAAGAGTACTGAATGATATACTGTAATAGAGGGTTTAATGCCATCGTGAAAGCATGTTTTATAGAACATGTAATGCGTTGTTTTAAAAGTTGGCTTTTTAAGGAATTAATTTCAATATAACCTTATTAAATGTATATATCACTTTAATATTTGTAATTATTTAAAGTTACTGCCTTTATTATTCATTTGTGATTGACCGCTTCAAAGCCTGCCCGCGAGTTGTCTTTGAGAACAATCAATTCTAAGGATGACAATCCATTCTCTGGGGGCCTCAAAGCTAAAAAGCAAATCGGGCTCAGGAGACTTACAGTAATAGCTTAATCCCTATATGGAAAAATAAACCATTGGTAATTAGTAGTAATTGAACCAGGAACTCCAGGATGAAGTTTACGCTTTTCAACTTCAACTCCAACCACAGTCAACGATAAAACAACTCATGTTTTAGTAATTTCTACAAGTCTTACAACATAACCTGATTAGCCTAGGAACATGATTAATTGAGTGTTAACAGCACAACCATGTATGAATCAATTATCTCGTCAATATTAACACTTGTACCTTGACTACATCACTTCGCTGATGAAGGATTAATTACGCCACAGGCTCGTTGTATTGACAGTAAGGTTATCCAATCTTAAGATGTGTATTTTTATATATTTACCGTGTGTGAAAATGTCAATATTTGACGATTCAATCATCTGAAGTAATGAACACTAGCCTTATTGAACATGAAGCTCCACACCCGTTCCATAAAACATCTAACTGTGTTGAGCATAAACATTAATCAGCCTATAACATTTAGCCTAATTGTAAGATATTGTCAACCTAAAGTTTTTTTTTATTCACAAGACTTTTCAAATATTTTTTTCGTAATTTTTATTATGATAACTGTTGATGAATGTTTAACAAGGCAATACTCAGAACTTTAACTTGCTTTTTCTTGCCAGACTTCAAGCAACAAGAGCCGATTTCGAAATATCATCAATGCTCTTGAATGTCTGGAAAAACTGAGTATCTCAAGGGTAAATAGGTAAAGGCAACAATAATATACTGCAAACTGTTTAATTTCAAGCTAGCTGCAAAACATAAAACAAATTATATTACAGCTTTGTGTAAGTATAAACCTTTTTTTATCAGATTGTAATTGCAAATATATATTTCATTGTAGCTTATAGCGTTGGTGAGCAAACTTTTAAGTCAAATGGATACTTTGGACTCCAAGATCCCGTCAAACCTCAATGATTTTTAGACATATAAGTAACCCTTCACTATCTCGACACGCGGTAACTCGACAGTCAACAGCTGACAGGGCGCACGTAAAAAAGTTTTTTTTAAGAACATTCAGTTTTCATTGTACAATATTGGACATTTCTTTTTGTTTACTCAAAATACTCATGTAAGTAAAAATTGATATGTAATGATTTGTCTGTTATGTATTAATTTATTGAAACTCATTTAAATTTTCAATGTTCTGGATAACTCGACAACCTCTAGGTCCACAAATTGTCGATTTGGTGTGGTTTAGTAATGCCCGACCCTTTAGGCCTATCCTGATGTCATTTTAAAACTAAATTTCATCAAAATCTCCTAATTACAAACAAGGGACATAGCAAAGAAATATAAATATCTTACACATTTAAAAACTAATCATATACTGGTAGATGTGTTCTGTATATTGTACATCTTTGGGAGATTTTGCCGTGTAATTCTGCCAGGTCTTGTCCACGTCACATAAAACGTATTACGGGATCAGGCTCTGCAGGATTTTACTTAAATCTGCCTCTACGACCTTCGCAATATTAAAGCATCCTGGTTGTATCTCGTCCGGATTTTTACACGCGGGCTTAATCTGGGGATTTGACTGTGTCACTTGATAAGGAAAAGGCCCAAATAAAATTAGTAGTATTTTCGACAGGGACAATATTTATTCCCTAAAAAAGTATAGAGTAGGGGAGAGTTGGACAAAACGGGATACCATTCTTAATTTACGTTTTTTCACGAACGTTTGTTAAAGGAATTGCACACATGTCGTATCATAAAGAACCTTAAACATTTATTAATGAACAAAACAAAACAACTGTTTTTACACTTAACTCAACTTAAACATGTCTAAAAATAAGTTCCACAAAAGCTTGCACATCCCGTTTTTTTTAACGGGATAAGCATTTCTACGTTATTTTTTTATCATCATATCTAAAAAAATATTCTTAAAAATAAGCTGCTATCGTTTTAAAAACCAAAAGAAGTGGATTTTTCTTGATCTTCGTCTTCATCTTCAGATGAGGAGGACTTTTCCTGTGCAATAGACTTTTTATTTATTGAACAGGGATGGTTTAGTTAGATTTTCTTGGTTCTTTCCTTTTTTATCTGTTTGGTCTTCACATTTTCTTTTTTATATCAAACAGTCCCTTTTTCTTAGCCTTTTCTCTCATTTTAACTATTCCGGCATTTTTTTTTATTGCTTTCACTTTCTTCCAGCTCCAACTCTAAAAATGCCTATCCCGTTTTGTCCAATTCAATACCATCCCGTTTTGTCCAACTCCGACACATTTGGAATCAAATATGGCTGCTGCCAGAACTAAGCAGCCTACAAGGTGTTCACATAAAAATATTCGTAAATAAACAGCAAACAAAACATAATACTTAACGAAATTGTATTCATTCACACGCAGACGTTATATCAAGAAGATTGTCAATCAAAAACCAACGATTTTGGCTAAAAACTCAGTACAAAACTTTGAAACATCATAACTCAAGCAAACTGAACGCTGGCCTTCCGTGTTCAACTGAGAATGTCAAGATGGCGGCCAAGACCTAAAACCTATGCTTTCCCGCTAGATTGAAGCAATAGTATCGCTAGAACCAAGAACGTAGGGTATCCCGTTTTGTCTGACCGTCCCGTTTGGTCCAACTCTCCCTACGAAAACTTACACCGGTTTCAGATCAAATATAACTTACAGAGGTCACTAAATAAAATGATACATACTCGTTTTTTTATCAAAAGTATATGTAATTTTATATCCACATCTTATTCACTAAAGCAGTTAGGTTTAAATTGCATTCTGGACACCACCAATGTAGTATGACCTGCTTTATTCACCTTGTTTTATTGTCAGTCATTTGTATACCTATAATTACCTGAGACTATTGTCGAACGATTGCATTAGTTTTAGCGAATTTCCCTATAGGGAAGTAGCTATTACCGTAGGTCTCATGGTAAGACTTAGGCCCGGGACCGATTTACTTTTTCATTTTAATGTCCCCAGAGGCCAAAAACACCATTCGTTCAAATTTTTATATATGTATATA
Organism: Macrosteles quadrilineatus; assembly: GCF_028750875.1. NCBI lineage: Eukaryota > Metazoa > Arthropoda > Insecta > Hemiptera > Cicadellidae > Macrosteles > Macrosteles quadrilineatus. The sequence continues at coordinate 35,432,249 of NW_026542597.1, read as the reverse complement.
TATATCTAATATATAAAATTCTCGTGTCACAGTGTTTGTCTGCAAACTCCTCCGGAACGACTTCACCGATCGTTATGAAATTTGGTGTGTAAATTCTGTAGGTATGCGAATCGGACGTAAACTATTTCCCGTTTCGAAATTCTTAAAAGGGCTCCGCCCCAGTGGCTCTGGAGTTTCCCATGTTAACCTTATGAGAAATGGAATTAATGAATCTTAACAGCTGTTTTAATTAAACAAGTTGGTTCTGTTCTATGATGTTCAATAGCATTAAAGTTACAAGGATTACCAACAGGGTGCAGCACTATTATTTCTTTTACATTTATGACAACAGCTAATTTGCAACCAAAAGGTGAGTGAGCGTAGCGAACGAACTTCAACCTGGAGGCGAGTTAGCGTAGCGAACGAGCTAACCTGAAGGCAAGTGAGCGCAGCGAACGAGCTCCAACCTAAAGGTGAGTGAGCGTAGCGAACGAGCTCCAACCCAAAGGTGAGTGAGCGTAGCGAACGAACTTCAACCAGGACGTGATTGAGCGATGCGAACGAGATCATCTTGAAAATTAAACGTAACGGTACTTTCTTTCCATCGGTCTGTCTTAGGGGAAACCTATAACTTAGGCGATACGAAGTTCGCCGGGTCAGCTAGTATATATATATATATATATAGGTATATATATATATAGATTTATATATATATATATGTGTCCGTGAACACGATAACTTGAGTAATTTTTATCCGATTTTGATGAAATTTGGTTTGAAGGTGTAAGGCGGGATAAACTTGAATGAGTTCGCGATCCAGCATGATCGGACCATGGGAACAGGGTTTTATGGGGGGTTTTATGGGGTAAAAATTGGTTTTTCTCACTTTTTACCCTCAAAACACAAAATTTCCCAATTTTTCTCTAAACCTTCTTAAAAAGCTTAAAAAAACAAACAATTCAGTATATCAAAGTGTTTTTGTACGGTTATTGGTTACGGAGAAAACTAAAAAAATGGGAAATTTAAAATTCCCATGTTATTCTTATGGAGAATACTATAAAATGTTGTAGTTTGCTTGTTTATGGATATATTTTGATCAAACTTGGCAAATTTATTTATTTTATAGTAAGCTATCAATATTTTACTATAAACACACTACTTTATTAGTTTCCTTGTAGCAGCAAACCTAGGTAATCGTTAAACCTAATAATGTTATTTAAATAGATCAATTGAAAATCAATTCGGCCAAATGGAAATTCGCTTAGACGGCAGGTTTGCTGCGGCGGGGGTATTTTATTCATTTTTTAGGCTCCATATTACTTTTGGATACAGATATTGATTATGGATACAAAGGTAGACATACATCCATGTAGGTACATAGGAACAGCCATCCATGAAATATTTGATTGAACCATAAATAGTGTGTTACTGCGGTTCCGTCTCAAGAGTTTTATTTTCTATCTGAGAAGCACTAAGGGAGGCTAGGGTTTTACATATCTGCTTCTATGACCTTCACAATGTTAAACATCCTGGCTGTATTAGCTACTTTTTAAGTGCTGGCTAAATACGGGGATATAACATTGCCTCTAGGTAAGAAATGAAAGGTCGAACTAAAACTAACGCCTCCAAATTTCTAAAAATGTTATTGAACAGTTTTAGGTTCGGGGGTAAAGGTACAGGAAACGCAATTGAAAAACAGAAGTGTTTTGAAACCATTACGTATTTCTGGACGTAACAAATACTTCTTGAAAATATACTCACAGCTTAGTAATATTTAATTAAGTCCAATACACTTGGTTTATTTTTAGTTCTTAGTGATACGTTTTAATGCTACACACCGGAATACTATTACAAGGGCTGTGTTAGAATAATCCTAGAGAAACATTGTCGCAGTGACCCACTTGGCAGTTTGCTCATCTGCAACATCTAACGAACATTGTGCCAGGACCTACGGAAAAGGCTTACATAGATCTACTTTTTGCTGATTTACTTTATATGAAAATATCACCGATAAAAAAATACCACCGCATTTGTAGCTAAATATGGGTAAGGATTCATTATGTACTAAAAAATGTCAATGAAAGTGTAAGTTGTAAATGTTACTAGTAAAATTTTTCATTTTTATCCCCTTTATGTGTAAAATGTACTGTATGAATAATGTCATATTCAACTTAAATTTTCATAATATTAAATTAAGGTTGTGGTTTTACCTCTATAATGATATTTGAATAAACAGTTACTTTAAAAGTTAACTTTTATATTTAGTATTTTCATAAAATATGAATAGCCATAAATTATTTTACACGGATAAATTGACATCTGCAACTCTTGTGAATACATACAGTTTGAAATAATGAGATAATTTGGCAAAATATGTATGTTCTTGTATTTGCTTAGTGATATTTGCTATAACAACTTCCTTTCATCTTTGAGAGTTTTAATAAGGTTTTTATGAGGATATATTTTACAAGAATTAACCGTGAACCAACACTGTCAATGAATATTTACTGATGTAATTGCAAACAAAATTTTGTAAAGTTATTTTGTTGGCAAAAACTTCTTCCTGTCAATCCTCTAATTCTAAAGTGTATAAGCTAGTTATTAAAACTGTAAATTCCATGCAATACTGAGAAACATCTCTTTTGTATTGAAATCCAGATATTATTCTTGGACAAAACGAGTAAAAACACTTACAATGATAACTTTAACATTTTAAATATGTTTTGATAAATAAACCTTTTATGTCTGGAAGTTATACAATTAGCAGTTCAATGAAAAGTACAGTAGTTGACATGAATGTGCTCAGATTTAAATTATAAGACAAGTTAATAAAAAGTCTAATAGGCTATCTTAAACCAATAGTAGCTAAAAAAAATGTAGTATTGCCTATTTTAAAAGAAACATGAATGTTTATTTTCTTTGTTATGTTGAAATTTTCACATCGATGATCATTTTATTTAGTGTTAGAAACGGTATTAATGTGGAACTTTACGAAATTCTTCGACTTAACCAAAATGCATTCAAATTTATGTTATTTGTTTTACTTATGTATTGAAAACATTATTTTATGAAGTAATCCGTTTAACGTTGATATTCAAATGTTCACAATCTATTCAGGCTATGTTTCATTTTAGTTTCTTTTTTTTCAACGCCAGTGGCATTTCACGAGAGAGTCACGAGAGAATAAATGTTTAGTTTAATGTTTTTTTTTTATTATTCATAGTTTGGTAAATGCATGTTTAACATAATAGGTTGAAGATTTATTATGCTTTATATATATATATATATTAAGAACAAAACTAATACTGAAGAAGACTTGAGATTAGCATGAGAAAATTCAAAATTAGTTGGAAATCTATCCATTGTTGTAGTTCGTGGTGGATCCAAATAGCCTTTTGAATAAACGAAACAAAAGCACAATGGTATCAAAACTTCGATGTTCAAGCCAATCCTGATGAAAAGGATGGATGATATTGTCTAAAAACTGAGAGATTTCCCGGTAAGAAGGACAAAGGTAAAGATTATATCTTTTACAGAGACTATTAGGAAATATTATTGTTTTAAAAAAGGCTATTAAGTAAAATATAAATATAAGCCAGTTTTTATAAATATAATGTTAAAAAATTGAGATGGCCGCCATTTTGGGAATTTAAATTGGACTGAGTAAATTTTTCTTAATGGGTTACTTTTGGCTTTTCAAATACCAAGTTTTATAACGATTGGTGGGGACAATACAAAGATTAAAATCTTTATATAAAAAATGCAAAATGGTGGATACTTAATTATAGAAGCGATTTTTTAAAGATCATCACTCGTGATTATCTCTTAATTTTGACCCATAGAACCATTTACTGGAGTTTGTCCTAGTTGAAGCTGGACACTCTGTATATGCATTACGGCATTACTCTTTATAAAAAGAATATTTTAAAAATGAAACCAGATTGGTTATTTTGTTTTTACCTTGGAGTTACATAGAATTTCTTAAAATCAAGAAGCTACCTCCTATAATGTAATATTGAAGTTAATTTGGTTGAATATTTTAACTATAACCCCAGGATTACTCAAATTCGCAGTCAAATGTGTAGTTCAGAAGCGTTCTAATAAAGTAGCTTACCCTGCTATGTAAACTGACTTTCAATACATTTAACCAAATTAAAACAACGCAAACTAGTTTAAATTAGCATGTTGCAGCTTAAAATATATCCACTACTTTTAGGGGAAAAAATATCCACTACTTTTAGGACAGTAAAATATCTACTACTGTAAGAAAAAGACATCTTATCAGAAAGAAACCTGCATGTTATTAAAAATTTCAAGCTGTTTTGAAACTTATTATTAAAACTATCTCCGACAAAGATGTTTAGGTAAATTGATATTTTCTTGAATTAAAAAAACCAAACATTTTAAAAACGCTTTCTTACTAAAGAAGCTTTTCACCTGAAACAGGTGACATTCTTTCACTTTGCAATAAATCCAATAGCGCATTCGTCACTATTACAAGTGAAATAGCTGCAGTCTTGTAAGATATATCGTCTCATCGGATTGGATCGGAAGTTTTTGTTTTCAAGTTTGGTACTAGTTCTTTTATTTTTGTTACGGAGAGTTTAATGTTTTTACCGTGGATTTGTATAGCATCTCTATCAGGTTAATGTATATTTTACTTTAACTTTGGTGTTTTCGAAGTTTTATAGAACGGACTGGTAAACATTAAACCATAGTTAAAAATGGATAAATTGACATCCTATTACTATTACAAGATCACGCCACTCATCCTTCACTCATATTTTGGTTAAAATACGCACATAGTGGCGTCCCCATCTTAAATAATTGATAATTGATAATAATTGAAATACATAAGTTAAATTGAACATTTGTTTTCATCAAAAAGGAAGTTAGTAGCTTTAAAAATATAGAGTTTGACACCGAAATATTTTGTTTAGATTATCGCTCCGAAACTATTTATTCATAGAATAATTTCCAAAAAATATTTGCTGTACATCCTCAATCTTTATGAATTCAATATACATATAATTAGAATTTATTGAGGTCATATGTTGTATATTTTATTAAAATTATCTTTTCTGATCACAATAATAGTAAGGTGATTTTTTATATTTGTTAAAAGAATTATCTTATTAAATCCACTCAAACAAATTTTAAAAATAACAATGAAGTTTTCAATCTTCAAACTGCCCAAAGTATCATCAATCAACAATTTATTCCTCATTATTAGAAACATAATTTGCCGGGATTACGTTAAAGTTTCTTAACAACACAGGTTTAGCTTAATACCGCGTGTTATTGGTAAAGTTAGACTAAGGTAAACACTTGGGCGTCATTAAAGAGCTTAAACCTTCGTTGACTAAAATATTGCAAGTAAAATGTTACCCACGCAGTTCCCGGGATTCGATTCAAGTGTAATTAAAATATGGCACAACTCGAGTCTTTAATAAATGCTTTGGTTATAGCTAATATACTGATTTTATAAAGTTTATTCTATTTCAAAACTCTTGAAAAATGAAAGGAGTACAGTTTCTTAACTGGGCTACCCTGCTATCGAATGAAGATATCGATTACCAATTTATATTTCGATCTTTCTTGATTCAATCACAATATGTCGATTATAAAATCTGCATTCAACATTATTTTAAAAATGTTGTTTGAACGTATTAAACTGATAGAATTTAACAAATTTAAACAAAGCAAGTGTAAAAATATTAATTACTGTGTCCATGGAGACCAATCAAAATTTACCACAAACAACTATACGTTAAAAGGCTGGTAATTTGCTCCCCTTGACTGGTGCGTCAGCGAGACCGTTGTGTGAAGTTTTTGCCTTGACTGTACTCTTTCTCACCTGACCTAATTGACTAATCCCTTCGTGCTGCGTGCTGCGTGCTGCATACATTTTATTTATATTCACTGAGCAATTGAGATTCAGACATAAAAAATTAAACACCTGTTAAGGCTGTACCACTAAATATAGTGCGTTGGATATTCAAAGCTGAATATCCAATGCAAAAATTGGAATTCCTAACCTAACCTAACTTTCAGACCTAGCAGTTGACCTCAGAAACACCCCATATCACATAAACACTACATTGTCTGTGTGTGAGGTTGGATAATTCATACCAATGAATACACAAACTATTCCTTATTCCTACATTGTTTTCACATTTCACACCACGGTCTCACTGACGGGCCAGCCTTGGGGAGTTCACCTCCTCTCCTTTAAAAGGTTTTATGTAGATATTTGAACAGGAATCATTGTCCATCAATCCCTAGATACGTGGATCATCTTTGTACAATGTTTAAGTTAATTAATTTGGTCTGTTTTTTGTTGTTATTTATTTTTTTTTTTGCGTAATGAAAGACATACACCTCAATGTTATAATAGTAGATATTTAAATGTGTATAAAGCCATCTCATACATACGTTATGTGTTAAACTATTAATTACTCTTGTCATTTATAGAAACAGCCCACCAGGGGAAATGATACAACCAAAGTTCATTGGGTCTAAGCTGCCTCAGGGGGACTAATGTGGCTGTGGTTTGTAAACCTAGACCATGCCAAATCAGAACAATGGCATGTTATTTAGGTATTGAAATAGCTCTTTTCTCTGTATGTTCAAACCAAATACAATTATGTTTATTCATCGTATTATAGCTATGTAAATTAATGACATTAATAGTGTCAAAATTCCGTTCTTAAGTTATCCTATCCTATACTCTTATAGGAGCAATGATTGCTTGTATGTATGATTGTACTAGCTGTACCCGCGGGCTTTGCCCCGTTTAACTTCATATGTGAGCTCGTTCGCATGGCTCAATCATGTCCTGGTTGAAGTTCGTTCGCTAAGCTCACTCACCTTTAGGTTGGAGCTCGTTCGCTGCGCTCACACGTCCTGGTTGAAGTTAGTTCGCTACGCTAACTCGCCTCCGGGTTGAAGTTCGTTCGCTACGCTCACTCACTTTTGGTTTAAAATTAGCTGTTGTAAAATATAAAAAAAAAATAATAGTGCTGCATTCTGTTGGTAATCCTTGTAACTGTAATGCTATTTAACATCATAGAACAAAACCAACTTGTGTAATTGAAACAGCTGTTAAGATTCATTAATTCCATTTAAATATGAGTACTCATTAGGTTAACATGGGAAACTCCAGAGCCACTGGGGCGGAGCCCGAGAGTCCGATCAGAATAAAAACGACTTAGTTTTCCTATTTAATGCCTAAAGAATCAGTGTACCAAATTTCAGCCTCCTAGGTAAGTGGGAAGTGGGAGAATTAGTGATGAGTGAGTCAGCGAACAGTGTGTTCGCTGGAGTGAGTGAGTGAGTCAGTCAGTCAGTGAGGGCTTTGCCTTTTATATATATAGATGCTTGCTTGAAATTAATTTCTGGCCTATAAACGTGTTTAATGTAGTTAAAACTGCCAACAAAAATCGAATTACATAAAAATATAAATTAAAAGTCAAACCTTTTAACCATTGGCCTTATGGGTTACTAAGTAACCATGTTGGTTGAACAAAATAACAAGGAAAAAGTAAACAAAAGACAAGTTGTAACATGTGTTCAAAATAAGCCATACACCCACAGTATACTAGCAAATTAAAAAATACAGTACAAAAAAAGGAAAAACATCAGTTGTTACTATATTGAGCAAAGATTGCACTGAAGATAACTCGATATAGGTGAAAATATATCAAAGTTCCGATCAAATACTGATAACTTAACTTGGTTCTCTCTTACCATAACCTTTGACTATTAATACAAAAACTTCTGTATCCAATAGATGACATAACTTAATCCTCAAAGTAATCAGCTGTTTTAATAAAATCTCAAAACAATGTTCATGCAAGTATAGGCTATTATAAACGAGCGACCTTTCATTGACTGTAAAATAAACTAATGTCTTCAGGATTGCTAGGTAAAAATTTCCATCATAATAAATTGAAATTCCACTGACCCTTAAATAATAAAAGCCTAAATTAGTTGTAAAGTAAACGTGATTATCCTTTATATTGCTTTTACGATCAAAATATACCACACCGAGCCATGGCTCGGTCCCTAGGTACTACTATGTAAATATGTGTATGTGCATTTCCTAACCATGCATGTACAGCTCGTTTACAACATAACATTTTAATAATGGTGGAACTCTGTCAGCAGAATTAATTGTTGTTTGCTTCCAATTACGTGTGAATCTACCTGACGCAATGAATTTAAATGATTCGTGGAAAAGTATGTGTTTGCAATACTGGCTTGTTTAAACATCCAATCATAGCCATGTAACTTTTGAATCGAATCAAAATCTAATTTAAATTTACTATATACACAATCAGTATAAATGCGAAAGACTAACAACTTTTTAGAAGGCAAGAAATGCATTAAATTGTAAGTATAAGAAATGTGTTACACCATTGATTATAGTTACACTGCCAATAGAACATCATAGTACACAACTTGGTAGAGTCCTCCACTTCTGATATCAACGTCAGGAAGAAACATGACTCTGATCTAATCATTAAACTCATCACGCCCTTTCTACCTACTATAGACCAAGTCGGAATTAAATCAGTGCGTCTGGGACAGCCTTCTGCTAAGAAATATAGGCCATTAAAAGTGTTCTAATCATCCCCTGCTGATGTATCTTCTGTAATCAGTAATTTCACTGCTGAAATGGCTGCGCAAATTGATCCATTATTCGCGGAGGTCAGAGTAAAAAGAGACAAGACCCCTCGGTCGAGTTATCTAGCTAACAGGATGCTCATAGTCAAATGTGATGGGATGACCTCCAAACTGTTTGCGGTCGTCTCAGGCGTTCTTTAGGGTTCTCATTTAGGCCCTCTTCTCTTCAACATCTTCATGAATGACGTTAGCAGTTCCATTTCGTCCAACTTCCTTATGTTTGCGGATGATATGAAGGTGTTCAACAGGGTTTCTTCATCTTCAGGGCATCAGGATCTCCAAATGTCACTACGTGAAATAGAAAAATGGTGTGCTTCAAACTCAATGGAACTTAATGTCTCCAAGTGTGTCATAATGTCTTTTAAACGAGGTCTTGGTCCAGTTACCTACGACTACCTAATGAACAACACGATCTTGAAGCGAGTACAGAGTGTAAAGGACCTTGGGGTTGTCTTGTCACCCTCATTCAGCCCACAGGAACACATAAACTATATCACATCTCGTGCCAACTCTCTACTGGGATTCCTATTCCGATCAACTAAGGACTTCCACTCCCCCAATACACCAGTAGTGCTGTATAAGTCACTCGTTCGTCCCATACTTGAGTATGCTTGCATCATATGGACCCCATACCAGCAAAATCATATAGATCAGCTACAGCACATCCAAGATCGTTTCCTGCGGCTGCTGGGCTCAAGAATCGGTTACACTTACCGAGCCACTCCTGTTGTTGATTTGGAAAAACGCTTCGGTTTACTTCCCCTCATCCAAAGACGTCATTACTTCGACCTCATTGCCCTGCACAAGATTGTGAATGGTTTTCTCGACTGTCCCGAGCTGCTTAGCAGCATTGATTTCGTCACGCCCAGAGGAACCAGATCTGGAACTATCTTCAGGAGAAAATACCACTCCACATACTACACTTACCATGCTGGAATATCACGTCTCCTGAGGATTGGAAGTGATGCTGCATCTCACATAGACTTCTTTAATGAGTCGATTGCATCATTCAAGCACAAAGTTCTTGCAAATTACGCCTTGTACCAGTATTAAATGTCTGTGTTATTAGGTATCCCATTTCACTGTATTATTTATTTTTCATAGTTCCTAGCTCATTCATACGCGTCCATCACATGTACTGTTTTCTTATTGTTTTGTCTTGTTACCACAGTATTATTTATCACGCTAGGGTGTCTCAGACCACCCGGCCGGCTTCTATAGCTCCAATATGAAAGCAAATGGAAACCTAATTGCAACTGGAACCCCCTATTTTGACCCCAAGAAATTCAGCTAAATTATTTTCAACCCAAAAAAAGCACCCCAAAGGGCAGATTTTGGGGGGTGGGGGTGGTTTTTGGGAAATTTTCAAATGTAAAGGGGGGTCGTGTTATACCTCTTTTTAAAGGTCCTTTAGTCCTGAGTATTTTAGTGGAAAAAGATTTAAATTATCTTCATCCCTATTTACAGGGTGTTCAAAAACGTACAAAAAATAGACCTTTGAACTACTTTTCACTGTAAAGAGGTGGAATTTCGTGGGGGGTTCAAATTTTGATAACACTTTAATTAATAAATGAGCTTTCAAAAAACTCTGGTTTCAACCCTTTTGCTATCTTTTTACTTATGTTACGCATTTTCAAACTTTTTGAAGTTTCAAAAGCTGTTATCTCAAAAATTTTAAATGGCAACATGAGTTTCATTACAAACCACATTGTAGCCCTTAAAATTTGCTATAATTATTGTATTTAATGTTTTTTGTTATCTTCATTGGTTAAAGAGATATAGCAAAATTAGTGTATTTTAATGTTTTATTAAATGGTATTCAAAGTGTTTGCTGTTGTAAATGTACACGTCTAGGTCTCAATTAAAACTAATTATGTTAAAAAATTAAAATACTACCCAGATTGTTAAACTTTGGAGGATTAATAAAGGAAAAAACACAACTGCAAATTTTCTTAGTTATTTTACAATTACAAAGTTCTAATTGCTTTGAATGAATACTGTCTATAAATGGTAATTAAAAAAAAATCATCACGAAATCAATGAGCGTGTGCGTGAAACTGGTCACGTTTGATAAGATAAAACAAATTATAAGGAACTTACTGGATCTGTAAAAGAGGTGAATGCACCTGCGGTAGTAAAATAGCAATACAGTACCATAATAGTGGAGAAGAAGTACTACGTGCATAAACAGAGTTGGGGTTTGCATGGAACAAAATGGAAGGCAATTTAAGCATTTGTAGAAGTCCATCGGTATGTAAGCTATTAATGCTGATTCAAACAAATTATTCATTCAAAGCACTATTAGAGCCATGAAATTGTAAAATAACTAAGAATAATTGCAGTTGTGTTCTTTCCTTTATCAATCTTCCAAGATCAACAATCTGAGTACTATTTTATTTTTTTAGACAAGATTTTGTTTTAATTGAGACCTAGTGGTGTACATTTGCAACAGCAAACACTTTGAATACCATTTAATAAAACATTAAAATACACTAATTTCGTTATAACTATTTAACCAATGAAGATACCAAAAAACATTAAATACAAAAGTTATAGCAAATTTTAAGGGCTACAATGTGGTTTGTAATGAAACCCATGTTGCCATTTGAAATTTTTGAGATAACAGCTTTTGAAACTTCAAAAAGTTTGAAAATGCGTAACATAAGTAAAAAGATAGCAAAAGGGTTGAAACCAGAGTTTTTTGAAAGCTCATTTATTAATTAAAGTGTTATCAAAATTTGAACCCCCCACGAAATTCCACCTCTTTACAGTTAAAAGTAGTTCAAAGGTCTATTTTTTGTACGTTTTTGGACACCCTGTAAATAGGGATGAAGGTATTTTAAATCTTTTTCCACTAAAATACTCAGGACTAAAGGACCTTTAAAAAGAGGTATAACACGACCCCCTTTACATTTGAAAATTTCCCAAAAACCACCCCCACCCCCCAAAATCTGCCCTTTGGGGTGCTTTTTTTGGGTTGAAAATAATTTAGCTGAATTCCTTGGGGTCAAAATAGGGGGTTCCAGTTGCAATTAGGTTTCCATTTGCTTTCATATTGGAGCTATACAAGCCGGCCGGGTGGTCTGAGACACCCTGTATATGATTTATATTTATTGTTATATTTCCTAGGTTAGTCTCACTTGTCTCTGTTAAGTACGTGTTTCTTAGACTTAAACTTTTTTACTATTTATTCAATACCGTATGTCTTGTATTATTTATGTCTTGTTACTCCTAGGTATAAGTAGTTTTTTTTTCTGTCTTATATTTTGCATGTATCCCTATTGTATTGTTCATCAGTTTCGCATTGTTACTTAGTTTTAGTATTTAGTCATGATGAGTATCTCACTATTATTGTAATTCTTATTGTAAATTGGTGAAATCCGTTTGCAATAAATAAATAAATAAACTGAAATGACATTCCCATGTGTTTATGTTGTAGATAGTTTTGTAATAAAAATGACTCAAATTTATTGATCTACCAACAAGTAGTGCAGCTTTTACGATGGTTTTCTTTCCTAAGTCAACATGTTAATCATGGCAAACTGAAATGCAATATCTTAGAAACATCCTAATCTTCCTTAGTTTCCACCAACTAATGGAACTATTGCACACTATATTAAAGGCTCGAACAAAAATACGTTCTCGGAATGGAAACATTTAATTTTGGAAACTGAAGTAGACATACCAACTGTATGTTAGGACCAACTGTCGCCAATTTTTTTTAAAAATTTAAAACAACATAGTCCTGTGGGCCAGTCAGAGATTGTCCTAGAGTGTCAAAAACTCTATTGTTAACCTTGTGTTTTTGGTCTCTGAGATAGTTGACGTGGCATAAAAGGTGCTATAAGTCATCCTATGAATTTAAATCGGTTAAAAAGTCAGAGTATTCCACATTAATCTGTAATTTTCATCAGCGAATTCTGTTGGTGACTCACTTCAACTACGGCGATTTTGATGTAAAAACAGACTAATAGAATGCATTATAGACCGCCAGCCATGCTGTAGTTACCATGGTTAGACTACCATAGGTTTGGCGCACACCACTGGGAGTGCCGTGTAGTTACGTAGCACCTACGCCGTAGTTACATGGCGCTCCCAGCGGTGTGCGCCAAACCTATGGTAACTATGGTAACCGCAGCACAGCTGACAGTCTATATTTAATTCTTTTTGTCTATGGTTTAATTGTATTATTAGTTAAATATAAAAACCTATTGCCAATGTAGACAGATTCATGCTTCCGTATCAAAGATCTATACACAAAAGCAATATCAATATGGATTACAAAATATGAACCAAACAAAGAGTGACAAAGAATGGAACGATTTTACAATAGTCTCAGATAAGTAGAGATATACAAGTGACAATAACATCAAAAGATATGCAAGATGGATAAATGCAGCTCACACGTTGGCGTGGTTTGGAATGCAATATAAAACTATCTGCTTTCGCGTAGGAGAGGTAGGTGTGAAATTATGTACTATTTCGATTTATTTCTAGATAAAGCTTACGTTAAAGGTTGCTTGGTTTGATTTGGGCAATAAACGATGCAAACACCTCTTTTAATTACCAAGCACGTGTATTATTTTATTGGTTTTGGTTGCTAAAATTACATATTGCATCAATATGCAAGTTTCAAAGATTTTTAACATGTAATTTTGTGTATTGCCCTCCGAATTACTTCTCGAACTGTAAGAGGTTAAGTTACCTTTATTCTATCCAGGTAATCCTTTAGTCATCATTAGGGCGACAGGTTTCGACGTCTATGGCGTCTATGGACGTAAAATCGTTCCTAGGAGGTCGTCATGAGTCTTAAAAACCTGTAACACATATACATGTCCAGCTTGACAATGATGCCATAGGCTCGCCCTAATGATGACTTAAAGGATTATTTGGACGGAATAAAGGCAACTTAACCTCTTGTATTAAATGTAACACATTTTAATTAGCGATAAATATATTGGTTTAGACTCTATACATTTCCAGAACAATATTTTTTTAGAGGTACATCTCTTAAAACACTACTAATTTTCATTTTGGTCGTATTTTCTAACCAAGTGACACTATTAAGCCACCAGATTAAACCCTCACGTAAAAATCAGGGTGAAATACGGACAGGATGTTTAATATTGCGAAGGTCGTAGAGGCAGATTTAAGTTAAATCCCGCAAAGCCTGATACTGTAATAAGTTCTGTGACACGGACAAGACTTCGCAAAATTACTGGAAAGAACCCCCTAAGAGATGTACAGTATTTCAACTTTTCCATTCTAACCGGTAAATTATCGTATTTTTATTACTCGGCTGTATCCTGATGCACTTTCTTGTCCATGTCCTCATTTTTGTAATGTTTTCTAAATTACGATTCGTTAAAAAAAGCTTAAACTATTTTCTTATACGCGTGTTTATGTACAGAACAAAAGGAGGTGATTGCAGTACAATTTGTTGTATGAATCTTAGATACTGAATAAAAAAGTGTGGACAATTCTAAGATTGTTTAACTGTGACGCCATTGCTTTTATATCCGTAAAATTAGCACGGCGCAACCCAAATTACAAGTTCAAAGATTTGCTGTTTAGTTTATTGACAAAATAAGCTCAAATATTGGCAATCCTGCTTTCTCAACTTCATCATCAATCAGCTGATATTCATTTTGGCATTGTTGTCTGTACGGTTTAGTGATATTGGGAATTTATTGTGAATGAGACTCAATATGGTGTTTTCATAAGCTTAAAGAGTACGTATTGGGAAAATGCGGGCTCGTTGGCTCATGTAGAAAAGATTTACTATGAGCTCTAGTGATGAAATACAAGAACGTAAAAGCCCAGTAAAATCAATTAAAAATAAATATAAATTATCATCTTAAACTCAAGTCGGAGTGGACTTTTTTTCTTAATACCAAATGATTCACCAAATAATAATTGTTTACCCACACGTATGACTATTAAATGTTTTCAAACAGATTTCATCAAGCTATATGAAATGAACCATCCCCTATTACTGTATTTTTTCTAAATAATCTTAAATTATAAAAACCCATAAACTTTCTCGTTTCAAAGACTTTCCAATTACCAAGCTAAATGGCCCTTACATTAAAATTTACAAAATCTAATTAAGGTACTAAGCATCAAAACAGCCAAAGTTATCAAAGAAAGTTAGTTTAAGGAAAGTCTTGATTCAAGGGACCTAATTTGGCACTCATTTCAGCACATACACAGAAAACTTTGTGCTTGGGCGCTCTAGTAAATGAAACTGCCCAAGCACTTCTAAAGAACATGTTTTACATGCATATGTCAATGGCGTGATTACCTTTTATTTGTAAATTTCAGTGTAGAAAAATATATTACTTCATTTTCGTTGTGGTGTTTCCGGACCAATTATTTAACAAATAAAAAGGCAAAATTACCTATTGTCGCCTTGTGGTACAAGTTTTTGAAGTATATAACTTATAACCTACGTTTCCCAGACTTCTATATATTTTTCATATTAGGGTTCCTAAAATCCTGAAATATCGTTCAAATCGTTTTATAAACACATCATTGTATGTCCTAACACAAAGCTCTCTTATAAATCCATAGATATTCATTTAATTTCGATTAAATGTGAAAGATTTTGTGTTATCCTTTTCACCCGAATCTTTTGAAGATTTTAAAGACGCTTTCAATTGCATCTTATTACAAATTAGCAAAATATAAAGTGTATGATTGACTGCCACTGATGGACATGGATTTGACAAAAGCCGAACCCCGGGTCATCCATTAAAACGTACGAGTCGGAGCTGGGACGGATTTATACCCTGAAAAAGCTCTGGTGGCCAATACCATCAAAAATTACTTTTCGTTCTTTCAGTCAATCGTTCTTCTACATATAAATAAGCTCTATATCATTGCTAAATCTGTTGCATTGAAAACTATGTGTAACTGAGTTGCACCCTTCAACAATGGAATAATTCTACCACAATTGTTTGATGTGAAACGACAATGCATATAGTCGGGGGGCAAACTGTATTCCGTGGGATTTTTTGTGAAGCAAATGTGTGACTATGTGGAATCTCTTTATTATATGTCACATAATGGTGTAGTACCGGGTGTTTACCCTCAAATTGCGGGGTTTGGTTTTTATGACGTCGTAAATCCAAGATGGCCGCCATGTGTGACATCTATTCATTAAATTAATAATAACTCTTTTCAGAGTAAAATAATCGAATTTTAATTTACACCATTGAATTCAGCTCAAAAAATCAAACAATTTGGTGTTTTGAATCATTGCTCTATGACCATTGGTTACCGAGATATTGAAGGCGGAAAACACAGAACATTGTCCCCATGTTATCCTTATGGGGAAAAAAATAAAATTGTATATCTAGCTTATTACTCAGCATATCTTAATAATAATTGGTATGTGGCTTCATTTAGTAGAGATCTACTTGATTATGGCCTAAAATCCCCCATTTTTACATTTCCGTGGCAGCAAACCTGCATACTAACTTCCAATTTTATTCTTATGGACAATTTTTTGCATGCTTGTTCATGAACATACTTTGAGAAATGATGATGTGTGGCTCCATTTTAATTATTTATTGAAGCATTTGTAATTCGTTGAGTATACAGGTCTGCTGCTACGGGTAGGTCTGCTATAAACAAATTATAGGTATTAGAAAATAAAATAAATTAGACTATAGTTGTGAGGCATATGTAATTTTGTAGGGTTTTGAATTAAGCAATTGTATGATTGTTGGCGATTGATAGGTAATGACATGTAGAACCGTGTACTACCGAGTATTTTTTCTGAAAGTGTGGCCAAGCGGGTGTTTTTGGCCCGCCGTCTTGGATTCGCCATATTGGATGTTAATAACTTTTTTATACAATGCTAGTGTTGTGACACATCATTATGAACTAAATTTTCACGCTGATTTCAATGCTGAAATATGTTTTTAAATATATTTTTTCGTTTGGAAGATATATTCAAATAAAAACTCTCCCCCATACATTTCTTACGGACGTTTCGTACTTTGAACATTTTTAAGATTATTTTTCTTATATCTCCAGTTCCTATTAACGCTTGCAGTTCGTTCTAGTCTTAAGATATTCAGTGATGTATGAGCTTTCATTTGAGCTATTGATCTTTAAATTCGGTTGAGTTAGAGCGTTAGAGTCGAGCTACGAACCCTAACACAATATTAAATTTAACTTATTACAAATCAGTTTATTTTATTTTATTTATTTATTTGTTAACGGTTGCACCATTTTTACATGAATAATACAATAATCTTACATACGGAAGAAGCAGAAAAAATCACAGGCCAGTACAAAAGTAGTGAAAAAGAAAACTGGAAAACAAGACTTCAATACAAGACATAAAAAGATAAATAACAACTATAAATAACAAACTATAAATAACAAACTATGAATAACAAACTATAAGTAACAACTATAAATAACAAAGTATCTGAACAAGTTGACAAAACGAGATATTCAAAAAACAAAACCAGTATAGGAACAATAACAATGATGCAATGCAGTAGCCGAGTGAAACTTCAGTAAAGAGGCAGAACAAACTTAATGAAAAACAGATAAAACTTGCATAAAAATAACAATATGATAAACTCTGTACAAGAACAAGATATAACAATGCAATAACAACAGGATAGACTATATTAACAAAAATAAATAACAATGCAATAAATAGAAAGTTTGGAAATATGCAAAGATTGATGCAGGAGTTCAGCAAAAAAAGAAAAAAAGTTCTGTTGTTATTAAAATATGTATATCTCGGGTTATTAGTACGTCACTAAGTTCTTCCTGGTCTCAAATTACTTGGTTAATGTTTGATTTTATATTTTAATTGTCACTAAATGAAATCTGACTAAGTTATTTTAAAATGAGTCATGAACCATCATTTAACATTAAATTATTTTTATGTCCAAAACTTTCTTTGATTAAAGACATACAGGGCTAGTCATCAGTGTTACA
The DNA here is from genome assembly GCF_028750875.1 of Macrosteles quadrilineatus. Lineage (NCBI taxonomy): Eukaryota > Metazoa > Arthropoda > Insecta > Hemiptera > Cicadellidae > Macrosteles > Macrosteles quadrilineatus. The sequence continues at coordinate 35,414,615 of NW_026542597.1, read as the reverse complement.
ATTTTTAGACGTGGAACCTTTTAGTCTTATATGCCTCATCACACATAATTTACTTTGTACTTACACCAAACAAATGTTGTAACCCTGATGACCAGCCCTGTATGTCTTTAATTGCTTTAACCAAAGAAAAATTTCTAAATAAAAATAATTAATAATGTTAAATAAAGGCACATGACTCATTTTCAATTAGTCAGATTTCATTTAGTGATTAATAACATTTTAAACCAGACATTTACTGAGTAATTTAAGACTAGAATGAACCTTTTGCCGTATTAACAAACCGAGATATAAATCTTTTAATACAACTGATTTGGAAGAAGTTAAATTTAATATTGTGTTGTGGTTCATAGCTCAACTCTAACTCGTCCGATTTTAATGATCGATAGCTTAAATAAAAGCCCTTACATCACTGAATACTTTAAGACTATAACGAATTGCAAGCGATAATAAGAACTGGATATATGAGAAAAATAATCAAAGTACGAAACGTCCGTAAAAGATTTATGGGGGGGGGGAGTTTTCATTTCAATATATTTTCGAAACGAAAGACGATATTTACAAACGGTTTTCGGAATTGAAATTAGCGTAAACATCTATAGTTTATAATGATGAGTCACAACACCAGCATTACATTTAAAAAATTATACTAATGTCCAATATGGTAGATCCAAGACGGCGGGCCAAAAACACCAGCTTGGCCACACTTTCAGACAAAACACCCGGTAGTACACGATTCTATATGTCATTACCTATCTATCACCACCAATCATACAATTGCTTACTTCAAAATCCTACAAATTACATATGCCTCACAGCTATAGTCTAATTTATTTTATTTTCTAATACCTATAATTTGTTTATAGCAGACCTACCCGTAGCAGCAGACCTGTATACTCAACGAATTACAAATGCTTCAATAAATAATTAAAATGGAGCCACACATCATCATTTCTCAAAGTATGTTCATGAACAAGCATGCAAAAAATTGTCCATAAGAATAAAATTGGAAGTTAGTATGCAGGTTTGCTGCCACGGAAATGTAAAAATGGGGGATTTTAGGCCATAATCAAGTAGATCTCTACTAAATGAAGCCACATACCAATTATTATTAAGATATGCTGAGTAATAAGCTAGATATACAATTTTATTTTTTCCCCATAAGGATAACATGGGGACAATGTTCTGTGTTTTCCGCCTTCAATATCTCGGTAACCAATGGTCATAGAGCAATGATTCAAAACACCAAATTGTTTGATTTTTTGAGCTGAATTCAATGGTGTAAATTAAAATTCGATTATTTTACTCTGAAAAGAGTTATTATTAATTTAATGAGTAGATGTCACACATGGCGGCCATCTTGGATTTACGTCGTCATAAAAACCAAACCCCGCAATTTGAGGGTAAACACCCGGTACTACACCATTATGTGACATATAATAAAGAGATTCCACATAGTCACACATTTGCTTCCCAAAAAATCCCACGGAAGCTGGATATGTGCAGTTTGCTCCTGGACTAATAATTAGAAACGACAAATTTTGAGTTTATACTCCATCAAGTTCTTCAAGTTATCAAAGTAGACGAGCAAGTACAAAAAATTCATATTGGGAAGCTTAAAACGCTAAATCAACACATAAACATTACAAACTTGAACTTTACATTCATTACTTTACAAATTACTCAAACTATATATACCTAATAGTAAAAATATACCTGGATCAATCCACCATTTGCTTGTAAGTAAACAGTTTTACAGCTTAAAACCACGATAACCAAGACTTCTGTTGACGAACTATTTTGTAATTAAGGAAGCTTTGAGAACGCCCACATGTTGTACAGTTAAGAGAGGTTTTCCCGCCAAACCGAGACTTAATTGTGTTTACCCGGGAATGTAATTACGGAAATAGCTTTAAAATTTGTGTAATAATTTACAGCTTGAAAAGGATACACTGAATTCAGTTTACGTTCATTTTCATTGCATTCACTTAACATATTTTTCAATTAAATTTATCGTCAAATAATAATTTAACTGAATGACTCCGAATAACTTGCAATAAAAATTATATAACCGAAGCCTTTATTGACACCTTGTGGCTTAACCAAACTGCTGAAACCGAACAGTTTTAATCAATTAATTCGTATTACAAACGTTTTTTCTGCAATCAATATTTTGTTCTTTTGTGGATTAATGCGGAATTTTGAATTTCTGTTTGAAATTATTTATTAAATTCGTCTGATACAAAGTCTGTTTATAGCAATATTTCTTTAAAAAAACAGAATTTTAGTAAAAATCAAATTTGCCAACTACTGCACTAATGTGTTTTGTAAGGTCAATCTCTATGGTGTAATATTACGGTGTGAACAAGATGAAATACGGCCGTGGATGGTTTTAATTTAGTGAGTGGTTGTAAACAGTGACTGGTGTGAATCCTGTAAAGCCACCGCCTTGTGTTATCCGACATTAGATGTGGCAAGATTATTTGGCCTGTGTTTACTAGAGTCCCACTTTATTTGGAACATTTAAAATTGCTTAAATAGTTTTAAAATACTAAGTATTTTTTCTATTTTATTAGTATTTTATTTTTATTATGTATAACTCAATTGTTGATACCAAAATTGTTTCATTGACTACGATTAAATAGGTTAGGTACAACATATTTTGTAATAATTTCAATGGTAATTTGTCCAGATCCGAACAAAAGCTAATGAACAAGAAAAAGCCGAGATAAGTTCCTTTATTATCACAACATTACTACAAAATTATCGCAAACATTGAAATTATCACGGAGACTATATAATTGGTAGCCTAAAGGAATATATTTTCATATATAAGGATTATATTTTCCACATTGAGAGATAATCGCATTACATTCATCAGAGTGTAAAAAGTTTGGAGGAATATAAATATATTTTTTGCTCGGTGAGGCACCTAAACTTCCAAATGAAAAGAGAAATGTGATGGTATCAGCTTCTATGAAATGCGCTGTGAGGAGTTAATTTGATTATCATCAGGGCTTTTCTACATATCACTCTACTAAGCTATCCTTTTTTAATTAGCTGACCTTAAATTAAAGGATGAAGCATGTCGATTATTTTATATCACGATGATAGGTGTAGATGACTATATTTCACTATGAAATAAAAATATATTTGAAGAGGGGCAAACTTAGGGCTCGTTACCTCTAACTAACATTACACATTTTCATCACAAATTTTCGGTTGGCCCTAACACTTTAATACTTCAGGGAGTATCATGTAGCCAAAGATTGTAGCTTGCTTCAGCGTGGTGCACATTTCGATTGGTTTATTTACCATTAAAAATACTTTATTTATGGAATAAAAAAAACATATTGGAGTTGTTTCCGTCCTAGGGGTTAAAGAGGGGGATTTCTGTGCTGGAGTCCCGGATTCAAATCCCCGTCACTCATTTCCGTTCCAGGGGTGGATCCAAGGGGGGATTGTATTTTTTTTTTATAAATGGGTGGACATGCTTAAACATCCCTGGGTCTGAGTAAAAGTCACTGTGTCTATTCAACTTCTTGTTCTGACTTTTCTAATCGCTCGTTTCGACCGTCATACCGTTGTTTCGTTTGTAGATGTGCATTCTCGTTACGATTTGAATATTTTTTAACTTTATTATGGTAAGTAACATTTATTTTCTAAGTAATACATTTTTAATGGAATATTTTTGCTAAACAGTCTCCTTTGTAAGTTTAAAATGGTTTTCTCAATTTGTTAGGGGCTATTGTTTTATGGCTTCTCACTATTGTAAATTTCAAAATTTTTTAAATCATTTTGCAGTTGAGCTAAAATAATAACTCTTTTTATTTCCCTTCATAAAAATCCTGAGGCTTTCTAAATTACAAAATCACACATTTACAACAAATAACTCGAGCATTATTGTTCTAAATTTGGTTAAGGAGTTTCAAAAAGTTCCATATGAAGCAGACCTTTTTTGAGCAAAATCAGCGGTTTTATGAAAAATATTAATAATTCAAATTCATACACGCTTTTACTCCTTTGCAAATGACACGTAATATGTCGAACAATGTGAATGCAATATGATCCATTTTACATTTCATATAGGAAAATTAATGTTCAAAGCGTCACATATCCGATAAATTTTTGACTAGCAAAAAAACTGCAAATCCATATTTGCATTTCATGAAAGATAGGCCTAATGTATGTTCAAAGTTTCACTTAATGGCGATTAATATTTTCCTGGCTAAAAGAGAAGAGTTGTCTGATGGCTGACTGTGATGGACGTGATATAAATAATTAACACTAGATTCTTCATATTACTTGACAAACTCAACATGTAAATGACAGCAACATTATTTCCAAGCTTTCTGTTCTCTCTGATGGAATTAATATTGCAGTTAATTTTGAGTCCGAGAATAATCCATTTTAAATTTTTACAGGTGCAAATGAGTCAGACGTCGTTATGGGTGATTATATTTATCGTTTGAATCATATTATTTTATTTTATTGTTTGTGTTTTGGGTGTGAAAATATGCATGTGGATGTGTACAAAGCTACAGACTACTACTATGAACCGATTTTAATTAAATTTGGTATGTGGGTACTGTCATTTTGTATGTGATGATGGTGGTTAAAAAAAAAAAAAAAAAAAAACATTAAATGACGGGAAATCGGATTTTACAAAAACGGCTCGAACGATTTTGGCTAAACAGTAGGCCTAGTTGTGTTTCTTTTGATTCTTAACATAATGGCATAACTCCCAATGCAGTAAAAATTACGGTTCAAAAGTCATTGCAACTTAAGTGAATAGCCCCATAAAATATCTTAGATACTCCCACCGCTTGCCCAAGGGGGTTTGCCAAGCTAATGGGAGGATGTATGTGTCAGATTTCTGATGCCATTTAAACCCATCCTTTAAAAAAAAGGTAAGTTGTTTTATTTGGTTTTAATAGTTTTACTGTTACTGTGGAAACTATTCCAAACTAACCTATAACTAACCAAACTTGCTGTAGGCTAAGTTACTGCTTCAAAATTCCGTTTGATAACAGAAAAGGCGTATGGGGAATAGGCTATCAAACGGAATTTTGAAATGTTACAGCAAGTTTGGTTGGTTAAGTTAGTTTAGAACAGTTCATTAATAATTTGTTTATTGTTTGTTAGTACTGAACAATATTTATCCTTATCGTAGTTGTCAGCTGACATGTTTTTAATTTGTTAATAACAATATATCGGATAAAAAATAAAATATTGATAATCGAAAAGAAATCATTGATAATACTGAATGTTCCCTTGAAGAAGAAAGTACCACAGATTTTTACAGTACTATGATATTTTACCTTGTGTGAGTTTCTTGATTGAATCCCTGGAACATCGGCCCTTTGTTAGAAAGCAGCTTTATTCACAGCAATATTGAAAAACGACATCTGGGTCCAGAGTCCTGAATCTGGATCGAACCAGCGACCTTCAGATCTGAAGGTAAGCGCTACAACCATTGTCTGCCTAGACAATTAATTTCTTGTTAAAAAGAATGTGACTGTAAGTATCTAAAGTGTTTTTGTTCAATATCTATAAGACTAATTTAAATTACAAGAATGAAATAAATTGATTATTACGTTAATGATAAGCAAGTAATATTTTTAACCCATTCAAGTGTTAAATTATTTGTTATACTTACCCTGTTTGTTTTTTTCTTCCTTATCATAAAAAATAACACTTGAAATGATTAGAGATGAGGAATGAACAAGAGATGTGAGAATAGTGTTTAGCTTCAGGCTTGAGTAGAAACAATTAGGAAAAGACATTTACCTTTAAATATTTTATCCTTCGTATATATCTTTAGGTGTCTTGAGGTTTCAAATTGAGAGTTATTAATAACAGTTAGAGTGAAAAGAGAGGAAAACTTTGTTGAATACTTTGAGAGGATTTAACCACAAAAAATAATTAAGAAAAACCTGAACACACAACATAAACAAACAACAATATCAAAAAGTACATGTTAATATTCCGAGACCCAAAACATATGTTGGAGCCAAACCAAAGGCAAAAATACATTTTAATCAATACTAGATGACCCGTGCTGCTCTGCAGCATTGAAATTAATAATAAAAAAAATAAAATACTAAACTTAATAAGGGCGGTACAACTTTAATTAAACCCTTATATTGCTGCTGGATTAATTTCGCCTTATGACCAAATTAAAGTATAACACATTCCATATAACACAGAGAAAATCGTCCCGATGTATTTTTTTCCGTTTTGAAAATCAATTAATCCAGAACAATATCCACACACTTCCTAAAAGCACCTACAGAGAAAGCACGTACATTTTTTAACTCATATGTAACACAGCGTGAATGAGGCTTTATTAAGAATGTTTTATTAACAACAATATTTCTTGTAAAATAGACATCTCTGTCGGTAGAATTGCATGTACGCATATTCTCAGGAGTAGTTACCTCCACCTGGTAATCTTTATTAATATTACGACTTTTATAATACTTCCTTCCAAACAATGTTTGCTGTTCGTCCACCTTTTGATTTAGTTTCTACTTTTACAGTATCGAAAGATTTCCCTCTCGATAAGGCGACGTACAACTGACCGTGACTAAATACTGGTTCAGGCAAGTACACACCAACTCGATCAATCGTTTGGCCCTGCGCCTTGTTGATGGTCATGCAGAACGCAACCTTTATGGGGAATTGTCTTCGTTTGAAAGAAAATGGTACTGTAGAATCTGATGGAGAGAGATCAATGCGGGGTAATAGTGCACGTTGTCCAATATTTGTGCCAGTTATGATTTCTAAGTCTAAACTGTTTTCATACATTTTCTTGACAATAAGTCTTGTTCCGTTTAAAAGACCTGCTGTGTAGTTTAAATTTCTTAATAACATCACAATGGCACCTTCCTTTAAGACTAATTTGTGAGAAGGCAAACCAGTCATCTCAAGGCTGTTCGCAGTTTCATCATAAATGCCACAGATAAAATCGTAAACGTGTTAGTAAACAAAACGAAAATGCATTTAAAATGTAAACACCTTATCGGAATTAAATAAATATTCAATCATATGTTCGAAAGACAGATGTAAATATTTTTTGAAGGAATCACAAATTTTGTCTAAGATAAGATATTGGAAAATGTTTTGAAACTAAAGTTCAGAGTCAGCTCAACTCAACATACCCTCCGACCGAATAAAAGTATAGCCCGATATTATACCGATAGCCCAAATAAAAGTAGATTATTTAGACAAAAACAAAACAAAAAACTAAACGAAACGAAAGTTGATATCTATACTCAATTCTAATTACGTTATCCTATTTATTTTCATATAAGAACCTTCGGTAAAATTCCGGCATCATTTGTGCAATTAATTATGATTATTAAGATTGGCATAGTGCTGAATCACAAACAAACCAAATGGTTCCAAAATAGAATTACCTCAACAGTACCTGTTGATTTCGACGGGTTTAACCTTGTATTTTTTTATTTTTTTTGTATTTTGTATATTGTATCTTAAACCGATGCTTGTTGTGAAATCTGGACATGCATAACTTCAATTTGAAAATTCAACCATGAACTGGACATGCATAACTTCAATTTGAAAATTCAACCATGAAAATTGGTCGAGTAGAAGAGCCAAACGAACTGAAAAATGAAAAACTAAATTTAACTACCAATAGAGCAAATTTATTTTACGTATAATCCGGGTTTGGACTGTAGCTACATATATTCCAATGCTTGATGGAAAATCTGTGCGTGCATACCTTCAATTCGAGACCTCAATCATGAAAATCGGTCGGGTAGATGAGCCAAACGAACTCGGCAAAGAGAAACAAAATTTAACTCCCATAAGAAATACATGGGGAGCAAATTTCGTTTACGTATAATCCGAGTGGGATTATAGATACATTTATGCCGATGCTTGATGGCAGATCTGTGCGTGCATAACTTCAATTTGAGACCTCAATCATGAAAATCGGTCGGGTAGAAGAGCCAATCGAACTCGGCAAAGATAAACCAAATTTAACTCCCATAAGAATAACATGGGGAGCAAATTTCTTTTACTTATAAGCCGAGTAGGATTATAGATAAATATATCCCGATGCTTGATGGCAAATCTGTGCGTGCATACCTTCAATTTGAGACCTCAATCATGAAAATCGGTCGGGTAGAAGAGCCAATCGAACTCGGCAAAGATAAACCAAATTTAACACCCATAAGAATAACATGGGGAGCAAATTTCTTTTACGTATAAGCCGAGTAGGATTATAGATAACTATATTCCGATGCTTGATGGCAAATCTGTGCGTGCATACCTTCAATTTGAGACCTCAATCATGAAAATCGGTCGGGTAGAAGAGCCAATCGAACTCAGCAAAGATAAACCAAATTTAACTCCCATAAGAATAACATGGGGAGCAAATTTCTTTTACGTAGAAATCGCGTGGAATTATAGATAACTATATTCCGATGCTTGATGGCAAATCTGTGCGTGCATACCTTCAATTTGAGACCTCAATCATGAAAATCGGTCGGGTAGAAGAGCCAATCGAACTCGGAAAAGAAAAACCAAATTTTTTTAATATATAAGATAATACTTAACAAAACTTAATAATAAAAATTTGGATTTAAAAATTTTACTTTATAAACAACTAGCTGTACCCGCGGGCTTCGCCCCGTTTAACTTCATAAGTGAGCTTGTTCGCATGGCTCAATCACGTCCTGGTTGAAGTTCGTTCGCTACGCTCACTCACCTTTAGGTGGGAGCTGGTTCGCTGCGCTCACTTGCCTTCACGTTAGCTCGTTCGCTACGCTAACTCGCCTCCAGGATGAAGTTCGTTCGCTACGCTCACTCACCTTTTGATTGCAAATTAGCTATTGTCATAAATTAAAAAAAAATAATAGTGCTGCACTCTGTTGGTAATCCTTGTAACTTTAATGCTATTGAACGTCATAGAACAGAACCAACTTGTTTAATTGAAACAGCTGTTATGGTTCATTAATTCCATTTAAATATGAGTACTCATTAGGTTAACATGGGAAACTCCAGAGCCACTGGGGCGGAGCCCGAGAGTCCGATCAGAATAAAAACCACTTAGTTTTCCTATTTAATGCCTAAAGAATCAGTGTACCAAATTTCAGCCTCTTAGGTAAGTGGGGAGTGGGAGAATTAGTGATGAGTGAGTGAGTGAGTCAGTCAGTCAGTCAGTCAGTCAGTCAGTCAGTGAGGGCTTTGCCTTTTATATATATAGATTCAATATAAAATCTCAGATCTCGAATATCTTTAACTCGTTAAAAGATTTTATCCGAGCAGTTTCATAAAATGTTCACAAAATTACCTTTTCACTTTTTCGTTACATTACATAAACGTACTTATAATATAACTAAACCATTTTATACAAGTTTTTCCTTTGACCTTTTGTTATTATTATAACTCACAATAATGCGAGACCTAAAGGAACATAAAAGGAAATTGATTTTGAACCCTGAAGCGTAAGTTGTTCTAACATTGCACGCCACTTCAACCAACTTTGCCCTGTATGGCATTATGAGTTCTAGAAGGAGCTTTATTGAACCGATCAAGTTTAATAAACATATATTTGTAAAGCTACTTTATAAACAATTTCCTCTAAATTTAATATAGAAAATCCTTTAGCTCAAAGAGGCCACTTGCCAATGTTCTATTCATAGTATTTGTGTTGTAAAATTACGTAACCATCCAGTTTATTTTTTTTATATTAGTTGATCAACTTTATATTAGTTGATATCTGCTGATATTATTGACTTATACTAGTCTGATATAGTAGCAACATAAATTTGCCAAGTGTAATAAGAACTATTATTTTAGTATCCCTTTAATTCAACAATGCAACTAACAAAATGTTTTCGACTTGTTATTGACTCAATACAGACACAGTTCGCCTTACCTAGGAATATTGTCTTTATTTGAGCGTTTTTTTTTTTCAAAGAAGTTATTACTGTCGACGTCTCGGAAAGACTAAACCCGGGACCGATTAAATTTCTCATTTTAATGTCTACACAGAGCAAAAACATCATTTGTATGTCTAATCATGTCTCATCTCCATTCATACTTGGCTTAAAATACCTTTTTTCAAATGTTTACCTTTAAAACATGGAAATACCCAATTTGCATTACAGCCATCGTGTAGAGCTTAAAAACAAATAACTTGGTATATTGGAGTACAGTATTTTAATACTTATCATCCATAGCTGCATTAACATGATTTTTTAGAGTTTTAAGCAATATCATATTAGTATCTGATATTAAAAGGTATCAGTACCATCGTACCATCGATCTCTAAATAATAGAGATCGATGATCAGTACCAGTAAAGATTCTAAGACGACTTCTCTCTGCATGTAATAGTATATTACATTACTAGTCCTGAAAATAGGTGTTTGCGAGAAAAGTGTGGTCGTTCCCGTGCGAGACAGAGTCGAGTGCGGGATTACCATACGAGTCCGGTAAACATTTTGGACGAGTGACGTACGATATTTTACGGCATACTACTAAATCGGTACAAATCCTTATATATCACCACTGACTAAAGGACTAACAATCACTACTCATAACCTCAAAGAGAGGTTATGTTTTTAAATACAGTATAATCAGCTGGTTGGTGTCCGGTAATACTCTTTACGCCACACTACATTATTTAGACGAACTTCCCACGCAAGGATTCAGTCCAGAAAACAGCTGTTTGCCGCCAGCTTATTCAAATGGGGTTTCATTGCGTGATACTGTTCTGCAATGAGTTTTACCGGACACCAATCAGCTGATTATACTGTATTTGCGTAGGTAGCAATAATTGGTTATAAGCAAAAACATAACCTCTCTTAGAGGTTATGACTAGTGATTTTTAGTCCTTTAGTTGGTGGAAATATATAAGGATTCGTACGGATTAAGTAGTATGGCGTAAAATATCGTACGTAACTCGTCCAAAATGTGTTTACCGGACTCGTATGGTAATCCCGTACTCGACTTCGTCTCGCACGGGAACGACCACACTCGTCCGGTAAACACTTACTTTCAGGACTAGTAACGTAATATACTATTACAATACGTACGTAATGAAACCCCATTTGTTTAAGCTGGCGGCAAACGGCTGTTTTCTGGACTAAATCCTTGCGTGGGAAGTTCGTTAAAAAGGTGTAGTGTGGCGTTAACTATCATATAAAATAACTCTGAATAGAATATTTTACATGTAACAAATCAGCTGATGTAGAGTGGGCTGCATGGCAGGTAGTTCAAAGAGCGAGCCTCGCATAGCTTGTTAATTACATGTCTTTGACGACAGCACAGCAGGTAAGGTGCGAGCGGCTGATAGCGATGTACCAGAAATATACTGCTTTCACTAATAAATTATGTATGGTTGAGTAGATATTCCAGACAATTTGACAAATTATAAACATCCAACAAACAGATAAAAGTGACTTTATAACTCCATAAATTACTATTCCTTTTACAACACGTATTCAATGATATTATATAGCCTATACAAAAACCACCAATCAAATTAAATTACTGTTCATCTCAAAACATTTCGGTCAATTCCTCACTAATTAATATAAGATATATTTAACAAAGCGTCGAATTTCTTTAAAATAATAAGAACTATTATTTTAGTATCCCTTTAATTCAACAATGCACCTAACAAAATGTTTTCGACTTGTTATCGACTCAACACAGACACAGTTCGCCTTACCTAGGAATCTTGTCTTTATTTGAGCGATTTTTTTTTCAAAGAAGTTATTACTTTTGACGTCTCGGAAAGACTAAGCCCGGGACTGATTAAATTTCTCATTTTAATGTCTACACAGAGCAAAAACATCATTTGTATGTCTAATCATGTCTCATCTCCATTCATACTTGGCTTAAAATACCTTTTTTTAAATGTTTACCTTTTAAACATGGAAATACCCAATTTGCATTACAGCCATCGTGTAGAGCTAAAAACAAATAACTTGGTATATTGGAGTACAGTATTTTAATACTTATCATCCATAGCTGCATTAACATGATTTTTTCAGAGTTTTAAGCAATAGCATATTAGTATCTGATATTAAAAGGTATCAGTACTATCGTACCATCGATCTCTAAATAATAGAGATCGATGATCAGTACCAGTAAAGGTTATAAGACGACTTCTCTCTGCATGTAATAGTATATTACATTACTAGTCCTGAAAATAGGTGTTTGCGAGAAAAGTGTGGTCGTTCCCGTGAGAGACAGAGTCGAGTGCGGGATTACCATACGAGTCCGGTAAACATTTTGGACGAGTGACGTACGATATTTTACGGCATACCTACTACTAAATCGGTACAAATCCTTATATATCACCACTGACTAAAGGACTAACAATCACTACTCATAACCTCAAAGAGAGGTTATGTTTTTAAATACAGTATAATCAGCTGGTTGGTGTCCGGTAATACTCTTTACGCCACACTACATTATTTAGACGAACTTCCCACGCAAGGATTCAGTCCAGAAAACAGCTGTTTGCCGCCAGCTTATTCAAATGGGGTTTCATTGCGTGATACTGTTCTGCAATGAGTTTTACCGGACACCAATCAGCTGATTATACTGTATTTGCGTAGGTAGCAATAATTGGTTATAAGCAAAAACATAACCTCTCTTAGAGGTTATGACTAGTGATTTTTAGTCCTTTAGTTGGTGGAAATATATAAGGATTCGTACGGATTAAGTAGTATGGCGTAAAATATCGTACGTAACTCGTCCAAAATGTGTTTACCGGACTCGTATGGTAATCCCGTACTCGACTTCGTCTCGCACGGGAACGACCACACTCGTCCGGTAAACACTTACTTTCAGGACTAGTAACGTAATATACTATTACAATACGTACGTAATGAAACCCCATTTGTTTAAGCTGGCGGCAAACGGCTGTTTTCTGGACTAAATCCTTGCGTGGGAAGTTCGTTAAAAAGGTGTAGTGTGGCGTTAACTATCATATAAAATAACTCTGAATAGAATATTTTACATGTAACAAATCAGCTGATGTAGAGTGGGCTGCATGGCAGGTAGTTCAAAGAGCGAGCCTCGCATAGCTTGTTAATTACATGTCTTTGACGACAGCACAGCAGGTAAGGTGCGAGCGGCTGATAGCGATGTACCAGAAATATACTGCTTTCACTAATAAATTATGTATGGTTGAGTAGATATTCCAGACAATTTGACAAATTATAAACATCCAACAAACAGATAAAAGTGACTTTATAACTCCATAAATTACTATTCCTTTTACAACACGTATTCAATGATATTATATAGCCTATACAAAAACCACCAATCAAATTAAATTACTGTTCATCTCAAAACATTTCGGTCAATTCCTCACTAATTAATATAAGATATATTTAACAAAGCGTCGAATTTCTTTAAAATAATAAGAACTATTATTTTAGTATCCCTTTAATTCAACAATGCACCTAACAAAATGTTTTCGACTTGTTATCGACTCAACACAGACACAGTTCCCCTTACCTAGGAATCTTGTCTTTATTTGAGCGATTTTTTTTTCAAAGAAGTTATTACTTTTGACGTCTCGGAAAGACTAAGCCCGGGACTGATTAAATTTCTCATTTTAATGTCTACACAGAGCAAAAACATCATTTGTATGTCTAATCATGTCTCATCTCCATTCATACTTGGCTTAAAATACCTTTTTTTAAATGTTTACCTTTTAAACATGGAAATACCCAATTTGCATTACAGCCATCGTGTAGAGCTAAAAACAAATAACTTGGTATATTGGAGTACAGTATTTTAATACTTATCATCCATAGCTGCATTAACATGATTTTTTCAGAGTTTTAAGCAATAGCATATTAGTATCTGATATTAAAAGGTATCAGTACTATCGTACCATCGATCTCTAAATAATAGAGATCGATGATCAGTACCAGTAAAGGTTATAAGACGACTTCTCTCTGCATGTAATAGTATATTACATTACTAGTCCTGAAAATAGGTGTTTGCGAGAAAAGTGTGGTCGTTCCCGTGAGAGACAGAGTCGAGTGCGGGATTACCATACGAGTCCGGTAAACATTTTGGACGAGTGACGTACGATATTTTACGGCATACTACTAAATCGGTACAAATCCTTATATATCACCACTGACTAAAGGACTAACAATCACTACTCATAACCTCAAAGAGAGGTTATGTTTTTAAATACAGTATAATCAGCTGGTTGGTGTCCGGTAATACTCTTTACGCCACACTACATTATTTAGACGAACTTCCCACGCAAGGATTCAGTCCAGACAGAGAGCTGTTTGCCGCCAGCTTATTCAAATGGGGTTTCATTGCGTGATACTGTTCTGCAATGAGTTTTACCGGACACCAATCAGCTGATTATACTGTATTTGCGTAGGTAGCAATAATTGGTTATAAGCAAAAACATAACCTCTCTTAGAGGTTATGACTAGTGATTTTTAGTCCTTTAGTTGGTGGAAATATATAAGGATTCGTACGGATTAAGTAGTATGGCGTAAAATATCGTACGTAACTCGTCCAAAATGTGTTTACCGGACTCGTATGGTAATCCCGTACTCGACTTCGTCTCGCACGGGAACGACCACACTCGTCCGGTAAACACTTACTTTCAGGACTAGTAACGTAATATACTATTACAATACGTACGTAATGAAACCCCATTTGTTTAAGCTGGCGGCAAACGGCTGTTTTCTGGACTAAATCCTTGCGTGGGAAGTTCGTTAAAAAGGTGTAGTGTGGCGTTAACTATCATATAAAATAACTCTGAATAGAATATTTTACATGTAACAAATCAGCTGATGTAGAGTGGGCTGCATGGCAGGTAGTTCAAAGAGCGAGCCTCGCATAGCTTGTTAATTACATGTCTTTGACGACAGCACAGCAGGTAAGGTGCGAGCGGCTGATAGCGATGTACCAGAAATATACTGCTTTCACTAATAAATTATGTATGGTTGAGTAGATATTCCAGACAATTTGACAAATTATAAACATCCAACAAACAGATAAAAGTGACTTTATAACTCCATAAATTACTATTCCTTTTACAACACGTATTCAATGATATTATATATACAAAAACCGCCTATCAAATTAAATTACTGTTCATCTCAAAACATTTCGGTCAATTCCTCACTAATTAATATAAGATATATTTAAGAAAGCGTCGAATTTCTGTGTCAACAAAGTTCCAGCAAAAATAATAGTATCGCTGTTCAAAATGGAAATAAAACAAGTTGTTCGTTTTAGTTCTGAATGTATTAGTCTGTGGTAGTATTTTTAACCAAAGGTCAGTTATTACAGCTGTTTGATATTTCTATTGAAATGGTGCTCTAGTCTTTTGTTTGTTTATCTAACCTTTAAATCAAAAACAAATAAAATGACAAGTCTTGTTTGAACTAGTACTATCGAAGAACCGCCAAATTACTATGTTTGGGAATTAACAAAGTGCTGAATGTTGCTTCTTTTTCAGGATTTTTATGGAATAACTAATCGTAATTTCAAAGCCATGCAACTTTAAAATGTGCAGGTATAAATGTGTTTAATTATATCATAGACTAACCAACACAATTATGATTATATATTCTATAGCCGGGGTTTTCTAGGCGCGGAAGCGGAGAGTGGGGAGAGAGTAACGCGGAGAGCGGACTCCACTTGTCTTAGGTAATTTAATGTTACTGTTTCCTAGAAGCGGAGCGGAACAAAAATGTTAATCGCTTCTCCGCTCTCCGCGTTCCTCTCTCCGCTCTCCGCTTCTGCGCCTAGAAAAACCCAGCTTTAACCACTGGCAAAGGCTTTTGTAATCAGTTTTTTTTTATTAATAAGCTTTTCAATCTGTATGTGATTGAGTCGTGTTTGCAAGAAATTCATTCTTTGTACTTGATTTTTTTACAAAAATTCAACAATGTCTGGTGCAGTGGTGCAGTAACTGGTAACTAAGATTTTTTTTCGTAGACAGTATTTGGTATTTTCCAAGTTCCTTTATTTCTTATTGGTTAGACCACAGCAGGTCCTTGTAGTCCTTTATAGTTTGCTAAATCACAATATTCAAAGATCTCATACTTGTGAATTGAAATTACAGTAAATATAGTAAAAGTTATCTTACAAAAATTGCTTTATGAGCTCTTGTTACATTACCACCATTTTTGCTAGATCTTACATGGAATGTTTGAACTGAATCTGAAAAATAGCTGTATTAGAAGTCGAATTGTTTCAATTAAATCTAAAATATATTAGAGAAACTAAAAAATGTGAGTAATAATACACTACCTATATGTTGCATCTGCGTTAATCAAAGTTAATTTAGACTATAAATATAAACACACCGTAAAATTACTGTTCCTATTTATGAAAAAGTATTTTACCATAGGAATCTCTAAATGAATATGTAAAGTTTTATTAATCTACATCTTTTCCACTTTATTTTCCAGAGAATTGTTTACTTGTCAGAATCAAGTTTCATGAAGCTAATTCCAGAGAGAATAAAACTGATTCCTACAAATTACGTTGAAAAGGGAAAACTGAAAATGAACAATCAAGGTTATACTGAGGTTAGTTTGTTACATTTTTACACTGAGGAATCTTCTCCTCCTGATGATCCTAAAAATGCTATGCAGCGCACTGATGGCAACTTGGCCCTCTTGTCGGCCGTTTCGCAACCGTACCACATCACACTACGGCTTTAAAAAAATGAAAATTTGTTAGGGAAATTTTATTTATTTTTATTTTTTTGTATTAGTAAGCTATAATTTTAAGTTTAAATACTGGCAGGCTTAATGATTTGCATAATAAATTAAACCTAGGGCATGGGGCGGAGCCCTAAAATGTGAGTCAAAAGGCTTAATGTTTTTCTCAAACTCTAGGATACAATTTACCAATGTGTACCTTATCACTCTCAGGTCATAATAAAAAAGGTCTAAAAGCGGTAATAATACATTGTTCTATATGAACCAACCTAATAATAAGAAGCCTACCGTAATAAGTAAGTATCAAGTAAGTACTGGGTCATTCGCCTATTGGGACAGATGATGATTGGAGTGTCCAATCGAAATCGATCCCCACTTACCACCTTTTATGTATTTTCCATCTTGTGAGTTAACAGTATAAGCATAAATATATGTTTTAAGTGTTAAGTAGACATATCTTTTATTTACTTTCTATACAATTAAAATATTTGACTTTTATAATGTTCAACAGAAACAATGGACATTCAAAGATGGTGAGAGAACCATTGATATGGTAATTGTTTGGGATGAATCCAGCCACAAAGCTCATTCTAAAAGAGCTTCTGATAAGAGAACAGTGAGTACAGCTTTTTTTGAACTCCTTTAACTATTTCACCTAATTTTATAGATTCATTTGATTAAATTAGATGTCAAACAACTAACCAAAGAGATTAGTTAATTTAATTCACACCAAATTGAACATGCTATTTTACAAAGGTTGAAGAAAAAGAAGTACCCTAATGTATACTTTTAAATCATTTAGTTTAACCAAACCATACAGACTGTTAAAAATTATATGCTTGAGGTTCTCACAAAGTCTAACTGATTTCAACAGGTAGCTCAGTAAGCATAATGAAAGTTAAGTAAGTTAATGATATGTATTTATCCATTTTATGACACCAAACAAAAGTGTTTCAAGAAAACACATTTATCAGGTAATTGACAAATACAGAAGAAAGACAAAGAACTTTTTGTTCCAAAATGTTTAGTCAAGTTCCAGTTGTATTTTTGAGCCAATAGATTCAGTGTTCATACTGTATAATACAAGCATTTTAAATTAATTGCAGATTTTTGAGACCAACTTAAGAGAGGAAGGCTTAGAATTGGAGCACGAGACAGTCCCTGACTCTGGATTACATTTTATAAAAATCCACGCTCCGATGGAAACTCTTCAGCGCTACGCGGAGATCTTGAAGATGCAAATGCCTGTGAAAAATGTAAATAGTTTTGACAAATCATTATAGTTATACAGTACACCCATAACCCTTGTCTTACCAGCTTAGCTCGTCAGTAGCAGTACTGCTAACTCACTGGCGCTTAAAGCGCATCGCAAAAAAGTATACTTCACCCTGCAAATGGAAAATATCCCGATGGAGCACCTAACACTTATGTAAATGAGAATATTAATTCAACATTTTTATTGTAAAAGGGTAGTTTAAAACATAAACTCACAAATCGTACAAAATCTCAGTCAAGGAAATAAAAAGTTACAGTACTATTATTTTATAAAATAATTTTGTCTCTGTCCCTTAAAATGCAAAGTTATATTTTTCAGCTATATATCACAACAGATGGACAGAATACTCGATCTACAGTTAAATCTTGCTGCAGAATCTTATGTCCGTTCTTGAGTTGCTGTGAATTAAACCCTGAAGTCTTCCCAGACTGTGGGAAATCGGTGACTGCCTCTTACTCGCGAGCCAGAGATTTTTTGTAAGTTACATAATATTCACTGTAAAATAGTAAGTGAACTGACAAGACGTTGAAAGTATGACAATATAAACCTCATAAACATTATCATAGTGTGTTGTTCATGTATTGGTGGTGCTCAGGTTAATCATATTGTTTCTTCTCCCAAGAAACCCTGTCTATTCTTTTGTAAATATGAGCTTCACTTGCCTTTGTTTTTATCTTGTGAATATCTAAGACTCATCAAGTACTTAGTCGACAGCCAAACAGACTTAAGGTATCAGAACCAACGTTTCCTGGGACCCCTAAAATGTCCGCCTCCTCAGAGAAGGAAACGTTCCTTTCTTGCATCCCACAAAGACATACAAATTAGATAGGTACTCGAAAAAGACAAACTTTTTGAGTTTATTTAATGCTTGTTGGGTAATTAATTTAAAGAGAACAATAAAGGTGAGTGTAAGCTATAAAATATATACAAATGAATCATACATTGCCTGAAAGTAAGAAAATTACAAGTTACAAGTTTACTCCATGATATTTCCCTACTTGTTCACTTCAGCCGCATTATTATGTTCATTCCTTAGTCAACTGATTTCCTACATTAGTCTAATCCTTATATATAATACGTGAAGGAGAATTTTACGAAACACTACTCCTCCGTTAATAATGGACGGATTTTTACAAACGACGTGTCAAAATAAAGTATTTTTTGTGTAGACGCCCCCTTTCACCATTTCCTGTAATAAAAATCCTCGGGCTTTGCCCCACAGGCCATCAAAGTTGGAGTTTCCCCCATAAGATTAACATGGGGGAATCTAAATATTTAATTGGAAACTTTGTCCCCACTAATTTGAGAGAACGGCTGGGCGTAGAAACTTGGTAGAGGTGTCCAAAGAAAGGTCTTGGTCTGTAGATGAGTTATCAAAATAAAAACTAAGCAAAATCCCTTAGGACTCTGCCCCAGAATCCTTTAAAGATCCCTCCACAGAGTTGTTTACATTTTGGGCATGTGAATAATCTTCTAATATATAAAATTCTCGTGTCACAGTGTTTGTCTGCAAACTCCTCCGGAACGACTTCACCGATCGTTATGAAATTTGGTGTGTAAATTCTGTAGGTATGCGAATAGGAAGTAAACTATTTCCCGTTCCGAAATTCTTAAAAGGGCTCCGCCCCAGTGGCTCTGGAGTTTCCCATGTTAACCTTATGAGAAATGGAATTAATGAATCTTAACAGCTGTTTCAATTAAATAGCATTAAAGTTACAAGGATTACCAACAGGGTGCAGCACTATTATTTCTTTTACATTTATGACAACAGCTAATTTGCAACCAAAAGGTGAGTGAGCGTAGCGAACGAACTTCAACCTGGAGGCGAGTGAGCGTAGCGAACGAGCTAACCTGAAGGCAAGTGAGCGCAGCGAACGAGCTCCAACCTAAAGGTGAGTGAGCGTAGCGAACGAGCTCCAACCCAAAGGTGAGTGAGCGTAGCGAACGAACTTCAACCAGGACGTGATTGAGCGATGCGAACGAGATCATCTTGAAAATTAAACGTAACGGTACTTTCTTTCCATCGGTCTGTCTTAGGGGAAACCTATAACTTAGGCGATACGAAGTTCGCTGGGTCAGCTAGTCCTTATATATAATACGTGAAGGCGATTTCTAGAAAAGACTACTCCTCCGTTAATAATGGACGGATTTTTACAAACGACGTGTCAAAATAAAGTTTTTTTTGTGTAGACGCCCCCTTTCACCAATTCATGTAGTAAAAATCCTCGGGCTTTGCCCCGCAAGCCATCAAAGTAGGCGTTTCTCCCATAAGATTAACATGGGGGAATCTAAATATTTGATTGGAAACTTTGTCCCCACTAATTTGAGAGAACGGTTTGGCGTAGAAACTTGGTAGAGGTGTCCAAAGAAAGGTCTTGGTCGGTAGATGAGTTCAGTGGCGTAACAAATTTTTACGGGCCCCCCTGCAAACTTATTTTTTGGGCCCCCCCCCCACTCATGAGTTATTTTTAGACCACCAATACAACATAATCAAACGCCCTCCCCCTCCCACCAGAGTATTTTGTGGACCACCTATACAATGATCAAGCAGATTAATCATAAAATGAGTGGTAAATAAATTATGAAAAAAAATATTAAATTAATATATTAAATTGTGAGATATGCTCCATAAAAGGGTATGTGTTAAGTATTTTCAGTCGTGGTTTGATGGAAGTGTTACATCACTACATCATTATATCAGTTTTAGTGTTTGTAAACAGTTTTGAAATCAAATAAAAACCCCTTATTTTCCATCCGTCTATCAGAATGTTTATATCAAGGAGGTTAAAAACTTTACATTTAATTTATCACACATGTTATCCATTTTTATTTCCCTGATAATTAGACTTATTCGTTAATTACAAGGCAAAATGTGGTTCGAATTCCCCTATTAACCACCTTAGGCCCCTTAGTTGCCTTTTGCTGTATTAGCTAATTAATTAACATCTGTGTCTAATGTCTAAGGAATATGTCGGCCTTAGTCCCTTTCAACACTAAAAAGTTGGGCTACTCATCTCCATTAATTCTTGGCTTAAAATACCTACATTGGTATGGTCGCCATTTCAAAGTAAATTATTAAAGTCAATCAATCAATTATTTAAGATGGGGACGCCAATATGTGAGTATTTAAACCCAAATATGACTGAAGGATGAGAAAGTATTAATTTATTAGGTTAGTGTAACTCTTTGGTTATAATTAACTCATACACTAAAAGCTGGTTAGTTTAATAGATTGACGTACTATAATCACAGGCTAAAATAGCCTATTGCATTTTTTATTTTATCTTTGTATGGATTTCAAGCGTCTTATTATGTTGTAAGCGTTTATCTTACAACTAATGTCTTTAGTAATGGTTAATTGTGGGGCTAACAAACACAGTCAGTAGAGTAGCAGTATATTGTATTTAACAAAACACAATCAATATTAGGACAAAGCTAAAATGTAAAATAATACAATATTAAATGCCCCAGCCAACGTTCATGACTCCAGGCTCCAAAGTAACAAAATGATCGCAGACGACATAAGCAGTGTACGAAATCACCGAGAAGTAAAATATTTCTCGGTGACGAAAGTAAGATTGCATAATAATCAAAGACCCACGTTATAACATGTTAAATTTGTTACCCTAGTTCGTTATCACTGAAGAGGCCTAACGAAATTAAACGATAACTGATAACAACATATTATTAATAACATCAATGTTATTACTTGTTCAATACAATTATTGAATGAATGAACTCCAATTTTTCGGCCCCACTCGTCTCACGGGCCTCTCCGCTCACCGTTTCCCGCTCACCGGTTCGCGGGCCCCCTCAGCTCCCGGGCCCTGCGGGCCCTTCTGTTACGCCACTGGATGAGTTATCAAAAGAAAAACTAAGCAAAATCCCTTAGGACTCTGCCCCAGAAGCCTTAAAAGATCCCTCAACAGAGTTGTTTACATTTTGGCCATGAGAATAATACTTTTTAATGAAACAGCTGTTCATTTTTAAATTGTATTTCAAACAACACATATTTATTGGGAGTTGAATTCTACCAAATAAGTATTTGCAATGTTGTTTTCTGATTTTAAAATTGATTTTCTTCTTTATCATGCCATGTTTTGCAATATAACGTTCCATTACGAAATCAGTGGAAAATCCTTTTATCACAGCAATTCTTAAATTATTTCTTATTGAACTATCTTATATCTATTGTACGGGTTGGTGTGTGCCTTTTTCGCCACTTTTGCCTACATTTTAACTTATTATTCTACAAAATATCAAATATTTATGTAGAAATATCTGCTCTTATTGTGTCTAATAAAATCCAAACTTAGAAATATTGCCTAAAATGGTACCTATCTTGACAAATTATTTGCACCTGCCTATATTACGGACTTTGGCGCACCGAATTTGTAACATTATTGAAAATAACACGAAATTTTGGCTGTAAAATATGGTACAAAGAGAAAATACAATTTAAGCAGCTACTGTCATGACAGAAAGGTCATATTCCTTTTAAACTAGATCACATAATCCTTTGACTGGGACGGGTGGCGTCGTCCTGTAATCCAGCTACTAGGTCACGAATTGTGGATATTTATAGGAATGCACTGTGGATGCGATACTCCCTGGTGTGGATTAACGTCCGCACAAGTGAGTACTACAACTACCCGCAGTGCTATCCTGATAATTATACCAATTCATAAATACCAATGCAAAAAAAATTTGGTTCCAATTCAACTATAAACTGTAGGTCCCTTGGTTGCCATTCGCTGTATGGGCTATTAGTTAACAGCTGTATCCAAGGAATGTCGGCCTTAGTCACTAACAAGACTTCAAGATCGTGCCACTCATCCTACACTCATCTCCATTCATACTTGGCTCACCTACTATGAATGGTCGCCATAAAAAACGTATTAAAGGATTAAAGTATTTATCATATACGACGAAGGAAAATCAAACTTACACTGAAACGGATATACCTCCCTTTGAAATTAGAATATGTCTTCCCAAAAAATATTTTCATTTCAAATAAAATCATATTACACTGATGAAATTACGGAAGTGTTTAACTAAATTTAAGTCCTAAAACTATCTCCTAGTGAAGGTATGCAATGGGTTACATATGGGTTGCAATGGGGCTTTACATAATTTTGAGTGCTTCCATAATATGAGAGCATTGGAAACACTTAATTGCCCAATCTCTTCTTTTCTTAATTTTCAGATTTGATGTGGGATCTCCTGGCTTTTTCACATCAGCACAGAAATCCAGGATTGTTCAGTTCATTTTGGAAAGAACACTTTACACAAAAAAAGGCAAGATAAATGTCTTTGAGTTTGGAATCAATAGGCTGGTGCTGCATGGAGTATACACCGCATCGTACCCACTACATGATGTAAGCCATTTAAAACACACTTTAATTAGTAAAAAAATATTCTTACTCCTTTCCAAATATAACTATCAATGAAAGTCGTATTGTTAACAAAGGAATATACATAACATTGAGTAAGAAGGTTATAGAGTGGTACTGTACTAACATTTCCTGGGTTGTCTAAATGAATGTGCACTTTTACAATCTCAATTATAATAATATGTAATCTTTTTCCTCTAAATAAAAAAGTTACAAATGCTTCATTTACACTTCACTTAAAAAAGTTCTCTATGTAAAAACTCAGCTAAAAAACCTTTGCACGAAAGAGTTATTCTCATTAAAGTACTGGGGTTCTTGCTTGAGAAGAAACTTAAGCAGCATGCCATTGCCAAACAAACACAATCATTAATATCATTCTGGCTGCTTTTCCAAGTGAGAAACATAATCAAAACTCATAAGGAAAAATATGCAAGTAGAGGAGTTTTAAAGATTAGGATTTCTGTACATTTACTTTTCAGAAATACTGTTTCCAAACATGAGGTAAACACTGACAGAACAAGTGACTGCTTTAGCTGTAACTTTGCTGTCCCTGATAAAAACTCTTCTGAGCCTGTACAACCATCTCAGTCTCTCAGAAAAGCATAGTGTGCTGTCAGTACCTATGGGTGCGTACACAAAGAACGCCGGTTGCCGGCGCCGGCAAACCGGCAGCTTGCTCCTCGTGCTTATAAGCGCGGCAAAAGCTTGAAGCCGTACATAAAGAAAGCTGCTGGTAACAAGCGCGACAAGTCAGTTCACTTTAAGCAGTGTCAAAGATGTCTTCGTCTAGTGATGATGTGTTTTTGGCGGAGAGTGTTCATGTAAAATTATTGCAAAGGAGGAAAGTCGGTGTTCATGTTATTAATAGACATAGGAAGAAACTTGGTGAATACCATCACTTATTTCCGCAACTAAAAGGTGACCCACAATGGTTCTACACATACATGAGAATGGAGCTAGCGACTTTCGATTACATATTAAGAAACATTGAAGGACGTTTGGTTAAAAAGTGGTCAAACTGGCATAAACAACCAATAGAACCAGAAGAGCGTCTTGTCATATTTTTGAGGTAATCATATATTTTTGTCATATCCCAAATCGCCTTCTTTTGATAAACTTTGGAAATTAAATCATCTGTATCAACCATCGCGCTATGACACCCACCAACTGCACAGTACAGAGACGACTCGCGGACTGAGCCGGTTGCCTGAACCGGCTTATAAGAATGTTCTCTTCATACTTGTTTGCCGGTTGACGCCGGCAGCTCGCGCTTGTTGCACTTGTTGAGCCGGCACCGGCGTTTACTGTGTACGGGCACACTTGAAACCATGTTAAGTTCTTCTCGAGCCGGGACGCGCTTACAGCGGCTGGTTTGCCGGCGCCGGCAACCGGCGTTCTTTGTGTACGCACCCTACATCTTGAAACATTAATACCATTTCTGTTTAGGGTGATCTAGAGACGCCGGGTAGTTTGCGCTACAGGTTTTACCACTACTGGGCATCTTTCAAGAACTGGTACAAGAAACAACCAGCTGACCATATCAGGCAATATTTTGGAGTCAAGACTGCGTTGTATTTCCTCTGGCTGGGGTACTACACTAAAATGCTGATTCCAGCATCTATTGTCGCTGTTGTTTGCTTCGTTACGTCAATTTTACTATTACCCTCTGCTGTAACGATGTAAGCATTGCACATTTTAGATGAGATGTACAATAAAATGATAAGCACTGTTAATGATCCCAGTTGAAGATTTGGTATGAACTTTACATTGGTAAACTGGTAGTTTATTTGCTTTCTTTAGCATACAATGTTAGGAACTAACTCTATGATGAATAATGTTAGTAATAAAATTTGAGTTTGATCTTATTAGTTTGTTATATACTCCGTTCAAAAAATGTAGGTGGTTTAAGGGGAAGAAATCCATCCCTCCACGTCTTGATCCTAACAGCTGAGATTTGTCAAAACGTCAATCAGCTGCAACATACATTAAGCAACAAAAGGCGGTGGGGGAACTTCCCCTCAAACTGCCTAAATATTGTGAAAGGACTATGAATAATAGAAGTCTAATAGAGAGAAGTTTATTGGAAATTGAGATTTATTTTGAGGTTATATATAGGTTATCTTGTTTGTGTAAGTTTTATTTGAAATTAAATAGTTTGGACGGTAACCTGCATATTGTATTCCCCATCATAATAATAAGTCTTTTATTCTACCAAATTAATCCATCCACAACCCAATTTTTAATTTTCAATAAAATCTTTAGCTCAAAGTACAAACTTCTTTAGAAAGAACAACAGAATCCTCAAAACTTAACCACCACTTTTGACTCCCTGAAGGGGATTCTTATGACTATGTTAAAGTAAACCCTTAAAAATGTATTTCAGAGATGAGGTTTGTGATGGAGCAATAAAAGACGTCATGTGTCCGCTGTGTGACAGATACTGCAAATTTGTGAACATTTCAGACACTTGCTTGCAAACAGAAATACTCTACATCTTCGACAATTCTACTACTGTAGTTTTTGCTGTATTTATTTCTTTTTGGGGTGAGTGTAAATGGTTTCTGTTAAGTAAACTTAGAAAATAAGTAGGAATCTAATAATTTCAAAGCTTGTTATTTTTTTAATAAGTCCTAATCATTCAGTGAATTGAAATCACAATAATCTAAGCTCTAGTTATGTTGATGAAAAAATTGCAAAATTTTGGGATTAGAAGGAGGTTGAAATGTTCTTCTTCAAATCTACAGACTAAACATGGTACAGTACCGGTAACCATTTACTTCCATTAGAAAAAAGGGCCTCAGACTTGGACAAATATAAGATTTACTAAGTGTAATCCTAAACAAACCAAGTATTTAGTTTTTTTTTTTAATGTTTTCCAGCTGCAATCTTTCTTGAATGCTGGAAGAGATACTCAGCGGAAATAACCCTCCGCTGGGATCTGACATCTCTTGACGACAGAGATGAAAACCCTCGTCCAGAATATGCCGCAAGGCTGTCCAAACTAGCTGCAGATAAAAAAGTCAGCCATAAGCTGAATTTTATTACAAACGCTAGTGAGCCCAATTTGAGCTTTTGGATGATATTCCCAGGAAAAGTGATAAGCATCACTACAGTGCTATTGCTGGTAAGAGTTCAGCCATAAACCCAGATCTCCGTTCTGAAGTTTTAACCCAGAAACATTAACACTTTTTACCACATGGTCTTTAAATCCTACACACTTTACTGTTGTGTACACTTTAGTGCAGAAAAGTTCATCAAAGTTAAATATAAAGCCGGTTTTGATGAACATTTCAGGTCCTGTTTTGTTTTAGTACTCTGATGTCAATTGTTCCCTTTTTCTATGTAGATTTTGTAAGTGATTTTACTCTTGGGTTATAAATCTAGAGTAAAAGAAATAGTTTACAGATGGATTAATTTCTTTGGTTAAAACAATTTGAATGTTTGTGAACCACAATAAATACTTGTTTACATACATGTGATGGGATTTTACTAAAGTTATTTTGAAATATTATGTTGTGCATTGTGTGTATTTGTAAGCTTCCTAGTACGTTATATAGTCATAGAGAATAACTATATGGATAATAGAGAGTGTTTGCTTTTTTATAAGTAGTTTAGTCACGGACATATTCGGTTGTTGATGTACTCACTGT
Source organism: Macrosteles quadrilineatus (assembly GCF_028750875.1). Lineage (NCBI taxonomy): Eukaryota > Metazoa > Arthropoda > Insecta > Hemiptera > Cicadellidae > Macrosteles > Macrosteles quadrilineatus. Next base: position 35,387,591 of record NW_026542597.1, on the reverse strand, counting down.
TCCTGTCAGGTTTCACTGGCTGTAGCAGCTGTTATCGGTGTTACTCTGTACCACATGATTGCGTTGACTGCTCTACCTCTCGGCATCATCTCATCCATATCTGCTACTTGCCTCAATCTCATCTGCATTTTGATGTTCAGTCCCGTAAGTGGCATACTTTTAGGGTAGTGTACTTTCAAATGTAATGTAGAGTCTTCAGCAAACAGTATACAAAATTTAGCAAACACAGAATTTTATTCGTCCCTTGGATTAGCATTCCGGGATGTCTCTGTATAGAGGGTAAACATTTTTAGGTTTCATTTTAAGTCATACTTTTATTGTCTGGAATAAAACTCCATATGTGTAACTGGTTCAAGCGTTTGCGGTTGTGCTAATGCACAGTTGACTATAGGAGAGGAAATTAAAAGAATTGCAGATAATGTAGAAGAACCAAAGATGTTCCTAGTTTTGTGCACCATACCTCCAATTCTAGAAATCTAAGCTTGCAAATTAAACCAATTATTGAAGTTTTAAGTCAAATTTAATTATTGGTCTTATTACGATCATTATGTTTTACCATATGATTTTTTCTAAACAGATGTTTTGTACACTAGAAAGTAGGCTTTTACCATTATGCCTTATGTCTCCTGTATCATTGACTTAATAGTCAATGCCTGTAAGACATAGACCCGGGACTGATTTACGATTCATAGCTGATCACAAATTTTATTCACAGATCTACAGCAAACTGTCACTGTTTCTGACTGAAATGGAAATGCCACGCACACAGAGGGAATTTGACAGTTCTCTGACTCTAAAAATGTACATGTTGGAATTTATAAACCACTACTCGTCCATATTCTACATCGCCTTCTTCAAAGGGAAATTCGCTGGTCATCCTTCTGGTTATTTTAGGGTTTTTGGATTTAGACAGCTAGAGGTTAGTAAAAACTAAAAAAATATATCAAATTGTTACTATTTGAGGAATATTTCGTTAATATTTGTACAAAATTATTAGAGAGGAACCATTCCAGAAGTTTAACTTTATAAAATTGAAGATTGGTAGCAAAGTTGATATTAACTTGGATTATAAGTTATCAGTTAAAGCTATTGATGTATTTAAAGGTGTATATTTATAGTGTACTGTTTTCTCTTCACTAGTTTCATGGATGAAAAGGATTTTTCTCAAATTTATATAGATGAGATTTGATTTAGTCACATTAAGGATTTCAGCAGTTTAAGGCGTTTATTTATCTCTTTTTACTTTTAATATTTGTTCATTCTAACTTTCTGAGATGAAGGCATGACTCTAAAGTGCCTTATGCTCAATCACTATTTCTGATTGAGGATTTATACAAGCGCAACACAAAAACAATTCATTGTTGCCTTGTCTTTAGAGAGGTCAGCTCTAAGAATGGACTTTGAGGTGCAATAACCTCAATAATGAATTTCCATTTCATTGATGCTTCTACATTCATGCAGCCAATCTACCAATGTAAAAGCTGATCATTAAGATTGTCAACCATTTTGTTACTGATGAAACAGAAATAACTGCTTATCTTCTACATATTCTACAGAGTTGTTTACTTTTTCTTGTAGTGTGGTGCAGGAGGCTGTATGCTAGAACTGTCACAGCAGCTGGCTGTGATAATGATCGGCAAACGAGCTTTCCGTACACTCAGTCAAATATTACGACCGTAAGTTTCATATTATTGTCCTATAAATAGCATAGAACAATCATTGACTATTAGTATTATTAATTACAACTAGACATTCCATCCCCATATTAAATTTGTAGCCAGATTTTGATCAATATAGTCATAGTTTATGAGAGCCGACGACAGATTGAGCTGATCTAAATTACTAAATTCTTTCGAATACACAAACCTTTTTACCAAGTCAAACTTAGGGGATGACTTATGGTGAGCTATACAACTGTTATTACCCATTAACATGGTCAGCGAAAAAGTAAGGTATAAAATATAATTTTAGATACTAATAACCTAACTAGGGGAAATAATTTCAGCCAACTATCCGAATCTGATGTTAGAGACTAGAATGACAATGAATAGGATCTCATTGACAACTTGACCAGAATCAATACTTTTAAAACAAAATTTACAAACTATTCCTATAAAGGGAAGTGGTACACTCCAGACGGTAGCCACTCTGCTAACCACTAATTTTAATGCATGACACTTATATCAGAAAAGTAACAAAAATAGGTAAAGTGTATCGTCATGGTATTGAGAGACAAAGTGAAAAGCAAAACACGTGGTATGTCTTTAGCTGTAAATATTTCTAAATAATAAATCTTCCAACTTCTTTAATTTATTTTCCTTATCGCTAATATGGTAAATTGTTTTAAATGGCAAATCATCCAAGAACTTTGTAGTTTTTCCCAGCAAAAGTAGCACAACCCCATCGACTAAGTTTTTTTTTCTCACCCAACCCAAGCAAGAGTACATTTCAAACCTACCTGTTTATTCCATAGAAGAATTTCCCACCTACCTCAAGTAATTTAGATGTATTAATTATTATTTTGTAATCCTCTGTTGCTTTTTATTCTACCCTTCGTGTTATTTAAACAAATGCTTTCTTTTAGCGTTAGAATTTATTGATGCTGTTCATTGTACCAGTACCTGGGGACCAAGCCTTGCTCTGCGAAAATCAATAGTCTACTCTGAAACCAGTCTTAGTATAGCAGATACATTGGTCTATTCCCAAACTTCACACACTGCTCGCTTTTACTACTTCCTTCACCACTCCCTACAACGTGGACCTATTTCCCTCCCTCCCATAGCATTTAAGTATTACAGATACATTAATCCAACTGCCACAAACCCCACTCCCACTCTGCAAAGCCAGCCTTTACTACTTCCTTCACCACTCCCTACAATGTGGACCTGTTTCCCTCCCTCCCATAGCATTTAAGTATTACAGATACATTAATCCAACTGCACAAACCCCACTCCCACTCTGCAAAGCCAGCCTTTACTACTTCCTTCACCACTCCTTACAATGTGGACCTGTTTCCCTCCCTCACATAGCATTTAAGTATTACAGATAGCCTACATTAATATAATTGCCAAACACAGTTCCCACACTCTGCACTCCTAGCCTTACTACTTCCTTCACACAATTCTAACTGCAGTAAACTCGTTTTTGGGCCAGAAATAAACTACTTACAACATTTAAAGAAAATCGTCGAAGCCGTTTTCGAGATCTTTGAGCAAACATACATACATACATACAAGCAAACATTGCTCATATTAGAGTATAGGATTACATAAAAATGAACATGTTTGAATGATTGAATATGATATTTTCTTAGAAAGTGATTTAGTTTAGATATTTTATTTGAATAAGAATTCAGGGACTGAGTTTATTAAAAAAAATTATATGCTTGTCATCAATCTCCTCTATGGGGGATACTTAAACAAGTCGAAGTATCTGTTTTATGCAATTTGAAAAAGGATGTATTAAATTCTGGACACTAATTTCTTCAGGGAATCTCAGATTCATCCCTTTCTTAATGAAAAATCCTTTGAAAAGTACTATATTTTTATATTTCAATGCATTAAAAAATAAACTGTCTACCAGAATCATCACCCTGTTTTGGCGGAAGAGATTCAGTAGTTTCCGAAGGTCCTGGGACGACCGAGAGATAAGTCAGTGGGAGAAGGATTTCCTATTGACTGACGGAGGACCCAGGACTCTGTTCCCCGAGTACCTGGACATGGGTGAGTGGTGTTTGTGATGGTTGGTTACAAACAAAAAAAGTTGTCAAATCCTGCCAATCCATAGAATTGTTCGCTATTGTCGGGACCACGTAAGTTTGCAGTTGAGGGAGGAGCCTATTTACCATATGGTTTTGAATGAACCAATGAGAACCATGCGGTGTTGCCAAATCTGTTAATACCAGCTGATTTTATATTGCTTAGTATACTTCAATTAGTGTTGTCAACGGGCAATGTGGCAACGTTGCACTAGCCTTGTCTTGTGATTGGCTGCCACCAACTGCAAACTTACGTGGTCCCGACTTTAGGTACTATTGTTGACACTATGAATACATAATGAAGATGTAAATTTGTTCTATTTTAGAAAATATCCAATAACATTTCTTTCCTATTGCAGTTCTTCAGTACGGATTCGTCACAATTTTTGTGTCAGCTTTCCCCCTGGCTCCATTGTTTGCGTTGATTAACAATATTCTTGAAATCAGAATCGACTCGCAAAAACTTCTCATCTATCATCGGCGTCCGACGCTGAGACGCACCAAGGACATTGGAATTTGGTTTGACATCTTAAAGTATATTTCCCACTTGGCTGTTTTTACAAATGTAAGAATTAGTTCATTTTGTGTTATAACTAGAGGTGTCTATCTTATATAGATATACATGTATCTTAACTATTTGTTTAGCTTGATCTTGAATGATTTTCAAGTAATAAGACTTGCAACAAGTTCATGTTGGTTTAAGTGACCAGGGCGTGATGATGCAATGTGCGTTTTGACTTCCTGTTGCATCGATAGACTGCTGGTTTTAGAAACTCAAGCGAAATAAGTAAAGGTACAAAAAAGTATTTATGATTTCTCATTACGAAGTTTAGCCCTTAATTTTAGCTTACTACATACTCTTATTTCTTTAGATAAACCTAAATGTATTACACACAGGAAAGAGTAATACTGTAATTTTAAAAGAACCCCACAAGAAATGGAGAGGTATCCGTTACCTAAAATATAGGAATCTTGTCAAGGACATGTTTTGTGAACTCAGAATTTTATTTGTTTTTAGTTTAGAACCATACCTCTAGAGTTAACTATTTTGGTTACAGGGGTTTATCATTGCATTCACATCCAACTTTATTCCGAGGATGGTCTACAGGGTTGCTGTAAGCCAGGACTACGGAACGGCGGGGTTTCTGAACCGTTCCTTGTCCTACATGGCTTTGCAGGACTTGGATATGGTGGGGAAACCTAACACCACTTTGGAGTATTGCAGGTGAAGTCAAACTTTTCATTGTTCAGCAAGGTTTGTAGGTTAGCTTTAGTTGTAGTTTTTGTTTCATTTTATTTTGCTCTCATCTATGTCAGTGACAACTATGATTTGACAAACATAAAGATAAAAAAACCTGCTGTCACGTTGTGGTCCAAGTTTTGGCCTTGGATTATGGGCATTTCGGTGCAAACACCAGAATCCTATCCGTAGTAAAACTAATCTTCACTGAAGAGGTGTATTGAAAGTTTACGAACAAAACTCTGTTATTTAACAACGCTTTTCTTTTGTGACGCCTCTATATCGTCCTCCCTGTGCACGTGTAACGAAAAAAACCAGGTTAAATAAAAGACGACTAGTGTTTTAATTGAGTATGTGTTTTATTTGTGAACTATCGACACACCTCAACAGGCACGATTTTTTTTGTCCTAAGGACGCTAGGCACGAGCCTGGGATTGTTTTCCACATTACTTCAGGCTAGACCTAGGGGTTGCGGCACTATCACTTAGATAAAATCCATTGGTGACTTGGCGGGGATCGAACCCGGGACCTCAGGGACTGAAGTTCATTACAGTTATGTGCATGTACAGATCTTAGTTCATGTACAGATCTGACAATGGCATTCATGTCGAAATGTGAAAATCCATTAAGTACAAAACTTGGACCACAATTCAACAACAGGTATAATTTATCTTTTTTATTCGCCAAATAGGCTAATATATTTTGGACACCACAGGATAAAATCAACTATAATTTATTCATGATGGAAGTCGCTCATATTAACATAAGGAGATTTAATATTTATTTTACCAGTGCTACAAATATTTCATTGAGTTAAGTTTGTTTGTCAAAATGTATGATGTCTTTCAGGTATTTTGATTATAGAGAGCCTCCGTGGTCTGACAACAAATATGAAGAAACAAAGCTATACTGGATGGTGCTTGCTGCTCGTCTTACATTTTTCATTGTGTTTGAGGTATCTCATCTGTATTTAAATTGTACACTGAAAGTTATTTAATAGCTATGTTGAGTTTAAATCCACGAACCTTGTATGTAAATCTAACACAAATAAGATCTATAGGCAAACACATTCTTAACCCTTTTTATACTTTATGTAACAGTAATTGAAATATGATTTTTTAAACTATTTTAAATCTATAATGAGGCAGGGATATATTACATTTTAGATTTATTTTTTTCCAATCCTCAAAGATCTCTAAAGAACTGTCTACATATTTAGCTATGAAAAGAGCATCAAGCCATAATGATGGCAGTGATGATGTTAAATATGATGTTATGATTTTACAGAATATGATCATGATGGTAGTGGTGTTGGTTAATTTGGTGGTGTGGTGTAACATGATCTGATCATGATGGCAGTGGTGCTTGTAAATCTGGTGTTGTGATGTAACATGATGGCAGTGGTGATGTTAAATCTGATGTTATGATTTAACAGAATATGATCATGATGGCAGTGATGTTGGTCAAATGGCTCATACCAGATATTCCTCAGACTGTTAAGTGGCAAATGAGACGCAAGCATTATTTGATCAATGAAATGATTATCAGTCATGAATCTAAACAGAAATGTAAGTATTAAAGTAATACTGTATTCTAAAATATATTTTATTTTATAATGGTGCAAAAGCTCTTTATTTCATGTAGGCCTATGCCATACTTAAATTGACGTACAATATTTTACCTAACCCGCAATATGTTAAACTTCCCTCCCAAGCGTGATGTATACAACTTCTTTACTTCACTCGTGAAGTAAAGTTTCAAAAACTCACTCGGTGAAGTAATAAAACCCATTTAAATAATATTGAGTGCTCAACTTAATAATATATACCTCTATAAAGCCAACATCGTTCAACGCTAGAAATCAGCTGTGCGCTTGAATTTTATTGTTATACCATAGTTATACTAACCTAGCTTTTGTTTGCAAAAGAACGTTACTGATAGAAGATGAATGAAATGGATAATGAAAAATATTTTATGTAACACCCTGTATATTGTCGGGTCAGGTCAAATCTTGAACGTTACACGTTATGCAAGAGAGTAAAAATTTAAAAACGTACGTTTTCAGGAAAAGCACTTTTAACATTTTTTGTTCTGTTTTTTGAAACTTTTTTTTATTTTTTTTATTTCATTGACATTTGAAGTTTCATAAAATGTCCATGGTAACGACAATATCTTTGGTAATTTTTTATTAATAGAGCATCTTTGATGGAAAAACACGAAATTTTGTCACGACCATCACGGACATAAAACTGCATATTAAAAATAGTTAATATTATTTTTATAACTATGTTTTGCTATAAATTAATTTACTCTTATGGCCATTATACAATAAACAGCTCACTAAGCTTTTAGTATATTTAGTCTTTCTAGAAAAAAATTTAAAAAATTAAAAAATTTGAAAAGAGCTAATAAAATCTTTTATAAGTTTGTATAACTCTGAAAAAACTTACCTGAGACCCGAAAAATCTTTATTTTTTTATAGAGGTGTGCTTCTTTTGTGTATAAAACATTGAAATATGATGATATTTTAATTTTTGAAATTGTTATGATAAAATCATAAACGTGATGGTCAGGGACAAGCGGTACGGTCGTGAATTGTCTGGAATAATCTAAATCTTTCTAAACAATCCTTCAATTATACTGATAGTTATAACAAAATATGTGTTTCAATTGAACTAAACTGTTTAATTTACAATGATATTTAAGTTATTGTCACGACCAAACACAGTATAATCCATAAGACTGGATTGGTTGTGAAAAAACCCGCGATGGTCGTGAAACTTTGGTCGTGACATTACTTGTTATTTGGCTCTGTTCTGGAGGTAGCCCTGCACCTCATGTTCGAGGATACAAAGTGGACTTCTAGGTTAATCTAGCAATTGAAATATCTCATAAACAAAAATTAACACCGTGTCTACTTTATCGAATGACTGCGTACGGTCATGGACACACCAACATTACAAAATACCCCCGCCGCAGCAAACCTGCAGACTGAGCGAATTTCAACTTCTTCTGATTACATTTTTACTAAAATATTTCCATAGTCCATTTCCATATTTATTCCCAATTTAAATAACATTAGATTTAACGAGTGCTTAGGTTTGCTGCTACGGGGAACGTAAACAGTGTTTTTTAATCGAACGTCAATAGTGTAGTATGAAGTAAATAAATTTGGCAAATTTGATCAAAATATATCCATAAACAAGTCAACTACAAGAGTTTTCATTTTCTCCATAAGAAATAATATGGGAATTTTAAATTTGCCTTTTTTGAATTTTCTCCGTAACCCTTAGGCATACAACAATGCTTCAATATACTAAATTATTTCTTTTTTTAAGCTCTACAAAATAGTTGAGAAAAAATTCAAAAATTTTATCTTTTTAGGGTCAAAAAAGGGAAAAACCCATTTTTACCCCATAAAACCCCCCATAAACCCCCGTTCCCATGGTCTGATCATGCTGGTTCGCGAACTCGTTCGAATAAAATGTAGCTTTACAGGTTTATACCAAATTACATCAAAATCGGATAATTTTTGTTCGAGTTATCGTGTTAACGGACACTTATATATATATATATATATATAGCCGTTTTCATAAATGAAAAAAAATAATAGTGCTGCATCCTGTTGGTAAATCTTATAACTTTTAATGCCTTTGCATATCATAGAACCAACCTTTTTAGTTGAAACAGCTAACTAAATTCTTTAATTCCATTTAAATATGAGTACTCATAAGGTTAACATGGGAAACTCTAGAGCCATTGGGGCAGAGCCCCGAAAGGATTTTTGAGATAAAAATATGCCTATATGTTAATCGGGAATGTGAGCTATCATCATGCCAAATTTGAGCCCAATCCATCCAGTAATTAATGCATGGTTAAACTTCAAACACACAAACTTTCACATTTATAATACTAGTAAGATATAAATATATAAACACTAGCTGTAACCCGCGGGCTTTGCCCCGTTTAACTTCTTAATTTTCAAGATTATCTCGTTCGCATGGCTCAATCACGTCCTGGTTGAAGTTTGTTCGCTAGCTCACTCACCTTTAGGTTGGAGCTCGTTCGCTGCGCTCACTTGCCTTCAGGTTAGCTCGTTCGCTACGCTCACTCGCCTCCAAGTTGAAGTTCGTTGGCTACGCTCACTCACCTTTTGGTTGCAAATTATCTGTTGTCATAAATGTAAAAGAAATAATAGTGCTGCACCCTGTTGGTAATCCTTGTAACTTTAATGCTATTGAACATCATAGAACAGAACCAACTTGTTTAATTGAAACAGCTGTTAAGATTCAATAATTCTATTTCTCATAAGGTTAACATGGGAAACTCCAGAGCCACTGGGGCGGAGCCCGAAAGGATTTTTGAAATAAGAATATGCCTATATGTTAATCGGGAATGTGAGCTATCATCATGCCAAATTTCAGCCCAATCCGACCAGTATTTTTCGTGTTCACTTGTCACAAACATCCAAACTTTCTCATTTATAATATTAGTAGGATATAAATATATATATACAGTATATATATGAATCTGAACGGATGGTGTTTTTGGCCTCTGGGGACCTTAAAACAAAAAAGGAAATCGGTTCCGGGTCCAGGTCTTACCATGAGACCGACGGTAATAGCTTATTCCCTATATGGGAAATTCGCTAAAACACAAATTTGCCTTTATTAATCTTGTAATTCCTCCTTTCAACTCGAAACGACCGGCACTACAAACTTGACGTACACCTCGAACTAGTCTCTAAAACGAACTGTCCTGACACAATCGACGGCAGGATTGCCACTGTCGTGCTCCAAAGTTGAAAATTTTTCCCAAATGGTCGTGACGCCAAATTGAGGGACAGACTTATTTTGTCATGGTAGTCAGTTTGCAATGACAATAAAAATTTAATATGCTCCTTTTTTGTAAGTTTAATAACTATTGATGTTATAAAAATATGGCTTTATATATTTCAGCATGAATAATTAGTCTAAAAACAGTGTGAAAGTTGGAAAATGTACCCTAGGGACACGTCATGGTCGTGAATTTTGGGAATTTAAAAATACGAAAAAAATACCTAGAACCAATTTAAAACTAAATAAATGTGTGTAACATGTTGCCCCCATCTCAAAAAATATTAAAACACATAATAATAAACTACAAATCCAGTATCTACGAAGTAAAAGGCCAGGGACATGAAAACGTACGTTTTTAAATTTTCACTCAAGAGCGTGTTTACATCACTAGGGTGAATTATGCATTCACTGTGTGATGTAAAAACGCTCTTACTACACTTGTAAGGTAAATAGCTACTACACCATACTAATAAATATGTACAAATCCTTATATATTACCACCACCTTAAGGACTTACAATCACTAGTTATAACCTCTAAGAGAGGTTATGTTGTCATTTATAACGGCTCATTGCCAAATACAGTATAATCAGCTGTTTGGTGTCCGGTAAAACTCATTACAGTACAGTAGAACGTAATGAAACCCCATTTGATTAAGCTGGCGGCAAGGCAAACAGCTATTTTTTCTAGACTGTTTCCTTGCGTGGGAAGTTCGTCAAAACAGTAAACAGTGTTGTGTGGCCATGCTCTGTGAGTGTGGCGTAAAGTAGTTTGCCAATTGCCAATCAAGAAATAGATGTTCATTAAATTTACTGGGTTGTTGTTTTGTCAACAGTTTTACTGTGGAAAATTTTACAATCAAGCATTTTATTTTGCAGCTCAGAAAACAGAAGAGAATAGAGCACAGTCTGATACAAAAATTGAAAAAAAAAATAAAAAATAGAAAAGTGATTAATTTAATTTAGAGATAAGGCTGAATAGCGTCATCCCCACCACGTACCCCTTTGGGTTTCCGTTGAAAACTTATATTCATTAATTGACAAAAATGTAATAAATTATTTTTAAGATTCCAAATTATATGTTCATGTCACCGTACAATACCTATGTCTTACATATAATAAAATCCTAATACAATTATTTTTTGAATCTATATGATTAGCCTACATGGAGTTTTTTTTTTATAATGGATGTTTATTTTTTTATTCTAAAGTAATGTTGAATAAACTTGTTTAGCATGTTTTATTCCTTTTGTAAATTCTTAAAAGGGAACTAATTTATAAGAATAAGAATGTTCCATTGTTGTCAATTGTGCTTTAACCTTTTGAATTTTGTGTAAATTAGTTTGCCGATCAAAAGTAGATGAGCTTTAAGATAATTCTTTTGAGTTAATTAGTTAATGACTTCCCAAGTGTCATGGCGGATGGTCAAGGTGATCCTAACTGCGGCTTTTGTTTTAAATTTGTTAAAAATAATTGTAATGTGATGGTTTTTATCCAAATGGTACTACATTGTTTGTGTAAATGTTTCTTCAGTTGAATATGACTTGGTAAAGAAATAAGGGGACAAATTTAAGTGGTTCTTTGTTCTTTGACTCCTGTGATGTTAAACCTCAAAAGTCTGCAGACGGGTGGTAATATTGAATAATTTATTAACCTAAATTTTACTGTCCTGAACTTAATATCTCTCGATAAAGGAGTTGTTGAAAATAACCTCGAACTAAACAACAAACTTGATGACATTGTACAAACCAAGAAGCGGTCCTCTGCAGAAACCCATTCTCAGCTTATACCTAGGCCTAGCCAAGAGCAATGACTATTTAAACCTACTTCTAGGCTTACATCTTGACAATAAAGTAAACTGGGATGACCAGATTAGCCATGTTTGTGCTAGACTTTCCAGAGCTCTGTGTCTACTCAGAAGATTGAGATATTTTGTACCAAAGGACTGGCTGAAAACTGCTTATATTGCTTTCTTTCGGAGTATTTTATAATATGGTCTAAGGCTCCTGGGTGCCACCTCTGGGGTCAATTAAGAGAGTTCTTCGCTATTAAAAGAAAGCAGTTAGACTCTAACACTCTAACTGTTAGAGTAGTGGTGCTGATTACTCGGATCATTGTAAACCCATATTTGTAGCCGAGATAATGGTGGTTTGTAACCTCTATATTTTTCAGTCTTTGCTCAAAATCAAGAAGGAATGGGACTCCTTTTGGCAAACCCTTTGTACAAACTTAAAGAATTTTTTGATCTGAAAGAGGAATATGTAAGTAGTTTTTTTAGTTTCTAACCGAGTGTTGTGAGCTTTTTCTTTTTCTCTGCATGGAGAGTTTCAGAAATTTATTTTATCTTGGTGAGAAACCTTGTACAATTCTCTTATTTTATTTTTTTTTGTGCTGTAGTTGTACTGACGTTTTCCAGTAATGTAATATTGCATTTTGTAGAAATAAAAATTCTTGATTATAATATGCCTACTGTTTTGTTAACAGTTATTCTGTAAAAAAATTGACAATGAAACATGTTATTTTGCAGCTCAGAAAACAGAAGAGAAGAGAGCACAGTTGATAAAGAAAGTTGTAAATGGAAAAAGTGAATAATTTAATTTAGAGTTGAGACTGAACTATCCCAAAACCAACCGCTACCCTTTTGGGTTTCTATTGAAATTTTATATTTTTATTTGACAAAGTTTTATGAATCATTTTAACGTAATACAATTTTTCGTGTGAACCAATATATGATTACATAAGAGTTTTTTTCTGTAAATAATATTTTTTGTTTTTTATTTTAAAGTTATGTTGAATATACTTTTATTTCTTTCGTAAAATCTTAATATCCCCACTGCAGCAAACCTGCAGACTAAGTAAATATTTTCAGACTAAGCTTGAGGACCCATGCTGCTCCGCAGCGTTAAAATAGATATAATATCCGAGAAATAATCAAATTATGATTTTTGATTGAGTACGGTATCTTAATCGCTTAAATAAAAGCCGATATTTCACTGAAAGTTCTTAGAACAAAATATATAGGATTATATGAATATAACTGGTGAAATACATCTTAAATTGATGTAAGAATTCGAAAATTAAACAAATTATGTTTTTTAGTTGAGTAATACAGTAGGTAAGTATATGGCGATGTTTGATGTGTAAATTAGTTCACCGATCAAAAGTAGATGTACATTAAGTTAATACTGTTTTGTTAAAAGTTATTCTGTAGAAAATTTTACAATCAAACATTTTATTTTGCAGCTCAGAAAACAGAAGGGAAGAGAGCACAGTTTGTTAAAAAAGTTGTAAATGGAAAAAGTGAATAATTTAATTTATTAAAATTTGCCTGATTGGTTTTACTATAAAATATCTCCTTAAAAATATCACATTTATTCACTATTTAAATAGCATTAGTTAAACAAGTACTTAGGTTTCCTGCAATAGGGAGGGTAAAAAAGGGTTTTTTTGTAAAATGTTAATAGTTTAGTTTGAAATAAATCAAAATACTGTATGTTCCTAAACAAGCAAACTACAACAGTTTACTTATTCTTCATAAGAAAAACATGGGAATTTTTAATTTACAATTTTTAGTATTTTCTCTGTAACTATTAGGTGCATAACAACGCTTCAATAAACCAAATTATTTATTTTTTGAGCTCTACAAAATAGTTAATAAAGAAATTGCAAAACTGTATCTTTTAGGTTCAAAATGGGAAACCTCAATTTTTACCCCATATAACCCCCCATAAACCCCTGTCCCCATAGTCCGATCATGCTCGTTCTCGAACTCGTACGAAGAATAAATGTAGCTTTACACATTTAGCCTATACCAAATTTCATCAAAATCGGATAATTTTTGCTCGAGTTATCGTGCTATATATATATTTCTTTAATATTTAATAGATGGTGTTTTTGGCCTCTGGGGACCTCAAAACGAAAAAGTAAATCGGTCCCGAGTGCAGGTCTTACCATGAGTACTGCGGAAATAGCTTATTCCCTATGGAAAATTCGCTAAAAGGAAGTAATTTATAAGAATAAGAATGCTCCAGAGTTGTTACACTGGTTAACAATCATGGCATTATCAGAGAATGACTTGGAACTAACGGTTTTAGGTTAAATTTAACATTATCTATGAAGTATGATTTTTAATACTTACACAGTTACACAGTTTTAAACACACAGTTCTTGAGTGTTATTTTAAATTTTTGAAACAGCTTATATTTCATAGAACCAGTAGTATGTTACTACAATTATTTGTATTTAACATTTTCATTTCATAAATATTCAACCTGTATTCTGCTACGTGTATGTTGTGTGTTGTAAGTTTATATTTGAAATAAATAGTTAAATAAATGTAGGATGAAAAATGAGCCTTATTTTGTCACTAGTTTATTTATATCAATTGAATCACATTTTTGAAAATAACATATGATTAAATAATTAAATGCATAGCATTTGAAACATAGAGATACAACAGTTTCTTCCCCACTAAATTTGATTCATCAGTCCAGTCTTTTCCGTTGCTTTCTCGTTCTGGCTGATTTGCGAGGAACATCTGTTGAAGCATTGTCATCTGTTTGAGGATTATTATGTTCACTGGGTTGAAGCCTGATTTCTGCATTTTTAAGTTGATCATTGTTATCTTCTCTGCGTTGAAGCCTGATTTCTATATTTTCCAGATCATTGTCCTTGAATGTCACGTTCTGTTGTTGCAAACTGGTATTTTCTTTAGGATGAGCTGGAGTGTGTTTTGTCTTTTGTTTCTGGCACTGATGTTCTCTTCAACTGATCGATGTGTCTCTTGCCAATGTAACCGTTGTCCAGTTTGACTTTGTAGTGCAGAGCTCCAAGTTGAAAAATAACTTTTCCAGAATTCCAGCCGTCTAAGGAACGTACTAATATTCTCTCCCCCACTTTAAATGAGCGGCTTACTTGTTGAAAACCTGGATGTAATGATGTGTTTTTCTTAGGGGGTTTGAGAGCATCTAGTTTTGTTCTGATCTTTCGATTTAAATACAGTTCAGCCGGTGATTGTCCGCATTGTAGAGGTACAGCTCGGTAGCGAATCAGTATGTCTTGAATTTGTGATTTAATATTCTTTCGAGGATCTTCAGCACAATTTTTCAAAGATATCTTTAACGTTAGCACATAGCGTTCCGCTAACCCATTGGTTGCTGGGTGTCCTGGGGCGATAAATTTTTGAAATATGCCTCTTTGTCGGCAAAAGTCTGTAAATTCTTGGCTAGTAAAAATAGTGGCATTATCAGAAACTAGTACAGCAGGATATCCATGTGTAGAGAAGATATCATTTAGAAATTCTATTGTCGTAGCTGTGGATGGTGCGTTTTTGGTTATTCGAACCTCAGGCCATTTAGATTTTGCATCAATCACTAAGGAAATGGTGTCCATTAAATGGTCCTGCGTAGTCCATGTGAACTCTTCCAAAGTTTTCCTTAGGGATTTCCCAAGGGTGAAAAACTTTTGTTGGCTGTTTTGACTGTAAAGCGCAAGCTGCACATGATCGAACTTTATTTTCAATGTCTTTGTCAATTCCAGGCCAATAACAGTGGAGTCTTGCGAGTCGCTTCATTCTTACCATTCCTATGTGTGTTGCATGAAGCTCTTCTAAAACATGAGAGTGTAGTGATCTTGGAATGTATACACGTTCTCCTCTGAATACAATTCCTTGATTGGTTGAGTAGATTGGATCATTTGCACCTTCTTTTATTTGTTTCATAAGATCTTTTATTCCTGGATCGTACGCAGTTTCTTTTGAAATTGAATCACTCGTGATGTTGATTGATGAGATTTGAAGGATTGAATTCTGTTCTATTTCATCTTCTTCTTTATTCAGTGCTGTGTCGATACCAAAAGATACCTATGTAAACTTAGTTTCCAGTGACACAGACAAACTAGTTACTGCAGTAGAATCAAAATTTCCAGAAATATTTTCACCAGAAATAGGACATATTCCTAATGTCACCTGCTCTCTAAAGTTAAGACCTCAATCCAAACCAGTATTTTTCAAACCTAGACCTTTACCGTATGCACTCCGGGATAGAGTGGGACATGATCTTGACAAACTCGAACAAGACAAAATCATCACTAAAATCGAATCATGCGACTGGGGTTCACCCTTAGTTGTAGTGCCTAAGCCTGATGGTACACTTAGGCTATGCGCAGACTATAAAGTCACAGTCAACCCTCAACTCTACGATTCACACTATCCGATTCCTAGGATCGACGAAACACTCCACAAACTGAGAAACGCCAAGTTTTTCTGTACTCTCGACCTCTTTAAAGCTTACCTACACATAGGTGTCGATGAAGAAAGTGCTTGTGTTCAAACAATATCAACCCATAAAGGTACTTACAAAGTCAACAGATTGTCTTTTGGAATCAAGACTGCACCCAGCATATTTCAAAAAGTAATGGAACAAGTATATAAAATAAACTTTAAAACAAATAGAAAACACGTTAGGCTCTCCTCGTCGCCATTTCTGTTGTGTATTGTAAGTTTATATTTGAAATAAATAGTTAAATAAATGTAGGATGAAAAATGAGCCTTATTTTGTCACTAGTTTATTTATATCAATTGAATCACATTTTTGAAAATAACATATGATTAAATAATTAAATGCATAGCATTTGAAACATAGAGATACAACAGTGTATAATACTTTAATACATGTACCATTTTAATGTACAAAATATTTTATATACTGAGCTATAATTCTAACTGGAGGTAGCACTGAATGTCAAAGATGCGTGCCGCCAGCCGCCATGTTTGCGTGAGTCTGGTGTCATAAGAAGCCATATTATTGCTATAACTATTATTATACTTGGCTTAAAATACCTACTTTGTATGGTCGCCATTTCAAAGAAAATTATTAAAGTATTAAAAGTATTCAAGTATGACAAAAATACTCACTGCTATACCAACCTAGTTATAAGAAGCCATGTTATTGCTATGGTAAGAAAACTTACTGCTATACCAACCTAACAAAATCAGCGACTCGCTTTTGACAGACTTCTGCCATGGCAGTGCTACCTCCAGTTATAATTTTAGCTCAGTGATTTTATATTATCTTTTTATTTTGCTAGTCCTTGTACAAGAGTCTGGGTCCTATCCAAGAGAAATGAAGGACGCTTGATTGTTTTTGAAAACAAGGTCCTAAGAAAAATATTCGGCCCAGTAAACGAAGAAGGAGAATGGCGGATTAGAAAAAACAGAGAGCTACGAGCGTTATACCAGGACCCTGATATAATAGCTTTGATAAAGGCAAAAAGATTAGGCTGGCTAGGTCATGTATTGCGAAGGGAAGAAGGAACAAGACTGAAGGAAGTATGTTCTGCTGTACCAACTGGAAAGCGTCCACTGGGTAGACCAAAAATGAGATGGTATGACCAAGTTAAGAGAGATGTGAGTCAGTGTGGAGGGACAGTGGAGATGGCAGCGGACAGAGAAGCGTGGAAGAGGCTGATCTACGAGGCGAAGAATCGACTGCGATTTGTAGCGCCCCAGCAGTAAGTAAGTAAGTAAGTAGTCCTTGTACATTCCAAACATTCCAAAATACAACAATCAGTATCCAATAGTCAAAGGTAAAACATGTAAATCTAGTTCTTTCTGTTTGTGACCTACAACTCTGTATCTAAGTAATTTTTTATCTACATCCTTCAATAGCCTATGTGAAGAAATTATTGTTTTCGTCGACATTTTCGAGTTTAATTTTTGGGTGAAAATATCCTTTTTGGGTCCACCTGAACCCATAAAAGGGGTTTTGCGAAGGTATTTCCGTGAGTGTCTGTATGTGTGGAGTGGATGTTCTGTAGAGAGCTACAGACAATCAGTGATGACTGGTGTGATTTTGATAGAACTTTGTGTGTACTAATCCAAGGTTACTCCAGACGTTTCATTTCATATTTTTTAAAGGGGATTTTCCCCATAAAAACCCATAAAATATTGGAAAATCACATTTTTCCAAAAACGGCTTGAATGATTTTGATCAAAATGTTGATCCTAAACAACTCTCTTAACTCTAAACAAAATGGTACAACCCCTAATGGACTCCCAGGTACTTTCTTATCTACTTAGTACTTACCATAGGACTGTGAGGCCGTCCGCCTGTCTCCTCTGGGGCGTATCGGCGTATGAATCTTATAGCATCACATCTGTCCACGTTGACCTTTACCCTCTACTTAGTCAGCCAAGGTTGTAATAGGAGGTCCAGCTGCCCATTGGAGGTAGTAGGTACAGACCCGCAACATCCTCAGGTTGGTGGAGGTCGCTGTCAGCAGGGCGTCGTCTGCGTGAGTAACAGCTGGACTCTGGCCGCTACAGGCGTGTCGTGTGTGTAGTGTACGTGGACGTCTCACTCAAACTCGTCCGGCTGAGTAGCACACCTTATTTACTTCCACCATAGACTAGGGTGGTCTGCCGTTACATTTTAGACGCATAAATGAGCGAAGCGTTATTTAAAGATTGTCAATGGCTAAAGCAGCTAACCCTACAATATGTTCCCTTTCAACAGATTCACCGTTTGTTTGCCCGATATTATTTAAGTTCTAAAGAATGACAAATTTATCCGATAGCTCGTTTATTTAGTTAAGAATAGGAATAAGAATTGATAAAAGTTTATTAGACATGTGTATTTGACATTTCGTTTAAACGGTCAAGAGCTTCTTTCTTCTTTGCCCAAGATCCGTGTCTGTTAATTAACATCAATCGGTCTAGTGAAAATGATGGATCCAGAAGCAGGCCTTCAAATGTCTTAACTCTTGATAGGCCTACGTAGGACAAACCTAAGCCATATTCTGAAGATCCAATGTCCACAACAGCTTGGTCCACAGTTATACCTTGTGCTTTATGTATTGTTAATGCATACGCTACTTTGAGTGGAAAACACAAGATACGTTGGTTTTTTTTTTTTAACTTGCGCTTTGGATAACAATAGGTATTTCGCCTTCATTCATAGGTAACAGCTAATTCATGTTGAAA
Organism: Macrosteles quadrilineatus; assembly: GCF_028750875.1. NCBI lineage: Eukaryota > Metazoa > Arthropoda > Insecta > Hemiptera > Cicadellidae > Macrosteles > Macrosteles quadrilineatus. Next base: position 35,368,778 of record NW_026542597.1, on the reverse strand, counting down.
TTGATTAGCTAACTGCCTATCATTATCAACTTCTTCCGCCACTGCTTCATCTGGTTCTTCTTGTTCACGACGCCACTCTCTTACAATATTTGCATTATTGGTGCGACGACCAATATTACGACGTGGCCTTTGAGGCATGCTCAAAACAAATATAGCAAAACTGTTACATTCCAACTTTAACCAAGGCCCCACTAGAAAAATGTTTTTCTAGTGGGGCCTTGCTTTAACCTAGAATGAAAGTAAACATTGAAATGTAAACAAAACAGTTACAAACATTAACATATGTTTATCTTATTTAAATGAAACGAGATAAACCCTTATGTCATAAACCCAATATAATTTTTCTTTCAACTTACATTAAAATAACAAGCGAAATTGCGTGACCCGTAAAATAAAATCCAGAAGGAAATTTGCAAATATTATTTTACCAAAACATTGTGTTCAGTATTCTTTAGCTGTTGGCCAAATTTCATATCAATTGGTCAAGCCATTACATTCTGATGCCCTTTCAAAGAAGTTACAAAGTGAGGGAAAGTGAGCCTCAATAAAACATACTCCTTCCACCATGGATTGGACTAGTTATTTCTTTCGCAACCGAACCGAACCCGAACGAACAGAACACTGCGAAGAAGACTGAACAGTGAACACTGGACTGGACTGACTGAACACGAACACTGAGGGAGGACTGAGGAGGAGGAGGAGAACACTGAACAGTCGACACTTCTCGACATCCATACAAACCAAACTTATTTCCAAACAGCTTTAAAATTAGTTGATAAAATTTGTACTTTCATCTACATTTTTGTATAGTCAAAAGGTAAGTCAAATAATCTAATGAAATAGTTTTATAACACGATTTTCCTAATGACTTCAGATTCAAAGCATATCAATAAGCTATTTGAGGTTAGAAACCAATTTTTATATTTTACACTTGCTCTCTTTCGTAATAGGCCTAGTATTTCATTTCAACAAACGTTGAGGTTCACGACGAGTTTAAACATGCTATCTCAACATATTTTGCTAGATATTTAGCAATTTCTGTATCTGAAACATGCTGGAATGCCAACATATAATAGGTCTAGGCACTGATTGATTGTGTCTTTAGTTGGGATAGGACTGCTTGTATTGTAATAAGGTCTATGTTACTAGCCTATAGCCTACTACTGCAGCTTTTCGACATTGTTTCAATTCAACTAGGCCTAGGCTACTAGCCTATCACATCACACATACATTTCGCCCTCAAGTTAGGTAAACTTACCCTTTTTCTTTGTGAAGACCAAAAAGGATTTGCAGCAAATCATCTAAGCAGCCAAAGAATTCTCAGATGGTCCATTTTTGTTAGCCAAATATTTTACCTGGCTTGGTTTTTTGTAAAATAATAAGTCAAAACTTTCTCAATCATTAGTGTAGGCCTAAGTTATAACTCCAAAATGGCTAACATTTATGGTTAAACACACAGTTAACACGTTGAGTGCGTCACCGAGAACCGGTGGCGAAACTTGCACGCAGGCCAGCCTGGTCACTGGTGGCCAGGTCCCACTGAAATGAATCAGTCATTGTGGTGCGTCTTGAGGATTAGACGGGAGTTAAAATTGGTGGTCATTCATTGTCAGTTCTTATCAAGGATGTTTTTAATGAAAGTTAAAATTAACTTAGGCCTAGATATTAAGTTAACTGTGCTAGGGAAGTAATTAGAGTGGTTTTCAGGTTACCAATCTTAACCCTTCAAGACGGTTTGACGAGACCCTCTCGTATTCAAATTGAAGTTTATTGTTAGTAAAACACAATGTTTGTTCGTTCATTTTAGCCTCGAAATGTGCATTGTGTCGTGAGTTTGTGTGAAATGTGTTATAGTTATTATATACAGTGTTGGAGTGTCAGGTTATAGGCCTAGTAGTTATAGGTTATTTTGCTTTAGGGAGTAGTCAGATTTGATAGGGTAATTTAATTTGTGAGATAAATGGTAAGTTCTGGCCAAATAGAACGTTGGCTAGATTATAACCTAGGCCTATTAGGTCCGGGGAAAATGATGAGTAAGAAATGGACTTTGCCCAACAGAAGGTTGGCCTAGTAAAAAACTTCCGTGGCAGGGTCCTGTACGCATACAAAATCCGCCTTGAAGGGTTTATAGGGCTCTCCGGAACATACTCAGTAGTTACTGACTAAGGAAGTTAATCTTATGACCATAGTTCATGTTTCTACCTAAACCTGTTACCTAATTTTTTTTCAGGCAGCATCAGTAGATTTACTTCACAGGGGGTCTCCCCAACCCCCAAAGATCCCCATGGCTAACTGGGGTAGGAATTACGGCTCAAACAGAAATCAAAATTCCTACCAAAACTATCAACATGGGAGACCGTATGAGCACTATGCTAACTATGGTGCCCAACAGCAGAATTACTCCACCAATAGTGTTCACCAATCATTTGGCCAAAATTCGCTGAGCTTTTCACCCAACGGTGTTGGTCCTACCATTTTACCATCAACCCAAAACTTGTTCCCATATACAGTTCAGAGATACCAACCTTCCGTGTACAACAACGTTGAAATCAGCAGTGAGATATTGGCGAGAGCGGCCAACTCTCAGCTAACTCCCACAGCCGGAGAGTTCATACCTAGTTCCGTTTACCAGCAATCTTCTAACACGCCAGCAGGTGAGTAAAATTTTAACAAACTTGATCTATTTTGAGATTTGTCATTAAACTGATGAATAGTTATAATAATATATAGCCTATTTTAATGGTTTGTTTTGAATATAAGTTGTTATGCATCTAGATTTCTTATGTAGGCCCTAAGTTACAAATCATATCAAATTTCCCCCCTCAAGCCTAGATACTTTAGATCATCTGATAAAATACCGGTACTTTCAATGTCACTGAACATTGCTAAATAGTTTTACTCTTACTTCCCTAACCAGGGTTGGTACGGTCAGGGAAAACATAGAAAAGTAAGGGTATTTTGTTGGTCTGGAAAAGTAAGGGAAATGTCAGGGAGTTATGAAAAAATTCTAGAATTTCTCCTGAAAGACTACCTTTTTACAGATATGCTACGTTTTGCTCTAAACAGGTTTTTGTCAGGGTGATGACTAATGGCAAAAAGAACAACATAAGCACTGATGAACATTTTTATATTGATATTTAGTTATCAGTACGGGGGAGGAATCAATATAGGCCTATATAGTTTGAAACAACTTTTGTATTTGGGAGTGATTAAACAAGTTAAATAGCCTATTTACATTTTTTATTTTTTTATTTCTTGATTATGATTAGTTGATATTGACTAACGGTATGGAAAAAGTATAATATCAGTCTGGAAAACCTGGAAAAGTCAGGGAATTTTATTTATCAAATTTAGTACCAACCCTGCAACCGCTCAAGCCTCACTATACATGATCACACTAACTTGCTGATCGTCCTGAACCCGCACCAACTGCAACTAATATACTACCCATACCACAATGATGATTATGACAATACCATACACACACACTAAAGGCTACGATAGATCACATAATCGTAATTCTCAGCTCTCTCCTGTTCTCCTGTTCTGTTGTTTCTCCTGTTTTATTATGATTACTCAGCATATATGTCAAAGTTCTGACACAATCCAAATTAGAAAAAAAATCTTACGCCTAAGCTATGAATTAGAGCAGCCACAGTAGGCTGTAGGCGTACTGCAAATTCATGAAACAATACACAGTACACTAGGATTTGATAAAAAATAGGATGCAATGTAATTTAGGCCTACAAACAAAAGGGTGTGCAGCTGGTTTGCAAGTAAGGCCTACAGTCACAATTAATTATTAACTGTCATCCATCAAAGAGACTTTTTGTTGAGTGGATTTAAGCTGGATTCTCTTAGTAACTGTATTGCACTCTATTTATGATTTTGTTAGCAGGATTATAAAAGTTATCCCACCAGGCCTAAATATATTTGTTTGAACGATTTACTATCAAGAATAATTTATGAGTACTGGTAGCCTATTTCTTAGAGGAGATTTTATCTTTCATTCTTTACAATTGGTATAAGCCTATACTAACATTTTTTGTAAGCGAATTTTTCAAAATAAAGTTTTGACCGATCATTTGAAAACATTTAAATATGTCACATGGATTTAAAGTACCTAATAAAGTTCAAAACATTTGGTTATCTAAATATATAAAAGGCAAAGCCCTCACTGACTGACTCACTCACTCACTCACTCACTCATCACTAATTCTCCCACTTCCCATTTACCTAGGAGGCCGAAATTCGGTACACCGATTCTTTGGGCACTAAATAGGAAAACTAAGTAGTTTTTATTCTGATCAGGCTTTCGGGCTCCGCCCCAGTGGCTCTGGAGTTTCCCATGTTAACCTTATGATTTTTCATATTTAGGCCTAAGTTAAAAGGAATTTCTTAACAGCTGTTTCAATTAAACAAGTTTGTTCTGTTCTATGATGTTCAATAGCATTAAAGTTACAAGGATTACCAACAGGGTGCAGCACTTTATTTTTTTTATTATTTATGACAACAGCTAATTTGCAACCAAAACGTGAGTGAGCGTAGCGAACGAACTTCAACCTGGAGGCGAGTTAGCGTAGCGAACAAGCTAACATGAAGGCAAGTGAGCGCAGCGAACGAGCTCCAACCTAAAGGTGAGTGAGCGTTGCAAACGAACTTCAACCAGGACATGATTGAACCATGCAAACGAGCTTACTAATGAAGTTAAACGGGGCAAATCCTGCGGGCAGGCACGGCCCTAGGGACTTTGCCGCCCTGGGCGAGATCGGGACTGCCGCCCCTTTCTCTAAACACTATTTTTAAGCGTTTAGGAATTGAAATCTGGTGTTAATACTTAATACAATTTTGTGCAATTTTGTAACACTTTAACACTGAATATTTTGATTAATATGTTAACGGGACTTGGCCTAATAAAAAAAAAATATTTCAAAGGCGAGTAATAAAATCACTTAACTTTGTTGTTCCATTGCCACACCTAACGCCATCAAATCTTTCATTTCGGGGCGAAAAACCCGATCAGTTTACTTTGTTTCGACATAAAATAACACTCATGAGACACAACGGAATACGAAAATCATAAAAACTCACTGGCACAATAATTAACACCAGACGACAGATCAAGCGTAGTATGGGTGACGGGGTAGAGGAGGAGGGTGTCGATAGGCGGTTGAACGCGGAACGTCCTGTGACTCAGGTCTGTTTGGCGCGCAAATATCCAACCCCACCACTGCTACTGGCTACCGGCATGTAGTTTATCTGTTACCATTTATTCATCGATAATGAAAGTATACGTACAAACAAACAAGCTTAGTACAATAGGCATGACATTTGATTTATTTTATTGCTCACGTTAAAACGATTAATTTCAGGTAGGTGTAAAAGGTGAAGTGGTGGTGGTAGGGGGAGGGGTGGATAGGCTAAGGCTGTTGACCTTCCGTGACTTGTGCCTGTACTCTGTTTTGTGCGCAAAAACCATACTACTTTCACTGGCATTGCAGTTTATTTACGATTTATTGATATTGAAAGTATACTTTCGAAAAACAAGCTTAATACAATAATAGAAGTAAAATTAAAAAGGTTCACTATTTCATTGCATACGTTAAAACATTATTTTTTAAATGTTATTACAATTTTTTTACCCATTATAGGTTGAAGGGGGGATATATCCCCCTGATCCCCCCCCCCCCCCCGTATCTATGCCACTGTCCCGCCTAATTGTTTACTCCTGGGCTCCACCCTTTTCTTGAGCGATTGCCGAATTATGGTGTCTCCCTTAACTCTAACTTAATTATGTACTAAGGGTTCTAAGTGTAAATTGCACATTTTAAAATTATTTTCATTTCATAAGGTGGTTTATGTTTACAGTTGCAGATATCAATTATTTTTTTTGGTTTTTGTTTAAAATCTGACCTAAGAGTCGGCAGGACTTTCGGCCATCTTGGATTTCCCCCAAAACGGCAATGTTATTAATTGTTGAAGCAAATTACGACATTGTTTATTAAGATAAAAAGTTGCAAAATATTTTTGCAACTCCTCTCTCTTGGAGGGAAGGGAAGCCCATGCTACCAAAATAATCAATAATAAAGTAAACAAAACGTCGTGGGAGGGGGCAGAGAGAGAGAGAGAGAGAGGAATACGTCGAGGTCAATCCCAACCGCTGCAATGTTACTTTGACGCTGTCACTCGTCCTGGGTAACGTCGTAACGTGGTGGCGACAGTTGTTCGATACACAAGCCGAGTGGTTGGTTTTTATATTTGGGCTTAAATTATAATTTTAAATCGATGTTTGAATTGCCGTTTATCTTCTTAGGCTTGTTCTTTGCGTAAAATGTAATTATAGATAATTGTACTCTTCACATTCACTTAATGAATTTATTATTTTATTCGTATTAAAAATTTACTGTTCCCTAAAATTTGTTTGTTGCCCTGGCTCTGCAGCCCCAGTTCCACCGCCCCAGCTTCCCCGCCACGGCTCCGCCGCGGCCACCCCGGCTCCGCCGCCCCGGCCCCACCGCCCCGGCCCCGCCGGCCCTGCCTGCGGGTACAGCTAGTTATAATATAAATGCAACTAACAAAAATACTGATACCGTATCTGTTCTCAATTGTACTAATGTAATATCTAACTATTTTAATCTATTGTCGCCACCATCATTGCATGTTACATGAAAGATCCATAAACATTTTTGTTTTCAGATCCTCAACAGCATAATCAAACTAGTAGACCAAGCAATTACAGCAATGGAAATACCAATAGTAATAAAAACAATAGGACCTCTAGATCAAACGGATTTGCTGGTGAAAGTAGTTCGTCCAGTAATGGTACTAAAGATGCATCACATTTTCAAAAAAAGCCAACAAACAAAGGGAAAAACTACAATGGTGATAACAGAAACCGGCAAGTGAATATTGAGCAATCTAAAGCCGAAGGGCGGAAAAAGTTACTCGCTGAAGCGGCAGGGTTTTCGGCTCAGCAGAAAGACGCTTCAGGTCCATCTAGAGGTAAGATACAAAACATTTTTTAAAATAGGATAAAAGATTGAAAATACTCCACTGTAGCAAACCTGCAAACTAGGCAAATTTACTCTACCTGCCAATTAGAATCGTCTAAAACATCTATCCGTGTTGATTGTCTATATTTGATATTTCAGCCTAATCAAAGGGTTTACCATGCCATATCTAATTCCGTAAGACCAAAATTTTACAATGAAATTGTGAGCGAACGGGAGGCCGTAGAAAGCTGGGAGAGGTCTCATTTTAAAGGTCTGGGCATGAAATTTTGGGGGAAATTATTCATTTTTTTTTAATTATGCACCAAATGGTTGTTACGGAATAAAATAATTCACATTTAAATAGTTAAACTTCCCATATTTTATGTCATTTTATTTAGTAACTAGTGTACATGTTGCTCGAAATCGAGCAATTGCAAAGAAGTAAAGTAGTTACAGTATTTAAAAACAAATAATTAACTTATTTAAAAGCAAATAAAAGTCATAATTTCCGATGAGTTTAATAGACTCAGCTCATAGATTACGTGACTAACAGTTACATATAAGGGTCGGTTTCACAAAATGGGACAATTTCATTCCCTGTAAGTTATATCAACAATAAAATAATAATATTCAACTAAAATGTATGTTTTTATTTCTATACCTACCTTTATTATAACATCCAAATAATTTAAGGTACCTTTTTTAATTTAAGACATCGTTCTAATGGCACATAACCTTCAAAATACAAGGTCGCTCACTGTCCCCAACCGCTGTGCTGAGCAGACGAACATCAACAAAACATAAATAACTTTGGAAATGTCAGCTGTTTGATAGCTAGACGATTACAACAAGACAGTTTTAAAGAAACTCCAAAGACATTACAACGAAAACTTATAAAGAATTGTACTTTTGCCGTCTTTGATCCCTGTCCCCCAGAATCGTTTCACCAAAGACTACTAAAGTTGAACGTCACCAAAAAAAAATCCGCTAGGTGGTTTCGGCGGGAATCGGTCTTCTATGTTACTAAATGAGTGTTACAAGTTGTGGTTGATTAATTATGTGTAAAGTTTCGTCAATTTCACCAAATAATAACAAATAAAGAGGTAAGTCACTATGCGTACCTTAATTAGGTGACAAGTCGTTCACGCTAACATTAATTAAAATATGTTTGCAAATCCAACAAGTTATACAATTAACGATTAACAAAGATGCTCTTTACCCACCTCAAAAGTAGGTTTGCCGCGAGGCTCAGACAGAGTAGCTATCCTAGGCTATATGGGAAATCTACAAGTCGCTCACGGACAAGTCGCTCACGTGAACGACCAGGTAAAACGTGAGCGACTTGTACAATTCAGCACTTGTAAAGACAATAATATAATAATAACATAATAATATGCATAATATATACATAATAAGTCCATTTTAACAGCTAAATGATTCTTTAGCTTTATTTTGCTTATTCAAAAAAATTAATTACGTCCTTTGAGCATAATGTCTATTTTGAATTACTTTACTGTTTGAGCTAAAATAAACATTAAATTGTATTTCATTCTAAGGCAGTCTATTTATTTTTTCAAATAGCCTAGGCTACTAAATTCATAAACTAAAACGTTCAAAAGAATATTTTATTGTGGTAGTATTGGTACTTTATAAATTTATTTCGTCATCCATTGCTTTTAAAACCCATTTCATTTGGGTTTTTTTATATATATATGTTTATCTATGAATACTAAAAAGTAGTACCATTGACTATACACGACCGTAGTGTATAGTCAATGGTACTATGTGCGGTAATATGTATTATAGTATAATACATATTATCTTATTTAAATTATTATTTTATTTTACTATGTTATATCCAAAAATAATAATTAATGTGACAAAATTATTAAGGACGAAATAAGTATAGAAAATAAAAACCATAATTGAGAAATCAGAGTGATAGTTTTTTTTTTTTTTTTTTACAGACGCTTTAACTTATTCGGAGTGAAATGGCCCGCTCAAAAAAGCTTTCAGATAAAGAAAAATATGAACACCAAAAAAAACTAGCCCGTGAGCGGCAACGAAGAAGGAAAGCAAAAATGACAGATGAAGAATTAGAAGCAAAGAGGAAGTATGATCGAGAAAGAAGAGCTCGACTAAGAGCCGAAAAAAAAATCAAATCAGTAAAAGACATGACCTCTAGAGAACACAGACAAATGAAAAAGTATTGGCGGGAAAGGAATAAAGTACGAGCTTTAAAAAAAAAGCGCTTAAAGAAGCATTGGAAAATACGCCACCCCCATCACCGGCTGAACCTTCCCCTCAGAGGCTGAGGGGAAGAAGGAAAGTCCGAAGAGAAAGAGCAAAAGTTTATAGAACTGTAAAAAAGCAAAAAAAAAGAAATTGAAAGTCTAAAGAAGAGATTAGAAAGATATAAGAAAAGACTTAGAAGGGAACAGGAACGAAATGTTAATCCAAGTTCACCTTCGCCTAGGAAACAGGTGAAGGAACTTCTCGGAACCCAGAGGGTCTCACCTGCAGTCAAGAGAAATTTATTGTTTGGATTCGCTTTGAGAAAACAAGTCAAAAGCCAACAAAAAGAGGTAGCTGGATCCAAGAAAAAATTGCAGTTTTTACGGAAGTATCTGGGCAACAAAGTGTTGAAGAAATACAGGATACAACGACATTTCCGTGACATACTACCTTACAAAAGCAATAAAGTATTGAATGATTCTGGCTCATTGGAAGAATATTCCAGGAAGAAGAAGGACAGTATAAGAAAAAAACTCAGTACTGAACTAGAACTATTTTATGAAGATGATAGAGTCAGCCGCATGTGTCCCGGAAAAAAAGATTTTGTACGCAAAGGATCAATAAAGAAGCAACGCCGTGTACTGTTACACCCACTTAGAGAACTTCATAAAATGTTCAAAAACGAAATTAACTGCAACATTTCGTTCACAACCTTTGTTAGAGCCAGACCTTTTTGGGTGTCTCTGCCTAAAAAGTGTGACAGGGAGACATGCCTTTGCATGAAACATGCAAACATGGAGCTGCTGGTTTCTGCTCTAAAGCAGCATAAACTCATTAAAGAAAAGTCCCCAAAAGAAGTTTTGAGGTCTGTCGTCTGTGCTGAAGCTGAAGAAAGTTGTATGATAGGTAAATGTGCTCATTGCAATAAGAAAAAAGTCTTCTTTTCATATGAACAAGATTTCAAGTTAAAATATTATAAATGGAAAATAATCAGTGAAGAAAAGGTCATTAAGGGGAACAAAAAGGTAGTCAAGAGAACAAAGAAAGTTAAAATAATGAAGATGGTTTCGAAACTTGAAGCTGAATTTGTTCATGAATTAGCTACATTTAAAAAGCATGTTCATTATTCTAGACACCAGATTAGTACCGTGAAATCGAAAGTTGAAACAATGAAGTCAAATGAGTTGATATTTCGAATCGATTTTTCGGAAAATTATGTAGCTAAGCTGGCTCAAGAAGTTCAATCATACCATTTTGGTGCCTCGAAGCGCCAGTTATGCCTTAACACGGGTGTTCGATACTCCAAAACAGATGAAGGTGTCACCGATGCTTTCTGCTTTGCCAGTGTATCGGATAATGCCGACCACCAAGCCCATGCAGTCTGGGCACACATGCAACCCATCTTAGAAAAATCGGCCCAAGAATTTCCCAACACCACTGAAATCCATATAGTTTCTGATAGCCCGTCGAACCAATATAGGAACAGATACAACATACATTTGTTCAAAGAGATGTTGCCCCACATTTTCCCGAAGGTAAAATATATGACATGGAATTTCACAGAGGCCGGGCACGGAAAAGGCCCTATGGATGGTGTAGGGGGGACTTTAAAGAGGCTTGCGGACCACAAGGTATCATATGGGGCTGACATAACGTGCGCCCATGACTTTATTGAAGCTGTAGGAGATTGTCAGATCTTCATTATTGAAGTGCCACCCGAAGACGTTCAGATATATAAAGACAAACTTGTGCGCTTGAAAATTGATCCGATTAAAGGAATAATGAAAGTTCACCAGTTTGTGTATTTTGAAGGACAAATTTACGATGCTCGTGAGTTATCATGTTTTCAATGCCTTCCTCCCCAGATCTGTCGCCATTATAGCGTAAAACTTAATAGTAAAGAAAAGGTTCGACGTGCAAAATCTGGTCCTTCATCTAAATCATATCCAAAAAAAGTCAAACTGTCCGTGGATGCAATCTACACTTCCTCAGAAAATGAAGACGAAAATTGGAGTGATGAAGATTCTTCTTCGTGTGTTCTTCAGAAAGCAGATTGTAACATTTCTTCTGATAACTTGCAGTCTGGTGATTGTGTGTTGGTCAAATATAACGTCGGCCAAGATCAAAAAAAGAAATCCAATGTAAAGCAGTACGTTGGAATTTGTCAAGGCAACATGTCGGACGATCTAATAGAGGTGATGTTCTTAAGAAAATGTGCTAAAGACAACAACCTCTACTTTGTGAATGAAAACGACAAAGCTTCTGTCCACAAATCGGAAATATTTCAAAAGTTGAATCCGAAAATTATTTCTAAGGGCACCAGGGTTTTTTATAAGTTAATGAATTTAAATGTAACAAGCTAAACTAAAGGTTTTCCTGAACAAGACTACAGTTTCGGTATTATCTCTTTTGATGCCCATTTATTATTGTTGTTCTATATTACCCTTATCATGTTGCTATTGTTATTGTTATGTTGTTGTTGTTGTGTCAATTTGCATTTGTATTATGCCATACCTTGTTTTACAAGTTAGTTTGCTTATTATGTGTTTTTTTCAGTTTTTTGGCGACAATCTCTGATGTATGAGTGATTATTTTATTAATTAGCCCCCCATAACATTTTTATAATTAATTAAAAAGGTAGAAAGTTAAAATAATGAAGATGGTTTCGAAACTTGAAGCTGAATTTGATCATTGTTGGTACTTCATTTTTATATATGTTAGTTTTATATTTGTAATAATGTCTTCTTTTATTTCGTTGTCTTTGGTTATTTTCGTTTGCGTAATAAACGATGTTCTTTGACTGATTGTTGAGTGTTCATTCTATTCTCCACTCTCCACACAAAATGTCTGTAGGTCTGAAAGTTAAAACATGCAGCAACGATTTCTTATTTTGTTTACTTATTACTATAAACACAATTTATTGGTTATGCACACTTAAGGACGGGAAAAGGAAAAATAAAACACAAATAATCAGTTAAAACGGCAGTTCTCTTCTGTTTATAGTCTTGCTGAATGTTAATCTGGCAGAGGTCACAAGTCGTTCACGCCAATGACAAGTCGTTCACACCAAGAACAAGGTCGTTCACGCTTACATATATAGCCATATTTCATTTTTGAAATAACTCTAATGGTTATTTTGGATGTCTGTGATAGTAAAACCTTGCACCGTAACCTATTATGGTAGTTGCAAGTAATAACTTTGAAGTTTATGGTAATTAATGGGACTTTTAGAAAGTGTTTCATAATATTACTTTGAAGTTGTCATGATAAATTGCACAATATTCGCTATTTTAAGAAATAATTCAAATTATGTTCAATATATCAGTGGATTAGGTGTTTGTAGTTATATTAAAATTATATTTTGAGGTTATGTTTAAAATTATTGTATTTTATGGCACTCCGAAATAGCGTGAGCGACTTGTACTTTTGAGTGACATGGAGGAACAAAAGTTCTTATTTCCTAAAAACAAAAAAATATTCAGTTCTGCTGCTTTTGCATAGTGATCATAGGATCATTATTCATTGTTTAGGCTAAAAAAGAAAATTTTTTCTTAAAGTTAATTTTAATTTTTTGTCATGGTGGATATTATCCCATTTTGTGAAACCGACCCATAATCAACATTTCTAGTAAATATTTGATCATTTTTCAAAAGCTGATCTGGTTTTTTAGTGTATTCTACATATCTTTCCCACTTATAGCCGCATTAGGTGGTCCAGGTTGATCTTCGTCAATGATAATGTAGTCTGCATAGTACTACCCGTTGTCGCTAGTATGTTTACAAATTTCAGTAATTTTTTATAGCGATGACATTTTGTTTACATTACTTAAGAACTGCCTGTTTTTCTGCATAACCTCTCTGTCATAATTTTATTTGCTTCAATTGGCATTAATTTGGCTACCTAGTTACTGTTATAACGTAAGTTATATTTACCTGAAAAAAATGCAGAATTGAAAGGCCAAATGTCGTTCAGATGGTTTTTTGTTTCCCTTAAATGTGAATAATGCAAATCCTTCAGTGAAAGTTTTATTAAGGTTTCTTGGATGTAGTCATATTATTTTAAAATCACTTGACTTTTATTAAAACATATATTTAAATGTCCTTGCCGTACCAGTTTAAGTCAGCCCTAGAGTGTTTTCCTTTGCCGATCATCATAAAGTTAAGTCAGTGTTTACTACAAAATAGTAACACTTTGGCTAACATCCCTGTTCATTGTTTGTGGGAATCTTCATCTTGTAAGTGCTCTTCATTATTTAGGATGATAACGATAGTAAATGTTTTTTTTTAATCTCTATTTTTTCTACTTGGTGGTGTTCTATGACTCCTATGTTTCCATGGTAAATAATCGGTTCTTTCAATTATTGCTCAAAAATTCAGTGCCCTGTCAATTAATTTTTCTTTTTTGGTAAAATATATCAAATTGCCCAGGCTTTCTCGATTTTTTACATTGGAATAAAGTACGAATGTAAATTAAAGTAGCAAATATTTAATTTCAACCAAATCAGTAAATGTAACCTATGCGTTTCGTTGAATTGGAAAATAAATAACAGCAATTAAATTATACAGCTGATCAAAATGTAAACAATTATGTTCTTCATAAGGATAACATGGGAACTTTCAAAGCCACTGGGGCAGAGCCCAAGGGGCTTTTTCGGAAATGTAAGGCCAGTTTGCAAATCTACGCGACACGCTCTTTCCAATGAGACGTCAATGGATAAAATCGGTTAAGAAATGGCGAAGGAGTTCAACCGACAAAGTTTCATGTAGCGTATTAATTATATAGATAGTGTAAACACAGCTGTGATTATATAAATTGAAAAAATTATAGGCTAACCACACCTGTGCATTATTGTGTAGGTATTGTAAAATTGTTAGTGAAGTAGTAAACAGCACAAAGTGAAAATCTATATATTTAATACACAGTTGTAACACTGTTTTCTCAGTAATTACTGGACCGATTTACAAGATTTATGTCTCAAATTAAAGGGGATAGTGTGTAGATTTGCCGAACTTCCTTGGAATTTACGTTTTTTCTAAGGGCTACGACCTACAGCCCTTTTAAGGTCGAGTCAATACAATTCTTATTGAAGAATATAATACACAGTTTATAAATTATTCGTCAGCTGTTTAATGTTTGTCAGACATTTGTTATTATTTTTATAACCTCACTTTCAGTGTGCAATTATTAAACTTGGAGTTTCTGTTTATAAACACACGATTTTGATCAAGGAAAGTGTATTTGTTAACTTATTTTTGAAATGTGTTAGTTTTCCTGTAAAGTGATCTGAAGGAAAGTGGTGATTGAGTTTAAGTTTGAGTATGAAATGTGAAATGATACGCATAGTAGGGAACGGAAACTTATTGTTTTGATCAATATAATTTATTCTCTACGGCCACCAGAATAATCATGGGGAAATCCGCTTGCAAGTTGTACATGTAATTGCTAATGAGTGGGAAACATACAAACATTTTATAGTAGGTGACGAATCTTACTCAAGTCAAGATCAGTACGTTCAGTGGTACCAAACTTTACCTTCTCGAGATGGCGAGTACGCTGGGATACGTGGAACTACAATATATCAGTGAATTTTTTTCAAGTACACAGGGAAGTTCCTTGAGAAACTGTGACTTACCATTCGGTTCTGGCGAAGAAGTATGTGACTTGATGTTTAATGGCAATGTTGACTCGGGTCATTATAGCGTTATAAAACTTTATCATTATCCCCAGGGTGTGAAAAGTACAAAAAGAAAAAAAAGGTAATCATTAACCGGGCGTTAAGAGACATACCGAACGAAACAAAATATATAGAACCATCGAACTAAAAAGGTAAAGAGCAGTGTTGGTGTTAAATGTTCTCTGGAAGTCCCTACAAAAAAATACCAACTCTTTTGAATTGAGGTCGTTAGATTGGATTTGTCACTACTTTAAATCTATGAATTTCGAGTCAGAACAGACTAACTGGGACACAAAAATGTTTTAGTTTTCCTGCAAAGTGATCCGAAGGAAACCGGTAATTGAGTTTAAGTTTGAGTATGGAATGTGAAATATTACCCATAGTAGGGGACGGAAACTTATTGTTTTGATCATTATAATTTATTCTCTATAGCCATTAGAACAATCCGCTTGCAAGTTGTACAGATTATTGCTAATGATTGGTAAACATACAAACATTTTATCGTAAGTGATTAATCTTACTCAAGATCAGTGTTCGACGTCCAAATTTTACCTTCTCAAGATGGCGAGTACGCTGGGATATTTGGAACTACAATTTATCAGTGAACTATACCCTAACTATATTTTTTCGAGTATGCCTACACAGGGAAGTTGCTTGAGAAACTGTGGCTTACGATTTCGGTTCTGGCGAATAAGTATCTGACTTGATGTTTAATGGCAAAGTTGTCTCGGGTCATTATAGCGTTATAAAACTTTATCATTAACCCCAGGATGTGAAAAGTACAAAAAAAAAAGAAAAGGTAATCATTAACCGGGCGTAAAGAAAGAGACATACAGAACGAAAAAATACATGTGGAGAACCATCGAACTAAAAAGGTAAAGAGCAGTGATGGTGTTAAATGTGCTCTGGAAGTCCCTTCTAAAAAATACCAATTTGTTTTAATTGGGGTCGTTAGATTGGATTTGTCAGTACTGCAAATCTATGAATTTTGAGTCAGAACAGACTAACTGGGACACAAATATTTTTTCCTTATGTTGTCACAAGGGGAAGGTAAAATGAACTCCTTATCAACATTTTGAGTTTATGGAAGATCTTATCAACAGGGACTATAAAAAAAGTATTAAGGGTCAAAAGAGACAAAAAAACTATTTGAGTAAAATATAATACAAATCTGCATTTGAAATGGCAGATTTGTTCCATGAACAATAGATTCCATGAGTTCTAAGTCTCACTTGAATCAACATCTTTCTGGTAGTGGTAGTTTAAATAGTTTTAAAATCCACAACTCCTTTTCCATCAAATTGAACCGTTAATACCCTCTAACATTGAACAAAGTATGACCAAATTTATATATACGACGTAAACACGGCATTTACTCACAGTATGGGTCAAAGATTCGTGTAATGCGACCAACTGTTGATGCGTGATTTACATGTAGGCTAAGTGACTATCTTTATTCCATACAACAAATGTAATGAAAAAAACGACGAATATAGGACTATACTTGAACAAATTATCTAAATATCCAAAATATCTGCTTATTAGGTTATCATCAGTGTCCAGTTCGTACCGGTATACTATTTATTTTTCAACTGATTCTCGAATTATAAAACATTCATTTGGTTAAAATAATATATCGGTTATTTGATTAACATAAAATAGTTTATACAGGCAAACTATCAGTTCTATTTCATGTAAAAAATTAAACAACCCCTAAATAAAATACAAAGATAAACAGTATTTGTTAATTATTATTTCATTTATTGCTGACAATATTCCCGTGGCGGAGCACGGGCGGTTAACTAGTTAGATTAAAAGTATAAAATATTTTGAACATACAATTTTATACTTTTAAACTTAATACATTACAATGGATTGTTCTTTTGCACAGTAATAATGTATAATGCCGGAAGACCACCATGCAGAGGTAGGCCACCACGCATAGGTTTTGTTCCTCGAAATGAGAACAACAGGAACTGTTGAGGAACTGCTGAACAATGAGATTTGGCCCGATATTAATGAAAGAAGAATAAATGAGCATCGGATGAACATGAATTTATTCCTGTGTATAGATTACCACTTTTAAATTAGATTGAATTATTACACAGCGTAGGACCAATGAACGATGGTTGCATTCGTTGTGGTGCATTGTGCAATTTGATTTGCTGAAATTGTGGCGCAAGGCTGAACCTTCACAAAAGTTGGAATTTATTTGAAAAACCCAGTGTCTACCCATGGTCGACTTTAAGTTGCTTTTAGCCGGGTAAAGCAGCCAGATAATGTTAAAATAGTACATGAACCAATAAAGACCAAGGAATCGATCAAAATGGATACTATACAACAAATGTTGTTTTCAGAGAGATTTTTTTTATAGAATTAGTATTTTACAATTTGGATGATGGCATTATTTCTAAGTATGTGTTTTTCTAAGTGTATTTGTCTATATTTAAAGAAATCTAGATATAGATCTAATTAATAGTCATGAAAATTGATATTGGAAAATGTTCCTTAGCTGTATTATGACACACAGCATGTCCATTTTTTATTTTAAACAGAGCAGACATCAAAATGCATTATGCAGACCTAATAACTATTATACATAGTATAATATACGAAAATGTTGAATGATAATTCAAGGTAGGGTAACCCATTAGACTAAAAATTTGTACAAAATAATTACTAGAATATAGGGGTTATTGCCTCTACAAGCCACTAGTTGTTATACAGGGTGTCCCGGAACTCTCTACCAATATTTTAGGGCATTACTCCTGGGTAAGAAACATACCTAAATATCATATTTAAATTGTCCGAAAGTCCTTAGTTACTCACACAGCCGCCATTTTGTTTTTTTTTTTCAGTTAGGCCTATTATTTTTTTTCTAAAGAATGGTTAAACATACGAAAAGGAAACTTTGCACAAACAAATATGACAACTATACAAAGCTACAAAAAAATTATGACGATTTTTCAAATTCATAAAACAGAATGGCGGCTGTTTAAAATTTTGTTTCTTAAATAACTCAAAAACCGTTGATTTTACAAAATTCTAAACGGCCGCCATTTTCTTTTATGAATTTGAAAAATCGTCATAATTTTTTTGTGGCTTCGTCTAGTGTTCATAAATGTTTTTGCAAAGTTTCTATTTCGTATGTTCAACCATTCTTTAGAAAAAAATAATAACTGAAAAAAACAAAATGGCGGCTGTGTGAGTAACTAAGGACTTCCGGACAATTTAAATATTATATTAGGTATGTTTCTTACCCAGGAGCAATGCCCTAAAATATTGGTAGAGAGTTCCGGGACACCCTGTATATTACCGTATGTATTTGAATTTATTTTAATACCTATTGATTTTGTATTAGGCTTATATACTTTTTCCTCTTGATATAAGTTGGGTCCAACTGAAATACTTATTTTCTGTTTTCTGTTACTCCTTTTAACTTGTACAAAAATCACCATGTACAATGTGACGAACATTTCAGCAACCACAAGTAACTCAAATGAACCTTCAAAATGGCGTCCTCGAGGTTCTGGAGATAACAAGACGTATTACAACGGGGACTCCAAGGTTTTCTCACGATCTAGTAAAGTGTAAGTTCTTTTCTGAACTATTTAGTGTTAAAAATAATCTACGTGTAAGACCTATTAGAAAGCATTTTAGATTTATATGGTTGGAGCTCTATTGCATTTTAAGGATTAAAGAAAGTATATGATTCTTCAGAGATTCGTCGCAAGGTTTTTAGAACATTTTCCATATTGGGAATAAACGTTTTTTAAGCATTGGATACCAGAACTCAGTTATATTTTCAAAATAAATCTTACTGTTCGTACAGTAATCATTCAATACTAATAAGTTAACTCATTTATTGAAAGATTTCTTTTTAATTAATTTAGTCTTTATTTTACATATCTAAAATTTAATTTTAACCTAATGTACTTATTTACCTGCCGTTTTCACTAGGATTTACTTAATTACTAGATTAGAAACTAGATGGACTATCTCTTAGAAAAATTACATCTTGTAAAACAAATAGATTTGACTTTTTAAAGCAGAACTAAAATTGGGTATGTAAATGAAGCTATTCTAATACCCAACTGGCTACAATATAGTAACCATATTGTAGCCAGTCATTAAGCTACATAACTTACTTTGCGACTTGTGACTGCTTTATTACAAATAAGAGTATAGTCAGTTTGGTTCAACGATTCAATTGGTGTTTGAACCACTACTTGTGTTTCACTCCCAAATTAGCTCACCGTTTTCAGTTCTACTGTACCTTAATTGGAATAAATTTAAAAAATTAGGGTTCTATAAAGGATAAATCCAGTAGCATTTAAGGGATAGCCTAAACCTGTTTTGTTTGTAGGCAAGATCGTCACCAGCCTCGGTCTTCTCCATCGGGCCGTGTAGGGCCATCTCCTCGAAGAGAACGGAACTCTTCAGGCACAAAAGGAGGTAAAGTAATTTTTGTTGTTATCTAATCCCACCATACGATAAAGTTTAAATCTGTACTATTATCACATATGAACTGTAAAATTCGGTCATGGTTTGGTTGTGTTGCTAGTCTAGTGGTTAGCGTCTCGGACTTCGGTGCGGGAGGGACGGGTTCAATCTCCGGCACATCCACAAAACATTTATTCTCTTGTGACTCTCTTGTGAAATGCCACTGGCGTTGAAAGAAAAAAAAAACAATGTCACATCGTGTTTAAGTTTAAGAACTCCACCGAACTCCCTCCACACTTATACATATTTTCTGTTCTATTATTTTACTTTCATTAACATCTATCGGACTTCCGCATTTGATGACTTAAGCCAAGAAATCTAATCGCAATTCACACTTGGCAGGAGTATCAATTTTAATTCATGTAACTTTCTGCTATGAAATGGGTAATTGTTCCACTGGAGTAGAAACTGTCTGGAATATTGGTGGAGGATGCAAATGTACACTGTGCTGGGTCCAGATTTGAGCTTGCTCAGCTGTGACTAAATGGGGACCATAATTTACGGATAATTCATGTATATTTTATTTTGTGTTAATGAACTAATCCAGTTTGCTCTCGGGATGTATAGACTGGCTGGGTAGCTGAGTGGTTATAGTGCTCGCCTAGTAATCAAAAGGTTGCCGGTTCGATCCTTAGAAAAGTCATCAGCTTTTTGATAGTTCGAAACTGGACCCAGCTATTCCTGATCATTGGGCTTTAAATAAATGATCCTGATTAATGAAACCGCTGATCTTAGTCGGTAACAAAGCTACACAAGTCATCACACACCATTCTACACTCATCCTTCACTCATATTTGGGTCAAAATACGCACCTAGGTGGCGTCCCCATCTCAATGATTCATAATTGATAAAATATATTTCCTTGTACTATTGACACTGAACATGTTATAGTGGACGAAGCCGTATCTCAGAGAGAGAGGTTGACTGAGCAGCTGAACCGTGGAGTGCTGGAGTGTCTGGTGTGTTGTGAGATGGTGAGACAACAAGATCACACCTGGTCCTGCAACAACTGCTATCATGTCCTGCATCTGCGTTGCATCATCAAATGGGCCAACACTTCCAAAGCAGGTAATACACGAGTCTGTATGAATACTAGGGGTCCGTGGGCCAGAGTTTTTTACTTTGGGTTGAGTCGAGTCAACCATTTTGGCCACAGCAAAATCAAACATTATCTGCGGTCACAGCAAAATCGTGAAAGTCCTCTGCAATCTTAACAAATTTGAGAACATCTACAACAGTCCTTGGAAAATTGTGAGAATATCTTTTGCTTTCAAGGTGAAACTTAAAATGTCCCCAAAGTTACAGTGAAATCATTTAGTCAGCTCATTGAGGAATTAAGAACATCTGTAGGGTGGAATCTTGAAGATCTTCTGCAGTCTTGGCAATATTGTTAACGTCTTCTGCGGTCACGACAAAATCAAGAACATCATCTGTGGTCACAGTGAAATTATAGTGAATGTGTGCTGCGGTAACAGCAACATATTTCCTCAACACAGCAAAATCGAGAATATCTGCAGTCATTGCAAAATCTAGATAATTTTTTTTGTCACGGCAAAATCTTGATAATCTTTTGTAGTCACGGCAAAATCGTGAATGTCTTTGCAAGACATCTTTTCCCAGCTATGGTGTTTTCATTATTTTCTCTCACCAATATTGCAGTAAAGCTATGAATATCAACTGCGATCACTATCAATTTTGGATCGCTTATCATTGCAGAAGTTTTCTGCGATCTCTTAAACCAAAGCTTGACCCGAACTGATCCATTTGAATCAAGAATCAAGAATTTTTATTCATCGTTAACGCTATGTACAACACATGCAATGGATGAACGTCATAATAGTAGCCTAAAGCTTACGGGCAATAAGGCTAAATAAATATAAACAATAAAATATAAACAAGTGCAGTGTACATGCAAAAAGTATCACAGTCATCTTTGGTTGGTCAACCTGACCTGAAAATACTAGGGACCCTAATGGTTACTGTTTGTGATTGCCAAAGTACCTTGTTGTACCAGAATTAACACAGAATATTTTTAATAGGTAGGCTGATAGCATCTTGATATGCTTGTTCATTTTTTTTTTTTAATATTCCGGATTTTGATTATTAAGAATGAATGTTGCTTTCTTATAGTTAAGAGCTTTAAGATTAAATGTGAGTTTTGGAGTCATATTTGCATTTTTTAGAGTAATCCTTTCTTAAATCAACTCTATGAAACTGTATATCTTAACCCTCCAAGTGTCTCTAGTTTTGGTCTTAATGTTCGCCCATTTATTGCGCAATCGCAGGGTTTTATTAAAATGTATCTTAGAAACTTAAAAACAATGTAAAGTATACTGTTTTATATATAATTTTGTTTGGAAAATTATGGGCTTCAATGTAACATATAAAACATTACAAAAAAAATTTTCAACAATTTTTGTGGGGTTAACATTTCTTAAAAATTATAAAATAAATGAAAAAAATTTATGTTTGCGCTCAATAAATTGTTATAATTTATGGGTCTACAAATATTTAATAATAGCCACTTTGTTCAGAATGTTATGAGGATTCCAAAAATATAATAATATAAGGAAGTAGGTTTGCAAATAAATAAGTTATGGACAAAAAACGGATTTTGGTACATAGCTTTTAGCTAAGAATGCATAGCCTAACCATAGCTAGGAATCTGGCTGATAATTTACATCAATATCACTACCTACTTCTTCAGGATCAACAACCAGCCCTTCAAAATCACTTAAATCTTCTTATAATGCACCATGTATATCACTACTTTTGATTTTTAACACTAAAACAATGATAAACGTAATAAAACACATCAGTCATCGGTGCGAGATTAACCAAGCTGTTTACAAATACTTACGTCAGCTGTCTGCTACAATATTTTCAGAACTAAAATGAAAAGCGTATAGAAACAAACATCAGGAGAAAGCTCTGAATCTGCTGAAAAAAACTATACCTAACTCGATCCAGTTCAATCCGATTCAGTCAGTCCCAGAGCCATCGCCGTAAACAGTGTTTGTGAGTCGCAAAAGTGACACATAACACTACAGCGGATGTGTTATGAGTCGCTTTTACGACACATAACACTCGGAGGGTTAATAGAAAAATTATCTAATTTTTCTTCTTGATAGGACAAAAGGGAGACCTCCTTTTGTTTTTGGATTGGAATAAATTGTCTAGTCTTGTTGTTATTTCATTGGCTATTATTTGTTTGTTAATCATTGGCTATTATTTGTTTGTTAATCATTGTGTGTTGCTTGTTTTAACTCTCACACTTCGAAATTGAAGATTTTAGCAGCTTAATTTCAGCAAATTGGAATAACTTAAGGTAATAACCTTTTTTATTCAGTTGTTTTCGCTACCATTGGTTAATGTTTCTCCATAATTACCGTATCTAAAAACTGATAAAATTGTTTTAACTAGATAACGGATGGAGATGTCCAGCGTGTCAGAACGTGACGGTAGCAATGCCTAAAGAATATTTGTGTTTCTGTGGAAAACTGGTCAACCCTGACTGGAATCGCAACGACACTGCTCATTCATGTGGGGAGGTAAGTGGTTGAACTTAGCTTATTATTCACTTTATGTTTCATAGTATCTTTTGAAAATATACTCCTAACATTAATAACTGTTTTGATTTAACTTAGCGACTTTTTGAGGTAAGTAGGCTTTAGTCTTATCTGGGTAACTTTTTTTAGAATTCATCGTTTGAATATACATTGTACTAAAATTATTTGTCTTAACCTAGTCCTCTTTCTAAACATTTTATGATGGTACTGGTAGCAAAAGTTAATCTTGTGGGTACCTGAAACCTATGAATGTTTTCAATGGCTTATACTGCACCTAGTTGTATTTACTGTTTAACACCCTGTTCTACCATTGTGTTTGTAAAATTGAATTGCTAACCATGTTTTTACACATTGCGGTACAAAATATTAACATTAAACCTTATTGATTTTCTACCAAGATCCGAGATAAAAGAATGTGTATACTGTACCATCTGAAAAAGTTCTGTAGGCCTACCCCAGACTCTTGACTCCTTTTGACCCCAACTGGAGCATAGGGCTTTGACTGTTCCTCTCCACCTCGACTGTTGGTTGCCTCCCTATTTATCTCTTCCCAGGTTTTACTTATCTTGTTTGTTGTTGGTTTATTAAAAAAATTTGATTTTTCCTGAAATAACCCTTGGTTTGTAAATCCAAACCTCTCTGAAATTAGCTTGATAAAACGTTTTATCTTTATCATGATATGAAAGCGGTTGGAGTTATATTATAGTTTACAATATTATTGCTTCGCAGGTTTGCAACCGTCCGAAGGTGTTAGCCAGTCAGTTCTACAGCTGTGTACATCGCTGCACAGTGCTGTGTCATCCGGGTCCGTGTCCTCCTTGCATGGCCTTAGTTACCAGGTGAGTGACGATAACCTCAGAATAAACCTTGTAACAGATAATAGGCTAGGCGAGCTATGTTGAAGACCTTGTAAGCTATTATGTGAACTTACAGTGTTTTGTACTCAGTAGCTGATTGGGTTAATACATATAGGCCACCGTGGTTGGTTGGGAAAAGGGTCGACTAAGGCTGGGGACGCTAGACGGTTGGATGAGCAGTGGACTCCTAGTTAACCTGTCTTTGTGTACTACTTGGTGACTACTTGGGCCCTGTTGAGTTGTTTTTCTAGGTTAGGTAGCAGATTAGATACAGAGCAGATTAGTATTTCTTTGTGTAATTTAACAAATTGTCAGTACAAAATAATTTTACTGTCTTGTTACTATGAGCTTCAATTGTAATCAGTTTCATAGTTATAGATATTGATGAAACTCCTCACCATGTAAATTGGTGTAGCCTACTGCAAAAATATCTTGAGTTTATAAAGAATTTTAATTTTAATCGTAATACTATATTTTGGTTGTACAATAGTATGCATTATCTCCCCATATGGTGGTGAAATTGTGAACTCCTTACCCAGTCATAGTGGCGGAATCGTGAACATCAACCGTGGTAACAACAAAATTGCGAACGTGATCCGGTTACGTTAAATTAACAGATTTTGCTACTCAAAAAAGCAAATAGACATGGAGTTTCCATGTCTATCAACAGACAGACACCTATAAATTAACAAGTCTTGTGTTAGAAGGCGTTCAATTTCAATCACAATTAAAACCGTATGATGTACCTTTTATAATTTATTGTAATCTTATCCATATTGTGTACAGGAAGTGTGGGTGTGGAGCCAGCAGTCAGTCTGTACAGTGTGGCCAGACCCAGCCTCTAGTGTGTGGATCTGTGTGTGGCAAGGCACTGTCGTGTGGCAGACACAATTGTACCCAGCAATGCCATGTAGGGGAGTGTGAACCATGCGAGGTCATCATCAAACAAGGTATTGACTCTTAAGACTATTCTTTGTTCAAAGTTTATGATGTGTAAAGAATTTATGTAGACATTTCTTTGACAACACTTAGGAAAAATGAGATTTGACAAGTCTTGGCATGTGTACATATATGATTAATTTATCACAACACTATTTATCTACCTCTAATCCAACACCATCACTTAGTTTTGAATGATTGAGAATGTGCAGTAATTATGTTTATGTCCACTGTTCCAGTCTGCTATTGTGGCAAGGAGCAAAGGGAGGTGTTGTGTGATGGCAGTCAGGCCGAGGGCGAGCAGTTTGTGTGTGAAGCGCTGTGCGGCCAGCAGCTGTCATGCGGCCACCACACGTGTAGCCAGAAGTGTCACGCGGGGCCATGCGACACGTGTGTACGCGACCCATCACTTGTGCTCACCTGCTTCTGTGGCAAGACTCCGCTAGGGGAGGGTCAGCAGAGAACTTCGTGTCTCGATGAGATCCCGACCTGCGGACAGGTCTGCGAGAAACCACTGACATGTGGCCAGCCGAGTATGTATAGTAGGAAGTTAAAACTTATTTAAAATACAAATAGATTGTCCTTTTAGGAGAGTTGTGTATAAATGTTTTTGGACAAACAATTAAATGTAATGCGTAAGACTGTTAAAACAAAAGCACCACAGAAAAGGTGCAGAGGAAATATCCAATGGTACACTTAAATGGTGCGTAGCACTAGTGTTAGTGTCTAATGCAAAGTCCAATATTGCCCCCCCCCCCCTAGCTCTTATGTACTACAACTCTACGGTAGAGAACCCCTCTACACTGTGAGGGTTTCTCACAGTGCTCGCCATTCAGGCTCTTCCTTGCTCGTCACAACTATATTTCTGGCACAACATACTAGAGCTAAGAGCGTGTGGTCGTTCCATAAGCATGTTTCCTCCGTACCTTACCTCTCTGTGAAAGCACTTGATTCACCTTTTCACTTAAAAGTGATTGGAGATCGATGGTGACATATTTTTGCATGTCGTATTGGTGGGAGGATAGCAGAAAATATTATTGTATTTGAGTTTGCAATTGAGATTACTGAAATGTATTGCCTAGAATTGTTCTGGAAATAAATAGTAGGCTCAGAAGTGTGCTTAAATTAGTAACCAAAAGAGGTTGTTATTAAACAATGTGTCCAGTAATACACAAATTTAGCTTAGAGAGGAAAAATATATCATATTGTTGAGTTTCTAATCCTTCATTCACCAACCAACCAATTTATATATCTTTTGACCACCCATAGTTATTTTTCAATCCACTCTGATTAAGATTTAACATTTTAGTAGCTTATTTAACACGTTCGCTACCGAGCGACGCACATTTAGTGACGTGCGTATCGATACAGATATCGATACAAGGACCTCAAAATATCTATATTTTGTATCGATACGTGGGAGTGTATTGATATGCCTGTATCGATACACCTATAGCCAATATCGTATCGAATATCGTATTGTTTATTTATGAATATAAATCTTATTTTTATGGTAAGAAATTTGTCTTCCCATCTTCCTCCCCTCAAAGGTAGTAGTGGAAATTTGATATTTTACCCTAGCATCTTCAAAAACACTGATAAAACATGTATTTTCAGCTATGTTTTGCAAAAAACCTCAAAACTAGGGCACGGCTGCCTTTAACTCCAGGCCGCAGCCTTCGAACTGGCAACGTCGCAAGTGGTGTTGTAACAGCTGTTTTTGTTTGGAAGTAGCTAATGGTATTTGTGTATTTACGAAAGATTGGTTACTGGACTATGACAATATTGACTCCGCTTAAAAATGTACAGTTATAGATTTTAATTCATATTGTTTTGGGTTTCAATTCTGTATGTTTTATTTTCAATATTTTAATAAATTTATGTTCATAAATTTAAATTTAAATCATTAAAGTGCGAATTAATGAGCTGATGTCACCTGTCTGTCATGTTATCTTATGGGATGTCTGTCAGTCACTGAACAACATACCACTTGCGATGTTGCCAATTCTACCAGGCCGCGGCCTGTAGTTAAAGGCGGCCGTGCCTAGGGCCACCATTAATGGAAGTGAGGACCCTCATTATCCATATTATACTATGTGTAAGTGGCATACCCACCATCATTATTAGTACTTTTTGGCTCAATTAATTATCCCTGTGTAAAAACTACGAAAACAATAACAAAATGTTTTCCAATTTTGAGGGTGTAGGCTACCGGAATTTGGAGGTTATGTATGCATGTTTGATACAAATAAAAAGACACAGGAAGGAAACGGCTTTTCTGAGGTAAGATTACAAGCACTAAGTTAACCCTCTTTTCAAGCTTGTAAGTAACATAGTATTTGTCTATGCAGCTTGAATATTTGAGATATTTAAATTTTTAAAAAATTATAAATAAACAATACGATACGATATTTTATCCGATACAGATAAAAATCGATACATGAGGATACGATACGATACACGTATCGATACACCACGTTCCGATACGAATCGATACGCAGTATTGATACATTGACCCGTATCGCCCATCACTACGCACATTTGCGTCGGTCCGGTCACTCCTACAGACCAAAAGGAATGATCATGACGTTGCTTACAGACCAAGTGATATAGGAATAACATTGCCGACAGACCAAAAGAGAAATATGGTTTAAATGGACTAATTGACTTCATATTAACCTTAAGTGAATTAGTAAGCAATAAATATTGTTTTTATTTATCATTTTGAGCAAATTTTAAAATGCTGCATATATGCGTCTGTCAGTCTATTTAATGAAATCCAGTTAAAAAGATTACATTTTTGTTTCAATAGACCAGGCGACGCACGTAAGTGTTGTTGTAAATTTGGTTGTTTCAAGCTTTTACACAAACAAATAAAGAAACTCCACTAAACACTAGCCAAAACTGCAAAGGTTATAACGTTTACATCTGTTCTGTGATGTCGGGGAATACACAATGTAAACAACAATGTTGCCAACTGTTGTGTGACGTAACCAATCGTCATATCCACAGACCAAGCGACGCACATTTGCGGCAGATATCCCTCTAGACTGATACGATAAAATCAGGGCTTTCAAATAGACCGTTGCTAAGAAATACGCTGATTATTAACATTGAACACCGACGCAACTGTGCGTCGTTAGTCTATTTCAATGTGACCAGCTGACGCAAATATGCGTCGGTGGTCTATTGTGAGAAACGAGTCGACGCACAATTGCGTCGCTGGTCTATCCGAACGTAAATTCCATATAATTGTGGTAGCGAACGTGTTAAGTTTAAATATGTTAGGTACCTGTCTCCAACAGTAATAATGTTTTGTGACTTTTTGTTGTGTATGTATTACCCCTGGACTCTAATTTCCTCAGGTAAGCTAACGAACTCAATCCCTTTTCCAAAACGCTTTTCTCCAGCCACTTGACCTGACATGTATTATTCTACAGGCAGCCCACACAGTTGTAACGCTCAGTGCCATGAAGGTCAGTGTCCTCCGTGTGACCAGACTACCCTGGTGAGATGTCGGTGTGGCTACATGGACAGAGAGCTGCCCTGCACTGAGCTCACTACCAAGGCTGACGACGCTCGCTGTCAAAAGAAATGCACCAAGGTAATATAACCTTACATTCTGATATCAGTGCATATCACATTGGAGATATCATTAGATCAGATATTACTTTTGACTATTGGTAGAAGATATTGTACGGTATTCTTTTGCTAGACCTGTTGGCAGATTCAGAAAAAGTGGAGATAGTCAAAGTAAACCACTGACAAAGTGTGTTATAGTCAAATAGACTGTTTTTTTTCCCAGGACGTTAGCATAGATAAAACATACTCCCTTGTTAGATTTCTCATCCTTATGGATCAGCTGAAGATAATTTTATTGTTAGTTCCGTCTGGTGGACTTTGGAGGTGGTGTTTCGTTTACAATTTGTTTCTTGTTATTTCAGTAATTTAAAACCTCGTTTAACCAAATCTTAAACAAAAACTCGTCCCCTAGTTATATAACCAAACAGTAAAGCACAAATCATGAAATTAACCCTAAAATAATAGAAACAAAATTTTGTCGACACTAACGATCAGTGTCAGGACATGAACTAGACATGAAAAGCGAGCTTCAAAATTTACAATGGGATGAGAAGTCTACTTGTGTTGGTTATTCTATGATGTAAGGCACTGAATCGGAGTTTGCATAGTTATTCTCATTACTTCAGGCCAGACCTAGTGGTTGCAGGTGGGATTTGAACCGGGGACCTCAGGAACCTAAGTCCCGCCATAGACAAAAAGAATTAAAAATAGACCGTCAGCTGTGCTGCGGTTACCATAAGTTCTGGCGCACAACGCTGGGATCGCCACGGTAGTTACAGCGTACACGCTACGTAAACTACAGCGGTGTGCGCCGGAACTTATGATAACCATGGTAACCGCAGCACGGCTGACAGTCTATATTTCATTCTTTTTGTCTATGGTCCCGCGCTCTACCTATAGACTCGCTCCTCCTATAATGTTAATTACACCAACAGGACAACTTTTTGTTATCTGCAGAATCATTTACGCCCCACCACTGAAAAACTGAGGGAGAAACTGTAATTTTGATTGTAGTGCACACTGGGAGCAAGCACATTGAACTGTAGGATAGAATGGAAAATTGGCTACAACTGGTACATAGATGATATGTCTTGTCCTGATCGCCTCTATCTACAACTGTTTAGGTTTAATTATGTATACAATTCCTAGTCTACCTAATTCTCTATTCATCATAATCTTGGATTTGGCCAAAGTTTTTTTCAGTTTTTTGTCAATACCGGTACTCTATTTTCACCTAATCATCTTTACTAAACTTGTAGGTTTGTGCAAAATTAATTGTAAATTTATACTTAATAAACCTCCTAACAAACCTACCTAACACTTAATTTGTAAAGTCAGCTTAAACTTGCATACAGATCATGTAGTAGCGTTGAAATATAAAAAGTATCACTGATCCTGATACCACAAAATTCACCTCTCCACATCATTCTTGATACTACCACTCTTGCCAAAAACAGGGACAGTTTTTTTTTTATTTACATAACACCCGCAGACCATCGGACATGTATTGACTCAGGTAACAAGACTGATCCAACCATGGGTTCTCTCGATCTTTCTACTTTCCACTGCCCATTTTGTTACTTTTGTGCCACTGCATTGTAATTGTGTTGTTTAACAGAAGCGTACGTGTGGCAAACACAAGTGTAACCAGTTGTGCTGCATTGACGTTGACCACGTGTGTCCTCTACTCTGCAACCACATGTTGAGTTGCGGCCAACACAGATGTGAACAGCTGTGTCATCGCGGCCATTGTCAGCCCTGCCTGCAGTCCAGTATGTAACTTGGTCTCGTAATGGTACTGTTATTGCTATATTATTACCATTGCGGGTGACAGTCACAACGTTGATGAGATCCTTGATCAAGATTTAAATCTTGATTTAATGATAACCATTCAACCTCTACCTCTTTCATCGTCAATATTTGCAAATTCTAAAACTACTTCAATTGGTAAAAAAATACATAATTTCTTTTTAGGTATGGTACTTGACCAATTATTTAGCAATGGTAATTTTATGTAGGTCAGTTTGTGCGTGGTGCAAAGTGCTCTTTACTATGTCAAACTCAGGTAAAGCCATCTTTTGAGCAGTTCATTAACTTCTGTAAACCTAACTTGTAAAACCGTTTTTTCATAGCTTGTATTTTAGGGCCAGGTAGAGGGAACAGAAATACTTCCCCATAAACCACCTAAATTTTTGAACAAAGTATATCAGTCACCGCTTATGGTACATTAAACATGTTTTTTTCTGTGTTTTGCTAATACTAAAATTTTAAATTATTTGGTTTTATTTGACAGGTTTCACAGAGTTGTACTGTGAGTGTGGCACAAGTGTGCTGATGCCACCCATCTCATGTGGTACAAGACCTCCCCTGTGTAGTCAACCGTGCTCCAGACAACACGAATGTGATCACGACGTGCTCCATACGTGTCACAGCTACGCAGATTGTCCTCCCTGCGGAGTGCTCACCTCCAAGTACTGCTACGGAAAACATGAGGTAGGAATACTGCAGCAACTTATTGTTATTCCGGATATGAGAAATTAAATTTTGCCACAATATCATCAATCCTTATACATAATTCTGTAAGACAACATTTTTACCTGAAAATTGTGGACATCTGGTAAGTCGCAGAAAAGTGGGAGAGGTCTTAAATTAAAGGTCTTGACCCCATGGACTGGGGAAAAATAGCAGAATTTCCATAAATTTACCAGAAAACGAGATATATCATAAAATGTTCTCTATAAGAATAGCATTATAAGCCATTTACTGCTGCTTTTTGTTTACTTCAATACAGCTGATCGTGATTTATCATCAAGCCAGTACGCAATGTTAATATTTGGATTACTTACTTGCCAGTCAATTGTGCAATGTACTATATAAAACCAGGGATAACATTACCTATAATCATTAAGACTGTTTAGTTACGTTATAGAATGTGGAAATAAATTATTTTACTGGAATAAAGATGGAATAGGTTCGTACAGGTAATATATATTTGTTAATTAAGTAAGTAATATCACAAGTTCCAATGGGAGGAAAAAGAATATTGTTTGGAGATTCTAAAAAGGTACTGTATGTTGCTCGCAAGAGTTAAAAATCAGTCAACGATTAGGCCTAATTTGATAGAATATGTAAAGTCAATCGCACCTTTAAGAGGAACACCACCACATAAACTTACACTAATTGTAGTTTTTTAATGTTGATAAGAAAAAATCTAGGGTTAAGTTTGGTCAATGGGATGCTTTTACTTTACACTAATGTTAATACTTAATACTTTTCAATGAAATGGCGACCATACAAAGTAGGTATTTTAAGCCAAGTATGAATGGAGTTGAGTGTAGGATGAGTGGCGCGATCTTGTAGTCATGTTAGTGACTAAGGCCGACTTGTTCCTTAGACACAGCTGTTAATTAATAGCCCATACAGCTAATGGCAACTAAGGGACCTACAGTTTATAGTGGAATCCCAACCACATTTTTGCCTTGGTATATACTAGGTGGCGTTCGCAGAGGCATCCACAAAATTGAGCGGAGCCATCAAGGGTTTATATTATATTGTTTTGGTCATACTGCAGTAATACCAGTCGTTTTTAATGCATGCGTTGTGGGTCTAAAGTAACATTTTTACTCTTTAGGAAGTAAAAATAGTTTTTATCCTCTATGGAGTAAAAATCTGCTGTTGTCAACTCAGTTGTAAATTACTATTGTAAACGACAGCATGTATCGAAATATGTATCGATTCGTGCTTCGTAATCATTTTAACCTACAGTCTACAGTCTCTTCCCATAGCGTTTTAGCATTGCAGATACATCAATCCATTCTCACACTCAACACGCTCACCTTTACTACTTCCATCACCACCCCCTACGTCGTGGACCTATTTCCCTCTCTTCCCATAGCATTTTAGGATTGCAGATACATTAATGTAATTGCCAAAGACAGTTCCCACACTCCACACTGCTAGCCTTTACTACTTTTTTCACCATTTTATATGTCGAGGGGATGCTTCCATCCTCTTCTCATAGCATTTCAGCATTGCAGATACATTAATCTAACTGCTACAAACGGTTTCCAGTTCCCACACTCCACACTGCTCACCTTGCTACTTCCTTCACCTCTTCTTACGTCGCGGACCTTTTTCCCTCCCTTCCCATAGCATCATAGGATTGCAAATACCTAGGGATGGACGAGATTGGATTTTTAGTTCGAGACGAGACGAGACGAGATTTTTTATTTCTCATAAAATTTCGAGACAAGATCGAGACGGGATTTCCCTTCTCATACACAACGGGAAATGCACGTTCAAAATTTTTACCTGATTTTGTAACATTGTTAGATGACTGTTTAAATACAAAAATAATGATAATAGGCAAGAATATTTACAATCTTTTATTAAAAAACATCAGCATAACATATTTTTATTAATTACGCCTAACTTATTAAAAATGCCTACGATTAGGAAACATAGTGATATCAGTTAGGATAGAGTTCAACTTATCCTAAAATAAAATAAATCATAAAATAAAAGCAATATTAATTTTTATGAAATAGTTACTTGTTTTGACTTTTTATAGTAATAAAACATTCCTCACACTGCTTACACTTTACAAAACTTCTCAAATGTTATCAAAGTAATATTATTAAAATAATTAAAGTAATATTTAAAATTAAAGAATTAATTAAATAAGAACGCCTTCGCAATGAAAACGCAACTACAACACGCTCCTGTATTGCGGGTATTGCATTGACTTTCTGCAGGCGTTTTAATTTTTTTTTTTTTATTCTCGTCTTGATAAAAATCTTGGCCAAAAAGAAATCTCGTCTCGTGTAACGAGATTTAAAATTTCCCGAAAATTTCCCGAAATTTCGAGACTTGACCATCCCTACAAATACCTTAACCTAATCGTCATAAACAGTTCCCAAACTCCGGACAGCTGACCTTGACTACTGCCTTCACCGCTTCATACGTCTCGGGCCTTTTCTCTCCCTTCCCATAGCATTTTATGATTGCAGATACCTTAATTTAATCGTCATAAACAGTTCCCACACTCCGTACTGCTCGCCTTTACTACTTCCTTCACCACTTCCTACGTCGCGGACCTATTTCTCTCCCTTCCCATAGCATCATAGGATTGCAAATGCCTTAATCTAATCGTCATAAACAGTTCCCACACTCCGGACTGCTCTCCTTTACTACTTCCTTCGCCACTTCCTACGCCACGGACCTGTTTCCCTCCCTTTCCATAGCATTTTATGATTGCAGATACCTTAATCTAATCGTCATAAACAGTTCCCACACTCCGGACTGCTTGCCTTTACTACTTCCTTCGCCACTTCCTACGCCACGGACCTGTTTCCCTCCCTTTCCATAGCATTTTTTGATTGTAGATACCTTAATCTAATCGTCATAAACAGTTCCTACACTCCGGACAGCTCGCATTGACTACTTTCTTCATCACTTCCTACGTCGCGGACCCGTTTTCCTCCCTTCCCATAGCATTTTATGATTGCAGATACCTTAATCTAATCGTCATAAACAGTTCCCACACTCCGGACCGCTCGCCTTTACTACTTCCTTCACCACTTCCTACGTCACGGACCTGTTTCCCTCCCTTCCCATAGCATCATAGGATTGGAAATACCTTAATATAATGGTCATAAGCAGTTCCTACACTCCGGACAGCTCGCTTTGACTACTTCCTTCATCACTTCCTACGTCGCGGACCCGTTTACCTCCCTTCCCTTATAATTTTTGGAATGCAGATACCTATATCTAATCGTCATAAACAGTTTCCACACTCCAGACTGTTCACCTTTAGTACTTCCTTCACCACTGCCTACGTCGGGGACCCGTTTTCCTCCCTTCCCATAGAATTTTAGGAATTCAGATACCTAAATCTAATCGTCATAAACAGTTCCCACACTCCGGACAGCTCGCCTTGACTACTTCCTTCATCACTTCCTACGTCGCGGACCCGTTTTCCTCCCTTCCCATAGCATTTTATGATTGCGGATACCTTAATCTAATCGTCATAAACAGGTCCCACACTTCGGACCGCTCGCCTTTACTACTTCCTTCACCACTTCCTACGTCACGGACCTGTTTCCCTCCCTTCCCATAGCATCATAGGATTGGAAATACCTTAATATAATGGTCATAAGCAGTTCCTACACTCCGGACAGCTCGCCTTGACTACTACCTTCATCACTTCCTACGTCGCGGACCCGTTTACCTCCCTTCCCTTATAATTTTTGGAATGCAGATACCGATATCTAATCGTCATAAACAGTTTCCACACTCCAGACTGCTCACCTTTAGTACTTCCTTCACCACTTCCTACGTCACGGACCTGTTTCCCTCCCTTCCCATAGCATCATAAGATTGGAAATACCTTAATATAATGGTCATAAGCAGTTCCTACACTCCGGACAGCTCGCCTTGACTACTACCTTCATCACTTCCTACGTCGCGGACCCGTTTACCTCCCTTCCCTTATAATTTTTGGAATGCAGATACCTATATCTAATCGTCATAAACAGTTTCCACACTCCAGACTGCTCACCTTTAGTACTTCCTTCACCACTGCCTACGTCGCGGACCCGTTTTCCTCCCTTCCCATAGAATTTTAGGAATGCAGATACCTAAATCTAATCGTCATAAACAGTTTCCTCACTCCAGACTGCTCACCCTTACTTCCTTGCTTCCCTTACTTCCTTTAGCATTTCCTACGTCACGGACCTCAAGCTAGTGTCGTCATTTGATTATATTTATGATTCATACCGTTTTTGTTCTAATATCTGTGGAATAATGCTATCAGCTATTTCTTTATCTACTGTATTCAAAAGTCAACAGCTGATCATATGTTTTTGTTTATGTGTCAAATACTGCTTCCATAAGGATTACATTGAAACTTTGAGACCCAGTGGGGCGGATTCCTGAGAGTTATTTTTAACGCCATATAGATGTTGGCACTCACCGATATGGTCTTTATCACCATCCAAAATTTGAAAACGATCGATTCAGCCGTCTAGGAGGAGTTTGCGTATTACGAAATGCATAAAAGTCGCCGTATAAGAGCTTCGCTCAACAAATTGGTCTAATTTCCAGATATAGTCTATATAAATAATAGTCTAATGTTGTTAAACCTTAACAAAAGGAGTGTAAACTTAGAAATATTAACTGGGTAGGGATGCTAATTTAGCGGGTTTAGCCAAGATCTAAGCTTACCTCAACATACCTTTTTTTTGCCTTTTCATATTTGACGTAAACAATTTCCAAAATTACAATCAGGGAAGTCATCTTTATCACCATTAACCACAAAACCAAAGCTACCTTAAAAAACCAGTATTTATTCACAAACAAGTATATGTTTGCTGCCTTTAGCAGAGTTAAACCTATGTAGTGATTCAAATGATTTATTTAAAATAAAATCAACAAAGGCTAACAACAAACTGTGTTTTACACAAAAGATATGGCGTACAGGGTTATCTATTCTGACACATAGATAATATATTTCTTAGTTTGTTGAAATATTGGAATAATTTGTTTTATATTATTAGGGACTTATGCTATTATTATTATTTGCTTGTAGGGACTTAGCAATAAATGTGTAATTTTAAACCCACACACAACTCAAGCTATGCATTTTGCAGTTGCGCAAAGCAGTGCCTTGCCACATGAAGGAGTTCTCGTGTGGCCTGCCGTGTGGTCGCGCGCTGCCGTGTGGACGACACAAGTGCATACAGCCGTGTCACGGGGGCGACTGTGTCACGAGCTGTCGTCAGCCGTGTACCAAGCCCAGGGACTTGTGTGGTCACTCCTGCAACCAGCCTTGTCACGACGGAGAGTGTCCTGACATGCCGTGCAAGCAGAACGTGAGTCGCTTACAAGATTGTGTTCTTAGATGTAGTGGTTCCCGTAGTTCCAAGGTCTCTGCATCTTCCATCCCTCAACAGGACCTTTACCTCCGCCATCTGTCATCTCACCTCTATTTTTTTCCACATTTAAACCAAATTTTTAAGCCAAAATTATAATTTTAAAAAGTGTTTTCTAATCTGCACGCAAACTTTTGTTTTCTTAGCAGCATTGGTCGTTTTTAACTACGTAACAAAACATATTCTATTTTTTTCTGGTAAATCCGGAGTCAAACGCTAGGCCTCATCCTCACATAAGCATACAAACTGAATTAAAAATTGTTCTACAAATATTTGAATTTACAAGCAGGTGTGTTTTCAAATCTGCTCACAAACTCTCAGTTTTCTTATATTCTCTTAACGTTTTGTTGTTTCAATTCAGGTAACTGAAACACTGAAATTTATAAACCAAAATGTGTACATAAACTGTCGCAACTTCCCAACTCTAAAGATTATTATGATTA
Organism: Macrosteles quadrilineatus; assembly: GCF_028750875.1. Lineage (NCBI taxonomy): Eukaryota > Metazoa > Arthropoda > Insecta > Hemiptera > Cicadellidae > Macrosteles > Macrosteles quadrilineatus. Next base: position 35,332,053 of record NW_026542597.1, on the reverse strand, counting down.
CAATTTTTACAAGTCTACCATCGTATTAGTTTTGATGAATCCAGGAATATAATAATTAACTTTGTGTACGAGTTGGTTTAATTTATTTAATCATGAAATAACATTGAGTGTTTTTTTTTACAACAGGTGGTAGTTACCTGTGAGTGTGGACACCGCAGCATGTCTCGACCTTGCTATGAGAACAACAGCGAGTATCAGCGGATCGCCACGTCCCTGCTGGCCTCCAAGATGGCCGATGTGCAACTGGGTCGTTCTGTCAACCTGTCTGACATGCAAGGCTCCCGCAAAGTCACCATGAAAACGTAAGATTAAGATTACTTGCTTGGATATTAATCAATTCTACAGAAAATCTGATGTATATTGGAGTTTCAAGTGAAGATCATTTTACTGCCTGGTTTTAACTGTCGTCTATGTAATCCTCACCTAAATAGACTACCTTCTTTTTTTAATATTAAATATATAAAATAATGAGTTAATTTTTTTTTGCCACTAGTAACATTAATGTAGGAGTATAATGTGGAAAGGCATCTAGAGCATTAGAAAATTGAAATCTAGAGTTGCTTGGATACTCAGAAATGGTTCACATGACTTAACAGGAAGTATTTAATCTTTGTACCATAACAAAAATATAATTTATTTATTTCATAATTTCTAGGGATGGACGTGTCCCGAAATTTCGGGAATTTTTCGGGAAAAAAATATTCCCGATTATCGGGACGGGATTACAATTGATTCGGGAATTTTTCGGGACGGGATTTGGTCCGATCGTCGGCAATTTTGCCGCTTCGCGATTGCCAATGACGCCGCTATTGCGATAGGTCCGCGAACGCAGGAGACGAAGTCATTTCGACGATTGCGCCATGACCGCGGAGTTATTTTGACGATTGCGCCGTGACCGCGGAGTCATTTTTTTTTTTTCGCGCCGTGACCGCGATTCATGGACCGACGATCGCACCGTGACCACGAGTCATAACAACGATCGCGCCGTGACCACGGAGTCCTACCGACAATCGCGCCGTGATCGCGGAGTCATACTGACGATCATGCCGTGATGGCGAGTCATACCGTCGATCACCCCGTGACCGCGGAGTCATACCGACGATCGCGCCGTGACCGCGGAGACATGCCGACGATCGTGCCGTGATCGTGAGTCATACCGACGATATTGCCGTGACCGCGAGTCATTTTGACGATAGGTACCTGTAAATTGTTACCCATTTTTTGGTTTTTTTATAGATCAGTGCCACAAACGGTAAAAATTGATTTCGTATGTCTTTTTTGGTAACTGCAATACTCAAGACTTTCTTTTTATGTACAGAAAAAAATCCCGTCCCGATAATCGGGAAGGAAATAAAAATCCCGTCCCGTCCCGAACTAAAAATTCAATCCCGTCCATCCCTAATAATTTCTTTAGCAGATGGGTTTCCTTAACAATTTTAAGTTAATATTTATAAAATTCTTAGCGTGGGGCCTTCCTTCAACGACTTGTTTTTTTTTTTTTTTTCTATTCAAGATTTGGTTTTGCCACTCATTAATAGAAACTAGTCTCAGCTGATCCTAGTCACTAATATAGATATCACCTTAATCATTTAACCTTTACCTTAAACCTTACACCCTGTATGTAATCTCCCCACTAGGCTGGAGTGTTCTGAAGAGTGTCGTGTGGTGGAGCGTAACCGTCGTCTGGCCATTGGTCTACAGATCCGCAACCCCGACCTGAGCGCCAAGCTGACTCCTCGATACTCTGACTTCATGCGAGGTTGGGCCAAGAAAGACCCTCGGTTCTGTCAACAGATACACGACAAGCTGACCGACCTTGTCAAACTGGCCAAGGAGGTAAGAAAATAGGTGGAGATAGGTGGAAAGTAGGGTCTCATGGTCCTTTTAAAACTTAAATAGCAATACAAAAACACAACAAATATATTTTATCATTATAGTCAACTAGAAGAGTACCCGTCCTTCGTACAGGGTTGGAGTATAAGTATAAAATATTCATTGCAGTTATATTCGTGCTATGCGTTTGCAATGGAAGAGGACCCGGTTTAAGAAAATTTGGTTCTTTTAATTTACGGTATACTTACTTTAGTATAGCACATCTACCATAGCTATAATGTTTCAGCTTACAGACACTCATCGGACGCCTTAACTTGTAAGGTCATCAAGAAAACAATTGTCTGGGGTGCGCAATAATTTGTTTTTCAGATGAAATATGCTTCAAGGTCTTGGCCTGCCCCTGTTAGATAAGATAAGATAAGATAGCTAAAATGTTCTACCACTGCACCTAAACAATAGAAAAAAGTAAAGTTCTCATTGTGTGTCACAGCTTTTTGTTGCTGCTTGGTTTAAATTAGCTGTTGTCGTAAATAATAAAAAAATAATAGTGCTGCACTCTGTTGGTAAACTTTATTACTTTATAATGCTATTGAATATCATAGAGCCAACTTATGTAGTTGAGACAGCTAATTAAATTCTTTAATTCATTTTAAGTATGAATACTCATAAGGTTAACATGGGAAACTTTAGAGCCACTGGGGCGGAGCCCGAAAGAATTTTTGAGATGAGAATACATCTATATGTTAATTGGGAACGTGAAATATCATCATACCAAATTTCAGCCCAATCCATCCAGTAGTTAATGCGTGATTGAACTTCAAAAAAACAAACAAATAAACAAACACACAAACTTTCACATTTATAATATTAGTAAGATGGGTCGCCGGAATTTTATCCCCCTGGAATTTTACCCCCTGGGCAAAGCTGACGTCACTATGACGTAGTAACCTGAGTGGCCAAAAGTTTGTTTGCGGCCGGAATTTTACCCCCGCGGATTTGGAAGTCTAATGAAAATAGCCAGAGCGTGATTAATTAGATTAGCGATAAAAACCGGAATTTTACCCCCTGTCCATATAACTAGCGTTTAGACAACTGAAAATGTACGGGCCGGATTTTTACCCCCAGATTTTTACCCCCGGAATTTTCCCCCGGATTTTTACCCCCTGGAATTTTACCCCCGGATTTTTACCCCCCGGAATTTTACCCCCTGGCCGATTTTAGAAATTGAATGATTGATTTTCTTATTTCTGCTTTTAATTAATTGTAAACATTTCATTTTATTTAGTCGCCTACCTTTATTTATTTATTTTGTAATCTCAACTAAGTAAACAGAATTCGCTGTTTAATTTTGATGTTTGGGGCCAACTGTTGGTTAATAAGTATGTAAAATAAACTGAGTAGTTCATTTAAATGATAATCGGGTGAACATTTCTTCGTAAAGAAACAATAAGGCATATTTTGTTATTGTTACAATACAAACGAAAAACATTGTTTACCACGGTTGTATAATAAATCGTTAAAGAAATCTTCGAATCAATTACCATTCTGATGTTTTTTTATACGTCATATTAATCAACTGTTGGCTTCAAAGATCGAATCCTGATACTTTAATCCCAAAATTAAAATCAAAAACCTGTTCAATTATTTGATGTTACAAATAGGCTGTTAAGATAGGCTACTTAATACTGTAATAAAATGTTTATTATTAAATTAAAACAGAATGAAGATAATTAATCATTCTCACTAATTTATATATCTGGCCAGGGGGTAAAATTCCGGGGGTAGGTTTTTATAATTTGATGTGTTCTGATTAAATTCACAACCGTGTAAATATATGTTTAATTCCGCGTTTAATCCATCGAGCTGATGTCGAGAAACTCAAAAGTTCGCGGCTGGAATTTTACCCCCTGGTTTGTGACGTCATGTTTGCCCAGGGGGTAAAATTCCAGGGGGATAAAAATCCGCTACCCCAGTAAGATCTACTATGTAAAACTATGCAAGCCTCTTGGCTTAGGTCAAATAGTTGTACTGTATCGCAAACCAGTCACAACTAACTATCAACGGTTTTAATAGAATATCATTCCAAAGACAGGCAGTAACAATAATTGCTCTGTTACTAACTGTAGTCCCATGAAGAGATTTATGCAAAGTGGATGAAGCAGTGTGTGAATTCCTAGCAAAGCAGCGAATCAGAAACATCAGTGTAGTTCGATACTCCAAAAGGTTTATCTAGAGGTTTGTTAAACTAAAAACAATGTTACTCCTCAAATCCAAGCCATGTTTTAGCGAATTTCCCATATAAGGAGTAAGCTATTACCGTAGTACTCATGGTAAGACCTGGACACGGGACTGATTTTTTTTTGTTTTGATGTCTAGAAGCCAAAAACACCCTCCGGTCAAATTCATATATATGTATATATTTATATAGGTATATATATATATTTATGTCCGTTAGCACGATAACTCTAACAAAAATCATCCGATTTTGATTAAATTTGGTATATACGTGTAAACCTACATTTATTCAAACGAGTTCGCGAACCAACATGATCGGACTATGGGAACGGGGGTTTACAGGGGGTTTTATGGGGTAAAAATAGGTTTTCCCCATTTTTTACCCAAAAAACATATAATTTAGCAATTCATTTCCAAACCATTTTGTAGAGCTTAAAAAAACAAATAATTTAGTATATTGAAGCGTTATTATGCACACGGAGAAAATTCAAAAAAAATGTAAATTTTAAATTCCCATGTTATTCTTATGGAGAACAAGTAAACTGTTGTAGTTTGCTTGAACATATTTTGATCAAATTTGGAAAATGTTTTTATTTCTTACTAACTATTAACATTTTACAAAAAAAACAGTTTTATCCTCCCTTATGCAGCAAACCTAAGTACTTAGTCGTAGTCATAGTCATAGTCAAATTTCTTGATTTATCTTGTATATAGGCCTACTATACACATACATAAATAGTGTCACAATAAGGTAAAATAATGATAATCTTATGGCAAACTACATCAAAGCTCTCTCAAAGCTATTTAAAAATTAATTTTCTATTTAAATAGGAAATAAATGTTATATTTTTAAGTTGACATTTTAGTGTAAATCCAATCTGGCAAATGGAAATTCGCTTAGTCTGCACGTTTGCTGTGGCGGGGGTATATTACAACAAATATGTTTTTTTTAGTCCAAGCAGAAGAGTCGGAGCTATTCGTTCGAGACTATGAATAGAGAGAAGCGCCAGTTTGTTCACGAGTATTGCACTCATTTTGGTTGTGAATCTGTTGCTTACGATGCAGAGCCTAAACGCAACGTGGTTGCAACCGCTCAGAGAGATAAGGTATGTAATTTTTATTGATAGCCTTGCATTTTTCAGCTTGGTTTGAGCTTACATTCTTTAAAACTCTGATGATGTAAAGCAAAATACTGATTATGCACATGATTACTGTACAGTAAAGTTCTTATATTCTAAACTGTTTAGTAAGAACAATCAACATTGACATAAGAATTTTTGTGTAACATTTTTTTTAAAGGAATATGGTTTAGCTTATTTGTGAAAATTAGTCGAGTGGCTAACGCTAACACAATAATGTTACTGTGTTTTGTTGGTCACACTGTCTCGGTTGGTTGGACTTGTCAAAAATAACCCCATCTGATTGGTTCGAATTTGACAGCTATCCAACCAACTAAAGGCCAACGTAACAACACGAAAAACTTAATAAAACCAGCAAAAGCTTTTTAAACACTGAGTGGTGACTCCAGTTATAATTACAGCTCAGTGGACATGGCCTGTGTAGCTTCGTTGATGACAAATCAGCTGTTTATTTAGCTAGAACAGTTATTTAACACCTGAACAGCTGAGTACAGTTTTAAACCATCAGAAATTTACTCAATTTTCTCAAGAATACGAATTTCCCTATAGGGAAGTAGCTATTTTTTTACTAAAAAGGTAAAAAGTGGGGACTTTACCAGATTCCTTATAGCAGCAAACCTAGGTACTCTCTAAACCTAATGTTATTTAAATAGATTTAATTGAAAATCCATTCCGACAAATGGAAATTTGCTTAGTCGTCAGGTTTGCTGCAGCGGGGGTAGGTCCTATTTAATTTATCAATGGAAAAAACATGGGTTCAAAATTGCAAAAATGCACATTGTGCTATTATTTCAACTTTAAATGCAAATATATTGCTATCTGTAAAGTGAACAAGCATGCAAATTATAATATTTCCATCTTATTTAATGTTGGAGTTAGAATAGTAGCCAATGGTTTTGGCTTAACAAGCCATTTTTCTATACTCCAGTTGGGTATACACATTTACAGTTTTATAGCTTATCCATATTATTAAAAAAATTTGTTGGATTTTTGTATGCTGCAAATCGAACCCTAAATATTTATTTTTATAGGCATATTGGGTATCAATTAAAAGCTCTTATCCTCTATATTTGCCTTTTGCTGGTTTGTATGATATCCCTTGAAAGCACTTCATCCTTTTTACATTTTTACATTTAAGAGTTTGTGCTGGATTCCGTTGTCAATCATCTGGACCTTTTCAAATTTACATTTGTTTACATAAAAACAGATAGCGATGATACGATTCTGTCTTCATCCATTTGAAAAAGGGGTTATATCGTTACAGTTGGTGATGTTTTTGTGAATTCAAGTAAAATATTGTAATGTTATTTGTTTAAAATGTAAAGAAGAAAATGACTTGCGTTAAATTTTGGTGTTGTAATAGAATTTTGTGTTTTCATAGTATGTTTTATTGATGTTTTAGTGAATTGAAGTAAAATATTGTAATGTTTAAAATGTAATGTAGTTCAAAATGTAAAGAAGAAAATGACTTACTATAGATTTTGTGTTTTCATAGCATGTTTCATCAGGGTATGTAATTCTTCTAAGATGCCCTTGTATAGGCATGAAATGCAAATAATAGAGATATGATGAGAAATAATTGTTTTCGTCCTTATCAACTTATCAAATGTATCACGGATTTTGAAGTCACGAAGTGACGCTACTGAATGGTTCCAGGCCTGGCTACCGAGCTACAGTCTGATGGAAGTGTTACAGAGAGAGATGGGGCTGCGGAAGGTACCTCTTCCAAACCTCAACTCTTCCAGCCAAAAAACTACCACTCAAAGGTTTGCTTTGCTGCTAAACAAATTCTTTCTGGCAGAAAATATATATAGTGGGATCTTCTTTGTATTTTCTGTGCAAGTCTACACAAAAAACATATAATGAAGTGTTTCATTCTGCAGCATAACTAGCCGGCTTCTATTCGGAGCAATCAATTATAGTAGAACCTTGATAAGAAGACTCATGGGGATTATTAAATAAGGCTTGTTATCAAGGTTGACTCCTTATTGAGGTTTGCATAACATGTGATTAAGGGTAAAACAAATTAAAATGGATGTGAAAATGACATTTGTTATCAAGGGTGACTTGTTATCGAGGGTCTTCTTATCAAGTTTCCACTGTATTGGGAAATTTTCACAAAGGGAATTTTACACGTCTGTAATAGCTTGGGTAGTTGCCTGTTGATTCTATTTTTTTTAATTCAATATCATTTAGCATACGGAAACTTGTTAAAGTTTATTTTTGGTGAGTTTTTTTTTAAGAAATTATTTTAGATTGTCCTTGGCCCATCACAATAGCAAAAAATTAAAGTTTTCACATTGTTTTGGGATCTGGAATCTGATCACGTTATTTACTAGAAATTCCATTCCCTGTTAAAGTTGTCGCCAGTTTCAAATTAAAATACAGGTAGTTGATGTGAGCCACCGACAGATTGTGCTGATTGTAAATTACTGATTTCCTTTGAATATGCAGACTTTTAAATCAAATCAAACTTATTGTAAGCTATAGCGTATTTTATGTAACGTCAAATATCTCAGTAACATAAAACAAGATTAAATAGAATTTCAGACACTAGCGCAATCTTTGACTGGCTCACAGAACTATGATCCTTTTCAATAAAACGTTTGTGACAGCTGATCCATAAAGATTATAGATTGGATGTATATTTCAGTATCTAAAATCCAATACTCAAAGTGATGCAATTAGATTTTAGGTCAACTATTTCAACGCAATATGACAGGGTGTGAAAGATCAAGTTTAATTCAATTGTCTTTAACATGGTTCTTACCCTTGTACTTGTTTCAGCAATGTTCTCCCAGTAAGAGTAGCATTGAACCAACCAGCCAAGTCTACTGTGTCTGATGCTCCCCAGATTGACTATTTCGACTACAACGGTTAATTGCTTCACCTGACGTCCCGACGCAATCCATACGGGTCAATTTAATTGTTATATACATTTATACTAAACATATTATTACACTAATATTTGAGAAATCCTATGCCATGGTAGCACAGTGGAGTTAGCAACTGCTCACTTAAAAATTCCATTACTTTTAATCTTTTGTCAATTTTTTTACTAGTGTAAGATAATTTTGTTGGGCCTCCTTTTTAGGTATTTTATGGTTCAGGCTTAAATTCATGTTCAGAATTGCAATTAGTAAGTCAGCCGGTTAGATTATGGTGTATGTAACTTAAAAAGTAATGTTTTACCTAAAAATAAAGTTTTACAATGTCTCTTTCCGATTGAAAAGTGATCGCGACAATAAAACTGTTTAGTTATTTATTTTATGTTAATATGGTAATATTTGATTTATCTACAACCATGCTAAGACGTGGGTTTTATTTAGGTATAAGGTATTATTGTTATTTAGATGTATACTTACTTAAGAGATATTTTGGTTTGAAGTAAATTTATGGCATGTATAATGTTTATTTATTTTCCTAGTTCTTTAGGTGACAAATAGCTTTGCGTTCAGTGGCTTTGCAACTTCAACTTATTATATAAATAGGCTTAGAATTATTCACATTAGACTTCAATAACAAACATTACAGATATTATTTGTCTTTAAACAATACAAACATTTCTTCAATCATTGGATGGTCTCCCCGGCTCACGCCAAATGCTTGTATAGATCATCTTTGTTGCGGAATGGATTTTCCAAATTATCATAATTTTTGCAGCATCAGGGGTTGTACCATTTTGTTTAGAGTTAAAAGGATCATAAAATACTAAATTTTACTAAAAATCGTTCAGGCTGTTTTTGATAAAAACTGATTTTTTTCAATTTTTCTCTCACCGATGATAGAGAGCGTTCACACTATTGACGTTTTACAACTACATCACTGACTTTGAAAACCACTTTTTTGGGTTCAGGACGACCCAAAATGTATAGGCCTATATACACCCAAAACTCAAATTTAAAAATGTTGACAAAAACAATACTTTCTCCGTATACTATGCATAGGGGGAGAGAGTAAAATATATAAAACTTTTAATTTATGTGTTACACTTAGACCAAATATACTAATACAAATTACACAATAAAATAAAAAGGTTTGCTGGGATGAGGATCAGCCGAATATGGGTTTGCTTTAAAAGTATGTAACTGATAACAATAGAGCTACAGCTAAATCATGTCAAGCTTAATATTGTAACATTACAAAATACCCCCGCCGCAGCAAACCTTCAGACTAAGCGAATTTCCATTTGCCTGATTGGATTTAGACTAAAATGTCTCCTTAAAAATATCACATTTATTCCCTATTTAAATAGAATCAGTTTAACACATACTTAGGTTTGCTGCAACAGGGAGGGTAAAAGTGTTTTTTTATGTAAAATGTTAATAGTTAATAAGAAATAAAAACATTTTCCAAATTTGGGCAAAATATGTTAATAAACAAGCACACTACAACGGTTTACTTATTCTCCATAAGAATAACATGGGAATTTTAAATTAACAATTTTTTGGAATTTTCTCCGTAACCATTAGGCGCATTATAACGCTTCAATATACTAAATTATTTGTTTTTTTTAAGCTCTACAAAATAGTTTGGAAAGAAATTTCAAAATTTTATGTTTTTTGGGTCAAAAATAGGAAAAACCCATTTTTACCCCATAAAAGCCCCCATAAACCCCTGTTCCCATGGTCCGATCATGCTGGTTCGCGAACTCGTTCGAATAAATGTAGGTTTACACGGTTATACCAAATTTCATCAAAATCGGATCATTTTTGCTCGAGTTATCGCGCTAACGGACACATATATATATATATATATATATATGAATTTGAACGGATGGTGTTTTTGGCCTCTAGGGACCTCAAAACGAAAAAAAAAAATCGGTCCCGGGTCCAGGTCTTACCATGAGTACTACGGTAATAGCTTATTCCCTATATGGGAAATTCGCTAAAATGTTCAAAATCTTTTAAAATTAAACATTAAACCTTCTTCATTCATCTTACACGATGACGCAGTTTAACCACACGTCTCATAACAAAGTCAAGAATAACCAGAAAAACCACGTCTTGTTTCCAGAATTCAATTATTCTGACATGTTACAGTAGAATATACGCAGGTAAAAGTATTTTTGAACGAAATACGATGAGGCTAACGCAAAGTGACATTCAAGACCAGTCAACACTCTTCTAAAAATAAAGAGTTGTATAAAAATACCCATACTGGGACTAAAACATAACGTAACGTTCTGAGGAATGAACTTATCACTTTTTTTCATTAGGTAAAGATATTTATGTATCAATCTCTTGAGCAAGCATTCCTTACACTCATGGATTGTATTCCGGGCTGTAAGACGTCACGTCTCACACCCCCTGGGTGGTTGTGGGTGGGGGTGTGTCACGGCTTGTGTAACATTCAACAAAATAACTCTGCAGATCAAAGGTGGGTTGAGCTTGAAATATCAAAAATTGTCCCAGAATGTATTGTTACGTGCATCATCGTTGGGCTTATTGGCCCTTTTTTGTTATTTGTTGGTATTTGTAATTTTATGATTGATACTAGCTGTTGCCCGTTGGCTTCGCCCGACATAATTTTGAGTTTTATTATGAACTGGCTGAATTTGTGACTTCAATAAGGGCTAACATGACCTTTTACATTATTTTTCTGTATAGTAACAGAACAGTTATTAAGGATTAAATCAAAATGTGATAATTTATTTTACAAAAGTTTTCCAAGCGAAGAATGGGCCAAACAACTATCGATTATATTAATAAAGTAATACAGTCAAAGTTTATGTAAACGTTTAACCATTTATCAAATAAAAATACAGGGTTAGTAAAAAGTGTGGAGACCCCCAGTTATTTTTTTAACGGCCCATACTAGAAAAACTTAACTCAGCACACCATTATGGCATGTTATGAAGTACTTTTTGGGCATAACTGCCACTTGGTGTACATCCCCAAAACGGGGGGCTTTGGGGAAAACTCAAAAATTTTGAATGGAAAGACCCCTCGAGTGACACCTCATTTTGAAGGTCATGGTAAAAGAAAACCAACAATGCAAATTAGAGGTCTCTATCTCAATCCAGTAAAAAAAGGCAGCCAATTGAAATTCTCAGAAGTTAAATTTAACTTACAGCTTTCCAAGTCTGGAGACCCCCTGTAAATTTTTAACGGCTTTTTTCGTAAGATTTTTTGCAGTAAGAGAAAAGCGACTGTACAGTCTTTATTAAAAGCAGAGTACCGCTTTCATCTGTTCGCTGCTCTGCTCACAAGAGCTCGGGCTTTTGTCTCCCGTTGTCATCACAAATAATTTTGTGATCGCAAATAATATTGTCGTCACGTGTTGTCATTTCATTTTAATGTTGCCATCACATAATGTTAGGTGAACATTGTTGTTACATCAATGTTGTCTTTACAAACAATGTTGTCATCAAATATAATAGTGGCATCACAAATAATGCCAACACTAATCATATTGTCATCGCACAAATAATGTTGTCATCACAAAAAATTATGTACATTAACATAGCAGGCAGGGGTTGTCCAACAATCAAGACTTGATCCTCTGCTGGAAAGTTTTTTTGGAATCGTTTTCAGACTTGCTGGAAGGCAATATTTAAACCATACTGGGTCTGGGAAGCAGTTTAGGCCAGGCGCACACAGGCGATTTTGAGTCGCGCAACAGTTGCCCGACTAATCGGGGGACTGTTGTGCAACCTACTCAGAAACTCTGAAGTCTAGCAACAGTTGAGCTGGAGTGCGCACACAGGCAACTTTTTAGTCATGAATCTAAAGTCTTTAAGACGTAAGTTGGACATTACATTCGTTAACAGTACCGAATGGTTTTCAATGATACAGCCGTAGTATGTGCTTTGTTGTTGAAGTTGTGATTTTGTATTTTATCCTCTTGTGTTAGGTTGTTCCAATCTTTAGTAACTGCCAAGGACACTTCATCACACAACTTCTTCTTCAAATTAATATCCGAACAGTCTTTCAATGACTTTAAATATAAAGGCGGCCTCTTGTCAACTTAAACAATTAATTGTTTGACATCCTCATCCATAGAATTTGTATTTAAGTAATTTTCTAAAAACTTCACACATCAAAAAGAGAGCAAACACTAGTGACAGATCTGGCCACGAGTAGTTGAATTCCTCGGGTGAGACTAAGCGACACAGCGACATGTGTGCGCATCTACACTTGGTTCAATGGATACCAAACCTGGAGCGACAGTCCCGCAACAATTGAGTCGCAGAGCAGTCACTGGTAAATTGGGTCCGGGAACATCGGTTGCAACAGTTGCGCGACTGTCCCTAGACTGTTTCCTTGGTGTGCGCACTCCAATTTAAAACAATGTTGAACATTTTAGTCGGGCAACTGTTGCGCGACTCAAAATCGCCTGTGTGCGCCTGGCCTCAGTCACCGCATAGGAATTGGACATTTATAAAGAAAGTTTGTCAGCAACACTGGATCTTTAAAGTGAACTCTAGAAACGCAACGAAGGTCTTTAAAGGAAATTGCCTTTTTCGTTACCATTCGCAGTTGCGTTTATAGGTTCTAAAATGACCCCTAATCGTAAAAATCGAAGCAGAACAACTGAAAAGGGGGATGTTACAGAAACACCCTCTGAAGATACTTTAGATGAATAATATTGCAGATTGTAGGACAAACACTACTATCGTGGATAAACATCGATACCTCACAAACGTCGACTATCGATTCCCACCCACCGTGATGTAAGGCGTCTGCTGTCCATAACCCTACGCAATCTGGACTCCAGTTATTACTTTACTGACAGTGACGGAGCCAAAATATGCGGCGAGTCTCAAACGAATTTGTTCCATGACGGTAGCAGAGTTTATATAAGCATGTAAAAATAACACAACGTGTCCCACGACAAGGAATCACGTGTTTGTGTATTGTAACTATAGTAAAGCTAATATGATGAGTATTGATTGCATTGATTAAACATAGGTACTTTAGATTAATCATTCTTATGGATCTAAAAAGTTTAACAATAATTTTAATTTAGCGTTTTTTTTTTCATCTTGGTAATAATAATGAAATAGGCCTAATGCAGTTAAATCATTACGTTCTTGTTCTATTCCTTTAAATTGTACCAAATTTAAAACTTCTAAAATGAAATGGTACGATTTTGTAATATATGCCTACTTAGGACTTTCTCGTCTTCAGTTTGGTCAAATTTCGTTATTTCGAATTCTACTCAATGATACAAATAAGTTTTTAGATCGTTCGATACTGTGAAAGAAGTAAATTTACTGTACTTATAAAACCTTTTGGTGTACTAAATAAATCATAATTGATAACATACGCAGAAGCTATTGTTATAAAGGCATCGTTGACGACCAATTCTCATCTAAATGATGGACTAACCACTGAGACGATGATTACATGTTATATGGGTGGCAAACGTAATATTATAGATTTTTGATCCCCTAAAGTAACATATATAATATGTAGTAGGCCTATATGGAGAAAATATTTTTTTATACCGTTTTGGGTCTCCCTGAATCCAAAAATTGGTTTCGCTGGGATGTCTGAGCGTGCGGATGTGTACCTGTGTTCGCTGATGTGTACAGACGACGTGGTCAAATTTTGACGAAATTTGTTAATTGGTTAGGCCTACTAATCCATGGTATCTTCAGTCGTTTTAATTTCTTTGAAACTTCGATTCTTGATTTATTTATTTACTCTACGGCAATGCCATTTACAATAAGAACATGCAGTTAAAATCAACAATAATTGTATAATTATGAGATAAGTGCTAGACAATACAAGATAACTTGATTGAATAACAATACAATATGACTTGAGTAACTATGTTAATACACAATATTATCTTGCAGGATGCGTAATAATGCATAGAACATAAATATAGGCTATTCAGACATAACAAGAGATAACAAATTAATAAGTAAAATATTACAAATTAATTAACATAATAAATTATTTAAATAACATTTTTAATTAACCAGTCTTGACACCTTTAATCTATCTCTCGTCTTCTATCTATATAAATAAAATTAGAGTTTTGTCTGTACATTGCTCAGAATTATATATTTTTAGGATATTTTTACGTCTTATACAATAAATAAGCAGAAACGAGTCTTATCTCAATTTCTGTCTGTCTGTCTGTCTGTCTGTCTGTCTGTCTTTCCCTCTGTCTGTTAACACTCAAGATGGCATTTTACGCTATCTTCTCCTGGAAAACGAGAGTACCTATCAAGATCCAAGTCATTTTAATGTATTCACTGGATTGGCGAGATGGTCTTAAGCCATTAAAATATGGCCTCACTACTTTGTAAATAATATTACGAACGTTCAAAAATGTAGTTTTGTGTGATTTATGTTAAGTTTTCGTCAAATTTTTATTGCATAATCTATGAAATAACGGACAGCTGTTTGGATCAAGAATATTTTTTCTAGCTGTCACTGATATGTTTACAAATGTTGTTTACAAATACCGCAACCTTTTTCAATCACGTTTTCAATGCAAATCCCAACCAAGTGAGATTAAAAACGTTTTTCTTATATAACGGATTTAATTAAACGAAAGTGCAATAATATAGTGCAATAGTGTAACCGTGTAAATGAAATTAAATAACTAGGCATCATCCAGTTCAGGAACCAGAGATTCTTTGTGTATAAATTGTTCTTGAGTTTTGATAACCAGAAAGAAGACCTTCTAATGTTAATAGATAGCCTTTACCAATCATTGTTTAGAGAATAGGTACGTAATCTATTAAATAACAAAAATTTGTTTGTATGAGGTGGTTTTTTTTTTAACTGACACCGATAAGTTTACATTAAAAGTTGTTTACAAATAAAGCAATTAATGGGAAATAACTTTGATTGCCGTTTTAAAACGTTTTACGAGAAAATCCAAAACCAAGAGATCAATAACCTCGGGACTTGATTAACTCATATAATTGGTCGGCTGTACTATAGTTCTCAACTATGAACGTTGGTTTTTGGTACCGGTTCTATTCCTTAAAACCGTTGGTACTGTTGGTAGCAGCAAGAATCATTTTTAAGTACCAACACATCACTGTACTTTACAAATTAGTTATCGTTGGTGTTGCACCTTATTTATTATTACAGGCTATTCAATTTAATTGATGTCTTAACTGTGCAATTTTTGCTTTTTCTTTCTTGATTCCAAAATGTTAGTTTATGCTAAGAAAACGATAACGAATTTTAGTAGAACATTTATTCAGCAAACCATCATGAATTGTTTAAACGTTTTACGTTGTTTATGTATCAATAGTTCGTGGCCTATTTTGGTAATATTTACTATAAATTAACAATCGTCTATAGTAGGCCTACTTCATTTCATAGGCTATAGTAAGCCGTAATTTCGGGTCATCATCGGTCCAAGCAAATATACATTGTTATGATGAAATTTGATGACATTAACAAATATTTCAGATACTAATTTTACAAGTAATTTGTTATGCTTAAACTAAAGCGTAGCAAATTCCCTAATTAAGTTCTGTATTTTTGTGTGTATCAAAACGTTTTATGTCTGTTAGTAACGCATTAATGTCCTTATTTCTCAGTGTTTCACGGAAAGGACAAAAGTACCTTCACAATGAAAATGTCAACACGAATAAAGTGTTAAATTGGGAGTTTGAGATAGTACCTTAAATACTTTGTGGAAGGTAACTTTCAATTATAGGCCTACATTAGGGCTATGCCTCATAGATCTATAAAGCATTTTTTAGTTTAATCATTGGATTTAACATATGAACCAACACGACCCAGGTTACATTTAATTTCGAAGCATTTGTTTTGGCTTGAAACTGTCAGATATTGTATTTGCGAAGTTTTATATAGGCCTAGGTATAGTAGTTTTGCCAGCATATCTGAAAATATGCAAACCAAATTCTGTTCTTAATAAAAAGGTTTCAATAACTGACTACAATAACATCCCCGTGCGTAGAACGGGCACACAGCTAGTATGTTTACTATAAGTAAGATGTTTTCCCCCTGAATGTGTCAAATGTAGTTCATGCTGTAGGAATATATGTTTCGAGCTACTTATATCTTCAGCAGTATTCTTGTATTTAAATATCACTCGCATGATGTTTGTCGACTGTTTACAGATTATATACATAAACAGAAATAAGCGTTTTTGCAATTGCAAGTATTTACACGTTATTTGCGTGTGCACGCTTAGATTACTCGACCGGACATCAGTATGCCTGCAAACACATTTTTCCCACAGTCACCCGACCGACAAAGTGAGCTTCCTTGCACAGATTATAGTACAGTAAGCCTTACTTTGGCCTTTGGCACACAGTTTTTACTTTGGCGCACACTAGTATTCCAACCAAACAACACAAAACAGTGTGTTTTGTTATGCACGTAATCCGTGTACGCTTGAAAAAAAGTTGACAAAGATATTACGACTACGATCAGCTGGTGCAGCGTTTCCCATTTCGTTAAATGATTGGATTTAACCTAACCTAAAACCGTGTTGTACAGTGTTTGAAAGACTATTTGTTTATATTATTATTTATAGTAACTGTAGGAAAAATATAATGTGTAACACGAGTGCAAACTGCCTTTGCTGACTTCGCCTATTAGTTACGCAAATAACTATTGAGAAGTCTTCTCTCAATATTCGGAGTCAGTGTTTACATTCTACACAGCTGATATTCCAATGCACTATGAATCATACATTGTTGACGAACAACGGCCAATGAAACTAACAGTGTCTTGACGCCACTGCCAAGGTTATGTTTACGTCATTTGTTGCTATTCCAGGTGGCAGTGGATCGTGGCAGTGTTGTTGTTTGTTAACTTTTAATGTGATCGAGATCGGTATTATTTTGTAATATTTTGCATTTAATCTAGATTTATAATGAACTTATTGTTGACCGTGCTTCTCAGTTATACACCACAAAAACAATAATCCAATATTCTCTTTGGTTTATTTCAGCCAAAGTGTATGGAAGGGTAAAATTGAACTTTATTAAAACGAAAACAATGTATTACTCTACATATCTGATTTCATTTTATTGAAACCAATGAAACCAACTGGTACACTATCACTCAAGTTTGGTATCTATTATCAATATAACTCTTGTTACTGTATTTATATAAAAAAAAACCTGATTCTTTTTGCTAGATGCGAATCTAGCAGTATGATAACAAGTTTTACATTTAATAGAAAATGTAAAATTACATCAATTCGCAATACCAAGTAAGTGTAAAATAATGGTGGAACATGTGACCTGCTAGTGTTATCTGGAGTGAGCTATCAGGTATGTGGGGGCTGTATATGCATTTGATTTCTTCTGTCGTCATATATATATCTACTCTCTTTGGCCGTCAATTCAGTTTTCCAGTTCGCAAACTAATTAAAATGAAAATTGAACTATGATAAAAGCAATACTATGAATTCGAGCTATTTATCCCCCGCACAGCAAACCTGCAGACTAAAATAATTTCCAATAACTGATTGGATTTTCACTGAAACGAAATATTTCCTTAAAGATGTTAGATCTATTCCCAATTACAACGACATTGGATTAGTGAGTTTTTATTAAAATATTAATTGTTTGGTATAAAATAAATAAATTAATTTTGATCAAAATTGGATGATTTTTACTCGAGTTATCGTGCTAACGGATATATATTATATGAATTTTAATAGACTGTGTTTTGCCCTTTAGGGACATCAACACGAAAATATTAAGTGGCCCCGGGTCTAGTTCTTATCATGAGACCTACGGTAAGAGCGTGTTCCCTGGGACCTTCAATAAAATGGCTTAGGTGTATTTTCCATAAAATGTAATGTCAGAAAAGGTTTTTGGTGTACGTAGTTGGTGTTTATGGAACTTATCGTCCGGGTTTTGGTCAAAGCGTTTCTCAATAAAAAGAAAAGTCTCCGTTTAAGAAAAAAAAGTATAGTTACTATACAATTCATATTTGCTAAATCAATCTTAGAGTACTTTAAAGTGTATTTATTTGAAAAATTTACCTATATGTAAAATCAGTAGGTAAAATATATTCTCGCAGCATAGGGCACTGTTACTGTTGTGAAGCTAAACTCAATCAGGATATATTGATCTGACATTGACTCAAACTTAAAATGTTTTATGAACACAATATTTTTCTGGATAGGGGAGAAAGTAAAAAGCCTAATTGGAAACAATGTTTCCATGTAGCGTATTAAATATTTACTAGAGTACATGTTGCTCGAATTCGAGCAATTAGGATTTGCAAACCAATAACAATCATACTAAGCTGTCCACATTTCAACAAAAACACACCTACCTTCCCTGTAGCAGCAAACCTAGGTACTCATATTAAAATTAACTTATTGTTATTTATGTAGGAAACAATGACCATTTTCAGGGAATATGTTTGTAGAAATTAAGCCAGGTAAATGGAAATATTGGTTTGCTGCGGATGCACAGTTTTAATAACAACAGCAATGATTGTAGAATCTGAATTATTACTTATATCCATGAGTTTATCTAGCAATTATTTCCTGTAAAATATTGTTGTAAATGTAAAATAGCAGCTAAAAAATATTGGACAGACTCGGTCAACAAATGACGTAACTGAAAGAATCCCATACTAATGACATTAACATATAGTTTGACAGTAGTTCCATTTAATCAATGTTAAATGTTTACATTCGGGCGAGTGGCATATTTTATTTATGTTTATGATCCATACAGTTCCTGTTCTAATAATCATGCAGTATTTAATATATTTGGACCAGCTGTGTGGAATTTTGAAATCAAAATTAATTTGACAGTTAGTTCTGATTGTTTACATTTTTAAATTTTGTGGGTTTGTTCTTTGTTACCATGGATACCATAAATAAATATTTCACTTTTAATTTCTGACAACAGCTGGAGTTTCATAACAAATTTTGTTTCTCATGTTAATCTTGTGGATAAATACGAAACTTTAAAGGGCCCCAGGGCCTCACTCTCTAATTATTTACCTAAAAAGAAAGTTTCCTGCACAACTTCACGTTACGCTCTTTACAATGACACCAAAAACATGTCAATCGGTTCAGTAGTTTCGGAGGAGTAATTGTCACAAAAATCCTGCTTGCGTATTAAATAAGTAATAGATATTTCACTAAGCATTAGCTAAAAGACTGATTTTCTCTCTTAAATTTGGAACTCCAAAACTACCACAAGCTATTATGTTATATCTTACACAATTCTCTTCTATGGTAACTATTTGATATTTTTACAAAAGACTTATTTCATGTCAGATTTTCATCATTAACGAAGTTACTACGTAACAATCTTGGGAATCGTGTTTGAGACATTTTCACTTACACAACCATTCAAGAATCACGGGACAAGTCAAAGTAATTTAGCATCAAACTGTGAAGAGCCAAGCAGGAATAAAGACTCGGTTATGCAAGTGCCGAAGTAGTAATAGGCGCACACGTGTTGAGGTTGAGGAGGGCACGTTGCGGCCACCTCCCCCTTCCCATTGACGTACATAAAAACGTGTTTGAAATCCAAAATATTTGTATGCACTAAATATTTTTCCTGCCACTGCACGGAAATGATCACATTGCCATACCTGTAAACAGCACACAAAATAGCTCATTGTCCCTCTAGAGCGGGAATGGATCATTATCGCTCGCTATAAATCAGCTGATTTCACAGTTGTCGTTTCTACACTAATCACAGCCGCGGATCCGGTACGTTAGTTAACCCGTAAACAAATTACATAACCTTAAAAAAGTAAACGTAAACTATATTAAATTTTATATACATTTAAAACGTTATCTAAGTTTTGTTGTTAGTTGATAATGGTGGTAGGAAAAATCTTGGGTGTAGGCCTATTACCAGCACAAACAGTCATTGCACTCTTAATACACAAATAGCTATTATAGATTGAGTATACACAGAATATACTTCCCATGTGATATAAAAGTTTGAAGTAAAAAAATAGATGAAGTTCAGGCCCATCTCACCAGGGTTTACTAGTGTATTTCCAAAGGGCTACGCCTGCCATGCTTCCTAAGTTTATATGATTTAATTTAATTTATTTAATAAAACAGCTGGTCAGTACAATGAATGGTGTTTGTTTATTTACTCGAAAAAGATGTTTGTGAAGCTTTATGTAGATTTAGGAGGGTTATGTTTGGTTTTAAAGAAAGTTTGTATACGTTTTGTATAGAATTGCGCAAAGTTTCATTTTGTAATTTATATAGTAAGCTAAATGTAAAGAGGCTTGACTAAAGTTGAAGAATTATGGTAAAACATGTCATTCGTGAAGCATCAATATGAAGCAATTTATGTTATTGCTACACTAAGGTATGTTGTCATATTCTTTTGGATCTATTAACATAAAAAGTAGGGGTTTGAAAGTAAGCAGGTTAACACTTTTAAATCAGTTTATATTTTCAAACTAAATCATAAAGTTGCCGTATTTTAAAACACACATCAGGATTACTTTAATAGCTCTCTAGGTCACATTTTCTTCCCGTTGCAAAGCAGGTATAGCAGCTTGTATGAATTAAAACCAATTCAGTATCATAGCAAACAGCTGATTGATTAATCACTTAACACAGAATATTTTCATTACTTGGTAGACCATCTCAACAGATTGCACCACGTTTTTTTCCTTCAAATTTTTACATTACATGGAACTCTATTCTGTGTATAGGCAATGGTATTAGTTACTACAATAGTGTAGTATCCTATATCCCGTAATGAATTGTATACGCTGAACATTTTTAACTTTCTTAGATTATTTTAGAAATATGCAGAATTTAAGAAGACATTTTTGTTAACACAGGTTTCAGGTCGTGTAATAATAATCTGTATATTGACAAATTAGGAAACTACTTTTGTTTTACAGAGAAAATTCGTAAAACACAAACTAACTACATACATACCGTAGTCCAAGTTTACTGTTTGTAAATAATTCGGACACCATCGCACGCGGGGAATTTATCTGTTTCCCAGCATTTCTGTAGTTGGCAGCACTGCCATTGTTACTGAACATTGATGGTTCGACATATCGATTGAATCATTCGAGACTCGAGTGCGATACGGACGGAATCCTTTAAAGTGTGTATGGCATGCAAACGATACAGAAACGTTTGTCTAAATTATAAAGATACAGACACGTTCCATGTTAAAACTTAACTAGTAAAATGAATCTGATATATATGTATATTTCGATTTCTTCAACACATCGACCTAATAGTTTGCGAAAAACGTGTTTTTCTGCTTAATTAAATTCAGGCGGGGTATTGTGTAGGCCTATCTACTGAATTAGCCTTTGTAACGGCAAACAGTAATAAATTATTCATGCAAATGAATACATTATGGAATCATCGATGAACATTTTCAAGACCAAAACATTCGGTTTATTTTTATCTTTTTCTATACTCAATACCTTTAGCATTCTACACTACAGAATTGACCATAGAATAAGATACTGTATTCTACTATTACCAGTATACAAAGTCAATGAGCTTGCTAACGAATTTGACACGTCAAGAATCCAGTAAGTTGTACAATATCGTCTTTAGTTTTCCTTCATCCTTTGGCCCGCGGATTTTGAAAAGGGAATGATAAAAGAGAATGTTGCCAGGATGTCCTAAAGATAGTTTTATAAACTTTAACAATGTTCAGGCTAATGAATTATGCATTCAAACAAATACATAAACATTCGTAGTCGGCTTAGTTTTTAATTTGTGCTTGCTTCGTATTACAATAGAAATAGATCATAATTTTTCTATCATACTACATTTCAACAAAATCCTTAACACGTGACCTGCCACAAGTTGATTTTTGTTCTGTAACACCGACGCCAAAAGATGTCAAAAGTACATACGCAACTACAATACAAATATAGAATTTTATTTCGGTACTGAAATACCAATGCTCTCCGTGCGTCACAATGCAAATTAACTCTTAACGCATTCACATACGCTCCTCCTCAGAAGATGCAAGGAAAAGAAAATCGGAAGAATCACCATGGAAACAAAGGAAACGGACAGATAAGTGAAAGGGAGAAAAGGGAAAAGTAGGGAAAGATGACACGTGAGCTGCTAAGGTTGGCAGTCCTGCGCACTCACGTGTAGCTATAATGTGACCAGCTTGCCGTGGTTATGTACAGTCAGATGTTGAAGTGACTTCGAGTCGACTTGTCGTGAACATTGTGATCTTGCAGTGTTTTACGTGAATGTTGCTGTTTACTAGTGACTTGTGTTAGAAGACTCCGTGGTACAACATGGCAGCGAATATGTGAGTTTCAAGTTTAAATTATATATTTTTTCCACTATATCCCCCAATGTGTCGCAAGTTTAGCAGTCGCCTGGCGAGCAACGTGACTGAGGACTTCTGGCGGATTTGTGGTGAGAAAAATCGTTATTGACGGTTGGTAAGTGTGTTGTTAACAATTGGTATAGGAAATTGAATTATAAGTAACTTACCCAGTCGCCAGGCCAGAACTTAAAATTTAGGCCTAAAAAAATCTGTTTAGGAAAAATTGTTAAAATTATTTTTTTACCTTACATCTTTGTTTCCGAGGTTCTAATCCAAGATATTCTGCATGGACTTTTGTAAAAAGGCTGAATAAAGTTACACATACTTCCTTTAAAACATAATAACTTGTATCGAAAACGTTACCCCTGTTTTAGTTAAAAGTAATATAGTTTTGGTTAATCATAACTAACTTTTAATTACCGGTATAGTAAAAAATTGCAAGACAATGTTTTGCATGACATAGTTTGTATTTCAATACTTGAATTAATAAAGGGGAAACAATGCTTCTCTCAAAC
Organism: Macrosteles quadrilineatus; assembly: GCF_028750875.1. Classification (NCBI taxonomy): domain Eukaryota; kingdom Metazoa; phylum Arthropoda; class Insecta; order Hemiptera; family Cicadellidae; genus Macrosteles; species Macrosteles quadrilineatus. The sequence continues at coordinate 35,309,101 of NW_026542597.1, read as the reverse complement.
CAAGAAGGAAGAAAATTGAGTTATTTCAATCATATTCAAACAATACAATAGTAAACTCACAGTGATATGATACCCAAAATCAGCGAGAGGGTTCACCGTTAATGAACAGATTTTTAAAGCTAACGGTAGAGTATGGAAATAAAGACAAACCAAGTAAGTTACAAACGCATTGTTGAGCCATAAACAGCGCGTCTTTACCGCGAGCGTGGGTGTAGTGGAACCTTTTGAAACGTCGAGGAAAGTTTCAGCTCGGTACATTAGTCTTCAGCGGGATATTTCGTTAAAAGACTTGACAAACCATCTACCTAAATAATACAAAAATTCACCATTATTTTAAACAGATCGACTGAAACTAATTTTAATTTATTTCACCGTCGTTGTGTTTAAATCATTGACTACTAGTAGAGCCCCGTCGAAATCGACGGTTAATCTTGAGGTTTTATGTAAATTCAGCTAACTGCGATGGATAGAGTGAAGTCATTAAAATCTTAGTTAAATGAAGGGAGGATAAACATAATTGTGTTCCCTAAAAAACGTGATTGATGAATTCGTTTAACACAATATTTCCTACCTTTTTATCGGCTTTAGGTTGCCCAAAAGGTTTTTTAGGAGTCTTATAATTGTTTGTTCATGAGTTTGTTTCATACCAAAGCCACTTTCACTATATGGGAGAATGAGTTCATATAATTAATCTATCATGTTACGGAAAGAGTCAATATTTATTACTAACAACTAATTCAATCTGCTTTAGGAAAATCATTCAGATTGTATCCGGATTTATAAGTAAATCTTCATCTTTGGTCATAAAAAATACAGAATTTTATCAGCATATTAAATCAGTTTTTTTTGTATTTGATAAAAATATCTGATTCTCTAGAAAGCAGTAAGATTCTTACTTCGATCTAAGCAATTTTAATTCCTTCTCTTGCCACATCGACCCATGTATTTAATCATCCTGTTCTTACTTGATAATTCATTAACTTATGGGATAGTTTCGCCTTGGCCAGATCTATAACATAAAGCTGTGCACGTATTTCGTGGATGGAATGAACCATAATTGTAGGAAATTTGATCACAAATCTTGAACATTTGCGGAACCAAATCCATAACCTAGTCCAGCCTTGGTAACAAATTATGCAAATGCGATTAGATGTGATGACACTGTTGTGTTTCCGAATGTTTTGTATGTAGTGAGGTTTAGATGCGTTGTTACATGTGTACAGCAAAGTAAAAACCCTGTACACATTCTTTTAAATACCTGAATTGACATTAGTTCACATACTTTACAAAAACCATAGATGAAACATACTCCGTAGTTAGTCTATTCCAAAACTTGAACACAGCTCTCATCCTCAACGTACTCATCTATGACACAATTTTTTACCCGATTGTCGAAAACTTTTATACCAATAAATGAATTTCTAGTGTTCTTTCTTGAATTCAAAAATGAATGGTAATTGAAAGTAGGCAGAAAAAGGCACGTGCCAACCTTACAATATATATTAGCTAACCCGATAAGGAATAATTATGTTCCTTTAAAATTGATATGTCACACTTATTTCATAATTTAAAATTTTCTAAGAGCAATAAAGCATATATCTTTGATAACAACATTTAAAACGTATCATAAATTCATCATTTTGTTGAAACTATAAAAAACTTGCCATGCAGTGGAGAATCAATTTAAAATCATAACTAATAATGTAAACATTTAATTTGACAGTTTCAGTAGACCTTTGAATACAAGTTTAATATTAACAGCTGGTTCATTTAAAGTAGTGTACATAGCATTATCCATATGGTCGTAATGTAAACAAAATTGCTGAGTGAACTTTAAAGGCCTCTGGGGCAGAGTCCCAAGGAAATTTATCTCGTTTCTCTTTTGAGGGCTCACCTACAGACCAATACCATTCTTTAGACACCCCTACCAAGTTTCTACACCCAGCCGTTCTCTCAAATTAGCTGTGACAAAACCCCGTTTTTCTCCATAAGAATAACATGGGATGGAACTTTAAAGGCCACTGGGGCAGAGCCCATAGGGAATTTACCACGTTTCTCTTTTGATGGCTCATCTACAGACCAAGACCTTTCTTTAGACACCCCTACCGAGTTTCTACCCCCAGCCGTTCTCTCAAAATAGCTATGACAAAGAAAAACAGTTTCAAATTAATATATAGATTGGATTCATGTATACAGAAGTAGACGTCCCATCCCAGCTGTAAATTGTACCAGCTGTAGCAATTTGTCTGTAAAAAAATAACGTAGTTGTGTGTGCCAGTCACAGAATGCGCTAGTAGCTAAAACTGTATTTTGTACCTTAATGTTTGTTACTGGCCAAGTTGACGGGTCTTGTCAGTTTCTATAGCTCACAATAAGTAATTCCATTAGTTTAAATTGGTAAAAAAGATAGGTAGTGTATTGAACAGAGATCAGTAATTTAGATCAGCACAATCCGTCGGTGGCTCACATCAACTACGACAATTTTGGTAAAATTGGATACATATTAAATGTTTCTAGTGATTAGAGACCTCACCTAGCTTCAGGGTGTGGTGTAAGGAATATACCCCAGCCGCAGCAAAAGCAAACCTGCAGACTAAGCAACGACGGACTATTTCCATTTGCCTGATTGGATTTTACCATATTTTACTAACATATCTGAATCGCCTTAAAAATGTATAATTTGCAGCTGCATGGAAGGTACTAGGGTGCTTTTTACTAGTATAGTATGAAATAAATACATTTTCCAAATTTTATCAAAATAAACAAGTAAACTATAACAGTTTGCTCTTTCTCCGTAATAATAACATTGTCATTTTAAATGTACAGTTTTTGGAATTTTTTTACCATCAAGCGAATGACAACACTTCAATAAACTAAATTATTTGTATATAACATATACATTATTTACTATAATTATTTGTATATAACATAAGTTCTGCAAAGTGGTTTAGAAAAAAATTGCAAAGTTTTATGTTTTTAGGGTCAGAAATGGGAATAACCCATTTTCACCCCCCATAAACTCCCGTTCCCATCGTCCGATCACGCTGGTTCGCGAATTCATTCGAATAAAAGTAGGTTTACACGTTTACACCTAATTTCATCAAAATCGGATCATTTTCCTCGAGTTATCGTGCTAACAGACACTATAAATAAATTTATGAATTGGAACATGTTTTGGCTACTTGGGACCTCAAAACTAAAAAGTAAATCCGTCCCGGGCCCAGGTACTGTATTACCATGAGACCTACGGTAGGCCCACGAATACTAGGAAAATACCTTTCTATTATTCGTGGGTATGCCTAATAGATTTTCCCTCTATGAGAAATTAACCAAAATGAAGAGGGATTTTCGAATATTCGTTAGGTCTACTCTTATTCTCGTGGCATTTATTATTAGTATCATTACTAAATGAAGTAGGGTTGGAATTAACTGGTAATAATGTAATGTAAAGCCGACAATCCCCATTCCATTAGTTTCGGTCAACACTACAAATTATTCTGATATTGATTTTTGATATGGACCTAAGACTCTGTATGTAAATATTTTCCACTGATGGAAGTGATTCATTCTCTTGATAGCAGAGCAATTGGTTATTTTAGCCAATATTTGGACCAGTATATTCGGTAGATTCGTGGATTCGAGCCCCCTATTGACAACGAAGAGCCCTATTGAAACGCCAAAAAGGAGGAGGCCGGTTTAGTTAGAGCGAGCGCATGGCGCAGGGCTTCTTTTCTGTAGGCCCAGATTCAAATTCCGCCAATGCCCTATAGCTTTTAGCAGCTATGTAATAATTCAAACCCCCGTTGTTTTAGACCCCATCTGAAGTTGTATAAAACAAAAAGTACATGTCTGTGAAAACTTTCTGTAAAGACTTCTTCTACTAAAGATCCTACGGACCTAGCTACGTTATATGGCTTATTTTCTATAGACGCCAACTACACGTTAACTAAGTATTCTGCTTTTTCTTTAATCTGAATCCACATATTTTCAACTTTATTATGGCCCGCACCAAATGTATGTAATTTATTAACAAATTGGGAAAATACAATATCGGAATAGAAGGCCTAACGATAACCGATAGAAATGTTGGTACTGTGCCGTTTGAGACATTTTGAGATTTTTCCTGCTTAGAAAAAAAGTAATAGTAGGCTAATTACCAATTATTAATGATCGAAACCTATTGATAGTGATGGTTATTAATTTTTAGTTGCGCGAATGTTTTTAAAAACTACATCACTAGTTGTATTTCAATTTTTTACTTACATAATAGATCAAACATATCAATTTAGGCCTACACTATGTATACTTGAGTTCTTCATCTTTGACAGATCTAGTCAATAGATTGCGTTAGCCTATATAAAAGCGTTATGCGTTATGTAAAGTCAATGCTTCTATCAAACTCAATATGTATCGATATTGGTTCCACATCACAACACTGAATTCTTACAAGTCCCTTATTTTGAGTTAGTTCTGCGAAGTTAATGCCAGATCAAACCTTATAGGTTTCATTACCAGGCGTTTCAGTTTGTTATAGGTTGTTTAAAAAATAAATCTCCACCATGACGAAATTTCTTTTCATATTCGACACTGCCCTTATTTCTTCTTATCCCAAAATAATTGTCGTGTTTTTTTTATAATTTAATTATCTGTTTCATTGTCATGGATCCAAATTTATGTTTAAAACTTTAACGTAAGTAAACCTTTATACAGTTAGGTAGTGAACGAACTAAAAAATTACATTTATATTTTCATCTTGTACATTAGATGCGGGGCTCATCTAAAAACACCGTGGCGTTTCCTAAATCGTAGTGTATTTTCATTTTGTAAGGCACCGGCCCAAACACTGGTCTTGTTACTAAACTCAGGCTTTTGCTTCGATAGCATCAAAACACCCTATATCGTACAGTACATGTGAGTCTTTCTACGAATCGACAAGATAAATATAGCAACTTTAAATTAACTTCTTTTTAAGCTTTGATGAAACTGCCACACATCTCATCCGAAAATACGAGTTTAATTTGATGCAAAAATAAGTAGGCTTTGAAACCTTTTATATAAACTTAATTTATCTGGTATTGTATTTTTTTACTAGAGCTGGTTAAAGACTTGATTTTCATCAGATAAAAAACTTATGATTGGCACAATAATCAATTAAACAAGCTGACAGTGACGTGAACACGCTCTGGGAGTTAAAGGCGGCCGTGGCTCTGAGCTCAGTTCAGACATTGAGTATATAACACCCAGCATCACAGTATATTACTAAGCGGAGCGAAGCGAGAAAAGCTCTTATACTACAACCATGCTGTTGTTTTACAAATACTCCTTCTGAAAATTCCAAATCTTTCAGCCTCCGGACCCCCCTACTTTATTGCCCCCGGTAGCCCTAGCCCCCTTCTTTACAAGTTCTTGATAAACCGCCACTGCGTACATTATGCAGACTTTGGATAAGTACTGCAAATAGGAATTCCATTAATGTGAACCAAAGATACCATTGAGTTTGGATACTGCAAGTATACATTCCATTGACGTGAACCAGACGTACCTTTGACTTTGGATACTACAAATAGGCACTCCATTTATGTAAATCAAATCAACTATTGACTTAGGATACTGCAAGTAGATAATTCATTTACGTGAACCAACTGTACCATTGAGCTTGGATACTGCAAGTAGACATTCCATTTGTGAACCTACCAAGAAGTAAGCCTACCATTGACTTTGGATTGACCTACTGCAAATACAGTAGACATCTCATTTATGTGAACCAAATGGACCATTGACTTTGGATACTGCAAGTAGAATTTACATTTATGTGAACTAGACGTACCATTAATGCAGACTTTGAATAGATAGGCCTACTACAAATAGGAATTCCATTAATGTGAACCAAAGATACCATTGACGTTGGATACTGCAAGTATCTCATTTATGAGAAATTGGATTAATATGCTAGCTCCGCTCAATATTGCAAGCAGACAACTGTATTGTACACGTAGCTGAGCGAAGCTCTTACTGCTTTTGGTTTACAAATACTCCTCCTGAACGGGGGAGATCTGCATGAAATTTAGCACAGTCATAGTAACCAAATATGGGAAGGTATACATCTGAAATGTTACGAATCAGACTAAAGTTTTTTTTTTCTCTATATGAGTTTAAAATGTTTAGAAATTTAACATGGACCTCAAACTAGCACCTAGCACATCTATATAAATAAAATTACAGTTTTGTCTGTACATTGCTTAGAATCATGCAGTTTTTGGTTATTTTTACGTTTCATAGCCTAAGAAAGCCGAAACGAGTCTTATTTCAATTTCTGTCTGTTTGTCCATTCTGTGGTTCCGTATGTAACGCCAAAATGTCATTTTACGCGGCCTACTCCTAGAAAATTAGAGTACCGATCAAGGTTCTAATCATTTTTCTGTATTTACTGGAATGGTGAGAGTGTCTTTGGCTATAAAAACATGGCCTCGCTTCTTTGAAAACTAAATAACAAACTATCAAAAACCCAATTTTGTTAGATTTTTGTCAAATTTTATCCCAATGTTTACTATTACTCTTATGAAATAACGATCAGCTGTTAGGATTAGTTCTCACTTCTAGCTGTCACTGATATGTTTACATTAAAAGTTGTTTACAAATACCGCAACCATTTCCGATCAAGCTTTGTTAGCACATCCAAACCAAGTGAGATTAAAAACGTTTTGTGCCTTACTTAACCGGTTTAATTAATCACAAGTGCAACGATTGTTCTTAAGTTTTGATAACCGGGGAAAATACTGCGAATCAGTGTTGTATTAGTGCTGGGAAACTTACATTTTTTTAATCATCGTCACCAATAGCTTACAAAAAAGGTTTACACTCATTGACGGCGCTTCAAGGAAAGTTGTGTAAAGTGCAAAGTAAAAAATCACAACTGCAGTGGGTGATCGTGGATGTTGCTGCGATCTTGGAAGATCTTTCTGATTTCGCTGTGATCGTAACAGAGGTTTAACTTACAGATGTAGCTAAACTCGCTTTTCCAATGTGTCACTTTGGTTTCTACTTACCGTACAGTAGACCTACTTACATTTCGACAACGATATCGGCACTTTTCCTACTTAAGAAGTAAAACTTCAATCGTCCAAAACCCGAGATTTGTGCGTTTTTTGTCACATTTCCTCCGAATATTTGCTAGATATATGTACCGATTATCGTTTAGAGATCTTTTGAATAAGAAACCTTTTGTTTGGATAAAGGTGGTTTCTTCAAACTGTCATTAATATGTTAACATTAAAAGTTGCTTACAAATAATGCTATTAATGGGAAATAACTTTGATTTTCGAAAACTGAAAAAGAAAATTAAAACCAAGGGAGATTAATAACTTCGGTACTGCACCCCATCAAGTGAAAGTTTTTTTTTTAGCAAACCATAGTGAGTTTTTAAAGCTTTACATTGTTAACGTTACATGTTACATGTTTTGTGGCCTGTGTATTTATTTATTTACCAACGGATTAACACCTATAACAGCTATATACAGTTTGATTAGAAGGACAGTTTGAATTGGTTGTAAGTAGCCTACTACAGTTCTTTTCTTAAATGTAAACGTTGGTTTTTGGTACTGCTACTTTTCCTTAGAACCGGTGGTACAATAGCATTAAGAATCATTCTTACGTACAAACACATCACTATTTACAACTATAGATAGTTATCGTTAGTGCTGCACCTTATTTCTCCTTATTTCCTGTCTGGACTCCAAAATATTAGTTTATGCTATGAAAATGATAAAACATTAGTGACTGATTTTTTTCAGCAAACCATCATAATTTTTTAAAGCTTGGCGTTGATATCGTATCAATGTTTTGTGGACTGTGTATTTCCTTACTTATTTATATATTTGCCAACGGATTTACACACCAATTTTACAGTTTGTTTAGGCCTGAAGACGATTATAATAATATTTGATGACACTATCAAAACTTTCAAATAATTATTTTGTTTGTAATTTGCTTTGGTTAAAAGCGTAGCAAATCCCCTAATTCAATTTTGTATTTGTGTGTGTATGTCTGTTGGTAACGCATTAATGTCCTTATTTCTCAGTGTTTCGTGAATCCTGTTAATGACCTTTGTTAATGAAAATTTCAACCCGAATAAAGTGAATTAGTGAGTCGGTGGCTCAGTCGGTAGCGTCGCGGACTTCGGGCCCGTGGACGGGCAAATGCAAGGTTAAAAGAGGCCGCCAACCTCTTTTTTAAAAGTAAAGTAGTAAAGTAAAGTGTGCAGTAGTCAGGTTGAGGTAGTATGTTAACTACTTTTAACCAGTGTCAAAAGTAACTTTCAATTACATGCCTACCTTAGGGCTATGACTCATAGATCTATACAGCAATTCCTATTACAAATGCAAGGTTAAAAGAGGCCGCCAACCTCTTTTTCAAAAGCAAAGTAGTATATTAAGTGTGCAGTAGTGAGGTTGAGGTGGGTATTTTAACTACTTTTAACCAGGACTAACACGATCGGGTGACATTTAATTGCGAAGCATTCGTTTTGGCTTCGAAACTGTCAGATATTGTATTTGCGAAGGTTTATATGTATTCCTATACAGTAATAGTTTTGCCAGCATATCTGGAAAAATGCACACTAAATATGCAAACTAACTCCTGTTCTGAATATAAGGTTTCAATTTACTACAAGATTCCCGTACGTAGAACGGGCAAACAGCTAGTTACAAATACAGAAAAAAGGAAGAACAATCAAATTTTGATTAATATAGTTGATTTAATTTAAATGACATACGGTAAGACATAAGACATTTATTGATCTTTAGGCAAAATTACATGCAATCGATCTTGTCATGGACGCTTGAAATGCACAAGACAGTCATAAGTACAATAGTAAAACATGCTACACTAAAGCAAACATAAAAAATAAGTGTTCATTCTACAAAATTAAATAAGAGTGGCTATTTAAAAAAAAAAAAAAACTAAAAACATCATGCAAAATTGATGAAGCTAAAGTCTGCTTCCAAGTATTCTTTAAGGCTGTAGAAGGGCCTTACTATCAAACATGCATAGATCACATTCACTACCTAAACTAACATGCTGAGCTGAAAAAGGCAAGCATCAATTGAAAAGGTACCTGTAGCTTCGAAGGACGTGAGAACCTTGGTCAGTCTTGTGTAGGGTCTGCAGATTTTGTTTTGACCTCGTGTACCATGGTTGTGTACGTGCCTGTGGAGAATGAGAGTGTTTAGGTGCTTTTTGGTATGTAAGAGACATGCAAAAATGTACAAGTTGATTACAGTTTGAATTTTGTCCTGTGAAAAGTAGGTTTGCAGTGTGTATTTGTGTCGGAGTTAGTGATGATTCTCAACATCTTCTTCTGGGCTACTAACACACTACTTATGGAGCTAGAATTTCCCCAAAACATCAACCCATAGGCAATTCTACTTTGAAAAAGAGAGAAATAAACCATTCTTAAGCAATCAGGGGATATACAGACTTTTAACTTTCTAACTAAACATATTATTCGGTGTAACGATTTACATAGGTGTTTGACATGCTCATGCCATGTAAGTTTCGAATCTATGTGCATACCCAGGAGCTTAACACACTGAGAGAATTCATTTTCTAAATTACCAGTACTTGTCAAAGTATAACAGCAGTTTGAGTTTTTCCCTATTCATTAGCAAAATATTGGCTTTGTACCACTCATTTGCCTGATTAAGAATATTATTAGCAGCCACTGGGATTTCAGTAAGTAGTACTACATTTTTTGTGAGAAAGGTTACATCATCAGCAAATAAGATGGATTTACATTCAACATTTGAGGAAAGATCGTTTATGGCTATTAGGAACAGTAAAGGGCCCAGTACCGATCCCTGTGGTACCCCGTACTTAACCTCAGTTACGTTAGAAAATGAGTTGTTTGACGAAACTTTTTGGAGCCGATCACTGAGGTATGATTTCAACAAAGAATTTTGATTGCCAATGATTCCCTAAATATCCAATTTGTGCAAAAGAATATTACGATCGACACAGTCAAAGGCTTTTGACAAATCACAGAGGACTGCGCCTGTGGGATTTCCGCTTTCAAAGCCAGCAAGTACGTGACTTATGAACACTTCGACTGCATCGATCGTAGATCTACCAGGCCTGAAACCATACTGACAGTCAGTAAAAAGGTTATGTTGTTCAAAAAAATTACTTATTTGATTTTTTATTACAGTTTCAAAGACTTTTGAAATAACAGGGACCAGAGAAATCGGCCGGTACGCTCCTGGATCACTCCTGTTACCTTTTTTGTAAACAGGCACAACTTTAGATATTTTGAGTTTGGATGGGAAAATCCCCTCATTTAGACTGGTATTAATACATAAAGCTAAAGGTACAGCTACAGATTCAATTAAGGCTTTTAAAAGGAAAGATGATATGTCATATACATCACAGCTTCTTAGCTCAGAATAATCAGCTAGAATAATCTAGCTTAGAATAATCAATTAGGGTTGCCGGAATTAGGCTAATGCAACATTGACTTTAGATACTGCAAATAGCCATTCCATTTATGTGAACAAAATATACCGTTGGCTTTGGATACTGCAAATAGGCATTCCATTTATGTGAACCAAAGATACCAACCGTAGGTCTCATTTATTGCCTACCGTAGACAATGGATTGCCAACATTGCCTACCAACCGTAGACAATTCATTTACGTGAACCAGACTTATTGACTTTGGATACTTCAAATAGACATTCCATTTATGTGAAAAATATATCATTGACATTTGATACTGCAAGTATGTCATTTACGAGAAACAGATGTAGCATTGACTTGAGAAAAGTATTGGATTAATATGCTAGTTCCACTCAGTATTGCAAGCAGACAACTGGTACACCTAGTTTTATACAGGGTGAGGCATTGAAAACGCTCCAATTTATAAATAGTAAAAGTTCAATACTATTCACCCTATACATATAAATAGCACATCAAAACACAGCTTATCTTTTGCCATTTTAACTTAACAAAGTAATTTTTCCATTTCTTGAGAACAAAATCCTTCAAGTGACGTCCTTGTCCCACTTGACATTCCTTGACAGTCACTTGAAAATGCCATTGAATACCCCTTCCAACATTTCTTCGGGAATCACTTTAGTTTCTTGGACAATTCAAGAAAATCTCTAGGGCAATTTTGAAAAACCTTAAATTTCAAGTAGCTTACAGGGAGAATTCACAATGAAAGCAAATAGCCAATGTAAAGCTTCCAATAACGAAAGCTTCCCGGCAAACCTCTTTGGACTTTGAGTTACTGCGACTCACACTCTTTCAACATTTGCTGGTGTACAAAGAGTTTTGTGGCACCCACCGATTATTTTTTATGGTTTAAACTCTTATCCTAAATAATTTTACCCAGTTCCCTATTGTTTTCCAATCTGGAACAGCGCCATATTGACCAAGTATGGAATGTGGTCCGATCAATCTCTGCGTTTTTGCACAAGAATCACTATTTAAAAAATAGGTTCCTACATCAAAATCTCAGTGTAAACACAATGTTTACTGAATGGCATAGTTTGAATGATGTTATAAGCACAGCTGTTCATTCATTGTTGCTTTACTTATAATGTGACAACGAAAGAAAATCGGGGTGCTCTCACTGCCTGACCCTGTATATTCAAAAGTACAGGGTATCGGGCATCAACTGCGGTATAGCTGAGTGGTTATAATTAATGCTCGCCTAACAATGAAAAGGTTGCCGGATCGATACTGAACAAGTCAGTAGCTTTTAATGGTTCGGAACTGGACCCAGCTATCCGTGATCATTAAATAACTGATCCTGTCTAACGAAACAGCTGATCTTAGTCAGTAACAAAGTTGAGGTATCTCTGTCAAAACTCCATTCGACCATCTATTAAAATTAAACATGACCCATTATTTGATTAGTTATCCTTATGATCATCTGAAGACATTATCAGTGTTAGTTCTGTCCGGTGCAGCTAGAATCGTGTTTTTGTTTATTGTTTATTCCAGTTGTTTAAAACCTCGCTTAACCAATTAAAACTATCTAATCATAAAAAATGGCTCGTTCCCTTGTCATATACTTAACATAAAAGTTAAGCACAAATCATAAAATCAACCCCTAAATTATAAAAACAAAATTTGGTTGACGCTAGCGCTTAGTGTCACCAACATGTACTACATGAAAAACGAGCTTCAGATTGTATAATGAGATGAGGATGAGAAGTCAACTCGGTCTGGTTAGTCTATGATTCACTCGTCCTTATTCACTCGTATTTGGTTCGAATACACGTCCAGTTGTACCCTCATCTCAACTGGGAATTAATAATGCTTCGGATTTTAAAGCAAGGACCACTTGGGTTACCAAACATCATTCAAAAGAATATATACTGTATTATAATACTTCATTTGGCTTAGTTCCAGAGATTACAGGGAGGACAAGAATACGCATATTATCTTATCTTATCTAACAGGGACAGGCCGAGACCATAAAGCACTTCATCCGAAAAGTTGAACTATTGCACACCCCAGACAGTTGTTTTATTGATAGACCCTACAAGTTCAGGAATCCGATGAAAGCCTGTCAATGATGATGATGCTTCAAATTATTTCCTCCTCGGGAAGGCATCTACCTCTTACCACATTGCCAAGAGTTATCTTTGTAGCATCGGAGACCTTTTCACAATCAAAGAGCAGAGAGTAGGTGATCGGCTGTCTCGTCTGACCTACCGCAGTGCTCTGATCGGTTCACCATCAAACAAGTCCATCCGTTGTAAATGTTTCCTGAATCGCCCATGGCCAGTTATCAGTTACACTCTTAATTCTTCGCCTGTCTAGTCTTAAAAAGTAAGAGGCAACCCTTTTAGAAGGTCTAAACAGAGTAAGCTTGCTAACCCTAAGAAGGGGAGTATCAACCAAACATTTAAAGTGATTAAAAAGATCCTACACACTTACAGTAATGTCATACACCATACACGCCCCCCTCCCGTGTTACAGTTAGGACCGCTCAGTGGACATCAGCTGATTATGGTAATATATTATCTTTCATTGTTTATGTACACAATCTCGTATTACTATCATTTTGAGACTAGAGATGTAGAATGAATATTGAAGGCTTAGTAGCTGAGTGGCTAAAGTGATCGCCTAACAATCAAAAGATCGCTGGGTCGATCCTGAAAATGTCAGTAGCTTTTTGATGGTTCGGAACTGGACCCAGCTGTTCCTGATCATTGGGCTTCAATCCTTCAAAGCTTCATCTTGACTGACGAAACAGCTGATCTTAGACAGAAACAAAGATACACAGATGATCTCAAACCATTCTACACTCATCCTTCACTTATGTTTGTGTTAAAATACGCACCTAGGTTGCGTCCCCATCTCGAATGATAATAATGAAGTTAAATTAAACCGCTGTCTGCATTCAGACACTTCCTGAACCTTGTATATGGAAGATCAGTGGTGAACGCGTAAAATAACAAGAGGAAAGAACAGATCCCTTTAAGAACTATTATATGAAACCATCTTTGAAAGGGCTTTCATTGCGTTCAGGACTGTACAAATTCTTCCACCTGACATAGAATTAAATAGTTGGTTGAATTGAGTTTCAGATTAATTTATAAAATATGTTTCTTATGGCAGCGGTCTTCAGTCAGTGCCATGCGTAATACCAATGACCACAGACTCATTCATGAAACGAAGCCACGCTCATACTATGACTCACTATAATCAAGCTATATTTTGACAGGCCCTAATAGAGTAATCTATTTTTGTTTGTAAATCGTCATAGTCCCATTCAACAACATCGGATTATAAGATAAAACTCTAGTTTCTTTGGTGCAACATAATCAACAAAAACAATGACACTGTTGACACAACAAAACCGCAGTTCTGTAATTTGCAAACTGATGGAATACTGAATTATTTATTTACTTCAAATATCGTACGAGTAGATTGTGAAAAAATTATAATGTGTCTGCCATAGATTCTGAGATTGTGTTGCATTGTTTTGGATTGTTCTATCTTCTACGAGTTGTCCGGCGCAGGTGAGTCCGGCGGCAATTCAGGTGCCGCCGCGCGTCGTGTGAAAAGACTCATTTGTGAAATATTATTTCAGGTGAAAGTAACTTATTGCTGTAGCACTGTCACTGCCACTGTCTGTTCTCTAGCAGAGAACGTAAAGCAAACAATAGTTTTGTATGGTATCTATCTAGGCCTACTATCATGATGTTCATGTTGTGACCTCAAGTAAAATTACCTTGACCTAGTGAGAGTGATAAAGAAGGGGGTAACTTGCCAGTACTGACACACTCCACTCAGGTGATAATAGGGGGAGGAGGCGCTATCCGGTAGAGTGGGGATGCATTGTTGGAAGTGGAGGGGAATGCATTGTTGGTAGTGAATCCCAGCCTTGATCTTTGTCCCCTTTCGTTCCACTGAATATCCTCATCACCTACCAAGGTTAACCGGAAACAGCGTTTCCTCAAAAGGACTTCTGCAGGCTCTTGCAGAATTATCAACTTTCTCCTCAAGAAGGCTTCTCCGGTTCTCGTCTCCTAACTCACAGCCTCCGTCCTCCTCAGCTTTTATTTCCCCAAAGCGTGGAAGCACGCCAACATAGTCTGTTCCCCGAACCTCTCGAGGACCACCACAAACAATCTAACGACCTAGATAGTTCTCTCCACCAGAATCCACATACACTTGAATTATGTCCCAGAGTTAACTTAAATTATCAGCTTCTGGGGATCGTTTCATACCTCGAAACCAACCCCTCAACAATCAGACCAACCTCATCCTCAGTCCCTCCATCGCCAACTCGAACGTAACGATGAGAATTATCTATCCCTGCAGTTTCTAAATACTACAACATTCAGTCGTAGTCTAATAAATTTTGAATAATCCAAAGGTTACCATTCAACCACTTGTCATTATTGGGCTATAAAAGTGTTTAACCAAATCCAGTTTTGAATATTCAAACCATTGTCACAGACGTAACCAACACGAAACATCAAAATGTTGTACATCAAAACCAGATTCCACAATATTATAAAAATCTACTTGCGCTTTCCATGGTCAATTAAAACATTTAATCGATGCCCCTGAGAAACTTTGCTGAGCAGAGGAACCACTTTAAGTAAGTAGGCTAACCTGTTGTTTGGCCTATTAAGCGCAGTGTCGTGTATCGCCTGTTGTGAGCTTCGCAAAACTTTCTCTATGGGACTTTGAAGTGTACATTGAACAAGTAATTCGATCAAGTTGGAATTGATAAATAAATATTGTTTAGGTAATTTTTAATAAAATTACTTTTACCACTTAACTTGTTGAACAAGGTATAAGTTAGGAATTGAAATTAGTTATAAATTTGAGTAAAATAATTTTAATGTTTTTATGTTCTAATATACAAGTTAATTTATTATTTGCTCCAACATCCTCTTCATTCTCAGCCAGCACCGACCTCCTGTTCCTGGAAGCTAAATAATATGTGTTGTTAAGTAAGGTCAATCAATAAAATATAGAGTTCCTAATATGTAATCAACATTCGCAACGAAGGCTACTGTGTACAGTAGACTCCCCTTTCACAGACATCTTTTAGACCAAACGTCAGTTCAATCGGAAGTATTTTAAAGTTAGGTTATATATTTATTATATTTTTTAGTCTCAAATATTTCAATATTATTCAGTGTTATTATCAAGCATTAAGTTGCATTTGTCTTTTGAATCGGGCTTGTAGGCCTAAGTTATTTAATTGACATGAGACTGAATGATAAGTTTTTCCTTGTACCGGTAACATTGTAAGAATAAGTAGGTAATAATTTTAGAAAACTATAGGGTTTACGCAATATTATGAATTAATTATGACTTTGTCAGATCTTGCAATTTTATTGTAAAACTCATAAAAGGCAATTAAATTAATCAACATTTATCATTGTGAAGTTGTTTTTCCTTCCTAAAAGTAAGCAAGGAGGGCCTGGAGGCTTGCTTAGATTATTGAATATTTGTTTTGAATATCTTTGCCATTTGAACATTAATTGGCCTAACATCTAAGTTGTTAGTGTATTTAGGAACGGTACTGTATTATAATTGTTTACCCAAAAATAGTACTATATAAACTCACCTAAAACGCACTTCCTGAAGTGTGAAATTGTGTAAAAAGTGTATTTAATGAAGTTTTGGACTTTACTGATGGGCGGAAAAGTCATTATATGACCGAAAATATTAATTTCCTAAGTATGTCCAAAAAATCATAAGTACACCAATTTACACAATTCCACACTTCAGGAAGTGAATTAAGAACCTAACGGACAATAAACAACTCATACAAACACTTACGCAATCAATGCCTTCTAACAGTCGATGACGTCATCAGCACTGTGGAGGGTAAAGCTGGCCAGCAGCTTTGAAAAAATGGTGGATACGTTCAAGCGGCGAATAACGTTGCTTAAATTGGAATTCGGCCAAATATCCCACGAAGTGTTTTTTCCGAATCCCATACCGGAGGATGGTTGCCCGCACCTCCCTCCAAACACGCTCAATATTGTTCGTGTGAGCACCAGCCTCGGGATCAACGAAGTTCACAGAGTGGTTGACTTGAAGATGCCTGAACCCCTCCTGGCCTAGACAGTCGTACGCCCGCCAGCAGTCGCTGATGATTGTTGTGCCAGGAAGGATCCACTCGCGAATCAATGCCAGCAACGTCGCAGAGTCCCTCGATTCCACAGGAACAAGGAAGGTCTTCTTCATGTTCACGTCAATACCACCGAACCTCACCTGTCCTTCTATAACTCGCCCACGATTATATTTCCGCCGTCCGAACTTCGCCTCGTCAATTTGCACAACCACCTACGGTCCACCAATCCTCTCCGAACGGTCCACCATGTGATTGACGTACACCTCCCGGGTGAACGAGTACCAATCAACAATGGTCGTGCTGGCAATCCCCAACTCCCGACGAATGAAGGCCTGACGAGGTGGTTTCAGGTGTAGAAAAATAGATACGAAGACAAATATCTGCTCAACAGATAAATGAGAGTTCTCTAGGAAGGTACCAGCCCGCGCGGAGACGTTGAATGAGCACTGCCGCTTCCTCTTCTTGTTTATCGACAACTGGCGCCGACAACGAAAAGTAAGATCGTCCACGACCAGCGGGCACAAATTACGGTAGTCGTCCTAACACCAAATAACTAAACAATAAAACTAATAACTCAAACACGTACTTAACAAGGAATAAGTAACGAAAGAGCAAGATAATTACAGAGCAGAGCGGTGTAAAGTAGCTGTAACCGTGTAACCTTTCACAAAATGGCGATTGGCGCTTCGCTTCCTTTCCCTTGGCATCCTGACCCGAACGGCGATTTACGCTACTAGCGCTGCAGGGGAGAACCGAACCGAAGAATTACGAATTACCTAGTTTTTCTTGGCAAGCTTGTACACAACCACAAGCTTTCGACGGGTTTCCCAACGCAGGTTTTCTGAGGAGAGCTTAGTTTAGGTGTGTGGCAAGTTTTGGCGGATACGTTTTTCGTAGCAAACAATAGTTAAAACTAAATAATAGTTAAAAAAAACTATTATTTAGTAAAAATAAATAATTTTATAGGATCAAATGCAAAAACAAATGTGTTCAATTAGTTTTAAAAAGTTATTTTTGCCTTTTTATACATTGACCAACAAACAAGACATATGGTCACGTGACACATAGCATTACATATTCATTATAGGCCAATTTACATTCATATTACAATAACCATTATATTTGCTGGTCTTCACACCATTACATTATTTAATGGATGTGTAAATAAAGATTTTGTTAATTGATTAAGACAATAATTGTGAGTAAAATTAAAGTTTAATCAAAAACACATTGTGACCACTAAAAGGTAGCCTGCGCAACATCCAACTGTAAGTACCTATAAGCCTATAACAGTGCAATTACTGTAATACTGTTCCTTCAATGAGAAGTTTCCGACTGTGTTCAGCTGTGGTTGCTGTAGGAACCCGTCCTTCCAATAGCACGGCTGCAGGAAGGGAGTGATTAAAGGTTGACACAATTGAGGAGGTGAAGCGAGCATTGATGAGAGCTGAAGATTTCTACCACCACTATTGTAAGGTTGAGTTGCTCGTTAGATGCAATGTACAAAACACATTAAATTCAACAAGGTGGTGAGATATACTGGACGATCTAGAGAACACTTTCAATGTCCGGAAATACCTCATGCACATCATAGGAGATTACCTCTGGTTATGCCACCTCAATCATGACACTACAGATGGCCCATGGACGACGAGAGTCAACTCTGGTGCCGCTCGAAGTTCCCCTACTTGGCCTGGATCTCTGGAAAGTTGCCGATGACAGCCTCGTTGGGGTCTGAAATGCTCGAGGAAACCATTTTAGTTGGGTACCCCAATGACATTTTGGCTGTGATAGCTGCACGTAACGTTGAGCTGACCAAGTTGAAACTGAAGTTGAAACCGTCATGCGCACCATCAATCACACGAATGGATAGCAGCCCATACGGTCTCTTGCTCACTTTGAGAGAAAACAAGATCGTGTTTCTGACCAAGAAATGGACTGACACCATAGTGTTGTTGTGGGTCAGGGAATAGGAAATCAGAAACATTTGTGCCGCCAAGTAATGGGATCATTGTGAACAGTAAGCTTAGCTGGAGGGACAAGATCATCGGTGTGGTGAACAAGGCCACTAAGGTGGTTTCTTTCTTTAGGCGGCTGGTGGTTAATGTCGAAGGTCCTCAATCTGGTCATAGAATGCTGTTTATATCTGCAGTCCAATCTATACTCTTGTATGGTGTGGAATTGTGGGCTCAACAAGAAGATGGACAGGATGCGGCTCGCTAGTGTGCAGCATCAGGCAGCACATTTAGGGTAGCGTCTGCCTACCCCGTTGTCCTGGTGGTCACTGGAGCCAAAATTGTGGATATTGGAAGAGGAAGGCAAATTATCAGTGGCATGGGAGAACAAGGCAAGAACAGAGGAGCGCACTTGCATCTACCAGCTCTGACAGGAGAGCTGGGGATGCTAGACCTGGCAACTTATGTAGTAAGTTCAACCTTAGGTTAACTGACAGTACAGGAAGGTGGATTAATACATCACCCAGTTTTGACAGGTCACAGCAATTTACAGTCAGACCTGTTCAGGATGAGGAAGGACATGTCAACTGAATGCACTGACCGGGCTGGGCATTCCTGACAACACGGAACACACTTCCTTCCATCGCCAGTGTTGGGAAATGCCCGACCTAGAAGCTCAACACCATGTAGGACTGCTGTTGGTAGACAGATGACAGAGGGTGTACACAATTGGACCTGTTAGTCACAGTTTGTCTAGGGTATTCTCCACACAAAGTAGCTCAACCTTGACCGGGATGCGGTCCATGTCCTATAACAACTGAAAGCCAGAAATGGCGTGAGCCCTGAGGGCTTGGCTTAGGTCACATGTTGACCAAACCTGAAAAAAATGTGAAACTATCCCAGAGTAGAGGGGGTGTCAAACCGAGGGGGTTTTAAAGTGAGTATTTTTGGCTGGCCACCTGTGTGTAACAGTAGTTCACACAACGATCGATCGCATAAAGGTAGTCTTCACGACACAAATAGAAGTTTGATAAAGGGTGTCATAAAGCTCAACATAAGTCGCTTACACTTTGTTACCTACGACTGTTTTATAATTATGTTTGCAAGATCTTCTAAATCTGTCAACAAACATTCCTACAACCGTTGGTTAGCAAGCCGTTTAGTTTTACTTAGGTTAAGGAAAGAATGCGTGAGTTTCCATTTTGAAGTCGGCAGATGAACTATTCAATTGGTTGTTACCAGCTGATAAGTTGGTGAAGCATAACAATTTTACCTCTTTTCTCTCAATCCTTGAACCATACCTTTACTGATCAGTTACTTTACCACACTGGTGATGTATAAGTAAACAATGCAGTAAAGTGAATCTTTTCAATTCTATAAATTGAATTGAAAAAGTTAGTTTAAAAAAATTGTTGTAAGCATTTTCTCTCCTCTCCCTCAAATAAAAAAAAACATAAGATGTAATCGGACACTAGATGTTACTGGTGCTGACTTCATAAAGGGCTTTAATAATGTATATTGGTTTTTACATATATTAATAGTTCTGGTTTGCTTAATGTATTATCAGTTCTCTTTTACTTATTTTTAATTAAAAAACCCCCTGTGGTCCTAGTTAAAATTGTGATGTTTTGAAATTTTTAGGCTTGTTACTTGGAAAAATCTGCAGTTGCTGGTAAAGACCTTATAGCTGTTGTTTTATTGATTTTTGGATTTTTGCCTCTTTGTACGGAATTGGTTGCTGAGTAAAACTAATCAATATCTTTCTATTACAGATCAGAGAATGAAGAAACGGAAACGAATAAAACAAAGGTGTCGGACTCGGGCTATTCCAACAGCTGCAGCAACAGCCAGTCCCAGCGCAGGTCAGTGCTAAAGATACTCTACGTGTATAATGAAAATAACATTAGTGCAGCATTAACATTAAGGTAACAACGAGGTATTTTTTCTAAAGCATTACGGTACTTTAATTCATCTCCACACTTTTTTACAATTTTTCTATTAACTCCAAGCACCTCCTTAATCTGATCAAAAATTACCTTAAACAGTCCGAGCATTTATTTACCAGACTTTCCCTTAACTTTTCTTATGTAAGCCCCATGAATTTGCCCATTAGTTCCAGTTGTCTCAGCCAGTTTAAAAAATTCTCTTCGCACCTTTGATGTTCTCAGACAAAAAATCTCTTCTATCAGTCCCAAAACTTTTCCTGCCGCACTCAAGCTTCTTAGCCTGTGCTTAATGCCCTCAATTTGTTCCAATTCCAAGAATTTCCTCAGAATTTTCCAGGTATTTCTTCAGTTTGTTCCAAGTGTCTCTTCAGCAAATCCCAGATATTCATATCTGTTCAACTTTTCTCAGACATTCTCAAACATTCTAATATCTGCTCTGATTCTGTCAGCAGTTCTCATAATTGTCCCAGACCCTCCAAAAGAGTTCTCTTGCCTTTCTCCAGTACTTTCTTAGTCACAATTTATAATATTGCATACTATTTCGCAATATTGGCGAAATTCAACAATAACATTTCACATATTCTTGCAATATTCAAACGTGAAAATAGAAAAAAACAAGTGGTCATCAAAAAAGTTGAAAAAATAAACATTATAATTTTAATATTAATTTTCATCACTGGCTCTTGGTGCTTCATTTAGCTTGAGTAGAATAACTGCATTACTTTTTTATTTCTGTCACTCACTGTATCCCTCATGTTTCAGTAACAGTTCCAAGTCTCGCCACAGCACCTCCAGTGGCAGCAGCGGCTACTGTGGTCATCCGTCCTCCAGGTATGTTATCTGAATACAACTTTTGTAGCACAGAGAGGTAACATTCAATGGTGAACTCAAGTGGTGTCTAGAGCAAAGTCCAACACTGTCCCTTCGCCCACATGTACTACAAGCTCACGTTGGAGGAAGACCCTGTGCCCTGTGCAATAGGAATATCCACTCAGAGCTCGGCGCTCTCCTCTTCCTTGCTCGTTACAAGTATATATTACCCGCACAACATAACAGAACTGAAAGCACATGTTTGGCCCATAAGCCAGTTTCCTTTGTACCTTACTTCTCTGTGATTGTAGCGTAGAACCATGGATTAATCTTAAACGTTCACATGCAATCCAAAGTGGACAGAAATCCTACAAGAACTATTTCATGGACAATCATCCGTTGATCGTCATGACATCACAGCAAGGGTTTTCAAACAAAACTAAAATCACTCATGCATTGTTAAGCATTGTGTTTTTGGTGAGATTTATTCAATAGAGTGGCTAAAACGTGGATTACCTCATGCACACATCCTTATTTGGTTGGTTGAGAGAATAAGACCAAATGAAATTTCATATTGATGTTATTTGGCCCAGGATCACTTCTTGAATAAGCATTTTTGATATTTTTATTTCATTGTGTTTCACAATATTACCTGTTTCCGTATGTGATCCTATATTTGTTGTATAGAGCAACCGGTTTCAAGGTTATAACCTCATCTTCAGGCTCTTGTTGTCACTCTTGCGAGATCGTCGAGTTTTATAAACACACAAAAACACTAACATTGAAATAAATAAACACGAGACATTGACAGACGAAGACAATTAACATAAATTCGGGAACTAGTTCCACACACGACGCGGCATGGGCAAACGTTCAGCCAGTCATGACAAAACGTTTGCCCATGCCACGTCGTGTGTGGAACTAGTTCCCACAACAAATATAGGATCACAGACGGAAACAGGTAATATTATACCATTTTAATACAAATGAAATTGATGACGTGATATCAGCAGCAACTCCTGATAACGAAGAAGACCCACTCTTACATGAGGTTGTTATCAGATATATCATTCTTGATCCCTGTGGAATATTAAATCCCAATTCTCTGTGTATGGTTGACAACAAATGTTCAAAGCTATATCTAAGACTATTAATACCGGAAACTATTACTGGGAATTATTATGTTTATCCACGTTATCGCTGCCGATCCACTAATGACACATAAATGTAGAATTTTGCAAATCCATAAAATCTATCAAATATATTTGCAGGTATGTGAATAAAGGAAGTGACATGGCTGTGTTTGGAGTTGCTCCTGAAAATTCCAACGATGAAATCATTCAATTCAAAATAAGCCGCAATGTTAGCAGTAACGAAGCGATGTGTTTTTTCTATTGATCTTTATTCCAGATTGTATTTAATCCATATAAATTAAAATTAACATATATTGATACAAAAGACAGGACAAAAACTGTCGGTTTTCTAGTTTTTAATGAAACAGCTCAAACTATTTCATTGCACATTTTAAAAGTCTGTTACCATACACGGTAAGTAGTTAAAGTTACATAACTTTAAAACATACCTTAATAAACTAATAACATCACCCACATCACTCTAAAAATTATAGTTGTAAAGAATAACACTTTCAATTGTCAAAAATATTGATAGATAATAGCAACTAATTAATTTATTTGACAATTGTTTCATACTCTTATTGTTTTATCGACAAGTCAATTTCCCTTCTTTATATTTAGAAAATATAATTGCAAATGTATTGTCTAAATGAATTCATGACTTTCTCAAAGGGATAGAAAAAGAGATTGCAACAGCAGGTACTAATCATTTTTGCTAGTAGTTTAGATAACTCAATTGGCACAAAATTGTTAATTGATTTTGTATTACCTCTTTCAGTGGAGATGAGAGCCTTAAAAATAAGAAATCAAAGGTCAACACGATCGCAGACATGGCTGAGCATGATGAGGAGACGGCAACAACAGAAACGGCTTTCACCCCTCCACATCCTGCGGACGCCGAGAAACCTGAGACTAAGAAAATTGCACCTTGTGTGGTGAGTGTTGAACTTAGTGTCTCTGTGGATACTCTTTGGTATTATACCGACCATCACCATACCTAATAATTATAACCTAACCTAACCTTACCTAACCTAACCTAAGGGTTATTAGGTTAGGTTAGGGAAATTCGGGTCTGACTTAGGGGAGGTACGAATGAGGCATTTAGTTCAAAATTCCTCCGCGAACAGCGCTGTAGTAGAGAGCACTTTGTCAATGAAGGTTTACTATTCGCAAAAATAGTTCTGTTCATAAAATAAAATTATAAATGCCTCAAATTCAATTTTATAATTTTTTAATTATAAAATTAAACTATCATAACCTAACCGAACTAATCAAACTTGCTGATAATTAAATAATATAAAAAAGATTAGTAATAGAAAAAATAATTATGTTTATTAAATAAAACTAGAAATTGCTCAATTAAAATTTTATAATGACTTAATAATAAAATTAAACTGTCATAACCGAACCAAACCAACCAAACTTGCTGATAATGAAAAAATCTGAGACAAAAAGTTAATGCAACCAGCGAGATTCGAACCCGGGACCTCTTGCACGCCAGCCCGGCACGCTAACCACTAGACCACCGTAGCCGTTGTCCACAAACCGTATTGTTACGGTAATAGCGTTCCCTCAGCTAATAAGAAGCCCACAGCTATCATCGTAGCCTCTTCCGTACCTCCCCTGAGTAAATACCGGGAAATTCCGTTATTTAAAATAATTAAAATCTTATTTGGAAGTTGTTTTATTGGTGTGGTCTGTATGATACCAAAGTACCTCTTTGTGTATAGTAGAATATGAATTATATATCAAATTCTACTACCTGCACACCTCCCATGTCTTAGAGCAGTGCAAAAACAGTCCTGTGGCTGAGCTAGTATGTATCTTTATCTAATACTTCACAGTTACAGTAGTTTTTATTTTGTCTGTTATTATGCATGTTTTTTCCGGATGATGGATTCAAAACAAGAAAACGTTCATGGCTCTGATATAAAGCAATCTTACAGTCTTGAATTGTTTAATGGAGAAACTGTAATACTATAATTTAATACTATAAATTAGTGTAAATAACTGCATTTATCTGATCTTTTATGTTGCGTTGTGGCAACCAGCTTAGACTCAACACTGGAGTCATCTTCGGGCTAGTACAGATGTTATTTTGTCACTTTGAAAGTTGTCAACATTAGTAATAAATATAACACACATCGCATACGCACACGGACATAAAAAACACAAACATTTAATGACAAATACAAGAAGATAATACTGTAGGTAAGCAGGACACGACATGATTGAACAGAAGTTGTGTCTTGACTATTTGCCATAACACAACATCAAAGATCACATAAATGTAGGTATTTACATTAATTTATTGTGTTTAAATGTGATCAGGAGGCTAAAACTCAATAGAATTTAATTTTTTAACCTGTTTAGGGGTGTTATCCAATCTATTATTATACTTTTGTCAAACCTTTCTACTTGTCCCACCTTGCTGATGCCAGGTTATTTCAGTTAAGAGTCTTCATCACCCTCGGTGTAGTTGCGTTTTGGGGATATGGCCTTGGGGGAAAGGTGTTGTGGACGGGCGGGTAGCGCGGGGTCATTATGCATGCCATTCTGAAAACATCGTAAACAAACGACTACTAAATCGACACATCGGTGATCCATCAAGTTTCATCAAGTCACTGGGCCTGAGTCAAGTTTTTTAAAAGGCTAGTAGCGCAGTAGCCTCCGACAAAACATCTTAATTTCGTCCCCTGTTTCAGACGCCGTTTTTCAACAGATTTTATTGAAATTTGGTATCAATGTCAAATCAAATCAAATCAAATAATTTATTGTCCATAAACATAAATACAATGCATAGAAAAAAAGTCATAAGTGTCAAAATAAAAGTCATCAAACATCAGTTTCAAATGGCCTAAAATAAAAAAGAATACAATTTCAATGTACATAAAAAAACAATAAGAGCTACCTCTTAGTGCACATACCTGGGATCAAATTAGATCACTAAAAACTGTAGTTTTCCAAATTTGTATGCCGAATCGGGATTTAAATCTGAAATTTTTTATGAATACAGTCTTTATAAAATTAGCCAATTCTTCAAAGCAATTTTAAATTTAGTGCCTTCTAATTCCTTTATATTGTTTGGCAGGTGAATGAAATAAATTGACCCCATCACATAAGGACTTCGACCAGTTCTATTGTAGTTCCTCCTCACACGGTGAAAATCATCCTTACGTCTCATGTCGTACCTGCGGAGTTGACAATTTTTACTAGTGTGCTTTACATAATTTTTCACAAGCATAATTAATTGATAAATGTATAGTCCATACAAAGTGAGGAGATTTAAGTTAACAAAAATATCTTTACAAGACCTTTTATACCATACTTTGGCTATCAGTCTGATTGCTCTTTTCTGGAGAACAACAATTTTATGCAAATTACAGTCGGGAGAACTTCCCCAGAAAATAAGGCCATAAGACAAGAAAGGAAATATAACACCAAAATAAATTCTTTTTAACGTATCTGTATCTAAATAAAAAGATATTCTTCTGAGGAGGCTGATTCCACTTAAAAGTCTTGACCTTACATGTGATATATGATTCTTAAAAGTTAAGGTCTGTTCTATATATAGTCCTAAAAACTTACAGCACTCTTTACTTTCAAAGATCACATCATCCTTAGCTAAAATCTATCAGAGGAATGCCTGTACTACTCAATCCGAAAACTACAATTTCCGTCTTATCAAGATTGACTTTGAAATTAATATTTTCAAAATATGAGCTAGCTTTATGTACAAAATCGGCCATGCCCTGCTTGAGTTCATCAAAAGACTGAGCCCAGCATATACCTGATGTGTCGTCAGCATACATACTAATTTCAACGTTATTGATAGCAACTGTAGTTGAACAGTTATATATTAGAGCTCTAATACCTAAAAAAAAATTGAAAATTAAAAAAATTATTAGTTATATCAGTGTTTAAAATTCACTCAATTTACGTTACTTTACGATTTTATTATCCCTATACTATTGATTTTCTTGGATATATCATGTAAGAGGGGTCTCTAGAACCAACATTAATCTGTAAGGAAAAAAGTTTTAACATTATATCTTTACACATTCCATCCGGAGCGAGGGGCGTCCAAGGCATGTTTTTATTGTTTTTGCAGGGACAAAGAAGACTCTAAACTTAAAGACTCTACTATTAAAGGAATTTTTATGATTTTGCAATTACAAAATAAATATAAAAAAACATGTAAAAGCTGAGTTTAAAACACAACGTTATAGATTTAGAATGCAGATTTTATGCCACTTAAGAATGTTTTGGTCATACAGCTGCTATGCGTGGCTTGAATGAAGAGCATTATGGAAGTCCTATAGTTTGCCTTTATACATCACGAAGGGCTGCACGCTGCACAGCTGTACAGATAGTGAAGTGTATGGAATCAGCAATACACCTATGGCACGCCGGTCTTGTGCAAGAGCACATCAGAGCTTTAGTCCTCAAGGTTCTGGGTTAAAATGCCTCCAATCAATAATGTATTTAAGCTCTACGGAAAGTTAGAGCTCTGTTTAAGGCTGCACAGCTGTACAGATAGTGAAGTGTACAGAATCAGCAATACACCTATGGCACGCCGGTCTTGTGCAAGAGCACGGGACTTTAGTCCCCAAAGTTCCGGGTTAATATGCCTCCAATCAGTAATGTATTTAAGCTCTACGGAAAGTTAGAGCTCTGTTTAAGGCTGCACAGCTGTACAGATAGTGAAGTGTACAGAATCAGCAATACACACCTATAGCACGTCGGTCTTGTTCAAGAGCACGGGGCTTTACAGTAGTCGCCAAGGTTCCGGGTTAAAATGCCTCCAATCAATAATGTATTTAAGCTCTACGGAAAGTTAGAGCTCTGTTTAAGAGTCGGCAGGACCGCCGGCCATCTTCGATTTTCTGCCCATAACGGCAATGTTAATGGTTGAAGCATATTACAGCATAGTTTATTGAGATAAAAAGTTGCAAAATATCTCATTTGAAAGCTATTGAAACTGCGGATGTGATTTGCTATCTACTTTTTAATTTTAATTGTTATTATTTTGTCTAACGACAAAAATATATTTACTTAAACTGTGATATTTTTCAACCTCTAAAACAAAAGTTTAAAAAGTCCAAAAATCAATTCACACGGAAAATATATTCTAGAATCGCATACAATTTTCTGCTCGGTAATCAAGCTTACGGTCATGATTAATATGATTCAACGTGAACGCATGGTTTTGCTGATCGGCGCTAGGACAACCACTGTTTAGATAGGCATTTGACGGTCAACAACAATGCAAAATTATTGACTCTGTCCGACACTTAAGCCTAAAGTGACATGTATTGTTGGAAACGGGATGGAGCCAAGCTCCTAGTTGCAAATGGAGAAGATAATCAAATTGCACTCATCGATACAATAGGTATCTCTAAATGAAATATGGACCGAATTGGTCCTAATGTAACACTATAGATGTAATTGTTTTGTAGGACCCTGCAGTGTTGGACAACATGTCCAGCCCCACTATTGAGAGTGAAGCTCTTCAAGTTGCGGTCGTGGCGCAGACATTGTGCTGCATCAAGACCAAGACCACCGAACAACCCCTTGGTAACGGTACTTTGATACAATCGTAACGCTGTAATGTGTAGTGTAATCACTAGTGCATGTGTTGAAATAAAAGTAACCAACCACACACAATTCAAGTATGCGCTACAATAAATATAGGATCAGCTGATTTTGCCAATTTTTAATTACTGCTCCAATTGGTCACAATACTTGAAGGTAGCACGAGTTTTGACTCCTTTAATCAAGCCATTGGTTTGTAAAGTAGGTTGTTAGTGTCATAGTCCACACATTGTTGTACCTTATACAGTTTTCCCAACAGCTACTAATGAATTCAGTTGAATTCCATGCATGATTGGATATGAATTAACAAATGTTTATATGCGTGATTTAACTTTTCCCACATCCAGCGTTTTTCTAAATTGAAGTATTCCGTCTCAAGATTGCCAAATTGGCTGCTACCGGCAACAAAATCCCTTTGAGAAGTGCTACCTCCAGATATTTGTTAAGGTCGCAGTGGTTGCCACATCTTTAGGTTGATTATATTTTTCTTGTTTGAGGTTAGTTTTTACTGGTAGTGGTAGTGCTAATTACTGCAGAAAGGCTTTTATGATATGAAATTAATTTTGTTCATAATGAATATAGGTTATATATGCAAGCGAAAAATCTGTGATCGACCAAGAAAAATATTTCATTAAAAGGTTGAATTTGTCTTATCTCTTGAAAAAAAAAAAGAAAACCGTCTACTATACTGTCTTCTAGATAAAATATTAGTATTTATGTTATTCATATTGTCTCACTTATTCTTTGGTTCTGATACCTGAATATCTTCTTAAGTAATTGAAAATTGATTCCTTCATAAACATAATCACATTTAGAATTAATTAGCGGAAGAGTATTAGAAAAACTAGTGTGAAAGCCACCACTTACTTAATCATGAACCAGAGAGTATGATTTATTTTTCAGGTCTCAGTGTTGGTATGCCTTCACGCAACTGATTTCATCCATCATGTTATCATCCTTTTTTGAGGTTTTGTACTTCCATGTTTGTTTGGTGTTTAAGTGATTAATAAAGCAAACGTATCCTATATAAAATTTGTTGTTTAGCCAATGTACACTTTTGTAACCATCTTATAATATCTTTTAACCACCAGTTTATTACAAGTTTTACTAATTTTTTTTCAATGGTGGAATCTTAGATCATTGCCTTTAAGTAGACTTCCCATTCTTATGTCAAAGCTGTAGCCAGATTTTTGCTAAAAATTAACAAAGTGATTTGTAATAAATTCCAAACTGAAAGTTGCTGTAAATTATAGCAATTTTTGACGCCTATCAATTTTCAATTATCAAGTATTTTTATGAAGCTTTTCAACCATACTTGAATTTAAAAATCTGCTACATCTGGTCCATACGTGGTATGTCTACTTTAGTTCTATCTAAATGTCAATTATTATAGTGGGAATAATAGTTGATGTTGTGTTTTGCTGTTGGTATCACAGATGACCATTGTAGTTGCCAGTGTTATTAATTTCATGTTTCGCTGTTGGTACTATAGATGACCAGGAGATGGCAACTCCGCAGCCTGTTCCACTTAAAGAGCTACAGAGTTCCGAGCTTATCATCAGTGCACTGAAGGAAGACATCAAACATGAGGTTTGTAACATCTAAAAATAAGTTTAAATTATATATAAAGTAAACTTGCAACAGTCTGTACTAATTTGGGGACCGAGTTGTCTTGGTTATTGAAAGTTATTAAAATAAACTATATTAAAGAGATCCAGCGATACTCCAGAAACGCTGGAGAATTTTCACAAAATGGTATTTTGATATTTATTTACATTTGTGACATGAGAAAACCCATAGTGAGAAAATTGCGTTTGATATCTGGTACAGAATGTTAAATATCTGTCCTACTAATAAAATGGATTCCTGACCATAAGCTACTAAATATATAATCTTTTTTATTTAAGTCCATGAAGCACCTTAGTGAAGAGTATCTGATTTAAAATCACAATACTATAGTGTCTAGTCTAGGTACCTGACTAAAGCCTTCACTCGTATGAAATATCACGCATGATTATTTTGTATAAAACTTATAACTGCTTCGCCGTATTGTATGTTTACAAAATTTAATTTCTAATCCTTTTTATCAAACCTTTTAAAAATTAAACTCTATTTATCATCTATTGAAGATGCCCTATTAATCTTGAGATCAAGTAGTGTGGAAGGAATAATATTGTATGGTTCTACAAAGTCTACCAGCTAAACTTTTAGCGGTCTAAAATGAGACTGCATGTATTCTTATGTTAAACTTGTATTCTTACTTCACAAGAGAACAAATCTCTGGTTGTTTGCAGAAAGAGTTCTGCGTTGTGGTGTCACTGTCCGATGGAACTGTCGTCTGTACCTCACCGAACCTAACAAACGTCCTCGGCTTTCCCAAAGACATGTGGGTCGGAAGATCCCTCATCAACTTTCTTCATCCGAAGGACAGAATCCCGTTTGCCAGCCACATCACTTCGGCAATGGCTCATTCCCATTTCAAGCAGAACAATTCGAGTGAGTTATATTTTTTAGAAATGTGTGGTATTTATTTGAAATGTTGAGTAGCTTACACGGTTTTAGAGTAAATGATATAAGCTTCACTTACAAGTAGTAGATGTGCAAAACATAACTGCTCTCAAGTGGCACAAAAATATGGAGTGAGTAAACCTCAAATAGCATATCACTTTTAGTGCAAATTTAAATTGATGAATCATTCAAGCTAGATGCACTAATATATCTTCCGATATTTACTTGCCTCATTATCACCTGCTAGCAGTGGTCTGTATAAACACCAGTCACACTGGAGTCCAAGCCACTTTATTTGCTGAGCTCAAGTTTTATCTGGTGCAGCGTTTCACAGCCTTTGAGAATTTATACTACATCTTAACCTGTTGTTTCGTGTTAACATTCTATTTTTGTTCAAGGTTTGGATTTAACCTAACCTTAAACGTTTTGTTTAGTGTTTGACAGACTAATTATTTATTTTCTTTATAGTAACTGTAGGAAAAATAGAATGTGTAACGCGAGCACAAAGTGCCTTTGCTGCACTTGAGAAACTTTCCACACTCTCCTGCGGCTCATTCGTAAAGATATCTCTCATGTAAAGGAAAGTGCCACTTCGCGCCCTATTTGCACAAAACCATTTCACTGAGTAAGAAACATTTTATTACTTCCTCTGTATGCTGCAGTTATATCAAATCAATGATGCTCTTGTAGCTTCTACTCACCACTAAATAAACCCCTTACTGTGTAGTAGTTTCTGTCAATGACGTTGCCTTTTTTTCTAGGAACTCCATACACCCCCCAGGGCCTTAATATCAGCCAGCAAATGTCACCTTCTAAGATCTCACAACAAATCAAAGACTCAGAACTAGAACTACAAAACCTTGGTATGATTTCCAAGGGAATTGTGTTTAAACCTGTGCCCAATAGTGGTTGCTTTGGTGACAAGTATTTATAAGTTGTTTATTTTATCCATTTGCTAAAAATAATTACACACCTTTTTGTAACTCACTTGAAACGAACAAACAACTCACTAACTGCACAAATTCCATTCATAAAAATTATAAATATTCATTCCTGTTGGTTTTATTTGGAGTATGATCATGTTCCTGCAATTGGGGGTGATAATAACCATAGTGCCCCGATCCTGGAGAGATGACATAGAAAAGTGAAGTAAAGACTGAAAATTTATTGTTTGCCCGAATAACAATCATATCAACTTAAGATTTTTTTAACAAACTAAAGCTTCCCTTGCTGCACAGAAGGAAAAATCCCGTCTCAAACTGAATTAAAAAAAGTATTACAATCCTGTCCATACCTACTGAAAAAAACCAAGTAAAATCAAGAACCCACTGTATGATCTCCATTTCCTTAAGAGATACAATGAAGTTGCTAAAACTAGCTGAACTGACCAGTAAACTTATTAGTATTATTAGTACTTATGATATATGATGATACTAGCAGAGTACCCGTCCTTCGTACGGGGTTGGCATAAGTTTAAATTGCTTATTGCAGTTATACTCAAGCTTTGCGTTTGCAATGGGGGAGGACAAAGTTTGATAAAATTTGCTTCTTTAAATTGACGGTATACTATGGTATTACACATCTACCATAGCCATAATGTTCTACCTCTTCACCTAAACAATAATGAAAAATAAAGTATTACAAATTTAAAAAATCACAAATTATTCATGACATTAAAAACATAAACATAACTGTAAACAATCCTACTTTGACAGTTCTCATTGCGTATCACAGTTGTTTGTTGCTGCTTAGTTCAAATAAGCTGTTTATATAAATGGAAAAAAATATAGTGCTGCACCCTGTTGGTAAATCTTATAACTTTTTAATGCTTTTGTATATCATAGAACCAACTTTTTTAGTTGAAACAGTTGACTAAATTCTTTAATTCCCTTTAAATATGAATACTCATAAGGTTAACATGGGGAACTACAGAGCCACTGGGGCGGAGCCCGAAGGGATTTTTGAGATAAGAATATGCCTATATGTTAATGAATGTGTTAAGGAATGTGAGCTATCATCATGCCAATTTTCAGCCCAATCCATCCAGTGGTTTATGCGTGATTGACCTTCAAACACACAAACAAACACACAAACTTTCACATTTATAATATTAGTAAGAAGTAAGATAAGATAAGATTTTTCAATTAATTGTATTTTTGTAGTATCAATTTAATTTACAACAAATTAATTTGTTGGAACTAAATTTTGTTTTATTAAACTATTTTAGACTAAAAATAATTTTATCAATTACCTAGCCACGTTGATTAGTAGGTACATTATTTATTTGATCAAATAGCTCCATTATTCATATCGTAGTGAATGTAAGAGGGAAAAGTAGTTAGTATATTCATTCTAAACAACGTCATCAAATTGTAGAGGCTAATTAGTACTGTAGTTTTTGTATCACACAAGGGTGTTTGACCCCCATTTATTTTTGGCCGAGGCCCTCCCATGGAGCTAGCTCCTGTGAGAAGGTCTCTACAGCAATGACAAATTTCTTTGTATTAGAGTTCTTCCACTGTACTGAATTTGATTTGATTCCTCTTTTGACAAAGTGAAATACAAAACATGTTTATACATTTTCAACAAAATTGAAATACTGTGTTTTTCAGACATGAGTTCGAGCGAGAAAGGAGATGAATCCGAGTATTTTTACTGCTGGATCAGGAAGTACAGCAGTTTGATGACATCAGGCTTCAAAGTGGCCGACAAGAAGTCAACATACCTTCCTTGTCAGCTGTCGATGACCTTTAAGGAAGTTCCGGAACAAGGAGTATTTCTTGTAGCTACAGCACATATTGTCAATCCTTCTTATAAAGGTAAGAAATTAAGTTTAAATATTCCGTCTCAAAACTTTCTTTGGGTGATGATATCTCCCATGTTAGCAAGAACAATATTTGCAACAACTTGTTGTTTTTGATGCATTGCAATCGCCTAAGAGTATTTATGTTTACAATTTTACTTGAGTACCAATCAAATCTCTGTGCTGTGATCTGGTTATTATCTAGGTACTGCGTCACACAAAAAATATCAATCTCTTAAAAATATCTTTAGGGAAGTAGAGCTAAGTACAGTAGTTTTCACAGCAAAAGTGAGGTTTGACAGGTTTATTCTTTTCTGTTTTAGGATTCTTGGGACCCAAAAAACACTGTTTGTTCAAATTTGTATACAGTACTTTACATATGTGCCCGTAGGCACCATAATTGACATACAAATTATCTGATAGACTGGGGATGAGAATCTATGCACATGATCATTGATGTACCAAAAACATTGATGGTTTCAGGCAAATCATTGATAATCGATGTTTTTTTTTTTTTTTAGTTTTTTGTCTGCTTTTAGTGCTGATTAACATGAAATTAAGTCTGTCTATATTGTCTGTTTCTATTTCACATTTGCAAGACTAATCATAGGTCTTACTTAATTGGTTATTCTGGAGCAGGAGTGCAAGGTCTATCCCTATGATGTACTAGCTAGAAAGTTATCCACGGCTTTTGCATTGTTCATAAAGCTATGTTTTGTCTTGTGTTTAGTTCCTGATGAGGCCTTTTGCAACCCACCAACATTCACCATTCGTCACACGGCCAACACACTCATCAGCCATGTGGACAATGAGGTCGTGCATCACTTTGGCTACGTACCTCACGACATGATCGGCAGATCCATCTTTGACTTTTACTACACCGAGGACTTACCTTATCTGAAAGATGTTTATACTAACGGTAAGCAGAATCATGGGGTTTAGGCTAGCTGACTCAAGATTACCTACATTTACTTTATTTTGTAGTACAATATCACCCCATCTGTTCAATCCCTAACAATCTGTTCAAGGATTATTATGAACAGAAAGTTTTTCCATTATAAAAAAATAATTTGGATTCTTGCAAGAATACGTGCAATAAAATGAGGCTTTACTATAATACAAAACATTATTCAACAATTTATATTTTGGAAATAGGCAACATGCTATTGGTGGTTTTCAGTGATACGATCTTTGAAAATCTCTCTCCCTCTCTCTCTCTCTCTCTCCCTCTCCCTCCCTCTCCCTCTCTCTCTCTCTCTCTCCCTCTCTCTCCCTATCTCTCTCAAAATAACCGAAGGAAAATGAAAGAGTTCTAGGCAAAAAATGTGATGTTTTAGCCCTCTAATATCTTCTGAAGAATTCAGTGGAGTGATGGTTACTCAATAAATAGTGCCACAATGAGAGCAATAAAATGACTTACCAACAAAGAACATAAAAGCAATTTATTGTACCAATCGGTGGTGTGGTGGGGGGGGAAACACGAGGGAACAGCTGTTTTTTCAATCTACATCACTATTACCAACCTAATGTTTTGTTCAGTAACAATTATTGTTATTCGCTTCTTTTCTGTGAACAGTGTTGATGGAGGAAGGACAGTTGTTTACAAGTCGTCCGTACAAGTTCAGATGCCAAAATGGCGACTGTGTAATGGTGGAGACTGAGTGGTCCAGCTTCATCAATCCTTGGGGGAAAAAGTTGGAGTTTATCATCGGACGTCATCGAGTTTTGACTGTGAGTAACATACTGTGTATGCATATTATTAGTCAATGGAACTTCTCAATTTGATACAGATAATTCAACACTTGTTTTGTAATATTACTCCTTAGCAAATGATATGATGCAATGTTGGTTATCCTTCACCAAAATTAAATGAGTTCCTATTGAACGGTCCAGGTTCGAATCCTTCCAATCACCAATGATTCATATAGTTACGCGATAACACTGAAACCCGTTGGTACAGAGCCCTCCGTAAGCTTCAGTTTCACCTACTTAGGAAACCAAAAAGGGTAGAGTTCCAAGTCAGAGAAACTTTTTCTTTGTTGGAAAACTCCTTCCACGAAAAGCCATGTAATTAATTATTATACTAATTTAAATTTGTATTGATTTTTTAGGGCCCGCACAACCCTGATGTTGTTACTCCGGTTCTCGATCCTGAACCGGTTGTGAAAAGTGAAGAAGAACAGAACGAATGCAAGACTTACCAAGAAGAAATTAAAGTTTTACTCATTGAGGTAAGTCTTCTCACATGTACAATTTATTGTTTGAAAATGTTTTAATTAATTAGTAATCTATTTACTTGCTATACTACTAAGTTACATAGTAATCTATGTGACGTTTAAATTAATTTAGACTTAAGCCACAAAGAAGAACAAATATTAGAGCCTGTACCAGTTCCTGTCTTATGACAAAACTGGCACTATAAACGTGCCTGTCTAATCGCCAGATCAAAATATAGTCAAAAATATTTTCAAGAAAATACATTTTTTTATTTTTTATGCAATTGTATTTCCAGCTTATCCTAACTATTTAGTAATCTGAACAGGATACGGTCCCAATTAGTTCAGATCGATGGAACTTAGAAGGACTAGGTTTCATGTTACAAGTTTATAAAATAATTACAGTTTTGAACAAATTGTCCCTTATAGTTTTCTGAAATTGTGCTAAATTGATATGGTAACATTTGCTGGTGCAGCCGATAGTGAGGTGCTTTGAGCCAAGCAGAAAACAGTTGGCACAACTGGTTGAATCTCTGGAGAAGATATCTTCAGACCAAGTCAATGTGAAAGATGCACTTTCAAGTGCACCTGTCGCAGTTCCTTCTGTGAGTATCAAAGTAAGTAGTTGATCAACAGTCAAAACCTTTCCTCATTACTAACCGTGCATGAATTTTGTTGTATTTGTAGACCTAGAACTAGCCTTTAAATATAAAAGAACTTTTAAGTAATAGTTCGAAATTCAATTAAGCTCCCCATCCAAAAAATTAAAACTTTACAATAACAGTGTTATCTTTCAGGCCGCTTCTGAAATGCTGGGTGAGATTTCGCCTCACCACGTTTACTCTGACAAATCCTCCTCCGACACTCCGAGCTACAACCAACTTACATACAATGAGAACATACAAAGGTTAGTTTTCTAGTTTTTTATGAACGCTAGGGCGCATTGACATTTTTCCAATTGCAACAATCCCTATTTCTTAAATTCAAAGTGATTTTAAATACTCAGCTACTAAGTTTGCTTTGCAGGGACATAATCTGTTTGGATATTTGAGCTAAAAGTATGTTTTATTTCAGAAACATATTACCTTCTCCCCAACCATGTGAGTGTTTCTGTCTTATGCTCACACCTCAAGATGAGAGCTGACTTTAATTGTATACCTGAGAATGGCTGGTCTTGAGATTAGACACAGGTTCTGTACGAAGCTCAGACTAGAATCCCACCAATCACCAGCGTCTTTTATCCTTGTTATGATGCCTTCACTTGATGGTTGGAAGTACAGCAATACTGTTAAATTCAATGCCCAAGTGTAATCTCTACACTTGACCCCCGTGCTGCAGCATATGTTGCTCGATGTTGATTGATTAAAGGTTTCTTTATGTCACTCTCGATTAAAAATATATTGATGTATAAGACTCTAAAGGTTAATTTAGGTCTAACCAATTAATACAAACCTTATAAGAAGCAAAATGTTTATGTGGAATAGTTAGACTGGATTTTTTTAATAGATAGCAGCGCCTTTCCTACCGAACGGTGCTGCGCCAAACTTGCCAAAATTCACAAATCTCAGGCTGAATTTTTAACATGGGCATTTCGTTTCATAAGGTTTTTGTATTCATTGGTCTAACTGCCTAAAGAAAAAGGTAGAAATCTCAATCAAGAAAAATTTCCCTGTTTCCGCCAAAATCTATATTATAATTTGATTTAAAATTTTACCAAAAGTCTTTGTTTCCAGATTTTTTGCAAGTGAACCAAAAACTATTGGTTCTGAGGAATCGAGGGATACAAAAACCGATCAGAACCAGTCGTCCTCTAGTGGAGGGGAGGAGGGGAAATCTCTACCAAACAACTCTAGCTTCAACTCAAACAGGTCAGTTGGAAACACGACCAGCACATCTTAGTCTCTTTGACTGATATTTTAGTTGTGTTCCTTTGTTTTGTTACATGCCAAGACTTCGAAGTTTAATTGTATTTCAACCACCCAGTTGTGTTTTCTCTTGAATATTTAATATTTTTTTCAATAATTTGTTTCTTATTGTGGATATCTACCAGTTTTGTGACCATTTTGTACACCAACAAGTTCCAACAAGTACATTAAATAATCCCTCTGATCCAAGGTTGGAAATGGACAGTATAGGTAAAAAATACCTGTACTCTTAGGGAATTTACTTAGCATGCCATTTCCTAATAACTTTCAATTCATAATTGTATTTCCTTGTAGATCAGAATGTAACTAATTCACCTACAACAGGTAGCCTCCATGTCAAAGTTCTTAGAAGCTCGAACCTTATGTTCTTTCTTAATTAGTTATTTGAGATGGGGACACCATCTAGGTGCGTATTTTAAACAAATATGAGTGAAGGTAATTGTGTGAAATGATCTGTGTTGCTTTGTTACTGACTAAGATCAGCTGTTTCATCAGTCAGGTTCATTTATTTAAAGCCCATTTATTTAATGATGAGGAGACAGCTGGGTCCAGTTTGGAACGATCAAAAAGCTATTAACTTTTCTCAAGATCGAACCTGCGACTTTTTAATGTTAGACGAGCACTTTAACAACAACTACCCAGCCAGGAACTTCCTATATCAATCAATGCTACTGGACTGTTTACCTAATGTGAATGCCTCATAGCTTTGACTATGATTCAACAACCAGACATTCCATCCCCATGTTTAAGTTGTAGCCAGGTTAATCAAATTTGACTTAGTTGATTTGAGCCACCTACAGATTGCGCTGATCTAAATTACTGATTTCTGCCGATTACACAATGTTTTTTACCAAGTCAAACTAATGGAATGACTTATTATGAGCTATAAGCAACTGTTGTGACCCTGCAACTATGTCAGTAACAAAAAAAAATAGGTACAAAATAGAGTTTTAGACACTAGTGCAATCTGTGACTGGCTCACACAACTACATTCTTTTTTAGTAAAAAATTAGCTACAGCTGATCCATATAGATGGGATGTCTTCATCTGTATCCAATAGTGAATGCTCATAGTCTCCGGTTGTGTTAGTCCCAATGACTATGAGTCTTCCAAGTTTGAATCAGAGCAGTCCAGTGGTTATAGTGCTTACGTTGTAGGATAAAGAAGGGAGCTAGTTGCCTGAAGGGGGTCCTGTAGAGCCGCAACAGTGGATACTAGTGATTAATTTCTTGTTATTCCAGTCTGTTATATATGTTTGTAATGTTTTCAGTGACAGTTGCCTCAACGGCAGCGGCAACGGAAGTGGCAGCGGTCTGAGCTCTAACAGCGCTCGGCTCAAACCCAACAACAGCAGTAACAACAAACCCAACAACAACAGTAACAACAAACCCAACAACAACGGTAACAACAAACCCAGCAACAACAGTAACAACAAACTCAACAACAACAGTAACAACAAACCAAACAACAACAGTAACAACAAACCACCTGTTGAGACCAATGCCAAGAAACCTTTGACTGCAGAGGAATACGACTCCAGACCACTCACTGAGGAAATGCTTTACAAGTCAGTGTCAAAAACATCACATTTTCTTCTCTAGCAATGTTGTTTCTATTTTAAATAATTTCCAACCAATAATTAAGTTAATTGAATATACCAGCAAGTGAGGTTGGAAAATCTGTTTGAAATAGCGGTACTGATAATAAGAATCTTTACTTTACTCAGTTTCCATTTGATCAAGTCTCTGGCTCATGTTTATAAACTCTCCTTGCTGTTTTTATATAGGAGCCAATGTGCCAGACCATTCCCATGAAAAAAAAACAAGATACCTAGCTAGTTACAATGCCAGATTTTTAAAATGTGAACGCACCTTTACATTATAATTATAATCCAGTGTGTATGGGATAAATACCTACATTTGTAAAAGATAGTTATTATTGTTATATTTTTAACAGGCACAATGAAAACATGAACAAGCAGATGGCACAAAAACACAAAAAGGAGAAAAATAAGGGTGGAAATAACAGGAAGCACAAAAACATACGGCACAAAATACTAGAAGAGAATGAACAGGTAGAGTACAACATTTACAGCTGCTTGGTGACAAGTTAAACCAAAATCAACTATTCTTTATATTTTATGATCTTCATTAATACGTATTTGTTTCAAATGAGCATGGCGATTTTGCCTTTATAATCTGCGATCTCTTTTCCTCTTTATATTTTCATCCCATACTCACATTCTATTGATAATTAGGTTAAAATATGCTATAATAATTCAGTTAATTTGTGTTTTTACCAGGAAAGTTTTGGGGTAGTTTTGATTTTTTCCATTTCTTATGTATTTCGGGGCGCTGAATCCGAATCTGAGGTTTGCCAACAAAAATTCTTGACGCAACATTGACAAAAATTAGAAAAATATGGAAAAAATTATATTTTTTGTAATATTTGGCTTATAACTCTGAAACTATCAACTTTCCGTTATTAGACTATATTATAAAAATTAAAGTACACAAAATTTGCTACAAGATTGACCCCTAATGTGGTAATCACCGATGAACCGTTTAGGCTCCAGAGCTATTTGAAAATTGGAACATTTTGTGTTAGTTTTTAAATTTCTCCAATTATTCTGTCAATGACATATATTAATTGTATATGCCCAGGCAAAGGTCTTACATAAATCCAAAGTCTTAAAATTGATTAATTTTGTGTTACTAAACCGTTGATTTTTTATTTAGTGTAGAGAAAAGTTACACGAACTGTTGCCGTATAAATTATCCTCGCTCAGAGGGTTGTAATGAGGCAGGTTCTAGCAAAAATTTCGATGCATTATTTGTGAGCATTCTAGCTTGTTCATCTGGACATTTAAAAAAAGTTTAAAAGTAAAAAAAATTTTCAAAATTAAAATAACAGCAATCTGTTTATCATGTAATATCGTATGCACCTGATGACGTGATATTAAGATTTACGTAAATAATAATAATGTTATGTAGGCATATACTGTTACTAAGCATTTATATTGTGTGTAGATTTAACAAGTTAATAAATAAAGGAATGTGCGTTTGGTACCATACTTACTTTCTTACTTACTTAGACTCTAGCATCACAGCCCATTGTACATCCTCAATCGTATTGGCACCCATTATACAATTTTCTGTGTAAAATTTCAAGACCGATGCATGGCTTAGAGTGATTGGCACTGTTACCATAGGCCAATAAAAATTTTTTCACCCCCTATCATTCACCCGAATGTAAATGTAAACTCTAAGCGAGTTATGTCTACGCAGCTGCTTGAGTTGGGGGCAGTGAGGCAATGTTGGATTTAGTTTTCTAGCCAATATTCGTATTGACTATCTTAACCCCCCCGTAATAAGTCAATTAACCCTTACCACGCTCATGTAGGCCTATGCCCTAGGCCCTAGGACCTACTACCTACAAAATCTACACACAATGTAAATGCTTAGCAACAGTATATGCCTAGATAACATTTTATTATTTACGCATATCTTAATATCACGTCATCAGGTGCATACGATATTACATGATTAACAGATTGCTATTATTTTAATTTTGATAGTTTTGATTTTGGTATTACTTATTATTATGTGTAATTTTTTTTACTTTTAACCTTTTTTATATGTGCAGATGAACAAGCTAGAATGCTCACAAATAATGCATCGAAATGTTTGCCAGAACCTGCCTCATTACAACCCTCTAAACGAGGATAATTTAAACGGCAACAGTTCGTGTAACTTTTCTGTATACTAAATAAAAAACCAACGGTTCAGTTACACAAAATTAATAAATTTTAACACTTTGTATTTATATAAGACCTTTGCCTGGGCATATACAATTAATATATGTCATTGACAGAATAATTGGAGAAATTTAAAAACTAACACAAAATGTTCCAATTTTCAAATAGCTCTGGAGCCTAAACGGTTCATCGGTGATTACCACATTAGGGGTCAATCTTGTAGCAAATTTTGTGTACTTTAATTTTTATAATATAGTCTAATAACGGAAAATTGATAGTTTCAGAAATATAAGCCAAATATTACAAAAAATATCATTTTTTCCATATTTTTCTCATTTTTGTCAATGTTGCGTCAAGAATTTTTGTTGGCAAACCTCAGATTCGGATTCAGCACCCCGAAATACATTAGAAATGGAAAAAATCTAAACTACCCCAAAACTTTCTCGCTATGAGTAAATTTAAATACAAATTTACTGGATTATAACTGCATCCCTGTCTCATCAAAATGATATTGTGACATATTTGTACCTTACTTCAAGTTGCTTTTACTTTTTCATAGCACACCCCACTTGAACGCTGTAATCATCTTCAACATTTTATTTTCTTCTGCCTCAAAATTACAATTTTTAATGCTGTTTTGATGTAAACACATACACCAGTGGTAAAGAAGGCTGCTGGGCCAGCAAGTGATGTAATTTACTGCCATCTGTCATCTCAGCTGTTATGTCACTTCCCAGCTGAGCAGCCTAGTTTCCTTACTATTAACACCAAAAAAGCTATTGGTAAAATAAAAAAAATCTACTAAGCAAAATTTTGTCAATCCAATTTTTTGTTGGTTTCAGGACGATCAAGGAGGTCATGGTATGAAGCGGAGTGTCTCACATTCGTGGGAAGGTGAGCCTCTCAAGGCATTCAAGGGAGGTCATCGAGACAGGTCCAACATAGCCCAAGAGGGAGCCAGGATTCGCCCGCCTGCTCTGCCTGTAGTACCTCCTCCAGAGTGGACAGTGCCCCCGCCAATTCAGCAAATACCCACTGGACACATGTAAGGGAGTCGGTTATTCCGAGGTCGGAAGTAAAGTACATTCTACTGTAATGTACTTTTATCAGTTTTATGAGTTTTAAGCCCTATTATGTCTTTCTTACATGCCCCTCATTGTTTTTATACATTGCTGATGTCAACTCTTCTTCAAATCCCAATAGCTATCAATCATTTTACATATATATGTGATATTACATAAAGTATATATGATACTATCTAAAATTTCTTTAACACCTGGTAGGGACATCGATGTATAATAACTCCCTGGATTGCGCGCTCAGGTTGAAGTAGGGCTCGAAAAACGGTCCGTCGCTGCCTCGCTCTGTCCGCGAGGAGTGGGGATAAAAGGCATGAGTCACCCTAGTGGCGAGCGTCGCGCCCGCTCTCGCCGTGTATTGCTATGTTAGTTTTGTGGAAATATTCCGAGGATAATTGATTGTAATTAACTTAAGGAGGTTTTATAGGCAGATATTATTAATCTACCTACTTGCTCACACTTTGTAGAGTATGTGTCAAAAGTAAATCTCATAAGAAATGTAGTGGTGATATAAAAGAGTTAGATTTATTTATATTTGAAAATTAACCAGAGCAAAGTATATCACAATAATTATTTTATCACACATGCATGTCATCATTTGCTTCGTTGAGGCAAATGCATTTAAGAAAATATATTTTGTTTATATTATAGTATGTTTCTTTGTCATACTGTGATTAACGTGTTTGGAAAACATATTATGTTGCTAAATAAAATGAGTGTATAATATTTAATGCCAATATCTAAAATGTATTCATTTTTATCACTGAAGTAAAATAATAACAAAATATTTTCTTAAGTATTAAATACTGCTGTGAAATCCAACACTTATTCTTTGATTCGAAGAATTTTGTTAACTATCATCTACCGGTAAGCATTAAAATGCATAAACATACGCCTGTTAATTTGGTTACCATTCTTCGTAATGTAATAACATATTTGATGTAATATAATGATAATTAAATGCTAGAAACTCGGTTTCTATATCCCGTAAACTGATGCTGAGCCGGCCGAGCTCCTAGCGCCAATGCCGCGCCAAGCGATTTTATGCCTA
This sequence comes from Macrosteles quadrilineatus, assembly GCF_028750875.1. Taxonomy (NCBI): domain Eukaryota; kingdom Metazoa; phylum Arthropoda; class Insecta; order Hemiptera; family Cicadellidae; genus Macrosteles; species Macrosteles quadrilineatus. The sequence goes on along the minus strand of NW_026542597.1, from coordinate 35,265,712 downwards.
TTTTTAATCGCTTAAAAATGATACAAGTAGGCTCCGTATAAAAAAAAGCTTCAAATAAAAAATGAAACTCATACTTTGATCTAAAACTTTGCCGCAGGAATTTTTTTCCTGACCAAAAAATAAAAAAGTTCCTCGCTTACTACATTTTTCATGTTTTTAATGGTGTTAAAAAACAATCATCTGTTTTAATTTGCCTAAATAAATTATAAAAAATATGTTAATGTAAAAACTAGCTACATAGTAATGAGCACTGGTCTTTCCAGAAAAATAATATATCAATTTGAAATTTTTATCTTAACAAATAAATGTAGCAGAGCAGGTTGAGTGAATGTATGTTTGTGTAAAACAGAGAGGTTCATTCGGCCCGTCCGCCTCGGTATCCCGCCAATTCGATTGGCGGGCACGGACCGTTTTTCCACCACCTAGCGCGCTATCCAGTAGAGTTATTATACATCGATGGGTAGGGATTGTGTTAAGTACCTGTACTGTCCATAAGTATTGAGCCTATACATTACCTATAGGTACCAGGCGAGTATCCATTGAGCATACTAAGGTTTGCTGAGGAACTCAGATGCTGCACTATTGGAAAATTATACTAACCTTTTATGCCACCAGTACACTTTCGTCAAGACAAGGCGAGCGGGTGCGAGTGTGAGTTTACTCGGTGCGCTCGGCTCCTCTCGCCCTGACTTGGGTTGTCTCGCCTTGACTACTCTCACGCTCTCCTGCGCTCGTCTAAAGTTAGCTTGTGGCATGAGTCAAAGGACCTGAGACTGCACAAGTGTAGACCGTGAGGTGCCCAGTTCACACTTGCTTGGTCAATGCAAAAGTAAACAAATTACTCGGCAGGCGCCTCGGCAAGCAACTAGGCGAGAGTGTACTCATAGCATCATTCTCACTGCATACTTTTAATTTTAAGCAATAATGGGACAACAATTTTAATTTAACAACTCGTCTTTCCAGTCCACTGGTTAACCCCATCATGCAACTGCCATGTGTGTATATGAACACTCTGCCTACCACACTCCCCACCACTACCCCCATGACTGTCAGCGGACACCATGAGCTACCCCGGGGACCTGCTGGGGTCCGAGCTAGTGAACACCCCAGACCCACACTGAGACCCCAAGTGCAGGTAGCAGCTGCCCCACCGTACCTCGCCCATCCAGGTAGGCTGCGTACAAGAGTCTGATTTTTGACCGTATAGTTACTTGACAATAGATTAACAAAAAATAATATACCGTGTGGTGCTGAAGACCTCGTATCTACCACCCTGGCTAGATTACAGTACTATTCTGAAAAATTTTGAGGTTGAAGCTTTTCAGGGTTCAGTTTATAAGTCAATCCAATAATTCAATTAAAGTAATAAATCTGAGAAAATTACCAAAACTCACAGAAAATATCACCATTGTATAGCCACAATGACGCTGGTATACTGTCATAAGTAAAAGATTTAGTGTTGAATTTGTGTGTGATTTCAAGCAGTATTTTTTGTACAGTAAACATTTTTACATATCCGAGTCTTTTATTCAATTAGTTAAGTTTGAGTTTAAAACATTCCTTTCAAACAACCCTTCATGGGTCTGATCTTCTCCCCACATCCATATTTACCTCATCTTATCAATCAAAGTATTGAAATGTAATGCTCGGCTATTTGATATTACAGTGCAGTACATGCCAAGCCTGATGTACCAGTTGCCGTTGGTACCGATGGTCTACACACAGTCACACATAATACAGCCAACCATCAAACCTCGCATGGCCTATATACCAAACATCTCCATGGCAACAGTTCCTGTGCAGGTATGTCATAAACTCGGCACAGATAAATTGTGTACAGTTAATGCAAAATCCTTCTAACTAGTATCAACATCCAGCATTCACTTTGTAATGGTAGCCTTATTACAGGGGATGTTTTTAAACATATGCATTCTATATATTGTCAAGCTAATTAGTATGATACTGATACATAGAGTGAAAAAGGTTGAATTATTTGTATTCTATATAAAATGGAGAGTAGTAAAACTATCATTTTAACTACATAAACTGAATAGTAAATGTTTTATTGTAAGACTTAGTATGTTTTAAATTAACAAACCGAAATGTTTCTTAGCCATGGGTTTTTTTCTAGTATAATTTTTAGCGAATTTCCTATACAGGGAATAAGCTATTACCGTAGGTCTCATGGTAAGACCTAGACATGGGACCGATTTACTTCTTTGTTTTGAGGTCCCCAGAGCCCAAAAACATACTCCGTTCAAACAGACACACACATATATATATATACGTCCATTAGCGCGACAACTCGAGCAAAAATGATCCAATTTTGATGAAGTTTGCTATTGGTACATGATTTTTTAGAATTGTTTCCAATCTATTTTACAGTACAACAATTTTGAGAAGCATCTGTCTTAGATCTAAAAAAAATTAGTTTAGGTCTTGACTCCCCATTATATGACACAAATGTGTTTTTTTTTTCTTTTTTCGTTAAAGCCTACGGGCTTTACAGCAATAAGACACACACTCTAGTCATCCAAGGCTCTAGAGATTCAAACATCTGCAAAATGAAAACACACTTTAATTTAGACGATCAATTTATTGTAATTCAGTACATTCAGTAATTCAGTCTTAGTGATGGGAGTAACTCAATGATAATTTATGGGAAAAATCACAAAAGTTGCGATAACTTTTGAATCATAATTTTTACAGCATTAGGGGTTGTACCATTTTGTTCAGAGTTAAGGGAACATAACATACTAAATTTTAATCAAAATTGCCGTAGCCGCATTTGTAAATAAACCTATTTTTTTTTGTTATTTTATGAGTTTTTATGGAAAAATCACCATTAAAAATTAGTTCACCATTGGCTGATCAGTTAAGGTAGTGTTTATGAAATGTACAAGTTCAGCTAACCAACCTGATAAAATCAATCTGCAATGGCTGAGAAATGAACAGAAACAAGTTTAATTTATTTTTGCTGGAATTTAGTTGCTGTGGCATAGAGACGTCCTAAGGGCAATATAAAAATTTTAAATCTTAAGAATATCTAAATCTTAACTAAATTTAAATACCGTGGTAAATCATTTTTTTTTCTTAGACATTTTTAGTTGCTGAACTAAATTTTTAAGATAATTTTGGTGAATCATATACACATTTCCTTTGAAATTCCCTAATCAACCCCATATCAGTCCCTCAAAATCATAATTTTATATAAATTATTCAAGTTGACTTTGACACACATTTGCAGCAACCTTCGTCGAGAGCCACGTCAGTTAAAGGCGAAACTGGCTCCACAATGTATGCCTCAGCTTCTCTTAAACAGGTGATCGATGATTCCAATCCGTAATTTATGTCACAGTTTTCACCATAACGATTCCTGTTATTTATCATTTTTCCCATAGAACGTTCTGTAAATCAGTTGTGAGGCTATTGCATGCTGAAAGTGTTATTTTAGTAGTATTTTGTATAAACGTTTCAGTATGGTTCTCATAGGCTACTAACTTTTCTAGTCCATTAGCTAAACAAGTCCATAAGACAACTGAACAATATACAGCTGATATAATTCAACAGTTCACATTTTGAGTTAAACCCATGTGTTAGACAAACTCTCTTGTAAATGTATCATCCTTATAAATCAGTTGAAGACAATTAATTTTAAGGTATGTTTCTATCTGTTTTATGTGTGAGTTGTTTTTGTTTTATCTTTTTAATTGTTATTTAACCAACACAAACACTTTTTTGTAAATAAAATGATCTTAGTATGAATAATTGCTTGCCAGAGTTTTATAACCACGAGTGAAGGCAAACCTGTCAAATCTATATTCTATATACTTATTTAATACGCAAGCAGGATTTTTGTGACAATTACTCCTCCGAAACTACTGAACCGATTGACATGTTTTTGGTCTCATTGGAAAGAGCGTAGCGTGAAGTTGTGCAGGAAACTTTCTTTTTAGGGAAATATTAGAGAATGGGGCCCTGGGGCCCTTTAAAGTTTTGTATTTCTCCATAAGATTAACATGGGAAACAAAAATTGTTATGAAACTCCAGCTGTTGTCAGAAATTAAAAGTGAGAAGAAGAACATATGTTAATTGTAAACAGTCAATAAGTTTGCTAATTTAACAGTTTGCTACAAATATTTACTGACTAGGTTGAAATGAAATGTTTACTATTTGAATTTGGGTTGGCGTAAATAATACAATGGAAAAAGCGAGAGAGCCTGGATTAATTGATATCTTAAAAAGAAAACTGAATTAACACTGTGCTGCATTTCTTAGTAATCATTAAAAGAGCCGATTTGCAAACAATGGAAACATAGGAAAGTCATAGAACACCACCAAGGAGAAGAAATAGAAATGTTTTTTTATTATTTATTTATAATCGTTATTATGGGCAACCTAATGCGGCTATGAGTAAGGCTATTTGTAGAAAACACTAAAAAACAATATCAGCTTTTGAAAAATGATAAGATATTTACAAGAAATGTTGATTATATCGATCTGTTATGTGCATCATGAGTATTTCCATAATCTTTGAGTAGGGTCTTTTAAAGTCAGAAATTATGACTGTTATTCATTTTAAAATAACGCCTGTAATACCTAGCAATTGCTCGAATTCGAGCAACAGGGACACTAGTTCACCATAAAATAAGAGGGAACAATATTTAGTCAACATCAGTGTTCTCAAATGGTTGTGAAACACACATCAAAATATGATTCAGACTTGACAATACTGTAGTATGTGGACTTTCAGTGTTATACGTCCATTGCCCATCACATAACTTAAGTAAGAAAGCATTTAAAGAAAGCACTTATTTAAATGTTACGCAGGTGGTTTTATTAGCGAATTTCCCCTAGAGGGATATTAACGAATTTCCCCTATAGGGAATAAGCTATTACCGTAGTACTCATGGTAAGACCTGGACCCGGGACCAATTTACTTTTTCGTTTTGAGGTCCCTAGAGACCAAAAACACCATCCGTTCCAATTCATATATATATATATTTATATATATAATATATTAGCAGAGCACCCGTCCTTCGTACGGGGTTGGCATATAAGTATAAAATGCTTATTGCAGTTATACTTGCGGATATAGCTTTGTGTTTCCAATGAGGGAGGACACAGTTTGATAAAATTTGGTTCATAAATTCACGGCATGATATAGTATAACACATCTACCATTGCCATAATGTTCTACAACTGCACCTAAACAATATAAAAATAAATTATCAAACATTCGCAAAATATCACAAATTATTCATTAAATTAAAAACTCAAACCTAACCGTAAACAATCCTACTTTGACAGTTCTCATTGTGTATCACAGCTTTTTGTTGCTGCTTGGTTCAAATTAGCTGTTGTCATATATGCAAAAACAAAATAATAATAGTGCTGCGACCTGTTGGGAAACCTTATAACTTTTTAATGCCATTGCATATTATAGAACCAACTTTTAAAATTGAAACAACTGACTAAATTCTTTAATTCCCTTTAAATATGAATTCTCATAAGGTTAACATGGGGAACAAAGCCACTGGGGCGGAGCCCAAAAGGATTTTTGAGATAAGAATATGCCTAAATGAATGTTAATCGGGAATGTGAGCTATCATCATGCCAAATTTCAGCCCAATCCTTCCAGTAGTTTATGCGTGATTGAGCAACACACAAACACACACACAAACTTTCAGATTTATAATATTAGTAAGATATATTTATATGTATATGTATATATGTGTTCGTTAGCGCGATAACTCAAGCAAAAATCATCCGATTTTGATGAAATTTGGTACAAACGTGTAAACCTACGTTTATTCTAACGAGTTTGCGAACCAGCATGATATGGGAATAGGTGTTTATGGGGGGTTTTATGTGGCAAAAAATGGGTTTTCCCATTTTTGACCCTAAAAACTTAAAATTTTGCATTTTCTTTCCAAACTATTTTGTAGAGCTTAAAAAAAACAAATAATTTAGTATATTGAAGCGTTATTATGCGCCTAATGGTTACAGAGAAAATTCCAAAAAACTGTAAATTTAAAATTCCCATGTTATTCTTATGGAGGATAAGTAAACTGTTGTAGTTTGCTTGTTTATGATCATATTTTGATCAAATTGGAGAAATGCATTCATTTCATACTAAACTATTAACATTTTACAAAAAAACACCTTTTTACCCTTCCTGTTGCAGCAAACCTAAGTACTAGTTAAACTAATCTTATTTAAATAGGGAATAAATGTGATATTTTTAAGGAGACATTTTAGTGTAAATCCAATCAGGCAAATGGAAATTCGCTTAGTCTGCAGGTTTGCTGCGGCGGGGGTATCTTTACAATCCTTGTAGTAGGTTGCATAATTCCTATTAACAGAGTTTCTTATTGCAATATTTTATATATAATTCCATTAATATGGTATGATTTTTTTTTACTTTTCACTTTTTCAGAAACGTATTACCATAAATAATTAATCTCATTATTTCTTATTCTATTTTAAACATATGGATTTTGGATGAGAACCAAATCCTTTTTTTTGTAAAAGGGATTGATGACCATTATCTGTTGATTAGAGTTGTTGGTGTTATATTTTGTGATCTTTTTCAAATAGATAACATTAACAAACTAATCATTGATTTCGAAATCATACAAAGGCTTTAGTTGGAACAATAAAAAATATGATTCGACAAATGTATAAGATTTTTTTATATATAGTTTGACAAACCTTTATAAATCTGTATCTACACTTGTAGCTTATTCTATTACTCTTTGTAACTCTACAAATCTTACTTCCTCACAAAATCCTTAAATAATTTAGAAATTGTGGACACTATACATGACCTAGGCCAGAAATCATTGCAGTTTCTTTATTTTTAGTTTTTCCTCGTAAAAGAGAAACTCTTTACAAAATTAGTAACCCTACTTCATAACTTGTTTTCATTTTCTTATTATCTTAATGCATGATTGTAGAACTGTCTACCTTTAAAAAGTCTAATATTTCAGTATTATTTTTGACAGAGTTGGATTCTAAAGGCTGTATTTTCTTCGATTTTAAGGTCTAGCAGGATTTATTTAAATTTGGTACCTTTGATAATTTCATTTGTTTTTTAATCATTTAAAGATGGAACTCCAGGTCTAAAGTAGCACAAGTTGATTATTTATTTCAATGGCTTCTATGCATTTTTAGCATTTGAAGCAGTCAACTTTTAATTGTATTTTTTACCTGACTGACAATTCTGCCATGGATTGGTATGTATAAAAGTTATTTCAACTTTTAGAAGTGGTTCTGATGTCTTTATCTTATTAATATGCATCCAAATGTTATGTGTCTAGTACAAATTTAATTAAAATAAATATCACCAGCTCAAATTTATAGGTTATAATCTGGGTTCAGAATACAGAAATAATGTAATGTATTTTTTAAAGGGATTTTATACAACTAACATCCGGCACTTACAAAAAAAATCTGTCACCAACCAAATCTCATTTAAAAATAATATTTAAATATGGGTTAACTATAAACTCTTAAACATGGGTACTCTTTTAAAGTTTGTAGACTGTTACATATGAATGAAATGTTAAACCTTCTGAATGAACAGTTTCTAAAACTTGCTTTTAATCTAAATATTTTTTTTATATTAAACGTCCAAGTTCAGGATGTTTTATTTGCAACATTTGAATACTGTAACAAATAAATCAGTTTTAACTTATCTTTTGGCCATAAAATTTCTAATTTTAAAATGGTGATTTTTCCAGCAAGTATTTCTGACAGTATACCAAATAATGACATAATTCTTTGCTATCTCTTTGGTTATCTACTTTGTACTTTTTACTGTCCATAACTAGTTTTTCTTTGCTTTTTCTCTGATATAACCTCTTGAGCAATATTAATTATATTAGACTTAGATGTAACAATTAACTTTCTGCTAATTGTTAAACCTGTGTAAGTATGATGTGCAAATGTGTTAATCTTCATTTAGTTCATTCTCAGGATGTTATGAATTATTTTTAAGTACGTTACGTCTGATTGTCCCGTTTTGTCTAGGCGATGTCGGATTCTTCGAAAAAAGAGAACAAGTCTAGAGCAAGCTCGCCAGTTTATTCTCCTGGAGGATTTACTAGTCAAACTGGGAAATCGAAAACTGGCACTTTTGATCATGAGTAACACATCAAAATATGTTCTTAATATACCATACTTGATAAGTTGTATGCGTAATTTAATTATCTATATTGATAGTTATTCACTTGACCCAATCAGCCTGTTATTACAAGTGTAACTTAATAGTAGTTTACACAACAATCGCCAAAGGATAGTCTTTACGACACAAGTAGAAAATTTAAAACTTCTACGAGTATCGTAAATGCTAATTACGAGAGTTGCGTATACTACTTTACCTACGACCGTTTTTAATTACTAAAAATAACTAATAACTTTTTAGAGAGGTAATGTTTTTGTTTATAAACTCTCATTACCTCTGATTGTGATTGTCCCAACCCCTCACTCATTGTTTTAAATAAATTGGTCTTAACAGCTGATAAGTTGACTTCAAAAGTATTACAATTTTTTTACTTATTTTCTCTCAATTATTGAACCTCATAGGGCCCAACTTGTACTATAAAGTAACAAAACAATACTGTAAAGTGAGTCTTTTCAATTATTCTAAGAACTGAATTGAAAAGGTTGAAGTTTAAAAAACAGTTGTTAGTAAAAAGAATTTTCAATTAAAAAACGGTTATAAATAAATGGATTTCTTCTTGGACAGTGTTTTGCATTCTCAAAGATGGATTAGTTTATACTACAGTGGAACCTTGATAAGAAGACCCTCGATAACAAGTAGCCCTTGATAACAAATGTGATTTTAAAATCCCCTTAAAATTATTTTACCCCTAATTACATGTTATTACCAACCTCGATAAGAAGTCAACCTTGATAACAAGTCTTATTTTACAATCCACATGAGAGTCTTGTTATCAAGGTTCTACTGTACTAGTCTAAGTTACATTGTATAGACAAGAGACAAGACATAAGGGATAGAGAATTTGCTCCAAAATTGTTTTCCAAAATTATTTATTACCCAAGATTCATTTGTATTTATAAGTGCTTTCATGAATTATGTTGTACTTTATTGACAAGCTTTTAAATTAGGGGGGGAATGTATTGTTTGTTTTGTAAAATAAAAACTCCAAAAATGTTGGGGAGCAAAAGGAACCGGTGTAGAATTTTTCTGATAAAAATTATCCATTAGATGAATACTTAATGTTTAAGTATCAACGTTTTCATCACAAAAATCATAATAAACTTATTAAAGTATTATCAAATTAATTAATTAATCATAACAGTATTTAAACAAATGTTTTTGAAGCATTGCAAAATGCAAAATTCACATTTTGTGAGTTTATAAAGCGGACATTTTAAAGAGTTTGTGTTTGAAACATAGAGTACATAGAGTGCACAATGGAACACTTTACTAGTGCAACTTCCACAATAGTAAAAATTTATTAACAAAATGGTTTAATCTCCCGTATTTCAAATCACCTATTGTACACAGACATAAAATTTGTTGAAAGATTGTATAAATGAATTATTTTAATGATTAATTCCCTGAACAGAGAGCAGTTATGAAATGTTTCCATAATATTCAATGTATGGTCTGTTTAGTCTGACTCATGATGACACCAGCTACTGCTCCTACTCTTCGCTGTTTCTTAAGACTGAAAAATCCGACGACAGCATGAAAGGTTCACAAGAAAAAGAGACTGGAGAAGAATATAAGGTAAAATAGTTTTTTTTGTTAGTGATAGTGAGATTGTGTTGAGAGATGATTGCACAGAATTTTCCTCTGGACAAGTGTATTGTTTTTCCCTCCATACATTATGCGATTTGGTCGCCTTCAATGAGCGATTAGATGACTGGCGACCATATTGCCTAAATATCGCCATGTATGGGGGTGTTTCAATTGGATCGCCAGTGATTTTGACATCGCCCGGCGACTTCCTGATTGCTCGATTTTCCCTTGCAATCCACCAATTTGCTGGCGATTCGGAGATCGTTGGGTGAAAAGATCGCCAAGTGTGTGGGACCGAGCTATCATCTTGATCGATATTCTCTCTATGCACTGATGTCTGGCTGGTGTTACCTGATGTAGTATTATAATCTTTATAATTTCATTTTGCTGTATTTAAAACAACTGTTGATTCATTATGAATATTTAATGTAATATTGTTGTTTTTGTTCTGTAAATTCAAGCTCCATTCTCACACTGATCAACAAACTCTGATTCGTTTGCCACATGATATCACCTGACTCCTGGAACAAAAAATATGTTTCGACCGGCGATATGATTGATGGTGATCTAATCGCTCATCAACGGGCGACCAAATCAAAAATTAAAACCACCTTCGGCGGGTTATAAGATTATTACAGATCATTTTGATATATTTGTTCATTCTTTCACTTTTATTTAATTGTAGCCTACTATTATATTCCGAGTATTGATTATCCGCATTAAAATAATTTGTTTGTCCCTTAGAACTGGAGAAACTCTGAACAAAGATCAACAGGAAAGACACCGAAAACTGTCCGCAAGGTAAATACTTTGACTGGTTCTTCAAACATTTATAACTTTTAAAATTATTTAAGAAAAGATATAGTTATTAGTTGACTTTAAATAATTGTTTGTATTAGTTAGTTTAGTTTGCAGCTAAAGTTACTTTTTGAAAGATGTCATATTTTGGCTTTATAACACTGGATGTTAGGTAAAATACATCAAACTAAAATGTTTCCAGTTTTTAAAGGGTTTAGTTGGTATAGCTCCAATTATTACTTTTATTTTCTAAACATGATGGATACTTTAATCTGTAATCACCGATTTATTTCATAAAACATGTTCAAAATTAAAACATAATCCTCAATGTATTCATCTGTACTACCATAAACTAATATAAATCAGAGGACACAGAAATGTCAATTAATCTTATAGGCTACCTTGATGCCAGTGAACAAAATTCTCCCACCCATTTCTACGATAAATTGGATATTTACACTCAGCAATTCACATTTAACACCACTTTTTCATATAATAGGATGGTAAACTAAATGCTGTTTCGTTTAATTTTTTTACAACAAAATGCTCTTTAAGTTATCATGTACTCGTTTAAGTTTTGTAAATATAAAAACTAACTCTATTTTCCTTTATTCTTCAGGAGCCCTCTTGGATGGAGAACGTAGAAGTTACGCCAGATCTCATGTTGCGATACCAGTTGGGTGGTTCTATACTAAGTCAAGTCCTGCAGTCAGACTTTGAAACTCTCCTCAAGTACAATCAGGTGATTTCATAGACTAATAATAAAGTTTTAGTATTGATAACTTATTCTCTATGCATGGAGTCCATGTTATTTTGCAGGTGATTTTAAACAATGAGCGTGAATATTAAAATATAATACTTCACTAAAAAATACCCATTTATATACATTAAATGCTTTCTTGATTATATGCTTTAAATTGATGTTTTCTTATCTTAAAATGATGTTTAATTATTTCTTATCTGCTGCAATTGTAATGAATGTAATGTTGCAATAAATTAGGTACCTTATATTAATCTGTTACTTTTATTCGTACTTGGTGTGGTAAATCTATTAACTTTTGAAAATAAATATGTCTGAGGCAAATTACATAACTTAACATCTTTTGTCCAATGTAAAGGAGGTGATTCAGTAAATGTATATTTTAACTGAATTTGTACATTATATAAAGCAAAATAACTAGGTGTACATCACAGTTGTCTGCTTGCTATATTGAGCAGAGCTTGCATATCAATCAAATACTTTTCTTAAGTCAACGCTACATTATATGCTACATTAAGGTAAATGGGATGTATACTAAAAAGACTTGCAGTGTCATAAGACAAAGGTAAATGAAGCTCACGTAAATGAGATGTCTACTTAAAGTATCTAAAGTCGATTGTGCATCTGCTTCACATAAATGGGATGTCTACTTGCAGTATCAAAAATCAATGGTATATTTGGTTCACATAAATGGAATGGCTATTTGGAGTATCTAAAGTCAATGGGGCATTAGCCTAATTCTGGCGACCCTAATTAGTTAGGCCTATTCATTTTGTAGTAAATTATGCTCAACTATATTAATCAAATTGTTCTTCCCTTTTGTTCTGTATTTGTAATGTGCTAGTTTAGATGATCCGTTGACTAACATATGTTATGACTCTTTTGTCAGCGTATATTTTCTGCATAACCTAAACCATGCTTAGGGAAATTACTCTTATATCATTCTTAACACGTTCGCTGCTGAGCGCTAGATGCCGGGACGGCGCCAGTTGCTGAACTAACGCTCGGCCGCTGCGTGACATTGCCACCTATACACTGAATTACAATAAAAACAACAGTAGTTATACTGGATGGCAATGTTCTGCAATAAAACTGGCTTTAGATATAGTACTAAGTGATTCTGATAGATAGCAGCACTACCCAGGTTACAGTCGGTAGAGTAATGTCGCTATCTAGCAGGAAAGAGGTAAAACAAAGCCCTGTTCCAAACGACCCTGGTGGTGATTTGGGAAACTATATTTTTTATTGTTAGAAAAGTACGTCCCCACGAGCTGCAAAAAAATATAGAACGCTTGTGACGTGCTGGCTTATCCATAGCAACGTTAAACAACAATGAACGGTGACGTTCTGGAACGTTCTTAGCTCCTGGCGCCGTGGCCCGGCTGACGTTCCGGAACGTCCGTAGCAGCGAACGTGTTAAACCAAGAAAAGTAAAGGAATCAATTTTTTTGGAAAGTTTTTCGTATACATTTATATGAAGAAACAATAATATAATATAATTTTCAGAGGTACCCAGTTTTTTTGTCTAACTACGCGTCTGAAATACCATACTTCCCAAATTTTAACAGGCAATTTACTTGCATACATACTTAGGATTCATATTGTAAACTTTACACCAAACTTACAAAAAAAAACGCCATCTAAGAGATATTATTAGTGAACTTTGAGCTAACCAAAACAATTTAAAGAAGCAATGCTTTGCTAACGTTGCTTGAAAATACTGCTATTATTACCCTTGTGTTTATCAATTGATTTTACCTTGTTACAGCGTTTAAATTGCTTTTTACTTGACCAGGAATTCTTGATTTGTCAGATGTTTAATGTCTTATAATGCAATCTAGTCATTGAGACCAAACTCCACAGTGACTTTATTTTGCTAATCCAAACATGTTTGGCTCCAATTATTTTGGACTTGTGGGACTCAAATGTATTGTAAGGTGTTGTAGTAATGTGTTAAGGTATTATAGTAAAGTATAAGGTGTTTACTATAAAAAGGAAATCGTTTAATACTGTGATTGTACTCGTATTAACCTGTATGGGTGTGCCATGACAGCCTGAACTGGTGAATGAGCAGTTGGACCAGCTGTATGTGGACTTGGAAGGGTTGTCCAAGAAGTTGACCTTGGAGGAGAATTTCCCTTCGTCTTGCAGCAGTAGTGATGAGAAACCCATCCCCGCACCAGGCATGCCATCCACCAGCTCTTCTTTTATCAAGGTATGTTTAGACAAGATAAGATAAGATGGTGGAGAAATGTTTTGTGGTATCATGGATTATCCTGATACATTTATCGTTCTTACAGATCAGCTTAAGAGTCTTCATCACTCCTCTAAAAAAGAGCAAAACATGTCTTTTAGCGAATTTCCCTTTAGGGAAGTAGCTATTACCAAAGGTGACACGGTAAGACCTAGGCCCGGGACCGATTTACTTTTTTATTTCGATGTCCCCAGAAGCCAAAAACACCATTCGTTGAAATTTTTTCCAAAGGTAGAGAAGTTCGCCGCTGCGTGTGTGTAGGTACAGAGTCTTAAGTAGTCGTGTGTTTGGATGTTTTCAGAATGGCACGTATAATGACCCTGCGCTACCTACCAATCCACACAACCTTCTTCCCCCCCCCCCCCAAGGCCGCACCCCCAAAACCCAACGCAACTATTCTGCGAGTGATGAAGACTCTTAAGATAATATTAAAGCATTTATTTCTTAACAGTTATGTTTCTCGTTATTTAATCAATATTAATATTCTATTATCATTAAAATATAACAATGTATCTCTGACCATTGCTTGCCTTTATGTAATATACATTATTAACAAAGAGTTAAGTGGTCAATGTAATATTTATATATCTTAAAATTATAGACGAACTGTGTTTAGAAACATAAAATAATTAAATGGTAATTTTAACTAGTGAAAAAAAGTATTATATTATTGATGCATTTTTTGCCTGTGGTTTCAGACTAAGAAGAAGAAGAAATTCATAAACCACGACAAATGTGCAATGATTTTTGAAGAATACGCCCCACTACCTCCTTCTGCTAACGAACTGTTGTAAGTTTTGGATTATAAAAGAACAAAGTCAATAAGAGATAAACATCTCTTTTAAATATATTTACATACTAAGAAGCAATGATAGTACGAAGCATAACTTACATAGATAAGAACTATGATAGATAAGAAGCATGACTAGTACAACAAATTAAAACTGTATTAGATTTATTATCTAACTTTTAATATTAATTGGTACAAAGATTTTAAAAATGATCTTTTGTATGATATTTTGTTTACAACTACCATTTCTTTGATAAGTGAGTCTCGGAAATATGCTTTAAATTTATTGATAAGTGAAATTATAAATTTTTTTTTATCTTTGTTTTAGAGCGATGTCTGCCCAGAGCTCGTAGCATGGGTGGAGTTCCTACTCACTCACCTTCTTTACTTTTCCAGTAGCGTTAGTCTGAGTGTTATATCTTCATATTATATTATTAATAAAGTTTTATTTATTAATATGTTATATGAAATAAGTATTTATATTTGTGTACAAACATATAAAAAAATAATTTGTATACTTTGTGATGTTTAGTGATTACAAACCTTAAACAGAGGATACATTTGGCATTTAACGAGTGACCTTCTAACATAATGAGAAAATTTATTGAATCTATCAATGAAAATGTTTAGAATTAATTTTTATGTTTTTTATATGTTTATTGGTAGAGATTTACTTACTTAACCAACTATGAAAATATCATTTTCAACTGTAACTAAAGTAATGTGATAATAATTGTTAGTGTTTTTAAAGTTTATATAGGCAACAGTTCAAAGTTTTACCGTCATGGCCTTATTTGGTTTGTTTACAGCCTAAATATGTGATCTTCAATATGATTTTAAAATGGTGTTCTTATAGTAGTTTGACTCCTACAAAAATTAAAGTGATTGCCATTTTGCCTTGTTTGGACATCCTTTATAAGAGAGAGAAGTCTCTGTGAAATGATATGATAAATCAAATTAAACTACTTAGTTCAAATGTCTTCAGTCTCACAAAAATTGATTTAAATGTTCTTTGTTCAGCTTGATTGAATCAAGTATTTTACAAAGTGTTAAATGTTTTGTGTAAGCTTTTATTATTTCTTTTCTGCTGCAATTGTAATGAATGTAATGTTGCAATAAATTACCTTATATTAATCTGTTAACTTTTATAGCCTCTATACCAGAATACTTTACTCAATGTTTTAAACCTCTAGACCAGCTGTGATCTGTAGGTCTCGTTTAAACTCTTATACAGCTTATAGCCTATTCTTCATTAATATTTAAAATATATCTTGGTCCAATTTTTGTAATTAAATTTAATAAATGGCTGATTTAATAAAATTTGTACAGTTATGGCCCAAGATATTTTTTTCTAACATAACATGGGTCCCTTCTACCTTTACATACGAACCAAGTTTCATAAAGATCGGTTGAAACAATCCAAAGATAAAAATGTTTAGGGAAAAATATTAATGGCAGATGTTTGATTAACAAATCAAATTAGAAAAAAAATATCCTAGATTTTCTTCTTATTTTAACCCAAGGAATCACTTGGCCTATGTAAATTATGTCCCAACCTTTTTTGAACGTCCTATATATTACAGAAATGACAGTGATTAGGGTGACTATATTTTATAGTTGGGCATGTTTTAAAAATTATACTTATAAATAAATATTTGAACAAATTGTGTTTTTGGCCTCTGGGGACATCAAAATGAAAAAGTAAATTGGTCCCAGACCTAAGCCTTATGTCACCTATGGTAATAGATTCTTTGTAGGGGAAATTCGCTAAAATTTGTTTTTTCTTACTTAATCATCGCAGTTGTTTATTTCCTCAAAGTAGGCCTACAATATTTTTTTGTTGAACAATTGATTTTGGAATATTATGCTGAATGTATAATATTTTTAACACTTCTATTTAGATTACCTATCTATATATATAAAGCTCAAATACCATTCACTCACTCATCACGAAATCTCAGAAACCATCATAAGACCTAGGAACCAAACTTAGCAGGCATCTTCCTTTTGGGTAGTAGACGCTCACTAAGAAAGGATTTTACCCTCCGACCTCTGGGCTCCGCCCCAGTGGCTCTGGAGTTTCCCATGTTAACCTTATGAGTACTCATATTTAAATGGAATTAATGAATCTTAACCGCTGTTTCAATTAAACAAGTTGGTTCTGTTCTATGATGTTCAATAGCATTAAAGTTACAAGGATTACCAACAGGGTGCAGCACTATTATTTCTTTTACATTTATGACAACAGCTAATTTGTAACCAAAAGGTGAGTGAGCGTAGCGAACGAACTTCAACCAGGACGTGATTGAGCCATGCGAACGAGCTCACTTATGAAGTTAAATGGGGCAAAGCCCGCGGGTACAGCTAGTAAGAGGATATGTTTTTGAACTATAACTTGACCTTGTTAAATATTGTATGTGGGGTAATTTATATCTAATTAATGCATGTAAGTAAATGAATAAACAAATTGCCAATCGGTTTAACTAAACTTTTTTTAATTAAAGCTTTATGTTTAACTTTTTAACCCCTTACTAAAACACAAACCAGATAGTATACATGGACACCTCAAAAATACACAACACATTTTCTTATAAAACAGTTGGGTTGACTTTCAGGTGAGGTTAAACAGGAAAGCAAATAAATATTTGGATAGTCATCAATAATGTGTTAGATCGTTTTTTAGTACTGAAAGTTACTATATAATTATAACATTGTGCCACCTTAATAACCATTACTGATTCATTTGATCTTAAAATTAGCAAAAGTATAGTATTCATAACAAATAATTCTTTCAATACTGAAGGGGTCCAACAAATTGAAATTGACGAAAGCTATATAACTAAAAAAAAATTACCATACCATCCTCTTGTCATTTTAAAGTTTTGCAAAATAATACTCAAAGTTTGTCAAAAAAATGAATAATAACTATGCTAGAACGACACATACAAGTTGATGCAGGGTCAGCTACAGGCTGTTATCCTCCTCAGTCTGAGGCCAGGCTAGGATGGTGTTCATGTTGGTGATGCCTCTAGTACTCCATGGCTCCAGAGGGTCAGGGGGGGACTGAGGGGGAGGGGTGGGCACAGCTGTTGTAGCCGACGCCCCTCGTCTACTTGAGACATCCAGCGATGGTGCTACCCTGCAGACATCCACAGGTATAAGGTCTGATTGGTTGTACAATGCAAACAAGAAAAGGGCTTCCAATATTGCTATTCACTAATTGAGCACAACAAATTTTGATAAATTGTTTCTTTAGCAATCACTAATCAGGCATACCTAGGGTATCAATGCCCTAGTGTCAGCAGCTAAACCAATGAATACAAACCCTTTAAGAAGCTAAATGCTGATAGAGAATAGACTGAAATTTTGCCGCTGCTACGATCGCTCGCACAGCAGCCACGCTACCTTGTCTCTCTCTTTAAGCCGATTCTTTGTCTCACTTGGATCTCGATCTCAGTCAGCTGACTTGGCCGCGCGCTCCCGATATTATACCTAGCGGCCGCTGCGGGAACTATCCGAAATTTGAATTTTTACCAGACTGAATCATTTTCAAAGGCATTGCGTTTCTTATACGTTTAGTATTCATTGGCTAAACTTAGTCACTCAGTTGACCTCCCAGCACATTCAGTTACCACTTTTCAGATATTAAACATCCTTCAGAAGAAAATATAAACGATAATTTAGGTATATTTTGGTAGTCAAGCGGTTAGCTTCTCCAACTTGGGTGCAAAACAGATTAAAGAATTAGAAATTTTATTTAGATTAAGTAAGAATGAAAGTCTTAAGGTAACCATTAAAAAGTTGAAAGCTGAACTAAAGCAATGCATTGACAAGGAAAAAAAAATTTTTTTTGATAGAAAAGTAAATAATGCAAAGAATAAAGCAAAACAAACTTGGAAATTAATTAACTCAGAGGTAAACAACAAAAAGGTTTCAAAATGTAACATTGATATTTTGAGAGATGGTATATTTATTACTGACCCTCTCCAGGTCAGTAATAGTTTCAATGATTTCTTTGTGTCTGTGGTTGATAATTCTGTTCTTCCTAAAATTCTTCAAGGAAAAGATAGTGTGGTGCATTCTCAGCATTTAATTTCCATTAATAAATTCAAATTCAAGCAAATTGATGAGAAAGATCTTGAAAAATTAATATTATCTTTTGAAAACAAATATTCTACTGGCTATGATGATGTTTCAATTATTACTGTTAAAAAAGTTCTTCCTGCTATTTTAAAACCTCTTTTACATATAGTAAATTCTTCTCTCATTTCAGGCATTTTTCCTAATAAACTCAAAATAGCAAAAATTATTCCAGTTTTCAAAAAAGGGGAACCAAACGATGTTTCCTGTTAACGACCAATTTCACTTCTTCCAGTTTTTTCAAAAATCTTAGAAAAAGTTGTTTTTATACAATTGATGGATTTTTTAAATGAACATAACTTAATGGATTCAGAACAACATGGATTTCAAGCAGGCAAATCGACAGTCACTGCAGTTATTGAATTTATTGAAAGTATAATAAATGCAGTGGATAAGAGAGAAAAAGTAATTGGCATTTTTCTTGATTTAACAAGGGCATTTGATAGTGTATCGCATGAAAATCTTATTGACACTTTATCAAAATTAGGTATTCATGACAAAGAATTAAATTGGTTTAGATCCTACCTATTTCTTAGGCAACAATATGTTGAGATAGAACATTATAAATCAGATTTCTCAAGTAAATATAATTACATCCAAAAGTTTAATTCACAGATGCAGATGGCCCGCCATGGAGTTCCGCAGGGGTCGGTGTTGGGGCCCCTCTTGTTGCTAATATACTTGAGGGGTCTGCCTGACTTGATGCCTGTGGGCGGGGCGGCCTGTTTGTATGCTGATGATACTAATATTACCATTTGTGGAAATTCAAAAGAAAGTATTGAGGCATCATCATTGGTCAGTCTCTCCATCATAAGAAAATTCTTAGATAGCAAAAACCTTCTTTTAAACCCTGAAAAATCTAATTTTGTATCATTTTCTACAAAACAAAACAAAAACAAATTAAATCCAGACATAATCTTAGAAGATTATAAATTACAACTGGTAGAACATACAAAATTTCTTGGTTTAATAATTGATAAAAATCTAGCCTGGGACAAACATGTTGATCATGTTATCAAAAAAATGTCTTCAGGAGTATCTGCTTTAAGACAAATGACAAATGTATAAAGTTTGCAGCTTAAAAACATTAATATCAATATATTATGCCTTAGTTCATTCTAATTTAGCTTATGGAATCAGTATATATGGAGCAACTACATCAAAAAACTTAAAACGGATTCTATCGTACCAGAAAAGGGCAATTAGGGCAATGTTTAATTTGAAAAGGAAAGATTCGGTAAAACATATTTTTACCGATCTTGGAATACTAACTGTTCATGGACTATATATCTTGGAAACTATTATTTATCCAAAAAATATTACAAAAACTCAGGTATCAAACAAAATTAGTCATAATTATAACACTCGTTCTCAATCTCAAATTGATAGACACAATCTAGAATTTTATAAAAAGAAAACAAAATTCGCAGGAAATAAATTTATGTCCCATCTTCCAAAAATACTTCTAACTGAAAATGATACAAAAAAGTTTAAAAATTGTCTGAAACAGTATTTGATTAAAATTGCCCCTTATTCTCTTGAAGAGTTTTGGGAGAACAAATAAAATAGATATTCTGTCTTATTTTTAGTTCTTAAATGGAAAACATTTTATTTTGTAAGATCTGACTCTATTCCTGTACAATTGTACTTAAATGAATAAAGGATATTTTGATTTGATTTGAAAAATGCAAGTTTGGTCCCCCAGTTCTCAACCATTTTAGGGGTTAAGAGATACATTTTCCTTGTGAGTTTAAGACTTCATTGTTCAAAATTTCCTTGTTATAGATTGATGCTGACAAAAAAATCCAAAACTGGGCCCCAGCTCTCCTTGATAAGTGTGCTTTAAATAATTGTAGTAAAGAAAACCGCTGATCTTGGTCAGAAACAAAGCTACTGTGAAGAAATAAGACATCTTCCTCAACTAAACTCTTACTTTGTGTAGAATTAATTTCTACCAAGAACTGACCTGTTTGCCCGAGCGGTCTTAGGTCTTGGTCTCGGCTTGGTGGGCTGAGCAGATACGCTGCGAGGAGCTTTAACAGGTTTGCCCTGTGGAGGTGATGTAAGCCGTAGCAAAGACGCAGGCACAAGGTCGTAGTCTACGCTGCTGGTGTTGGAACTTGAGTCGCTGCCTTGGTGACGACGGAATAACAGCTGGCGATCAGAAGACTGAGCAGTGGCCGCCCGCTGATGAGCCGACCTGACACGCTTCACACGAGAACCTCGCCCGAGCAGCGGTCCATCTGGTGTGTGGAAACTCAAAATCTTAAATTTGTTGAGAGAGCAAACAATCAATGTATGTTTTCTTTGAGATAAAACTTTAATAGCAAACAAAATACAGAATTTTGTACGTAACTCATCTACTCATGTGAAATAGATTCTCTAAAGAGTCGCTGTTAAACGTGATTCAGGTGGTCATCAGTAACTCTTGCAGTAGGAAAATCTTAAGATTTTAATCAATTCACATTCATTCAATTCACTGCTGAAGTTTTAAAAATGTATGGTAATATTTTTCAAAATTAAATTTCAAAACTACATAGACAATTGTTTAGTTGAGTGATTCAACCATTGTAGTACTCATCTACCCAACACCACTTATAATGGACGTCAATCTAGGACTCGATTTCCTTTTATCATTATAACCTGTTTGAATAAAAACCCGATAAATGAACTAGAATTTACATAGTGTGCAGGTTTCTGTGGTATAGTGGAGCGCAAACAGCATTCCCTCTCTACTTTTTCCAAAACCCTAATACACTGACGACCCATGTTTTCTCCAAGAAATGGTGAGCGTTACGTACTTTTTAGAAAATTACTTCTACGCCACTGACAGTTTTGATGCAATGGGAGTATTCTTGGTAAGTAACTAGCCTCACTTAAAAGAAAAGAAATACTTTTTATTCATTATAAAGACAAAAAATAATGTGAAACCTACAAGTTTCATGGTATTATTGTAGCATACCTCCTAGTCCGTCGCTGTCGCTGGGCTCCAGGGCCGCAGCTTGTTCCAACGTAGCCTGAGCCTCCAGCAACACAGGGTCTACTGGAGGGGGTTCAGGTGCCTTAACTGGTACTGGCTCCTGGAATTATTATTTCACTTATATTATTCAATGGTTGGAATTCTTAATACTAGAATCAAAGTAGTTTCCCCTATTGTACTTTTGCCTTTGAAAAACATTACATAGCTTTATTCCATACAACTTTTTTGCAAATGAAGAAGTACGGTAAAAGGTCCTCCATCACATTTGTTTTGATAATGTGTTGATCGTTGTGTTTTTTTTTGTTTAATTTATTTTTCTTTGCTGTCTACGCTGTTGGCATTTTTACTGGAGGAATTAGAGGAGGACGAACTTAAACTTAAACGCTTTTAGAGAAAGCGGTCAAAACCAATGTGGCCCATGTGTTGTGGGTGTGCCGGGAATTTTAATCTCACAATACATTACCGTGATTGCCGCAGCCACTGCCTTCTCTGCTAATGCTGCCAGATGAGCAGCGTCGATGGCCTCTTGCTCAGCTGTCAAGAACAGCTCCAAGAACGGATCTTCTGCCGGAGGTCCGCCATCTAGCACAAAAATGTGAATTGTATTAAATAACTTAAGCTAAAAAAAGAAAATACAACCGAACACTTGTCTACTCAGACATTAAAGAAGAAACATGTTTTCCTTATTTGTGGGAATCGAGACATGTTGTTGCTTTTGCAGTTTAACCTAACATATAAATTAAATACATGGATCAAAAATAAAATAAGGAAGAAATTGTTTCTCCAAAAAGATAATTAGTTGAACATTTTTCTATGAGGGCCCAACGGCAAAGTGGTAATTGACAAAAAGTAGTTGCTGTAAGGAATCTTTACCATTTACAGTACAATACTGCTAACAGAATTTTCTTAGACTATTAGTACAGGTAAAATAGGGTTTTATAAACAACAAAATTTGTACATTCATGAAATTTCACCTGTGAGTTACTAATAGTATGAGAAATGAAAATCCAATGAGTCCCCAAAATTTCGGGCGTCCTAAGGCCCTTTTTGGATCCCTTTCTGTTCCGAAGGGCCCTTGTTCCTGAATAATTTTGTTTTTATGTTAAAGGTCGATTGAGGTGTGGTTTTCGATAGTTTTAGTTATTTTAAGTCGATTGAGACTAGTTTTAAGTGTATTAAACCACTCCATACAGGGTGTTTCAAAATATTATTAATTTTTACGATATTTAAACATTCATTCATAAAGTAATAAAATTAGTTACCTCCATGCTCTATATAAAAGGGGATTATTGAAAATAACTTTAATTCTTTACGATATAAGAGGGAAGGATCAAAAGGAGTAATAGAAAATATTAAATACCCCCGTCACAGCAAACCTGCAGACCTAGCGAATTTCCGTTTTACTTACTTGTTTTTCAATTACATCTAAAATAGCATTGCGTTTGATTACCTAGGTTTGCTGCTACAAGGAGGCTAATAAAGTGTGTTTATAGTAAAATATTAATAGCCTAGTATAAAACTGACTAAAATTGACAAGTTTGATCAAGATATATCTATTAAAAAACAAACAAAATAATTTTACACTATTCTACGTAAGAATAACATTGGAATTTTAAATTTACAATTTTAGTATTTTTATCCGTAACTAATAACCATACAAAAACACATTAATATACTAAATTATTTGTTTTTAAGCAATTTAAAATGTTCTAGAGAAAAATTTAGAAACTTTGTGTTTTGAGGGTACAGTAAATGAGAAAACTAAATTTTTACCCCATAAACCTCATTCCCATTGTTCAGGACAAAAATGTTTGTACCGACGATGCTGCTCTGATGTCTTAGTGCTGTCCTGGTCGTCATAACCATCAAAGACAACCGTATTTGTATTGATTAAAAATAATTTTGAGGAACTTAAGATACCAGTTGCAAACGTCAGTATGTATGAAAGGTGTTTTTGCACCACATTGTTCGTGCTTTAAGATTGGTGTTGCCTGTTCTGCAATATGCAAGGCTTGTAAAGGGGAATCCTGCTTGAACACCAACTTGGACAAAATCAGTAAAGATGGACAAGTTGCTAAGAATAATAAAATTGCTAATGAGTCGCCCGAGAATAATTATTGTGATGATGAAATTGTAAAGAGAGATACTACGGAAATTGTAGAAAAATAGCTTTAGTTTAAGTAAATTTTTAGTTTAAGTCATTTTAATATTTAATGTAAGGTTGTATACAAATACAATAGCCTAATTGTTTTAACTTGTAATAAATGTAAAAAAAATAACTTAAATAACTACCTAAGAAACATATCAATTTGAAATTGGTCGTAATAGATTTGCATAAAAAACACATTGAAAGATTATTCACACCAACTTAAAAGTTGAAATTTTTGCGTAGTAACCTATGTTATTATGTTATAGTGTAAAACTTAATATATACCCTTTTACCCACCATATAACCTAACCCTCCTTAATGGGGATAACTTATCCCCCTTTAACTTCCCAAATAGGAAATAAGCTATTACCGAAGGTCTTATGGTAAAACATAGACCCGAAACCGATTTACGTTTTTATTTCGATGCCCCCAGAAGCCTAAAGCACCATCCACTCAAAATATTATATATGTGTTTATATACATATATATAATATATCCATGTTATACATGTGTCCGTAAATATGATAGCTCAAGTAATTTTGGTTAAATTTTAACAAAACCGGCATAATCGGTCCATGGAACAGGGTTTTATGTGGTAAAAATTTGTAATCTTTGACCCTCAAAACACAACGTTTCCCATTTTTTCTCTAGAGCATTTTAAAGAGCTTTAAGAAAACAAATAATTTAGTATATTAACGTGTTTTGTAAGTGTATTAGTTACGAATGAAATTCAAAAATTGTAAATTTAAAATTCCATGTTGTTCTTAAGGAGAATAGTATAAATGATTGTTTGTTTGTTTATAGATATGTCTTAATAAAACTTGTCAAATTTATTTGTTTTATACTAGGCTATTAATATTTTACTATAAACAAACTTTATTAGCCTCCTTGTAGCAGCAAACCTAAGTATTCATTAAACTCAATGCTATTTTAGATTTAATTAGGAATGAAAATTCGCTTAGTCTGCAGGTTTGCAGTGACAGGGGTATTTAATATTTTCTATTACTCCTTTTGATCCTTCCCTCTTATATCGTAAAGAATTAAAGTTATTTTCAATAATCCCCTTTTATATAGAGCATGGAGGTAACTAATTTTATTACTTTATGAATAAATCTTTAAATATTGTAAAAAGTAATAATATTTCGAAACACCCTGTATGGAATGGTTTAATATACTTAAAACTAGTCCCAATCGATTTAAAATAACTAAAACCATCAAAAACCACACCTCACTCGACCTTAAACGTAAAAACAAAATTATTCAGACACAAAGGGCCTTAGGACGCCCAAAATTTTGGGGACTCATCGGATCTTCATTTCTTATATTATTAGTAACTTACAGGTGAAATTTCATTAATGTACAAATTTTGTTGTATATATGGAGTGTTTTTGAACTATTTTACCTGTACTATATTGCCAAGTGCGGGTACATTGCAACCGTAATCGATACTAAGAGTAGTCTTAATCAATTAACAAGACCAATAAACTAACTAAGTTATACATTCAACTAGCCAACTCTAGCTATTTTGACCTTTTTGTATACTTAGATTCAGTCCATCAGCCTTTTGGCCAGGCTTTTGGAACAGATGTAAAACACCCATGTCTTTTATTTCCTTAACATCATAGTCGTCTTTCCTAGGAATTTCAACCTTCTCTGGTCTAGAGCGAGAGTTCACAAGTGTTCAGCAGATTCCACATCTGTTGCTTGAATCTGCATTGGTCAGCTTGAACACCTTGTGGTTCCAAGGTGTTTCCTTATTGGAAAGTCAACAGCCAATCCTCTCCAGAGGGATTTTTCAGCAATTTAACTGTCTTTACCAGATGTTACAAAGAGTTTGTTTGTCATTGCATGTGTCAGATCATACCACCCACGGAGTAAGCAGTAGGAACAGTGATGTCAAGGTCGTTGGTGAACGCCATGACGTCCAGAGCAGCAGTGAGGGCATCAAAGCCTCCGCCCAGAGCTGCAGGCGCTGCTGGTTTCTCCTCCACTGCAGGCACCATATCCGTCATAAAGTCTGCTAACGGGTTACTCCTGCACAGTAAAACGTGACAATTGTTGACAAGTATAACATCATACGGATGTGTATGTAGAATTGTTAATAATAGATTCAAAAATAAATTAGCGGAGAAGGAATTAATGCTATGGGTTTGAGTTATGCCTTTAATTTCATCTCATAGAGTTTGATGAAGTGGATATTTTCTGAAGCACTTGATGTAATTGTAATTGATATTGTGAATTTAGTGGTAACATTGAAAAATATGTGTTATGGCTTTTGGTCGATGGAGTTCTTCAAAACAGAAAAAGTCCTCTATTCCTAAGAGATCAGTCCTTTATTTTAAACAGGTAAACCAAAAGTGGACTTCAAACCACCTTATCAAAGCCATATAACATCGCTAAAAGTGGTTGGTAACTGGCTGGATTTGAATCATACCCTCCAGAATTGGATTCAAAGCCTCCAGGGCAGAAATCTGCAGCTCTAGCCACTACACCAGCCGCACCTCACAAGGGACAGATTAATAATCATGTAACTAGAAAATGAAAGGCTGAATGTTGAACAAATGGATGTTACTGGTTAAGAATATAATGAAGCTGTGAGTTAGTGAAGCAGTGCAACTGAAAAATTACTTTTAATTTGTTTGTCATATAACCTGTTCGGATTGAAAGGGAAATTAGAATGAACAAAACTCACTCGTAAGGAGCCAGTTTCTTTTTCTTTGATATCTTCTGAGGTGTGCTGATGGAAGCTCGTCCCCACATGATCCTCCGGAGTTGTTCTCCCGTCATTCCTCGTTTACGAAGTTCATTTATGGTTACTTTTCCAACCCTCTGAAAATATATCCCATGAGCATGTGCTTTTCTGGCTTAATAAATCTAAGTTTTTTTTGAATTTGAATAAATTGTTATATTTGTAGGGATAAATTATTTATTTCTTAATTCGTGAGTACTTCTTTGTTGAACTCTATAGAAAGCAAGATACAATACCAATTTTCAATGCATCTATCAAAGAGTTGAAAAAGAAGGATGTTCTGCTATACATGACAAAGACTATTCCTAAGTTTGTAGACAGTTTCTAAACTCAGCCCAATGTGAATTCTTGGAGAATTTAGTCAAAATTCTTGGAGGATTGTCTTCCCCGTACAAATAAACAACTTATCAATTGATTTAAGTATTCCTTCACATATTTCTGGTTGCTGATTGCTAAGCTTGACACTCGGGTTTAAGATGGGAGTCTGAAGGAATCAAATTCAAATTCTTTTCTATAAAAAAACGACAAATTCTTCATTTATGTTTTCTGTATGTACACATACCTCTTTCCTGATTAGTACTCAATATGTACCAAGTCCAAATGGAATCAGGATCTAGTCAGTTTAGCCGCAGTCAATAAGTCCACACCTAACATCTAAGACACAAACAAAAGACTGGTTCGTTCTCTTATGAAATATTCAAAGCAAATGGAAAAAAAACCCTAAAAAAATCTCTTAAAACAGGAATAGCAGTGACTCATTATAGGATATCCACCGGCTGTAGCCGCTTGTAAAAACACCCCTTGTAATTGAAAACTGTGTAAGATCAATGTAACAGTGTCCTCAACCTCACCTTCCAGTTGGACAATGCTCCCTTACGCTGTTTGGCCCTGGTCTTGCTCTTGCTCTTGATGACCATGACGCCTCGCTGCTCCGTCGATGGGTCGTCCCCTGGACCCAGCTTGATGCTGTACTCCTGCAAGTACTGCTGACAGTCGGACTGGTTCACTGCACGCTCCAGGGACACCACGATCTTCGCCCACTGCGGCAAACGTGGATACAGATGTTAAAAATTAGTTTATGATTAAATTTTCAGATAAGTTTAACAAACTTTAAGTGGTAAAAGTAGTGAGCCAACAGTAATATAATAACAAGGTATTTACACAAGACAACAATAACAAGGCAAACAATAATAACAAGGTAAACACAACACAACAACAACAAGGTATATAACAAGGTGTTTTATTGCAAAATAGTTGTAAAAAGAGAAAATTTAGTTTGCACAAAGATGGTTCTATTTTGGGGATTTAAAGTTATTTAGCACGCCAAATCTTTATTCTCATTTTAAGGCTTTTACTTAACTCATGTTGGTGTAAAATAACGCAAATGAACACAGAAACACAGCACTTTAACATTTAATAAACAGTCAAGACTTCTCTTCAAGACAAAACAGCAGACTTCTCTTCAATCTGTTCTCTGAAGAAGTGCTATATTAGAACGAAATATCAGTGTTATGTTATCTGACTTTTGCATTGTGTATCTATCGGCACTTGGACTCTAACTTTCTCGGATAAGCTTGCTAAATGCTTAACTCCTAAAAAAATGCTTCAGCCACTTGGCTTTCCATTAGCATTAGGTATTCAAGGTTTAGTTTTCCTTCTAATTTTTCAATGTGGTCTAATCAAAACTTACTCATTTGACTTTAAAACAAAACAAGATATATTTCTATGATGAAACCCTGTAGTTATGAGAGATACCTGTTTCACCCATTCCTTCTCACTCTGCTCAATAACGTGAGCGTACGTGTTGCCCATCATAGCAATCAACATGTTGAGCAGCAAGATCGGCACCAATACCATGAAGATAAGGAACACTGCCTTGGTGAGAGCTGGGTAGGTGGTGTTGGCCAACTCAGCATACTGAAATACAAAATCAAACATACAATAAACTATGACTTGTGCAATGAGCACAACATAGTAACAACATACTAATAATTAATTAATTAATTAATTAAGCCTGCATACTGGATTTAAGTCAACATATAAACTTTAAATTCTGTAATGTAAATTAGGGATGATATCGATGTTTTTGGCCAAGTATTAAGATATCAATGTTTTCCATTACTATCACAAAAAGCAGACGATAAACTGAAAAAAAATCCATGCTTTAGTCCCAAAAACATTGATGTTTTTGCAACGATGTTATCTGTACATCGATGATTGACGTCGATGTTACCCTTACATCGATGTTGTGGTTGACCTATCGATGCTCATCCCTAATGTAAATCAACATACAATTAATTGTGCGCTCTTAAATAATCAACCATTTCTGTATGTTGTAGTCCTTTACATTCTGAACAAAATGGTACAAATCCCATTTTCGTAAAAATTTCAGTTCAAAAGTTATTGTAACTCATGTTTTTCCCCCATAAAAAGAGAGAAAATAGGCCGTAACAAAAATCAAGTTTTAGGAAAAAACCTGGGTTTGATTAAAATTAATGTGTTATGGTCCTTTATAATTCTATCCAAACAAAATAGTGCCACCCCCATTGCTGTAATAATTACGGTTAAAAAGTTATTACAACTTTTGTAATTTTTCCCTATAAAATATCATAGACTCCCACCGCTAACGCACGGTAAAGATTGTCGACAAGCTTATGGGAGAAAGTGTGTGTCAGATTGCTGATACCGTATATTTCACTTTGACAACGTATGAAAATGTGACATTTAATTATACAAAAATAAAAACAAATAGGTACATCAAACACAAAAGCATGAAATATTACTCAACATGGCGAATAAAACTGTTAATTTTGTACAGTACTTATTTACTTTATAGTTTTACATAAACAATGGATACTGGCGGAATTTGATGGTAAATCTAATTGCAAATGGAAAGTAAACCAACAGGGGTGGTTGTTAAAGCTTAATTAATAACATATTTTGTTTTCAGTAAAGGTGAAAACAAACTTTCTTTCCAAAATAATATTAGGATTTTAGACTTCGCATAATTGAATCCTATGGAGTTTTCAAAAATGTTATTTCACACAAACATACAAACATCCCCGGACCCATATAGAGCCTCTTCTGTAAGTTTCATGGCGATTAGATGAATGGCTTGGCAATGCATAAAGGGCAGGCGGACAGGCATGCATTAATTTACTGTATATAAATAGAGATATATTATTAATTATGTATACAGACAATATAAACAAATATGTTATAACAAATTTATTAATGAACATTAATGTTTTATTTATTTTAATTTACTTGAATTATGATCGCATGTTAAAGCTGTTCATTTGTCAACAAGCAGTTTTCTTGTTAATTTAGTATCATTTGCCACTATCAAATATATAATTATATACAATTAGGTTAATTAACACTGCTAACTGTTGTGAAATGCATCAAATTGTGAGAAAATAATGTGACAACATGTTATTAAAGTAGATTGTTTTTGCATAATGTTTTATTGATGAAGACCACACCTAGCGTATGGTATGCCAGAAAGTTAGGAGTTAATTTTCATTTGTACAGTGTCAGAAGTTTAAACAGTTAAGTGTTACATTTCAGTAATAGGCAGTTTAAACATTAAATTACACCCATATTTAGTAAAAATAAAATATGAAGATTGTTTAAATAACAAAACTATTATCAATATTATATATTATTCATATTATTTCATTAAACAAGTATGGATTATTAATGATTTTCTGTGTCTAAAACTAAAATATTCTCAAGATAATGGATGATTCTAGGACAGTAGTATTGAAAATAGAAGAACTTTCTGATAGATTATCCTCAATTGAAGAATGTATTGTTTCAGTACAAGGTCAAAACTTCTCTCAACCAAAATCAAAAAGTAAATCATCCCAACAATATATAAAATCATCATTGTTTAAAAACATCAAAGATTTGTCTGAAAATGTAGAAAATATGTCAGCAAGGCTATCAGAAATGGAAAATAATTTCCTTTTGGCTAACATAAAACCATCAGACCCTTACTTGAAAACCATTTTGACACAATTGAGTATGCCTGGATTGAAATTCACACAGAGAAACGGAAAACACACATTCCACACTTACTTGTGGGTTTTTATTCATGTAGCTGCACTTCTAATAAGCTACGTCTACATTGCAGACGAATACATGAATTGGCAATCTGCACCTGTTATTAGAACGCTCTCAAACAGCTTAATCACAATAGAAGAAATTCCGTTTCCTGCAGTCACAATTTGTATTCCCAATGCCCTGAAAAGTGACTTTGACTTTGTGGAAGGCTTGAAAAACTGCCTCAGTTGTAACAAAACAGAAGGAAACCACAGCTGTGGCTTCAATGATAAATGCACTTTAGAAGAGGATGCTACGTTGGCCATCGCCTCACAAATGTGTGACAACACTGTGAATAATGGCATCATCAAAGAACCACCTTGGCAGGTTTATTCGAGAGACAAAAGTCAAACTATTGAATCAATCAAATTTTCAAGGCTATTACAAAAAATCTTTCCAGCTTGCGATGTCAACATAACTCAGTACAAACACATTGATGATGAAACTGTAACAGGATGCGATGAAGATCGATTTCAACACTTTATAGTTCCAAATAGTAAGTATGCAACATGTACGACCATAAATGGACTGAGGCATGAAGACATTTATAAGCAGAGCACAATCCTCCCAATTCCAATAAAGCCTAAACCTCAAGACAACCTGTATTGGGGCAAAAAATTCACAATCGAAAACATGTTCAACTACGGTTGCTACAACACAGTGCCTCTCTACGGTGACTTTGACGACTTAGTGACATACTACGTAACAAAGCGGCAGGGGCAGAGTAAAAAGAATGTGAACACTTGTAACTACTTAGATCCCAGGAACATGGCTTACGTCATACTACACAATCCTGCAGAAATACCTCTGATGCAAGACTATTTCCTAGGTCATCTAATGAAAAAAGACGAGTTCAACACAATAAACATCATCCCGAAACTGGTAAACACTGCAAAAGACCTCAAAAGCTACAATCCTAAAGAGCGAGGTTGTTTCTATTCACATGAACGAGAACTCGCTCTGTTCAAACATTACAATGAAAACAACTGTGAAATTGAATGTTACGTTAACTGCACCTTACGAAAATGTGGCTGCGTTTCGAACTATTTCCCGACATACAACTCATCCACTAAAGTTTGCGTTTATAAGTGCCCTGATTACGACTGTGATTGTGGATGCTTGCCGGATTGTGTCTCATTGACGTACCAGTTTGAAGCTAACAGCGTCGAGGCAAACATGAGTGGTAATGCTCACGTACAAATTGGCTTCAAAACCAAAAGCTTCTACTCTACGATTCGGGTGAGCATAAACAGTTTTGCACAGTTCATGGCCTTCAGCCTTGGAATCCTCGGTGTCTGTAACGGTTTCAGTGTTATGGTCGTGTTGGAACTGGTTTACCTGTTGACGTTCAATCTTTGGAAAACTGTCAAGATTCCATCATAAAACAACAACCAATCATTCTAATGAGGTTTTTAGGGCAATGGTTGCTGAAGTCTAACCTAGGTCGTAGGTAAATGCTATATGTAAACTCCATCCAAAATTTTGAGGTTAAACGATGTTAAATTGTTATTGTTGTTATTCTCAAGGATCTTGCATTGGTGTTACGTAATGTTTCTTGATTGTTAGTGTTTTCATGGCACCTTTAAAGGCTCTTGGTTGATGTATTAGCACAAACTTAGTGCTGTCAAATCCTTGACTATTTCTCTGACATATTAATCAAAGCATAAAGTAAGAAATATAAACGATTTAAATACCGCATTTTGATTCTAGTTTTGGTTTTAAAATCAATGGTTTTTGTACTACGAGAAATTTAATTTCAAGTAGAATAACTGGTGCAATGTTCATTACTGTGGCTGTAAATAGTTCATAGAGACACATATTTCAAGATATGGATTAAACATATTTAACATTTGGTCAAATAATAGTAGGTAGGCAATGAGGAAGTGTTTAATGTCTTTGTATTTGTATACGTGTCACAGCTCATGTCCCGTCACCTGTTCTAAAAATCCACTATTTCCACAAATACCTCACTGTTTTCCACAAACGATTCACTGTGACCACCAGAGCAATTAAGTCTAAATTATTTTGCGAGCTTACATTATAATCGCCCAGGGTGATCTGGAAGAGGGCCATCCACGTGCTAGGGTAGGAGCTGTACAGGGTGTTCTTCACCCCAGGGAAGCCCTTGTACAAGAAGTAGAATGACTGGGAGAAGCCAAACAGAACGACAGAGTAGATGATGCCGAAGGTCAACATGTCTCCTGTGATCATGCTGTACACCATAGTGACGAACGGCCCAGTCAGTCGGATGGCTCTGTCAAATCAAAGAGAAATAAATTAAGTGTTTCAACCTATATGACGTATTTTTCCACACCAATATCCCAGCTGTTATCATAGACTAACACTAAATAGTAGACTTTTCATCCTATTGTAAAATCAAAATCTGAAGCTAGTTTTTTTTGTCTGGTTCATGTTAGTGACACTGAGCGCTAGTGTCGACAACTGTTTCTTATTTTAGGGATAATTTGAACTAGTATTTATTCAAACTAGTATTGAAAAGCTGAAATTGAACAAGAAATAAGTTGTAAACAAAAACATGCATCTGAAGGCATCGGACAAAACTAACATTAAAATTGTCTTCAGCTGATCCATAAGGATGACAAATCTACTAAGAAAGTATGTTTAATCCATGGTATCATTTATTGATTGAGCATTACTTTTTTATTAATATTTCCTTTACAGAAAAAAAACCTGCGTTCTTTTCAAACAAGTATTGGTGAAGACATATCCTATATTAAGGATAGGTAATATCATTGACTATTCATTGGATACTGAAGTCGACATCCCATCTATATGGACCAGCTGTCACCAATATTTTTCAAAAAAATAACAAGTTGTTAGAATGCGCTAGTGTGGCCTTAGCAAAAACGAAGGGAGGGTATCCACAGTTGTGGAGATGTGTTTTTATGTTTTCCAGTTCTGTTTTAAAAATTTCTTCCGTACTACAGATGGATTCGGCCCGTTTAATCAAACCAATGGCTAGACCTGTCTTGACGTGTGTGGGGTGATTGGAGGCAAAGTCAGGAGCGTGAATGGCTTATCAACAATGGACAATGCACCTACCCCAGCCCCCGCCCGTCCTCCTTCAAGCTCAGCTGATCCGGCAGTCGTGGTTAGGCGTTCGACCCGCGTGCGGGATAAAAATATTATATTTCCACCCTGAGGAAGCGGAACTTTTTTTTAATTCCGCGAAACGTCGGACTTTTGATGCCGTGGACGATTTTGTGTTGTACTAGTGTCCCTGTTGCTCGAATTCGAGCAATTGGTAAGTATTACAGGTGTTATTTTGAAACATCCATAATTTCTGATTACTTTTAAAGATTTGACTCAAAGATTATTGAAATACTCAAGATGTACATAACAGATCGACATAATTACCATTTCTTGAAAATATCTGATCATTTTTCAAAAGCTGATGTTGTTTTTAGTGTTTCCTACAAATATCCTTACTGATAGCCGCATAAGGTTGTCCATACTAACGATTATAAATTTAAACAAAAAATTATTTCTATGTCTTCTCCTTGGTGGTTTTCTATGACTTTCCTATCTTTTCATAGTTTGCAAATCGGCTCTATCAATACTTACTAAGAAATGCAGCACAGTGTTAATTCAGTTTTCTTTTTAGTATTTCAAATTATCCAGGCTCTCCCGCTTCCATCGTAAGATTTACCCAACCCCAATTCAAATAGAAAATATTTCATTTCAATATCAAGTCAGTAAATGTTTGTAGCAAACTGTTAAATTAGCACACTTAATGACAGTTTCCTGCACAACTTCATGTTACGCTCTTTCCAATGACACCAAAAACATATCAATTGGTTCAGTAGTTTCAGAGGAGTAATTGTCACAAAAAACCTACTTGCGTATTAAATAAGTAAAATAGATGTGTGTGTGTTTATGTGTGTTTTGACGAGTCCCTGACATCACAGACAAAAATAAAGGCGAATGAAGCCCACAATAATCTACGTGAATAAATAACACCTCGCCTAAAAGCATGTCGTTCAGAAACAGAAAAGTTGTGTATTTGACAGAAATCAGTAATATACATCAGCACAATCTGTGGGTGCGTAGCACATCAACTTGCGATTTTGCATACGAAAGTAAATTCCCAAATAAATGGACCATATGTAACCAGTTGTGTTACTAAAAAAATGAACGTAGTAAAGCAATATTCAAGTTTTTCATCTATTCCATAGTTCGTTTAGTTTTTCGTTTGACGATGGTTAATGTTGATGTTTACAAGATGCTAGTTGCAGATGAATTGCCACTGAGGTTGGCGCCTTGAAATGGTTGATGTATGACAATGAATATTTTATGACAGCACACTTTGTCAACTCAAACACGGGCTAAAATTTTTTACATATTTATACTTCACAATAGTATATGTATGGTGAAATTTATAACACAGATAAAAAGAAATTCATTATGCTATATTACAAATACAATAATGAAATATTTTACTAATTACCTACTCAAAATTTCTATAAAAAGTCAAAAGCAATTCGTTCATACCCTGCAAAAAACATGAGAAGAAACCATGATCCCGGGACAGAAAAGACCAGGATGGCTTCCTCAGTATGGACGTCTCCCATCAAGCGGAAGGGAATACATGCCAGAATTCCCAGGTTGGATATGAGGAAAATGGTCTTGGCTGGGTTTCCCGCCTTGCATGAAAAAAAACAGTTTTTAGTTATATGGTTTAAAGATGAATTAACAATTTTCTATTAGAAAATGTCTGTATGAGGAATAATTATAAAATCAAACTTTTTAAGAGCTATTTTAAGGAAGAGCAATGTGGCTGATAAGAGAGGTTTTTTTAGCTAAATGGTAGAATCCTATGGTAAATTTTAACTGAGATAACTATATTCCATAAGATCATATAGAGTAGCAGTAGACACATGATGGATGATATGTAATATTATTATAACACAACACCGTTATTTCATCTTAGTGTAGGACTTCTTGAGAGAGTATATACCTAAAGAGGTTTCTAATGAATCTTAGAGTAAATTACAGTATTTTGATACTGAACTTGTATTAGTAAAAGTTAAAATAACTGAAGGATCTAATAGATTCCAGGTTTACTTCGATAACAATCGGTCAATCTTTATGTTCATAACAAAATAAGGAATATCTTACCAGCTGTTTAAGGAAGCTGAAGAACCCTTGATTCTTAATTTCTCCTCCTTGCTGGACAACAATGTATGAAAGGACACCTCCAATTGTTCCGAGCTCAAAGCCATAACGGGTGTAGCTTTGAAAGTCTCGTCCCTCGAGCAGTGTCTGGTCACGATCATCGGGACGAAGGTAAACTGCCACACTCATCATCAATAAGTGTAGAGCTAAGATGGCCAGACGCTTCAGGAACTGACGCTACAGACACATGAGATCATCAGGACGATGGTAAACTATGCCACACTCATCATCAGCAAGTGTAGAGCTAGGATGGCCAAACGCTTGAGGAACTGACGCTACAGACACTTAAGATCAATAGGACAATAAAACTGCCACACTCATCATCAGCAAGTGTAGAGCTAGGATAGCCAGACACCTTCAGGAATTGACGCTACAGATACTTAAGATCATCAGGACAATAGTAAACTGCCACACTCATCATCAGCAAGTGTAGAGCTAGGATGGCCAGATGCTTCAGGAATTGACGCTTCAGACACTTAAGATCATCAGGACAATAATAAACTTCCACACTCATCATCAGCAAGTGTAGAGCTAGGATAGCCAGACACTTCAGGAATTGACGCTACAGACACTTAAGATCATCAGGACAATAGTAAACTGCCACACTCATCATCAGCAAGTGTAGGGCTAGGATGGCCAGATGCTTCAGGAATTGACGCTTCAGACACTTAAGATCATCAGGACAATAATAAACTTCCACACTCATCATCAGCAAGTGTAGAGCTATGATAGCCAGAGGCTTCAGGAATTGACACTACAGACACATAAGATCATCAGGACTATAGCAGGAAACCTCCACACTCATGATAAGCAAATGTATGAAAAATGTAATTCTTCCCTTACTACAACTAGTCCTCATACCACTAGGCATTGAGTGTTCAATTTCAAAGGGTGCATTTTAATATGTTTAGCCAGAAAGGTCAAATGAATAAGACATCAAGATATAAGGAAACTTTTCAAACTCGCATCCAAAGTGCATACCAGCTATAGCTTCTATTTGTTTCTATCATAATCTATAGCTATTTTGTAAAAACTCAGAGCATACAATTTAATAATTTAATGTTGGTTACAGATGTCCACATTTCGTTAAATATACTTATTTTAGTTCTGTCAAACAAATATGACCTTGGGGACAAATAAATAACATTAGGCCTACTGTATTTAACGTTATTCTTATAGACTTACTCTTGCAAACGTTTTCCACTTCTCTTCCAGAAGCCTCTGAATGATTCCACCATCCAGCATGTCCAAGTGCTCTTCCTTTGTGCCATTCAAAATGATAAACAGAGCTGAATTCCAATCTGAAAACAGCAAAATGTTAACGTAGCTGAGTTACTTAGTAAACATAAAATACCTTTAGCTATGGCCTATTCCAATGCAGGAATGAAACTAACAAGGTTAGTTGAGTGAAATGATCAAAAATGAAACAGCTTTATTCTTTTTTGTCAATCACATCACAACTCCGACCTGTAAAATTTCAAAGGATTGATTTTGCATCTAGTACACCTATGCCATAAATATTTTAATAGCACATTAAACAGTATCTTTCCACATTTTATTTCAGTTCTTCTCTAGATCCCGTTGACATCTTCCTCTTAGTCTTACTTTTTTGACTCAAAGAAAAGAAGTCACAAGGGTTGTGAAAGCTGTTAGAATGAGATAATTAGGATGTGTGAAGAGAATGGAAGAAGATAGGCTCCAGGAGAAAGTAATGAATAACCAACAGTCATTAGAACAAATGAGAAAACAACAGGATATAGAAGATCTTAAATTAAATATGAGAAGATGAAGGGAAAAGGACAATGTTAGAAACTAATGATAGTGTATTATGAATTAGGTCATGGACAGGCTGTAGCACAAATGAAAGTAAATTAAGTGTAATCAAGCATTTTAGTCACATTAAAACTACAATATTCATAAACAGCTGATACTGACTAGTTCTGCCGTCAGGTAGCAGGGTGTCCAAGGCGTTGAGAGGGTAAGCGGAGCACGTGATGTTGCTGTAGCGCCAGAACTCACGAGCGCTCAGTTCCAACATCTCTCGAAACACCTCGGCGCGTCCGAGCTTACAAGCAAGGGTCAACGGAGTGAGGCCAGCGTTGTTAGCAATACCGTTGCTTGCTGGGAGCCGAGGGTGTCGTAAAGCGTAACCAAACATGTCCTGAAACAGTTTCTTCCTTGAATTATTCTCAAACAATATTTCCTTCGTACTAACTGACGTGATTGGGATGTTTCAGTAAGGTTTTGAGCCTGTTTTAGACTGTCTTCTTCAGCCTTGAGTATAGGAGCTTTAACCAGCACAGAGTATGATACAAATGATGTATAATTCGAATAAGTGACCAACTATTGGTGAGAGTAAGGTTGTTTGGGTAAGGGTTTCGAGGTAAAATTAGCAAGGGATTTTAAAACTTGATTTAGATAGAGGTTGGTTGTGTTGGTGTGGTTGGTTGGTTTATTGTGGTTGTTGTTGATTTGGTGGAATGATTAATTGAGTGGTTGTGAGGCTTGGGCGGTTGATGTAGTAGGGTTAGAAAAATGGTTGGTTGGAGCATCTCCAAGGTGCAGGCACGATCAAGGCACTTTAGGTTGAGGTGGTTAGGATCTGAGGGGTGGGTATGATGTCTACTTCAGTATCTAACAGTCAATACCCACCAGTTTGTCACAGACGACCACCATGTGTAATATCATGTTGCCGAAGGAGTCCTTCATGTCTGGGTGAGCGTCACTCTCCAGCAGCAAGTTGTAGACACTCTCGTTGGCACAGCACGCTGCCCAGGACAGCGGGTACTCCCCCAGGTATGCCAGTCCCTCGTAGTCCGTGTGGCGTGCCGGCCGCTGGCGCTGCTGATCCCTCGGCAGGAAAAAACTACCTGATTGGTCAGGGTAAGTCAATCAATGGTTATATAAGTTTATAGTGACAAAGTGTCAATTCTCCAAACAATTTTTAAGAAAACTATTCAAGCCAAAATTTTAAAATGTGGTAGAATATTTTTTACAGGTAAAACTATTTTTTCTTTAACGTTGGTGTCTCAAAACTAAATGGTTAAATCAAAATGGGAATGAGTGATCTGACAATAGAACACATAATACTTAACCTATATTCAAATATTCTAATTTTTACAAGCTTTATCTCTACATGTGAGGGCTTACAACACTGGGTAGGGCCTATATTATTTTTCAATGTATTGGAAGCAGATTGTGATAACAAATTATAATTCTTAAAAAATATGTAAGATAAACTGTTGATGTGAATAATTTATTTCACATCCAGCTATACCATACAGTATGACATCACAAGGAGGTCTGAGCAGTCTCATTGGACGCATCCCGCACATATAATCAACCTGCATCTGAGCAGTGTCCACCCTGTAACCCTGTATCCCATTTGTTCAATGGGGTCATTAATTTATACTACATGGGTTTTATTTAACGACTTGAGTGTCACAAACACACCATAGAAATTGTATTAACACAAGTACCTATTGCTCTTTGGTTAACATTAGCGCCAGCTTCCACCAGGTCTTGCACGAGTTCATTGTTGAAGTACGCAATGGCAAGATGAAGAGCACTCGCTCCTGAAACATGGTAATGAAAAAATTAAAACCAATTCACAATGTTGCTTATAAATATTTTTCTTTTAATGAAATATGTGTTTGCGCATTTAACTTGAGTAAATTTGTTCTGAACTCGAATGCAAGCAGTACTCTAACCTCTGAAATGTGTAACATCTATATATGCCGCTCAATAAGAGTTTGGAGTCACTCCTAGGGATGACTTGTACTTTAGAAACGTAAAGTAAGTCTTACAGAAAATCCACTAAAGGCTTGCAAAATAATCTTTATAAATTTAAATTAAAATTTACTATCAAACTTTCTTGTCAGTATACCAGGTGCTTACCGAGGTACTCTTCCCCCTCCACGACATCGAGCGCCAGGTGAGGGAAGCACTTGAGCAGTATTCGGGCAAGTCGAGTGTGAACTTTGGTGTCACAGATGATGAGGACGTGAAGCAAAGTCTCACCAAGAGATCCTCTATACTGCATCTGCCAACAGGCTTCATGGTCCGTCCACTTAGCCAAGGGGTCGTGCGGACTGAGCGAAGCCTCTATGGGCAATGCAACCTTTGGGGAACGTAAAGCACCATGGTTAAATAGATGAGAGTGTTTTTCTGAAGTCATGCAAATTCTAAGATTAACTTGTTCAAAATACATTTCAGCGCATATTAATTAGGTACAATATGATATGTGACACAGTTTCATATATAAGATCACAATGGAGTGTGTTATCAAAATGTAAGCATAAAACACTTAATGCCAGTGTTATTTTTTATATTTTTTGGTTTTTTAAACAGTTTAGCTTAAAGTGGTTTCCTCCAATGAATTTTGATCATTTACATTCAAGGAAAGGGTATGTGTCCCCTTAAAGTGGTATATCAAACAAAAATAACATTTAAAAATTATTTGCAGTAAGTTATTCCTACCTTTTACAAGTACAAAAGGAAGGAATTTTTTTTTATTTTATTTTTTTTATAAGGAAAATCCTTTGACGCAATCCAGGTGAAATCATTAACACTGTTAATACTGTTCAATATATATTAATTATACGAATATATGTTAAATTAGTGTTTTTTATTTCTATTAGAC
Organism: Macrosteles quadrilineatus; assembly: GCF_028750875.1. Classification (NCBI taxonomy): domain Eukaryota; kingdom Metazoa; phylum Arthropoda; class Insecta; order Hemiptera; family Cicadellidae; genus Macrosteles; species Macrosteles quadrilineatus. Next base: position 35,225,372 of record NW_026542597.1, on the reverse strand, counting down.
TTGATTTCTTTATGTTAAATTTTAGATATAGTTTTTGACGCCATTCCATGTACTGATTTATGTACAATATGAAATAAAGACGATTTGATTTGATTTGGTGACCATACAAAGTAGGTATTTTAAGCCAAGTATGAATGGAGATGAGTGTAGGATGAGTGGCGCGATCTTGTAGTCTTGATAGTGACTAAGGCCGACTTATTCCTTAGACACAGCTGTTAATTAATAGCCCATACAGCTAATGGCAACTAAGGGACCGACAGTTTATAGTGGAATCCGAACCAAATTTTTGCCTTGGTATATACGAATTGGTCTAATTTTCAGGATAGTACTGCAGATAGTCATAGTACTCACTCGTGCAGACTTTAATCCACACCAGGGAGTATCGCATCCACAGTGCATGCCTAAAAATATCCACAATTCACATTGAATCGTGTAATAATGTGAGACTCATCTTAAGCAGACTATACTGACTGTAAACTCTTCTACTGTAAAACACAAACCTGAAATTTTGTTTGTCAGTTACTTCAAACATGTATTTTTTAGAGGTTGGCAGCCTCTTTTTCTTGGGACTCACACATGGGAAGGACACATGGGCCTCAGAGACCTTTGCATGAAACCTACCCAGCAAAACGTGGGGTGACCCAGTACAATGCAAACTGTACCACTGTACCGATAAAAAGTAGTGGCGGGTACATGGATCCGAACCCACAACATCGCTTCCTTGGGCTCTAAGTCTGTGGTACTACCGACTGAGCCACCAACTGTTGTGACCTCTTAGACCTCAGAGGGTTTGTATTGTACCAGGCGTTCAATTATTGCTGCAACCTAGCAGCAACCTTTTTGGTACAAAGAATGCTGCCCTGAACCAACTGTGACAAACAGATAAACAATAACATACACGCTATGGGTTTCATGAACGAAAATTCCCTGTATTCATAGTCGACAATTAAAACCCTTCACCATAAAATTTTTTTATATTTTTCCAAACAAATTTCTTTACTTGATGATAACCACATAATAAATCTTGTAAACATATCTTGTAAACTCTGCATACCTGATGAATATCACGAAACTTCCAGCGAAGGTACTCTGCACGGTTTACCATTTGGCCTTTGCCGTCGTTGTACAACAATATACCAAACTGATCCTTGATCAGACGTTCCACTTCTGCAGAGCCGCCAACATTGTAGGCATCAATGAGTTCGCCTCCCTTCTTGTAGTTGGCAAGCCTGTAGAGCAAGCACTCATCCTCGTCTGAAGCTTGTGAGATCACCTGGTCAAGTACCGAGGCGGCTGCTACAGAACCACACCAGTTGCCCATACTGTGTACGGTAAAATGTGGTAATCAACATTGTACCAAAGGTGACAACATAAACTTGAAACAAAAAGGCTTTATTTTATTTCCTCCAGTTCTGGAAGCTACAGCCGATTTGTTTGCACATACAAATAATTTATATTGAGTCTAAGTTGAGTTTTATGATAAAAAGAAAGATTTTATTTTTACTGTGTAAACATTTTTGGTTAATGATGGAATGGATGGATGGTATCGCCAAACTGTTTCCTACAATTTTCATATGTGGATAATTTCACTCAAGCTCATGAATAAATCAGATGATTTTAAGCCAAGTGATGATGTTGATAGAAACTTAGATCACTATTTCGTTTTGGTTCTAAAGCAACAGTTAAAGTGTTATATTCGTAACAACATATAAACTTAAGCTGCTTATGTGTGTGTCTTGTGGTTGAATGTATTTTTATTTTCAATATTCAGACATTTACTAAATTGAAAATGTACAATGTTTCTTTGTGCACCAGCTATAGAAGTCTTTCAAAGTCCAATTGAATAACAATCTAACAAAATTAAAAAATAATGAACTGAAAAACTAAATTTTCAAATAACACATTTGAATAAATATGCAATTTCCAACATGGTTTTGAGATGTACTATATTTCAAGTTTAAAATGTTTAGTTTTAATAATACTAGTTTAAATTTCATTTTTAAGAGTTGTTAACCTCCGGATTACGTTTGAATATTTATAATGGTTTAAATACCTGCATTCAGTAATCCAATATGCTGCTAGTTTAAATGTATATCAAATAACTTTTAGGCATTCAAGAGTTATTGTATACTTTTTACCAACTTACTTGTTAATGTAATCACTTCACAGAATTTAACATTAGGTTATTAACTTCAGTACACTTGAAAAATTCACCAATAAATAAAAAGCTTGTCACAATTAATGCTTCATGCAGAAACCTTTCCTTGTTTATCCTACAATTCCTCAACATATCTCTCATGAAAAGCACAGCAATATTTAAATAAGTTATTTGGCTGCCATTCACACATTTTCACAATTTTAAAGATTGTTCATAACAAAGACTGCTTATAGTTGCCATTGCTATAGTTAGCCAGTGGTGTCAGTTCGTACCACTTGCCCAATATCTGATCAATACTTTCCTTCCTCTAAACCTACAACATATTAATAAGTCTATTTCTCACATTTTTGAAAATACACGAAATAAAAGTATTATTAAGAGTACTTTCCTCTAAGTTTGACCTTGACCAATTTATCCATCTCCAATTTATTTATTTGAAAATTTAAAAAAGAAACTTGTATTGAATTTTGGGTCAAAGTATGGTCATTGGAGAATACACAGATATACTGTAGCATCATTTGAAAAAGTGATGGAATTGGGTTTTACCATATTGACTTATGCAACAGCACCTATTTTCAGACCTTATCGCTAGTTTTTAACCTATAGCATTTGATGCCTATTGCCTATTTTGATGTTGTATGAAGTCTTGGGGCTTGAGTGTGCTTATGTCTTGGGCTTATGCTTTCTTTAAGTTATGGCAGTGTAATAGATGGTTTAATATTGAAAGAGTGAATATTGAAAGTTTGTGAAATAATGAGAAATAGATTCATAAAGTATTAAAATAGCTATAAAAAATTGTAACATTTTAATACACTCTACATAATTTATATAGGGCAGAAACATTCAATAAAATAGTCTTTAATTAATCCATAATATGAGAAATCTATAAGAAAAATGTGTTTATTTTTAATTTATGGTTTTACTATGACTGGGAGATTAAACTAAAAAGCATTGCAGAGAGGTTTTTTCGTAAAGAAAAATGGAAAAATTTTAAAAGAGTAAAATTAAATTTAAATATTTAAATTGTAACAGGAATAAAGATTATGGTAAAAGTAAAATAGCCTTAATAAAAAAGAATTAATTTATTTCCAACTTACACAGTATGGATGATACAGTAATACATACACACACAGTTAGGTATAAAGTGCAGTACAGTTATAGGCTATATACAATACTAACGAGTAAAGATTACCATACATAAAAGGTAACATCTATATATAATCTATTAAAAAAATAAACCTGCAGATTTAAGTATGGGTACATTTATTGTTGTTGCTTTATTAAGTTTTATTAGCGAATTTCCCTATATGGAAGTAGGTAGCTATTACCGTAGGTAGCACGGTAAGACCTAGGCCCGGGACCGATTTAATTTTTCATTTTGATGTCCCCAGAGGCCAAAAACACCATTCGTTCAAGTTTTTATATATGTATATAAAAATAGGCTATATAGGTATATAAAATATATATATATACATATATAGCCTATTGATTAAAAAAATTATAAATTAAAAAAATAAAAATATAATATTCAGGGTGCTCAGTTGTTCTTATTTACTACAATATAAAATATGTAATATTGGCCTATACGTCCTTGAACTTCAGTAATTTTTGTCAGATTTTGATATAATTTGGTTAAAAGGTGTAAGGCAGGATAAACTTGCATGAGTTCGTTAACTAGCATGATCGGACCATGGGAACGGGGTTTTACGGGGGGTTTTATGGGGTAAAAAATGGTTTTTCTCATTTTTGACCCTCAAAACACAAAATTTCCCAATTTCTCTCTAGATATTTTTAAAGAGCTTAAAAAACAAATAATTTAGTATATCAAAGTGTTTTTGTACGGTTATTAGTACCCTAATGGAGAAAATAAAAAATTGTAAATTTAAAATTCCAATGTTATTCTTATGGAGAATATTGTAAATGTTGTAGTAAGCTTCTTTATGGATATATTTTGATGAAACTTGGCAAAGTTATTTATTTTGCACTAAACTATTAATATTTTACTAAAAATCCCACAATATTTTCCTTGTAGCAGCAAACCTAGGTACTCGTTAAACCTAATGTTATTCAAATAGGCCTAGATTTAATTGAAATTCAATTCAGACAAATGGAAATTCGCTTAGTCGGCAGGTTTGCTGCGGGGGGGGGGGTATTTACTTTAAACTTGTTCAAAACAAATTGAAATTCCCACTTAGATTATATAGCCTTGGAATAAATCACATTGACCGAATGAGTAATTTAGGTTTTTCAATAACAATTAAGGATATCACAATCTACTTTCCCTCTCAAAAATTTCAAACGGCAAAATAAAGTAGATTTTTTTAATATGTTTATTTTTTTATTTTATGAAGATATTTATCCAACTTTAACAGACAGGTACACATAAATAAATTTATTTTCAATAAGAATAAAATGGGGACGTACCGGTACATATAAGAACTGACTGTTTTTAAAAACCTTTAATCTTTTAACCAATAGGCATAGAATAACGAAAAATTATCAAATTATTATTAAGCTACTTTAATTTGGGGACCTGACATAACTCCATTAACTGACAAAAAATAATGTTCAGAAACAGTATTTGGCACACATAACTTACAAGGTCTTTAGGACAAATTTAGTAAAAAGCAGCAGGTGCTGGTCAGCCACCAATGTCCTTCATGTGTGTTTTTATTTTATCTATTGGAAAAGGGCTGCACTGCCATCATGATTAGCCCTAAGCTACTTTCTTTTTTCTACAGTAAAATAAAAGTTTTATTTAAAAACTCTTACAGTAAGTAAAGAAAATTGTTTTTATCGTTTATAATTCACATGTTTTGTAATGACAGCTATATCTTGTAAATTGTAAAAGTATACTCACGTCAGCTCAAATCTCAAATCTCAGAGAGAACTTATGTAGGAGTGTAGCGTCCCATGATACTTCTTGTGCAGTTTATCAATCATGATTCTCGCTTCTGCCAGTTGAAATCTTTCTGCTGGATTGGTAACAATCTCGTAAACCGTTCCCTGGATTGACATCTGCATCAGTCGGTCATGGTTGGAGTGTAGAAGAGCCGCACAGAAATATAACAGATGATCAGACTGATATAACATCCCTGTCATGAGCCAATGGCAGATGTATGGCCAGTCCAATACTCCCCACCAACACTGAGCAATCCATCCACGGCACAACTGCCACCACGACAAACCGTTGCGCTGCAGCACGTAAAACAGAGCGGGCATTTCCTCTGAGACTATACAGTCAAGAACATTTCCAAGCTGGGCCAACAAAGATGCTTCTCCAAAATGAGACCACAAAAGAGGTGCTGTTGGTAGGGTTGACATAAGCGATAAAAACGCTTGGGCTTTTTCAATGTTTCCTGAGCAAAGCAGAAAACTAGAAGCAACAAACCAGTCGAATCCGTCAAAACAATCTGACGTCGCTTTTAGTGATGTGTTGACAATGAGGACGAGCTGGCTGAGATTTTCAATGTTAGCTTGAGTTTCCTGGAATATTCTATGATGAGCTCCATACTTTACGGCCAGTTGGATGGCCAGTTGTTCCTCCGCACGTAGAGTAAACCGGTCGTCAACTCGTTGCCATTTTATTGCTGGCTTTACTTCTGGCAGAACTTTTGAAACCTGCTCTAAAAGATCTATAATAGTTGTTCCTTTCACATCGTCGGGTGATGAGTTCCTATACAACTTTCGAGCGTGCTTCAACCAATTGTGGTCATGTAGGCCTGGTCTTGTTTCACTAAGCCAACGAGCAAATTCTCCATTGCCTCGAGATCTTGGTTTAGTCCTAGTCAAAGTGCTGTCAGGCCTTGGAAACGTGTGAGAAGGTTTTAGGTTTGTGTTGACTTTAACAGGCAAAATTGTTTTTTCTATAATCTTTTGTCGAAGTAGACTGCACTCGTCAATTATAACTTCTGAACTCTCATCAACTCTGCTTTCTGCTTGCATAATCAAAAGAGATTCTTGAAAGTTGAATTTGTTCATTAAATATATGCTCGAATCGATGTTAGACACTAGGATGTCTAGAACAGTTAATGCGAATAGATGGTGAATAAAGTCAGGGCACTTTGAATAGTTGAGAGCAAAATCTCTGATGAGAGAAAATAAATTTAAAGGCCTTGTGTCAGACTCCTCTGTCAATGTCGCCTCGCTGCCATCTTCCGGCTCCTTAAGGAATGCCCGAACACCTTTGAGATTCAAGGTAAACAATGTGATAGCTCGTAGTAGACTATTGGAACATTCTCTTACAGGCAGTTCTGATCCAGAGCAGTCTTCATCAATTGTGCTCCAAAGATTTAACAACTCCATTTTTAGGATACCACTAGCTTGAGAAGTTAATACACTAAAGCCCTCTTCTGAAGCCGAAGCTTTGGTGATGAAGCCTAGCCATACGTAGTTAGACCAGTTAGGATCAGGACGTTGAAGTTCTTCATGAAGAATATGAGAGACTAAGCCGAGTTTTTGCAGAATGTTAAAGCCCAGAGGTGTTATTCCACAGTGTAAAAGAAACTCAGCGCAAGTATGCAGAACATTAATTTCATCAAGATCAACATTGGACTGTGGGGTTTTCAAACCAGCAATAAGATTTGTAAAAACTTCACCTACTAGTTCAATGATTTGGGTTCTCAGAGCATAATCAATTCCTAACATTTGGTCAAAGTTCTTGAACATGTTAGACATTATGACTATCATTCTTGGTTCCTCTTTCAGGTGGTTTGGTTTTGTTTTCTCCAACAGATACTTTAGGTAAACTTCAAACGGATGGTTGAAATTATTCTCCGCATCTCCAAGGGATCCTTGATGTTCAATCTCTCGTCTTTGCTTCATAGATCCATGACGTAGATTGAAAGAACTGTTGCTCAGTATGAAACAATGAAAAAAAAGTGAATGCTTTTTTCTTAAAGACAAATCATAGCAAATCAAAGGATTGTTGGATTCACATTTTTCTGATAATGTTAACAACACTTCAATTTTAATAGAACCAAGGAATTCGTCAAAAACATCATTAGGCTTCAGTAATTTAAGAATTAACATATTTCCACTAACTTGTTTGAAACACAACATTTTAGCCACATTTAAAGCTAAAAAAGATTTGAAACTAGACGTTGCTTTTTCCTGAAGAAGATTCATGAACTGTGGATTGTTGATTGATGTGATAAGCATATCCAAAATATCTTCAACTGATACCAGACTGTCTTTTTTACTAATTCTGACCGGAAACAATGACACGCTCATTCCATAAGAGCAGATTATTTTGAATGCTGCTAAACAATGAATAAATAAACTGTATTTCTGTATATCAATGTTTAGCTCACCTTCACTTATTTTAGACGCATTAATAGTTGGTATTACTGGATCAGAAAGCCAGTCCAAGATCTCTTCAACACATATTTTGATAAAATTCATGTTTTTGTAGAGACTGGAAAATAAGAGTTGTCTAGAAAGGTTGAAGTGAGAGATCCTCAGCACCCACTTTGCATAGGGATCTAGAAAAGAGATAATCTCTAGTGGGCTTATGAACTGCCTGCTCTTTGATTGTTTTTTAGGTGGACTATTAATAGATACTAGATGGATGAAGTTTTCAACGATTTCTTGGATTTTACTTTCTCCAAATCTTGCTACATTTGTTGTGACTTCTTTTAACGTGTGTAAAAGTAGAAAAACCAAATACACGGTACGATAAAAGTGCTTACTTTGGAGCGAAGTAGATTTGCAATCGCCTTGGTGGAGATAGTAATGCCGTCCTAGACTCTCTATCAAATTTAAACAACACTCTTTGATAGCTTCTGGAGATGAACATAATGCAAGTTTTGTGTGTGCCTTTAAACACATAACAAATATTTCAGTATTGTTGTCACTAAGGTTGTCCACAAGCTTTTTTTGAAGAAGAATCCACCCTTCTCCATCGAGTGTGTCGGTGAAGTGTGATTTACAAAGAACTTGGAGAGCATTTAGCCTTACATCTAAAGGCTTTTCCAAGGAAATGCACTCTGCAATCTCAATCATGTGTTCAGGCTGTAGGAGAGGGGATACATCAATATCTGTATCCTGAAAATGATTAAACGCTCCTGTTTCATTAAACTCTTTTAGACAGCTGTCTAACAAGTTACTCAAATTGTCTTGTATGCAAGATAGCTTAGATCCGTCAGATAGTGCTTTGGACAAATTATAAGCATCAATTTTCCATGTTTCTTTCTTTGGATTGATTTGAGCAACATGATTATTTAGATCAGTTAGAAGACAGTGCTCAAGAAACGTTTTAACGGATTTTGACAACTGCTTTGACACTACTAATTCATTTTCAATATTCAATTGGGAATTTGGACACACTCCACAGTTTTTGTTGGTTGGTAAGGCACTTGGTCCAGGATAGATACTGTCCTTTAATCCTTTTAATATAGCCTCCTTAACATTTTGGCTATGACTCATATTTAGCAGCACTGGTTCAATTCATAACCTTAAATTCGTGTTAAGCCAACTCCCAAACTTACTTTTTACCGAGGGTAAAATCACCAATAAAAACGTTTTTTGTTTTGATGTAATTGCAAACAAGACACTAAACAAACTGTGGATCATCACTAGGTTGATGTTGACATAAAAACAGGTTATAAACTATTTTCTTGTTTTGTTATAGTCGGTAACCATGGCAACAGGAACACAAGAAATTGCCATTCCGATTCCATTCGACACAACCTGTTATGCTGCAAAAATGTTGGGGGCTTAGTTTGATTCCATGAAGCTTCGATTTTCAGAATAACATTGTATTATTAAAGACTTGTTAAAAGACTGTGGTATAATACATGATGACTGTGTAATTGAATGTATCAAATACCTCTACCCTGTACTGAATTGGTACTATTGTCAAGTTATTACCTTATTACCGCATCTTCATATTTTACTTAAAAGGGATTGATGGAGTCAGAATTTCAATGATATACACAAATACATTTATAACAGGCTGATACAAATACAAACAGGAGTCTATAACTATTGAGTATGTTAAAAGTAATCAGTAACATAGATTTGGGACTTGGGAGTTTAATGTGTTTCAATCCAAAAGACTAACTAACTGTGCTTGTGTTTCAATATCCATCTATTTTCTGAATAATTAGCAAACACAGGCCGATGATTAAATGCTAAAAGTGTGCATTGCTAACTTATTTATAATTCAATTAATTGACGGTTGAACAGTCGTTTAAAGAGAATAAATCTTTAAAAAGTGGTTTTGCAATTCAGGTTAAATATAGTGATCATTATGATAAATTCAATATGATAGCATAGAAGCTTCATGTGATATAATTTACCGCCAGCCAAGTAGCTAGCAGAAAAAAATATTTTGAGACGTTTATGACGTTTGGACTGTTAGGAGAAATGGTGGAGACTGGGTCGACTGGGATTGTTCGATTGTTGTTGTGTGTGTGTGTTCTGTATTCTGATTCTGTGTTGGCTATGTGATCGTAAACATAACCTAGAGAAGTAAATTCCTAATCTAAATTAATTAATTGTAAAAATGAAGATAGCACATATTCCGCTGTAACTTAACAATATCATTCCATTTTGACACTAACATCAAGAAAACTTTTGTTGCAATTATCAGTAAACCTGACACCAAGTATAATAATTTTCATTTAAATGACTCAAAACTATGAATTCAGTACTAACTAACAGTTTGATTAGGATTAGGCCTACATTTTATCATCTTAAAGGTGCTGTCATTGCCGTCGGGGTTATTTGCACTATTTACAAATTTCCTACCATTAAAAGTTGTATGAGGAAACTCTTTTGGAAACTGAGAGGGATTAAAACATTTGAAGTATATAAACCAAAACATGAACCCGTAATAGTTTCTTCAGTATCAGAGGTTAAAATTGGAGTGGAAACCTTAAGAAGGTAAGTGAACCCATATGCTATGTAAGCATTAATTGCCTTCAAAGTTTTACTAAATAAATAATCACCATTCCTACTTGTTCATACCTTAATACTGCAAAGCCAAGAAATATAGGTAGGCATATGTTGTTAAAAGTGCAGGATAGGCAAACACAAGTTGAGAATAATACTGTACCTAACCTTTTCTTAATTTTAGAGGCGCCCCCTTTCCCTAACGTCGGTGTCATTTTCTTTTTAATATGCCTTGACCCTTCAAGCCCCAAATGCTTAACCACTTACACTTTATTCAGGAATAGGCTACAACCAAAAACTTAAAAGGCTGACAACCATACCTGAAAAGCTGATAACGCAGAAGAAAGCTTTAGCTATAAATTTCACTATTATTCTACTGCATTAGATTGACCAGTATCTGATACGCCATTGAGCCAGATCAATGGTTTAGCGGTCTAACTTTTAAGGTGTTACGGAGAGCACTATAAATCGACTGTTGTTATCTTGTCACGTTCATGTGCAGTCTCGGCATTCAGTAAGGTAAGAAGTGAAGTAGGTCTGCTATTCCCCTTTAAATCCCCTTGTCCAAAAGAGGTAAGACCAGTCAAGAAGGTCAAGCAAGAAGGTTAAGTTTAATATTTAAAAACTTAGCGGGAATGCAGACTTGCTGGTTTGTACCTAAAACCATGAAACACCATCAATGTAGGCTACTGTAAGTTGGGTCTTTATAGAAACTTCAAGCCAAAGAAATATCCAGTCCTGGGATGCTTGTAAAATATTTCAAAACCTTGATAACTTATACACCTATTTGCTTTCATTTTCCAGAAAGATAAATGAGAAGCAGATGTGGATACTGGGAATGGACTGTGAGTGGGTTTCTACAGGAAAACGGAGACATAGAGTAGCACTTCTACAACTTGCAGCCCCCGATGGCTTTTGTTCCCTTTTTCGTCTCTCTTCTTTAAATGATATCCCAAGAGATCTTGAGGTAAGGTAGGTCTATGTGAAAACTATATACATAAAAAATATATTTTAGTGACTGCAAGTTTACAAACTTTTAGTACATTATTTTAATATAATGCCATTAGTATTTGTTCATGTTTATTTTAAGGAATGGTTAAAATTGTGATCTTGTTTATAGGCCTATCTCATGTCGTCCTATCATGAATAAATGAACTATTGACAAATCTGGGTCCAGAATCCACATGCTTGGGATCAGCTTTATTCAGGATCTCACTTTATTTAGTTAATTAAGTTACATTCTATATTTCTTTATTAGTATTCTGATTGCCCCTTTGTGTAGACCTAGAATTCATCTTAAGGGGTCTATCAGCTAATCTCAGTGTCCTGTCCCTTCTCCTTGTCAGGGGGCTTTGGGACCTTCTTCCATTCTTAACACGTTTAGGGGTGCGGGGCGGGAAATGTCGTCCTTCTCCAATGCCAACAACCTTGCTCCAATGTCAGCTTAGCCACGCACGTTGTGTCGGCGATTCCGATCTTTTTTGGTGCTTCATGTTTCTGTCAACTATATTGTGCGGTTTGTTGGCTTTGTACTCTTATAATATTAATAATTATTTAGTTAGGCCTATAGTTTTGGTTATTTCCTTACAAAAAACATCTTTTGAGATTAAAATTTTTGAACACTAAAAGACTTTATATAATGGTGGTGGGGGATTTAAAATATATTTTTTATACAAATAAATATTGATGTTAGGCTATAAGAACTATTGAATACATTTAAAAACAATTTCCTGTGTGACTGTGAGCATGTGGGGCTGAAAAATAGTTAGGGGTTGGACAAGGACTGGCATTAAGTAGGCCTACCTAAGGACGGAAATTCCTGCCCCAGAAGTCACGTCACCAATTTCAGCCAAAATCGACACTGAGACAATCATTTTTGATACACTGACATCATTTTAAAGTTAGTTATTACATTACAATTCTTTTGCATTTTTGGGTCGCAATACTTAAATTATTAGTACTGAACGTGCTAAAATACTAAATCTATTTTAGCCTAAATGTATAATTCTCTTTAACGATTGTTTAGGAACTGCTGGAGGACAGAACCATTTTAAAAGTAGGAGTGGCAGTGATAGCGGATGCTAGGTATCTGTATGCTGACTACGGCGTGAAGTGCGTAAGCTGTCTAGACCTGCGACACCTAGCAAAACAGGTAACTAAAAACAGTGGAAGAATGATTTTGTTTACAATTTGTCTGATTTCTACTACGTAATATAGGCTAGTGAACCTTTCTAGTCTGTCACCTGTGGAGGGGGGGTGTGTAAAGGTAATACAAGTGTGAGTCAGTAGTGTAAAAAGGGGAAATGTCTTAGGTTTGCGAATTGGTACTGCCTCTTAACAAATTAGCAGTGCAGCTCTGTTCTGGTTCTGTACTAATTTTAATTAATATAGAAAATTCATTGAAAAACAGTGGAAGAATGATTTTGTTTACAATTTGTCTGATTTCTACTACGTAATATAGGCTAGTGAACCTTTCTAGTCTGTCACCTGTGGAGGGGGGGGGGGGGTGTGTAAAGGTAATACAAGTGTGAGTCAGTAGTGTAAAAGGGGGAAATGTCTTAGGTTTGCGAATTGGTACTGCCTCTTAACAAATTAGCAGTGCAGCTCTGTTCTGGTTCTGTACTGGCAAACCCCTTGCATTGCTTGATTCTTCCCACATACCAAACTTTTCTCACTTTAAAGTCAAGCTTAACTTTTACAATCTTCTCTCCTAACTTAACTTTTCCTACTTCGTCCCATCCTGCTTGTCCACTTCATCGTTGGTCAACATGCTTTGAGCGTCCAATGTATCTCCTTCCTAATTTTATCCATCATAGCTTCGTCTCCCCACTTTATATATACTAGCTTTGGTGTGAATATTAATATGATGCCCACTAAATTGCTCTGTAGTTTTACAATTAACAGTGACACTACAGTTAAACTAATCAGAGATTGGAATGTTACAGGTTGATGTAGACCCAAAAGGACTGTCGAGACTTGCCCAAGACTTGTTGGGTGTAAAACTAGACAAGGATTGGCGAGTGAGTTGTAGCGATTGGGAGGCAGAAAGTCTAACTGCAAGGCAGATAGAGTATGCTAGTGCTGATGCTTGCGTTGCTGTCGATATATTCAACAAGTTGAACAATAAAGCTGTAAGTAATCGACTTCTTCCATTTAATAGTTAAAATATTTTTGGAATGGTAGGCTTAGCTGAATGGAAAATAGATATGCCTTATAGGGATGGAGGCATTAGACAAACTTGTTGTGCTAGGATTATAGGTCGGACGCAAGGCAGCGATGTCGTGGTTCCTGGTACCTGCTCCTACTTTATATCAGTACACTACTCCTTTGTACAAAAAACACAGATTCTTCAAGAACTTTTTATAATTGAACACATATAAAAGCTACATAGGATAATGCAGCATACATACATACAGTGGTATAAAGCAAAGTAAAGAACAGTTTTTCCAACTATCATATGACGTCACTAATCAGTAATCATCATATCCACAGACCAAGCGACGCAGTTGTGCGACAGACATCTCTGTAGACCACTGCAGAGAATTCAGTGCCTTCAAATAGACCGTTACAAAGATATATGCGTTTTGATAACATTGGAACACCATTGCAAATATGCAACGTCAGTCTATGGGTAGAAACCAGCCATCGCATATATGCGACAAATTTTGTACTATTTCAGTAGCAAACGTGTAAAAAAAGACGAAGAACTGCATCATGTAATTAAAACAGTGAAAACTAAAATCATAAAAGAAGTATATTTTATTAATCTCTCACGAAAAATTTGAGAACTACCTCTAGCAAAACTACCTTTAGCCAAGTAACTATTCATTTATGTTTTCAGATCTGCAAGAAGTTTAGTTTATGGAAAAGAATGTTCTGGAGCAAAGAGGAGTTTTGGCAACACACCCTAGAGCTTTGGACTCCGTATGTTGGTGATAACTTCAAGGACAAGCCGAGAGGTAATGGGGAGGGGGGAGGGACAGCGAGTGCCAGACGCAACAAGCCAGGGTCTGGTCAGACGAAGGTCAGCAAGAGACATTACAGCATGATGCTTCAGCAAGAGCACTACAGCAACATACTGCTGCTGGCTCCAGACAGTCAGGTGCTCAGTACCATCAGCCAGGCTAAAGCTGACTGGTAATGTTTCCAGTTTGAACCTTTAAATGTCCAAATTTGTATTTAAGTTGTTTTAATGTTTTGTCTCTGAATCACTGATGCAAACTATAAAAGGTATAAAATTACCTGAGTACCGCCAGTGTGATCCTATGTACACCTTATGGGTGACACGTTTCGAGGACTAATTCCTCACTTTCAGATCTGACACAAGAACAACTATTAATAAAACTGTTGCTTCAAAAGGATCGTCAAAAGTTTAAGGAACAGCGAAACATACACTATATACAAATAAATTAGGTCTGGCAGCAAAACAGGTTTCTTTTAATAGGTTTAAGTCTAAAATGTTTGAGTGGCTCATCAAAAATCCATATTACTGTATAACAGAGTATTTAGTTTCTGATGTTAACATTAATTTTTAATTTAGAACCCACTGATTTTTATAGCTTTAGTTTTTACTAGCTGTGTGCCCGTTCTACGCACGGGGATCTTAAAGTAGTCAGTTGAAATCTTCTTATATTAAGAACAGCAGTTGGGTTGCATATTTTTAGATATGCTGGCAAAACTATTATATATAAACCTTCGCAAATACAGTATCTGACAGTTTCAAGCCAAAACACATGCTTCGCAATTAAATGTCACCCGGATCGTGTTAGTCCATATGTTAAATCCAATGATTAAACTAAAAAAATTTTTTAGGCCTAGATCTATAAGCCATAGCCCTAAGGTAGGCCTATAGTTGAAAGTTACTTCCCACAATGGTTCAAAGTATTTAAAGTACTACCTCAACCTCACCATTTAACACTTTATTCGGGTTGACATATTAATTATCAAGGTGCTCTTGCCCTTTTCGTGACAATGAGAAATTAGGACATAAATGCGTTACCAACAGACATACACACAAAAATACAGAACTTATTTAGGGAATTTGCTACGTTTTAAGCATAACAAAGTACATATAAAATTAGTATATTACTTGGACCGGAAATGGCCCGAAATGCTGTCGAAATGGTGTCTTACTATATGAAATGAAGTACTATAGACAATTTCGATTGGTAATTTATAATAAAAATTACCAAAATAGGCCACAAACTATTGATACATAAACAACGTAAATCATTAACAATTCATGATGGTTTGCTAAACAAATGTTTTACTTAAATGAGTTATCATTTTCTTAGCATAAACTAAAATTTTGAATCCAGACAGAAAAAGCAAAACTTATACAGTTAAGACATCAATTAAATTGAGTACGGCTTATAATACGACTGTATAATTAAGGTGAACATCAACGACAACTAATTTGTAAATTACAGTGATGTGTTGGTACGTAAAAATGATTCTTGCTGCTACCAACGGTTCTAAGGAAAAGAACCAGTACCAAAAACCAACGTTTACAGTTAAGAATTACGTCCGACAAATTAAATGCGTTAATCAAGTCCCAAAGTTATTGATTTCTTGGTTTTGGATTTTCTCGTAAAAGATTATTGGCAATCAAAGTTATTTCCCATTAATTGCTTTATTCGTAAACAACTTTTAATGTAAAATTATTGATGTCAGTTTGGAAAAAAAAAATCAACCTCATACAAACAACTGTTTGTTATTTAATAGATTACATAGGCCTATTCTCTAAACAATGATTCGTATATCTTTTAACATTAGAATGAAATGTGACAAAAATGACACAACACTGGGTTTTTGGACGTTTGTAATTTTATTTTTTAAGTAGGGAGGCCGTGTATTCTAGGGAAAATTACCGGTATCAATGATTGTCGTCGAAAAGGTTGTTGTTGTTATGAATAATTGGGTAGGCGTAAGTACCCAAGAGATGGGCTATGGGTCTATTGGCTGTATGGTCCGGCCATTGCATCATACGGTGAGTAGGAAAAGAAAGTGACACATCGGAAAAGCAAGTTTAGCATAATCCATAAACCGTAAACCTCTGTTACAATCACCCACTGCAGTTGTGATTTTTTACTTTACACTTTACACAAGCGCCATTGAAGCGCCGTCAATGAGTGGAATCCTTGTTAGTAAGCTATTGGTGACGATCATTAATAAATTCAAGTTTCCCAGCCCTATACAACACTGATTCAAGGTCTTCTTTCTGGTTATCAAAACTCAAGAACAATTTTACACACAAAGAATCTCTGGTTCCTGACCTGGATGATGCCTAGTTATTAATTATTTCATTTACGGTTACACTATATTATTCCACTTGTGATTAATTAAATCCGTTATGTAAGACAACGTTTTTAATGTCACTTGGATTTGATTTACCTTCAAAACGTGATCGGAAATGGTTGCGGTATTTGTAAACAACATTTGTAAACATATCAGTGACAGCTAGAAAAAATAATCTTGATCCGAACAGCTGTTCGTTATTTCATAGATCATTATGTGATAAAAATTGGATGAAAACTTGACAAAAATCGCACAAAACTGCATTTTTGAACGTCCGTAATTTGATTTACTAAGTAGTGAGGCCATATTTTAATGGCTAAAGACACTCTCGCAAATCCAGTGAATACATTAAAATGACTTGGATCTTGATAGGTACTCTCGTTTTCCTGGAGAAGATTGCGTAAAATGCCATCTTGAGTGTTGCAGACAGACAGACAGAAATTTAGATGAGACTTGTTTCGGCTTCTTTAATGTATAAAACGTAAAAATAACCTACAAATTTATGATTCTGAGCAATGTACAGACAAAACTCAAATTTTATTTATATATAGATTTCTATTGTTGACTATGTCTATTCCTTGTAAAAGGTCAATGACAATAAAGCTCTTGATTCTTGAGAGTCATTTACACAATACAAAAACGAGTAGACCTACAACAAAATTTCACAATATCCACTATATCCTGTAACTGTGTGCACACAGTCACATATTCTGAAATTTTACTTTGTAGACATACCCATTTTTGTATTGTGTAAATTTCTACATTTGTATATAGTATGTCAATGTGTCTGTGTTCATTAAATCAACTTTTAACGACCTTTTCAAAGCGATAGTTTTATAATAGTTGTTGTTCTTGTGCAAGATCTGAAGCTGAAGATGAAGATATAATCCTCATAACGCGCCATCAATAAGGATTACTTAGGATCACTCTGGCAGTACTCAGGTAATACTATAGCTTTTATAGTTCTATTTTGCTTGAATCCATTACTTTTTCCAAAGATTCACAAGATATTTATTAGCTTTATATGTGTTTGTGATATTAATAAACAAATGAACTAAACAAGACCCCTTCTAACCAAGGCCCCACTAGAAAAACAGGCCATGCTGCAGCACGGGCAGTGCAACACTACGTCACAGTGGTGGATAGTTGTACTAAATTCTTGCCATTAAAATTTTACAAACAGCCAGCTTATTTACCTAAAACATATGGGATATGGCAATGAATTTATCAATGAATCTATCCACTAATGTGACGTCATGGATCCTGCAGCATGGCCTGTTTTTCTAGTGGGGCCTTGCTTCTAACACTGTTGGATGGTTTATTCAGGGTAAAATTTTACTATATCTATTTACAAGATAGTAACTCAAGAGTTTAGCTATAAATTCATAATCACACTGGTTGTTAGAGACATGAGAAATGAAATTTTGCTTGATTAAAAACTTTTGATTGTCAGTATGGAAAACAAATTACTATAGGTTTAGATCCAAAAACATTTTAAATCACCCAAGAAATTCATCTCATCAAAGTCTTGAACCTTAATTAGTGTACAGTAGACTCCCTCTTATCCGGACTCCTCGGGACTGAGGCCAGTCCTGATAACGGTTTTTTCCGGTTAAACAAACGTCCCCAAAATCTCGTTAAAACGAACCGTTTGAATGCATACTATATACAGTATTTGACTTAAAATTAGGAGAGCATTGTATTTAGACACGTAATCACTGTTCTCAAAACTTTCCCACGAGAACAGTAGTTTCAGTACTGCCCACTCCCTGCCAATCTAGTCCGGTTAAGGCCCCCTTCACACTGGGCCACCATGGTGGTGACACCGGTGGCGACACCATGGTGGCTACGTTACATTAACATTGATGTAAATGGGACATCTTCACACTGAGCTTTGGTGGCGCAGCTGGCCGCGCGACCAGAAATGCGGTGGCTCGGGGTTGCGATTTTCAAAGACGGTGGCGCCACCACGTCGCACCATGGTTTCTTATCGGACTGTTCACATTGGAGCGACTGGCAGCGCCACCGGTTATTACCAGCGGGCAATTTGTCTATGGCTTTTTACTCAGTGTACCACAGTAGTTTACTAATCTTTTGAAGTTGTTAAGGTAATAAATATGGGGAAACGTTTTTTATAATATAAAAAAATGTATACTCTATTTCCTTAACATCTTTTTGTCATTGCAATGTATACATTGTGTCAAGGTTTCACAGTGTTATTATTAATAAATGGTGTATAATTAGTTAGCAGTTTCTCCCGCAGTCTCGTAGATTGTCCTGATATTTTATCTTTCAGACGTCCCAGAAGTTCATCAAAACTTAAAACACTCATTCTTGAGTAAGTGTAAAACTTGTCTGGGTTATTTCTAGGATCATGGTAGTGAGTGAAAAAAGTCCCTCTGGTACTTCTATCTCTTAAAAACGGATGAACCAAAAAAACTACGTTTTATCCTATGTTTTCGAAATTTAAAAAAAAATGATACGCTAAGCACCTGCTTCTTTGACGTCCAAATGTGAGCTTTGTGGCTGCAGCTGCACTGGTGGCTGAGCTGGTGGTCCATGCACATTTTGACCGGCCACCAGTGTCGCCACCCTGGTGGCCCAGTGTGAATAGGCTGATTAAACCGATTAAAATTATCCGGATAAAGAGATGTCACTTCTACCGAGTGTGGTCCGGTTAAACCAATGTCTGGTTAAAAGTTGTCCAGATAAGAGGGAGTCTACTGTATTTTACAACCTGCCATACTCATGAGTGTCTCTTAAATAATATTTTGAACTAGATCTAAGACACATTGTTGGTGGGCTTTTGCAAATGTGAATTGGTACTAATGAGGCAGCCATCCTCATTGTGGTGTCCAAAAACGACCTGATGGTGAGTTGGTAGCTCAGTCTGTAGCGCTTCTGACTTCGGTCCCAAGACAGCGATGTGGTTTCGGATCCTGGTACTTGCCACAACCGTTTATCTGTATAGTTCACTCTTGTACCAGCTTACCCGTTGCTTTTTCTAACACATAGTCCTCTTTGGCCCATGTGGACGCATATGCAAGGTAAAAGAGGTCGCCAACCTCTTAATTATGAATTGATTTCATTTAAAATAATTTTCAGGTACAAAGAAAAGGAACTGGTTACTGTGATCGATGAAAAAACGCTAAAATTAAAATTTGAACCGTCAAAACGATCGACAGACCCTGACCACTACTACACTAAGCCTAAGGAGAACAGATGTGTTGTGTGCGGGACTAGAGAGGAACTGAGACGAAAAAACATTGTGCCCATTGAGTACAAGAGATACTTCCAAGGTAAGAGTTGCAGTTGAATAATCATCACATTAGGCCAACCTTGAATCAGAACGTAAGCAGTATAAAATATCCTTAGATAGTGTGTCTCTGAACTTTTTCATGCAAAGCTACCACAACAATTGTGGATGTTTTGTTGACCATTTCAAACTATTATTACAAACATTTAATAATATTCTGTTCATTTAACAAGTATAGAATAGGTACTATGACAGCCTGGCTTTATCACAGATAGTTAGGCAGTGGATAGTCAGCCAAGGTTCAGAGTTCATGGGAACCCCTAGAGCATGGCTCCCTCACTATATTTTTACTACTTTAGAAAATTAAACTTTTTATAAAATTTGACAGGATGATTCTACTCTATTATTAAATCATAACAAATATGTCAGTACATCTGAAGTAACAAGTACCTAGAACTGATATTTTTTAAGTATACGTTTCAATTGGATCCATGATTAGCTGAAAACAACAGTATTAAGGTCAGTTCTCCTACCGTAACCCCCCCCCCCCCCCAAGTCTCGCCGAGCCAGCCAGTGACAGCAGGGCCCCAGATTCTAATGTAGATACTAGCGGATTTAAACACGTTGTTTTTAATGGCCCAGTGAGAGTTTTGGATTCAAACGTAATTCTATGGGTAGGCCTACAAAAAGCAAATTTTTTTAATTTACAAAATTTCAGATGACATGAAGAATCATCACTCGCACGACGTTTTGCTCATGTGTTACAACTGCCACAATCGTAGCAACATCCATGATCAAGATTTGAAAGAGAGATTGGTAAATGAATGTGGTGCTCCACTTGCCGAAGGCGACAACAAAAAGGTTTGGCTTTAAATTGGGTTCATTCCAAAATAAAGTTTGTGCTTTATTGTTAAGCCAAAAATAAAATCAGTCAGTAAATAAATAACTGATTTTGGGACATTCTTTTTAGTTGGGAAAAAACAAAATATGTTAAGCTGAAGTGTCTATTTTTGTGAAATTTTTTTTGTATTTTAAATTTTAAGGTTGCTTACAAAGTTTTAAGAAGTTTAAACAATTTTTTTGTATTTTTTTTTATTTTAAGATAACTTTGGTTGGTTGTGTATGGGTGTTTTAGGATACTTAAAAATGTTACTATTATGAATCTCTAAACCTGAAGATTTCCGACTACTGCCTAGTTCAGTAGTTGAATTGGATTGGAATGTTTTAAAATCAACAAGACCCAGGCAAATGTCTGGTCAAAGAGCATCTGTTGAAAGGTGATCAGGGTTTAATTTGACTAATTGAGAGGAACAATGTGGAAAAGGAACAGAATTCCAGTACCTCTTTTTAGGAAAATTTTATTTTTTTATTTTTTTTACCAAGCAATTTAAAAAAAAATACTGATAGTACGCATTATTCAACAGCTCTTTGTTGTGCTCATAGCTCAAATGAGAATGAGAGGGATGTTAGTGGGGGGAAAAGGTGTCACAACATAGTAGGTTTTAGTTCCGGCACCTCAAATTCTAGAAATCAAGCAATGCTATGGGTTTCCAGGCTCAAGAAGTTCCGCGACTGAGAGCAATAAGGAGTGCTGCCCGGGCTCTCTATTACTTTGGTGATGTTATACCAGTTCAGCGGAGAACGGAATTGGAACAAGTTTTACTCAACGAACTCCAAGTCCCTTCTGAACAGCTGACCAAGGAATTCTTCAAAAGCCTTATTAATATTGAGTGTGTGTAAGTAATTCTGGGAATTAATAAATTATTAGGGGTCTGCGGGTACCCGACCCGGACTCGAAAATAGGGTAATTTTGCACTACCCGAAGTGTCGGGCGGGTAGAAGTAATACCCAAATTTATTTCAAGCGGGTAATCCGGTAACCTCTTATTAAAAATTTTAATTTTTAAACCCAAATAATTGTGTGCTCATAATTGTCCTAACCCCATATTTCAACACCATACAATGACTAAATTAGTCACATAAATGTTCTTCCGATCCTTATTTTTGGCAACAATCAATATCGTCGTCGTCTGCTTGCTGGCAGACCGTCTGTATTACACGTACTATAGCATTATTCATTATTAAGTATATAAAATTCAACTGGACAGTCACTGCCAAGAATGTTGGTATGGGACAAGAATATCTTTTTATATTGGCCTATTCCTGGGCCCTGTTTCATAAAACTACTAGTCTAGTATTTACTAGTCCATGGACTAGTAATACTAGTGTATTTTACAAGTCTGCGTTTCAAAAACCTACTAGTGTAAAATACTAGTTACTAGTGTAGGGACTAGTATTACTAGTGGTTTTTACTAGTGTAGACAGCAATGTGTTTCATAAAGTTTTACTCTTGTAAATTACACTGGTAAATACTTGCCATTTTCTAACAACCTCTCTACACCCGTATTATTTGAAGTAGACTAGTATTTTTGGAAAGAGAGATATTTCATTACTCACATCATTAAAAAAATGAATTATTAAGTTCTTTTTGCAAGTGCAAATTGGCTCACGTTTGCAATTTAAGATAAAAATAGATCTGTGAGTGCTAAAATGATAATTATTAGATATAAATTACAATCAATAGATGTGGCGTAGTACAAAATGAGAGAAATAGAATTTTGTAATGTATGTACAATCGCCCTATTAGAATTAATTATAATTATATATAAGTTATCAATTTTAGTCTAATTTTACTTGAGTTAAATTTCATGGTTATATAAACTATTTAGCCATCACAGAGAAAAGGTTTTTAAGCTTTGAGAGAAACCAAATTAAAACCGCATACCGTATTGCATAAAATGTATCCAACATTGCAGCATTAATCAGATTTAATCGGTTTTATAACGCAGTCTATCCGACATTGTCGGTCAACGATGCAGCACATCAAGTATCATGTAAGATTATTTTACACCCAAGGCTCTCGGTTTTATTTAAAGACATTTTAATAGGAAATAATAGTAAGACAAATTTAAAGAGGAGTTGCATTGTATTTATTGAGGTGCTTGTTATTTGCTTCCCTAAATAGCTAAAACCCTGTGATATACTAACAATTTTGTAGGCCTATATGTGATTTTTGGGCATTGAACTGAACTGCTTATCATAAAAACATTACTTTTAATCTATTTTGGTATTCAGAATTTGTTATTCAAAGTGATGTTGATTAGAGCTGTTATTTTAGTGTAAAAAAATGGAAAAGTTTAATTAATGGAATTAAAGTATAGTGAGTGGCACAGATTTGAACCAGGGACCCGCCACATGACTAGCGAGAACTCTTAACTCTGAGCTACGCCCTGCCGTAGCGAATATGCCATGTTTTACTATACTTGAAATCCTACTCCATTGCTTGTAACGGCGTTGCAATTATTTGTTACATCAAGAAACGTTTAGGCTTATTATTCATGGTTTGTAGACTCAAAATAAGAATATCACCAAATGGTGTTTAACCCAAATATCCTTATGCATTCGAATAGTTGAAAACATAGGTAAGGGTACTTGAAACCGTTCCAATAAACAAAATGTCCTTAAACGATTTAATTACATTCAAAATTTGAGCCTTCTTTTCTTTACTCATAGCAAGCTTAATTTTATATGTCAGAATAAAACAAAAACTATACAAATCACAGCGAATGCGGCAGCAACAGCAACAGATCAACTTCCACACAACTGTTGAGCGCCGCAACTAGGCCTACAACCGGCTACTACTATCACCGTGTTGATTGCAGCGACGCTATGCACGCTATCCGCGCTGCGCCGGCGGGCTCATTGATGAACATAAATAATAGCGGTTTGATAAATAATGTGTGTTTGTTTTACTTATGTGTCTATATAGTTATTAATTAAAAGAAAACACTGCGTTTCTACAACTATTTACTTTTTGTATCAAATGAAAACAAAATTAAAACCCTTTATAAAGGGTTTGAAAACCCGTGATTGAGGTTAGAAATTTGTTTTGAAAATTTACCTTGTGAAGTTGGTCACGTGATTAGTAGTTTTGGTCACGTGACTAGTAAAATACACTAGTATTTACTAGCGTTATAAAAACGTTTATGAAACACAAATTAGTAGGACAGGTAAATACGGGACTCTAGTATTTTTATGAAACAGGGCCCAGGTGTTGGAATGTTAAGTTTACATATTTTATATTCTATATTTCTTGAGTTTTTTATGACTCAGAATAAATTGTCAAATATGTTATAAAGTGAATAAATATATTATACAACGTTTATGATTTACAGTTTTAAGTCACTATTTTAACTTAGCAAGAAATGCATCATCTATGCATGAATAATTACGAAAATTAATAATACCTCATACCTCTCTTGTCAGATTAAACACTACAATAAGTATTATCACAACTGTGAGGCTGCACGGTTGACAAGCAAGACTAACTTTTAAAAGAATTATACTTCAGCTGAGCTGAGCGTTGGCGTTAGGGCTCAGGGTCGGGCCCTGTCAGATTTGGGAGTTACAGTGTAGTGTATTAACTGTTCGTGACAAATTAATTATGGGTTGGAGTTACCTGTAAGGGAATTAGTATAATTCACCCACACCAAATTGTAACAGCTTTGCGACAGGCCACCCGATAACCCGACAGCCAATCGTAGCTGCACAGCAACAATAGACAGATTTTTGAAAAAAAAAAAATACATCTCGAGTGCAAAAGCACATTGGTCACTCGAACAAGCCATATCTACTACTGATAGTGATATTTTTAGAAATTCCCAAAACAAAAGCTTCATTTGAGCCTAACCCCATTCCTCCAGCACACCCCCACTACTCACAGTACCATCTTAAAGGTAGGGATATTTCCCTGCCCCACCCTGTACACTATTTGCAAAAAGTCTCTGAAGTGGTTAGCCTTTATTGGGGATAAATATAATAGAGGGTGGTTGACAAGTCTTAATTTGCAACAATATCAAATTTAAGTAGGCTATGCCTACAGGCCTAACTTAGCCTAAAGACACAGAGGTTTTATTTTGCCATTAAGTAAAGTAAGGGTCTACTAACTTGCAATAGGTTATATCAAAATATTAAGTTTGTATTTAAACTTGTTTTAAAATGTTTAATCTCTATATTATTGATAAGTACTGGCAAATAAAATATTTCTAAGGACAGGCATGAAACATTAATTTGTTTGCTAAAATATCCATATAAACCCAAAATACTTGAAAATTGAATTTATGTCATTTTGAGCCCGACCCTAAAATTACTCGGACTCAAAGTGATTTTTTCAGTACCCGACCCGAACCTAATATTTCACTACCCGCAGACCCCTATAAATGAGTAGAGAATAGAGATTATGTGTAATCTTGGTCATCATTTGGAAACTCCTGTCCCTCCCAGCTGTGGTGATAAGACTCTTCCATCTAAATATCTGAAAATAGGCCTAAAGCTCCTATGCTTCCACTTGAAAATTGTGTATTAAGTTGGTGTAAAAAAATTCAGCCGAATTCCGCAGCTAGGATACCCATCTTTAGAACTTTCGTATGTTTCAGAGTGGAGAATGAAAGTTACCAACCACACGGCCTGGCGGTAGTGCAACACTTCTACAAGACTACGGACGGTATTGAGGCTCTGGAGAGACGATGGAGACAACACTTTCTGGACACAATGTCTCCGTCCTACCTTCCTGAGAAGTGGTCCGTCAATTACGTCAGGGACTAACATCGCGGTTCACAAAATCTACTGCTATGTGTGTTATACAGGAGGGTCTTGATCTCGTGTTAGTTTGTGTGCATTGAAAATACATTTGAAGCAGGAGTATGTTTTAATAATCATTTTAAAAACATCAATGGTGAAATTGATTTGTCAGTGTTGGGTAATAACAAAGAGTGTATGATAAAGAATTTTCTTTTTTAAAATGTACATATGTGGACTATATGTAATATTTCTTAAAAGATGTGCTCGAAAACCCACGAAGATAAATTTGTTCTTTTAAATGTTACCTTGCAATACAGTAAGTTGAAAACTAGGAAATTTAAAATTCAAGATGTACATTGGGCTAAGTTAAATGAATTAAAATCACTATTATATATTTTCCTTCAGGTACATTACCATTTTGGCTTTTTGTATAGTTTTCATTTTCATCCGTGGCTATTTGAATTTCACAAATTGTGAATACTTATAGGCGTGATCTGTGGATGCAATACTCCCTGGTGTGGATTAACGTCCGCACTAGTGAGTAGTTTTTTTTTTTTTTTTGTCCTAGGACGCTTGGCACGAGCCTGGGATTGTTTTTCACATTACTTCAGGCTAGACCTAGGGGTTGCGGCACTATCACTTGGATAAAATCCATTGGTGACTTGCGGGGATCGAACCCGGGACCTCAGGGACTGAAGTCCCGCGCTCTAACCACTACGCCAGCTCGCTCCCCGCATTAGTGAGTAGTACGACTATCTGCAGTACTGATAATTAGATCAATTTGTAAATTACAAGGAAAAAATGCGGTTTGGATTCCACTTCATCCTCCATTCATTGGCTTAAAATGGTCGCTATTTCAAGTAAAGTATTAAAGTTTTGAAAGCCTCATTATAATTATCCAAGCATGGTAGTTATTTGAGCCACTTTATCAAGTGCGTTCATTCGAAGAGGTCAAAATGTGTTACACACTTCAAAGATTGTAATATATCAAGCAAAAAATATTTAGGATCAGCTGGCCGGGTGCAGGTAGACTTTTTTATTGAATGTTGACTTTAAACGCCCACTTCTACTCATTCAGTGTACCAAGGAAGTTTTTCTATTACATGGACAATTTTTTCATACAAAGAATAATTCTTATCATGCACACAATTAAATGCTTGTGAAAACAATAAATTGTCTTGCAAAATAGTATGTGAGTTGAAGTGTTCTTGTATATAATATTAACAATTATATATTTGATAAAATATTTAATTCATAACAATTGATTGTTGTTGTCAATTAACCTATTTTTTTTCTTTTGTTTATCGTTACTCAGTTAGCATCAGACTTTAATACAAAAATGAATTATTTCAAGACCACATATCATGTGCCCAAACTTCCTACAGAGAAGTAAGGTACAGAAGAAACACGCTTATGGGACCACCCTGCGCTTTCAGCTCTGGTTGTTGTGTGGGAAATATACTTTTGACGAGCAAGAAAGAACCCGAGTGGCGAGCTTATTGAAGTGAAGCCAGGATTACTGAAGGTACCAAAGGTACTAAGGTTGGTTAGTCAGTGGCTCAGTTGGTTAGTGTCGCGGACTTCAGGCCCAAGGCAGCGATGTCGTGGGTTTTTTTCAAAGCCAACCAATGATATAGTCAAAATGTATAGAGTTCAGCTAGCTTACCTGAAATTAGAGTCAGGTACTAATGTAAAGAAATAGAAATTAATATATTTTTCCTTCAGTCACCCGTCACAATCTGGGCTTCCTTGCACTGATAATAGTACAGAAAACTGCTAATTGCTTAGAGCCAAAATCACAATTTAATTTTGATGAGCCAATCATTTTGATTGTTCGTGTAGCATAGAACAAGAATAAGAAAGTTTATTGCCATTGACCAAATTGTACATAGGAATAGGCATTGTCAAATTACATTAAATAAAATATTACTAAACATGTTCATATCTATAGGTACCGTAACAAAGATTGAGAATTACGATTTAGAGTTCTTGATTTACAGTATGAATGATTCGGCTTTAATTTTATAATTCATGAAGTCCTTAACTGAGTAAAATGGGTTAGCTACGAGCCAGTTATGAATTTTTGACTTAAAAAGGGGAAGAGAAAGGCTGTCTGCCTAAAAAGGCTCAGGCAGCTTATTATAAAATTTCACACAATTAAGTTTGAAAGAATTACCTGTTATGGCCAGCCTGTGATGTGGTATATCCAGTTGTTCCTTATTTCGTGTATGGTGGAAATGGTAATTCTGCCTGGTGGAAAACTCATTGAGATTAGCTTTAGTGTATATAAGTACATTTTAGATGTATAAGTTAATGATTGTGCAAATGTTTAGTCTGACAAAAAGTGGCTTGCAGTGCTCCGCAGGGCCTGTCCCCGACATAGTGCGGATGACTTCTTTGTATTAGTAGAAGCTCATGAACATGGGGGGAATGGCCCCAAAGTTGGTTTCCATATTGAATGTGGGATTGAAACAATCCAAAGTAGGCTAATTTGAGATATTCAATTTCAACAAAAGACTTGAGTTTCCAGAATCGACATGAAACATTCGATAGTTTTTTGCTTAAATTTCTGATGTGAATTCTCCAATTTAATTTGGCGAATGCCAAGAAGTTTGACTGAGTGGTCTAATTTGTTTGAAGAGAGTGAAAATTCTATTTTCTGGGTTTTGGATTGGTTACAGATGAGTTTATTTGTAGAAAACCAGTTTAAAACACTGTTTTCTGCATTAGAAACTGTTTCTGAGAGCTTTGTAAGATCTTTATCAGAAGTAAAAATTGTGATGTCGTCTGCATATATAACACAGTCAATAGGGATGTTACATGGAAGATCATTGACTGCGACAATGAAAAGAAAAGGGCCCAGGACCGAGCCCTGCGGAACTCCTGCTTTAATTGCTGTCAATGTTGAGTTTTTACCCTCCACACTAACAAATTGCCTCCTGTTGGTCAGATATCATATAAATAAATGATCTTAGAAATGTATGTGCTAGGCTTGCTAAGAGTGTATTATATTCCTACACTCATTAATTAAATATTTGGAAATCTAAAACTACAGTAAGTTAGGTCACTTAAGTAAGTTTACCTGCGCTGATAAAGGTGTGCTGTTGCAGCTTTCACCACAAACTTTACAATGCTCTATTTGTGCTGAAAAAATAAGTAATATATTTTTTATTTATGCTTAGTAGTTGAAGGAATGTGCATAATATATAGTCCTCAGTGAATATAGGCATATATTATCAACTAATAAAACAGATTATATTTAGGTACGCTCTCCAGCAATAAAAAGTATTCAAGGAATAAATCAACTATTGGCTTCAACTAAAACTCAGGAGCAAGTTAGGCTGAAAGGCATGATTCAATTATAGTCAATTAAATTTATATGATAAAAAACGTTTCGGTCAGGGAAAACTTCTAAAGCTTCTACATTTAAGGAAGACTTATTGGCCTAGATGTGTGCCAAGAATTTTATAAATTTCTTTTGGAATTATTCCACCACTTCCTACGTCACGGGCCTGTTTCCCTCTATTCCCATAGCATTTTATGATTGCCTTTACTACTTCCTTCACTACTTCCTTCGAGATCTTTGTGCAAGCAAACATTGCTCGTATTAGAGTATAGGATTAACAAAACAAGGACAACTCATTCTGATTTTGAGCTGTAACTTGTTTAATTTTCGATCGAGGAGGCAATGGATGCAGCTTCATATTATTTCCGGTCAGAGCAAGGCCAAGTGTGGCCTTGGTCAGAGTTAACGGTGGCCGTGAGTTTCTTGTTTCTTTAACTGATGTATATATACAGGGTGGCTGAAAAGTAACTTGCACCTTTTCAACCTTTTGAGATATTTGAAATCGGTTTGCGGCAACCTTCTTGGATATGCAAGGCTACAATAACTATGGTAAATTTTGAAAATTTTGCCCGTGGGGTTAGGGGGTAGCTCAAAATTTTCAAATGGCAAGTATAGTCGAGTTTGGTATCATTTTACAGGTCCTGACGAAACAAAACAATTGACATAAAAAAAAAGAAAATCGGCCCACTCAAAACGGCGCCCTAAAACGTATCAAATTCAAATAACCATGAGGGTGGCTGAAAATTAACTTGCACCCCCCTTTACCTTTTTAACTATTTGAGATATTTGAAATCGGTTTGCGGCAACCTGTTTCGATATAAAGGGCTACAATAATGATGGTAAATTTTAAAAAATTTGCCCTTAGGGGTAGTGGGGGTAGCTTCAAATTTTCAAACAGGAAGTAATGGTATCATTTTACAGGTACCAAACAATTTTTTCATTGTTTTATATAACAAAACAATGAACATAAAGAAAATAGAAATCGGACAGTTAATAACAAAATGGCAGCTAAAAATTATTAAGAGTATGCCTTTATATGGGTGCTACAAAATTACTTCCAGTATTTTGAAACTGCATGGTTTCACTGGTGAGGACAGATGGCAGACGAGACGGTCTGGCAGCTACAATGAAAAAAATCGTTTGACCACGGGTTGGTTAGACTCACGGCCGCCTTTAACTCCAGGCCGCGGCCTTCGAACTGACAACGTCGCAAGTGGTGTTGTAACAGCTGTTTTTGTTTGGAAGCATCTAATGGTATTTGTGTATTAACGAAGGATTGGTTACTGGACTATGACAATATTGACTCCGCTTAAAAATGTACAGATATAGATTTTAATTCATATTGTTTCGGTTTTCAATTCTGTATGTTTTACTTTCAATATTTTAATAAATTTATGTTCAGAAATTTAAATTTAAATCAATAAAGTGCGAATTAATGAGCTGATGTCACCCGTCTGCCATGTTATCTTATGGGACGTCTGTCACTGAACAAGAACAACACCACTTGCGACGTTGCCAATTCCAGGCCGCGGCCTGTAGTTAAAGGCGGCCGTGGTTAGACTAGACTAGACTAGACTGATTTCACTTTCCTGCTTTACTCAAATCCAGCTCAGTGCTCAAATCAAGATTGTTAATTGTTATTGTTTTTTTGCTGGTTCATGTTCATTTTTGTTTATTTAGGTTAGTATTTAATTTAGGTTATGTCGCTACTTTTATTTTGTTAGCTGTTACCTGTTACCTACTTGTTTGAGTATAAGAAGCAGAAGCAATTGCAATTGAAGTTATTATTTCGACTTGTCGGTCTTTCCAGCCATTTGATTTATACTATTTTCTAAGGGCAGATTGTTTAAGTAGGCCTACAAATTTTACTGATCAACATGACCGAACATTCATTAATAAGATTAGCCTCTCAAAGAGTCAACAGCATTGTTACAAGTGATGATAGTGCACCCAGTTTCTTTACTCCTGGACAGAAGATTATTAACCAGAGTGGCTTTATGAGGTAGGCCTAAGGTAATTAAGTTAATTCATTATGGGTATGCCTCCAGGCACAATACATAGCATAAAACACATAAAACAACACATTTTCCCTCGAGGAGGCGCTTCACCAGTAAAACAGGAGCGGGCGCATGCGGAGTTTTATTCCGCAACACTAAATAGCATAAATTTTACCAATTTTACTTGTTGTTATAGCGAAATATTATATGTTGAATAACCTAATCAGAAACCTAATTTCTTTGTTAATAACACTAGGCTACCTATTTGTTTAACTTTATAAGTTACTAGCTGTACCTGCGGGCTTTGCCCCGTTTAACTTCATAAGTATTCGCATGGCTCAATCACGCCCTGGTTGAAGTTCGTTCGCTACGCTCACTCACCTTTAGGTTGAAGCTCGTTCACTGCGCTCACTAGCCTTCAGGTTAGCTCGTTCGCTACGCTAACCCGCCTCCAGGTTGAAGTTCGTTCGCTACGCTCACTCGTCTTTTGGTTGCAAATTACCTGTTGTCATAAATTAAAAAAAAATGAATAGTGCTGCTTTGATGGTAATCCTTGTAACTTTAATGCTATTGAACATCATAGAACAGAACCAACTTGTTCAATTGAAACAGCTGTTAAGATTCATTAATTCCTTTTAAATATGAAAAATCATAAGGTTAACATGGGAAACTCCAGAGCCACTGGGGCGGAGCCCGAAAGCCCGATCAGAATAAAAACTAGGCTACTTAGTTTTCCTATTTAATGCCCAAAGAATCGGTGTACCGAATTTCAGCCTCCTAGGTAAATGGGAAGAGGGAGAATTAGTTATGAGTGAGTGAGTCAGTGTGGGCTTTGCTTTTTATATATTTAGATGAATAATATTTCAAATAATCATATT
Organism: Macrosteles quadrilineatus; assembly: GCF_028750875.1. Classification (NCBI taxonomy): domain Eukaryota; kingdom Metazoa; phylum Arthropoda; class Insecta; order Hemiptera; family Cicadellidae; genus Macrosteles; species Macrosteles quadrilineatus. Next base: position 35,193,905 of record NW_026542597.1, on the reverse strand, counting down.
GAGCAATTTTCTAGTATAAAGGTATGTTACGAGAGAGGGCGCGTGCAGAGTTTTGTTCCGCAATAATGCACATATAGGCCTACATACAAACTAAATATATTTGATAATAGTTATAAGTGAAATAATACATTTAAACATGTTTATAATTTTGAATGTATAGCCTAAAATAGGCTATACACGCAGTTTGACAACAGCGCATGAGGAAATAAACTCTGCGCTAAGGACTTCCGCAATAGGGCGCACGCGGAGTAAACCTCCGCAAACTGACACCGCGTCACTGAATTGCAACTGACAACAAAATGAGGAGAAATTCTGGGGGTAAAAATAGGTTAGGGGCATTCCCAGGATGAGGTGCGTGAAGTGTAGAGCCGGACACGACTGCCGACACCCATTATGCATATTTATGTTAACAAAAACTACAAGTGCGGAGGAAAACTCCGCAAGCGCCCGTTCGAGGGTTAAATAAGTTAACATCCAAATTTTTTGGATTGACCTGTCGTCAATCAATCCTACTGGATAACTAGTTTTTTTTCAAATCCTTACCCTATTTCTTCTTGTCAAACATGAATTACTCAGCCCTTGCCGTTGTCAAATTAAAAAATACTTTACACGTAACAAATAAACACACTAACCAACATTTACTTTTACAATAGCTTATTATTTACAATACGCAATAGCTTATTATTTACAATACGCGAGGGGCAAAACCAGACTACATGGTTGACGTAAAAACGTGCATGGTCAACCACTAAGTCTGGTTTTGTCCTTGGTCGGCCTCGCATAAGTTTTATAATATTGTTAATATTGTAAAAGTAGGCTATAAGTTAAATGTTTCTTTGTGTGTGTTTTTTCGTTATGTGTAGAGTATTTTTTTAATTTGACAATGACAAGTGCTGAGTAATTCATTTTTGACAAGAAGAAATAAGGATTTGAAAATGGGGTTGAAACCTCTAAAGTAGTTATCCACTATAACTTAAACAATAAGATTGATTGACGACAGGTCAGTAACCTTATTTTAAGGTAAGGTAACCTTTACTTCTTAGTTGCTGACATTTTGCATGCCACTGATCTATTTAATCTGCATGATTACAAATATAGTTTGATAGCACTTTTTGATTTACCTACCACTCCACCAAGTAAAGCATGCATTAGGCTTTAATAGATTTGTCTTTATTAAACTATTAAATTTTAAACTTATTAAATCATTTTAAGTTAGGCCTATATCTGAATCCATTGTAATGAAAATATGAGAAATTGAACTTAAAACGACTTATTTAATATCATATCAATCGTCCACAATCCAGCCAAACCACATGATTTAATAGCAACAAATAATAGGCTATGACATTCCTCCTGCTATAATTTGTTATTGAATCAAATCCAATTGATTAAGTTACAGTCCAATTGTAAATATCATTAAGACTGATAAATCAGCCTGATAAATATAAGGAAAAATTTATGATAGGCTAATATAACAAACGACTTTATTCGAAGGGTTAACTTAGGGGTTGTTGCTGATCTATTGCCAGTGTACCATTCCCTAGAGAACCTGCGATATGTTACCGGATTAAATATCAATATTATCGATTTTAGACAATAGACAATAGACAATGTTCTTTATTTACATATTCGTGGGAGAATAGTACATGCGTCAAAACAAAAGATTTTGATTCGGTTTGATATTAATATCGCATCGGAATCAATAAAACCATCCTGTATTTTCATCCTAAATTTGTACGACTAAAAATGGAAGAATCAATAATATTTATCAACTTTAATACCTATTAAGTTACGTTACCGGTATTGTTTTTTTTTTTTTTTTTTTTTTAACCTCCATCAAATAATATTTTTTTTTGTTAACGAGAACAATTTCTGTACAAGAAATGTAAATATTACCAATGGCATCCGGTTGGATTAAAAAATATTACAAATAGGGACTTAACTGGTGAATTACATTGTTGCTCAATTAATATCGGTGTCTTTGCGTTTCAGAGGTCATGGTACATACGTCGAAGGAGAGGACTTAAAAGCTTCTGTTGCTGGTGTTGTCGAACGAGTAAATAAACTTATTCTTGTTCGTCCATTGAAGACTAGATACAATGGTGAAGTTGGAGACGTAGTTGTTGGACGCATTACAGAGTTGCAACAGAAACGTTGGAAAGTTGATACATGTTCTCGCCTGGACTCTGTTCTTCTTCTCTATTCTGTCAACTTACCAGGAGGTGAACTTGTAAGTAGGCTTCTCTTTTCAAAATCTCCATAACACATTTGTGTCCATATCCAAACTAAGAGTTGGTGCCTACACACTTCAAATGTAGCTGGAGCTGAAATCCATCATTTACAACCTCCATTGTCCCTCTCATTCTTTCCCCCAATGGGAGTTTTGCTCAACTAAATGAATAAACAATATGCAGTATGCTACTTAATTTGAAACCATCCTAAATACAGCTTGAAACTTAAAATTATTTTCTGGCCTGGAGAACAAAGCACTGAAGGCCTACTCCATCTCAAATTGAGTTCTGTTCTAAAAAGCTGTTTGTTGAAAATTTGAAACTAGTCTTACCAAACCTTCTTGCTGCAATTTCATCGTCCTGGCTGAGTAGATTTCTCTTATATTTATTTGTGCCCCTTTTTTAACAGCTGAGAACATTTTTTCCTAAAATATTGATTGGCTTCATTATATTTTATGATTCTTTAATGTACTTCTCCTAATCACATTGATTGATTTTTACTGCAGTTTTCAGCAATGAACCTAACCAGACCAAACTTTAAACAAATTTACTTTTTTGCCTTTATTGACTTTTACGTTAATAGAATTTTACACGTCTTATCCTATGTTGTACCTCCTCCCCTCCAAGTATACCTCACAATCGCAAAATTTAATAATTTTGACTGGGACGGGTGGCGTCGTCCTGTAATCCAGGTACTAGGAGGTCACGAATTGTGGATATTTATAGGCATGCACTGTGGATGCGATACTCCCTGGTGTGGATTAACGTCCGCACGAGTGAGTACTACGACTATCCGCAGCACTATCCTGATAATTAGACCAATTCGTGAGTACCAAGGCAAAAATGTGTTTCGGATTCCACTATAAACTGTAGGTCCCATAGTTGCTATTAGCTGTATGCTGTATGGGCTAGTAATTAACAGCTGTGTCTAAGGAATGTCGGCCTTAGTCACTAACAAGACTACAAGATCGCGCCACTCATCCTACACTCATCTCCATTCATACTTGGCTTAAAATACCTACTTTGTATGGTCGCCATTTCATAGAACAGTTAACAGTAATCATAATCACCACACTTCAATCTCTGACAGTCATATTTTTAACCAAATAGTTGTCACTTTTTATTGAACATAAAATATGAAGGCCTACAACAAAATTCACTAAACAAATTTTCAAATTTCACCTACTCTGCATATTACCTCTGATTGAAAAACTAAACTGAACATATCTTAACTGAAACTCAATTGGCCTTTGTGAATGTTTACAGAGAAGACGTTCATCAGAAGATGAGCAGATGATGCGCAAGTATTTGTGTGAAGGGGATCTCATCAGTGCCGAGGTTCAAAGTATCTTCTCCGACGGCTCACTGTCTCTACACACTCGTAGTCTTAAGTATGGCAAGGTAAGCCACAGTAGAATAGTATGCTGTTGGACGTGAGGTAAAATTTACTGAAGACAGTAGAATTTTGATGTCTCCACTACACTTTTGTCCATGTTCGCAACATAGTAACTTCTCTAAACTCTTTTGCTCTAACTTTTATCTAAGTTTGTACCCGCTAGGCATGCACCCATTCTGTACAATATCATCATACTTTTTGATATTAACAAATCTGGAACATTGTGCACCCAGTTGGGTACTTGAGCGCCTTTTTGGAACGAAGTGTGTACCCAATGAGGTGTTGCAGTGCATTACTGAAGTGCTCATGCACCTGAGTTGGTTTTAGAATTGTTTTTATGACCGTGATGGCTTTATTAAATGTTGTTTAGTTGTGTTTCCATGCTATGAACAATATTACTGGTGTTTATTTAAAAGGGAACACAGCTTTTTAATTTTTGAAAATTGAAAAAATTGAACCCCGTCAGGAACACAATTAAGTTTGTTAAATATTTTTCTTTAACTAACAAACTATGTTTATGTCAAAACTCTATAACAAGTGTTTTGTTTACTGGGAATCAAAATTAAATACGGTATCAAGAATGTTCACTCATCGTCCCTGGAAATCAGGGCCCAGTAAAGTTTAAAGCAACAAGGGTTTCTTCACCCAACACAAAGTAGGCCTACTTATATTTAATCTATGCTTATCCTTGCTGTTTCACAGGAGTGTGCGAAGCAGCAAAAAATTTTCGATTCGAAGCAACGATTCGATTCAAAAGATTTTCGATTCGATTCGATGCAACTCGATTCGAAGCAATACGGTATTTTTCTATTCATAATTGTCAATTGAGTGGATTAACAATAATTAAAATTTACCACATTTGTGTAATACAAATTTTTGTTGATGTGGTAGGCCTATTCATACTTAACATATGAATTTTAGGTGAAAAAATTTTATTTTCAATCATAGGGATTAGAATAACCTGTATTGCTGGAAATACCTGTGAGCTGCTTTACTTCCCTATTTCATAATTTTTACTTGGAATTGGCTCAACTGCAAGAAAGAAGAAAATATTTTTTTTTATCAAGACATTCATTCTCATTTTAATAACTGTTTAAATAACTAAATAGGTACCGGTAGCTAAATTACAACAAATTTGAATGGAACTTAATATAAAAAGACAATTAAGAAATAAATTTACATATCACAAGTTTAGGGCCTGTGGACCGGCTTCAGGACTGCAAGCAAGAAGAAAATAAAAATAATATGTTTCCACCATGCAATATGTATCATTCATTCCCTACCTCCTAACTTCCTTAGTATAATAACCTCACACTTACATTATTTGTTACATCATCATAAATAAAGAATTATCTATTAATGGCATGAGTAGGCCTACAGCTTTACATAGGCATTATTTTTATAGGGCCTAAAATAGTAATAGGCTAAGCAACATGACAAGTGGAGAACTCATTGAAGAAAAGATATTGTGTAAACTAATTTACTATAAAACTCAAAAACAGTAAATAACACACAAACGTTGTTTATGGTATAATTATTAAGGACTTATCCTTGCTGTAAAAAATGCATATCATGTCATACAGTAGTATAGACCTACTGCACGAGATTAAAATCCTAAAACAACTGATTTTGATAGCTAATGAATGAAAAGAATTAAAAATCCATAAAATAAAGCCAAACAATATCACAATTAATTAGGTACCCGAAAAGTAACTCTTAAATAATATATAGAAGATTAAAATAATATTAAATTAAGAGATAAGAAAGTTAAATGCTAACTTCTAGTGCCCTTGGACAACAGGTCAATGTTTTTAAACTACCCAAAATGTTTTTGGAACGGCAGGGTCTTTTTCTCTGAAGGAAGGGTAGTAGTATGTCAACAAAAACAATGAACCACTCTCAACAGCCAGGCCCGGGCAACGATGTGTGCATTCAAGGTCATAGACCCTCCCCCTCCCCTCTTACACAACCCGGTTGCTACCCAGTTGCTTCAATTGCTGACAAAATTCAAGTGATGAAACAAGGAAGTAGAGACAAAAAAATATATTTCTTTATTCAAAAACACAAAACTGTTACAGATCATTTTCAAAGAAATTAATTCATTGTAATTTGTGAGTTGTAAATATTGTATTGGATCTTAGAAATATATTTTTTTAATCCCATCTAACCAAGATACAGATCTGTTCACTATTATCAGATATTTCTTTTGTTTATAATTTATTATGTAAAATACTAAAATATATTTTTTATTAGGTATGGAATAAACAATAAATGATTAAACTAGTATGTCTGGATAAATAGTCTTTCTATTCTTTTGACTTTGTTTTCTTTGCACTGTTAGTGTTGCATCACGGCTTTTGTCTTGTCACTCTTGTCAGTAGACGACTAGACTGGCTCTGGCTAGTGGCAGTGCGGCAATTGCTCCGTTGTGTCTTTAGGTCGTGAGCCAACTTAATCTTTAAGGCTAAACATCCCTGAAAAAGTTGTGTTTCTGGCCCGATGGATAGCAGCACCTCTGCGGCAAATTTGTACCACTTATAATTTCCGTATTTATCATCAGATTTTTGTTTTGTAAACGGTTTTGTAAATGATATGAATAAGACATTCACGCTATTTTGCTAATGTTTTTTAAAATTTATTTACAAAAAAGTTTTATAAAGAATTTTTTTTGCTGTAATTATTTTTTTTAATCGCAGGTAGTCATTTTGTAAAGAGAAATTTTAAAAGAATTTTGCCGTTTTCAGATATAAATTCGGTCAAACGGTTGTATCGGAATCGTTTTTTAAAGAAATTATCATTATTTCTCTCGCGCTCCGGTCCCCTCCCCCCTCCCACCGCATAGCGCAGCTCCAGTGCCCAGCCGCTCTGCCCGGCCCTGCAACGCGACTGTAGCTTCGTCATCTCAACCTCGCATTCATACTCTGACCGGACACACTTACTAGACTGGACTCCTGATTTTAACAGATACTAGTGTGTATGATTTAAAAACAAGTATTTTCTGTAAGTCGGAAAGAGACATCTATTCAAATCAAATTGAAGTTTTATCCGTCTGTACATTGCTTAGAATCATGGAGTTTTTGGTTATTATTACGTTTCATAGCCTAAGAAAGCCTATGAATAAAGCCTATCAGTAATATATAAAAATTGAATACTTGTGTCAGGCAATTAAAATTACAGTAATCATAATTGTTATTTCTTTAACTGAGAATGCTCATTCCGATTACTAAAATAGCGAGCTGTGTTAGCGCTAAAACAGCATTGCGAGAGTTGGCGCAAAACACTCTCGCACTCTAATTTTTACGTTTTCTTTCTGGACTCCAAAATAATAGCTCATGCTATGAAAATGATAAAAAATTAGTGAAATATTTTTTTAGCAAACCATCATGAATTTTTAAAGCTTTACGTTGTTAACGTATCAATGTTTTGTGTACTGTGCATTTATTTACTTACTAGCTGTTTGCCCGTTCTACGTAGGGCCTACGGGAATCTTGTAGTAAGTTGAAACCTTATATTCTGAACAGGAGTTGGTTTGCATATTTAGTGTGCATTTTGCATTAAAAGAAGGCCTGTAATTGAAAGTTACTTTTCACACAGGTTAAAAGTAGTTAAAATACTACTACCTCAACCTCACTATTGCACACTTTATTCGGGTTGAAATTTTCATTAACAAAGGTGCTCTTGTCTTTTCCCACGAAACAATGAGAAAAAGGACATTTGCCAACAGACATACAAACAAAAATACAGAATTGAATTAGGGGATTTGCTACGCTTTAACCAAAGCAAATTACAAACAAAGTAATTATTTAAAAGTTTTGATAGTGTGACGGCCTGGCATATTTGCCTCATTTTGTTGTAATTTGTTAACTTTGAGCTTAAGCTGATTGGCCTTACTCCCTAAACCTGGCCCGTTGGCTATCACCGAATATTTGCTAGGTTGATGTGTCAACCGTATTTAGCAATATTGAATTTTATTTAACTTCACATAAGTCTCCAAGTGAACCTTAAAACTCATACTCCAATTCATTTCATTACTTTGTAACCCTACAATAATCCTAACCAGACGTCGTGGCTTGGCCGGATGTATCATGGAATGTGCTGACTCCGCGAGTGCACGCGGATTGTGGTAAACAACGTTACAATTCTAGCTTCATTCTCGCTACAATTAGTTTCATTAACGACCATTGTAATCGTTTGGCTGCAGCACCTGTCAAGCAAGTGTCCACGCGTTGAATTATGGGCTGAGCGCTCAGCGTGCGCTGATTGGCTGACGATGGTCATGTGACCACGCTGAGGCTCTCGCTGGGACGATGCTGAAGCAATTAGACCGCGCCGGAATGTAACGAACGACGGTAGGGTCCGCGCGGGCGGTCTCCCCTTTCATCTTACTCCTTTCTTCTATAAATCCGTGTACGTTTTTAAATTCATTATTGTAATTCGTATGTTATTCGGTTAGTCGCGGGTTGCTTTGTAAATTGTAATGTGTTATGTTTAGTCGATGAAATTGTTAAAGGTTAATTAATTTCTAAGTAATAAAGTGTTAGCTGATCCCTATTCGCTTGTTTTAATATTCGTTCTTCCTGCTCCCAACCGCTACGAAGACTAGAAGAGGGCCGCTGTGACAATAGTGTCATCAAATTTTATCATAATCGTTTTTAGTCCTAATCAAACTGTAAAATTGATGTAAATCCGTTGGCAAATAAATAAATAAGTAAATAAATACACAGTCCACAAAACATTTAAAACGTTAACAACGCCAAGCTTTAAGAATTCATGATGATATGCAAAAAAAATTTTCACTAATGGTTTTTCATTTTTATTGCATTAACTAACATTATGAAGTCCAGACAGAAAACGCAAAAATTGTACAGTAAGACATCAATTTAATTTAATAAGAAATAAGGTGCAGCACTAACGATAACTATAGTTGTAAATAGTAATGTGTTTGTACGTAAAACTGTTTCTTACTACTACCAATGGTTCTAAGGAAAAGTGTAGCAGTACCAAAAACCAACGTTTACATTTAAGAAAAGAACTATAGTAGGCCTACTTACGACCAATTCAAACTGTCCTTCTAATTAAACTGTATTATAGGTGTTAATCCGTTGACAAATATAAAAATAAATAAATACACAGGCCACAAATTATGTAACATGTAATGTTAACAACGTAAAGCTTTAAAAACTCACTATATGGTTTTCTACAAAAAACTTTCACTTGATGTTGTACAGTTCAGAAGTTATTAATCTCCCTTGGTTTTACATTTTTTAAGTTTTTGAAAATTTATTTTCCATTAATAGTATTATTTGTAAGCAACTTTTAATGTTAACATATTATTGACGTTATTCTTATTATTACGTAATCTCTAAACGATAATCGGTACATATATCTAGCAAACATTCGGAGGAAATGTGACAAAAAACGCACAAATCAGAGGTTTCGGACGTTAGTAATCTATCTATATATTAATAGGCAAGCATGTTTCTTTAAAACCTTTTTTCTCAGGTCGTGTGCATCGCAGAGAAAATCTACGCATACTGTTGGAAAGATATTTTCCTGTAGATGTGCAGAATGCCTCTAAAAATTAAAATAGGCTAACAAATAAGCACAAAAAATTAATTTGAAAACTTCAAAAAATTAACATGGAGCATATGGGTTGCCATGATGGTGACGAAATAACAACAAAATGTTAACAGAAAATCAAAACAAATGGAAGAAATTCAAATCACATGTGTTATTTACAGTGTGGGGATAAAATAGAGAAGTCTGTACATTAATTATTTTTGGTCGAGTTTCGACCACAGGACGACCACTAGTTTTCCTAAATAGGAAAAGTACCGATATCGTTGTCGAAATGTAAGTAAGTAGACACCAAAAATGGCAGCCAGTGGCACATTGGAAAAGTGAGTTTAGCTACATCTGTAAGCTAAACTGTTACCTCTGTTACGATCACAGCGAAATCACAAAGATCGTCCAAGATCGCAGCAACATCCACGATCACCCACTGCAGTTCTGATTTTTTACTTTGCACTTTACACATCTGTCTTTGAAGCGCCGTCAATGAGTGGAAACCTGTTTTGTAAGCTATTAGTGACGATGATAAATAAATGTAAGTTTACCAGCACTAATATACAGCACTGTTTCACAGTATTTTTCCCGGTTATCAAAACTCAAGAACAATCGTTGCACTTGCGATTAATTAAACCGGTTAAGTAAGGCACAACCAAGGCTGCACAACGTTTTTAATCTAACTTAATACTTTAATACTTTTTAGTACTTTTCGATGAAATGGCGACCATACAAAGTAGGTATTTTAAGCCAAGTATGAATGGAGATGAGTGTAGTAGGATGAGTGTAGTAGGATGAGTGGCGCGATCTTGTAGTCTTGTTAGTGACTAAGGCCGACATATTCCTTAGACACAGCTGTTAATTAATAGCCCATACAGCTAATGGCAACCATCGATGGCAACTAAGGGACCTACAGTTTAAAGTGGAATCCGAACCACATTTTTGCCTTGGTATATACGAATTGGTCTAATTACCAGGATAGTACTGCGGATAGTCGTAGTACTCACTCGTGCGGACGTTAATCCACACCAGAGAGTATCGCATCCAAAGTGCATGCCTATAAATATCCACAATTCGTGACCTCCTAGTAGCTGGATTACAGGACGTCGCCACCCGTCCCAGTTTGGATGTGCTAACAAAACTTGATCGGAAATGGTTGCGGTATTTGTAAACAACTTTTAATGTACACATATACGTGACAGCTAGAAGTGAGAACTAATCCAAACAGCTGATCGTTATTTCATAAAGTGTGGTAATAGTAAACATTGGGAAAAAAATTGACAAAATTCGAACCAAATTGGGTTTTTGATGGTTCGTTATTTTGTTTTCAAAGAAGCGAGGCCATGTTTTTATAGCCAAAGACACTCTCATCAATCCAGTAAATACGGAAAAATTATTAGAACCTTGATCGGAACTTTAGTTTTCTAGGAGTAGGCCGCGCAAAATGACATTTTGGCACAGAATAGACAAACAGACGGACAGAAATTGAGATAAGACTCGTTTCGGCTTTCTTATGTTATGAAACGTAAAAATAACCATAACCTGCATGATTCTAAGCAATGTACAGACAAAACTGTAATTTTATTTATATAGATTTATATATTTGCCAACAGATTTACACCAATTTTACAGTTTGATTAGGCCTAAATACGATTATCATAAAGTTAAAAATTTGATGACACTATCAAAACTTTTAAATACTTATTTTGTTTGCAATTTGTTTTGGTTAAAGCGTAGCAAAACCCCAATTCAATTCTGTATTTGTTCGTGTATGGAAGCGCGGGAAACCGTCATCCACCGGTGTACTACAAGCAACACCCCAGCAGCGTTGTGGGGGGGGGGGGAGGGGTAGCAAATGTGAGTGTGACCTTGGAATGAGTCACAGCGGCCCTGTCCTGCACCGGCTTCATGTCTCTCTCGCGTTTGTTATAATTACTGTAAATGTTTAAACAACGAAACCGACTAAACCCGCCAAGCGATTTTAAAAATTTAAAAAGTAAAATTAAATAAAAATTATTGTCTTTAAAATGACTACCTGCAATTTTCATTTTTTATTTTGTAACACAATTATTTTACTATAATTTTTTTAACCAACAACTTAATTCAAATTTATCTTCAATGGCGTGAATTGTTATCTTATCCCGTTCACAAATCAGTTTTCAAAATGAAAATCGGATGAAAATTCCACCAATAAACACCAACACAAAATGACTCCATTTTGGTGCTGCGACGTGGTGGCAGAATTTGGAACTAAACCTGGGATGTTTAGCCCTTCTCATTTGAACATTTTAATTCCTCTGTAATAATAGATATAATAATATAAGAGTGTTTCATTGGAAATAAATTGTTCTTTTTTTTCTTTTGCCCGAACATTCGGGGATCGGCAGACCCCTAACAAAAATACCAAATGTATCAGTCTATAACATTAATAATCTTACTAGTTAAGTATTAAGTAACAATTTTTCAGACTTATTTTTAAAATGATTTTGGAGTAACCTATCTTGTTTTGGCTAGGTTTACAGTAGTAAAATATTTTTCACACTGCTTACATCAAGACAAAAAACAAAACCTCTCATCATTTGCAATGTCAAAACAAAAAAATATAAAACAATTAAAGTTATATTTAATGCAAAGAATGTATTAAATAAGAACGCCTTCGTAAAGGAAACGCAACAGCAACGCGCTCCTGTATTGCGGGTATTGCATTGACTTTCTGCAGGCGTTTTTCGTATATGGATACTGACTCCCTCATGAATCGAATCGTTTTTTGACCACCACTGAATCGAATCGCGATTCGATGCATCGAATCGAATCGAATCGAAATTTCGATCCATTTTCGATGCATCGCACACCCCTTTTTTAAGTAACATAGCCTACTATCTTAATAATATTTTGTTTTCAGCTCTCTCAAGGAGTTTTAGTCAAAGTGTTCCCGGGACTGATAAAGAGAAGAAAAACACATTTCCACAAGTTGCCGTGTGGGGCGAGTGTTATCCTAGGTAACAACGGCTACATCTGGGTCTGCCCCACCACGACTGACGAGCAAGGCACGGGTGGCTTTATTCAGAACCTAGATCAGGTACGAGATATTTCGATCTAGTGGAGGAAAAACATCATTTACATCCAACTTACATAAATGTAAATGTGTAGTAATTACCACACCAGTTTGCATCAGCATCTTTTGAGATGTAAAGTTAATTTAATTGAGAAAGTTCATGAAATGCATATCCCTATAGTTGTGTAATTAACAAATTGTCAAAACAACTTACATAGTCTCCTCTAACACAAGGCCGCGGTTGGTCTTTGGCAACGTCACAACGTCATGCCCATTGCCATCGTAATAACAGAAATAACAAAAGTGTAAACATAAACATTTCCTATACTGTCCATTATAAATTAATGCAACAGCTGTTTTGGTTTGACGGGACAGTAGTGTTTTGTCTCGCTGTGGCCTTGTATTAGAGGAGACTATGCTTTATCAAATAAATTCTAGCAGATTCCAGTAGTAGAAAAATACAAGCATACCATTTTTTTAAATGTTGTACTTTGTACTAAAACTACATTACCTCTAATGTTTAGGCATTAACCAGTTTTGAGATAAGTTTTTGCGTTTTTGAGATTTTATTGGGCAGCCTATATAGATATATCTTATTGGGTATATGGATTGACCCAGCTCAGATTAGTTGATGACCCAGTTAAGAAGCAAATTACTGGGGTTTTTCTTGAAAAATTAGGTCGCTTATTGCAATATTTTTGTCCCGGCATTCCTTTAACCATTTAAGCTCATATTCCTCTACATCCTTTGGTTCAAATCACACAACTTCAACCTTATGATTTCCAGAAAAAAATACTTCGGTCGTCAAACTTATTTTTCCTTTTCAACATTGTAGCTCAAGTGCCAAGTACAGTAGTCCAAAATATTTTGCAATTTCCAATTTTTTCTTTGATGTGTTGTATTGTTTTTAACTTACCTATAATATTAGGCTCAGTATCCACCCTTAATGCACAGCGTTTCCTTTTGTTTTTTCATCCATATTTCCTGAATTTCAAGAGAAGGTACAGTTAAGTGGAGGTTAAATTCGCAATATAGAGGTTCTGATAATAATAGGTTCTGATAATTCTCGTTATATTGAAGTGATCGTCAGTTTAAAAAATCTGCCATTTTCCAGCCAGTTCCGAGAGCAGATAGGGAAGTGATTGCCAGACTTCGAAACTGCATTCTGGCCCTTGCTGCCAGCAAAATGCTTTTGTTCGATACCAGCATCTGCTATGCTTATGAACAGTCTCTTAAATACGAGGTAAGTTGGAAAAGATAACTAGTTTGCTATCACATGGTGTCTACTAAACCTGGTTGGAAAAATTCAAGGAGTTTTCCAGGAGAATTCAAGACAAATTCCTGAATTTTAAGAGCTACTATCGGAACCCGCTCAACTAATCGCAACCCGCTAATAATAATTTATTATTATTATTAATGATAATTATTATTTGAATTTGAAGCAAAACTTTTCCAAAGAATATTTTAGCTTATACAACATAATAAAACAGTATAACTGGTAGGTAAGGTGACACCAGTTATCATCTCCCGCATTCCTGGGATTACCGGTGAGCATGTCATGCAGTCTCGTCAACACGGTCGACTGATCGCAGCTAAACAGGTTCGCATATTTTATGATTTCAGCCACACCAGTAATCGTTTCCTGCGATCGCGGCAACACCCGTGTGCATATTTTACCGTTTGGGCGACACCGGAAATAGTTTCCCGGGATCACGGCAACACCCGTGACCATATCTTGCGGTTTAAGCGACACCGATAATAGTCTCCCGCGATCGCGGCAACACCCATAATCGTCTGACGCCATTGCGGCAACACCCGTAGGCATGTCTCGTGGTTCCGGCAACACCAATAATTGTCTGCCGCGATTGCGGCAACACCCGTAGGCATATCTCGCGATAGCGGCAACACCTGTAGGCATATCACCGACACCGATAATCTTCTCCCGCGATCGCGACAATGCCCGTGAGCATATCTTTATTGCGACACCGATAATCATTTCCCAAGATCGCGGCAACAAAAGCGGTAGTGTTTCGGTTAGCCGACGATTCCGATGACCGGGCTTCGGATTCCCGGAGGTTTGGGTGGATTCCTGGAGTTTTCCAGGACATTTCAAGGTTAGATAAAATTCCCGGAGGTTTCCCGTTTTTCCCGAATTTCCCGGAGAGTAGACACCATGTATCATGTTTGTTTCAATATCGTTAATTTTTTTCAAAACTTTGTTTGCATCAGTTATCCAGTGATTGTGAAGTACAATTACAATATTAGTCCCATTTTCTAGTTAGTATTGAGACTACAGTGATATGACAGTATCGGTGGCCATGTTGTTCCACAGCAATGTCAAGCCATTCTTTAGACCAATCATTAGTGAAGGGATTCATTCAGATAAATCCTCATAAACTGACTAATTAAAATAATTAACATAAATACCGAAACCACCTGTTTTCTATATACTATGTTGGGTTGAAACATGCTTTTTATTTTGTTGAGTAGATTTATAGTTTTCAAATATCAATGCGTTTAAAATCATGAATTATATTTGTGCATTTGTTTGATTTGATAAAGTGTAAGTTTTTCATGTTATGTTAAATACTAGAAAAAAATAGACAGTTTTATTCGGTGAAAACAGTTTTAAAGTTGGTTAATTTTTTAGAAATAGATGGTTAACAAATATCCTTCTACATATTCCAGTCTTTAAAATGCCTTTAAACTCAATCCAGCTAATCCATAATGAAGATCTATTCAGAATGTTTAATCTATACACCAATGTATTGCGTTTTCCAGGTGGCCGAACTTCTCGTTCCTGAACACATGTTTGATGTCGCTGTTCTCACCCAGGCTAGTTTGCAGATGCAGGAAAGTGTATTGTAATTTTAAGGTTTTCTTGTATCGTTATCTTTTAATAAATTTATATTGTATTTTTTATATCATTTCAAAACTATTTTTAAACTCAGTAACTTCAGTAATTCACCATGCAAATGTTTACAATCGGTCACTATCGGCCGAGAGTTACTAAAATTAATCTGTCATTGATTAATTGCTCTTAAGTGTGCGTTATTCACCTCTTTAACATTTCAAAATGATTTTTACTTTACTGTCACACAGCTGATTTAAACAAATCAACTAAATGAGGGGATCTGTGTGGTTATTACACATTTTAGTAGGGTTTGAAAACTGGTTCTCGACGCATAACGAATAATGTAGTACCCTTTTATCTTAGGTGAATAAAACCACCACAGTACAAACCCGCTAATTTGTAAACTATGGGATCGCGACAATTGGTCGAAATAGTAAAAAAGGTCAGACAATCCAAAGCTTTTTTATGTAAAGCTTAGCATATTTACATAAAACTCTAGAATCCACCCTCCTCAATTAATTATAAACATAGATTAACTTCCATGCCATTTAGAGGTGATTTTCCGACCAATAATTGTGTCAAATAGGAAAACATGATTTCTTGAGATATTAGTATCAGTGGAGTCTGCCTGGTTCACCATTATACTCGCTTTGCAGCAAACAGTTAAAATGTTATTACAAATACTCCACTACGAACCATCAACTTTTCAAAACACATGGAAAATGAAACACAAAAGTCAGTTTTTACCACGTTTTACTGCAAAATCATATGAATGCTATGGAAGAGTATAGTTAAATACATTTTTGTGGTCGAAGTTCGTATTTACAAAAAGGTGGAGCCTCCACCAACCCTGAGCGGACCTATGTACAGTCACACCCGTATTGGAAACTTGTTCACTTGTCTTAACCTATATGTACAGTCTTATCAAGAAGTTTGGGTGGTACTTTGCTAATGTTCTTGAATCTATAACATCATAAAGAACAGAGATCTTTTTTGTAAAAAAAAACACTGGTCAATACATGTGACATTCTGTGATTCCCTAATTTTTTTGTGATGTTTGAAACACTCTTTAATGTTTTAGTTACAAGGAGATAAAAAACATTTCATGAACTGTTCCATTAAAAAAAATTATCAGTTTGTTCACAATAATAATATTCAAAACCGTACGTTTGTTAATTTTTGCAGTGAACTAAAAATTATGTTCAAATTAAAAGTAAATTAAGATATTATTATAATGTAGTCTGATAAGTTTAACAACCTATTCATATTTTGTAGGTACTTTTAATGTGTTATAGGACAAGAATAACTTTTTCTTGCAAGTATCACCCAGAAATCTTGCGTTTGGATTATCCTACGTACTAAATAGCTTTACAACTCATGCTGGCCATATTTTATGTCGTTGTGATGTAATTTCCTTGTCTAGAATCACAATTAGTCCTATAAGAATATTGTTAGTATACATTTATAGTTCTTATAAATAAAATATTACTTCAGTCAGTAAGCAGAATGGTGGGTGTAAAATAAGTTATTAGTTAAGAGATCACATTAAGAAAACTGGGGAAATTAAGAATAATTTAATTATTTATTGCAACTTATCTTGCAGTACTAAGTCAACAATTCTTATTTTCATTGTTAGTTCTCTTTCATCACCTAACAAGCACTAACGATCCAACTGTATGAATTTTCGTAAAGGTTCTAATTGTTTTTTTTTCAAATACACTTTTGTAGTTACCGGTACTCTTAAAATGTAAACAGTTATAGGCACGTTGGTAGTGATATTTTAAATTCATCAGGGTGGGTTAGTATTTTTTATACTCAAGGAACTCAAACACCTTAATTATTTTTTACTTTTAATTTAAATTTATCTTAGTCGCTACAAAACCTATATGTAAGGTAAGTATTTTACGAAGTAATTTCCCATTTTTTTTAACCACTAATGGTTTCACCCAACCTTAATTTTCTGAGATAAATTCATTACCACAAATACTTTACAAATTGATTCAACTAATTTCACCTAGTAATTTAATCACCGGAAAGAGATTAATTTTTAATTCAACAAGAAACAGTATTAGAAACGCACAAAACAAATTAAAGCTCTCAATAAATAAAACTTAACCTAGGACAATTCACACTGTGTCGTTTCCTACGAAACACATTTTATTTGCAATGAAGAGGAAAAACTTAATAAATATAAATAAGTGGGTCAAGTTTTGCATCTTCACTACAAATCAAGAGTCAGACTAAAGTTGAGTTATCGACTATAGAACTAGGCCATCATCTTGCGCGGCGTCATCCACTTCTTCATGTAATAGCTGAATATTGTCGTGATGTAGATGACGATCAATAGTGCGCATGTAACACCCAGGGTGAGGACGGAAGTCTTAGTTGGACACGGCTCCATAATCGTCACCGTTTTGTCTGAAATCATAACAAGTTTTGAATATATAAATTGCTTGGTTACTGTCAGTTAAAACATAATTAAAGCTAGTGTCAGAAAATCACTTTTGATACGTGTCGGAAGTTATGAACGATACGTTTCATCATCTCGCAAATGTCAATTTTTGTTTACATTTAGCCAATTTATTGATTTATTTTTTGGTTTATTTTCAACCAATAATAAAAACAGCTGATTTGAAGTATAAAAATAAATAATGGTAAAGAACACAAAAGACACGTTTGTTCATGTAGCGTTGAATTAGGGGGAAAGGTAAATTTGGAGCAACAAAAAATCAGCTGAGCCAAGCTAAGTTTCCCTGCTCTAAGCTAGAGCTCAAGAAAAGAATAGTTATTTGTGCAACTAGTGAGAAAAGTGAGCAATTGACTCACTCGAGAGAAATCCTTACTCACGAGCCGTAGGCGAGTGAGGAATGGTTTCTCGAGTGGGGCAATTGTACTTTGAACTCGAGTTGCACATTATACTTTTCCTACAGTTACCATAAAACAAAAACATTTGTGAAGAAACATGAACAAACATAACCTATTTTTACACAGAAGTGAACTTTTAATATAACATTTAATGTGAAGTGACAAATACAACAGTACAACAGCTGACCAGCTGATTTACAGCCAGTGCTGCCAACGTATTTCGCGCGCATACGACGTTGCCTGCATGTTACGCGCTCACTATTTCGTGCCTTCACGTTGCAAATCTGGAGTGAGACAAAGTAATTAGAGTGAGACAATGTTAACATTGTCTCACTGGTGAGCGAATTGGCCACTTTGCTTTCTCAAATCAGTGAGAGAACATGTACATTGTTAGGTAACTGTAGGAAAACAATATTTTCTTTGATATCAGCTGTCATCGAAAATAGCTACTTTCTGTACCGAGTAATGAACAGACCACTTTAAATTGTCTTCATTGGTTAGGTAGAATTTTGTAGCAGCTGGGATAAATTTTACATCGATTCCGACTGTCCCTGCCACTATGATGGCCAGGGATATCATCCAAAGTAAAAAATGTAAAAATACTAGGACAGTTAGCAATACTGGCTAAAATTTCTGTGTTATTAAGAAAAATATTGTTTGTTTTATGACTGCTAAGTTTTTATATCAAGTTGAAAATTAAATACTTCCAGGCTGGTAAATAAGAGCCGCCATGATGGCTGTCAGCTGACATAGAAATTTGTGCCCACTATTTACAAACCAAGATAGATGCACAAGTTTATAGTAAACTATGAAATTTTAATGTATGAAAACTGAAAAGAGAATTTGAGTATTGGCGGAAAGGGACGAGCAATCTATTGCATGATCGAAAATGATTCACATGAGTCAATTCACCTTTATCGAACTCAGCATAAAGAGGTTCGTCAGTCTTGAGGAACTGTGATGTTTTCTCGTTGTCGCCAAAGTCAAGAACCAAAATCTCTTGGCTGAGAGTCATGTCTTCCTCAGAATTCTCAGAGTCGGATGTGTTGACGGCTCTCTTGCGACGACCCCATGACTCCACCGATTCTCTGCCCCACTCACACACGGCCTGTGACCAACATATCACACTGTGTTAGCAAAGTCAAGAACAAGGATCTCCTGGCCAAGTCATGTCAATAGCATCAGGACTAAATTTACGTTGGATTTGTGTGGTTTGTATGGTCCACCATAGTTACACGTGGTGTTTAACATAGCCAAGGAGTTACAATTCCTGCAAGAGGTTTTTAAATATCCAGATTGTCTGTATGATCAGTAACCATTCTACAGAACTTAATTTATCGTGACATTTGGCAAGTTAATTTTACCATCAACGTGTGAACATGAGTTGTATATTAAAACGCACAGCTTAAAGAGAACCTGAATAGTCTGTCAAAATGTGGAATCTGGATTAGGGTGAAATCACTTTGGCATTCTTCATGACCAATCAGATAAGATATTCTGAAGATTCACACACTCCAATTTGAAAGTTACTTTAATGTTGTATCATCGAGAGTTTTATCCCTAGAATTTTCCAGGTAGCGGTTCGGATATTTTGATTGAGTTGAGATTGTGTATACAATTAATTGTTAAAATTATGTGTACATGTGTCTTGTACCTGTACACAACACCTGAAAAAGAGAAAAAAGTGAAACCACAAATATTCAAGCTCTTAGGGCAAAAGATAATAAGATATTCCAAATCCACTGACCGGTTCGCAAGGTCCAAGACAGTATTTGACGTTACACTGAAAGATGACTCCATAAGACTCGGTGAATCTGAACGCCTCGTACACGGACTGTAGGGCGTTGCCGTCAGGAGTGAAGCCAGGGAAAATGCTGGGGTCGACAGGGCATCTGCAACATCAGCCGTCGTAACATTAACATTTATCGAAAGTATGAAAAACAATATTTATTTTAAGAGTTATAACAATCTAAAAAGGTATAATGAGCGTGACTAATATTTCATAATTGAACTATTTTGAAACAAATTAGTATCCACAACTATATTACGTCATATTTAGTTAAACCTACCCCATATAGATTGTATATCGAAATACGTACCCTTCATCATCAATGATTTGGAAAGTGCTCTTTGAGTCCTTAGCCATTGCAACACAACTTCGTGCAAAGATTCCGTAAGGCGCTGAAAACAACAATGCAAGTTTACTATCTTCATCTTCTCTTCGTCATCATCACTACTACTTAGTTGATAAAATAAAGAACAATGCCAATTTTAAGACCAAAATTAACTACTTGTTACAATTTTACTTTATTTCTTTAGTCTCTAAGTAGGATATTTAATGGGTTACAAATAACTAATATTTTAAATCTGATTCCATGAAAATAATTTGGGATTCAAAATATTTTTAATTTGAGGTCAGATTACTCCACAGTTATGGATGGTTAGGTTGCTCACAGACAATGGTTAGGTTACTTATAGGTTATGGTTTAATTCCACATTTGTTATGGTTAGAATAGGTTATAATAAGTGTAACTACTTACTGTCCTCTGGGATCTCAATGCGGAACGTCAGTTTGTCTCCAATCCTCACAGTCTCTACCTCACGCTGTCGAGTGTCGAGAATACGAATACGCGGAGGAGGAGCTTCGGGAGCCGATGTTATACTGATCATCTCCGGATCTCTGCGAACAAACAATAAAGTAACCTCAGGAACAGAAAATATTTACAAAGTTGTGGCTAAAATCCTCTTGATATTCAAATTGTTAAGGAATAAAGTAGATAGTGGTTTTTTTTTCAAAACATTTTATTTAATCCTATATATTAATACATTATTCTTATTAATCAGTTGCATGTAACTTAGTTAAATTAATTAGCAACATATGTTTTTTCACGTAAACTAAGTTTTTATAATTTAGGCCTACACGTTTTACTTGTTTTTTCATCACTTGTTGCTAAAAAAATTCTAATTTACTGTACGACAGTAGCCATTTTTCCTCGAGATATAAACTCACCTAATAGGCATCATGCCGAAGGTAATGTTCTTGGAGGACATGTCGTAAGTACACTTGACTTTGTAGATCTTGTCTGCTTTCGTCATGACTACGCTGTGATGTTGGAGAACCACTGTGTTCGAATATACTCCGGTCTGGGAACAGAAAAAACAATGTTGTATGACTTTTGTTGTAGAGAGTCCTCGAATAGAGAAGGAGTTCTTTTTGCCATAGAGGTTTATGTTAGTTTCTCTCTCGGTTATCGGACCAATAGATTAAGGCACTGAACCACTGAGTACAGCATTATCACCAAGATACCATCAGATTGGCTGGATTTATACATGGACTCTAACCTCTAGAAATGTCATACCCTATCGTCTGCACGTTTCTGTTGTATACTAAAAATTTTTTTTCTCTTCGTATTAATTGGTGAAGTTGGTATCCATGTTCAAAAATCTTTTCATACTCGGTGTGGTAACTTAAATTATCAGTGGCTGTTTAGAAAAGCCTACCTATGGTATACTTATATGTTTCATCATTAATTTTTAACTCAATTTCATTTTCAATAACATGTGAATTTGGACATTTATTTGGGAACATGGTATATTTTGACAAATTAGATCAGATTGAAATCAGTAATAAGATCTTCTACTCTCCACTTTTTAACAAGATGGACTAGCTAAAATCTTCAACCCCCTCTACTACTCACCTGGATTTGAAACAGTTTAATAGGTATATTAATGTCCAAAATTAGGATTGTTGAAATTTTTACAAAAACAAAAAAGGAGCTCAGAAATGTATAAGAATGGTTTTAATCTAGCAGAGAGGTGTCTGGTGAACTCCTTTGTATTAAAACTTTCCCTCGATCATTCAACTTCTAAATCAATCTTTCCTAAAAATTCATACCGCACTCTGTCAAATTTAATCTAAATTAAACCTCTAATCAAACTAACAACATAACATCATGTTCTACTCACCACAGACTGTGTATTACAGTCTTGCCCACTCATGGTCAGGTCGAGTCTGAACAGGTCGCTGTTGATGACGTCGATGTTGCACGTCTCGGAGCGGCCGAGGGCGTAGATACGTCCGTTGAACGGTTTGTTGGTCCTAACTTGCACAGCGATCCTGGTGTCCTTGCAGTTGACCGAGACTGGGAAGAAACATAAGAGATGTAAACCATTGATATCTATATCTATATAATTTAATACGCGACATGAAACTTTGTGAACAATAAAGCTTTTTTGATTTAAGATTTAACCCCACATATTATATACCAAAATGTTCGTCTAGGTGTGTAGATGTGCAAACTGGCTTTAGATTTTCGAAATATATCTTTTTAAGGGCGTGGGCTGCCCCAAAGGAAAACATTGTGATTGATTTGAATGTTTTTATATTCTGAAACAGATGCCAATGCATTAGTTTTTCAAAAAAATAAATCCCAGCTGTTTTGTTTGGTTTTTAAAAATAAACAGTTTGCATGTTTTTAAAAATAACTAGAAACCCGGCAAAGAAATGTTACCTATAGGACACAACGGGAGAAAGGTTTTACATTAATTTTATTTTCGTTTAAACATGCCAAGAACCCGACGAGAAAGAAATATTGCCGGTCGGACATGGCGAGTCAACATATTGCAAGCAATACAAAACGTAAGGAGCCCAGGCGAGGAGCTGGAAACAGTTAGTGGCAACGTGTACTTACAAAATTACACTGACAAATACAAGAACTCAGCAGCATTCACTAGGCAAGATGGCATTAAATTGTCAGAAATGTGGTGCGCTACATTTTAAACAAGAACACAGAGGAAGGATTTTCATCCTGCTGCCATAAAGGAAAAGTGAATCTACCACCATACCGAGAAGGCTATTATATACAGAGCCTACTTAATGGAGCAAATAATTTGAGCAGAAACTACAAAGAGGACATTAGATCGTACAACTCTGCGCTCACAATGGTCAGCACTCGAGCTAAAATTTAAGAACATAACGGTGGAGGGCCTTTCATGTATAAGGTGCACGACACAATTTATCACTCAATTGGCACCTTTCAACCGTCAAAAGGGTAGCATCCCACATATGCCCAAATTTATATCTATGACGTCGAAACTGATGTTCAAGAAAGAATGCTAAACAAAGCTGATGGCTCTTGCAGCACTGAACTCATTCACATTTTGACTCAACATTTGGTTGATATTAATCCATACGTGCAAGTTTTCAGCATGATCAGCTCCGTCCTGAAAAATACTCCTACTGAACAGCAAAAAGAACTTAGAATGCATATAGCCAACTATCGAGCTCAAGACCAACGTCGATACAACGACGCAACTTCTAACGACGCTGCTATAATATCCTAATTTATTATTCGTGCGAATTCGCACGGGTTCACCTAGTTGTTGTTAAACTGGGTACATATCAAAGTACAAAAGTCATACACATAGTGTAGCAAGGAAAAACGTGATAGAAATGTCCATGACATATCATTTAGTCCTTGCATAGAAGAAGCAGTGTGTATAAAAGTTGTGTGATATGTGGGTTATGTAGATGGCCGTTCGAACATTCCAGAGTCTGAACTAAACAGATCTAAATGAGATTATGTCTACTTAATAAACTCTTCAGGCTAGAAAATGTTCTACAGTAGAACCTTGATGGTAGGTTTCTTATGATGATTATCAATGAAACTTGTCATCAAGGTGGACTTCTTAATGAGGTTTGGAATAACATGGAGATAAAGGTAATACAAAATCCAGGGTATTTGAAAATGTCACTGGTTATCGAAAGTGACATGCTATTGAGGATCTTCTCATTGAAGTTTCACTGTATACATGAACGAATCTTATTAGAAGTAACTTAAACCAAATATAAATATTTTGTTTACCATCATAGCAAGTTCCAGTCTTGTCACAGTTGATATCAGTCCGGGTCAGGTTGCTGATGTTGTTGTCATCCGTTGTTTCAAACACCACTGGGAGCTGCTCGTGAGTGTTGAGTGACTCTAAAAAATCAGATGATAACTTTAATCATCAAAGAATGTTTAGCTGTTTAAAGTGTTTATTTTTATTACATTGCATATGGGTGATAATTGTATTGAAATATTTGTGTTTTTGACAGTGATCTAGCCTGAATATAGTTTCAGCGGAGACTCATCACCAAGAATTTGGGAGTTGTAGGCAGTCAGAAGTGTTGGTGCCCTTATAAAAAAAGTTTTAAAATTCCAAAACACAGCTTGTCCATATAAATAGAATTTGTACTTCACTTCAGTACCCAAATATCAGCGGTATAACCCAACTCACTTTCACAGTAGTTCTCGTAGTAGGTGCCGACACGCTGTCCGTCGTCGATCAACGGCCGTTCAGCGTTTAGGTACGTGCTGGGTCCATCAGGCAGTGTCTTGTGGTCCAGATGGAACAGCTGACAGTTGTAAGACGAGCCTACCGGAGGCCCCTTGTACAGGAACGAACGGCACAAGAACTCGTTCTCAATCTCACAAGCAAGTCGGCACGCTGACTCAGTTTTCACCTAGAATTTGCAAGAGTTGAATGTCATGAATCTGTTTAAACTCGTGTTTCTCTTATATTCATCTCGTATGTTACCACATGTGTGATGTTCTCTCAATGAAGTTATTGAATTAGCACTGAAGTATTGAAACAGTTCTCATCAATCTACTCTCCTTATAATTCCTTTATTGGGACAAAACTTGTGATTTGTCGCTAGTTTAGATCATATATCAAATTAAGTTGAAACCCCATATCGTTTGTATTAATCTCTTTTAAACTACAGTACTGTCCAAATACATGACTTTATTTTTTTCAACTTTTAACTTAACCTTAAGTTTCAGATTCAAAATTATTTACCTGCAACTCTTTATCCACGTAGTAGTGAAGACTTGCATACTGCGCAACTTTGTCGTCTGCAACTCCTATTCTTGGAATTTGATAGACTCGGTTGCCTTTACAAGCCTGGTTGCCTGCAAATATAACAACATTTTCATGATTCAATAGTTGCCAAGATGAATAATCATATTGTAAACTACTTATCTTCAACTACTTTTACCATAGAGTTAGTTTTTAACCATAGATACACTACCAGAATGTAGATACGAGTTATAGAATTCAAAATTTCCATTGAATGTGCTTGTTTCTTAACTTTCTTATATTATGGACACACTTCTCCCTTGTACTTAACTAATCGTTCTCTAGTAAACATTGATCACCTTACCTTTAAGACAGAGGTTCTCGAAGTAATCGACTCCCTGGGCGTCCACAAACTGTACATACTGCCCCGTCGTGCGGCGGTCCGAGTCACTTAGATGGCATTGCAGAGTCACGTAGTTGTACTCGACGGAACGACAAGTGAAGCGATACTAGAACATGTGATGTTATAACTATGGAGACTACTTCATACTGCATTTTAATTATTTAAACTAAAGAGATGATGGGGAAATGAAAATGAAAATAAACATAAAATACGTTTGATGTAAATATTACTGTTATACATTTATTTGGGTTCTAATTTTTAATATTTCAAGTTCAAGGGTTTTTTCTTTTTTTTTTATGAAATAATGGTCCTAATCTGGTATTATTACCATCCAACATCTACATTTTTATAAGACAGCATCATTAAGTGACAGCCCAATATCAATAAATGTCATCCAAATCCATAATTGACCACGCTTGGAATAAAAATCCAACGGACTTTACATAAGGCAAACATTCTAGGTAATTGGGTATGACAATAATCATGAGAAATTGTTGTACATTTTATGATGTTCCCCATGTGGAATTTTACCAGTAAAATTCAAAATTAAACCATATAGTGTGTAAGGTAACAGTTATAAGCTTTAAAAATCATTATAAAAATAGTGAAAATACACAGTTTTTATTTTTTTACAATCTATGAAAGTAATTTCCAACCCAAAGACTAGCTTACCTCATTTAGACACGCAGCGAGGCAGGCTTCTTTGGTTGAAGTGTAGATCAAAGCGTTGTCTAATCCTCGAATCATCTTGTTAGGAACTCTCTCGAAAGACCAAGGTCGCAAACATACATTGTCTGTAAAGAACCAAAAGGTTTACTCGTGCAAGATGTTTTTTTTTTTTTTTTTGTATTTTTAATAACTTAATCATTCAATTTCTTGGTGTTCTCAAGACATTTATAATTATCGATTCTAAGAGATAAATGAAAACAATGAAGACCCAATTGAAGGAGATCTTTATTGTTAAGGTTCGTTAATTAAAGGTGAAGAATATAGTTTTTTTTGCTCAATGTTTTATCATTCCTTTTCAAATAATATATTTGAAAATTGCTGATTAGAAGTTCATCAACTAAACCTTCTAACAAAGACTTTTAGAAGCACTTACAGTAACTTTACCTCGTGTGTGCAGGTTAAAGTTATAATAAAATGATCCAATCTAATTTGAAGTGTAACAATCAATTGGAAGTATACCTGATCTAATCTGCAGTTTGACCATGTAGTAGAGATTGACTGATCGCTGAGGGACCGCAGCTGGATTGTTGGCTGAAGTTTCGTTTTGCAGCTGGCACAATGTCTCTTGGACTGGCGTCAGCGGATTTAATACAAAACTGTAAATCATAATGCGCTTTTAATAATTAATTTCAGAGTCTAATATGTTTTAACTAGGTTAATAGATAAACCTACTGTCCAACAAACCTTTCCATTGAATATCAAATTTGTTGTCAAAACAGCTTAGTTGAATTGCGCAAAAACAAAGTGTGTTGTGGGAAAGATACAACTTGTTTGTTTTGTACGCCAGGACATTGATTGCAAACTTTAGCAATTTTTATGTTTATGTCAAACATTCAAAGTATTTTACAAACTGAAAGAGAAATTACTTTTCAACGAAAGCCCACTCCACGAGTCTAACTCAAGTATGGTCTTTTTGAGTACAAAAACTGGTTAGCTGGTCTATGTAGATGAGAAAGTGTGCTTCAGTATTCAAAAGTCAATTGTACACGTAAATATTACTAGTACCTACTAAATGGCATCATTATCTGTGCAATCGCTGTTTTAAAATCATAGACACATGTGACTATAGAGTGAATCCACGGAACAACTAAAATAGCATTTCAATCTATCTAATTTACTTAATTACTTTGCCTGTAGCAATCTGAAATTTTTGGATCTCAAATGGAAATTTCATCATTTTTGTACAGTGCATTAAGTGAGTTTGCAATATATTGCATTTGTCTGTGAAATCATTGTTTCAGACAGAACATTAGGAAACTCTAAAAATCAATTGAATAACTTCTACCATAGATAACAAAAAAAAATAGAGCAAACTTTTGATCAGCTAATATTTTTTCGTATTTTTTTGCAAGAACGCCAAATCTTTTTGCACAATATACTTGGATCATCGTCTTTAAATAGGCAAAGGTGTTACCTAAAACAGGCCGCTTGACAGTCTGGCTCCTCCCGACACCATCCCTGGCACTCATAGAGAGAAAGGTTCTTTACTGTGTAGTAAGTGTTGCCTCTGTAATCCAGCTCTGTCAGCTTTTCAAATGCTACACGACCTGCAACCAAAAACAAGTTGAAGTTAAATTATGTGGAAGATGAGAATTGTCATTATTGTAATTTTGTTTAAAGATTCGATAATGGAAACATATGCCTAATTAGTTAGATTAGTGGAGCTGAGTTACTCCACTGCTGTAGGAAAATGAATAATTTTAGCTCAGCTAAAAATAGATTTTTAGCTGATTTTTTCAGCTTAGCTAAAGAGATTTTTAGGTAAAAATCACCCAACAGCTCAAGACATCCTGAAATTGCTCAGTTCTTAACTTTTGCAGCAAAGAATAACGTCAGATAAGCAACACAAACGTAAATTCCACTTTTGTTTCAACGGTAAATTCATTCCACAGCTCAAAACAAGCCACAACTAGTTGAGCCATAGCGTTATCTTTACTTCATCTTCAAATGCAAGCCAACCTAATGACGCTGCATCCCGCAGTTCTACACGTTCTTCACTTGACGTGCATAGTGCACATAACCCGGTAATCGGCATTGCACTTGCCAGGAACACCTTTACCATTCCAGTTGCTCACGACACCACTCCATAACTCTTCCACAAGTGGGAAGTAATGAATATCAAGATCTCGTACGCACGACTGCAATCCAATCCTCATCCGCAGTATCAGTTGCGAAGTGTTGTTACAGGTTGGACGTTGCTGGCTTGTTGCTCGTCTAGACGCAATAAACAACAATATGCAGCATTCCGCCGTCGAGCCATGCATATTCAGCGGTATGTATTGTGCTTGGTGTACGGTACCGTACAGCCACATCAGACGACGTGCCGCGCCGTAACTGGCCATGTCGGCTCGCTAAATTTGAAAAAGATACGTTGAGTGAAAGTGGTTGGAGGAATAAAAAAAACTTGGTGCTGTTGTTAGTGTTGTTTTGAATTGATCATCTACATATAAAGGTGGATGGGTTGCAAATTATATGTGAGGAAATCACAATCAGTATGCCTAAACAAAGCCTTAAAATTTAAATTCATCCATTTTGATGTCTAAAAATGCCACAGTGGACAGAATTATTAATAAAATTTATGTTCACTGATTTTCAGCCAACTCTGCAGCAAGAGCCTTCATTGTAACGGCCACGGTGATACCCTCCTTGTTACTGTCGCCACTGTACTTACAAACCTAATTTCTTTATGAGACAAAATTTAATATTTATATGATGAGTTGAACTAGTTAAAAAGCGTTTCTAACTAACTATCCAGTTACGGTTAGCAAGGAAATCCAATCGTTCGAAAAGCCAGTTGATCGACATCGCCAAATCTAACTGCATTGTTGTGAATGTGTCGACCAATAAGGTGTCCGAGTGTAGGCGGCGATGTAGGCGATAAGGAGAACTACAAGCAAGTAGTCCGCCACAACCGCGGTAGCCTATATAGCTCGGGCGTCTCCGGAGTCTGGACTCGCTCTCTTGCCTCCTGGGTGATGAGTCATTACCTCACAAAGCCTCGTCCTCGTCGTGGTCAATAGGTCAAACGCATCTCAGTCCTGTAGCCTCTAGCATCAAGCTCAAGGTCAAGCTTGAACAATAGCAGGTCAACGAGTGTAATCGAAACACACCCTTTCAGACTTGAGGCGGTTAACTAATTTGGAACTACGATAGTTGGGTGCCTCGTTAGTATAGGTATAAACAGATGCGAAAAGAAAGAATTAGCATTTGTTCTGCCATTGTGGATGCGCATTCCTCTCTTGCAGGTGTTAGAAAGGTTTAGCTAAATTTTACCATTGTAAATATCCATCCAGCTTTTGAGGGAGAAATTTATGCAAAAGTGTCACTGAACTTGCAAATTGGAAACATGACTTAAAAACCTCATACAATGACCTTAAAATAAAACATTAAAATCAAGCGATCGAACACAAATAGTCGTAACTTTTTTCATTACTTATTTGCCATTTCCAAATCGTCTGTTAAATAATTCTACGTCTGTTAATTGAAGAACGCTACAAACGTTCGCGCTGTACGTTAAAAACAGCTACAATATCCTCGACACTTTTCCTCCACGCTTAAACCATTTATCTCCTACTCGTTTAAAGCAATTTCTCAACGATTATCACTATGAGTGATGAGAATCAATTCCACCAGTCGCCGCGTGATTGCTCTATTCTCTCAAGTGGGTTAGTGGCAGAACAATGCCGTACTGGCACTCCGTTATACTTCCTGTGGTTTAGGCTGAGGCTGTCTACACTTATAAGTAGACAGCCTCATTTTAAAATGGTGTACCGCTAGTTGTTTTACTTTTCAAAAAGGTTTCGTAATACAAATTTTAATTAATTAGGCACAAATTTCTTCCTGATTCGCATAGGCACTTTGAGAGTGATAAAAGTACTGTAGTTGAAAATCACTGAGGCCTCCCGGTAACGTCCAGGACTGTTGGAATCACTTAAGGTTCCAAATTAATCTCCATGCTATGGAAATCACCCCAACATCCCGATAAACCTCCTCACTCTTGAAAATCACTGAAGCCTTCCGAAAACCACCAGACTCTTGAAAATCAATTAAAATTTCCAGGACTGTTTAAAATCACTGAAGACTCCCGATAAACCAATCAGGGCTCTTGAAAATCAGTTAAGACTCCCGATAAACCTCCGGGACTCTTGATAATCACTAAAGCCGGAGTAGACCTCCGTAATCTTTTTTTTAAACCTTCTCTAGAAAATTAGATTCCACATTCCATCTCAATATTCGATAATTGAATCAAGATATTGTAAAGTGTTCACCATTGGATCTCAAACTCAAAGCGAAAAACTAAAAAAGAGGAACACATTAAAGACAATAAGTAGTTAAATATTGTTTACTTATTTTATTTGAAAATAGCTGCGGGATATAATTTACCAGTCAGACTATAATTTTGTAATTCTGATGCCTTGTTTCCTAGAATGACGTTGAATAAAGAGTATATAAAGTGCCGCGCTCAAGTATAAAACAAAAACCTCTGATTGGATAATTGTACGTTAGTGACACGGTCTACCTGTTCTGTCTACTAACTTGTGCAAGCTCATCTATCAAAAACATTTTTTTAGCTACACAGAATTCAAAAACACTAATATATTATTAATGTTCAGTTTCGAGGACAGCCATTAGTTTAATTCATTAACTAAACGTAGGTTATTAGCAGTAATCCTTAATCAATATTAATTTAGGCATTTAAAGACGGTTCTATGGCTACATCAGGTAATGGAGCACTTTATTTTATTCAACTTATAACGTGTGTATGTTGTGTTTTTTTTAATTTGAACTTATATTTGTACTCTCTGTTGTTATTTCTGTAGGTTTATTTTGTTAATTTATTTTGTTGGAGTAATAAATGTAACAAAAAAATTTCGCACTAGTTTGCCAACTAAAGACACGGTCAAGGTCACCTATCTATGTATCAAGTGTCAGGGACTCAACTCTGAAATTTAATTTGTAAGTTGAATTTTTTTGCCTAGTTGCTTGAATTATTTTGGTTTTGTAAACAAATTATTTAGAAAATATAATGTCAGTAGTTTTTCCCTCCAAGTGAAACCCGGATTCACAAAATTAACTTCACAGTACAACAATACGTTTTATCCTTACGCAGGCAAAACCTTTAGTTAAAATTTCGATCTACTGTATTTAATATTCCTCACATTTTCCTCGTTTGCAAATGTTTACCCTAGCACAGCCAAGCCTCCGCCGAGAGAATTGGTTGGATCATTGGACTGATAACCAGCTCAATATTAAATTGTTCTATCATAGGATGGCAACAAATTCGTTTTCTCTTTGCGGTAGGCAAACCTTTAGCCTTGATCCAATACTCTGAACCTTTTTATTCCTCACATTTTCCTCGTTTGCACATGTTTACCCTAGCACAGCCAAGCCTCGGCCTAGCCTGGCCCCATTCCTCTGTTCCTCGTCACCGTCCAGCGAACGCCGGTCCCGTTATCACCATTCGACCACGGCCGGTCCACGTCCCATCGTACCGCCGCGCCGCGCCACAGCCGACACCATCAACATGTGATTTGCCGTAATGTCACAGCCCGAATTAATGTCCGTTTCCTCTGTTTCACGACGATCTTCTATTGCCAGACGGAACAAAGGTACACTTTCCTCACAGTCTCCTTCCGCTTCTCGAAAGTGACGAGCCCGCTGGAGATTAAGCCGTTGATTTTATATGTATTTTAGTAATAGGATTGCGGGATTATGTTTTTAACCTCGAGTCAACTATCAACCATATAGAATACTGTACAACAGTTTGATGGTAGCCTTGCTTGGCTGACGAGATTCTTGGTGTATTGGGCGTTTTCTCTGTGGCGTTCCTGGTTCGGGATCTATCTTTTCAGTAACCACATATTTACCCATGCGACTAGGACAGTTCCATTGGAATACCGGTAATTTGTGGTCTACTTGATCATTACAAAGATCATTGATCTATAGTGATAAAAAATTGAGATAAAGAAATATTAAAAACGGTATAACGGTAACAACTTTCTTAAAGAAGAAGGGGTTGGGTACCTGTTACCACAGATTAAACATACTCCTGTGTTGGTTTGTTTATGCAACTACCTATACGACATTCTTCTAGTTTGCTATGATATTGGTATATTGATGGTACAGCCCAATACGACAGAGTACGCAGTATAAGGAGAAAACTAATGAGGAATATATTTACAAAAGAAATGCTTGAAAGCTTATAGTTACTGAATATGATCAACCGATCTTTGGCGTAGCATGTCACATAACACCATTTACCAGCCAAACGATCAAGGATAACTGGTTAAATTTCAGAAGGAAAACATCATCGAACCACCAATCAATACTTTACAAAGCGGCATTTTCCCAGTTTCACTATCGTACATCTGTAGAGTGTAATCACAAAACTAGCTTGCCATCCTAAGTTAAAATTCCATCAACTTGTTCAGTGTCCATAAGTCTCCAGAGTGTCCCAGAACTCTGAAAAAAAACTCTTCCATAATGTCTTCCTCAACGACACGTCTCGCCAAAGGTGGGCTACAACGACATTAGTAGTAGGTTAAAGACGAGTCAATTGTGAAAACGTGAGTGGTCGGCGTGAGACAGCGAGGTGGACCTGATACTATAATTGTGTGAAACTGATGTCCCAGGGCACTCAGGGCTGCGATGTGGGCCAAGCTACAAACACAACCATCATCTGGTGACAGTGCTCTTGACTTACTTGGCCAAACACTAGAACTTCCGGCCCTCCCACAATCACAGGGTGCTCTGTAATCGGAGCAATTCAGCACTTCCGGCGGATTTGTAGGGATGTGTGAAAGTTTGTCTTTGAAATCATGGGTGTAGAGCGCCAGCTGAGGTTATAATGATGATGGCCGCTTAACAGTGAAACGTTTGAAGTGCTTTGTCAAGGTATGGAACTGGTCTAAGGTGTTGTTGATGGTTTGGATTTGCAGTTTGTAGTTGAAGAACATGGAAGCCAGCTGTCATATCATCTTCACGATACTCCCAATTCTTTCATCTGAGCTTGGTCTTATAGGCAGCAAGAAATATATTACCATCTCATACATTATAGCGCTGACTTTGGAAACTTCGGGCGCTATTTATGCATTTGAATATGAAATTTTAAAGATTCTATTCTGGCATAATTTTGATTTTATCATTCTTTATACTCAGTTGGACAGCTGAAATCTTGTTTTCTCTTTTCTCTTCCTTTCAGTCATCTTCGATTTAGACTACACATCATGATGACAATGTGGAGGTAAACTTGACGTTGTTTTCAAGAATGTGCATGTTATTTGGGATGTCACTCTGCATCCATACACAGTCCATCCCAAAACAAAAAGAAACAGCTTCCTAAAAAATAGCTTTTCTAATACAAGATAATTACGGTATTTAATCAAGCTCAAAGACCAAGGACAATTGCATAGGTATCATATCTAAAATCAAGCACATCCAGTGATGATTCTTCTTACCTAAACTGAGCGCGGAGTTGATGAGGACTAGAACTAAGGACCACCTCCACCTCGCCGCCATCGTCCGTGTCCTGTGCTCCATCTGAAACATACAATAGAATAAGTTGCATTGCAGAGTGAATACGAAAACAGTGACTCATAATTAAACATAGTATCCTGTACAGTTTAAACACCCTAGATTGAACTATTTGGCCATTTTCAATACAAAGATCATTTGGCGCAACAGTTTATCACAGTAGTCTACATACTGGCAGCATCTTTGGGTCTTTGGGGCGTGACATCCTTTGAACTGAAAACAGTGTTTGATACTGCTCTTGGAAAATTGATGTTTTTCCTAATGATTATATGCCGGGCCAACACAAGCTTTACAATGCTTTAAAAATAGAAGCTTGATAACTTCGCGGATGGAAATCTTTTCCTTGGGCACGAAGGCCAGATTCTCTTTCAAAGTTAGCTTGAGCGTCTTGGGGAACTTTTAACAAAATCGTCGGAAAATGTACCTCCACAACAAGATGGCTTTAAGTGTTCGGTCAACTGCAGCGTAGAAAATTAACCTTGCGATCCAGACAATAGAATTGTTTCAATTCTGACACCCGGAGACAGTGCAGTTCCCATTGATTCATTTACCAGCTGGTGAATACATTACAAACAATTACGGTAATTACACAAGAGTATCCGGTCCTGGCGGTGGCGGCGACTTCCGGCGCCCTAGGTACCGTTAGCAGTTCTACCAACAACACCGCCAGGACACGGTCAGGCTGGCCACCTTTAAGGCACTAATTGCATTCATTCGCGCATTACGACTGTGATTATCTGTAATGATACCGACAATCAAATGATTACCAAGTGCCATTACGTCTGTAAACAAATAAACACCGCGGTCGAGCGTGCACTACGCTCTTGGAATACGTGTGCTAATTCAATCTTATAATGACCACTATTGGTGATTCATTCCTCAAATTAAATGAGGATGTTAATAGAGTGTGGCCAGAGCATTCCATATTTTTGTTGGGTGACACAACGTACACGCAAAAGGGCTGTTAGACGTGTCTCTGATAAAACGTAGGCAAAGGAAGTTATACTGCTGCACTTGAACATCTTTATGCTAACCACCGTTAAAACAATGCAATAAAAAGGGACTTCCTAGCGTGGTTGACTTTTCACAAATAAAAATATCAGCCCAATCGATGACCATTTCAATGACAGTTGTGAGTTGAGGGACTAAAGGGTCGGAGGTTAAAGAGGATCATTGTAGTCAGATCTGATAATATCTCTCCCCTTTTACTAAACTGACTGAGAGTAATTTTGTAATTTTTAAGTAAATTTGTAACCCCAATCTCGGTAATGGTAAATAACAGTTTTTATTGCTTGAGCGTAGGCTACTAAATCAATCCTCACAACCTGTTCCTAGGATCTGGTTCTTAGTTTATCCGTCCGGATCTTGGGATTGCATTCCTCCTCGTATACAGAACCCATCCAGTTACTCCGATCCATGAATCCAGGGACTTAGACCCACCTGTTTCTACACTTAACACTTGTACATATTAACAAGATGAAGCTTAATTTTTAAAACTGTTTGCTGAGTTAAAAAAAATTGTTATTTGAATTTTTATGAGAGGGGGGTTATTAATTAACAGAGGTAAATTTCGTTTCCTACAAATCTACAGCTTTACGTGGACAAATAATCATCGGGTCTCAACATTATCACTTAGCTTAAAACTTATTGGCGTTTGACGGAATTTGAACCTAGCCAGTAATATTGCTCTCCAATGACTGTGTAGAGCAGCTGAGTTTTCCGAATAATCCCTGAAGTACGCAGAAACACACTCAATTTCCACGTACAAAAACCGACATGCTTTAAAAACAAGCAGAATCATGTTGAACTAATAAATCAAACATGACAGACAGAATTCCGAATATGCGGATGGAAGCAACAACCGCAGCCATAGAGCATCCGAGCTGGTTTTTGCCGGGAGTCTCGTCTTCACTTCCTGAATCGTCACGCTGGTCAGATTCCCTTAGAAAAAAGTGCAACATTAATAAAAAAACGTGGCGTGGCGCAAATCGAGGAGTGGAGAGCTTTGTATTGGACAATGGCTGGGTTCAGTGGCAGATAACATGGTGTGGAGTTCTCACATCCCACCGAGCGTCTTCATTACGCCATTCCGTTCGCGGCATTGCTGCCAACCTTGACGACAGAGACTTTCTTTGTTTGTACTATAAAAAGTGTTTGTTCTTATCACGCCCACTATATACACAGATTAATCACCATTCATCAATACAGTCATTGTGATTTGGAGTGAGGACAGTTTACTAAACAATTCCGTTCGTGACACTGCTGCCAACCTTTGGTGAAAGTAATACGTTTTTGTTTATACAGTACTGTAAAAAGTGTTTGTTCTTCATACTTAAAAAACGATTTCAAAGATACTATCACAGTCGCATATATCCTAATTTGGTTTTAGGAAGAGTCCAAATTAAGTCACTACGCTCGAAACTTTAGCAAAAGAGGTACTTCTTTTTTATATATAAAAAAAATTATTCTTCACGTTTTAGCGATTTCCAAAGATTCATGTGCATACATATTGGATTGTTCCAGTTCTTGGTTTTGATCCTCAATTCGCGAAGTAAAATCTTTCCACCGGTTAGACCTCACAAAATGAGAGGGGCTCAGAAACTTTCCGAAAAGTTCGAGTCTCTCCCCAAATAGAAAGTATGCCTTTGTAGTTCATGTCAAGGGCTCTGTAAAAATCTGGTGTAGAAGTTGAAGAATGCATATTATGCACTTGGGAGGGTCAATGCGCCTTACTCGTGATCATCAGCTGTGGGGGGCGACATTCTGCTGGGTAATCACTGCATATGCTAATAGTCACGAGTTCTCTAGAGGTAAACAGTGCAATTACAAAGATGTGTTGGTTTTTGTAACAACTTCTTCTTGAGTGATGCTCTTGCATTGTTATGTAAGCTGGCATTGTCGAGGAATTTTGATTGTGGACTCGAGTTGGCGTTTAAATCAATTATGAGAGTGAAGAAAGAATAATTAAGATGTTTTGGGGTAATATGGGGGCTTAGTTGTGTTTTCTTGCTTGAAATGTTTATCTTCTTGAAATTACATGAACTGTTTAAACGTGTAAATAATAACAATAACATAGATAACTAAGTATTATATAAACAATTAATTTATTTACCTTAGTAAGTTGTCTTACAAAATGTCCACTGTTTTACATTCCCAAAAACTAATGTTTATGTGTACCCTCTTTTGTTTAATTTCAGCTGATTGTAGTGGAAATGTGTAGCAGAAATACGTATCAAAGGAAAACAAAGAGTAAAACACACATTGTACTATTAGACAGGCAAAAATTAGCCTATATAAATAGATTAATCAATTATTTAGAGTATTGGTTATGTTGCTGTTAATATTATTTCATTTATGACAATGATTGTTGCCGTCGTAGGAGTAAATTTAGTTTTCAAATTTCTTCAGAAATATTCAAGATACAATCAAAGAAGGTGACTAACAACTACATAGAAAGTCTTGTGCGCGACCCGAAGACTTGTGGGAACTTGATAAATATTTGAATCGATGTTCTCCAATGGGGCGGGACGTCATGCACGGGCCTCCGATTTCCCGATTTGGGAGAAATCCCCCCAAAACAGGCCACGATCTCAACGATCCCATGAGCTGACATCCCGGAACATAGAAAGGAACAGGTGCTGGCAAACAATGGGTAAAACAAAGTAAGGATAAACTGATTCATAATTTTTTATACGTTTGACGGTGAAAAATGATGTCAAGGTTTGGGGACATTGGGATTTTTGTGATTGGTGCAAACTTTTTTTTCTCTTTGTTTAAAGTTTGCTGTTAGTAAGGGTAGGTTTGTAATGATGTAGTTAGGTGGTTTGAGTCTAGTATGAATATAAAATTAGTGTATGATGTGTATGATGAGTTCTATAGATATGTTACTGAGGCTCAAGACAGGCTGATTATTTTAGCAAATGCAATTTGTTAGACTCATTACGATCAAAGACATCTGGGCCCAGTATAAAACCATCAATGAGATGCAAAATATCTTTAGAATAGAACCGTGTCGAGTGATTAGTATTAGGGCTATAACCACTTGGTTACCCATAAACGCCTCAGATAATATTTAGTGTCAAAGAAAAAAAAAACGATTATCATGAAAGGTGTATTTAGTGACACAGCATTTAGTGATAACACTTTCATTTTTTCTAGGAGGGAGCTAGTCCTCCACCACATGGAACATTGTGCTCTTTTAAGAAACTTATTATTTTCTGTTCCTAAAAAGGTTGAACTCTTGGTGGGCTCAGAACCACAGCGTTTGAAATATAAAACGTAGCCCAGAAGTCATCTGTGACTGGTGGCGATTTGAACACCACTTCTAGGACAGAATGCCCACAATATAAACACTAGACCAGACGCACTCTTTTAAAAACTACTATATACCTTGGGTACCCTGAAAAGGCATTTGCAAAATCAAGGAGTTGAAGGGCCTAAAGTTTAACGTTTATATATATCAGTACAGTATAAGCTTTGACTATAGTCAATGGTATAAGACAAAAGAGAAGAGACCTGACGTTATCGCGAGGATCATGAAAGTAAAAGGTTTTCGGACACGTATCGTGGGCTAGGCTACAAGAGTACCTAACCTAACCTTAGCAATCAAATCAGCTAACCTCCTTATCAGCATGAAGGTTTCTCACACTCCACAATATCATTTCTTGAGGGACTATAACCCTTGAATAAGTTAAGATCCAAAACCCTCCCTAGCAACAAACCCTTGTAAAAACTATCGTCCACGTCCCAATAACTATGTACTCCATACACCGTTGGCCCAGTCACCTCCCGCCGGACATATGGCATGTGGCATGTGCTGTACCGCTGCGGTTATACAACAGATAATGGACTGTGCCAAGATGTGTGCCAGCAGAACGATGATTATGGACCAAAGCTATTGTCTTTACTCGAGTATAAGAGTCACGATTGTGGTCATATCGCAAATCGTAGTCACGGCCCGGGTACCGTTCCGTCGCACACCACACAGCATACGACAGAAACATCTGTGATATGTAGTTGGTGGAGCGTCGTAAATAATACGCTTTCATATTTATGAGAAGGTTTTGTATTCCCTTAAATAATGTTGGCATAGTTTTACACGTGCGAGCAGGAATTTTACGATTTGCAAATTTGCCTTGTCGACAAAGTTGTAAAATAGCTTTTATAGTATTTTTTTATGAAAAACAAAGTACATGCTTTTTTAGCATGGGTCGGTTATCCAAACAAATATCCAAAGAATTTTAAATATTATTAGAATAAAATACTATGGTGAAGAAGCAATAACGATTTAGCTCAGAGAAGGTTCAGAGTGAAAAACATAAAGAAAGGAGCCAATTTTCCGACTGCGATATTTTATTTGGCGCATCATTCTGTCCTTCAAGCTTTCATTTAATTTTCCCACATGGTTGTTTTCTAGGTAAACCGTATTTTGACAACTACTTTAGACACTTATGATACATTCATATTTGATAAACTAACACATAAAACATAAGCAAGTTTAAGAAAAACATAATCAATGAATCAGTATTTATGAACTAAATGTCTTTCTCGGAATGTAAGGAGTCACGTGGGTCAAGTCTCTCTAAAGCTCTTCGCAAAATTAAAGTGTTTTTTTTTTTATAGAAATTTTAACAATAACAAATAGAAAATTCCGTCAGCACATCGTATAGTGGATAAACGTTTCTGTAAATATTGAAAACAGCATGGGATCCATTCATGAAGTTTGAAGCACTCAAAATACAGTGTGTTTCCAAATTGTATGCATATATTTTGTGTAATGTTTTTTGGGCTCAGATAAACATAAAATGCCATATAAGTATGGTATGAGTCTAAAATGCCTAGATGTGTCTGTCATTATGTTTGTGATTTTTAAAATTTATTTTATATCTTGGCCATTTTTCAAGAAAGAGATTTAAAATTGGCATAAACGTGTAGTTTTTAAGGTAAAAAGAGCTTATAACATATCGTTCCAATATCTCAAACCGTTTCAGTATGGCGGCCAATTAAAATATTTAATTCCCAATTTAATGAAACCCGCCAATGTTAAGAAAATTGCTATTAAAAAGATAGAGAATTTAAATACATATAAAATGAGACCTTGTTTGTTCAAATCGGATCATGAACAACCTAGTTGTTTTTTATCCTACATTCGGTTACGAAATTTAATAAGACTACCATATACTGATCTTGTTACGATTATTCTTTGGAATGTAGAACAACTGATATCTCGGTTGTTTGTCATCCGAGTTCACAAACAAGGGCTCATTTTATTTTGATTTAAATTGTATATAATTTTACTAATGAAAACAGTTGTCTTAATATTTAAGACTTTAATGAAAGTTGGCATTACAGATTTTAAATTACCGCCATTGAAACAGCTTGAGATATTAGAACGAATGTTTTTTTAAAACTAATTTTACCTTCTAAACTACACTTTTATACAAATTTTCTAGTTTCTATCTAAAAAAAAGTTGCCAAGACATAAAATTATTTTTTTTTTTTATAAAAACAACTACAGACAGGAATCTAGGCATTTTAGACCCATACTTACATGGCATTTTATGTTTGTCCCAAGGAACAAGTCCACAAAATGTGTCCAGACAATTTTGAAAATACCCTGTAGACAGTGTTTGATTTAAAATACAATACTGTCATTGGAATTGTCATATGGTGTTCTTGTTCAATTCTTCAATTGTGCAAATCCTTGTTCAAAGTAAAGAAAGTATGCAACCCAAATTTACCAATGATATATTTTTGGTTTTCCCCACATATTGTACATTGTAGCCTAATGAACCCTTAGACTAGGCAACTGTTGACACAAGATTAAACTGTTTTTTTGTTGTTTTTTTTTACGAGAAACATATAACATCATCACGCAATACATCACATATAACGTAAACAGATTTTGGAATCGCACCATACCGAATATGTCCATAAACTTTTTGGTTAATTATAAAGTTCATTTTGGGTGATGAGTTTACGTTATCTGAGAAATCATTCCAAAACGTACGTAAACGTGCGTAATAATATCGTTAGACGTTAATAACGAATTAACGAAAATATTTAATGATAACTATTTTCATACACTAATATTCTTATGTTAGGGTCCTCTTGATTGTATATTTTATTCGTTATTGTATATTCTAACGAGAGTGGAATATTTTAACTCCTAACTCAAGCATTTTGCAGATATGTACCATGGCTTACCGTTTAAAAAACACTTGTCAAATTGCTGTTTATCGAATTCAGAATGAAAAACCAATTAGATGGCGCAAATTACACCAATTACACTACAACCTCGTTAATTTTAGACATAGTTGACATGCAAAATGGTGTAATAATTAAACATTAAACCTACTTTTACACCTTTGTAAAAACCGTTTCAATATCAGTACGATCGTTGCCAGTGTTTCAGTTTCAAACTTATGTTAGCCGCAAGTAAGTTTTCAGTTGTTTTCGGACCTTTTTATTAATTTTATTATGGAAAAATACAGTTCCATGCTGAGCGTCCTCCTGTTAGCAATCGTGGTTCCGACGGTCACCGCAGTTGTAATTGAATCGGAGGCGCCAAAACTGAAACCTTTCCTGGACGTGAAATACTACTACTCAGGGCTCGTCAAGGAATACGAAACTGTCATGTCGATGAACGGATTCTACGAAAGGTGGAGCCTGCAGAAATACATGACGAGGACGAAGATATTATGGCTGTCAAACAGGGATGGAAATCTCTGGATCAACTTTTACTACTGCGTCACAGGACCTTTTTGCAGATTTTTGAAGACTTCAACTGACAAAACCCGTCTGCCTCCCCTAGGCACAAAAGAGCTGCCTCTTGAAATAACTACTCATCTTGAAGTAAACGAAAACGTGCTGGTCTCTCGTTTGAAGTTTCCGAGTGGGTCGAAATGGGAGGCAAGATTCGATTTTGGAGAGAATGAGCTAACGCTCACATTGATAGTTGGCAAAAACGACAAAGTTCTGAAATTCAAAAAGGTCACCAAAGAAGGGTACTGAGGTTAGTGTTGTATTAGGTTTTCCTTCATGAAATAAATTATTTTGTTAAAAACCCTGCAGTAGTAATCTTTACCATCCAACTAATTTAACTAAGTTGTCTATTTTAAAACGTTTTTATTAGCTCGCTTTCTTGACTGTACGGTACAAATTTGGCAATCGATTTTAAACTAACTTCCCGATGAGCTAGAGACTTTAAACTTGAAACATAACTCAAAAATGGATGACAAGGCAACATTAAATAATTTCATCTTCATATTTCCCTTGGGCTACGCCCTATGGGCTTCTAAAATTTTAATGTTTACATCTTGGAAGAATGTAAATATATCAATTAATCAATTGAAGTTAAGTTTTAAAAACAATCGTAACTGCTGTTGTTGGGAGCAGTGTTCTAAACCTATTAAGCACTTTTAATTTTCCAACAACACGTTTGCTTGTATGTTTTACATGGCTAGAGAAATTGTCACACCAAGAATGTAATGTTCTTAATGCTTTTGGAAGTTAAAAGCTCTGAGTTATTAACTGTGACTTTGATGCTATTTTTCCAGCTGCTCATAGATTGCTGTATTGGCAAAATGTATGGCGGACCTTTTTTCAGGATTTAGCTTTAATCCATGATCCTTAGACCATTCACAAACCTTTGAAAGGTCACTATTCATAAGCAAGGAGCATAGCATACGAGGTTGTATAAAAAGTGTACCTTTAATATTTTCAGAGACGAATGTGAAAATAAAGGCATAAATTATTTTAGTAAATTCAAAAACATTTAACACTACCGTATCACAATTCTTCTGGATACAACACTGTTCTGGCATTCTCCTCCGCAAAAACGTGTAGATACCTAGATTACATAAGCCTCATCTAGCTAACTAGCACTTTAATGACTATTCCGCTAATTTTTCCGAGAGTAAACCATTCTAGTTATAAAAGTGGACAATTTCCGGTCCTGCAACTCACTGCAACTGTCCAAGCACCGTTGCCTTACCGTTCACGCGACAGATGTTCTACAGACAAGTTTCTGAACCGCAGCCACTCCACAGCTCTTTACATGACTTGCACTCTCTTTATAGGCTAATCCACCTTCCAAATTCAATTTGGTTCTTCCGCGGTACTTGCTGACGCAGCATCTCTTGACATATTTGCGGATTAAATTGGAGCGTTCAGTACACTTATGCCAGGTTTACCCACATACGCCACCGCAAAATTAAATTGGTTCTCGTCCTGATGCGCGGAAGATTGCGAGCATAACGGTGTTAATGATTGACCTACGGTAAAACGTGTATTAGTGTTGAGCATTTGGTAGACAGCATGAAGTTGTTTTTACGTGGCTGGGGAACATAGTTTGTAGGATGTTGATTGATTTGTATTTCTAGGGTGGTTCGATTGGCTATCGATCCCTTTCATGGTAGTTCACTAGAATCATATTATACATAGTATAGCTATAGTATAACCTTTGACTATCAATACAACAAGACATTCCATCCCCATGTTAAATTTGTAGCCAGATTTTTAATCAATAGCTTCAGTATCCAATAGTCAATGGTATAACTAGCATCTACAGATAATTCGTGTTAAAAGAACTACAGTAGGCCTACAATAATATACTTGCATTAATTTGTCCTTGAAACAAAAATAAGACATCTCTCTGTTAGATCCGAAAAGCTAAGCCATTCTAGTTTAGATTCACTCACACGGTACTTTATACTTTCACTTGATATGGTGAACATACGAAGGTAGGTATTTTAAACCAAGTATGAATTGAGATAGGTGTAGGGTGAGTGGCGCGATTTTATAGTCTTGTTACTAAGGCCGACATGTTCCCTAGACTTTATAATTCCTAAGGTAATATAATCACTGGGAAAAGCTATAAAATGATATTCTTGAAGTGTCCTTTCTTGAAGTGTCCTTTCTTGAAATGTGTTTCTTGAACTGTGTGTTCTGGCACACTTCATACCACAGAAATACTAGCCGGATTGGCTGTCACTGTCACTGATTGTTATTGAACTATTATTTAACATAAGGACATCGTAGTAAAACCACAATTTTTCACATTTTAACTATAGTACAGTATTACATTATCTAGACCGAAGGGAAATCTATAGGTATATGAAACCTAATCATACGATTGTTTTGTTTACTAATTGTATAGTTTTGACTAATTTCTCATGCAAGCTGAAGCATCAAACGAGTAATTAAGTTGAAGGACACTCATGAAGAATAGGATGTTTGCTTATTCTATTTACCTGTTCTGTGATATTTCAGTTGTATTAGTTATATGAAATATGTTCATACATTAGGACTTCGAGAGCACACCGATTTCTTATATTCCTTTGTTTAAATAAATCGCCTACGTTGAATGTAAAATTATCTAAAAAATACTGGATGTTCAAATTTTGTTTGAGGAAATCATAAACCACAACGACACTGCTGTCTAAATCACCCCATCAAAGTAACATGCCATTCTTCTTCTCCACTAACGAGTAAATGCGATTCTGATGGCAAAACCCGTTGTGTGCTTAATTTCATTGCACACAATGAGTCAATTTGTTGTCAGGTTTTGTGGGTGGGCGAGACTCAAAGTAGGTGAAATTATGTAGTAATTTGCAAGCGTCCATTGTTGATTGTTTTGTATGTTCGTTGCAAGATAGTTTGACTTAGTGGGATGCAGTTAAGGAGGCATTTTTTTAAATCTGGCAAACCAACCACTTATGCCGGTGACTTTGTATAGAGAATTAGCCATCGCATCTATTTGAACCAGCAGTACCCAGTTTTGAAAGCTCCCAGAGAGTCTAATTAAAGTAACCACTCGTAAAGTTTGTGTAATCAAATAGTGCATGGAATATGGAAGGTTAATTCCACCTCCACCTTCTCCCGATGATGAGTTCGGAGTTAGTTTATCCGACGCTGGTAAGGCTTCCAGGAAAGATCGATCATCTTTAAACGGAAACTTAGTATCTCTTAGCCTGAAAGGCCATTCATAATGGCGGTTTTCACGACATCAAGCTACCAAACTAAGAATACTGCGAGTTGAGGTTTCATATTAGCTTTTATAATGGGATTTTGATGTTTCACTTTCTAGCTAGGTTTTGGAGCTTAACTACCCACTTCTACCCACTAGTACTATCTACCTATATTACTTGATACTAGCATAGTTAGTTAGACCCCCTACATTACTACATGTACAGTACTCGTGTTCGTATGTAGGTTGTCCCGCATCAAGTATGAGGTGTAACACACAGATTTAATGAGTAAACCTGGTGCCATCCCGGTCCCAGTCGCAGCGGGACGGAAGTGTGTTAACAGCGGCCTGGAATGTCCTGGAGTGGAAGGGAACGCGGGAATCCAGGCCAGGATAACGGCACGGGGCGATGTGGAAACAGCAAAACTATACCGCCAACGCCGCACCTGCTATACGTTACCCAGCTTGGGTATTTAACTATGAAGCCTTGTCGCCCCTTGCTCTGTGATGGGTAGAGTACTTGAACATGAAGCCCCAC
The DNA here is from genome assembly GCF_028750875.1 of Macrosteles quadrilineatus. Taxonomy (NCBI): domain Eukaryota; kingdom Metazoa; phylum Arthropoda; class Insecta; order Hemiptera; family Cicadellidae; genus Macrosteles; species Macrosteles quadrilineatus. The sequence goes on along the minus strand of NW_026542597.1, from coordinate 35,148,927 downwards.
TGCTAACGGCTGGTAACTACATAAAACAAGAGATGTGCAATAAACTGAAGCAGCCTAAACTGTGCAGCCTTGATGAACTAAGTACTGTGTGCTATTATTCTGAGTTCATATAAGTAGAGTTTATTATTTCAGTATTTGAAGGCTCGGTTACGTTAACACGAAGCCTATCGAACTATAACATAACCACCGCACCTGCATCTGCTGAAGTTTTCCTGTCAGTTATTCTCAGGGAATGTCTAAAGAAGTTCTAGCCTCAGTGGCACTTCTGAATACACCATCACCAGACAACCTAAGCCTTTGAGAACCTCCTATTGGTTATTCTCTAATTAAATCCAAGCCTCAGGGGCAGTTCATAATCCACCATCACCGGACAACCTATAAGTTTTAGAGAAAATCCTATTGGTTATTCTAAGGGAATGTCTAATGAAGTCCTAGCCTCAGTGACAGTTCTTAATCCAACATCACCATACTTAATCCAACCTACTGTATAAGTTTTAGAGAACCTCCTACTGGCTATTCTCTAATGAAGTCCAAGCCTCAGGGGCAGTTCATAATCCACCATCACCAGACAACCTAATCCTGTGAGAACCTCGTATTGGTTATTCTTATGGAATGTCTAATGAAGCCCTAGCCACAGTGGCAGGGCGGTGCTGCCGTGACGACCTCGGCCACGCTGCATTGTTGACAATGACTCTTACTTTGTTCTTCCTCTGTGGAAATAATCGGACAACTCCAGGAGCAGGAACTGTCTACCACCGTCCTCTTGACTAACTCCTTTGTATCGGTTGGACTATTTACTTTCAAGACTTATCCCCTATCATGTATTACTGGGATTTTAAGCATCCTAACTGTTTTGACAAACTTTAAATGTACTGTATTTGATTAAAACAAAGTTTGTGTACACAAACTATCTCAGAAGATAAAAAAAAACGAATATAAAAAGTTAAAAAGTTCACTGGCAAAAAATTAAACCATATAATTTCCTAGCTATAGTTAGTTCTCAAATAACATATTTTTAGAAATTCAATGCACCCATGTATGATGTGTTGCAAATATTACCACAGATGATGTAAGACTTATCCATTTCACTAAGACAGTGATGGCTTTTTTTGTGTAAGAATTTCAAGTTCAATATGGATGCAGAATGCGTGAAGAATTGAGTGAATGATCTGTGTAGCTTGATTAATGACTAAGATCATGACTTTTCAGTCAAGAACATTCATTAAAAGCCCAGTGGTAACCCATAAAAACACTGATTATTCTCAGGAACTTTCCAAATGTATTGTGATACAACCTCTGAGTTTCCCAGCTATATGCATTAGCAAGCCCTTTAAGAGATTTTCAATGGGCTTTGAAACGTCGCAATTATCGAGGAGTTCAAACGGCTGCGCAACAGTTCCAGCGCTAAATTTAAACGCGGAAGAGTTAACGAGATGCATGCACCCGTTAGTAGGCCAAGCAGCAAGGTCGATGAGTGGGCGAGTGGTCGCGCCGACCCGGGAGTCGCTTGTTGGGTGTTGGCGTTACGGGATCCGATGATCTCACTCAATCAATTACGTCTGCATTCATCTACTTTGGCGGACTCGGCTCTGGCCAAGTCTGATAACGGTTTAGCCACCAGTTTGGCTAGAGTGAGCAGTGGGCGAACAGGCTGCATCGGCCTTGTGGCACACTTCTACTTTGACAGTTGTGTAGCAGGTGAGAAAAGATGTCAGGTTTTTGGAGACGATGTCCCCTAAACGATCTTATTGCCTTATTGGAGAGGGCATAAAAGACAAGGAAATGTCCTAGTAGTCTCAGTTTGCTCTGCTTAGTAACACTTCCAGAAGGAGAACTCTGATCTGTAGTTTTGGTTTTTGATAACCTGTGACACACATTTACTTAGACAGTTGTGTGGTGAAGAAGTTGTCAACAATTTTGTGTATGGAGAACAATCCACCAGCATCCTCCAAGCTCTGCTCTGCGGAAAATCACAAATAGCTTCGAATCTTTTGGAAAACTTCAACGTATGCAGCTGGTCAACAGGTGAATGAAAAGTGTCGTCAGGTTCTTGCAGATGAGGAAGATCCGTAAACTCAGTTTCCTTTCATAAACACAATGTCCAATATAGCATCAGTGTGCTCTGGCCAGTGGAATGAAGAACTAGTTTCCGACTTTTGGGCTTAAAAACGTCTAGCACACAGACAGATAAGTGCAGGTGAAAAGAGTTGTGAGGTTCTTAAAAATGAGGAGGATCCGTACACGATGTTTCCTTTTATTAAGGCCAATGCTCAAAGCAGCGTGAGTAGGATCTGTACAGTGAAGAATCATGACGAAGAACAGCAATGTCTAGTTTTAAGAACTTCTAGCACACACAGCTGTGTTGTAAGTGAACTCATTTGTCAGATTCTTGGAGGTAAGAAGAATCCGTAAACGATGTTTTCTTTTATGAAGGCCAATGCCCTAGCTGCCTCAGTGAGCTCTGCTCAATGGAACATCACGAAGAACAGCGACGTCTAATTTTGAAAACGTGGTACTGTTTTGTGTATACTAAATATAGTTAGTTCTTGAAGCCGAACAAATTAAGCGAATTTGAAGAATTTATTAGTTTATCCTAGAATTCGTCTGTTTTTATTATACAATCAAATATGCCAACAAAATTTGCATAGTCCTCGAACTCCAACACTAAATGGATACTACAAAATGCTATTTAAATCTTTCCTTACAAAATATTAAATTATATTAACTACTACACCAGGGTGCGCGTAGTAGGAAAGTGAAGGTCTGAAGGATGAGTTGGGTGAACCCGTGCTATTTATTAAAAGCCCAATGATAGAAACAGCGGATCCAGTTTAAAGTAATGAAAAACTACTGACTTTTCTTTGGGTCCAGCACACTTTTTATCATAAAGGAAGCACTATAACTACTAAGGTATACAGCTACATAATAAAGTTATTTTACCATTGGGTTATTTAAAAAAAAGCAAGGCTAGACTTGTAAGTATAATATTAAGATAACTTGAAAATAAGGACATGCTACCAAGTATAATGTACATAACATAAATAAAGCAAATGTCAATACATAAAAATCTTATTTTCATCCCATGACAATAAAAAACACCGGTATAAAATTAAAGATCAAGCAACGGCATCATCTTAATAAGTAGTTAACGGGTTGAAATATCACATTGAATAAGCATGAAATCAAAGTACCAATAACAGTTTAATTTCACAGTTGACAACCATCCTCGAATCAGCGCTTAACGGACGATTATGTTTCCAGCACTTAACGGTGGGTCAGGTAAGTGCAATGGCATTTCCGTGTGTTTTAGTAGTCCGCGAAACCAAGCAGAACGCACGTCGGTGTGGTCAGCCCGTTATAACCACTGACCACAACTTTTTATTCCACTTTTTAAAATAATTTTCATGGTCTGCTGACTTCTTTCGCTCATATAATATTCATCTCATGCTTAAACCGCTCCACTTTGCTGTATGATAATGAGGTATGTAAAGGATGAAAAAGTATGTAATAAGTCATGTCGGAATCCCTGTTATAGACAATAAACGCGTTTTTTCACAATATCACCTGGATGTGATGATAAAACTCATTTAAAACAAGTTCCTCAATGTATTTTAACAAGCTTATCCAACTACATGCACACTAAACCTATCGTAGAAAATAGTTTAATTTAGTTTGAAAACTAATACAAATTTAAATATATACACAACCAATCTACGAACTACCACTCTCCGTTACTTTAACACGCGTTTTGCGTGCATCAAACTTACAATTTAGTTCCATTGCACTCTATTTACATAAATTCCCACACAAAATATATCTGCCAGAGAATGTTGGAATGGTAAAAGAATATCAAACCGAATGCAGATTAATCAATGTGGGAAAGAAGACCGTGCAGACTGTAACGGTTGCAGAAGACGTCAGATATGTATCGAAGTTGACGAGTCCGTTAGTGCACCAAGTCATTTGCACTTTTGCTTATTCCCATCACGGTCTGTCTAATGAGCCAATTGCTTCTGTGTCTTCTGCTTGACCTCGACAAGTAATTGGTGAGAAAAGATTACAGTTATCTGGCAGACGGATCCGTAGGCTTGTTAGGGAAGCGTTTAGATTATTCATTACAGTGGTCTTTGGAATTTGTTATGTCTGAAGAATATGTACTAACTATTGACTAACAAGACCATGATTCTTGAACTGATAGACTCTGTGGCTGCTCCTTCAAATTTGATTTTTTAAGCTTTGGATGATAAAGAACATTTCTTTGGCTTTGATACTAGAGGACAATCAAAAGTTAACTAAATTACAAGAAATAAATTATATACAACAAAACACCCTTTGCATGAATAAACCAGACCAAAACATACATTCAAACTGTCTCAAAATGAGCCCTTCCACTAATACCCCTACCCTGAATCACTCTTACGCTCTAGGGAATCAAACGGCATTCCAGGCCTACATGATGGCTTTGCCAGTTTATGGCCCCCGCGGCAAAGAATAGAACGGCACTCGCTCCGTTTCCCTTCAACATAATCCATATGGATGATAAGGCTATGAGATAGGATGTTTGTTTAATCCTGGTCTTAGGTTCAAAACTTGAACAAAAATACAAACACAAATCTGTTGCACTACTTGGATAACGGATAGTTACTCTGTTAATCTAGTGATTCCACTTCAAATCGCATACCTTCTAGAACATGTGACGGACTAATCACCTTTTGACATGCGCCAGACACACAATTGGCAATACGAATGTAACGGCATCCTGATCAAATTTCACACCAATAATTCGCGGGACTCGCGTGAAGACAGTTATGTAAATGTAGGGAGACGTTGGCCCATTTATCGCTAACGGAGGTGACTGTCTCACGGTCAGAATAGTCTGGGGTTGACTGAGTACGTGAGGTCATATGGGGACCTTGGAATAGGTTACGGTGTCAATATGTGAAGTTTGGATAAAAACCTTTACATTCAGTATGTGCAAATTCAGTATGTGTTGTGATCGGCATTATGTCCTACATTTGTGAATGATTTTAGCCGAGCCACTTCAGTGAAATATACACATATACAAAACCAAATATTTAGCTGAAAGTTCGATAGGAAGTCCATGCACTGCTGTGTAAACAGTAAACACCACAATAATAGTCAATAATAGAATGAGAAATGTACTTGCATCAAATAATTTTACTTGGCAGTACAAACTTTCAATTTTACAGTAGGTACATCTCTTAAATTGTGCGACTTCGGTGTCTACCGCCGTTAAAGTCTCTGCGCTCTTTTAATGAAAAATCCCTTGTTGACCAGAGACCAGGTTAATCTTCCGTTTAGGTTAGAAACTTAATTTCTTTCTGAATGCACATGTATATTAGATACCTTGTAGCCTCAAGGAATAACTCATAATTGAGGAAGAAATCCTCTGAAATCGATGTAGGAAATGGAAAAGAATCATCGAAGTTTATTGGAGATCCCGGAAGTGTGTAAATAGGGTAGAAATTTAATCTTAGTGCAAGTATGCGATGCATCTAGGTTACAAGATTACATTGGATCTCTGGTAATTCTACCTCTGCAACTCGAGTGGGCTCCAGCCCAATAGGAGTCCTCGGATGGATGAGTCTGACGCTGTAATTTATACGGTGCAATCTAGCTCTGGCCTATCTTACCGGCCCCTATAAAGATCCAGTTTTCCTAGAACACTCACCGAACCTGTCGTGGACAATGTCCGGCAAACCTTGCAAACTGCAAGCCCTGGGTCTAGGAACAGCGTTACAAAGTTAATGCATGGCCTTTGGTTAATAAAAGTGGTTCTCAAACTGCAAAGCTGACTTCTTGAGCTTAAGCAAATTGAGAGTTGATACGTAATTCCAAACTTGTTTTGTTCACTTTGATAACACATATTCTATCCAACAACATCTGCTTCACCACAAGTAGCTCTTATTTGAAATACTTGTTTTCATTCATCTATATCTGTAAAATCACAAAAGGGAATACATTTGAAGAGTCAATGACTTTTAAAGAGTTTTAAAATTATCGTACAGTTTTCCAATCGAATGAATCTTCTGCGTCCCGAATAGTTTCACAAATTTTACTCAAAACACAGTTAATAAAAGTGCAAGTTCTTGATTATGTTCTCTCTGGTTTACAGCTGTTGTGTGCTTGCATTAAAGAGTTTCACTTGTCTATCGGAGATAACAAATTTAATTCATCTAGTTTCTTGGAATTTTCAGAGTTACAGCAAAAGCATAATTTTTGGGGGTGTAGGCACATGACCGAGGCTGTAATCCTCTTAATCCCGGTCGGTTGACCTGTCAGTTTTAGTTTGGTGTCGAACGATTCCGCATCATACCGCGCATAGCCGAACCTGTCAAAACGTATCGTTTGTAGGTTAGATTTAAATTTAATTTAACTGTCATAACCTAGCCAAACTAACCAAACTTGCTGATAATGAAAAATCGAATGAAAGTTTAATAATATAGTTATTTGTGCAACTAGTGAGAAAAGTGAGCAATTGACTCACTCGAGAGAAATCCTTACTCACGAGCCGTAGGCGAGTGAGGAATGGTTTCTCGAGTGAGGCAATTGTACTTTGAACTCGAGTTGCACATTATACTTTTCCTACAGTTACAAAAACACAGTTATAAAACAAATAAATTGGTGAAGAAACATAACCTATTTTTCACAGAAGTGAACTTTTAATATAACATTTAATGTGAAGTGACAAATACAACAGTACAACAGCTGACCAGCTGATTTACAGCCAGTGCTGCCAACGTATTTCGCGCGCATACGACGTTGCCTGCATGTTACGCGCTCACTATTTCGTGCCTTCACGTTGCAAATCTGGAGTGAGACAAAGTAATTAGAGTGAGACAATGTTAACATTTAATTTTATAATTTTTTTAATTATAAAATCAAACTATCATAACCTAACCAAACCAACCAAACTTGCTGATAATAAAAAATCTAATAATGGTTAATAATCGAAAATAGTTTTGGTCATAAAGTTATAAATTATGACAAAAGATGTACAGTTAAGAAGTAATCGCATTCTAAGCGAACTCTTTGACAAAAAGTTAACGCCTCCGGTAGGATTCAGAATTCTCGATTCCCCACCCCTCTACTGGTGACCACTACCCTCAGGCCATAAATCAGGGGATTAACCCAAACAAAGATCTGGGACGCTGTCCGTCTCCCAATTTTTGGTGACTGGGCTATATGGTTATATGTCGGTTCTAAACAAAATGAAGGCTTGCAGAGTATTGCACAATGAAGGAAGGTGCTTTACAAAATTGCAAAAAATGGTTCGTACAATCCTCGCAATCAGGGGTCAGTTTTTCTTTGTTGCCTGGTCAACGGCCACGGACGCGCGCAATGACTTTCTTCGACGTCCTTCTCTGAAATTTATCGTGCTTTGTTGCCGCAAATGATGATAGAAGGGTCTCCACTAGTAACTCTAGAACCAGTAAATTGCCAGCTGCACTTCCTCTTCACAAGCATTTCTAGACTTTGTAGGAAATAGTTCCTGGAAAATCTCTTCAAAGATACTTTTGTGTACAGTTTTATCGTCTGTGTGTTTTGTTTATTCTAAATTATTGACATATACTTATTCGGACTATTCGTTGATTATAGTTGATAGGCTTATCAGTTCGTATAAAATATTCGACTTATACGACGTTAGGTTATACAGTATTAGACTTTGCATCGGTTTTGACGGCAAAATACATTGTCAGATCAATTTCTTTAATAATGACTAGATATTTATGCTTTTTTATTAAAACACATCATTTATAGGTTTTTTTAAATCGTGTACATCTAGACCTTTTTCATAGGAAAAATGTACAAATTATTTTGGTTTGTCTTTATTAGATAACTTATCATATCATGATATTTCAAGAGAGCTAGACGAACATTTAGATTCCAAACATTTTCTATTTACACAACTATCAAAGTAAGTATTGTAATCTTACATAAAATTATGAGACTATCAAAGAGGCTTTAGATATTTTTCATCGCCGTTACTACCATCAAGGTTTGACACCATTAGACACGTCCATTCAGTATATCCATTCAGTATATGTTTTGTCGTTCATAAACAATCGCAGTAAAATTTATGACGATTCCATTCTCTATGCATAAATGATTCCAAGATGGCGTCCTTGGATGGGTCGACGGCCGTTGGCGACCATTGGCGACCATCTTTAACCAATTACTTGGAAAACAAGCAACAGTTAGTGACCACGAGATTGCACTGGGACTGGGGACTAGCAGTCCCCAACCGCGGGCATTGGTTGACATCAGCTGACATGCTGTTCCTGGGTCGGATATATCAAGTAGAATTTGACAACTTAGTTGATAAAGAATCCTCAATAAGTATATTTTTGCGTAGGCTACAGTTTTAGCTGAATCACTGCGGCAAAATGTATTTACCTATTATTTTCTCAATGGGGGAAAATCTCTTTGTCAACATACTGAAAGGGGTGGTGAAAAAAGTGGTAAAACACAGGACTACCGCTCTAGAAGATATCACTGATAAGTTTTAGCCATATACATTTCAAGCCAAATAAGAAAAGTCTAGTTTAGGACAAAGAACTACACACAATGGAACTCTTCAATGGGTATCTACACCTAAAAAACGCAAACGTTTAAACATTTTAAATACTAAATCCGTCTTTAAAAAATACCATCGCTGCCGAAGGTGAAGGTGTTACTTTCATTTAAGAAGACAATGTTTTCAAGCCACCACTCTTATCTACATTATTCAATCAAAAGATATTATCCTGATCTGGGAAATGCAGGTAAATACGAAAACAACACTGACCTAAGAATGGTTGCTGATTGGAATGATTACAAGCGCAGTCGTAAAATTGAAAGTGTCTTTAATTTTCTTAGGCTTTACGGGCGTTTATTTTGGGAATATGCCCAAGAGCTTCTCACAAATTTACATGACAAATACTTAAAAGTAACCTGTTCAACTGATCTGTCTATGGATCAAGAGTTTCTGAATTCTAAACAATCCTAAGATCATGAGAATATGCGGGACCATAGTAATAAATCCTACTCAATTGTAAATTACAGTCAAGGCAAACAGAGATCAATTTCAGTCGAATTAGGGGTTAAAAATAAAGGAACCCATCCGAAGTAGGCCAATCTTGTTGCCTAACTGGCAATCGAACCCACATGAAGGAACAATACAGCTATTTGATGGCCAGTCATTTCCAATTCTATGACCTTGATCCCAGAATGTTGCCTCAAGTTAGGAAGAGCTCGAAGATGACCTACAGGTTATAGACCCGTTAGTCCCATATGATGTTTGATGGGCCTCCGTTAGAAAAGCCAAAATATACATCGTGGACTGGCAAGGTTGAAACGCACTGAATCATTGGTGAGGAAGAGATCAGTTCTGTTGGAAACCAACATTCTGAAACAGTAAATTTTTTTGAGAAGTGTGATTTTACCTCTAATATGTATTTTTGGTCCCTAAAACTCATTCATCTGGGATTATGTTTTGTCACTGTAGCATGTTTCGAAATTCCCACTCTATCTTGTAGATATTATAGGGATGTGTCATGGATATTAAATCATCAATTTAAGACCAAGAGCCATGATACTGTAGTTTGACAAATATTTCATCAAATGAAAAGTTTAGTGGAAATAGGAGTTCTTAATAAGAGCTGAGAATAAGAGCTCTTAAAGAAACATAATATTAATAAAAGATTTAAACATATTGAAATGTGACGGTTGTATCATAGACTTTTGTCTATGGTTATGTGGAAGAACGGATGGACTATGGAGGTGATGCTGACATATAATTTCAGTTTGGCCGGTTTAAACTGAAGAAAAAAGTTTCAACTATATTCTACTTTACAAACTCTCACTACCGAAACAGTTTTGAAGTAGTTTTCTGTCAGTGTCCTTTGAAATCCCTTTGTTCCAAGCGGTCGAAGGTGATAAGTATGATAACATATGTCAATCATGATCGTGGGTGATCACGTGAGTCGCCCTGTGTCCCGCAGATACTATCGACAATATGACCGGTAACAATAGCTTGGGAAGAGTTGCGGTGGACCTTCCCATCGACGACCCTCCATTATGCTGACCACACGGTGTTTACACGCGCTGACCACGGACTGCTGATTAGAGATGATCGAGATCTAATCAGCTCTTCACGGCGTCATGTCTACGACACTGTGTGGTGTAAAGTAGATGATTTCCGACCATGTTCAGATATCTGCAGTTACTTTCTAGATCGCTTTAGGCACTTTCTATTTCTCTTTACAGACGTTTTCTTGATATCTTTAAAGACGGTGTACAAACTATTACCTTAAAATGGTTTCTCTTTAATTTTAAGACAGCTTCTATACATATTTTTGGATTCTTAACACACATATTTTGAGATATTTGATGTATTTTGTGTATTAGAAGTTGGTATGAGGTGTGAATAGATGAGGATTGACAACATTTCACCGTTATTTGATTTTGTTAAGGATCCCGGAAATGAAAATATTGAAATCGTCAAAAATTTAAAACTCTAAAGATTTAACAGCTCCAAAGTATAGACTTGAGAATACATAATGGTTCTGACATTGAGCAGCCTCGATTTGGCCAAAACGTACAAATTTTCTTGATAACATACAATTTCATAGGTTTCAAAAACAATTTTCCGATTGTGTATGTGTTTTGACTTAGGGTTTTGAGTGCTTATTAATGTAATGAGTTTTCTTGGGTTTATGTCCAAGAAACTTTGTTTCACAACATCAAATAAATTCTTGGTATTTTGGGCTTTATAAAAACCTAATACATTTACATTGAAATACGATTTAAAAAGGTGCCTGACTAAGCCATTGTCCGTAAAGCTGAGAAAATCTTCAAAACTTTCCAATATAAAAAATATATGTAATCACTCGAACCCCCAAAATCTTAGAACCTGAAACTTAGTAGCATTTATTTTTTATTAAAAAAGCATTAAAGAATTGTTTTCAATGCGCGGATTTAGTTCCTAGGACTTAATTTATAGGTCAGTGTATAAAACTGGACCCAAAGTCAGCCGTTATAAACAGGTTTTTGGACCGTCATATCGTCAGATCGTGAAGAATCTCCGCCCACCACCTCACAAGCGCCGCTATCCAATTTTGAAAATGGTCAGACTCATCAGACACTGCCTCCACGGTGGACAAATGGCTAGAGTAAATAACAGAGATTAAGTACTTAATTTGGAGAACAGTTCCTAGTTTTTACCACGATCTAGAACAATAATTAATTGTGCATTGACTCGCATTTACCTAATCAATTGTTTGTCATCGATCAAGAATATCATAAAGAACTACACATAATAGTTGTCATTAGAAAATCTCTTATATTAATCTATTTTCATGGTACCATTATACGTGTTCTCACAACTTTTGTATACCCAAGTCTGATCAAAACTCAAATCAAGATATGCTATGGTTTAGTCTATCCACGATTTGATCTCCCCAGTATTCACATCACATATTTGCGTCTCATGTTTTAGTATGCAGGTGTGTGTGGAAGTAAGAATGCGCACACACGTGCGTACGTCTGTGCGTGTGCGTGTTTCTACGCAGGGTCAGCTTCAGTCACGGATCGCGTTTTCGTGACCTACGCACCCACCGCCTATTGTTTGTTTCTGATTTGTTTTCAATTGTACTGTTACCCAGAGTGGCCAATTGTAGACCGCTGCGTGGCGAATCTTTACAACATGCAATTAAAGCGGGCTATTTCCCCGGAACTAATTAATGTTGAGGAGAACACCGATTTTATTACTGGAACAATTGACTGTCGGCAACTTGGTACGTTCCTTACTGTGATTGTTTGTTAAGGTATATGCTGCTAGTTGGTTTTGTGATTTTAAAGTGGGGACTCAAAACTACTGAATAAATAGCAAGAAAATCCCATAAACATAAACCCCAATTACTTCTCAAGGTAACTACTGTATTAATTGTTTGACTGAAAGACAATTAGATAACGTAAACTCTTACCTTAGCAATACTTATTATGGTTGTCCGATATTAATTTCGAACCCGTAGGTCCATCTTCAGTCGGAAGTTTAGGTAGACCAAATGCTTATTATAAGATCCACCCAATGGGCTTCGTAGAAATGTTGACATTTAACACGATACACATTACAGTTGACATAAATAATTTACAGAGTTTAGGGATAAAACCCATGGTTTTATAAACAGCGGGATAACCTCACTTCAGTCAGGGAACACGCTGCCGGCAGAACTGTTCGAAGTCACCAGTCGTCGTTCACCAGTCGACTGAAGATGGACCTACGGGTTCGAAATTAATATCGGACAACCATAATAAGGATTGCTAAGGTAAGAGTTTACGTTATCTATTTGATTATATATGCAATCCAGAGGCTGAAATGATTGAAAGACAATTCCTACAAATTTTAAGTTTAATGTATCAAATGATGATAACACTTTTAAGACTACTGAGCTGTAGGTTAAGCTGAAGACTATAAATACTTTTGATTTGATACTAGAAGGAAGGCCTCCCAGGGCTAAGTAGACAATTAAATCTTGATCTTCAGGATATGACTCTCCGTAAAGATGGCGAAAACGGCCGCCGTTACGTAAATCCCTCTTTGGGGCAAACTACAATTCCACCAATTCGGCACATTAAACATGCTACTATAACCAAATATTATTAGTATGTTTTCTGTGATCTCGGCCAGTATTTTCACCAGTTCAAAGACTCGGCCATCTGCCGAAGACGAAGCTTCGGCCTTTTATTGATTGTTCCTAAACTGTTTGACTTCGCTTCAACAAACATCAAATATAATTGCTAAACCGACAAAGGCACGCAGCGAAAGTGACTTGTCTAAGGTTCTATCAATTTTACTCAACTTAACCTGCAGACATTTAAAGTAATTTTGGTCAGCTATGATTTGAATCTCCTGAAAAATATTCACGTGCGTAGTTCATGAGATCGCAGGGCCAGTTTTCAAGAAACGTCCAACAATCTTGGAGAGGATTTTTTAAATACAACATATGACATCCCACTGTACCTCTAATGTGAGTCCGAGTGGATCTTGTCAATGGGGCAAATTATTGGGTCGTACTACGGCTAATTCTTTACAATGGTTAATACTGTTGAATCAAGATATTGGGCACTGGTTAAATAGAGTTTTCTAGTTTAATCCAACTTTAAAAGCAATCTATTCTACATTGAGATCCCAAGGTTACTCTAGGAGTTAATCTAGGTCTACTTAAAACTCCATGTCATTCATCATCAAAACTTGCCTCGAGTGTCAAGAGAGAGCACGACGAATCAAGTCATAACGAATGTAGGCCGAACAGTACAGCGAGCAGTGAACTCAGCGATGCGGGTAATACATCAGTCACTAGTGTTAATTGCGGTCGATTGGCCGGCTCTCTTCACCGTTATACATACACAACTATGGACAATCCCTTTAATACCCTGACCAAGAGATGTCGACTCTAAAATCTGCTCTCTGGCTCAAGCAAGGACGACATTCCATGGTGAAGGTCTCGTTTAGAAGAGTTGTGGAGTGGATCAGGCGTGGTTGGTAAGGTGATTTAAGAGGCTAGGAGGATCCAACAAAATTGCTTTTAGACTGGTTGTAAATAATTTGTTACATGCTGCTTTTTAATGGTTAGCTCGGTTAAGGAATGCTCTTCTTTCTTGAACTTTTAGCGGGTGGAGGTCTCACTTGGGGTTTTTTTTTTGTTAGTTTGTTTTGCTGAAAACCTGAGGAACAAAGTTGCTTGAGTTTGAATTGAGCTGGAACGTGAGTTGAAATTATTTAAATGCAACTAAAACTCAACTTAGCATGAACTAACAGGTACTCTTACAAATACCGCATCGTTATTGAGTGGCTGAATGCAATTTTAATGGCGGTTATGAATCAATCATTGAGATGGGGACGCCAACTACGTAGTTTAACCCGATCAAAGGACCAGTAGAATAGTGTGAGATGATCCGTGTAGCTTTTTTAGTAACTAAGATCAGCTGTTTCATAAGTCAGGATAATTTATTTAAATCCCGATGATCAGAAACAGCTGGATCCAGTTTCGAACCATCAAAAAGCTACTATATTCTCAGGATCGATATGGCAACTTTTTTATTGCTAGGCGAGCACTATAACCACTCAGCTACCCAGCCTATTTGATGTTTTTGTCAACACTGTCGATCAACCTTTGTCAGTGATTTAGGAAAAATACTATTTCTGCAGATTCAGAGTAGTCAATTAAGTTGGAGTAACAACAAACACGGATCGCTTCACGAATATTGAACTATGCTACGCGTTTTGATCAAGTCTTGCCAGAGATTCAGGTCAAGAAAGAACTGTATGTTCTGCAGATTTAGGACAATCAAAACCGTTGGGGTGGAATTAAATGCGTGAAGCTCTTAACATGTAAACATATGGCTAAACGTTAAACCAACTCCTGCCAAGTCGAGGGCAAGAAAACAGTTTTCTGCAGATTCAGAACAGTTGCATCTGTTGGGGAGTAGGATGCATTTTCGAATTAATTCCAAACTTTGGTTTAACATTTGCGAACTACTGCTAAACCTTAGATAAATTCCTGTTCGTGATTTAGGACAAGAACGCCGTTTTCTGCAGACTCAAAACAGTCGGGACAGTGGCGAAGTGGTAAGTGGCGATGTTGTCTGTGAACCTGTGAAGCGTATCTGTCACTGACCGATACCTACCGTTAGTCGGCATACGGGCTCTACTTGCAAACTGCACTCTTCCATGTTGGCCATCTGGGCCTTGGGGACGTCCTTTAAACGAACGACCTTTAAAGGATTAAATCTTTGATGGCTGATGAACTAGCGGGTGATAAAATAAACTTTTACTTTTGGGTTCCAGGATACTCTCTACTGTACTGCTCATCATGGCCTTAGTGAAGGTCGTTTAATCAAACCCTAGACGAATTAAAGTTATTTATTGACTGATCGATTTGACTTTTTGTAAATAAATCTCTTGGGTTTGAGGATACCATATTGACCGGCAAAGGACGCTATTCAATCATAATGTCTTTAAAGTGTTAATGCTTGTGTAAATGCTTTACGGAATGATATTGTAAGGGGTGTGTTAAAGAACTCTTGGGTCCAAGGATACTAACCATCCGGTCCTTGGCGGACACCCTTTGATATAACGGCCCTTAAAGGATCTTTACCGGCTGGTTAAGCTACCATTTTGTGAGGAATATCTCTTTGTAAGTAGGATTGTAAGTCTATTGTTCATATCAGCCTTTAAGGAGGAATTTCAAAGGATTGAAGTGCCTTTATGGACTAATCAAGTTAGGGGTTTGTAAAAAAATCGTGGAATCTGGGTTTTATCAAGGGATCATGTGAAAATATACATTTGGAGGAATACGCCATTTATTGTCAGGTACGTTAGTTCAAATCTGACGTTTTTTCTCAGAATTTTTGACTATATATTCAAACATCTCTGTCACTTTTAATGTTTACATTATACCTCAAATTAACGTCAATATTGGATTTGGTATTGCAGTTAGCCCAGTGTAAGTATTGACTACAGCCGTGACCCTGTCAATTTGTAGTGCGAAAGACCATGTATTTTTCGACTGGTACCGAATTAGCACTGATAGTCAAGCATTAGATTTTTAACTAGCACTTCTCTAGAACCACGGTATAAAGAGTTTGTCACAAAACATATAAAGTATTTAATCACTCTGAAATGTTAAATGAAAATGTTTATTCACTCCCTACTGTCACAGGTTACACGCATGTTAACAAGCCTATAAACCTCGTTCGACCGCAGCTTTTAGGGTTACAACCGAGCTACTCGCAGTAAAGAAAGTAATAATGGGAAAATAACTGGGAGTCAAGTAGTTAAACGTTGGACCAGGACCAGGAACTGAGGAATTGAACCACATCCGACTGCCACCCATGGCCTACATTCCTCCTTTCCGCGATTCCCCGTCTACATTTTCTTTTGTCCCTCAGTTTCACTGGGTGAATCTCCCAGATCTTTACTGCTGCATGGCTATTAGCTTAGCCTACAGTGCAATAAAACTACATGGGAGGTCTATGCGGGTTATTGTGGTCTACAGCTCTTTACGAAAGACGAGATAACACAAGTAACAGTTGAATTATCAATACAGTTGCTAACAGTTGAGGCCTGCCAGTTGGAAACAGCTAGTCTATTGGTTTAGAGCGAAATGGTTTCAGCAGGACCAGATTCAAATCTCGCCGATATATAGCCCATGTTGGCTATGTTAATGTTTCGCATCGATGGTACTGAGCCTACCTAAAGTGTAGGTTTATAATTTATCCAGGAACCTAAAAGTTTATAGTGTATCATCCTGTAAATGACTATATTAGACTCAAACAAACCATTACCATTAAACTTGTATCAACATTTGCATAAACATTTGGATTAAAATCCGATAAGAGATCAAAGGAAATTTTCTAAGTATGAATACTCAGGTTTGCTGCTACGGGTGTGTTTCTAAATGAATTAGGTTTCCATTTCGAGATGATACGTACTTGTGTCACTGTCACATTTTTTGTAAGTAAATTACTAGTTTAAATTTACTTGTTGTCTCAAACTGTAATATTCTTGTAATAACAACGTTTAGCTTATAAACATTTAAAAACATCAAAAACACGTACTGCCATATTACCTTCCACACCAGGAAATGTAGTTGCAACGTAAATTGCAAATAAATTACTAATTTGACGATCTATCAATTTGTACGGAAGCTGGGACCAATTTCCCTCATTGATGAATACTCTATGCAAATCTGCGCCATTGGCGATCTTTGATGAGGCTAGTTTTCCGTACCGTTATTAGTGTAATGAAAGATCACTCTAGGAGCGGCCATAGGGGTCACCAACCGCGTGTCATTTACATAGAGTAAGAAGCTGAGTCAGAAGAACGTCAGCGCATTCATCATACGCGTTTTTTACTCTTTGGGATGTGCTCAGCACGGGTAGGTCGACAATTTGGCATTCTTTCACGTTAAATCACCACAATGAATCCTCAACTCTTAGCAATGGGATGTGTACAAAATAGTTAGTTTGGCAAAGATTGCAATATTGAAATATAAATTAACATAAACTATCCTTAAATAACAATAAGAGTCCTCTTATTACATCCCCATGTAATCAAGATGTTTTGTAAAAGTAAAAATGTATTCTCTGACAATTACCCTAAATCTACAAGTTGTTCATTTACAAAGGCCTGGATGTATTGGAAAACAACTGCCCGATTCTTGCAAAGATGGTTACACTGTAACTATTTTTTATACAATGTCGCTTTAAGTAGTGAATTTTCCCATTCCGTAGTTATATTCCGTTCAAAACCAGGGTACAGCTACTAGTCTTTTGATCAAACATATCGCTAGCATCCATATCCAGGAAACACCTGAACACCTGAAGGCAGGTATTTAATCGTAGTAGGTTTTTTACATGTACAGTTAGGTTTAGAAATTATACCACTATGAATATCTTCTTCAAATCTCTGAATTCTTTAGAACCGAACTGAGCTACTTAGTCCATCTCACATTCTAGACTCAAATTATACGATACTCGTACATAGAGTAAACCCAACACAAGTTCAACACATTATTATGTTACAGAATAATGAGCTTAGCCTCAGGTATAACAATTTTCATTTGAAACACCACATAATCTTCGGGTACTACAAGAGTATTAATGATTTGAATAGACCTGCTTCACCACCAGGACGAGGTACACGGGCAGTAGTCGCAGAAGAGTACTTAGTAGAAGATTACATGATCTGTGGACTGGTTTCAAACGTGAGGCAAATTAGGGGCTGCTCAAACAGATGGATCACAAGGCGGACCACCGGCGCTGGGGGCGACCGTGGCACGGTAGCGGCGCCGGCACGACACCGGCAATAAACCGGCACGGCAATGGTCCGACATACGGCACCCGCTTGGACGAAGCTCTAAGTCAAGATTAAAAAAATAAGTAATTTCTACATTGTTAGCAAAACGGGAGTGCCGATGGAGACCAGGTCAAGTCCCTTCACACGCACGCACCCCACAGGTCTCCATCGGCACTCCTGTTTTGCTAACACTGTAAAAACATGACCTCTGAAAGATACGTCTTCGAAAAGTATGACTTCTACAAAAATGCGTATGGAAATCCTAGGAGGAAACATTTTAAAAGAGTGTTAATAAAATATGTCTTCCACAAAACAAAATTTGAAAAAAAACTTTAAAATCCAGACTTCTTTCCAGCAAATATAAATAATATACTTTCTAACGGAAACTCGGAAAGTCAATACTTCTACAAGAAGTTAATTTATACAAACGTGATGCCAACAACAAGATGTAAATTCGAAAAATCACGACCTATACAAAACACAGTTATGTAAAGGCTCCAAAGGTAAATCCAAAAAGTGTTACTTCTAAATAGAATTAAAAAATATATATTAGGAATTTAAGAAGATTTAATAAAAAAAACACCACTTCTACAAGCATTGTTTGTAAAAGGCAATGCAATAAATCATTACAGCTATACGGTATATTTTCAAGAGGAAAAACAACTCGTTAATAATCAACTAAAATATCCTAACAAGTAAGAGTATTCTTGGGAGCGAACACGCCAATAACATTTTATAAAGACAATTAAAAGAAATTTAATAGTTCGATATTTTTCATACACAGACATATACATTTTATTGAAGAAATTAAACGGAATTCACAAAAAAATTGTTTTCCTACAGTTACCTAACAATGTACATGTTCTCTCACTGATTTGAGAAAGCAAAGTGGCCAATTCGCTCATCAGTGAGACAATGTTAACATTGTCTCACTCTAATTACTTTGTCTCACTCCAGATTTGCAACGTGAAGGCACGAAATAGTGAGCACGTAACATGCAGGCAACGTCGTATGCGCGCGAAATACGTTGGCAGCACTGGCTGTAAATCAGCTGGTCAGCTGTTGTACTGTTGTATTTGTCACTTCACATTAAATGTTATATTAAAAGTTCACTGTGCAAAAATAGGTTATGTTTCTTCATAAATTATGGTAACTGTAGGAAAAGTATAATGTGCAACTCGAGTTCAAAGTACAATTGCCTCACTCGAGAAACCATTCCTCACTCGCCTACGGCTCGTGAGTAACGATTTCTCTCGAGTGAGTCAATTGCTCACTTTTCTCACTAGTTGCACAAATAACTATTCTTTCTTAGGATTCGAAACATTTCAATCTAACTGTATTTTACGAAATTAAAAATATATTGTTACAGATATTTCAGTAAACACATTATTGAAGTGTCCTGAAAAACATATAGAACCTTAAATTTACGACATGTTATCTTTTGGTTCATAAACACATAAATATTTTACTAAATAGCCCTAACTTGCAGGGGAATTCGTGTACATAGGATTGCCGATTGCTTATCGATTTACTAGAGAATCACCGTGACTTCCTTCTTACACAATCATTGTTAAATTTGTGGTCTTCACTAAATCCAACAAAGGACGCATTAGAGGACTCTAGATCCCTGTGGCGAAGGTGCAAAAAGAAACTCCAAACACGGGACAAAAACGAGAATCCTACCTGGGACCGTGGAGATAACTAGATTGGGTGACAATCTGTAACACACCTACAATCGACGACAAACATTTTCTAAAATATTGCTTTGAGTTTACAAAACAACTAGAATTACAATCTGGTGGACGTTACCAGGAGGGACCGTTGAGATCCTCGATTTGCACATTCTGCCGGACAATAATTCGTCAGTGCCTTGAGCAAAAATGCTTTAAGGCTGTATGTTAATGAGCTGCATCTAAACATTTCTTAAAGCGTGACAACATTAAACTACCAATCAGCGATCATAATCTCATTCTGGACTAAAAGGGATGCCGCGAAATCTTGAGATTCGCCCAATAGCATTCTAGTTCCTTACAAAAAGCATCAGGATCAAAGACATCCTTCTGCAAACCACCCCACCTCCATTTTATTTCACATTGAAACTCAACACGAGGTAATTTACGAAACTATTCCTTTAAAATAGCATAATCTTAGATTCCGTGTCTCGTCTCAAAGCTCAAGGACCCTGACCTTCTGCGGTCTCCACACAGGAAGTAGACAACTGACCCGGCTAGGTGTTGGAAGGAAGGAAGTTTGCCCAGAGATGCCCGATGTTCACTGCCCAAGACCGGTCCAGCAACCTGTCTGCCCGGTCTGTTACATTTCACCGGACAGACTATAAATAGCCGGGCATCGGACAGCGAGTCTGCCATCACGTGAGTATCGAGTACTGACAGAGGGAAGTTGATAAACGAGGTCAAAAATGATGTGATTTACTCGTTTTCGTTTGATATAAGTTTGATACGTAAGTTGGACCAAGCTGCCTTTGAACGTGGAATCTTTCATTAATAGCCTTCGTAGACATAATAAAGCTCATAACATTGAGCCGGGACAATCACAAGAGTTCAAGACTTCAGTCCCCGTTTTCGGGCGTTAAAGTCTCCCTGTTCTCCGTTATAAAATGTGTTTCAATTCACTTACTTATATATTTTTTTGTTAGACCAACTTACAGTATGGTTAGTAAAGATAATCAGTTGTTTTATGCTGTGTAAATTCAATACGGTAGCTTCAATAAAAGGCTGAATCCGATTAAATTTCAGTTTTATATACATTATAAAATCGTAAACAATCACATCTGATAGACAATATGTATTTTCTTATACATAAATGTATAAAAGCAATGTATAAAACATTATATATATTGTTTTCGCCACACAGTAATTACGAACTCGTACTTCTGATCATACCAAGAGTGGATATATCGAAAGCGTTTAATAAGAGTCAAATTGCACTCCAAGTAACTAACTATTCGCGGTCTGGTGGACATTTATTCCCGGAAGGTGAATATAGATGAATATAATACGTATGTATGGAAGGATGTGGAGGCGTTGTGATATTTGATACTAGGTCGTTGACCCCTGTTGCTGCATGGTCGCCCTTACCATGCACTTGGCGGGCCTCTCGGGTGCAATGCTTTGTTATAGGTATATAATTGTTAAATCTCTAAAAAAAAAGTGTTCAGGAGTTAATGCAAGACTCGATCAAAGCTGATAAGTACAATCTAAAGCCAAGGAGGTTCAAAAATATTTTAAGGACCTATTTATCTACATCCTTCCTTTTGAAGAAGATTTAGATTACCTCAGATCTGATTTTCCCAGAAATATACTAATACATGTAAAAGTATAAAATGTCTTATATAATTTGACTAAAAATACCTTTAGACTTCAGTAATTTTGCTAAATACTAAACTATGCGTAATTTTTTACAGAGAAATAAGGAATAAATAACAATATTTTTTGCTTGAGTTGTTTTGTTTGGTAATAGTAGACTTTGTAGATCGGTGACAACCATTCGCTGTTGAAAATTGATATAAAACTCAACAAACACCTAAAGAATGCCACAACAGTTAAAAAAAGTCAAACATTTGAATGTGTTGGCAAACAACCTTCACGATTAGGTGTAGGCCTAACAGGTTGTATTGGCTGTTACAACACCAAACTTGCAACTTGCTAGGACTAGAGAAGAAACATACCATTCTCTATCATACTAACACAAACAGAAACACTCTAGAGAAAAATCAGAATCCATGTTTTTTAAAGAGTTATTAATAAGTTTTCAATACCCTAAACTGTGGGATAGTATCCGGGACATATACTATATTCACAAAAAAACTATTTTTTAACAATTAATAGGTATTGATTGCTCTGGCGTACTTTACTTTCAATAGCGAATTGCATAAAAACAAAAGCAAAACGAATTGTAAAATTGCATAGACCATATACATTACATATGCCTGGTTGAATTTACAAAACTGTCAGCGATCACATCAAAATCTGTGTGCTAGGTGCTAGACAATCGGACGGCTTCTTGGATTCGACGGGTTTAATCCCCGGCATATCCCAAAACTTTGAGAGATTTCCTTAAACGCGTTCAGCATTGTCCCCTACAAAACACCACTATCACTATCAATACAAAATCACGATTTACCTAACACGCCGGTTTGCACGGAAGCATCCTTGCTCATGCACGTCTATGCTGCGCCATGCTGATGCTGATCCGATACGAGATCACGGCTTGTACCTTGTATGGACGTCGCCAGTCACGCGGCGAAAGGTCGTGTCCATGACCATGAGCTTGTCTTGTAAGGCTTGTCGCGGTCATTGACTTGTATTGCTACCGAGCGATGCTTGTAAACACCTGGACGTTACCGTTGTTTGGTATCTTGTAGTTATGGACTTGTAGATAAGCTCGAGAAAGCGTTAGAGTTAACAAACTGGGTTTTTTATATTCAGGATTGTAGATTTGTTAGATGTGATTGATTGGACTATTTTACACGTTTATTCGAGATTTAGTGTTAATTGTGGTTCAATTCTTGGTGTTTATATGTAAAATAAGCCTTTGCAGTGTATATTTCAGGATTAGGTTGAGATACAGACCATTTAGGGGGAGTTGTAGATTTGTTGGAAAGGTTTGGTAGACAACATTTTGACATCATGCACCTATTCGGGTTTTGTGTTTTTATTGGGCACAGAATAAAGAGTAGGGACAGCTAGTAGATGTAGGCCTATACTTTTATGATAGGGCGTTTAAAACCTGTAGCAATGTTCGATTTTCTTAATTCATTTTAATTTATAAACCCGTTTGGCCTTTTATACATGAACAATTTAATTGACTAATGTCCAAATAAAGATGTGATGTCCTTTAGTCTATAAGAAGGAAATTCAGTTAACATTTTGTTATATACAGTATCCCGAAATATTTTTTTTTCTCAGTAGGAGTGTAATGTTTTAATTGATTTTTTTTCTAAGTTTCACCTGCTATATTTTAAAGGATTTGTGATCAACATTTTGAGCTATAATACGTAGAAAGAGTTACGATGAAAAATACAGAATCCTTTTTACTCCTCCATATTAAAACTGGTATAGTTTCTCATTAAATAAGTGATTAAATGGCCTTCTAAATGATTAATATATGGTTTTATTAGCTTTTAATAATTTAGTTTATTCAGGGCTTTATGATAGGAAATATCTTAACTAAGGAAAATTGTACTTAAATCTCTTTCTTCCAAAAACATAGTAATATTTCGACTTTTTAAATTCAGTTTTCAGTTGATTCTTACATCGACGAGTACATCTACCTACAATATGGTTTCGCGAAAACGTGGGTTAGGGGATTTTGTTATTCCAAAAGGTTACTTCAAATAGCTTCCTATAGCCTTGACGAATATTATATGGATTTTAAAAACACAATTTCCATCACACAATAATCCACTGATTCGAAATAATTACAAAAATAATCATATCTTCTACACGACGCCCAAAATTAATTTTGATAATCATGTTTATTTGAATATCATTCACAAAATTCTAAAAATGTATACTAATTAACTATCAAAAATCTACACATTATTCATAAGCACGCCTAACTTAGATTATAAATTATAAAGGATAGTTTATATTACTTATAAATGTAAACCAGAAAATCAGAAGATGGCATGTTTGTAACGAAACAAAAAAATATTTTTAATACTAAATAGTTGTAAGGTATTCAAAAATTTCAATATTTTTAAAAGTTTATCCTCAATAAATTTAAAGATAATTAGTTATCAAGAAATTTAAAAAGTATAGACCTATCTTCCAATTTTTTTAAAATGATATTTTGTATTAAAAACGATATTTAAATCCATTACTTAAACAACTAGAAAACACTTACTCTATGGAGAATATCACAAAAACTCACTTTGGCAATAGAAGAACTGATGCTTGAGACGGCAGGAACGACGGAACACTGACCGGAACGCTGGGATGGAACGCGGAACGCACGACACTCGCGACGTCTAGCGAGCGACTGACTGTGGCGGGGGCATCTCCAGGAGTTTTGTTTGGGAAAGATGTGCCCTCATTGGTCGAGCAGGACTCAGCGACTCAGCGTACAGACAGCCGGAGTTGGTTGAGTAGTCAGCGTGAAATATAGTTGAAAATTAGTTAAAGCAGAGATTAAACCATCCATTTTTGGGTACCAAAGTAGGGATATGTGGACCAGTTATAGCAAATTTTCTATTACAAAATTGCTTAGTTGAATTCGCCAAACACTAATGACATATCTCAATAGTCAATGAGTATGCTACAATATAAAATTATATTTATGCCTCAGGTTAATTATTATTTTCCATGATACACTATTGTGTTTTGACGCTGCATTCACTTAAACTTAATACTAGAACACACTTAAAAAGATACACGGTATATTTAAACTTTCTTTGAGAGACTTTAATGCTTGGTTTGACAGAATCGCAAAACGTAATTTTCCTGCCAGTGATTTTTCTTTTCATTCGTGTTTAGCTTGACAAAGTAAACGAACTCAACCACAATTAAATTTAACTCGTAATGAAATTAGTGTGCGGATAACATATTTCTTTACCGATCAATCATGTGAAGTAGCTGATATTCTTGGGACCGCCTAAATATATAGTTTCTTCTATTGCCACTCTGAAGACGGTGTGAAGGGCCTTGGGCTACGGGAATAGTTTACGCATATTAATTAAAAAGTAAAATGTATGAACGTATGGATTTAGTAATGAGTACATATCTAAACTATAACTTTATTAATGCACTTTAAAACATTTACTATAGTACTAAAAAAATTGGTTCTCTTAGCATCTAAGAATATTCCTAATTTGGTAAACCATATTTTCCTCAAAAGAATACTCGGGGTGGGGATCCATTTATCCATTCAATGTAGTACCGTGGCACAATATTTACTTACGCTAAAACAAAATTGTATCTTATGTGTAATCTTTCCTTTTTGCTTAAGATATAGTATTCCTTAGTCTAATTGAGGAGAAACATTTCATTCACATACCTTGTCTAAAGGTAGCGTATAAAAACTGTTGGGCTAATCAAATTTCGCTCGAAGTTCACTCTTTAAACCCAAACTTTCTTAATTTCATTTTAGGAGTTATCTTCCTATCTTCTTTCCACCATTCTAGCCTCCGCTCTTTTTAAGCTTTCATTCCCCGCCTTACTCTTCACCATCGTTGTCACCCATCGCCATATATCCTCTCTCAGCCTTTTTTTTTTAGTAAATTTATTCTTATAGTCCTGCCAAGTAGTGTGTCCTGACCTGAGATATCCAAGGTGTTTCTGCCTTTACACTTTTTACGTATTGCATTGTTTAGGCTAGTCTTGTTGAAGTTTTTTGATGAAGCATAATTTATGCCTTTTTTTCTACATTTGCCATGTTGTCTGTGGTCTTATCGATTGTAGTTTGTGTCCATCTTAGTGGTGATCCTATAATTTCCCTCGTGATATCGCATTTTAGAATACTTTTAAGTCACCCTTTCCGTAGGGTGGAATCGTTCCAAGTGTAAACATTCCGTATAAAATAAAACTTGTAATATATAACATTCTAGTTTCCTCTCAACTACGTAAAACTAAGTTACCCGTATGTCCCAAATAAATAAATCCAAGCCAGTATTTCAACGACCTCAAAATAAAGCTACCAACACTTTTAAGCGGGAAACATTCTCCCTTTTTGAAAGTAATACGACGATTTGCCAAATGCATGTAAACAAGGATGGGAGATTCGTGGTCAATGATAATCGGACTGCATCATAACTGAGGAAGTAGAAGTAGGCAAATAGGCGGGAAGCGCGTGCAATAGGAAGGTACGTGCTTACGCGGTGCCTTACTGTACTTTTATAACCTGCTGATCTACTTTCCTACCACCATACATAAACTGCACCCGACAGATGTTTTGCTCTTTCCTGGTAAAGTAGTGAATATGGAGGTACCATTAAAACTCTAAACTACTGTCTGCAACCGTTTAGTGAATAAGTGGGTGAATAGTAGAGCAGGAAAGAACAAGGGCGTATTTTTTACATACGTTGATGCGTGGATGGACAATCAATTTTTTTAGATTGACTTAAGAGTAAAATATATTTTGAAGAAGCGTTAAATTTTTTAATACTCGGGATAGAGTGTAATTTTAAAATACAGCCAAACTTAATTAATAAACAAGTGAACTCGATGATGATAAATCCCTGACAAAAAACAAACCTCAACATAGCTAAATGGATGTATTGCTCGACATAATCAGTAGTTTTCCTTTTCGACCATTAAGGAGCTTTTGGATCGCTCTAAACTAAACCCAGCTGTCATTGATCATTGCTGTGATTATCAGCTTAAAAGCCCTTAACAAGAAACCAGGTCATGTCAGTCAATAGCAAAGCTATTATTATCTTATTAATTCACACTCATCTTTTACTCATTTAGCCTTAAAATACAAACCCTAGAATGATTGTAATCTAATATCTATCAATGTCAACCTTTACTACAAAACCATAAATGATGAAGATCAGGACGAAAATCAGCAATTTGCTATTAGCTATGACAAATATTTCACCTCTAACACCAATAAGGCATATAATTAGTCCTCACCTCCAACCAAACGTCGAATGCCTTGCAGATGACTTATCAGTTACATCTGCAGAAGACGTTTGATTACGGTTTGGTAATTAAAACCACTCAACACTCACCAGCTACAAGACCAGAAGCTGAAGGTCGAGATTGCAGATGCTCCTCAGTAACCTCCGCTAATTAACCGGTTATGCAGATGAACTACACCAAGTCCCGCGTTGTTCCAGGTTTGACACTGGCCTCTTCTGCCAAACAAACCCAGCATTAGACAGCACGATAGGCGTCAGTGATTCTCCTAATGCGGGGTCTAGGAGGCGAAGATGACGGTAATCGAAAGGCCGCTGCTCTCCACGTGTCTGAGAAATGCCAACTTTCTAGAAAAGAGTAAGCAAACTTGAAGACGAGTTCTACAGATGACGATGATCTTCAATTTTTTTTTGAAAATGTAAGACAGGGTAACATGTCTCATGAGTATAACGATTGCTGTAATACTGTTTAAGCTCTGGTGTAAAGTCTTTGATGCTTGGATCCTTTTAAGAAGACTGAGTAAAGGCGGAGGGTGGAAAGATTTTTATAGTGATTGTGTTTAGGAATCCATTTTTTTTAAGGTTTGGTGCCACATATCTCAAACTAATGCAAATTGCTAAATAAACCATTGTAACCCTTATATTATCGTCCAATTTTGAGCCCAAATGGTAGACTCTATGGAAGAAGTGCTACAATTGATGAAAATCATTAAGTACTTCAATCACATATTTCTCTAGTCAAAAAGAAGAAAATACAATTTGGCACACTGATTTAATTCATCAACGTCACCGATTGATTTTGAACCTTTAATATTACGGTCTTTAACTCTGGTTCTTTTAGGGTAGTAAGAAGGAAGTATAAAAATAAACTGTAGGAAGTTCATTACAACCCCTTTACAAACATCTGCCTCTAGTAAATGATACCAATATGTGCAAATATCAATAAGTCCTTATGGAATCAACTCAATGCCCCAAGGAACTGAATCCTTAGATGTTAAAGTCATTTGACACCTACAAGCATGAATGAGTCCACCTAAAGTTATATCGGGTATAGTTTTTTCCCACTTTAGTTCACGAAATTCAATATTCATGTTCATCGAAGTTGTATGTGACTCTGTTGTATAGGACTTAAGGGATACAATTAAATTATATTACGCTATTTGAATGGTTTCAAAAAAGCTAATATGGTATTTTCCGATAAGTTTACGCTATAACTTTTTACGAGAAAATCCAAAAGCAAGAGATCAATAACCTCGGGACTAGATATTAATGTATTTAATTGGTCCGATTTACTATAGTTCTTAGGTAGGTTCTTACGTAGGTACTGGTTCTTTTCCTTAGAACCGGTAGTTTACAAATTTGATATCGTTGGTGTTGCACCTTATTTATTAGAGCCGTCCGTATTCAATTTAAGTGATGTCTTAAATCTGTATAAGTTTTGATTTTTCTGGCTGGATTCCAAATCTTAGCTTACCCGGTATGCTAAGAAAATGATAACCTATTTGAGTAAAACATTTGTTGGGCAAACCATCATGAATTGTTTACGCCTTTATATTGTTTATGTATCAATAGTTCGTGGCCTTTGTTGGATTGTTGTATTGTGTTGTTTTGTTGTATGTTGGTAACGCATTAATGTCCTTATTTCTCAGTGTTTCACGGAATGGACAAGAGCACCTTTGATACTGAAAATGTCAACCGGAATAAAGTGTTAAATGGTGAGGTTGAGGTAGTACTTTAAATGCGTTTAAGTTAACCGATGTGGAAAGTAACTTTCAATTATAGGCCTACTTTAGGGCTACGCTTCATGGATCTATAAAAGACTAGCTGTAACCCGCGGGCTTTGCCCCGTTTAACTTCTTACTTTTCAAGATTATCTCGTTTGCATGGCTCAATCACGCCCTGGTTGAAGTTTGTTCGCTACGCTCACTCACCTTTAGGTTGGAGCTCGTTCGCTGCGCTCACTTGCCTTCAGGTTAGCTCGTTCGCTACGCTAACTCGCCTACAGGTTGAAGTTCGTTCGCTACGCTCACTCACCTTTTGGTTGCAAATTAGCCGTTGTCATAAATGTAAAAGAAATAATAGTGCTGCACCCTGTTGGTAATCCTTGTAACTTTAATGCTATTGAACATCATAGAACAGGACCAACTTGTTTAATTGAAACAGCTGTTAAGATTCAATAATTCCATTTCTCATAAGGCTAACATGGGAAACTCCAGAGCCACTGGGGCGGAGCCCGAAAGGATTTTTGAAATAATAATATGCCTATATGTTAATCGGGAATGTTAGCTATCATCATGCCAAATTTCAGCCCGATCCGACCAGTATTTTTCGCGTTCACTTGTCACAAACATACATCCATACATCCATACATCCATACATCTAAACTTTCTCATTTATAATATTATTAGTAGGATAGGATTTTTTAGTTTAATCATTGGACATATGGACCAACACGATCCGGGTGACATTTAATTGCGAAGCATTTATTTTGGCTTGAACTGTCAGATACTGTATTTGCGAAGGTTTATATATAATAGTTTTGCCAGCATATCTGCAAATATGCAAACTAATTGCTGTTCTTAATCTTAATATAAGAAGGTTTCAACTGACTACTATAAGATCCCCGTGCGTAGAACGGGCACACAGCTAGTATTAACTAATCATGAAGTTGGTGATTTAAAATTGATTGAAAATAGTGTTAAAAATATGTAAATAAATTAAACCAATAGAAAAATGCAACATACAGTTCATTATTTTAGGCTAAGTCATCAAATGTATGCTACCTTGAGGGACCCCACAGGAGCATGTCCTTACATCACAATGTCAACCAACTTGTCCGTCGCGGCTCGCCACAGCCGCTGTACCTTAACGGCATCTTCTCAATTAGATTGTGCTTCATATTAAATTAATCAGTAGGTCGGGACGGCACCGCTGCGACAGATTCATATCGTTGATACGGCATTGTGTACGACGCACGACACGTCACATAACGGCACGACGCCGGGCCGGTACCGTTCAAGGTTGAGCCGGTGTGCGACTCGGTCAAGGATTTGATAACACGCACATGCAACACTGGTTGCTTTGATGTCTGGTGCAATAGAATGTTCATTGGAACTTGTTGTACTAATTTGCTGAGGTCTATTTAGTTTTTTTAAAGTGTAGGTTAATTTTGTAACCGTGGGCGTGTAGTCATATTCCGCCCGAGTTTCATTTCGCCCGTAACCTAATTAGTTTCAATTCGCCCACGGGTGGGGATTGCTTTAGGTATGTTCTAAAGGCCTAACGTACTTGGCAAATGGCAACTCAAAAGGTCCATGTTAATTTATTAAAATTAAATTTGTTGTGTTTTTTTGGCCCATTTTAATTAATAAACGGATTTTTCACATCTACGGAAAAATATCTTTTCAACAGTATGCGTAGATTTACCCTGCGATGCACACGAGCTGAGAAAAAAGGTTTTCAAGAAACATGCTTGCATATTAATATATAGATGTTAGCTTGGAGTTGGATGGACCGAATTTATTTTCTCTTAGAGATAGTTGTAACTAATAGGATATTTCATCACTAGGGCCTAAAGTGACTCTTTTTGACCGTGCGGTGAACTATATTTTTCGTGAAAGGAAGTCTTCGGGTTATGAAAGAAGCAGTCATAGGAGTTATTCTTTGAGTTGCTACCTGGAAAAATGTCTTCTTCTTGATGCTACCAGGTAAACTTATCACTTATTTAAGTAAACTTATCACTTACAATGTCGGTCTTGTTGGTATTAGGAGAAGTAATTCACAGATCTTCTAGTTGCTATCAGAAAGAGATATCAAATTTTCTACGTGGTACTACAATAAGAACCTGTCAATATTGAGTTTTTTCCTTGCCGCTGTCAAACCCGTAGCAGTTTTTAGGGTCGGGTTTGGTCTTCGATCAATGGAGTTTGATCAATTTAATTATATCCTATGGCATTATTCTTATTTTGACTATCGAAATGAGTAGTTTTTAGGTGGGGGGGGGGAGTTGGTCTTCTAACTGCTACCAGAAGTCCACGCTGGATTATGGAGTCTACGCTTCATAATTATTATCATTTATACATGTACACTAGGGGTTTTCCTGTTTTACTTGCAGACAATCGGAAGGCCAGTTGAGGAGTTACTATTCTGTAGGCATACTTAAATCTGTCCATGATCTTTGGACTCTAATGAAATGTTCTTGCAAAAGAATCAGATTTACAGTGATGACAATACTCCATCCCTTACTTAATTTACATTGTATTTCGTGTTCAAACAAACGTTTTCCAGGGAAGCGGTTTCAATATCTCGCCAAGCGAGTAGTTAAAAGAACTTGATTCGTTGAACCACTCTATTAAACGGCAATTAGAGATTAACGCAAACCGGTTTAGTTGGTGGCGCATCTATAATTTTCTCATTATTCCCGAATTGAAATCCACAACTTGTAATAAAATTGTTCCTTTCCCTCGCCACTTATCTAACAAAACATATTTCACGGTGTCCTTTTGCAAATTGCATTTTGCACACAAGAAAATTAATCAAAGTTGTTTTTCCTCCATTGGTTTCATGAACATATCTTCGCGGTTTTAAGCTTTGTTTTCCACCTCTGGCTTAAAGTAGAAATACTTCTTAAATTTCACAAACTTCTCCGCAAGTTCTATTTCACACAACTCATAATTTTACATTTTAAAGACAGTTATATAAGAGATATAGATCGTGCCTCGATAGTGGTCTGGCGTTTAATAATCTAGTGAAACCGACGTTATGACAAGGGCAAACCAGTGATTATCAAACAGAATGATCATCGTTCTCGCGAACTGGTTTTCGCAGTTTGGTTGATCAGATTGATGACGCCAGTGACTCAGCGATTCAGGCATTCTAAAGGTACTGCAATCTATCCTCTTGGAAGATTAGGCTTATTCTATGCTATTTCGCTAAACATAAATGGCCCAAGCGAAAAAAATCGTATAGAAATATATCGTATAGAAACACTTCATTTTGAGCTCACCCTGCATTCAGCTTGTAATACACACCTAAGAGTTCGTCACCGTCTGTAAAATTGATTAAGGAAATCATTGATAGTCTTTGCGGTGCTTAAAATTAATGGTGCAACCTAACTGCAAACACTTAATTACCAACTATATTCTAAACTACGTTAACGGTTGTGTCGCACTCTATCACAGCCATCTCCAAATTTCCGGAGGACGAGCGACGACCCAATGTAAATGTTCCGTTGTCGTCGGTCGCCACGGTGATGAGCCTGCCTAACGATGTCACGGTCACACCAACATGTGCTTCACGCCTACTCCACCACCGCGCATCAATTGATTACCCTAGACCGCTACCGGGGCAAGAACAAACCCGCGCCGCTAACTCTTCACACCGCGCTTGTTAGCTCATCTCCATATCAGTGTAGGGATGCTGGAATGGAATACTGTTGAAAAGCTTGAAGATAAAACTCTGCTATCTCCGTAGAAAGCCAGTTTTGATTAGTATTCCTTATACTTTAGACTTAGACTTCTAAATTAGACTTTTGGATCAAACGCTTCAGTATGGAAATTCTGGAATGGAATATTTTTGAACAGCTTGAAGATCAAGCTCTGCTATCCCATTAGGAGATCAGTCTTGATAAGTATTCCACATACTGATATAGGCAAGTGTTGCTTTTGAAGACTTTTGGATCAAACGCTTCAGTATAGAGATGATGGAATGGAATATTGTTGAACAGCTTGAAGATCAAGCTCTGCTATCCCATTAGAAGAACAGTCTTGATTAGTATTCCATATACTGATATAGGCAAGTTGCTTTTGAAGACTTTTGGATCAAACGCTTCAGTATAGAGATGATGGAATGGAATATTGTTTAAAGATTTGAAGATCAAACTATACTCTCTGTAGAAAGCCAGTTTTGATTACAAATCCTCACAGACAAAGTGTTTTTAAGACGTAATAATCGGGAACTTCATCATCAGCAATTAAAAACTACACAAACCACACTTAATATCTCATTTTCATCTAACTCATATTCGTTTAGACCGGAGATGCTCTGATTGAAGACTTGATTATAAAGAGATCTTTTTCTTGAAGATGTCAAAATAACCACAATCAGCTCGGCACACCCCACTTGGTAACTCATCTTAATCCTCGTTATCCTCACATGGAGAAGGTTAAATGAAATAGCCCTACTAAGAGCTTAAATATTATGCACTGCTTTAGATTTTAAACCAGCCTTTCGTATTATTCTTGATCCTCTTCATACGGTGGGGAAAACCTTGCCTCTTGTCTTTGAAGACCTTGAGCTTCAACATCTGTTATCAATAAGTCAACACAGCACGCTTGATATCTCTTTATGTTAGCTATGTCACCAGCTTCTTATTAGTTTAAGCTGGAGATGCTGAATGTTCAAGTGATGGGTAAATGTCCAAATTAGTTCGTTTAACAACCTAAAATAACTATATATCTGGACAATGAACTTTAAATAAGATATACCTTTTGTTCTTGTAAAGTGAGTGAAAGTTCACTGCTAGTCTAACAGTGCACTACATTTGCTGAATCAATTTTCAAATGGACAATAAAAAAATATTTTGATAGCCTATTTCCTAACTTAAAGTACCGTAGGCCTATGTCCAAACTATATGCATTACCAAAAAGTGTTTGTAGGCCTATTTGTAATATTTAGCTGACATTAACTTAGTTTTGTCTATGATATTTGATAGCTTTAATTATACCAATAACGTAAACTAAACATGACCAGTTGGAGATGTTACAAAGTTAGAAGAACAAGCGACAGTTAAAGCAATTTGCAATAATGGTAGAACTACTCTTCCAGGAATTCTGCCATGCAAGCTCAGCCGTGCCGAGTCTGTTTAGATACAAGCAGTAGCTCACTCACTTTCCTGTGTAACTCACTCGTTATAATATTCGATTCGTCTGTCAAGTTCTTGCACTAACTCATCACTAATCATTGACCTTGGAGGTATAAGACTTCTCATATGGAGTAGTCCTGATATTGTTGAGCAATGGATATTAAATATACGGGTGGAAACTATTTGATCAACTGTCAAGTCCTACAGATTCCCTAGTTTTAAGTATTCTTTATGTAGCCAAAATTTAAATGAAGCCACTCATAATCTTTTAGCTGACCCACAAAAGCTCAAAAGAGATAAATCGCTCATAAAATAGATTACTTGCTGAGTGTCTTTACTTTCAATCAAACTTTGCTACATCAATTCTTTCTTTTGGATAGTTGACCTTGAGCTTAAGGAGGGCTAGGAAAATCCGGATCGTTGATAGGGAACGACAAACCATTTGTGATTGGTAAGTTTCGAACCTGTGTCTGTGTCTTCTTTGTAGACGTGTGCTGTTCTAACCACCACACCAACGATGTAATATGATCAGGATAAGAATTAAAACAAATCCACGTCAGTTGAGACAGATCTACCAGCAATCTCCATGCAGATGTGAATTGGAAGATTTTCTGCAATCAATTAGGATTCAAAGTACTAAGGACGGGGGATTCCACCGATAATGTGGTAAGATCAATGTGGTAAGATAATGTGGTTCTGTGTTAATGTGTGTAAGGTTTTTGCTAATTATCAAACTATTCTTGGATTAGAAATTATAATTGTTATTTTGGTGTTCTTTCTACGCCAACGGCATTTCTTACGTTTTTTCAAGGGAACTATTTTTATACCCAGAGAAATTTCGTTACAGTCTTCTTCTCTTACAGACACACTAACAAAACAGTAATTAACAATCAAATTCAATAATCGTTATACATTTTAAAGCTCACAACGTTTAGCAAAAACATAATGAGTTTCAACATTAAAATCATTAATTTTCCGACTCAGCAATCCATTACAAGATGAAATCAATTCACCATTAAACGCGAAACCAAGCAATTTTGCATGAATAAACAGCAAAAAACCAGCTGGCGATTGGAACTGGAGCAGCGGGACTCGCTCGGTTAACATCTTCATAACTCCCAGCAGGACTTCTTGCACGTAGAGGCGCCTCTGCATTACCATTTAAATGAGCTCACTTCGCTAACGGTTCGCTTGCGCTGTAATGTGTTAATTGTGACGGAATGTCACTCGAGTATCGTACCTCGTTCCCACCAAATAAAATCCTCCACTTGAAATAGTCACCAGACCGGTAAGAAACGTTAGGTCGTTGTTTGCGCGCTCTTCACTCTTCATGTCTTTCTCGGGAACGGGAAGTGGATAGAGACGCAGTCGTTGGTTTTAATCGTTCGATCTTCGAAGAAGATACCTTGTAGAGTTTGAAAATCTGCTTCAATGGGGGAAAGGACTAGTGTTACAACGGATTGGCATTACATTTGTTATACGTTTTTTTCGAGATTACCCTTGATTATGGATTTAAATTTTTGATAAATACCAAGACACTCTGAGTCAAACTCCAGATGGAAACAAAATTAACAACATTCCTAAATGTTTAAGCTCTTTGACAACGTTCTCAGGTAGGTTTTAGGGAAGGTTGCATGAAGAAATTATAAAAACCTTTGTGGCAAAACAAAATAGCTCTGCCATAACTTTACCACACCAAAAGCTGTCCCGCCGGTATCTCAAACCTTTTTTCCAAAATTCTTCATCAATATGTTTTCTACGACGAAGGTATCACCGAGTATGCCGGAAAATGTCACCTGCAATTTTGTATGGAAAGATAAAATGTATCAATTGTTTGAGGTTCATAGCGGGTTATCTCAATTTGTTTTACTAAACGTTTTGTTCATTGAAAAGATAAAAGTAAGAAGGTGAACCTACAATGTTTTCCCTGAATCTGTTCTTCTAAAATTGACAATACGTGAAAAAGATTGTGGATTTTTGACAACATTGAAGCGTTAAAGATACTCTCAACAATGTAACGAACCCATGTGATCTTTGACATGAGCAGTAGTAATACAGTACTGCAACTACCGCAGTCGTGATGGACCAGAGCTGCTAAAACACTATCTTAACACCACCCTTGAGGCATTTGCTTGTGCGTGTGGCTGTGTGTGCGTGAACGAGTGTGTGAGTGCGTGCATCAGTGGCCTTGCGAGGCCGCGGTCGGACGTTGCCCCTCGTCCGACGAGTGTTGCATTGCACCGACACTCAACTTCGACAATGCATAGCTCCGAAGAGATCTATCAAAATTAAAAGAAACACACACGAAATATAAGGCGACACTATTAAATGAAGAAAGAGCCTAAAGTGTAATTATGTAGCTTAGTGATTTCAGTGCCTACCTAGTAATAACCAAAAAGTCGTTGGTTCCACCCTGAGAAAATTGTATAGCTGGTTCGAAACTGGACCCAGCTGGCCTTGATCATTGGACTTTTAATAAATGGTCCTGACTAATAAAACAGCTGGTCTAATATAGATTCGGATGATCCATAACGAAGAAAAAATCTATTAGGGAGGGACTATGTTTACTGTAGGTAATACCAAAAAGGCTATATTTTTGACAAATTTGGCTTCTATTACTCACACTCTACAAAAGAAAAACATTGTCCAAACTAGCTGTGCAACCTGATACTTGTATTAGTGGCTCTTCTTGAACCATCTTTCGTTTATGAGTTCTGAGTTCCATGTATTGAAATATAAATTTTGTGCTTATAGTTCTATTGCAATAGCCAAAGTTATATAAACAACAAAAACACACCTTGGAAATGCCCTCAACTGATCTACAAACATCGCCTCCAAGGGAGTTTGTTCAAGGTATGAGCCACGCCGTGATCACACTGTCAGCTGCTAGCATACGTCCTCCTGCTATAACTTATCTACCGTCACAGCTGCTTTGCATTCAGCTGAATCACAGGTGATAAGTGACCTATGCAGATGCCACTACGTCATTTGCTGATCTAACGGGTCCTAAGAGCACTCTTCACTTGTTGTCTTTGCTTCTTGTCTGATTATCATCTGATAAATTATGCTTCCTCGTTTAAAAGATACCATCTGCAAAAGAGTTCACTTTGTGTATTCTTCTCACGAGATCGATTGGCTTTTGTTGCGAAGATAGCCGTGACGAATATATATCTATTCTACTATTCTAGTCTTTATAGATTGTAGCCAAACTGTATACCAAAAACATTGTTCTTTAATGTAGTTTATTGCAATATTC
The DNA here is from genome assembly GCF_028750875.1 of Macrosteles quadrilineatus. Taxonomy (NCBI): domain Eukaryota; kingdom Metazoa; phylum Arthropoda; class Insecta; order Hemiptera; family Cicadellidae; genus Macrosteles; species Macrosteles quadrilineatus. The sequence goes on along the minus strand of NW_026542597.1, from coordinate 35,112,347 downwards.
TGCAATACATCATCATGAATATGTTTCAGTTCCTAATTTAGTCAGAAAGTTTTGTAGAAGACAAGATTATGTGGCAGGCAAAAGAGGCAGGGGAATAAGATAGTTTACTTTTGTACGAATAGGGGGGGGGGGGGGGGTGTGTAATCAAGAGTGGAGAGAGGCCAATTGGGCCAATTTGGACTTACTCAAGGAAAGTTCAAAGTTAACATGCAATGACTAAGGGTTTGAAACGTGAAATGGCTAGAAGAGGTTGACATGACGAAGGGAAGGAAAGGCCAAAACTGCGACTTGAGAGAAATAGTTGTGTGTAATCGGTTGTTTAATAATTTTGTACCACGGATCATTGTGTTTTGTTAATAAAACTGAATGGAAACTGTATAATGAGCTATGAGTGAGCATCCTTTTTCCCCAGTATATTTAAAAACCATATTATATTTTTCTGCGTCCTCTCGAGGCAGTAGTTACATTATAAAGAAAAGGTGATTTTTACATGTGTTTTTGTTCTTGGAAAAAGCGAACTTGTGAATCCGACTATTTTGACAATCTATAAAAGGTATATCAGTACAATCCCAGCCAACATAATAAAGGTCTAAGCTTAACCTCCTTCAAAATATGCATCATAGGCGTCCAAAGTTTTGAGTTAGGTAAAGCTTTGGGAAGTGAATATTGTTTGCCATTTAGGTCAATAATAAACAGTTTCCTACAGTTACCTAAAAATGTACATGTTCTCTCGCTGATTTGAGAAAACAAAGTGGCCAATTCGCTCATCTAATAGTAATTCTTTAGTGGAGTAATCTCACTCTAATTACTTTGTCTCACTCCAGATTTGCAACGTGAAGGCACGAAAGTGGCCAATTCGCTCATCAGTGAGACAATGCTAACATTGTCTCACTCTAATTACTTTGTCTCACTTCAGATTTGCAACGTGAAGGCACGTTTCTTAACCAATTTATTTGTTTTATGAAAATTGTAGGAAAAATATAATGTGCAGATCAAATGCAAAGTGCAATCGCCTCACTCGAGACTTTGCTCACTAGTTGCACAAATAACTATTGTTCTGGTATACCAATCAATTGGTATTTAATCAGCTGTTTAAACAGCTGATTAAACATGGCCAAAAAGAATGATAATCTGTTGTACGGATGAGTTTTGTTTCTAGGCTCAATATTGGGGTTTCTAGAGTGGATTTAAAGAACCATATTATTCTCTAATAAAACCCGTTCCGAAACATGCAAATTAACTAGTCATTGATAGATTACCAAACTCATTCTATATGACATTCTTGATGGCCTTGCTGGTATTTTAACCACTAAGTCAAGTTCATTAGAAGGATATTGTGGCCTGTGCAGCCGTGGACAGGTGAAAGCCCTAACAATGTAAATTCTTCGCAACAGCAACTACAACATAAATTACTTAACTCTATTACCACCCGATGGTAAATAGTCAATAAATTTACTGTTAGAAGATGTATTCCATTACACCTATCGCCTGGGAAACGGTCTTATTAAAACTCTCTTCAGATTACATTTCTATAGGAAGGTATGAAGTTCGCCGATCATGCAATCCCAATTATACATTTTGCAAAGAAGGCTCTCACTGTCTAATGTTCTGTAATATTATATGTTATCTAAAGTATTTTGAGAGTTAATTAATTCGTCAAGAATATATCAAGAAAATGAACTGTCGCTTTATAACGATAATTCAGCTTGATAACATCCAGACACCTTGACTACGTTTGTATGTAACTATATATGTATGTATGTATGTAACGTTTGTATATAACTACGTACATATATGTAAAGTATACATTTCGTCCCTAAAAGTTGTATTAACTTTGAATAGTTCAAGTAGACTTTTCATCCCATTGCAACATCTGAGGCATATTTGATATAGCCTATTTTATTTGATGGTGACATTTGAGTTCGACTAAATGCTTCGCTTTCAAAATCCTACTATTATAGCGTATACTGTATAGAAAAAGCAATTACTGTAGGTATCCTGGAAAACCCTGGTCCCGGAATCGATTTACTTGGTCGTTTTGGTGTCTCTAGAGACCAAAAACGCTATCCATTCAAATTTGTCACCAAACATTAAATTTTGTCATATACTGTAATATGAAGTCTAATTAGTTGAAAAATATTCAAAGTAGTATCTTGACATTTAACTTTAACGATTATAATAGGCTCTCAAATTATAATAGATTGATGATACTCAATATCAGACATTTTCCAAATCGAGTGATGCTTATTATATCTTATTGATTAATCATTCCAAAGAACTGATATATTTTTAATATTCATACATACAATGTGAATACTTTAGTACGGAATCCTTTGATATGCAATGTTATCATGAATAACCCCTCAAAGTTTCCTAAACTTTAAAACTCGATTTCGTATTTCAATTGTTTTTCACTCACCCCGTAACCTTGAGGCAGTGTGTCATCCCCAGTTCTGCGCCACTCCTGAAGGACTCTGTGATATTCTCCAAGTGATTTACCGTCATCCTGCGGTCAGCAATACGTTTAAACTAGTTTACAATCCCAGTAACGGTAAAACCGCTCGCGTCGGCGTCGCTGCCGCTCCACAACCGTCTCCGCCGGCAACCAATTAATGCGAATGTCATTCATTAGTTACTGGCGTGTAATCGTCTGCAATTATGTTTTCCGTTATGGTATTTCAAAGTTGTGTGTTTTCAGGCAATGTAAATGCAGGATTTTAATTTGGTTGGCAATCCAGAGTACGCTCAGAAGCGGTTTAATTCCAAGCTAATTTGTAACGTGTATGCTAACGACGCATGTACTTTTGCAATGGTTTGTAAGTAGATATTCGTTTTTTCTATAGTGTATACATAGATGAAACATCCTCACTTGAGATCTTATCCTATATCATAGATTTGTTATCCGTATAAGTTTAGTTGAAGACATTATTTTAGGTAAGGTGTGTCCGGTTTATTAATAGAGCATTTAGTTGCTGTTTATTATTTTATTATTGTTAATGTGTTATTTTCTCATCTATAATAGGCCTACTACCCTACTTAAAAGTAACAATATAGTTTCAAACTATTGCATGTCTTATCTAGTATAATCAAAAAAGAAACAATAAGCTGTCATCAGTATACTCTAATATCAATAACTAGCTGTGTGCCCGTTCTACGCACGGGGATCTTATTGTAGTCAGTTATTGAAACCTTTTTATTAAGAACAGAATTTGGTTTGCATATTTTCAGATATGCTGGCAAAACTATTATACAGTATATAAACCTTCGCAAATACAGTATCTGTCAGTTTCAAGCCAAAACAAATGCTTCGAAATTAAATGTAACCTGGGTCGTGTTGGTCCATATGTTAAATCCAATGATTAAACTAAAAAATGCTTTATAGATCTATGAGGCATAGCCCTAATGTAGGCCTATAATTGAAAGTTACCTTCCACAATGGTTAAAAGTATTTAAGGTACTACTTCAACCTCCCAATTTAACACTTTATTCGTGTTGACATTTTCATTAGATTTCACCATAGGGCGAGAAGTTTACATGCTCGATTCAACTTAATGGTCTATGGGGTAAAATTTTCAAAATTGGCTCCATAAATGTAAGTGATAACCAATTAAGTACATTTCAGCACTCCTAAATGTCATTAGCTCTTATGGTTATTATTTTGTGAATTATGAGCTTTGTTTTGGAGAGTGTTCCGTATTTCGTGTCACATCGAGTGTGCAGATGTCAACTTTATGTTAACTCTTAGTTTAGTTTAGGTGTTACAGTACTTACAATGCGTCTTAAAACTTTTTAGCGAGCTGGGAAGTGAACTGGGTGGTAAAGCACAAGCTTCGGTTCTGGAGGTCTCGGGTTCAAACCCCGACAAACGTAAGTCACTTCTCTTGATGCAATATAGAAAACTGGTAGAGTCAAAAGCTTAACTCAAGGAAAAGTAAACATACAAACTAAAACAAAAACAAATCCAACAGCTGATGTATCTTCAATATTTTGAATATGATTAGATACAGCCCTTTAGTTGAGGTTCCTGCATAGGCAAGGCCCCACTCCCTCAGGAGAGGGTTTATCGTAAAACTGATATTATTCGGGGAGGTTTTACATCAAGACCTTTCATTTAAGTATGCGGTTGATAGGTGTGCGGCCAAATGCGGCTGTATGGTTTTCTCAAAAGTTCAGATCCTTGCTAGCTAAAGAAGATACAGCTACTTTCATCTATGTCAATGATCAAAACAAATGGTATTAAAAATGAATATTGTTTCTACAGTATTAACTTGACATGATTCTTCATTTGAAGTTCGATGTTAGTAATAGCGATTTTGTATAGACCGATTTTTAGAAACTTCCTCCCTTAAAGACGGAATAGCTTCAAGGCCATGAAAACTTAAACTTTTTACAACATACTACTATGTTTTTACAACCATCCTCAACCAACACCATCGATTCGTGACTCCTTTGTCATGCTATTCTTGCAAACCATCACGTCTACATAGAGTACTTGACATGAGATCAGAGTAAACTGAGCATAATGAGGCTCAAGCTCACACAATTAATTGGGCCTACATAGAGCACCGTATGAGCTCGTAGACTGCCATTAGCATTGTTTGACAGCATGCATCTTGTGGGTACAAGGATTATAATGCAGGAAGTTATGATTAAGTATCCTCTGCCGCTTCTGAGCGATACTTCTGCTGCTCCAGGCGATGGTTTACTGCCCGGCTGTGTTGTAAAGTGTGAATTTTTTGTCGTCCTATCTAGCAGATTCAGTAATTTATGGGGTGGATGCCCCAGCATGACCTTACGTGAGTGAAGGTCTGCTAAGTTCTGCTTCTGGAACACTTTCTAGGATGTCTCCAGTGTCACGTTGACAACGTTGTTCAAAGGTAAAATGGTTTGGTCTAAGTGTTTTGTGTTGAATATGGGTAGGATACGTTCTATTCCAATTATCAATTATCAATTATCAATTATCAATTATTTAAGATGGGGACGCCACTATGTGCGTATTTTAACCCAAATATGAGTGAAGGATGAGTGTAGGATGAGTGGCGCGATCTTGTAGTCTTGTTAGTGACTAAGGCCGACATGTTCCTTAGACACAGCTGTTAATTAATAGCCCATACAGCTAATGGCAACTAAGGGACCTACAGTTTATTGTGGAATCCGAACCACATTTTTCCTCGTAATTAACGAATTGGTCTAATTATTTAGGATAGTACTGCGGATAGTCGTAGTACTCACTAGTGCGGACGTTAATCCACACCAGGTAGCACCGCATCCACAGTGCATCCCTATAATTATCCACAATTCGTGACCTCCTAGTAGCTGGATTACAGGACGACGCCACCCGTCCCAGTCTTTGCCGGTTTTATAATAATGACGTACTTGGTTCAGCTTTTGACAGAGCTGATGTAAATTGTAAACTGAACGGACTAAGTGTAGTAAACATATATTTTTGTTCTTAACTAAGTAATAAAATTGGCAGTTGCTTTGCCACAATCTGTCAACCCAAGTATTTTCTTGAAAAAAATAACTTACGCTGGTCCTTGTATGTCCATCGTTTATCTAAAGGTAAATGGTTCAAATAATCGTTTGTTCACTTATGTTTGTTCACTATTTCTGATTCAAAGGGTGAAGTTCTTTTTAAATCCCCAATAATAATGGGATTTGAAACTACAATAGTCAGGGTTTTCCTTCCGGCAGTTTGTTTTTACCAAAATGCTGCCTCCGAAGGATGATATCCTAAAAACTGTATCTTGATACGTCTTGATCTGTTCACTACAGGTTGTCTGACCTTTTTTGTAATTTCCTACAGTAAGTCAGCGCATGCTGACGCATTTCGTGTAGGTATAAAAAGCTGAATGTGGATGTAGGGGAGGGTGTGGAATGGAGTGGATGATCGTTGTAGCTGTTTTCTCAGCATAGCTATTGGAAAATAATCTCCGTGAACAGGAGAAGAGGAAGAGTTGACTTTCAACATTGTTTCGTTAGTTAGTTTGTGGAAAATATTATTCTTGGATGCGTTTATAAAACGTCCAACACGCAGTCGATAAGGCCCCTTCTGCTTATGACCTAGATATGCTGAACTTCTACATCAGTATTTATAGTAATCTGCTGTGCATCTAAACTGCGTTTACCGTTTACAGTGGCATTTCTATCAGTTGCTGGCTTAAAATAGCCTTGCTCTTGAGACCACTTACTTCTTGAAAAGAAAACCATTTCTTACTGAGCATTATCCAATGACCCAAACATAGCCTTAATTGTATCAAAACTCTGTTCTGTTAGAGACTTTTCTTTCAAAACCATTTTTTGAAAGCTACAAAATTCTGTAACGTATAAAAACAGGGAAAATCATACTGCCTGAGGTTATATTACTCATATTCTGATGGAAATTCCAGCTTTGATGGAGACCAATGAAGTAAAGAAGTCTAGAAGAACCATATGTTTACATCGCCGTATCTTCTCAGTGACAATCCTCCATCCAATTCCGTGACTCCATTGGAATTCCAAGAGTTGTGGATTTGCGGAAGTGAAGACTCAGGTGGCGCCTCAGCATCGATTCTATTGTTCCACAACCGCGGAGTCAGCAAATCACTACAATAAGCGCGTGGCTTCAGCATTCAGCGACTATTGTCAACACGTTCGTCATAACGGTCCTCATTTCCCTCGTTCATCGTCAATCTGACCAATATACTTTGTGTGCTTACGGTATTGCAGTTGTACAAGTAGATTGTACTACTTTATTGTGTCTAACCTAAGAGAATATTCATTACTTAACTGACATAAGTTGAAAAATATACTCAAAAGTGGATAAACTCAAACCTAACCTCAAATTCAACTGAATTATGGCATAGTTAATATTGATGTTTTACCTTCTTGCGTGTCATTTGTGAACATGTATCTTCATCTATCGTTTTGGTTTTAGTCCTGCCAACTGAACGATCCACGCCAGTAGGTGTAAGACATGTTAGTAGATGGGAACCACTTGCTAATGATAAGTTTGTCGTGAACTACCGAGTTGCACAGTGACCAAACAGCGAAAGCTGGTCATTTGTGAACTTTTATTTACATATATCGTTGTAGTCCAGCCAACTGAACGATCCACTTACAGTAGTCTGCGAGGTGTAGTCCTGTTAGCAGATGGGAACCACTTGCTAATGATGCGCTTGTCGTGAGCTACCGAGTTGCACAGTGACCAAACAACTACAGCTGATCATTATTGTGAACATTTATTTCACATTTAGCTTGACATCTTGTCACTTTGTACAATATTGTTCGTGATTGCTGTCCTCGTTAACCGATAATTCAAACGCAACCTTTCCGTGGAAGCTGAAACTCCTTACCTTCCCTAAGCTAACTCACTTAGTCTGGACAGACATTCAGACGTTGAGGTGGTCCATTCTTGCAGGCCACTGAACTACGATTAAAGAAGGACTGGAGCATTGAAAAAGTTCAAGGATAAGGGCTAGGGAATTATTTTCTAAACCAATAAGTTATATTAAGAAAGTTAAAATATCCAAACAAGTTGATAAGTTAAATAATTGCCGTTCAGTAGTGCTAGTATACTTATCTTCTTTTTGTGTGCCCGTTTTATGTGTGTTTATGTTGGTTGCATGTGTGTGCGACTATTTCAATAAGTTGATTTTTGTCTGGTTTTCGAATATATTACATTTTTTCGGACAAAGTTTCTTAAGGAAAGCAATAGTGTGTAAATGAATCTTTGATTGTGTTAGCATAGTGTTTAACATGTTACCACTATAGTGGTTTACGGAGCAGAAAACCAATAGTCATGATCGAAATGCACTATAGACGCACTATAGATGCACTATGACTATATTTTGAACAGAAATATACTCGTAACTTCAAATCGTCTTCATCTGATCCATTAGGATGACAAATCTACAAGATAGTCGGTTCAATATTTGGTTGGATGATTTTTTAAACGATCTGCAACAGCTGCAAATGCAGGGTTAGGGCAATAGAGAAAGTCTTCTTTGGATCCAAATATTTTTACAAAATGTAGTTTAGTGATCATTACTTCGCCGTAATACTTTCAGGTGGATTTATATCGCAGGATTTGACATTTATAACGCACTGAAAATGATACCGTTTTCATTTTCTAAATTCATACCCAAAATGAGTATAGATTGGCCTATCCATTTCAATTGACCACCTTTTCTTCATCTTATTTTGAGTCTCTATAAATATATATTCCATAGCAATCACATAGTTCATGATTGAATTCATTATGCTTCCTCTTCCCGGAAAATAAATTGCTATTGGTATAGGACTCGTTTGTTTCCGGATCTCACTTTTTACTTAATTAACTTCCAAGAGATGTGGGCTCCGTGACATACGGGTGAATCTAATTTGATAATGTTGTAGGTCTTCAGGATGAATGTGGAACAGTGAAATCGTGACCTAATAATTACACTTTTACACTTCAGTGATAAGGCTAAAAGATTAAAAATTTGAAATTTGGAATTATAGAAACTTCCCAACTTGTCTTTCTGTGTTGAAAAAAATGGACTATTGTGCCGTTAGGGAAGTAAACAGGAAACATAATTATGAATGAGAAGTATACCAATATAAGACTTGATATTTTCTGGTCTAATGTTGGGTTTTTATTGAGTATACAATTTAAATGCTTTAGACGTTGAGAAAAAATACATTGAAAAGGGAATTTTCATCCTACCGAAAGATGAAACGTAGTGTACGACCAGGTACGGTAATCCGGGATAAGTGGGGTATTTTACTGCATTGTACTGAGGTCAACGATACTAGGGCATTTCACGGCTTGTGATTGGCAACACTTCTCGGCATTCCAAACATTCAAAAACACTGAACACTTACACCCATCTCATCGACACTTCGGCAGAAACAGAAATTGCTTCTTCTTTTCTTCTACTAAATCAGATGAAGATAATGCACCTTAGGTTCTACCTTTGACTATTAATACAACAATTGATGAAGATAATGCACCTTAGGTTCTACCTTTGACTATTAATACAACAATGGTTCTTCTCAGACTTACACTTTTAACCTCCAAAAGCTAATGCATTGGATGCAGAAACAACATTGCCAAACGTCCAGACGTCCACTTCTACTGTTTAACTATTACAAATAATACAGTACTGATATTACACAACTATTTCCCCTAGTTGTGCAATGTAAATTGTTTTTTTATGTCGTATTAATATTTATCCAAAATATGGACTTTAAAAGTTAATTAGCTAGGTTAGGTTAAGTTAGGTTAGCTTAGGTTAGGATAGGTTAGGATGACACGTAAACAAGGGCAATTCTTCTGCTGGCAACTCACCTGGCCTGGGCTTGGCACAAGCATAGTGGTTTGTATTCATTGGCACAAGGCACAGCTAAGAAACATTTTTTCGGACCTTTTGAGGGCTTGGCGCAATTAATGCACGACCGCTAGAAATACACCTGGAGGCAGCACTGACGTATCTGCAAGAAAATCGAAACGCTGTAAAATGTTGTTATGCTAAAACTAACAATACAATTACAATACAATACAAATACAAGGGGAATCAGCTCATTGGCTCGTGGCTTTATGTATGTACAATCCCAAAATCCCCTATTCCCTATAGTCCGTGAGGTAGGCGAAGGACTCTGAGGGATTAACGTCCTTTCCACCAACGCACGCGCACTCGCCAATAGGGCCCTACCTCAGGGCTACCACCCTACTACCATACGGTGCGTGACCCATGTGTGTGTGTCTCTATGTGTGTGAGGGCTGTAATCCAGAGTCCTTCGCCTGCCTCACGGACTGTAGTTCAAATGTACAAAGTAAAATGTACCATACCTCTAGTACAAATTGGAGGCCAACGTCTCTCAATTATCTCATTCAGTGCTACCTCCAGAACTCTGGACTTTATTCAATTTTCGAAATCAAACTCAGCTGGCCTTATTCGGTGGGCATTGAATAAATAACTACTGCTCATAGAACCCGTTGATCTTGAGCACCAGCTTTCATCTTATCCAGTCAACACTCATCTTTCAGCCATATTTACTTGAAAAAGGGGAACCCTGGTGTTTTAGCGTAATCAAATCCATCCAATCTAAAAATCTAAAAGTTTTTGATCACGTGTATGAATTACTGACCAAGTCAATCAATATAGTTGACCACATCAAGTACCATTGTTGATCAAATATTGATTATGTCTATGTCTATTGTTTACAACGTCTATCGTTGACAAGTAAGCTAGAGTACTGACCAGCCTAGGACTTCCTAGTCGCCAAATGTGGGCTAATCCCAGCAAGTGGACCACGGAAGGGTCACGGGCCAAGGCGTTCCAATGACCACGATCGCCACAGCTCTCGCTGTCTCGATAACTCTCATGTCAATAATACTTTCGAATCAGATCTAGAAACAAAGATTATATGCTCTATGAGACTCAGCTGTTGTCCACCAGTCAATGGCAACCCCCGCAATCCGGGTGGAAGACATTTGCACGTAATGATTTTCAACACTACTTTGTTGGATATTTCTTGAATTGATTTAATTTCAATACAAAAAATGAGAAAGTCCCTTTTATTTGTGCTGCTTTAAGTCTTACTGCAAAATTACTTTGAGTATATTTTTTACCTCATTTCTACTCAATTGATAGCGCCACATGAAGGATAAGTTAAATGGGGGTGCTTGGGTGCTGCTAACCTACTACTAAAATGTGACTTCAGTGATGGGCTTTCAGGGACGCGTTCAATTTCCACAAACAATTAAGAAGTCCGAACCACTTTCCCTTAAAATCAATTGTGATCCTTCATTCAATATGCCTGTGGTCTAGACGTTGCCAAAAAAGCTTGAAATAGTTGGTCCTATGGCTTAGTTATCAACGTATAAATTCATCAGGTATCTTGTGAAAGAGGTGAAAATATCTTTGCACACACCCTTAAAGTTTAGATGACAAAACATTGAAGTTACAAGATCCGATCGTGAAGATTATCTACTAAACTTCTTGATTCACTCGATCGCGTCCCTTCCACTCATCTAGCAATCTCACAAAGCTATTTCAATTTTACTTATCGGTATTCGACCTAATGCAACTCTCTACGAGACATTTTGATAAGGTATTACGAGGGCCGATGAGTCGGTGGCATAATCGATGTGCAACGTATTAAAGGTAATGATGACATCAACTAGAGCAGAATGGCCGTCACGAAGTGGCGATCACGAGGTAAGATAAGTCCGTCGTGACATCAGCTGATCAACCGGTCATCCACCTTGGACAGCGTGGAGCTTACTTGGTGGACTTTGGGTGAGCAAAGACTGTTGAGATGTCTTTGGTACTAGACACTCATCCAATCCACGGACCAGATGTAGCTAAACCACTGAGAAGCAAGATACAGAGGATACAAAATTTCTCCGTGGCCAAATTTCAATTAATAGGTTGAAAGAACTCTCACATGATTTTGGCTTGTACTTACTGTTCTTCTCCAACTGTTTGAACTGGGGCTGCTTGAGATATATCGTGCCTAGTTCGTAATTCTCAATATTTAACAGCAGATGCTTGATGGAACTTGTACATGAGTGTTAATCCTTACCCAATCCAAGCTCAGATTGGGTATATTTGATTTGACTGATCTGTAGTTGATTTCCCCCGATTAGTCTTTTTGACACCTGAAAACAGTTCAGAACGTATAAGCCCCCTGCCTTCCATCAAACTGGATAAAAATTAGTCTGATGGATACCCTAACTACCAAATCTGTCAGGGGACGGAATTAGCATTTTTCAGAAGTCTTAAATTTATTGAGGGTAAACGAGAAAGAATGTCAGAGATTCCGATTTATATAGGATTTTGCACGTCTATGATTAAAAACGGCTGTAGCATACCACAATGGCTTTTGCCCCTTTATCTCATTTTAGGATTACATCATTGGAACCTTAGTATCTAAAAATACCTCAAAAATGTTTTGACGTCACATATTGCCTTGATAGTGAATGACAAGAAATTAAATTACTAACAAAGTGGATTAATTCTCCACCCCTGGAGTCAATTTCCTTCCTAGGCAATTCCTTTAGAGGTTAATTATTGCACTAACTTTTTTGTACCTGAACTATCTGGTGGCTGAAATAAGATGCAATATACTTGTATATCACACCAAAAGGACTTAGGTACTATCTTTTTAAGGATCCCGTGGTATCATTGGAATACATCTAGAATATAGAGTAAGAAGTTTGGATGACGACTGTCTTGCACCTGTGGGAGCCAAGGGATCGCCATCAAGGTGCAATTGATTCTGTTCCGCCCTTAGAGCGAGCGGCCGTGCGAAAACAAGAGTCGTTCTATTGTCTCAACCTCATTGTCGGTCTTGTACCACAGAAACGCTCACTTGGAGGAAAAAGAAGCTAAATTGAAAACACTGGAGGTTTTGTCTTCCTTGTGCAATATTGTCGTACCTTCACCTCGGAGTTTCGGCTGGCCGTCAGTTTAAATTAGTTTTTTTTTTCAACACACATCATTCAGCGTCGATATATCTAATTTATTCACAATATCTTTAGTTAGATTGGTGGGGCAATTGCTGAGTAAGATTTTATGGAGACGGACCTCGCACAGGAGGTATAATTTTATAGATTTAATAAACTAACATCTGCAAATTGGTGGGTAATTGACTATGTTAAGTGTAGAATTTGAATCTAAGGATGATCTAAGATTCAAAATTTAAACAAAAACATTAGATTTATTAATTCTTTATGTGCTTTATGGCTTATAAAGTTTCATTTTATGATTTTATCGAAGAGTCAAAGGAAAAATATTTGGAATAGTTTAGTTATAAATTTCAACGATGGAATATTCTCTGCAACTCCATAATCCAATCAAATTAATCTTTTGTGGTGTGGCATATCCTAAAGTCCTCAAGCAAGACCTCAAATCACTATTAAATCAATCATTTAGGTAGACATTTTTGCTCCTTGGAGACCCCGATGAGACGAGGAAAACAAAACAAAAATACAATTTTAGATCCTTTAACTCCTTACGGTATAAATCGAAGAATATTTACTATCTTTCTCAGTAGCTAACCGGCTACTTTCTTTTCATGTGAGCATTTTAGAACTACCAACATAATAAACATAATTTATTTTAGGTACTCTACAACTCCATTTGCTCAAAAGTAATTCAGTAACCAAATTATGGTCTTGGTGGATGCAATTACCATATGAAAATCTGTTTGCTCGATTCTGACAGAAATTTGCGGGTACGATCCCGATCCTAAGAAGAGTCTGAAGCTTTTTAATGGCTCGAAGGTTGACCCAGCTGTCATAGGAATGAACTTTAGTGAATAAGTTAACACGGTTATAAAACAGTTGATCTTAGTCAGTAACAGGCTGTCATATCACCTATTCAACATTCCTTGTTCACTCACTTTTACTAATACGCACCCTTTTATCAGCGCTTTATACTGTAGTTCTAACCTGTCCAACCGTTACACTGCGTGCAAGTTGGGTCGCACAGGCCAATCATTGATTCTGATTTATTTTATACCTCGGGTTCGGGGGATGATCAATTAATGTCGGTTGTGGGAATGGACCGGTGGCACGACGGCGTAGCACGACCACGACATCCGCGTGACGCCTCTGGTACCATCCGGACTCCGCAGATATCTTTTAATTAGTAGGTGACTGTGTCACATAAAATAATGGCACTGTTTGGAACCCACGAGTCTTGAATTGTAATGTTATCAATAGTTTTTACACCAGACTGTCTGTCACCATAGGTTATATTTAGCTACACGGATATTAGATCGGAAACGGTGTGGATCATAAACGTAAACAAATGACGTCACTTGCCCGAAAGTAGACTTGTCTGTATTATTATTTTATAGTTCGGCCGCTTAGAAAGCGACCTCCTCCAGCATTGGTTTAGCATTAGCGCGCAGGTCGTTTTCTAAGCGGCTGAACTATAATTGAACCTTAAAATAGTCAATGATTGAACTGTCAAAAACGACCAAAACAGATGTTACGGTTATCAGTATAAGATTTGAGCCAGTGACGTCATTTGTTTATGTTTATACCAAGTGACAAAGGTAAGCCAGTGGAAATGCGGTGATAGAATCGTATCAGCTACCGTTAAAGTTAAAGTTCTGATTTTTTATTTCGTCTTCTGATATAGAATGTGTAGAATTTTTGTGTTTTTCTACATTTTTCAATGCCATTTGCACGTTCTAACTTAAACGAAACGCTATTCCGAACTCTGTCTACTTGTCTCTTCTTAAATCTTGTTTTGTTACTTCTACCAAGTGTTGGAGGGTATTTGGGTCCAAAACCTAATCAAACTTGGGAACGACCCAGAAGCACCATAATCTAAACGTTTAGATCGAAAAACGTCGAATTAAATAATCTTACACCGATGAGCAATTTGAAGGGGGTAAGAGCAGTAAATTAAAATATTATCAATTATCAATTATAGAGATGGGAACCACCTAGGTACGTATTTTAACCCAAATGTGAGTGAAGTAAAATGAGTAAAAATACCAAAATAAACACATATTACACAACATTTTTATACCTGTTAACAAAATGTGATTCAAAACTGTTATTCTAATGAACTACTTTTCGCGTTTGTACATGGCTAACCAAACGTGGAACTACAACAGGGCTAACAAGGGAGCCAGGAAGCTAGGAGAGGCTCTAACAGTATTCTGACACATCATTATGATGCCGCGTGTAACACGATCTCAATAGCTTGCCTGTCATGAGGGCTCCATATCGTCATATTTCTCACCAATATCTATCAGTGGCAAATTCTTTGTTGGCCTCTTTTCAATTCCACCTGGAATCTTTCCGGGAATATTTGGCGGGGATGAAAGAGATGTTGATGTTGGGATCCTGATTGGTGTTTCAGATGGGAATTTGATGTTTAAAGTGTATGGTGATTAAAGTTTAACAAGTACTTATGAAGGAAGGATTAGCAAGAATAGGTATTTGGTAGGTTTACATTCGTGGTAAGGATTAACTCTAGAGGTTACAACTCTATCAAAATATTTTATATATTACAGTTCCGGGGCTACAACAATGAATTCTATTTATCAATTTTTCGTTGCTACCAAAGTTTTATTCGTCTATTAAAATTACTAAGCTTATTATTTACAGGGTTAATATTTAATGTGTTTTGTATTCATTTTACATTATTGTCTGGGTAGCCGAGTGGTTACAGTGCTTGTCTTCAAAATCTGAAGGTCGCTGGTTCGATTCCAAGCTAGACCTTATCAGACCCAGATGTCATTTGTCAATTAGTGATGCTATCTTACGTTAGATAGTTTGAACGTTCCGTTAAAAACGTTATGAAATGCCACTGGCGAATATAAACAAAAAACAATCCTACCATAATCTTTACCCTATACAACCATCGGTATTTCGATAGGTGAAGAGATCTTGTCCTCGGTTCTGGTCTTGGAAACCTAATCTTTGTCTGTGAAGGTTTCAGTTTATTCCTAGTTTGAATAGCCTTTGAGGTTCTTTCTTATGGCCTTCAAAATTTAAAAGTCTGAAGCAGAGCTTTCGAAGTAAAATTTTCGTAAAAGTTTATTATCAATGGTAGCTGTTTTTGCTCCAGTTATGAATGAATTACTAATTCTACGCATGCCCCGTTGCATGGTAAGCCAAAGAGTGTGCATCGTAAGTTCAAAAACTCAACCCTCCTTTGTTTCACAAACTTGACCGGATGTACCAACTAAAAACCACGGACAGCTGTCACAAGGAGGCGCATGCCTGAACGTGCAGCCTCCGTCACGTTGGCGGGAAAAGTGACGTCCGATGTGTGACCGCCACAGCCACAGCAATCGCTGGTTATTGTGTTATACAGATCGTTGACTTCCACCATTGTTGGTTCATTCCTCTTGTACGGCCGCGTCTGACGATTCTTTCCCCCGTTCCCTCCACACATGAGGAGATCGGAGACCGAATCAACAAAAGGCTTGCGGTGATTATTTAGACGACGTGATATGTACCACCGTGGAGTTGATATTGATTTCGGTTATAGTCCCAATAGAATTGTGTTCTGTGATGCCTCGCACATTTCTCAAGAAGATGAAAATAAATATTTTAGAATACAGACTATACACGAATAGGCTACGATATATTCGAGTTATACAAGTCTCAAGGAATTGAACGAGTGAAATGCCATTGTAGATTGTGTGAAATAGTCCGAAGAGAGTTAATTTAATGTTGCCGGATTTGTATGAAATGTACATATTACTATTACAGTATTATATTGTCTGTGGTATTACCAACAATAAATGGCAGCTACAATTTAAAATTGACAATTTTCGCGTAGTCCACTCGATCGTGGTAGTCGTAGTGATTTTGTAAACTTTAGTTTAGATAATTACAATTACCATAATAACAGAGACTTCAGAAATACATTGCCTTTCTAGATCATTAAATACCAATACTAAGACATGCTTTAATATAATTTTCAGTGTATATTTGTGATCAAGTGAGAAGTTATCATGAAAATACATGATTTGCTTGAAACGATTGCCTGCTGTGTTTAATAATAAAGCAGTTACGATATTTGGACCAAAAGGGGTACACCTCGGACAAGCAACGATATATGTAATGGAGATCTCCCTCCACCAGAACGAATGGGGTTTTGAGATACAAGTCAAATCCTGTCACCAACTAAAAGATTTCTCGTCGTAATGGATCAGCTGAAGAACATACCCTACAGTAACAGAAAAAAAACATTTGCTTGACATCAGTTCACTCTTTCTACTCTACAGGAATCCTACCACATGAACACAAGAAACAAGTGACCAATCTTACCAATCTTATCCAATCCAATCCAATCTTATCTTGGGTATTGGGCACGAGAATAAATTTCTAACTGTAATATTGATATAAACATATTAAAAACTGCGTACATGTAATGAAAACCTGGTTCCCATATACGGAGCAATCTTTTGCTTGTCATCTTCAGAATAGAGGGAGAGTGTGAGTGTGGAGGGATGTTTCTGTCTATCTCGTAATAACCTCCCTATCCCAGTTGATTCAAACTTAACTGACCAAAACCAATCAACCCCCCCCCCCACCCAAATTTCATATCAAAATCCCAGTCTTCAAGAAAACTTGGGTTTTGTCAGATTCTCCAATATTTACCCTCACACTCTTCCCGCGATTCTCCTTCAGCTTCCCGCCAAAACCTTTGACTTCCCCCACTCTGGACGCTGACTGTACAGTATTGTCCTGTATTGTGTTGACACCGTGTCTTGCAGTCGGACAGCAGCTTCCGGCAATGTTTCGTCCCTGATGACTCCTGCTTTGCCCAGGGCATCGACCAGTTAACGAGCTGTTGACAGACGTCCTCCCCCACGATCTTGGATTTCATCTCGGTTTTCAATTTGCATCTGAGATTCCCCCTCTTATAGCTTGGAGCTGAGTTGCAAATTTAGAAGTCAATCATTACTCCTTGAGATATGATTAGGATAGCTTTTAGAATATATTATGGGCGTCCCAATCCTCAACCAAAGTCAATGGTTTAATCCGGTTTAATCTATGCTAACATAGAGATCGATTATGCTAACATGTTTCCTAGTTTGCCTTGATTATCGGGCTTTTGAAAATAATTCTTGCTAAAAAAACAGCTGATGTTTAGTAAGTAATAGCTGGGTTATTTACTCTGCGCATACACTACATTCCTATTCAGCAATACCATAGATAAAACATACTCCTTAGACAATACGCATAAGTGTGAACTGTCTTAATTATAAGTGGTTAGTAAATACGTAAGACTTGAGAGTAAACAACAAAGTCTGAAGAGTGAAGGCCGATCACAAAAACGAAACTACTCGCCCGTGACTCCGGTCACCAACCTCGGACTCACTTTTTCCTTTACTTAATTAGAAAATATTTACTGAAACGAACAACAAAAACCGTATTGTCTTTGGTAAGCTTGGGTAGTTGAGGCCATCCACCTAAACCCCGCCATTACCATACTAGGGGTCTCAGTGTCAACTCCTCGGACCTGTGATGTGCGATATCGGCTGTATAGAGTATCGTTGGAAAATAATCGGAACGATAGATGAATATTTTCAAATAAACTACAATGCTTTCATGTTTGCCAATTGTCAATTGAATATTACCGGAAATAATAATGCTGGCCATGGCCAAAGGCCAGCCAGACTGGTAAATAATGCCAACCCTACTAGCCCCACAATGTTTTACATGTTTTAATAATTTCCTAGTCCAATAATATTATATATTTTACTATGATGCTGTTATTTTATAAAATGCTATTGACTCTTTAAGAATTATTTCCTTTTGGTTAGGCGAGTTCACCAGTGGATTACCACCTATAAATTACTGTTTCGTATAAAACATCATAGGTACCAGCAAGCTTTTTGGTTTGCCTAGTCTATCAATAACTGTCTTAAAAGTTACTTAAGGGCCTGTTTAGAATATACTCTACCCTGTCAATGGTAAAAAAGTGTCAATCAAGTCGTCCTTTTATAACACAAGCAAAATTAAGTGTTCCAACTAATTCATCTTCATCCTATCTACCTCTCCACCTTCAAGCTATAGCGTCTCTTACAAACACGGTTACTTAATTTGTCATGGTATTTGGTAGTTTCTTAACCAGTAACAGGGTAGATTCCAGTCAGACTCCAAAGATACTTTTAAGACCGTTTGAGGTAGAGTCGGCAGAACAAAAATCGTAATAATGGTTTTTTATACTTTACTAGGTGAAACCCGTCGAAATCGACGGTTAAGGGCCTCCTCGTTTATATGGTCGTGTGGCTTCATTGGCAAAAAATAATGCAAATGAAATAGGAATGTGGCATTCCAAAGAGAAAAAAATATACTGTAAATTGGCTAATACGTAATTATTGACGTTTACATGCATTGTTAATCAACGTATCTTATAAAGGATAATGTGATCTAGTTTAAAAGGAATATGACCTTTCTGTCATGACAGTAGCTGCTTAAATAGTATTTACTCTTACAGCCAAAATATAGTGTTACTTTCAATAATGTTACCAACCCAGTGGGCCACGGTCCGTAATATAGGCCACTGCAAATAATTTGTCAAGATCGGTACCATTTTAGGCAAGGTTTTTGTGTTTGGATGTTATTAGACACGATAAGAGCACAATGAACTTCTTCTGCAGATGAATGACTGTTGGAGAAATATAAGCCGATTCATAAATGTCACAATGCGAGTTTGAGCATTTTGTAACTATATGAGGAAGTTACATAGTATTTTTTAGCTGCTGCTCAGTGCACTTTAAGAATATATTTTTTGGAGATAAATTAAATTGTTTTTGTTGCTGAATAGCGCTAGTATGTGCACAACCCTTTTTCGTTAGCCTAATACCAGGCTCGCTAAGAGTTCATGAAAATAACATTGCAAATACTGCCTTTGGACAGTTCAGTAACTCTCAATACATGTGTTGTTTAAAATACAATTTAAAAATTAACAGCTGTTTCATTAAAAAGTATTATCCACATTACCAAAATGTAAACAAATCTGTGGAGGTATCTTCTGGGGCAGAGCCCTAAGGGAATTTACTTTGTTTTTCTTTTGATAACTCATCTACAGACCAAGACCTTTCTTTGGACACCTCTACCAAGTTTATACGCCCAGTCGTTCTCTTAAATTAGTCGAGACAAAGTTTCCAATTAAATATTTAGGTTCCACCATGTTAATCTTATGGGAGAAAACCCAACTTTGATGGAAGATCCAGCCCGAACTAATAAAGATTTCAAAAAAATAAAAACACTTTGCAAAACTACAGATCAGGGCCATTCTTTTGAAACTTTAATCATCAAAATCGGTCCAAAAATGAGGGAGGAGTTCTGTTTACAAAAATCGGCTTAGCGTATTATCTATCTATCTATATATTAATAGGCAAGCATGTTTCTTTAAAACCTTTTTTCTCAGCTCGTGTGCATCGTAGGGAAAATCTACGCATACCGTTGGAAAGCTATTTTCCTGTAGGTGTGCAGAATCCCTTTATAAATTTAAATAGGCTCAAAGATAAGCACAAAAAATAAGTTTAAAAGTTGTAAAAAATTAACATGGATCTTATGCGTTGCTATGCTGGTTACGAAATAACAACGAAATATAAACAGAAAATCAAAACAAATGGAGGAAACTCCAATCACATGTTTTATTTACAGTGTGGGGTGAAAATAGTTAAGTGAGTACATTACATATTTTTGGTCGAGTTTCGACCACTGGACGACCTCTCGTATATATAGATAGATGGTCATTTTACTGGTGAACTCCATGGTGGAAGGTGAACTCACCCTAGCTAATATTTTGTATACTTCATGGAGAGAAAAGGTGCATTTATATAAGCAGTAGTTGTTGTTGGTCGTTGGGAGTTGGGAGAAAAGCACGAAGGAAGAGGAAGGTCCAGCGTGGGCTCAAAAACTGACGAGAAATGTCCACAAAAAGTGTCACATTTTATCCTGTTATCCTCCAGATTTTCCCTCATCCAAGGCAACACTCCTCAACGAAAAAACAAACCAAGGTAACCTGACAAACCAATGCCCATCATATTATAGTAAAACTACGAGAAGAACTCATACAAAAACAAGCTTCAATTTGTGTTTTTAATGTTGACAATGCTGACTGAGTGAGCTAATGTCGAGTAAATTGTTTTCTTTTATTGTGCGGTAGCTTTTAGGTTTTGCACAGATACTCTTTTTATTATTAAAACGTTTTTATTAGGTCGCTTTCTTGTCCGCTACAAATTTTGCAACCGATTTTATACTAACTTCCCGATGAGCTAGGGACTTGAAGCTTGAAACATATCTCACAAATGGAAGACAATGCAATATTATACAATTTAATTTTCATATTTCCCTTGGGCTACGCCCCATGGGCTTGTTTTTATTAAATCGATTTCTTGCAAATTTTGATACTTCCCGATGAGCTAGAGACTTGAAATTTGAAACATAGCTCACAAATGGATGACATTGCAATATTATATCATTTAATTTTCATATTTCCTTTCGGGCTACGCCCCATGGGCTTGTTTTTATTAGCTCGGTTTCCTACAAATTTTGATATCAATTTTAAACGATGTTCCCGATAAGCTAGAGACTTGAAATTTGAAACATAGCTCACAAATGCATGACAATGCAATATTATATCATTTAACTTTCATATTTCCCTTGGGCTACGCCCCATGGGCTTCCAAATTTTTCATGTTTACATTTTGAAAGGATGTAAATATATCAACTAATTTAAGTCAGCTGTAAATACTTAAATTTGACAGTTCGAAGAGCAGAGGTTAAGAGGTACAGGTTATGCTCCCAAGAGATTCTTTATACAATACAAACAAACATTTCAAAATAAAGATAAACAATCTGGCAGGTATCAAGGTGTTTGTAAATAATGTCAATTTTTGTTTATTTAGTATTCTATTAAGTAAACAATAAATATTTCGAGTGAATGCATTGCAGAGAAATTCCATAACAAACTATGGTTAAATTATTATATATTGTGAGTTTTCGGATTAACGAACTGTAAACATGTAATAATATCAATTATTTGTGAATATTGCATGATAACTCATATTATGGTCAAGGAGACAGTCACCCAACGCAAGCGACGCCTAGAGAAGGAAAAGAAAAAAAACTAGTTAAGCTTCAACAGGAATCGGAGGTTTGTAAATCGGCAAGACTATGTCAGCGTCAGGCCTATGCTCAATCCACGGCTTATTGGAAGGAGACAGCCTCCCAACGCAAGCTACGGCTAGAGAAGGAGAAGAAGAAAAGACAAGTTAAGCTTCAACATGAATCGAAGACTTGTAAATCGGCAAGATTAGCCAAATGGGGTAAGCGAGCTACGCAAGTTTGTAAATCGGCAAGACTACTACGTCAGCGTCAGGCCTATGCTCAACGGGAAGGTGATTTCCATCTAACCAAAACACTTTTTGTGACAAGTGTTGTGATATCTGGAAGAAAAAATGCTACCCTAATCAGGTTATGAAACAATGTTCTATTTCACCGGAGCGATACATTTCCCACATGCCTCTGTCTTAATCTGATATAGATGCTTGAAATAGATTTAACATGCACACACAATAAAACTAAAAAGTATAAAATTATTTATAAATAAAAAACTTTTTTAAACAAAACGTTTTTAAATGCCCTAAGTTAAAAAGAGTACATGAAATATGGCAAACAGCTTACTTTTATAGGATTAAAATCGCTTTGAAGTCGGCCTTACAATAAGAAGCACATATGGGAAACAACAAAAAGTCTTCCACGCCTAAAGTATTATTATCTTAACTATGAGTACTGAGTAGGATGTAATCTTTGGTAGGATAAATCTTTATACTAGTGCGTTCAATCCATTCCCATAGCGTGTTAAATAAAAAATAATAGCCTACATTAGAGTGATTCACTTATCATGTTAAAAAAATTAATATTTTGACAATAATATGCATATAAGTTAATATACAAACATAAACAACAACCCACAATTACTTAGTGGTAGTATTCCTTCGTCTTGGTGCCTGCCTTTTCTGTCAAACAAGCTGTCAGTTGTTTTCTTTTCTTCACTTCACTATCTCATCTGCTCCTCTCACCTACTACAGGATGTAATGATTCTGCTAGTTTATTGATAAAATTGGAAATATTTTAATTGTGCATATAAAGTTAAACATTGTTTTGTTAGTACGGTAAATAAAACTAACTACATTTTATATTGTTAAGCGTTTTAATGGTAGAATTAATTCACTACTAACCTTTATGTATGAAGTTAGTTTTCTAACCTACATACTTTCATTTTTAGCTTTCCTAGTGTCAAAGTATGATTATTATATGTATAGCCTAATACAATAATAACACAAACATAATACATATATAATTTTAGGTAGGCCTATGGGTCTTAATTTAGTTAGGCTCACTGGGGCAATCAACGTTTGTAAAATGAAAATCTACTGCTAGCCTAAGTGGATTGTATAGAAAACAGTCCGATAAGATAGTAAGTTAATCCTAACTTACTTCATAGGCCTACTGGAACAAAAATAATATTTGACAAATCTAAATAACTTAGGCCTAGTCTATGTTGATAGGCACTTTTGTAGTGACAGCTAAGTAAGCAATAAATTAAGTTATCTGATTACTCCCAATGCATTTAGATTAGATTAAGTTAGGGTACAGTTTCTTAACTGGGCTATGCTAATATCGATTGAAACTATCAAATTGAAAATACTGATTAATAATCGATATTTTTAAATATATCTATTATAAAATTAAACTATCATAACCTAACCTAACCAACCAAACTTGCTGATAGTGAAAAAATCGCATGAAGGTTTACTAATCGAATCTATAGTTTCAATCGATATTAGCATAGCCCAGTTAAGAAACTGTACCCTTAAGTTAGGCCTTTTCTATTCTCACTTGGTCAATGTTTCCTCCTGCTCTTGGTAGAGTCAGCTTTAAGTTAACTTACCGTAAATTAAATCAGTATCAGTACGGTAATTTCATACGCAAGTTATTGAGACTAACTTACCGAGTAAGAAAATGTTAAGTTATGCTTTGTATTAAAACGGGATTTTGGGCTGCCCATCCTGTTTTTCTTTCCAGTTAAATACTAACCGCAATTGATTAAGTTATTTGTTTGCAATAATATCTAACGTTTATGGAAATGTTAAATAATAGGCTACTTATAGGCCTACCTAAGTTTAAAAAATGTCTCTTGATGGATGTGGAACATTCATGCGGAATGATACACTTGCCAGATTTTTCATTATGTTAAAGCAAGTAAAATAGGATTGTCTCGACCTGTTGAGCAGGATCTTTGTTGTGGTCGCGTGGAAACACAGTTCCAGTATTCCCACTCCCTTTTGTAAGGTTCCTTAAGCTTTCTCTCAGTTTCACAAGTTGAGCTATTGAGTTAAGATTTTACCACTTTACAGCTTGGTTTCGACCCAGTAGCCTACAAATATTTGGTGGGTACAGTTTATGGTTTGATTGGTTTTCACCCCATGAAATAAACAAAATGTGTTGTTTAAAGGAACGAAGGTGTGTAAATAATACCTTTTTTCAATTCTAATAAATTGTTTGATAAAAAGAACTACAGATAATCATTTATTAAGTCTAAACACTTAGTGATCCAGATCAGTTCTCTGATAGATGTCCAGCCCTTGTTCGTTAGAGTGTTTAGAGCCTTGAGTGTTTACGAGTAATTAGGCCTAAGAAATCTATTTCTAAACAAGTTACAAAGTTAGTTCTACTTCTAATCATAATCTGTATTTTTCAGCTACCCTAACCAGTTCATTTGGTTAAAAAAATGGACAGAAAGTCAAGTTCTGAGCTACTAAATCTAGAACCACTCTATATGAAAAATGCCAGCTCTGATTCATTAGCCTCAGACTCTAAATCCAGCTCTTTAAACTCCAAGCTTGGACAAGATTCGGTAAGAAACCATAAACCCCTCTAAACGGTCTACGTTTGTTTTGAATACCAAATTAGTGAGTTTTTTGTGAATCCCCAAGGCAGAACTACGGGCAACAGTGGAGAAAAAACAAGAAAGACGAGGAGGGCTGCCGAAAGCCCATTCTGTCCAACTAATTGTTTTGTAATTTTTTTTTTTCATTTTAAAATTAATTTTACAGGCAATGTTAGGGCCATATGCCTTTTTCTCACACTTAACCTAGGCCTATATAAGTATTTAGAAAATGCTACATAGGTACCAAGTTTATAAAATTGTTTTCTTGCAGAGAGTTATTCTGTAATAAATCAGCAACTTTATTTTCCACGGAAAAATTCTCCGATCTGCAAACAGTAACGTTACAAAATGTCATGCATTGCATAAACAAGAGCTGCGATTTCTTTGGTGCATCCATCGTGAGGAAGAACGCATAGAATAACCAAATCGCCAAAAACGATTCAATGTAATAGCAGTAGATGTTTTCAAACCGATATGAGTGTTTAAAAACGTATTTATTTCCAAAATATTCATTAAAACTATCACACACCCGGTTCATTTACACGGAACTTTGGGCCACGTATGCCCGCAGAAAATCTTTGGTATTTTTCCAAGCCTAAGATTTTAATGCAGAAGTTGAGTCGGTGGCTCAGTTGGTAGCGTCACAGACTTTGGGCCCAAGGCAGCGATGTCGTAGGTTCGGATCCTGGTCACTGCCGCTTAAACATTTTATCAGTACAGTTCACCTTCGTACTGTACCGGCTTACCCCTTCCTTTGCTGGATACGTTCCATGCACAGATCTGTAGTCTATGTGGATATAGGCAAATGGAAGGTTAAAAGAAGCCGCCAAACTCAAAAAAAAAAGTTGAAAACGTTCTGCTTTGGGGTACATGAATTTTCAGCCCAATTAAGGATTTAACAAATCACTGTAGAATATAGGTAGGCTGTAACTTTATTTAAAGTAGCCTTAAGTGGCTAATGTACTTACAGAAGTTGTTTAGGCTAGGACACTAGGACACATTATTATAAGCCTTACTATTGGAAAAATAAATAAATCATCTAAATCTTAAGTAGCCTATGTATCTATCTTAAGTTAGTTTGAAACAGTTATATGTCACATTCAAATGTAACTAAACATAGGGATCTATCTTTTCTTGGCGGTTGTGGGTGGTGGGGGGGGGGGGGGCACCGTACAATCTGGGGCTATGGTACATAAATTTGCTTTTTTAGTGTTAACTTTTATGTTTTTACTACACAAGCTGAAAAATGAAGTTAACATGGGATCTCATATTGGGGGGGGGGGGGGGGGGGCATGTACGAGCTAGAACAATGAAAATTTGAGGGAAGGTATTCAAAACAGGTTTGTTGTGTGGTTATGCTAAGCCCTTGAAATATTATGATTTCTAATACTATTAAAATCTACTTACTGTATATGTAAACTCTAAATCTATAATCCTACTAGTTTCATTTTAGGCGGTTGGCCTTCAACTTTTGGTGATGTTAATTATTTTCGACAGAATTTTTCAAAGGTGTCCATCTGACCCTGAAACGAGAGATTTTTTTATTTTGTCCCTACCGGTATCTCAATATCTTATGGTCTATTTTTTCCGCTAGTACTCTTATTACACATTTTGTCTTAGTAAGGAAATCACAATGGGGATTGTTTTTCAAGGGATATGATCATAATATCTTCTTCAGATTAAGATTACTGCAGGTAAGATTCCATACATTTTTTTCCCTTGAATGTCTGACCAAAATTTATTGTTGAAATACACGACAAGGGAAATAAATCTTTGCCTTTCTTTCAATAACTCACTTTTTCTTGCTAATAAAAGACAAAAGTAGGATCTTAACACAAAATGTTAGTTATAATGTAGGCAACACAGTGAATCCATCACATTCTCCTGCTTCAGGTAAGTTCGAAAGCTTCTCCCTCCAAAAGCTATGGTTCGTCAAGCTCGGCGTCGTCTGGCAATATCGTGTCAGCTCTTGAGGCTAAGTTGAATCTAAAAGTAAGTTGGTGGTGGGCTATAACCTGTCAATGTACTATGCTTGTCCAGCCTACACTAATATCAAATTAATTAACATTTGAACGTTTTAAAGCTTACAGTTTAACTTTCACATTTTTTATTGCAGTTATATCACCGTGTAGTTATTTACACTAGTTTTGAGACATAACTTTTCATTTGTAACTTTTTTTCATTGCATGTTTTCATATTAGTTTTTAATTGAAATTCACATGGCCTCACATCAATCACCAAGCACTTAACAATATCAGATTAAAAAAAAAGGTTCCAGTTACTTTAAATAAACTAATTTCAAGATTCGCTTCTACAGCACCAACACATCCTTAAATGAAAGCCTCAAGGTTAATGAATGCATGTGTTTATGCACACTTAACCAGTTATGCTGGCAGGCACTTGTCCTGTATTGTAATACTTTTAATATATAAACATTACCGGTATTTTAAAAAGAGGTGTCTGTTTTTCCATATTGCAAAAGCCACTGGACCTTAGGTTAGACAAAGGATGAGAAATAATGTTTCCTCATTGCATAACGCTCACTCACACTATTTGGAAAAAAAACACTTGAGAACTTTTCAACGATGGGTTATGTTTATATTTACTATATTGATATGAAACAACCAATGACTGTGTATATTCTTAGCTAAGTGAACATTCCAATTTGGATACATCAATGAAAACAGAATTTCTTCTAGTGATGAAATTATTATTACAACCAATCTGTAGCTGCTATATTATCAATAGATCCATTAATAAAAAAGAAAAAGTTTATGTGGTAAAAATAAAAATATTACGATTATGCACACTCATCCATAGACCTTAACCTTAACACCCTACCCTGGTAAACATATAGATTGTCGAAAGTATGAAATATTACGATTTTCCAAGCTTTATGTACCCATTTCATCATTAATTTTGAACATGACAAATTAATTTGTAGATTTTGAAGAATATATTTTTTGCCTAAAATATTGTTTTGAAGTACATTTCAATGCATGACAACATTATACGTAACGTAGTCAGCAAAAGTCATGGTCCCTCATCAACTTTAAGTGGTAAGTGTAGGATTTATGTTATATCTACTTTTTAATTACCAGTAATCAGTTTCTAAGTCTGTTTTTTCTAATTTCAGTAAACCCTCTTTAATTCAAACTAATCAGGTTTCCGAGTCACCTGAAAGTCCGGATTGAGTCGAATAGTAATTTTTAATAATGTTGTTATTTGTATTACAATAATTTGTATAGTAAACAATATACGCTTGAATCAGACTTATCTGTCTTCAGCCGATCCATCATGAGTATTTTAGAGAGTATGCTTATGCTGAAATTAATTTTACTTTTTTCTTAAAGAACGATTTAGTTTAGTACCAAGAAATAAATTACATACGCTGTATAAATGCTACTGTAGCTGAATACTACTGTATTTACCCTTGATTATTTTTCATACAATAACCAAAACCAAAATAGACTTATTTGATTTATTTTTTAAATTTGTTTCGATTTTAAACATAAAGCAGGCCTAAATATTAAAACATAATTTTAAAATAACATCAGACAATACGTGTGTTCCAGTCTAGTGTGGGAGAAGCAACGACTCCTTCACGACCAGATGATTTGCCGCTTCTTCCTGGAGAAAAGGTACCTAACCTATCTGTTTAGCTTCTGTGCATATGCAAATTAAAATGCCAATATTTTAACTTTAACATACAATGCGGTTTCACTTGCATTGTTCTCGCTTATTTAGGCATTTAAACCTTCTCTGAAGTTATTGTACAGAATTTACTAACTATATACTTATACTATATACTTATTGGAATGTATAACAATATTATCATAATTACCCCATTTAGTAAATAAATAATACTTATTTAGCTACTAATGTCAGTATAGGAAGTTCTTACAGTAGGCCTACTGTATTATTTTATTTTTCTGACCTAGTTGTACACAAACTGTATTAAGAAATTTGCAGCTTTAATTGCGGTCACTAATTTCTAGGAAAATTACTTTGTTGTTCAAAGGTTTATTGCGGACATTTTCCATCACAATGGTAAAAAACAATACACAACGTTTCGGGATCTGGAATCTGATCCCGTCCTCAGGTGAAAAAACCTAACTAACACATTACAACTAACAATACACAAACGCCCAACCTAAGTTTGAATACACTACAGAGCGTAGCAGTCAAAAAATAATAAAATATGCACTGTATAGCAGTCAAGTCATGATACAACATGCAAATAATAACCAATCACAAAACCCTATAGTCTATAAAAGGTGTAGTGTGAACAGCTCACACAATGGAACACTATATAATAGCACCGTTCGCAATGACAACCACCAATGAGACTAAACCATGGAGTAAAAAAAAAAAAAAAATAAAAATTGTGGTTAAAAAGTTATTGCAACTTTTGTGATTTTCCCTGTAAAATATCATAATTTCGATATAAATATCACCCGTGATAAAGGTTGTTGCCCAGCTAATGGGAGAAAGTATGAGTCAGATTACTGATAATGTTTATTTTTATAATTATTAAAGCTACTGTATACTAATAAAATGAATTTAAAGAATCATTGAACAAGGTAATTCAAATAAAATAAACCCAAAGTCAGGAAATATCAATTACTAAGGATTCCTTGCTATCTTGATTTAACAGCCATTGAACATCGGTACATCGGTAATTCCGATTTATCGACCAATCTTATTGCAGTCGTGAACCTGATTATGTTATCACTAGGCCTACTGATGTAATGCCCCAGTTGTTGTTTCCTAGGTGCAAGGTGTTGCCAAAGAAGTGACATACCTTTGCCCCTACAGTGGCCCTTCGCGAGGTATTCTGTCCGTCACCAACTACAAGCTACATTTCCGCAGCGTGGACCGTGACCCCCCGTACTACGTTGAAGTGCCTCTTGGAGTTGTGAGTGACAAAATTTAATTCAAATCATCTTTACTCATTCTATAGGGTCATGAGTTAATGAATATCAGGGGATTCTTACTTAGAATGAACTAGGCTATATCAAATAAACATAACATTTACACCTCTCTGGGTATTTAAAATAATTTTTGGAATTAGTTTTTAGGAAAATTTTTGTTTACTGCCCAAAAAGAGTATTTGCTGGTAACCTCAAATTTTAAAATCTTACGGTATCATTGACGCCTTCAGCATTTTTTAATAAGAATATGAAGAGCAAAATTCAAAAATCAGTTTTTTTAAACTAGTGCAAAATGTTGCCATTTTAAATTAAGGTGAAATAATGGCCATTCGTTGTGCACCATGACTAAGGCAATGTATTTATACACTCTTATAAATCGTCAATTGGTATTTCTAGTAGACCAAAACCTAGTCAAACGCAAAGGCAATGTTGTAAAGGCTGTCAGATTTGTTGTTTGCATCTTGGACTGTTAGACTGCTAAAAATGAGTTACTTATTGGCAATTTAAATATTTCAGACACTAAATTCCTTTGAGTAACTACTCATTTTGAAGAGTTTTAACAATAAAAAATTTCTGTAAATACCTGCTCTGGTGTAATCCGGAGGAAGTGTTTTGTGTTGTGATCTCCTATTCTGTATTTATTAGTCCGCGCTGGACTCGTTAATTTTTTTCAAGTAAGCTAGCTAAACTCTAACCCTTAAAATATTTTTTCTTCAGTGCTCATTGAACTATACTGTAAGCCAATTTTGTCTACAGGTTAGCAGAGTTGAAAAAGTCGGTGGTCAATCAAGCCGAGGAGAAAACTCCTACGGAATTGAACTGTTTTGTAAAGATATGAGAAACCTTCGCTTCGGACATAAGCAGGTGAGTTACATTAAATGGTTCGAACATACAAATCCCCTACCATTTAACAACATCCAAGCCTCTAGTGAATGATCACATGATACTTGTGGTGACCTTCAAATAAAAAAAATACATGGAAGAAATTTCTGTTAAAATTAAAAAATTAAATAATAATAAATAAATAAGAAAAAAAGATTAGTACTTTGGGTTCTATTTATAAAAAAAAACTCACCAATAAAATCTTGATACCAAAACTCTTTCAAATTTCTTGTGGTTTTGATATTTAAATTTATTTTTGACACATAAGTTAACTAAATACGCACACAGTAGGGCAAGATTAAAGTTGCAAAAAAAAAACTGATTATTACAGAACCTGTTGAATTTGTATTCAAACAGAGCGATGAATGGTGTCTTAAATGTGCAGTTTTACTGACATCTCTTCTATTATTACTTTGAATCCAATATGGTTTTGGAATTGAAAACTTCAACCCTCAACTGTGAGGGTTGGCTTCCAAGCGTATGAGTTCTTTTTACATAAAAACATAAAAAAATTATATTGTGTTTTAGGAAAACCATTCTCGACGTAACGTGTTTGAGAAGCTGCAGCAGTATGCTTTCCCTTTGTCACACAAGTTACCTCTGTTCGCCTTCGAATACACGGAAACCTTCGCTGAGAATGGTTGGAACGTCCACGAACCGATTGCGGAACTGAAGAGAATGGTGAGTTAATTTTTTTTAATACAAAAAGTACTGGTAGTACGCTTATTCTGCGCGTAACAGGATGAGTGAACATGAGCGCAATAATGAAAGAGTCCACCCACACCTAGCACACTTACCGGTGTCACTGGTGTACACAATAATGTTATTTGTATGGGCAAATCAACCCATGAGTCGGGGCAAATAATGGTGAGTCGGTGACTCAAGTCGGTAGCGTCACGCGAACTTCGGGCCCAAGGCAGCGATGTCGTGAGTTCGGATCCTGGTCACTGCCACTAAATTTTATCAGTATAGTTCACCTTTGTACTGTACCGGCTCACCAATTGCTTTGCTGTAAACGATCCACGCACGGGCGAGGTTAAAAGAGGCTGGACCAACCTCTTAAAAAAAACCAAATCTCAGTCAACAACAATCCTAACTTCACGTCCATTAATTAACCAAAGTCATTGGTAATATACGTAATGTATTTCCTGTTTCCCTCTCTTCTCATAGCATTTTATTATTGCAGATACGTTAATCTAACTGTCACAAAGAGTTCCCACACTCTGGACTGTTCACCTTGACTACTTTCTTTACCACTTCCTACGTCGTGGACCTGTTTCCCTCTCTTCTCATAGCATTTTATTATTGCAGATACATTAATCTAACTGTCACAAAAGGTTCCCACACTCCGGACTCCTCACCTCGACTTCTCCCTTCACCACTTCCTACGTCGTGGACCTGTTTCCCTCCCTTCCCATAGCATTTTTAGAATTGTAGATACTGTACATTATTCTAATTATCACAAAGGGTTTCTACACTCCGGAATGCTCGCCTCGACTATTTCCTTCACCACTTCCTACGTCGTAGACCTGTTTCCCTCCCTTCCTATAGCATTTTAGTATTGCAGGTATATTAATCTAACTGTCAAAAGGGTTTCTACACTCCGGACTGCTCGCCTCGACTACTTCCATTACCACTTCCTACATCGTGGACCTGTTTCCCTCCCTTCCGATAGCATTTTAGAATTGCAGTTACACTAATCTAACTTTCACAAAGGGTTTCTACACTAGAGAATGCTCACCTCGACTACTTCCATTACCACTTCCTACGTCGTGGACCTGTTTCCCTCCCTTCCTATAGTATTTTAGTATTGCAGGTATATTAATCTAACTGTCACAAAGGGTTTCTACACTCCGGACTGCTCGCCTCGACTACTTCCATTACCACTTCCTACGTCGTGGACCTGTTTTCCTCCCTTCCTATAGCATTTTAGAATTGCAGTTACACTAATCTAACTGTCACAAAGGGTTTCTACACTTCAGAATGCTCGCCTCGACTACTTCCATTACCACTTCCTACGTCGTGGACCTGTTTCCCTCCTTTCCTATATTATTTTAATATTGCAGTTACATTAATCTAACTGTCACAAAGAGTTCCCACACTCCGGACTGCTCGCCTTGAATACTTCCATCACGGCTTCCTACGTCGTAAACCTTTTCCCCTCCCTTCCCATAGCATTTTAGAATTGCAGTTACACTAATCTAACTGTCACAAAGGGTTTCTACACTCCTGAATGCTCGCCTCGACTACTTCCATTACCACTTCCTACGTCGTGGACCTGTTTCCCTCCCTTCCTATAGCATTTTAGTATTGCAGGTATATTAATCTAACTGTCACAAAAGGTTTCTACACTCCGGACCGCTCGCCTTGACTACTTCCATCACCGCTTCCTTCGTCGTGAACCTGTTTCCTTCCCTTCCTATAGCATTTTAGTATTGCAGGTATATTAATCTAACTGCCACAAAGGGTTTCTACACTCCGGACTGCTCACCTTGACTACTTCCTTTACCACTTCCTACGTCGTGGACCTGTTTCCCTCCCTTCCTATAGCATTTCATTATGGCAGATACATTAATCTAACTGCCACAAAGGGTTCCCACACTCCGGAATGCTCGCCTTGACTACTTCCATCACCGCTTCATTCGTCGTGGACCTGTTTCCCTCCCTTCCCATAGCATTTTCGAATTGCAGTTACACTAATCTAACTGTCACAAAGGGTTACTACACTCCAGAATGCTCACCTCGACTACTTCCATTACCACTTCCTACGTCGTGGACCTGTTTCCCTCCCTTCCTATAACATTTTAGTATTGCAGGTATATTAATCTAACTGTCACAAAGGGTTTCTACACTCCGGACTGCTCGCCTTGACTACTTCCATCACCGCTTCCTACGTCATGGACCTGTTTCCCTCCCTTCCCATAGCATTTTAGAATTGCAGTTACACTAATCTAACTGCCACAAAGGGTTTCTACACTCCAGAATGCTCGTCTCGACTACTTCCATTACCACTTCCTACGTCGTGGACCTCTTTCCCTCCCTTCCTATAGCATTTTAGTATTGCAGGTATATTAATCTAACTGTCACAAAGGGTTTCTACACTCCGGACTGCTCGCCTTGACTTCTTCCATCACCGCTTCCGACGTCGTGGACCTGTTTCCCTCCCTTCCTATAGCATTTTATTATGGCAGATACATCAATCTAACTGCCACAAAGGGTTCCCACACTCCGGAATGCTCGCCTTGACTACTTCCTTCACCACTTCCTAAGTGTCGTGAACCTGTTTCCCTCCCTTCCCATAGCATTTTTAGAATTGCAGATACATTATTCTAATTATCACAAAGGCTTCCTACATCGTGGACCTGTTTCTCTCCCTTCCCATAGCATTTTTAGAATTGCAGATACATTATTCTAATTATCACAAAGGCTTCCCACACTCCGGACTGCTCACTTTGACTACTTCCTTCACCACTTCCTACATCGTGGACCTGTTTCTCTCCCTTCCCATAGCATTTTTAGAATTGCAGATACATTATTCTAACTGTCATAAAGGCCCCCCACACTCCGCAGCGCTCGCCTTGACTACTTCCTTCACTATTTCTTTCACTACTTCCTACATCGTAGACCTGTTTCCCTATCTTTCCATAGCATTTAAGTATTACAGATACGTTAATTTAACAGTCAAAAAGGGTTTCCGTACTCCTTTCTTTTCACTGCTCACCTTTCCGCTTTCTTTACTACTCTCTACGTCGGGGACCTGTCCCCCCCCCCTTCGCATAGCATTTTAGTATAAAAATATACCAACATTTTTGAATATTTAATATTCAATGCAAACATTAAATTGAATAATGTAAAAAGCTGCTTTGTTCTAAATACATACATACCTATATACTTTTAATTAAAAGGCGAAATTTTAATACTGAACATAAACGGTATATAACTGCCTACTAATATTGTTAAGTTCAATTTATTATTATGAAAGCTGTGAAATTTAATTAGCTTAAATAACATTATTCTGAAAGCTGTGAAATTATGATGATATATATTCATAGACGCCAAACTGTTTACTCCATGAATGAAAGAGCTTAGAGTAAAAGTCGTTCTCTCTTTCTTAAGTAGACAACAAAATTGTTGGTCGCAAAACGTAAACAAATAAAAAGAAGAAGAAGGTAGTTCCTAATGTTATTCTTATGGGACAAATTTAAAAATGTTTTTTAAGTATTTTATAATTACTACTGAGCGGAATCGTCTAGAATTTTAATGGTGTCTTTGCACTGGTGTCATAACTATTTGTGCAAAATTTGAACGCTATAAGTGCAACGGTTCTTGAGTTTTAGGTGCGAACACACACACACACACACACACATACTCCAGCGGACAACTTTTCTCCGACTCCGCTATACACGATACATAGATTCGTTCACTTCGTTCACTCATCTATTAAGGTTGTTTATAACATCGTGCTTGGATTTAGTTATTTCATTAAACAAATCATCAAGTACACTTTTTTCTGATTTGACCCTTTTAACGTGTGCTACATTAGTGAACTGTTCAATTGTTACAGGGAGTGCCCAATGAGATGTGGAAGATCTCGCGTATCAATGAGGCGTACGAGGTGTGTGACAGTTACCCGACTGTGTGGGTAGTTCCGGCACAGGCTACTGACGAGGACTTACGACAGGTATGTAGGGCAAGTGCGTGTAGAGACGAGATTAGGTGGTGAGGTATTTCAAAAGATGTGGGCGTTGCTTGAAATATTATGTGACATCTGTAGCCTGATAAAAACTGGAAAGGGACTGGGGTTTATGTATCCGCCAGCCGTTTGAACTTTTTGTAGAACCTTTTCCACTTTCATCAAAACTAGGCATATGGGAATTAATATAACTTTTTGAAATATTGTACGTGAAATCCCATTAGATAAGTGGAAAGTAGTTTATTAACACATTTTGTGCGGTGTGGTTATTTTGTTTAATTTTAATTTTTTCAAACAGTGAATTACAAGTTACAACGTGTCTGTTGCAGGTGGCCATGTTCCGCAGCAGAGGCCGAGTACCAGTGTTGTCCTGGATACACCCAGAGAGTCAAGCGACCCTGTGTCGCTGCTCTCAACCACTGGTGGGAGTTAGTGGCAAACGTAGTCGAGAGGATGAACGGTACATACAGCTAATCATGGACGCCAATGCCCAATCTCACAAACTTTTCATCATGGATGCAAGACCAAGGTGAGTGTAAAATTATTTGATAATTTTCTCACACTTTATTTGGAAATGTCCCTGACCTCTAGGCTTAGAAACACAGAGTTATCAATAGGAATCAATAAACTGGATTTCATATCAGTTTAAACCTTTGTTGAGCAATTTCTGATAGCAAAAGTATTTCTGATACAAATACAATAT
This sequence comes from Macrosteles quadrilineatus, assembly GCF_028750875.1. Classification (NCBI taxonomy): domain Eukaryota; kingdom Metazoa; phylum Arthropoda; class Insecta; order Hemiptera; family Cicadellidae; genus Macrosteles; species Macrosteles quadrilineatus. The sequence goes on along the minus strand of NW_026542597.1, from coordinate 35,076,716 downwards.
CATGATCATTTTTAGCAGTATGGACAACATCGTGATCATCTCCTACGATCGAAAAATAATATTACGAGATTCCCAACTGGAAACAAATTTCTCAAAATTATTCACAACCCACTGAAATAAAACTTCTAAAATTGTTGGAACCCAAACATTCTTCGCTGTTTTACATTAACTGCCCTGAACAAAGACTTGGGTTGTAGTAGCACAGGCAAGTGGTTGGTGTGGCTAGATATGAGATTTGAGGTTCAATTCTCAAACCCAATCTCCAACCAACAAATTCTGAACTTGCAGTGAAGTACTGAACTTGAATCTTTTCATTCAGTGAAATTAAAATTTTACTTCGACACATACACTCTTCTTATCTAAAATGTTGCAATTAATTCAAGAAATGTTTACGATATTGTGGTATTTCATTATGAATCCATAATGTAGTTTATCAAAGGATTAAGGATATATAAAGGTTTTATCCTTGTGTCAGAGTGGACCACTCAGAAACAACATTGTGTCATTGTGTTGTCTCCCATTACCACTCAGAAGCCTCCCATCCTTCCAAATTCCATATTTGTTTAGGTTTGCATGATCTTAACATTATACCTTGCTTATGCATTTCAGTGCAAACGCAATCGCAAACAAAGCCAAAGGAGGAGGTTATGAGTCTGAAGATGCTTATCAGAACGCAGAACTTGTGTTTCTAGATATCCACAACATCCACGTCATGCGCGAGTCTTTACGCAAGCTGAAAGGTAAGATATTTTCTCAACTACCTGCATAAATTTATTTTCATTATTCTACCTTAATAGATCTTGGTGGAGCAAAGCCACCAAAGAACAAAAGGTTGTGCCTTGTAGAACAAAAGTTTACAAAATGTCAGGATGAAGACATCAGGATTCAATTTTAAAGTCAAATTTTGTTACAAGTAAAGAAACTTGTCTGTGCTGTTGACAGAGTTGTGCTATCCCAACATTGATGAGTCCCGATGGCTGTCTGGAGTGGAGTCGACATACTGGCTCAAGCACATCAAGTGCATCTTGGCTGGTGCTTGTCGCATTGTGGACAAAGTGGAAAACAACAAGACTTCTGTGCTGGTACACTGTTCAGACGGCTGGGACCGTACAGCACAGGTACAGTCATGTGATATTAAAATATATAAAGGTACTCGAGATTGTCAAAGATGATTTGAAACATCGAAGAACCAGGAAGATATTAAGTAAACACTGTTGTCAGCGGACAATAAAAAATGTCTCGCATCCGTAAACACATGTTTATATAACACTCAGAACAAGAGTTTGTTCAACAATATATACTTACAGGTTGGCCAACTCTTTTAAAATTTATGTTTTTTTTTCAAGGAATAGAAGGGGAAATGGTTTTACACACACAGAACTGTAGTGTGAGACTCCTGCACTGATCAGACTACTAACTTAAAAAATCTTTACTCTGTAGGACAAAAATCGGGGATTGTTTGTCATTGTCACATTACCTTGGTTAACATATGACCTAAAGCAGGAAACCCACTAGTCCGACGCTCTCCCATCCGACAAGTCTCAGACACCTTCCAACGCCTTCAGCACTTTAATAAACCCATTGGTCCGACAGGCTCCGTTAGTAACCAACGAGAATTAAGATGTTTCAGGCTTTTTTTTGTTAATTTTGGCTGCTGGAGTTGTAAAAGTCATTATTTTTTCATCCGATAGTTCTTTATTTGCATCTTCTTTTTTCTATATAGTTCATCCACAATTTAAGAACCAATCACCACTTGAATCCATAGAACTTGCATCACTAAAAGCATCATAATATTTTCAGTCTGCTTTTATCCCTTACTGCATACTGTGAAAGGGATACTCTCAAACCGCTTCAATCGTTCAATAAGTTTGTCTACATGTCACACTCAAAGCTAGACAGTGACTAATCTAGGCCTGGTGCATGCAGACTGGAGGAAAATCGGATCTGAAGTCTGACAACAATGCCCCAGAGAGCAATGTCGTCGGAATGTGTTGGATCGGAGAGGGTTGGACTAGTGGGTTACAGTCAATTTAAAGCCATACAAAGTAATTTTGTCGGAATATTTGGGATCGGAGAGCGTCGAACTAGTTGGTTTCCTGTTTAACCCTAGATAGGTATCGCACGTAAATTTGACGTAGGGCGAGTTATTCTTAGAGTCCCACCCCGCACCCCCTCAACCAACGCTACCCTCCTTCCAGCAGTGCTCTCAGCTATCATTTGCCTAGTGATGGCTGCCTTGGTTGGGTCGTAGTGTGTTTCTTTATGTCCTTGCTAGTTGGTTTCTTGGAACGCATACGTCAAACTTACGTGTCAATACCCTATGTGTATAGTAAAATGGCCGGTTTGTGTACAGTAAAACAGCCGGCAGTACATCAAATTTATGTATCGATACCTTTTTTTCTGTCCTATGACACTAGGCACGAGCCCGGAATTGTTTTTCACATTACTTTAGGCTAGACCTAGGGGTTACGGCAATATCACTTAGATAAAATCCATTTGTGATTTGGCGGGGTTTGAACCCGGGACCCCAGGAACCGGAGTCCCACGCTCTAACCACTAGACCAGCTCGCTCCCCAAAGGAGCAAGGGACGCTAAGGGTATCGATACCCTTAGCGTCACACTGTATGACGATACTTTACTATGCAATTCTTATGTACGTGAAATTTACGTATTGATACCCTTAGCCTCATGCTGTATGACTATACCTTTATAGGGTTAAGTCCTCATAGTTTGCACCGTGTCTGTCAATCAGCTCTTTTATGACTAAGACACCATCCTGATCTGCTTCTTGGCCCAGAGAATACCCTGAACAAACAAATATAATATCTTCCTCACCCTCCGTCATCATCAGTATGAACAGTATCCACTAAAAGCAGTCCTGCATGGTGTTGAGCCTCCAGAAAGGGTCCTGTCCCAACTTGGGCAGCGAGATTAAGTGTGTTCCGCGTTGTTGGGAGTGCCCGTATGACATTCATTAGAAGACTATTATGTCATGTCCTAAGATAGTAACTTAATCTTTTCATAAAAAAATACCCAAAACTTGTAAATCGCGTTTTAGAGATGGCTCTTTAATACTCCTTAATGTATTCTAAAGATGATTTTAGAACAGAAAAAATAGGTAAAGTAAGTTTAATTTTAATCTATGTTAGCTATATTTTATGAGTCACATTCTCATTCCTGTGTGGTCAAGATAATACTCTTTGATATTTCAGAAGATCTACGATATTTTGTTTTTAACATTTTATTGTTTCCAGCTAACTGCATTAGCCATGTTGTTGCTGGATCCATACTACCGCACGATCAAAGGATTTGAAGTTCTCATTGAAAAAGAATGGTTAAGCTTTGGCCATAAGTTCCAGCAGGTATGTTTGTTAACAACAAGTAGTTTTAACTGCCATGATGTTGTGCTTTAATTGTGGCATCTGTTATTATAAACCCCAATTTTGTTTTGTTTTGTGGTATTTGTAGTATTTTGTGTCCAAGGACTCAAGGGACCCAGAGGGTTACGTTAACCTCACACACGCAGCCAAGTCCATCTGCCGCCACTGTTGTTTTAATAACTTACTAGATTTTAGTCTGCAAAATTGAAATCGCAATTTTTTCAATTTAGTTTTTTGGAGAAAAAAAGCACTTGGCTTAGGAATAAATTGAGGAAGTAATGGATACACTACAACTAACTCACCTAAGAGAATCACGTCGGGGTACTTGAGTCCTTGGACAGAATATAGTTTTTATAGGTTGGTCAGCACTCAGCAGTCAATATAAGCTTATTGTTTTGCTTTATTTTTCACTCAAATGCATAAAGCGTTGATTAAGAATCCAGTACTCCAGTAAGCACTACACTGTAAGATACCACATAAAAAAACTAAACTTGATTCCTAAAAACCGTTGCTAAATCTTGGTTCTAAAGAATCAGTAGTACTAGAACATTTAAATTCCAAATAGTGATGAGTAAAATAATATTCAACCTAGGGAATTGGCTTATGTAGATTTAAGCAATTGTTACTACAGACAACTGTTATTCTAGAGGATCGGACACGGAGATGACAAACACTCAGACGCAGATCGCTCTCCGGTATTCCTGCAGTTCATCGACTGCGTGTGGCAAGTCACCTGTCTTTACCCCAACGCCTTCGAGTTCAACGAGAACTTCCTTATCACCATCCTAGACCACCTGTACTCTTGTAGATTTGGCACATTTTTGTTCAATAGGTGAGTCAGTTGGCATAATGTTCACGTTCAGTGTGGCAGGCATTCCAACAGGCACTCGCCAATGGCGGCGAGGCCCGGGCGAAGCCCCGACACGGCACCGTAACAGCGAAAGCAATTGGCATTCAAATATTTCAATCTGACGAATAACAAAAGAACAGTGGTGATTGTTCTACGTTACCCCGAGATTGGACTTAGTTCCCTAAAACACCCAAAGGTAGCAGCACTGCCTGGATCAGTAGTCAGTGGCTTTGTAATGAGGCTTGAAGAGAGAAAATCCCCAAAACCAGGATAAAAGCATTGTCAAACGGGATTTTACGGGAAATTTTAGTACCAACCTACACCAAAATAAAGCTCACATTCTAAGCTAAAGGCTAGCAACGATTTTAACGTTCCCCGGCATTGTCATCAACCCATTGACAACCAATTACGTGCATAGCCCATCATGCATTTTTCCGCGATATAGTCGTACTATTAATCTACTGGTCCTCTAGTAGTATGTCAAATCCATCCTACAAGGGCTTGTGACATCGTAAGCTTATGGTGGCAATCAAATTGTTCGGCCGACTGTGGCGTGGTAGCTCAGTTGGCTAAGGTGTTCCACTGATAAGTGTAGTGTTGAAGTCTTTCTACATGCGCGGGATGGAATTTTATAGATGTACAATCGATATTAAGCTTATTAATGTGTGGCTTCGCGAGTGGGTAGGCCCGCCTTAAAGAAATGGTGTCTGGCTTAGATGGAAGTTGACGGCATTAGTGAGTTAAATGGGGATTGCACACAACTCCTGTTTTGATTTTTTTTTACGTCAGCAGAGCAGTAGGACAGGGATTATTCTTTTATGACTTTAATCTTAGTTAAATATGGCATACCCTGTAAATATACATATACTGTACGATTAAAAATATAAATCAACATAACCTATTAAAACCAATTAATAAAGAAATTAAAAATCATAGGTTGAATTAAATGGTATCAGTAATAGTAACAATTATTACATCATGCACCAACCTTACTTTCTTCAAAATCATGGGTCAATCATTGTGTTTCAGTGACAGAGAGAGAATGGCAGAGAAAGTGAAGGAGAGGACAGTGTCTCTGTGGTCCTACATGAACAGCAGTCTGGACCTGTATCAGAACCCTCTCTACTACGCACAACAACAAGTGCTTCAGCCTATTGCCAGCATGAGGCACATCCGGTTGTGGCGTCGTCTCTACTGCCGCTGGAACCCTAGCATGCGTCCTCAGGTATGTTTTATGTTTTTTTTTTTTACTTGTCCATTGTTTGTCTGTTGTTATGTTGTGAGTTAAGGAAGGTTATGAAAGTCCAAACTACTAGTGGTTTACAACGCCTCTTCCACCAGGAGACAACATAGTAAGCCTAGATTGAGGTTTTGAATCTCAACTTGGTCAGGTCTAGTGTTCAGTTCACAGGAGTTAACCTTGTCTGTGGCAGACCTTGGTAGGAGAAGTGTATTTAAAATAATTGGTGGACAGATTGGGTGTAAGTTGACAGAATGGGTTTGAATACAATAATACCAATTTATTTCTTAAATAAAAATATTACATGAATATGTAGACTAAAAAATACTCTGAAATTAGATCCCTGCAAAGCAAAGCTAATACGTAAGATATTTTAAAACCAAATTTGGTTACTGAAGCCAAATACAGCTACAGCAACGTATAAAATTAGTGCCATTGCAAACGACAACAGAAAGTATGACGCTCTCATGTACACACATATACTATGGAAAGACTCGCACACACACATAAGTAATTTTGATCAGCGCAATCTGTCAGTGGTACAATTCAACTATGTCTTCATTATTATTCCATAAACTACCGACAATTTTAACATGGGGATGGAATGTCTAGTATTATCAATAGTCTAAGGTACTATACAACTAAGGTGTATGACACTTAATAGTCCTGATCTTGTATGCAGGACCCCGTCTACCAGAGAACCAGAGAACTTCTAGTGTTGAAGGAACAGCTGGAGAGACAAGCTGAAGAAGGACGTAGAGAACAGCTGATGAGGATAGCCAGGAATGTAACAACTCTAAACCGTCTCACCTCTCCTGTACACTCGTAATTCCTTCCCACCTCTCCATTCTTGTAAATATCTTTTTCAATGCTGTACAGTTAAGATGTATCAATTTACTTTACAATAAACACTAAAGATTTCTTCTTTGGACCCTTTGAAGCATGGTTTTACTGATATGAAAATTTGATTTGCTACAGCTACTAAGTGAAAGCGATTTTAACCACTTGCAGAATAGCTCCCACGCTCGTTTTACTTTGCCACACAAAAAACACACAAATTAAGATTGTAACGGTATTCCATGTGTTATACGTTAAACTATACTAGGGACTACGAGAGTCTGCAGTTGGCGGCAGCCAATAGCAAGACTGGACTAGCGCGACGTTGCAACATCACCCGTTCACTAATTCTCGACAGTAATTAAAATATACTAAACAATATTTTCAAATCAGCTGGTATTATTAGATTTGGTAACACCACACTGTCCTCATTGGCTCATTCGAAGTCACGTGGTAAATAGGATCCTCCCTCAACTGCAGACTCTCGTGGACCGTATTGTAAGTTAGCAACACATTTTACAGATGGGTCGCCGGAATTTTATCCCCATGGAATTTTACCCCCTGGGCAAAGCTGACGTCACTATGACGTAGTAACCTGAGCGGCCAAAAGTTTGTTCGCGGCCGGAATTTTACCCCCGCGGATTTGGAGGTCTAATGAAAATAGTCAGAACGTGATTAATTAGATTAGCGATGAAAACCGGAATTTTACCCCCTGTCCATATAACTAGCGTTTAGACAACTGAAGATGTGCGGGCCGGATTTTCACCCCCGGATTTTTACCCCCGGAATTTTACCCCCGGAATTTTACCCCCGGATTTTTACCCAGCGGAATTTTACCCCTGGCCGATTTTATAAATTGAATGATTGATTTTCTTATTTTTGTTTTTAATTAATTGGAAACATTTCATTATTTAGTAGCCTATCTTTATTTATTTTGTAATCTCAACTAAGTAAACAGAATTCGCTGTTTTATTTTGATCATATTAACCAACAGTTGGCTTCAAAGATCGAATCCTGATACTCGAATCTCAAAATTAAAATTAAAAAGCTGTTCGATTAGTTAATGTTACAAATAAATTAAGATAGGCTACTTAATAATAAAATGTTTACTATTAAATTAAAACTGAATGAAGATAATTAATCATTCTCACTAATTTATATATCTGACCAGGGGGTAAAATTCCGGGGGTAAAAATGCGGGGGGTAAAATTCCGGGGGTAAAAATCCGGGCCGTACATTCTAGGTTTTTATAATTTGATGTGTTCTGATTAAATTCAAAACCGTGAAAATATATGTTTAATTCCGCGTTTAATCCATCAAGCTGATGTCGCGAAACTCAAAAGTTCGCGGCCGGAATTTTACCCCCTGGTTTGTGATGTCACGTTTGCCCAGGGGGTAAAATTCCAGGGGGATAAAAATCTGCTACGCCTTACAGATCAGCCGATACACAATTAAAATGTTAACGTTTTTGAATTCAACTTGTGAAATTAACTTTTGTCAGCATAACCTATACATTTTGGGTGGTTAAAAGGAATATTTATGTTATAATCAAATTTAAACAAAAATCACAAGATTTGTAAGAATTGTTTGTATGAAAAAGCTACTACTCAAAGGAACAAATGCACCAATGAAATCTACAGAGGTTCAAAACCATTTTATTTACAACAAAAGCTTGCTTCAAAGGTGTCTTTTTTGACAGTGAAGTTTTTTGTAAGTTAAGATATTTATCAATTTGTTACCCAAAGAGATATATTTTGAAGGGTATCAATTGTACAGTATGAAGGAGTGGACATTGTTAATTCTTGATAGGTTAATGGATCAATTTTTGAACAGGAATCTACTGAATTTAAAATATTTAAGGGTCAGTTACAGAGCGTGAGACAGGGTACTAGCTGGTGAGTAAAAACACAGGCTTGTCGGCAAGTACAACATACAACATCCGCTATTAACCAACTCAAAATCGTCGAGACCAATCCTACTTCTCGATTATATACAAGCAGCTTTGAGTACTCTTTGATAGTTAACGATCAAAGTAGTGTGTAAATTTGCCAACAAAGTCAACCTTTTTCACAGTTTAATTTATTCATTTATTTTATTATTTTTGTTAAAGCTGTACGATGAGTAACACTGGGCTAGTTTACAAACTATAAAAAAGCCGGCTAGTACAGTAGAGTCCCGCGAACTCGGCACTCGATAACCCGGCAGTCTGGATAACTCGGCCATCACCTGGCTCAGAAAATTAGTGATTATTTGAGTCCTAGTTCAACATGGACTCAAGCCAGCTCAAGTTAAATCACTCACAACTCGTACCAAGGATTTGTTGTACTATATCTGATGACTTAACACTGACTTGTAGTATAAATATATATAAAAAAGGCAGGTAAAAGGCTTAAAAATTGTATTGTTTTTATTTTGAACCCTAGTTCCTGATAACCCGGCATTTCACAAACTCGGCACCCTTCCAGTCCACATTACGACGAGTTTGCGGAACTCTACTGTAACTTGTTTTAACTTGCTCTTAGTGATCCGAACCTTAACCAAACAATATCCAATTGTGTTTTGCTTTGGATTAGCAGACCGGTATGCATAAATTATAATTTTATTAGTCATTATTCACTATATTATAAACGATGATTGTCTATGTTGTTGTTAGATTTTATTTCTTGCCATTCTGATGAGTTGTCGGCATTGACTAATTTTTTGCAACAGGGTTCAAATAATTCACAATTCACTCTTCTTGGAGGTAAAACCAGTGAAATTATTAAAATTTTACCAGCGTCAAACTTATTTAAAATTTGTTTAATTCTTCTTAAGATAATTACAATTGTATTAAGCTCTCTAAATAAAAGACAAACGTCTTATCAACTTTGTACTTGAAGTTGGTACAAAATATTTTCATGCTAATATTTTTCCATTATAGTTTCATAGATTTGGTTTTATAGGCTTATGGGACCATAATACAAATGTTATGTACTTGGACATTTTTCCGTCTCTTCTAAAACAGCCAATTGAATGGAATTGATTTTCAGAAACCAAATATTTTTTTAACTTTAAGCGTGTTTTAATTGTAGTTGTAGGATGTAGCTTTGTTCCCAACCTTTTGTAATCATCATGTTTGTTTTATTATTTATATTTTTTACATAATCTTGTTATCTATTACTTATTATTATTAAATTAACTTGTACAGTTAACGCTTAGGAAACAATGGATTATTTATCTAAAAATGATGAAATGTAAATAAAATATAAGTTAATTACATATTATTTTAGTATGAATTGTTTTATTTATATCCTAAATGTTTTTATTGGTTGAGGTCTTAAAATTTTACTTCCTGATTAAATGTTTACTGTGGTTTTTTTCATAGGAAACAAACAGGTATACTTAAAACTCGGGAAATGGAACTAGTACTTTTTAATGATGAAAAAATGTTGTCAAAGCAAATTTTGATCAAATCATATTATCTTTTTACATGGGCTGCATATGAATTTAGGTCTCGGTCAAGCTCCCGCTGCGGCAAGGTGAACTAGTTGAATTCCTAAAGAGCACCGTGTCCGTATTATTTACTTGATCCATTCCATCCCTAGCTAGTTCCCACCCTTATGCTAGTTGATAACCTCCTTATAATGATGATTAGTTTCATCGTACTTGCCGAAAACCATGTGAATGAAAAACTACGTTTCGTCAAGTACAAACTGTGTACTATACTTCTGAGGTTCAAGACATTCTAGCCTTTCTAATACAATTTACTAGCACGTCAGCTTCTACTGAAATCTACCTTTTGATAAATGTGGATCGAGTGTTTGGGCCTGGAAAATTTTCAAAGAGTGTAAAGGGAGAGATCAGAGGTGGACCTAAACATTTGCACAATATGTTTAAGATTTTAGTGGCCTAAAATAAAAGGCGAGAGTCGATAAAACTAGGTGTACAATGCAGTTGTCTGCTTGCAATATTGAGCGGAGCTAGCACATTAATCCAATAATTTTCTAAAGTCAATGCCACATCTGTTTCTCGTAAATGAGATACATACTTGCAGTATCCAATGTCAATGGTATACTCGGTTCACATAAATGAAATGCCTATTTGCAGTATTCAAAATCAGTTATAAGTCTGGTTCACATAAATTAATTGTCTACTTGCAGGAACCAAAGACTGTTTCATCTAGTTTTCAGTCTACTTGCTGTATCCAAAGTCAATGGTACGCCTGGTTCACTTAAATGGAATGTCTATTTACGGGTTCTAAAGTGAATAGTACGTCTGGTTCACGTAAATGTACTTGCAGAAATCAATGGTACACCTGCTTATCATAAATGAGAAATCTACTTGCAGTATCCAAAGTCACTGGTCACATAAATAAGATGCCTATTTGCTGTACCCAAAGTCAGTGATAGGCTTACTTCTGGTTCACTTAATCGGTATGTCTATTTGCAGTGCAGTATAAAGTCAATGATACGTCGGGCTCACGTTCCTAACTCGTTGCAATAACTTTTAGACCGTTATTTTTACAGCAATGGAGGTTGTACCATTTTGTAAAGAGTTAAAAGGCCTATAACATACTAATTTACAAATCAGTATGTAATCTGCATTATTGAAAATTCAGTTTTTCTGTTATTTTATTGGGTTTAATGGGAAAATCAACATTAAAAATCAATATTTAAAAAAAAATTAAAAGTTGCTAGATGTGATTTGTAGCTCTTTAAACGTCCACAGACACACAAACACACACAGACATAATTTTGAAAACCAATTTTTTTGTTCAGTTGGACCCAAAATGGATACAGTACACCCAAACTCAGAAATTCCAACCAAAACAATACTTTCTCCATATACTCTTGCAGTGGGAAAAGTAAAAGGACAATAAGAAAGATTAAGGTACAGAAAGAAAACATGGTCTGACCAGAAGTACAGCACTGGGAGCAACAAAATCAGAAAATAAGAAAAAAGAAGAACTCTTCCCATAAAAATTACTTGAGCGGTCCAACTAAATACTTGCGCTGCATCATTGATCATGCTTGTATCATATTATCTTTTTTTACACAACACAAGGTAACAGAGCCATTGACCAATAGTCTAACCATAGATAAAACATACTCCCTTAGAGTGTATTGCTTAGTCAATGGTCTAACTTTTAGATTTTAACCTAAGTAGGAAATGAATCTGAAAATTTTTAGGGAATATTTTAGTAGAAATCCAGCCAGGTAAATAGAAATTCGCCTAGTCTGCAGGTTTGCTGCGGTGAGGGGATTTTATATAAGTGACTGTTACTTTTTAAATTTGAATTATAAATATTATTTAGTTGTCTCTATATTTGAAATTGCTTTCTTCATAACAAAATTAATAGTTTTCCTCTTAAGCTGATTTGCAGTCCTGAACAAGGAAATGTTTCCTTTAACTATCACAACCCCACTCAGTGAATTATTTATAATCTTCAAAACTTCATCAATAGGGTAAAGTCTTTCCAAGTCAAATTTGTTGTTTGTAAGCAGTTTACTGGACAGATCAGTAAATAAGTTTATCAATATCTTATTTGACTTGTCTTGCTACTAATATGTCCATCAACAGAACATGTTGACATATATAAAGAGTGTTCACAGAAGTGTTGTTTTTATAAAACCATTTCGTATTTGAGTGATATTTTTTAATTGTTTATACTAGTAGCTACTAAAGTTATTTACCTTCTAGAGCCCATAGTCATAAGTTCTACATAACGGTGTACCCACTTAGGACACAACCCCCCCCCTCCCCCCTTAGAACCGCCTTTGGTTACATAGGTAGATATAAAAAATAGGCTGCTGTAGCATAATTTACTCATAACACATTAAGTATTCCAATTATATCGTATGTTTCCAAAAGTTCTCTGATGTTTAAAGGCAGGAGCTGTAGACATCCAAATACATAAACTGCTTGTCAATACACTGTTAATACGTATATTATTATTTCTGTATGTTGAGAACGTTTAAATTTATTTGTTTGAATATTGTAAGTGCCTCGCAGCTAACTGATTTTTAAACTAGTTCTTAACTTATAAGTGTTTAAATGTATTATTTTGTCCCTTTTCCTGCCAAGTTGTAGCTATTCTTTATATTTCATTTGATAGCTTGATACTTTTGACAAACTTTCCTACGTCAATAAATCTAAAAACTGTCTTCTGATAAACCGGTCGGTGTTTTGGTGGATGTTTGCGAGTCATATCTCAGTTGACGTGTTAATTGATAAGACTGACCATTGAACTACAAGCAGAGCTCTCTGGTGGCTGGAGCAACAACCAGATGCCATAGTTCACATCATCAATTCATTGCCGGATATGCTTTTATAGGGTAAGTTGGCTCAATAGTTTATTCATCAAGCGTTAGTTTATCTTTCATACTGCATAGAAAAGTGTGTAATTTTTTTCTAAGAATGTGCATAGACTGAAGTTTAAATTAGAATCTTTGTACGATAAAATTATGGCTTTTATTGTAGATAATTGTGGTTTGAATTTTTGAATAACTCTGGTTTACATTCCTAAAAATTTTGTACCATTTACCCATTTTTGGGGCGTTAATGCTTGTACTTAATGTTGTAATATTCGAATACATACAAATCAATTCATAAAATTATTTACTTAAATCTAAAAATATTCATAATCATTTAAAACACATTATGTTGAAAAATATTTTTTAAAGGATAGTTTTTGAAATTTAATATTACAGATCCAAGCCTTAATATATTTTTAACGTTAACAGATTAAAATCAATGTAGATGAGATATTGGATCTTTAGTATATATCGTAATATCATGTATATATAGACCTATATAATATATCACAGTATATGTGTCATATAGATGTGAATAATAGATTTGTTCATTTGATTTGTTTGTCATACTAATGCTTTACTTGTTCTAATTCACTACATTACTTGGTTTGCCGAAATATAATTGTGGTTATTAAACAATTTGGTTAAACTTCAATGAATTAACTGAACAGTTTAATTAAACAGATCATAGGTTAAGTTTTACAAGATTTTAAATTTATTTTCTGCCAAAAATTACATTTTTTGTTTTCCCCTTTAAAGGATTAAAAAGAAGATTTTCCCTTTGACGTTTCAGTGACAAACTATTAAAAATCTCATGGGGAAATACAGTGAAATTAGTATATAAATTAATTTTGTGTACAATATAAAGTTATGTCTTCCACTCACAAAACCAAAGTACTGTAAGAAAAGCTGTTGAAAACATGATTGTCAAGTTTAAAGAGCTTTTTCCTTGGTAAAACTTGTTTTAAAAACCCCTTTGGTTCCCAAAATATAGACTTGTTTGTGCATAGGGTACATTGTGCGAATATTATCACTTGATCAATGTCAAAGATAACATATATGATTGAGTTTCATCCATCATAAAAATTCTAATAACATGAACTTAACTTCATTTTAGGACAAAAAGGATTAATTATTTTTTAAACCCTTGAGGTACTTGTTTTTACCTAAACATTTAAAAAAAATGTATTAGATTCTGGATATGTAAAAACGGTATCTTCAACTTGGTAAGTAAAAAACCATGAACAAATAATAAGGACATTGATTATGAACAGAAATAATTTGTAGCTAATAAAGTACAAAAACATGATAAATGGTAGTAGTAATAAAGCATAATAATAAATAACAAAATAATTAAGTGCATGTATGAATGAAATTATTGTAAATCAATTAACTAACAGATGACATTTTAATTGTTTCGTTCAGTTATCCAACAATTTGTCTCACGAGCTGATAATTAACGATGTAACTATCTTTTAGCTAATTTTTGAATTTGCAATCCACAAGTACCTAATTAATTAACTGTGACAAATTAATTATTAACTAAACAAGCTCATCAAACAAATCTCTGATTGTGCTCAAGCGAATAATTGCAACAATTAATTTGTATCTTGACTAATTGTTTTATGATAGCAATAATTTATATTGATTAATTTGTTTTCACACCTTGCATGAAACTTTATGAAAAAGGTCAATTATATGTTGCAAATGTAACCTTTGGACTTGACCTTTTGATAAGAGATAAGGGAAGGGTTTGATAGTGTTATTTATGAAAAGAAATTACTGACCTTTGACAGCTATTTCCACACTTTAATGACTTTATAACTAAGTTTTTTTTTATTTGTAACTTATTCTTGGAAATTTATAGATAACTGTTTAACTATTCGGAGGAGTTAAAAATACAAAGACACTTTAAAAAAATTCAAGTTTTATATGAGCTAAACGAAATATTACTTTTTTAAAGTTTCTAGCTCACCATTAAAAGTTCAATTAGAAGAACCCTATTAACAAGAGGCAATTTACAAAAAGTAGAGGACCTGTGCTGCTCCGTTGAAATAAATATAACAATTCAAACGTAAGCCTTTAGGAGTATTTTTAGCCCAAAAACATTAGTCATGGCAAAAAACATTTTAATTTGTTTTCTTACATGATTGGACTTGTAAAAAAATTGTTAAAATGCTACAGACGTTGATAGAAACATTTTTAACACGGGATACAAACTTACACATTGTTAATCAAACAAAAGCACATTATACATTGTATTTTGAAGATTTTGAAATAGTGTGTCTTTTAGAACATGAGAGTGAACAAACTTTTAAAACAGTAAAAGGAACAGGTTACTGTAAACAATAGTTTCTATCTATAAGAAACCAGAAAGAAAACAAGATTAGTAATTTGTTCTCACAAAACCTAATGAGTTAGTGTCTGTCTAGCCATGTGATAGAGTTTTAACTAAAAAATAATTGAATATTAATTCCAACCAAAAAACAACCAAGGGAGTAAAATCTTGCAAAGTTTTTACCTCCCACCCAAAATATTTAACAAACAGTATTTGTTTACTTTTTCATTGAAAATACAACTAATTACACCAAAAAACAATTAAAGAATCTTTTCCTACTCCATTAGCAATGTCGATGACCCAGACCAAACTAGTTTCTATTTTTAACTTAGGATGGAACCGGTTGTGGGTGTGGCAATGTTTATGAAATTTGAAGATCAGTCTAGTATATCTCAGCCTTGAACTGTTAATGTATTCTGTGGAGGCTGTAGGCATAGCAGCCTAGGCTCAGAGCCAAATTGTCAACTATAGCTGCGTCTGTGGTGCATCCACTCATGCAAGGCATTCTGTTCCAGGATTGAGGGGTGCCATCATGTTACGCTTCATAACAAGACAGGTATTTCATTTTATATTTGTTTCACATTTAGCTTTTTCAAGTTTCGTAAATTTCAAAAAATGTTTTTGGTTGTGAGTTTTTGCGGTGTAAAAGTTTTGAAACTGAATAGTACAACTAGACTTCTCATTTTATTGTTGAATTTGTAGCCTGTTTTTCTGTATTTGAGTGAGCTGATGTCGACTAAATGTATTCCTCATAATAGATCTTACAAAATTTTGTTGCAAATTACATAATCTAAATAGAAAACAATTAAACATTCTGTAAATTTAACATTTATGTTGTGAAATTTGTAAATTTACCAGTCATTAATATTTAATTTTAGATATTTGTTTATTCTCATTTTTATCTATGTTACACTGCTGCATTATTATTTCAAGTCATTCTCAGGCTGTATTTGGACTTAAATGTTTGTCATCTACTGAAGATTGTCATATTAAATTCTGAAAAAGTAAATAAATGTATACACACATACAACAAATACTCGGGTAGTAAACAATGATCAGCTGATTTCGCAAGGCTCAAAATATGGTGACAGTAATTTACCTAGCAGGTATTCACATCTTTTATTTCCAATGTTTATCGCTATTTCTGTGGCTAAACCTAATAACATTCGAAAAAATCCAATTGGATCAAGTTTAATATTGTTATATGCAACATATTTGATCACATTTAGTCTATTTTGGATACAATTTCACTTAATAACAAACAAATAATACTGTACCAAACCATGGATGAAACTAACCCATCTTATTTTTTTTCTTTTTGTTGCCTTTTGATTAGAAGAAAAACGTTTAAATAAATATTATCTTGATTTGAATCAAGTCAGAACAGGCTACAGATTTTACAATGGGTGAGAAATATACTTGCAGTATCCAAAGTCAATGATTGGTCATAGGCATTTTCTGACAAAAAAAAAACAAAAACATCAAAGAGTTATTTTAAAACTACCGGTACTGATATCCCAGGGACCTTAAAAATTTTTGGAACTTCACACATCCTAAATAACTATACTATTTTGTAAAACCAGTTAAATGAAAAGAAAAAGGGATACATGTCTCTGTTGTTATTAATTATTTCTCTTGTTATTAGATTAAACTCATATTAATCCTTAATGGAAATGTATTTCTTATAGCTACAGAACTTTTATTGCTATTATAGCTAATTTTAACTAGAAGGAAAATATATTTTATTGAAAGTGATCATTCCGAATTAAGTTTATCTAGCTTGGGTTGGGTAATGTTGCATTGTCTGTTTCAAAGAAATTTACTTTTAAAATACTTGAAATTAAACATTGTGAATCTCTTGAACTTTTTCTCTCGTGTTTTGCTAAAATAAATCTATTGTATGAAAAACTGTTAAAGACTCAAGCATAATATATTTTCCAGTTTTTTTAATGTCACAGCACCAATAATCACTAATTTCCTAGCGAGATAATTGTACTGTTTATCATTGATTATGAAATGAACCAGAGTAACCTTGATAGCTGTTTAACAGTTTGAGATGCATAGAATGCAGCTCGCTTCTCTCTCAACCTTCAACACAGAACCTGTTTTGTCTGTTCTGGCTGAGTCGTGCTTACAGTGGTACAAAAATAATTTACCAAAAGAAGTTCAATGACTTTTAAATCCTATCATTGAGTATACACGTGTTTCTTTAATTTAAAATTTTTTTATTGATTTGTTCTTATGTTCAAGTGAAACAGTCTTACAATGAACCCTCCAATAATTGAAATATTGGAATTGAAAAAAGTGACAGGTTTCTAACTTGTCAGGTTATTGAATCACATTCCAAATAATGCAAGTCACCCGTTTTACTGTGATTTGTAGTTCAACCATGTTCATTGTTTATTCATACAAAATATAGTCTAATTATTGTAGAACAAAAAAGTTAAACATGGAGAGAACAAGTTTTACTAAAAAGTTAACTACTAATTAAACTTTGTTTTTAACATTCTAAATTTCGTCCACAGTTTCCTCATGAATCATGAGAAGTAGGTGGTACTAAAAACAACCAACATTAAAACAATATTGTGATCTTGGAAAAGTATAAAAAAATAACTGACTTTTCCACAACGAAAGTTAATAATTTATTTTATTTTATTTTGTTAGCAATGTTACCCACAATACATTTCCTCAGCAATGTTATACTCACTTATCTTTATGAGCTTTAAACCAGTGCTGGATGAACCACTAGCAATTTGTACAAAAATAATGTTTTTAGAACAAAAGCTGAATTTTTATTTGACTAAATTAATTCACCATAATCTCGAGTGAAGATGATGATGTCCCTGAGATCAGGGTCATGAGCAAACAATAGCCTTACATACTACCATGGCAAAGTAGTATGTAAGAGGCAGGGTGCTGCTCGGTTTAATTTGGCACATTGCCTCAGTCTTGTACAAGCTAGACGATGAATGGATTATAAAGTAACATTATTCAGTTCAATTAAATCTCACGTCAAGTGTGTGTGGCAGTGCAGAGTCCAGCCTCTCAGTTTCCGAGACCAGCTGGTGGAGCAGACGAGTCGAGACTTGCGATGGACATCGTCCGCTCGGGGGCTCGCCACTGACACAAGCTCATTACCTCAAGTCCCTGCAGAGGCTGATGTGGTCATCATAGGTATCTGTCAAACTGATAATGCTGTTAAAACTGAATCACCAACAACATTAATGCTTTAATATTTTATTTTTGATATATCTGTGATAGCGTTATTACTTACAGTTTAATAAGAACATGCTCCTTAAAACCTTTACCTACAACAGTTTATTCAGATAACTTAAACCTGAACTTAAACCTTATAACTTAAACAGAAAAGAGTTAAAACCTGTACCTGGTAAATTTTTTAACCTAGAAGCCATGATAAGTACTATGGTGTTTAAGAGTACTGTTATCACAGTATGTTGTTAGTTTAGACCGATGGCTGATTAAAGTGTACATCATTGTTTTTCTGGCCAGGATCCCCGAAGTTCGAGGGTTTAAATTCCATATAGGTCAGGTCTGGTGTGCAAATCATGAAATATCTATGGTAGAGCTTAGTATGAAAGGGCTACATGAAATAAATATATAGTACTTGCTCGTTCGTAAATTGACATAATGGATGAATACTTTGTGATCATTCATACCTCAACAACATTTAGACATTTTTTTACTCATTCTTTCTTTGTGTGTGTCCAAAATATTTGTTTATGTGTACAGTTTTTGTGTTCATAACACAAAGAACAAAACATGCTATGAACATTTTATGTTTATATCAATAAATAACACCTGGGGCTCATGAGTCAAACTTGACACACAATATACTTGTAAAAGTATGTACCCGAGTTTAGCAACTTGGGGGGGGGGGGGTGGGGGGGAACGCAGAATATACAAATGCAGCCCTTGAATATACAAAAGCTGTGGTAGTGACAGATGATTAGAGATAATAACCCATCAACAACTGTCTACTATCTTTTAAAATATGTATATATAGGCAAGCATGTTTCTTGAAAACCTTTTTCTCAGCTTGTGTGCATTACAGGGAAAATCTACGCATACTGTTAGAAAATTTTTTTCCTGTAGATGTGCAGAATCCATTTATAAATTAAAATGGGCTAAAAAATAATCACAAAATATGAATTTTAAAATGTTTAAAAATTAACATCAGCTTTATACTGGTGATGAAATAACAACGAAATATATACAGAAAATTAAAACTAATGGAAGAAACTCCTATCACATTTTGTATTTACCGCGTGGGGTGAAAATAGAGAAGTCTGTATTTTTGGTTGAGTTTTCGACCACTGTATGACCTCTAGTATCTATTAAATAGCTTAATCACACTTTTAAAATCTATTCAAACAAAAATTAAACCCTCTCAATTTATTTTATTCGTCACAAATTATTTCTTGTCGGCTGTGAAAGAAACTTTCTCTGAATTGAATTGGTGAATTGAGGATAACTAAGGGACCAAACATGAAAGCAACTTGAACTGGTCAGAATTTGTTCAGGTCAACCTCTTGATTGGATGAATAAACATTTAGTGAGAGGAAGCAATGATTGACCCCATCTGCCTGCTAGCATGCATCCTTCTCTCAAAACAAGCCACACACATCACATTTTGATTCAATATTTAATCATATTAAAGGTTTCAAATGCTATATATAATTTGCAAATTTAGTATAGTTGGCTGGTTCAGGTCTATAGACACTATAAGATTTACTAATCTTTTTTAAATAAAGGTGGAGAATCATTTTTTTTTACAAATTATATGAATGAAAAGCTTTGAATTTTGAAAAATAAAAGGTAAATATGTTTGATATTCATTTGCATTGTAACACTAAATAGCTATTAATTAAGTTTTACGACTTAACACTCGTACATACAAACTTTAATGTGAAGGAAATATAAAATTAAATGTCCACTTATTAATTTGTGATAAAAGATTGGCTTTAAAAAATTGCTTATGAGAGGAAATCATCACCCCCTTAACCCTTTTATTTATTTGGATGTAACAATTTATGTACTCAAATACCTGCAACAACTTATTCTTTAAAATTGTGATATAGGGGGAGGCAGCGCAGGATGTAACACGTTATACCAACTAGCACGACACGGCGTCAAGGCAGTTCTGCTTGAACGCGCTAAGCTGACAGCCGGCGCAACATGGCACAATACTGGTATCATCTGGAGCATCATGCCACGCGACGTAGAGACGCAGCTACTCAACGCCTCACGAGACCTGGTGTTGCGAATACAACAGGAGACAGGGGTCGACCCGCAGTGGGAAAACAACGGCGGCATCTACGTTGCTCGGACAAAGGTAATTTTTTTTTACATTTGTGTCAAGTATGATTATGTTGTATTATATTTATTTTTCAAGTTAGATTGGCATCTGAATTGTCAGAATTTAAAAAGGGTTAAGTTATCTGTGTTAATAACCTTATGTTAGATAGCATCATTAATGGCCTGATGATGGTTTAGACTCAATCTTGTATGGATGGAATTAGACCAGTGACCTTCAGATTACAACCAGATTACTGTATCCTCTTGGCTAACCAGACAATCATTGACTTGTTTAAGAGAGTGTTTTTTTATGTAATGCAAATAAACCATCATAATCCCCATCACCAGCATGCTGGTGAACACATGCTGGAAACACCTGCAGGCGTTTCATTTTAATTCTTTAACCAATGAACCTTCCAATAGACTTGACACTTGCATTGCTTGGTACTTGTATTGCAATACTTACTACATACAGTACCTATAATCGGTTTCTCAAGTTGTGATTATAAAGATAGGATTTTTTCTCATTTCTTTTTATTAATTTTTTTAACCTTTAAATTGGTGAAACAAAATTTGGTCAAGAGAAAAATAAGACGGTAGTTTCTTGCTTTCAAAGTGTCCCCTTTTCCTGAATATCGGGACATCATTTGTCCTGCTTTTCCGATCTTCAACGGAAACACCTACTCTTAAAAAAGAAGCTATGGCTGCTTTGTAAAAGGGCGCAAGAGATGCTCAGACAGTTGCTTGAGAAGTCATACCAGACATGTTATCAACATTAAAAAAAAAACTGTTTATTACACCTTAAAATTGCTCCTCTGTTACAGGGAAACCCCCAATGGGTATAAAAAACTATTAACTAACAATGGCTACAGACTTCTTATACAAGTCACATTTTATGCCCATACAAATTAAGATAAATATTCGTTGTGGTAGTTTGTGCAGGTTCTGTAGCCAGCTTGCTGTTTATTCTTATGCTGTTTTTTAGTTAGGATTGTTGAATGAACGATTGTTTACAGGAACGGCTGGAAGAGTTGAAGCGTTTAGCAACTATTGCCAAGAGCTTTGGAATCCCTGCAACCTTACTGTCTCCAGCTGAAACTAAACAGGTATACTTTGTAAAATACCCAACTATAGGTCGGCCGCTTAGAAAGCGTCCTCCTCGTAGCATTGGTGCGAGAGAGAGATACCGAGCCGTGGGAGTAAGACAGAATATGGCTCTTCCCCCACTCCGCTACCACCCCACCATCACCCATTATTTTATTTTAACAAATCATATGGTTTCTTGTAATTTTCCAAAGACTTTCGAATGACAATCATTAGGAATCAGCATTGAATAT
The DNA here is from genome assembly GCF_028750875.1 of Macrosteles quadrilineatus. Lineage (NCBI taxonomy): Eukaryota > Metazoa > Arthropoda > Insecta > Hemiptera > Cicadellidae > Macrosteles > Macrosteles quadrilineatus. Next base: position 35,055,125 of record NW_026542597.1, on the reverse strand, counting down.
ATAACACTATTTAGTTTTATATATCCAATGTAGCGTTGTATTCAACATTGAATGAATATACTGTAGTAGTGTTATACAATATAACACTACTACAGTTAGTTATATTGTACAGTTATATGGTACCATTTAACCGAAAAACAGTAAAGCAGTAAATACTTGATTGGCTGATTGGAGGGGTGGGGGATGTGCGTGCACACACTTTCTTTTATACGCCTAGCCATCCCGGGTCCAGAGGTATTACCATGAGTACTGCGGTAATAGCTTATACCCTTTATAGGAAATTCACTAAAAGGCCGTCACTAAGATGTGTGATCGTTACTTGCGTTGGTGGCAACGCCATTATAATTGCAATCACGTTATATGCGTCTTACACAATCGTGGCAACATCAGCGGTTATCTCAGCTTTCATGACTCTTTGTGATTGCGGCCATATCTTAATCGCGGCGAGATTCGTGATGATTGTCCCTATCGTGGCAACAGCCATTGCGGTGGGTCCTGCATTCGTGATTGTTTGCTGTGGTCATGATTTTCCACTTCTTAAAACGAGAGAGGCCATTCGGTAAGCGTCTAGTAAATCTTTGAAGTTATTAAGAAAAACCATAGTCCGAGGGGATCCAACGGGTTTAGTAGTTTAGTGCTTGAGTTTAGTGTATATCATTTTAGTGTAAAAAACCTCGACAACTTACACTATATGTCGTTTTGTGCTGTTTTTGTTAAATATATGTAAAAAGAATCTTGTCAATTTATTTGTAACTATTTATTTTCCACTTAGGCTACTTAAATGAGAGATTTTCAATTATATAAAACATAAGTAGGAGTTGCAAAAAAGGTTCCGTTGTGATTATCTGTATGGATAACACCATTAAACAGATTATTATTCTAACTAATCTGTAGGGATGAAAATTAACCTTAAAATTCGTGTAACTGAGCAGTCAGACATTTTCGGCAAGCCTCTTGTTTTCGGGTGGGCCTGCGAGGGACTGTTTTCCACAGCAGTACGAACTCTGTCGAATGTTCATTGTCTGGCATCCGATCTGACTTTGGTCGGCCTTTCAGCTTCCTTTTCAACGCAGAAGCCGTTGTTCTAAAGTTAGTAACCCACCGCATTATTGTTATACGCAACGGAACTTCTCCATGTCGCCTTACGTTCTCTACCAACCGTCACACTACTCTGTTACTGAGGGATGAGTATAGTTGGTAGCCTAAGTGTTAATTGAAAGAACGCACGAAACTGCTTATGCTGCTGAGTTGCAATAAATGAATTCAATACTTTTTAAAAACAACTCCATAACAACCTCACGTAGCTCAGGCGACCACTGCTCTGTGAATAGAAAAAATGGCATTGTGTAGACTTTCCAACGAGCTTACTCCCACCACTTTCAGACAACCTGTCGCTGAACAGTGCTCTGCAGAAAATGGATCGGTTTTTTGCCACATCCTGTACTTTATAACACTATGACTATATTCAATATTGAATACAACACTATATTGGATATAAAACGCTAAATAGTGTTATATATTCAATGCTAATTCATAATGATTTTCATTCGAAAGTCTTTGGGAAACTACAAGAAAACATATGATTTGATAAAATAAAACACGTTCAGCTAGCACGTGACGTCACTATGCACACATTTTGTGAAAACAGCAATTGGCGGAGAGGGGGAACTTACCCTCCCTCGCCGTTACCTCCCCTACATGCGCTAAAAATTTCGCGCAGGTCGTTTTCTAAACGGCCGACCTATACTATGAAACTAAAGCTAAAATCCACGGCCAGGTACAAATTGTCAGTGGATTCAAGAACTAAGTATAAACCATATGGTCTGTGTATTACCTACACTCTATGAAACATAATGCTCTGATATGAAAAGGTAGTGTATGTGACATCTTAATGCCTGCATATAATGGACAATAACATGGCATGTTACAATTTTTTAGGACTATACAAAAAAGAATATGAAATAAATATATTATTCCAAAAAGAATATAGACATAATTTTTCATTTCCTGAACCAGGATATGCTTGATTTTTGGCAATTGATAATACAAAATAATAGATAATTGATATTTTTGCTGTAGGTATTTCCCTTGATTAACCAGGAGGTCATCCTTGGAGCTCTTCACTCTCCCAATGACGGCACAGCTGATCCGTCTGCTTTGTGTAGCGGACTTACGACAGGGGCTTTGGCTATGGGGGCTCAGGTGAGTTGCTATTGTAATATTTTGAATGTATATATATATTCTGGGCCCAGAATTGGCTGAAAACAGTTGCAAAAATGGTCAGATTCGATTGACACACCTGGATGTTTATTTAAGGCAAATACGAATGGAAAATAAGAGTTGAATGTTTGAAATGATAGTTTTGTTGGTCAGACATTTTCTTATTCATTAGGCCTACTTTATTCTATTCTTATGGTTCATATAACAATTCTAGTATGCCACTAGGAATATGTTCAATCTTGATATTTCTAGATGCAGGCTGTAAAAGTCTTTTAACTGTTATGTGGTGATCAGTTTTGATGTTCAACCTACCAGTAAACCCTTAACACACTTCCAGTAAGAATTTCTCAGCAGAAAAACAAGACAATGTAGGAGTAACACACTTGTATAGAAGTCTATGTTCTGTGCAATTGTAAGACTTTCACTTTTGTACCACTTTTCTGTGACTTGGTCACCTCTTGTGCTCAACAGCTCAATTTCTTTCATGAAAAAAAAAAAAAAACAAGAGGAAAAGAGCCCAAGTTTTTGGTCACATAATTAGGTTTCCCGAACACTGTGAGGATTAAAAAAGTGTAAAATTCAATGCATCATAGCTTACAAACATGTTTGCTTAAGCACTAGTGTTTTATTTTGATTCAGAACAAAGCCGGTTCGATCCTGAGAAAAGTCAGTAGCTTTTTGATGGTTCGAAACTGGACCAGCTGTTTCTGATCATTGGGCTTTAAATGATCCTGGCTAATGAAACAGCTGATCTTAGTCAGTAACAAAGCTACACAGATCATCTCACACCATTCTACACTCATCCTTCACTCCTATTTGGGTTAAAATACGCACCTCAATGATTGATAATTGAATTGATTGAACATTTCTATATCAAACACAAAACGTTATCAAAATATCTGTGGTAATAAAACCCTTGTATTTTCAGGTGGTAGAGAACTGTCCTGTAAACAAGATAGTGACTGGACCCAGCAGCGTTGGTGGCCACCCACAAGTACGCGGAGTCATTACTCCCTACGGCACCATCAAAACCAGCTGTGTCGTCAACTGCTCAGGTTAGATAACTTCCATCAATTATTAACAACTCAATATTAATATTAATAGTTCAACGAAGTAAGTGAAAGTAATATAAATTATTTTTATTTTAGTAATCCTATAGTTTAGTTAGTTAAGAATATTTTCAAACCAAATAAAAAGTACGTAACGGCCTACAGGTTTACAAAAATTTGGATGCAGTTTTAAGCTATTTAAGCACGTTAGGTAGAGTCAGAAGTGATCAGCATATGTTTAGCGAAGTTAGTAGAAATTGTTATTGTACCAAGGCCCCACTAGAAAAACAGGCCATGCTGCAGGATCCATGACGTCACACTAGTGGATAGATTTCATTGATAAATTCATTGCCATCGCTATTCCCATATGTTTTAGGTAAATAAACAAGCTGGTTGTTTGTACAAGATTTTAATGGTAAGAGTTTAAGTACAACTATCCACCACTGTGACGTAGTGTTGCGCTGCCCATGCTGCAGCATGGCCTGTTTTTCTAGTGGGGCCTTGATTGTACTGTCCTCAGTGAGTTTTTAAGATACAAGCTGGATTCAAAACAACAAAAGTATAACAAAATGACATTATCCTACTAATATTATAAATGAGAAAGTTTGGATGTATGGATGTATGTTTGTGACAAGTGAACGCGAAAAATACTGGTCGGATTGGGCTGAAATTTGGCATGATGATAGCTCACATTCCCGATTAACATATAGGCATATTCTTATTTCAAAAATCCAACGCAACTGCAACGTCAGGCCCACGGTTGTATGTGACTGGTTTCAAACTTTTTTTGAAATCGCATACAACCAGTTGCATCGTGTGCGTCTCCCCACTACAATACATTGCCGAGGTCTCAAAACAGTTGCACGCGCAATTGGTTTGCAACAAAAGTTGTAAAACAGTCACATCGTGTGCGCTGGGCCTTAATGGTCCAATGATGTATTGTCCAATTACCTGGTGAATTTCCCAGTCAACTGGAATTTAAAGGCTTAGCTTTGTAAAGGGGAGATTTTTTTCATTTTAGATTCTACTTTAAGATAAATTAATACAAGTGACCAACACTGTGCCAAACGATTTTTTAGTCAATTTTTTGTTAACTCTATGAGAAACCATTAGGAACCATAAAATAAACTTGTTTGTTTTATAATGTTTATTATCTTATCAAAGCAATGATCTTTGCAGGAGCATGGGCGGCTGAGACAGCAAGGCTGGCTGGATTGACGCTGCCATTGTGTGCGTTGAAACATTCGTACGTCGTAAGTGAGAGTCTACCAGCCATACAGGGACTGCCAAACATACGAGACGGAGACTCGTCAATCTATATAAGGATATACAAGGATAACATGTTTGTCGGAGGGTTTGAGAAAAATCCAGTCATCTTGGAAGAGGTAATGAACTTGTAGAATGTTTAGACTATCTGTTTAGCCAGTCTGCAAAATCAGAAAAACATATTAAACTGGAAAACCTATCAGTAAGTGATAAAAAATAGACCTAACCTTCTTCTTCAGTACCGTACACATTTATATTTAAAAAGTAAATAATCAAGATAAACAATTGTATAGAACAAAACAAAAACAAAACAGAAATCAAAACTTACAAATATTGCTGTATCATACCGAGTGGTCCCAATGGTGATGGTAGACTGTAATTAATTGGAGTCACCCCCATCTTTACTTTGTTATCATTACTATCAATAAAACGTTTGGATGTTTTTTACATGAAGAATATGTAAAAGAGAGACTAGGAAATCATGTCACAGTTCCATTCAGTTTCGGACATGGAAAGAAAAAAACCCCTAGTTAAAATATTACATGTTAACTATAACTATGATTGTATTACATCTTTATACACTTTCAAAAGGTAAACTTTAAGATCATTAACATAGAAAATAAACTTCTGCAACTATCTAATCATAACTCAAAAAGACAACTGAAAACTTTACGTCACATGTTCTGTAATCTCGCAAGCATTGGGTTACCAATATTGGGAATTGTTTTCCTGGCTAGCAGATAGCACCTGACAGTACTGGTGACTGTTTGCAAGTTTCATCTTTGATCAGTGATATTGAGCTTTTTATTTATACATCCATACTGTGCTTTTATCCACCAACAATGTTTAAAGAAGTTTTTGTTGTCTTATGGGGAAAAGATTAGAAGAAGAAACAATTAGGATTCTAAAGGTTGAATTGAAAACTTTACCATCAAGATGTGATTTTTGTTCACAGATGCCTAAAGACTTTGCCTTTGACCTGTTCGAGCTAGACTGGGAAATGTTCCAATCCCACCAGAACAAAGCCGCGGAGCTGGTGCCAGCGTTTGAGACTGCGGGAGTCAAGACATCCGTGTGCGGCCCTCACTGCTTCACTCCTGACCTCATGCCTCTAGTGGGTCGGTAATATACTTGTAATTACTTTAATTTTTTTTTTTATTTAAGAGGTTGGTAGTCTCTTTTAAATTTGAGTTTGCCCATCCATATTGGCCCCAGGCCTATGTGTGGAAAGTAGTGAAGCAAGATGAGCCGATTCACTAGAATGAAGTGTACTAGTAAAGATTTGTCTGTACTGGGATTGTTACAGATACTGTCCATAACATTGCTGTCTTAGATTCATAATCCTTCACGCTGTCGACTGAGCCACTGTCTCAAAACGTTTTCATGTGTTATGTATAGGAGAAGACCCCAGACTGCTAGGGATGTACCACAACGTAGGGTTCAACTCTGCAGGGTTCATGTTGAGCGGAGGCTGTGGAGAACAGCTGGCCAAGTGGATCATCAACGGACGACCAGACCTTCACATGTACAGCTGCGACGTCAGGTACGTGTCTTATAAAACATATAGCCTAAGTTGTGTATACGTTTCTTCCCCCCAAATGTATTCTTAAGCAAAGTACTTAAACTTTAAAAAAAGCCGATAGAAAATTACTTATTTTTGCTTCAGACGGTTTACAAAGGAACAGATGAGCAACCCTGTATGGACCAAGCAGCGATGCCACGAGTGTTACGTCAAGAAGTACGGCATTGTCTACCCCAATGACCAACCACTCGCGGGTCGCAACCTCAAGAAAGACCCATTCCATGAGGTATTCTGTTCTGTACATTGTTGAAATAAAATAATGTTGATGATATGAAATATGTAAAATAATGTGCCTTAAGCTGAAAACTCCATGAAAATAACTTTTACTTGGGTTTAATGGTAAAATAGTCTCAATATTTTTGTTGATTTCAAATCACATGCTATTTTTATTTTCCATTTGGTATGGCTACTCTGTAAGTTGTTACTTAGAATCTCAGTACATTTTCAGTTAGAAAAAAATACCTTGATTATTTATTCACTTCAATTTAATTTCACAGGAACTTTTAGTCGCCGGTGCATTTTATGAGGAGATGCAAGCGTACGAGCGCCCCGGCTGGTTCACGCCCCAAGGTCATGCTCCGGTCCCTCCGTACGACTGGTACGGCTCATACGGAACTCCTAAGAACAAGGACACAAGATACGCGGATCTACTGAAGGGCGACCACACGTTCAAGTTCTCTAAACATCACCACGTCATCGGAGCTGAGTGTCTGGCTTGTCGGGAACATGTTGTGATGTTTGACATGTCATACTTCAGCAAGATCTATCTGACGGGACCGGATGCCCAGGAGGCTGCTGATTGGCTGTTCACGGCCGACACTAACGGACCAATCGGCAACATTGTGTACTCATGTATACTTAACAAGCAGGGTGGAATTGAGGGTGATTGTTTGGTCACGGCTATCAACACAGGCTGTGGAACCCAGTCGGACCCTATTTTTAAGGTATGCTTGTAATTTTTTCTACTTTGATGATAATAAGAGTCGACGTATAAGAGCTTCGCTTAATTATTTGTCATACTTATGGGTTTTTCTTGTTTTATTTAAGAAACAGTGTTTATTTATTCTGCAAAAAAGAAAATTATGGTTTATAACTCAAGTAAAGCATTTTATAAAACATAAAATCTATGAAAAAAATGATGGGAAAATTAAGTGTAAATGGGTTTTTGTGAACCGATATTAAAGGGGTTAAAAGAAGTTAATTTGTGATGAAATTGGCTTTACTACATTTAGCTCTTTTCTCCAATGTACTTAGGTAGATATGGTAGGCCCTATTGTATTTGCACTTAAATATTTTGAATGCTCCTTTTTAACTATATTTTATTCATTCAAAAAATGTTTTTTCCTATAAAGGCCATTCTACTAGGGTGTTAAATATATTTGTTGCAAAGACAGTTATAAAATATAGAGCAATACTATCAGTCATAGTTTTGGTTTAGCTCGTTGACATTTTGTAACAAGCAACGGTAACAAAAAGTTTGATTTTCCAGTACAAGAGCTAATTACTGCAATAACTACATAAAATTTAGTATGAACTATAGGAACTAACTTAAGATACAATAAAACTGTCAAATGTGGTATTAGAAGGCTTCCACTGTCACACTAATCCACTAATTTTGTTCATCTTATCAAAACACTAATCTTATTGTGGTTAAAATCACTTAGGGGTAAAATGGCACATGACATTGGTGTGCTGAAGCTTCAGCCCCAATAACATGCTTTGAATCTTAAAGCAGGAATTATAATTCCCAATGCAAAGTAGGCCTACAGGGTGGCGCAGATGGATCGGGTGGTTTTAAAATACTTGTCAAACTGTCAATTTTAAAGGTATTGGATTGAAATAAAGTGCAAAACGTGTAGTTACAATGGAAGTTTATTGACAACATTAGTTAAGTTAGTTTTCAAAAATTACATCCATTAAATGCCTCTCTTCTCGAGCGACGCATTCTTGGAGTCGGTCCTTGAGGTTCCACATTGCTTGCTCAAGCACATCACCAGGAATTGATGTGATTTCGTTGTGAATTGCAGCCTTCAACTCCTGAAGCAAGGGTCTACATGAACAAACCCCGGACCATTCGGAATTGAAGGCTGCAATTTACAACGAAATCACATCAATTCCTGGTGATGTGCTTGAGCGAGCAATGTGGAACCTCAAGGACCGACTCCAAGAATGCGTCGCTCGAGAAGGAAGGCATTTGATGGATGTAATTTTTAAAAACTAACTTAACAATTTTTTTGTCAATAAACTTCCATTGTAACTACACGTTTTGCACTTTATTTCAATCCAATACCTTTAAAATTGACAGTTTGACAAGTATTTTAAAACCACCCGATCCATCTGCGCCACCCTGTATTTGACCTGCTGCAAACTCCACCTCCACAGTGCAATGTAGTATTTATGTGACCCAACATATTTGTAATGTAATCAGCTCTAAAGATGAATGTCCACACAGGCGGAAACTTCAGCAAACCATGTTAGGGATGATTTGTACCCTCAACACAACGGTCAACCTATTTTTGTCTGATTGACATTTGTATAATGCAAATGATTTCAATTGCACCGACATTTTTTATATTGCAGGGTCGAGGGTTCTACATTGTTGCAGCTGGTGCCTCTGCCTCACAGTCCTGGGCTCACATGAACACAGCGATCCAACAGAAAGGTTTCAAGGTCTCGCTCAGTAACCTGTCTGAAGACATCGGACTGCTGGCTATCCAGGGTCCCAAGAGGTGAGTGAACATTCTTCCCTACAGCTCTTGAATATTCCTAGCCTTTCAATTAAAGGAGAATATGATAAAGAGCTGCTAACTGGTTTGCGGTTTAGGATATTATATCTGGCTCCACTACTTTCTTTTTTCTAGCATCAATCTCCAGCTTCTCAGTTCTAGCTTGAGGAGGTCAACTCATATTTTTCTTGGCCTTCTTCTTTTTACTCCTGATCCCTCAGTAAATACATTTTTAAATTGTATATAAAAACTTGTAATTCTTACACGTATGCCTATCCGACTATTGCGTGATTCACCTATAGCTACGAATATGTTAAAAAAGCTGTGATTGTAGTATTTCTATTCCACAAGACAATCAGTACACTCCACTACACTTTTTCTTTCAAGATCTGTTATAAAAATTCAACTGTTAAAAATACATGTATGGATGTATGTATCAAAGTATTTTACTCTGCTTTTTAGTATTAGGATAAAACCAGATTGCCGGCTGGTCTGCTGTTGTTATTGTTAAAATGGATCTCTTAAAACCTTTCATAAGGCACATTTCCAAGAATTTGAAATGTGTTTGAGGCTCCTAGTATATTTAAAGCCAGTGGCAGTCCTGGAGATTGCAGGGCCCAAGGCGAAGCTCAATAGCAGGCCTCTCTTAATACCTGAAATACGGCTGGCCCTTGAAAATCGTGGGGCCCCAGACACCTTCTTGTTCGCCTGTATGTAGGGCCACCTCTGTTTAAAGCATTTATGGTTTAGACTCAATTTTCACTGGATCAGTGACTTCCAATATCTACAAGACGTCTGTCCACGTACATCCTGAAGACGGCACCAATTTGGTGCAAATTAGTTGCCATGTACAAATGGTAGATTACTGTAAGGAGTTATACACCATTTTCAATATTATCAGTAATACGGAGACTATACCAACATGAAGCATATAAATTGATGTAATTATGCTCTACATTCCCAATGCTTTTCAGTCGGGAAATGCTACAGAGTCTAATAGACGTAGACCTGAGCAACGAGACGTTCCCGTTCCGCTCAGCTCGTATCATCAACGTCGCCGGACACACCGTGCGTGCGCTGCGTACCAGCTTTGTTGGCGAGCTCGGCTGGGAGCTGCACATTCCTACACAGTCCTGCCTGGCAGTGTACAATGCATTGTGGGAGACAGGGGTCAAGTATGGCCTACGTCAGGCTGGCTACAGAGCTCTGTACTCACTCAGCTCTGAGAAAGGTGATACATTTTTACTATTCTGGTTGAAAGAAAAACTAATTGCTGTTCTTTACTTTGTAATGCATGAGCCTAAAATTATTAAAAATCCTTTTGGGTTGCTACAAAAACAGTTTTAATGATCATAGAACATGTGTGTAATTTCTATCAATATCATCAGTAAGGTATAATGAACGTAACACATAGATTACCACATATTGATGTAACAAAGGGCACAATGACCTGTATAAGGATTTTTGTTGGACAGCTAGTTTACATACTGACAAAAGAGACACAAAGGCTTTAAAGTATACATTTAAATTTATTTATTTATTTTATTTAAAATAATAAAATAAAATAAAAATTAGAATATTTCACTGACTCTGACAGAGTTTTCAACCAAGAATAGAGAATATTCTATTTTTTATGTACTATGTAAAGTCTTTGTTTTTTGTGCAAGGATGCTAGACTGTTCCTATTTCAGATTAGCGTGATAAATCAAAAAAGATTCTTACAGACATACATGAATCGTTTTGTTATCTGTCTGCTAACCTAATTCATCCTGGTCATTTTATGCTTTTGATTCTGTCCTAGTGGTTTTTTAAAACATCAAATATTACGTTTAACTACAAATAGGCATATTGAAACCTTGCCATTGATGCTCCATACTACACTTGAGATCTGACCCCTGTTGCTTCGGTTGACAGGTATAAGACTGTGGAATGCGGACCTGAGGATAAATGACAATCCTCTTGAGGCCGGACTAACTCAGACCCTCAAGTCTGAGGGAGATTACCTCGGCAGGGATGCAGTCGAGCAGAGTAGAAAAGACGGGATCAAAAAGCGACACGTTTTCTTAACAATTGATGAGTAAGTAGTAAACAACCAGTACCATAAAATAAATTTATTGGCTGAACCTCTCTACAGCTAGGTGTTGGTAATGTAGTTAATGTTTTATAGTACATTCAACTGTTATGGGAGATGTCCTTAAATCAAAGTATCCTTTGAGCACGCAAGCAAGCAAGCTAGAACAAATCTGCGACCAATGTCGTTTCCTTTACTTCATCCTTTACCAATCTAGCCAATTCTCACACCTGCACGACAATTAGTCTTGCCATAGTATTCGGAAACATTAAGAAAGAAAATTTACGCTACCACCAAGAATCTAATGAAACAATATGCGAGCATTTAGTAAATAGCTACTTGAGTAGCCTGCTTCTCTCATTTGTACAAAACTTGTTCCAACAAGAGGGAAGTAGGGGGAATGATGAGGAATTTAGTTTGTTCTGTCTACTTGATCAAGTATGTTACAACTCATAAAATAATCTTTTCTTTTAGCAAAGCTTGACCACCAGGTTATGGTACAGTTTGACTTTGCAATGTTTCAGACAAGTGCCTCTATGGGGTTCAGAGCCAGTGTTCAGAGATGACACGGTGGTTGGCTTCCTAAGGAGGGGAGAATACGGCTACGCTCTCGGCAAAAGCATCGGACAGGGGTAAATGAGATCTCCTTTTACACTTAGGCCTGTAATGTACTTCAAACTAGTTCCTTATGGCTGCATTATCAACTTCTCATAATTGTCCAATTGGTTTAGTTTTTGTATTTATAAGCCAATTTTATTATTGGCATACTGTGCTTTGAAAGGAAAGGGCACAAAAATAAATTGGTTCCTTCTAAATTATCTTAGCAAACGATTTATAAGTTAAGATTTTGAAATAATAATAATAATAATAATAATCGTTATTGTTTCAGACAATACAATGATTTCATAGCATGCATCAAAATATACAAAATAAAAGAAAAGGGCACAATAGAACAAAATAAAGCATGAAAATACAACATGACAAAAAGATACAGCTAGAGTGTTATTTATTTTGTGTTGTCATGGTGAAACCAACTTCAAGCAAATGCAAGTTTATCCCCTATGGTCCATGAGCTCATCCACCGAGTAAAACACGTTCGACATTAAGAAGCGTCTTAATTTTTTTTTTAATTTAGTTTTGCTGTTTTCATCTCTGATACCTTTCGGGTAAATAATCGAACATTTAGTTATTTGAATATTGCTGCCTTAATTTTCATGTATATTCACAAACAGTCAACATTTCAGTTTGAAGCTAGTATAAACAGCTGGTCTTAGTAAGTAACAAAGCTACACAAGGCATATCACTTAATTCTACACTCATACTTCATCCATTTTTTGGTTAAAATGTGCACCTAAGTGGTGTTCCCATCTTACATAGTAATAAATAATATAACAGAACAATCTTTAGAATAGCTTGTATTTCACATCAGCTTTTAAAACTCTATTCCTCAGTTATGTGCAAGACCCGAGCGGTGCGCCGGTGACGCCAGAGTACTTACAGAGCGGCCAGTACCAGCTGGAGGTGATGGGCAAGCGGCACAACGCCACTCTCACACTCAAGAGTCCGCTCGACCCAGACAACAAGAGGGTCAAAGGTATCTACGATGAGCCACTGCCGATACGCCAGTGAGCAGCGTTTTGTAATTGTTGTATATTTTGTACTTAATAAATATTTCTATTTTCAGTAAATGAGAAGTTTTAATACATTAGTACGTTGAATTAGCTTAGACTATTGAGAGAACTGGAATGCCAAGCAATTCACCAGCACCACACACTATCTGTCGTACACATCAATTTTTTAATGAGGTCGCAATTTGTTATTCAATTTCAGGGTCTATTACCTGCACCGGGATCGTGTAATAAGCATATCAGTATGCTTGTTTGTATGTTTGTTTTTTTTTTATTTGTGTGTGTGTGTGACAGTATGTCAGTAGTGTTATTACAACCCTGCCCTATTAGTGGCGAAACATGTACATCTGATCTCTACAAACAATTGTATTACCTTTAACGGAGGTAAATGAGTAGCCTACCATTATATTGGGCAAATAAAGATTTCTATTCTACAGGGTGAGGCAATGAGAACGCCACAATTTATTTTAGCTGTCACATGTTCATTGTTGCAACAACGAATGATCAGCTGTGCTTATAACATCATCAATTAAACTATGCCATTTTAGTAAATATTGTTTCTGTGGCAGGATTTTTTCCTCAAGAAACGGAAAAATGACTTTGTTAAGTTAAAATGGCAATAGATAAGCTGTGTTTTGATGTGCTATTTATATCCATAGGGTGAATACTATTGAGTATGTTCTACTTACAAATTGGTCTACCCCTGTCACATAGATTGGTCTACTTCAGTATTAAGAAATCAATTATACAAGACGGAAAGGGACATACCTCAATCAAAATGTGATGTAGAAATTAAGTAAAGCAAATTTGTATTTAAAAATATAAAAATGTAATAATCTTTACCTTAAGAAAATTATTTACATCAGGTATATGCTAAAGTTACAAGTAAGACTTACAACATGTACTTCTGAAACTTCTTAAAAAAGGAGTGTTCTACTCTTCCTAACCGTAGTTGTATTGGTTTACCAATCAAAGGGTCAAAACAGAATAGTTATCTAGCAGACGATGCTTAACCAGCCAATGGGTTGGCATGAATGGTCACACCGTTGATGCGGGTGTCTGTTAGAGGCTTGTAGTTTTTTGGATTCACAGGTAGTTTTTCCAGGTCATCTAGTGTGTCAAAACCGTCAATTACTCTGGAACAAAATTTAAAAAAATATCAATTGGAATCAATTTATTAACATGTTAATTCACTGTAAATCGCTTAAATTTTAGTATCCAATAAAGCCAAACAATTGTGATATAGAATCTAAATTTTTATAATGATAGTTAAAAATTAACTCGGTGCAATCTTCCTTGAATGATATACACGTTGATATATTCGTTTTAGCGAATTTCCCTATAGGGAAGTAGCTATTACCGTAGGTGGCACGGTAAGACCTAGACCCGGGACCGATTTACTTTTTCATTTTGATGTCCCCAGAGGCCAAAAACACTATTCGTTCAAATTTTTATATATGTATATATATATATATATATATAACGCGATAACTTGAGTAATTTTTGTCCGATTTTGATGAAATTTGGTTTAAAGGTGTAAAGCGGGATAAACTTGAATGAGTTCGCGAACCAGCACGATCGGACCATGGGAACGGGGCTTTACGGGGGGTTTTATGGGGTAAAAATTGGTTTTTCTCACTTTTGACCCTCAAAACACAAAATTTCCCAATTTCTCTTTAGACCTTTTTAAAGAGCTTAAAAAAACAAATAATTTAATTAGTATATAAAAGTATTTTTGTTCGATTATTAGTAACGGAGAACATTAAAAAAATTGTAAATTTAAAATTCCCATGTTATTCTTATGGAGAATATTGTCAAATGTTGTAGTTTGCTTGTTTATGAATATATTTTGATCAAACTTGGCAAATTTATTTATTTTGTACTAAGCTATCAATATTTTACTCAAAAACACACTTTATTAGTTTCCTTGTAGCAGCAAACCTAGGTACTCGCTAAACCTAATGTTATTAAAATATATTTAACTGAAAATCAATTCAGACAAATGGAAATTCGCTTAGTCGGCAGGTTTGCTGCAGCGGGGGTATTTAATACATATAATACTTGTTTGTTAACGACTGCTTTACTTTAGTACAAAATAGGGTATAGGCTGGGATTAAATATTTTTTAGCAAAAATGCTACAAACTCGGACAACTGTAGCAAAAATATTATTCTTTAAAAAGCATTTTTAACAAATTGCCAAAGTAATATTACAGTTGAACATTACATCTTCAATTTTATCCTTAGCAAATTTGCTATAGGTCAATTTGTCAATTTGAAGCTATTAACTGTGTTTAGTTTGTACGTACTGGAATGTATCGTACATGTAAAAAATAACCAGGAAAAATTTTAAACACATTGTGAAACCCATCAATAGAACACTAGAAACAAAAATAATATAGTTCTTCCGAAACACAACTTAGAAATGTATAAAAATAAGCCCTCATATGCCGGTGTAAAGTTTTTAAAGATAATACCTTGAAATAAAAGATATTAAGGATTAAACAATTTTTAGACAAAAACTTAAAGAATTTTTGATAGAAAAACCCATCTACTCAATAGATGAACTTTTTATGAATGCATACAGCTATAGAAAGTTTTATTTCCTGTATTTTTTTTAGGTTAAGTATTTGTACATAGTAATTATAAGCTTGACACTATTTATTGTACGTTTTGTACATAGGGCCTACTATAAATAAAGATAGGTAATTTGAATTTGAATAGCCTGCAAAACAATGTAGTATTTTTATGTTGTGTATAGCAAATTGCTATAAATGCTACCTCAGTTTAAACCCTGGAACAAAGGGTTAGTCAAATTAAAATAATTAAATAAGATAAAAGTGAAACTTAACAGTCCACATTGAAAAATCAAGGGTTGCTGTATGTAAAAAAAATTTCAAAATAGACTTCAAATTTACAAAGAGTGAGAAGGCTACTTCCATAATCTAAAGTCGATAAGTTTTTTTACTTAGATAAAGTAATATTTTTGATTTATTACATTCTTGAAGATACTTACTTGCCAAATAGAGTATACTTGAGGTCTAGATGGGGCTGTGACGCGTAGGTAATGAAAAACTGGCTCGCGTTGGTATTGGGTCCGTTATTAGCCATGGATACCATACCTCGCTCAGTGTGCTAAAAAACAGATGTACAGTTTTGTAACAACAACTATGTAGACAAATGACGTATACAAGAACCTTTTCCCCACCACCGTTGCTTTTTTTATTTTTTACTACAATCTCAACTTTGGGGTGCGAGCTTGTCTAGTGGTAGAGCGCAGGGCTTTGGTGCTCAAGGTCCCGGGTTCAAATCCCGCCAATCACCAATTGATTTTATCTATGTTATAATGCCGTGATCCTCTAGGACTAGCCTGAAGTAGCGGGCTAGAACTAGCGTCCTAAGATGTGAAGGTGGAACATAATCTCTACTATCAATTGATGTTGTATTAATTTGACATACCACAAGTGGTGTGACTTTCAGTGTTGTTGGAAGCTCTCATCCCATTCCTCCAAAATACTATCTTAGCCTAGTTGATTTATCATTGACTAGCTGTACCCGCGGTCTTTGCCCCGTTTAACTTCATAAGTGAGCTCGTTCGCATAGCTCAATCACGTCCTGGTCGAAGTTTGTTCGCTACGCTCACTCACCTTTAGGTTGGAGCTCGTTCGCTGCGCTCACTTGCCTTCAGGTTAGCTCGTTCGCTACGCTAACTCGCCTCTAGGTTGAAGTTCGTTCGCTACGCTCATTCACCTTTTGGTTGCAAATTAGCTGTTAGTAATAAATTTAAAAAATAATAATAGTGCTGCACCCTGTTGGTAATCCTTGTAACTTTATTGCTATTGAACATCATAGAACAGAACCAGCTTGTTTAATTGATACAGCTGTTAAGATTCATTAATTCCTTTTAGATATGAAAAATCATAAGGTTAACATGGGAAACTCCAGAGCCACTGGGGCGAAGCCTGAAAGCCCGATCAGAATAAAAACCACTTAGTTTTCCTATTTAATGCCCAAAGAATCAGTGTACCGAATTTCAGCCTCCTAGGTAAATGGGAAGTGGGAGAATTAGTGATGAGTGAGTGAGTGAGTGAGTGAGTGAGTGAGTCAGTCAGTGAGGGCTTTGCCTTTTATCTAGCCTATTTAGTTATAATTATTTTCTAAATCTAAATCAATTGATTGATAAAAATTGGACATTTGAACCTATTAATACAGTGCGGACACGCCTAACCAAAAAAAATTTTATAGATGTCAAAAACAATTCTGATTCAACTAAAGAATAATTAATTACTTGGTCAGCTTGGATGCCCATCTTGTAATCTTGTTTATAGCAGGTGCCAGTGATTAGTGTGATTTTGAGGCTAAGTTGCAAAGCTAGCAATTATATAATAGTCAATTATCAATTATCAATTATTTAAGATGGGGATGCCACTATGTGCGTATTTTAACCCAAATATGAGTGAAGGATGAGTGTAGGATGAGTGGCGTGATCTTGTAGTCTTGTTAGTAACTAAGGCCGACATGTTCCTTAGACACAGCTGTTAATTAGTAGCCCATACAGCTAATGGAAACTAAGGGACCTACAGTTAGGAGTGGAATTCGAACCACATGTTTTCCTTGGTATTTGACGAATTGGTCTAATTATCAGGATAGTACTGCAGATAGTCGAGTACTCACTCGTGTGGACGTTAATCCACACCAGGGAGCATCGCATCCACAGTGTATGCCTATAAATATCCACAATTCATGACATCCTAGTATCAATAGGACGTCGCCACCCGTCCCAGTCATAGTAATGAAACAGTAAATTTTGTTCATTTAAATAATACCATTTTTTTATGAATTTAGACTCACTCATAGTTTATAATACCTGAAATATGCTAAATTATCCAATTCATAAATACTCTCATTTTAAAAAAACTAAAGGCCTATGGGGATTTGTCTATATATAATAAGATCCACTAAAAAAAAATTCTATACGGTACACTATAAAAATTTAAAATTTGGACTAAAGCATTATTGGTGGATAAATCATATTACTCCCAGGCAAATTTCTTTAATGACTATTAATTGAAGACCTTTAGTTTATGAGAAATATGACTCAGATTGTTTTTTTATTTTTTGTTCTGACAATGCTTCAATATCTACATTTGCATTAATTGTTGTTGATTTTTTCGAATTGGTAACTTTTTCTCAATTGTACTGTTCTTGTTATTTTGTTGTAGGCCTAACTGTTTAGTTTTAGTTTTGATAACTTAACGATCGACCATGCACATGGTGTCTACCAAACCTGGTTTGAAAAATTCAAGGAGTTTTCCAGGAGAATTCAAGACAAATTCCTGAATTTTAAGAGCTACTATCGAAACCCGTTCAACTAATCGCAACCCGCTTATAATAATTTATTATTACTATTAATGATTATTTTAATTTAAAACAAAACTTTTCCAAAGAAAAATATTTTATACAACATAATAAAACAGTATAACTAGTAGGTAGAGCGACACCAGCCATCATCTCCTGCGATCGTGGGAATACCCGTGAGCATATCCTGCGGTTTCGGAAACACCGATAATCGTCTCCCGCGATCGCGGCAATACCCGTGAGCATATCCTGCGGTTTCGGAAACACCGATAATCGTCTCCCGCGATCACGGCAAAACCCGTAAGCATATCCTGCGGTTTCGGCGACACCGATAATCGTCTCCCGCGATCACGGCAAAACCCGTAAGCATATCCTGCGGTTTCGGCGACACCGATAATCGTCTCCCGCGATCGCGGCAATACCCGTGAGGATATCTTGCCGTTTCGGCGACACCGATAATCGTCTCCCGCGATTTTGGCAACAAAAGCGGTAGTGTTTGGTTAGCCGACGATTCCGATGACCAGGCTGTGGATTCCCGGAGGTTTGGTTGGATTCCTGGAGTTTTCCAGGACATTTCAAGGTAAGATAAAATTCCCGGAGTTTTCCCGGTTTTCCCGAATTTCCCGGAGAGTAGACACCATGATGCATCTGTTCACCATTGCCTTTGTAATGAAGAATGTTTTATGCAATACAATACTTATAACTTGTAATTAGTAAGTGGGAACCAAAGGTCTGTTGGTCCAAGAATGCTTAGTGATTTCTCTCGATTGGTCCACAGTGTGAGATAAGTTATATTGGTAAAACGTAAAAGGCAGCATAACATTTCAAGGTATTATATTAGAAGACCCTGGTATTTAACCAGACATTGTCTACTCAAATCTTGGCATTATTTGCAAACATTTTTCTTCCCTAGTAGGCCTATGCTTCACCAGTAATAACACAACCATTTTCTTGAGATGTTAAATATGGTTAAATAATTTGATTCAAAAATGTTGACCCTCACCAATTCTTTAGATAGGTAAAAGCCATCTTCCAACTATGGTTTACTTTAGGCACACACACATGTGTTTACTTTAGTTTATTGTCGTATTCTTGTAGAAATTTAAAATCCAAAAGAGTAAATTGTCACCATAAAGACTTACTTTAAGATTTTCCTTGAACTCATCTTCAAATTTTCTGCCCCAAATTGAATTTCCACCTTTGCCAGTGTTTGTGGGATCGCCAGTTTGTACAATAAATCCTTTGATGTTTCTGTGGAACATGCTGCCGTTGTAGTAATCACTCGCACACAATGCCAAAAAGTTCTGGAAAATTTAAACTTACTTTAAGTACCTACGAATAGTTTCATAAAATATGTTATTCAAGAAATTATTATCGATATGGTTGCATTAATTCTTCATGTGTAAGTTATGTCCCATGTTCATCCTGACATGTTACAGCATTCACAGGGTCTTCTTATAGTCGATTGCAATGTCAGATCAATCAAATTAAGTTAATCCAACAAAAAGGTTGTGCGTTTATTTATTTATTTATTTATGTGCAAAGAATACAAATTAGAAAGAAACAATTTTAAGAATTAAAAGAGAAACTCCCACTACATATTGCATATCATACTATTCCCCTAAAGTATCAATTGCATAAAAACAAAAATAGAAAACACCCATTACCCATTCCTTAGTTTTAAATAAATTATCTGTTTGTAGTAGGCTTAATTAAATTATCGTCAATGAACTCAAAATCACTTAAGTATTTACAGTTGTGAAGTAATTCAGCCCACTTTGAATTGAAGTACAGTATAGTGGAATTCTTATTGTTTCAATGAATTTTGACCGTACCACATTCAGACAATCAAACATTCAAACAAACGGATATTTACTAACATTTGGAGTATTGGGTACTTTATTTTTTTTAGCATCTGTGAAAATTTCCCATTGTAAAATTCATGCTTTTGCCACACTCATGAATGACAATGATGACTTCTCTGAGAACAAAGGAGATGATGATGGTGTCTACAGGATTACCATGGATGTTCAAGATTTTTCCACAATCGCGGAAAACGAAGATGATGCCTACCCGAAAGCAGTAGATTTTCAACAATTTGCCATGACCACGGAAGGCAATGTTTCCGTGACAGGGGGAGACAATAATGCTGTCAACATGACGGCAGGACATTTTCAGCATTTTGCTTGATCAAGTCCTTCACCGGAAACGATTATTATTAAAAACTGTTTAAAAGTCTTTCTGTAAGCGATTTGCACAGTCGGCAATTTGTATAGTAAGAGTTCTACTGTACCGTACCAGTAGATCATTATAAATAATAGATAAATGTTATAAGAAATACATTTTCATCAAGACCAAAAGAGATTAAATGTTGATTTATTTGAAGAGATTTAGTTGGTATGTTTTCATTTTAACGACGGTAGACTTAATCCCCACAACTACCCCTGAGAACAAAGGTGACATTGTCAGTCGACTATGAGATCCAGGTTAGAAACATCGGTACTTTCCTGTTAAAGGGAACATTCAATATTATCGATGTTTTTGTAGATCTATCAATATTATTGTTTTCTTTTACGATCCATATTCCTTCAGTTTTAATATCTTCAAACGCATAAATTACAAATCTATATAAATAAAATTAGATTTTTGTCTGTACATAGCTCAGAATTATATATTTTTTGGTTATTGGTTTTATTTTTGTGATTGGTCTTATCACAATTTCTGTCTGCCTGTCACGGCCTAGAAGGCATTTTACACGGCCTTCTCCTGAAAAACGAGAGCATCGATCGGGATTCAAATAGTCTTTTTGTAATCACTGGATTGGCGAGTGTCTTTAGCCATTAAAATATGACCTCACTACATTTGAAATAAAATAACGGACTGTCAAGTTTTCTCTTAATCTTTACCTTTTACGTAATTTATGAAAGACTCATCTGTTTGAAAAATACAAAGTAAAGAACAGCTGTTCGGATACAGATTATTTTTCCACGCCACCCTAACTTGAGGCAGCCCAAGGCCGCACTAGATATACGGCGTGTGGCCTTGGGCTGCCTCAAGTTAGGGTGGCGAGGACTTTAGCTGTCACTGGATATTATGTTTACATTAAAATGTTGTTTAAAATACTGCAACTATTTCCAATCACGTTTTGTAAGAAAATCCAAAACCAAGTGAGATTAAAAACGTTGTGCCTTACATAACAGATTTTATTAATCGCAAAAGTGCAATATTGTGTAATTGTAAATTAAATTAAATTTCTAGGCACCCTGAAACAGTGCTGTATACGGAGTTTTGCCTGCATATCTGGAAAAATGCACACTAAATATGCAAACCAACTGCTGTTCTGATTATAAGAAGATTTCAACTGACTACATGATCCCATCCGTAGAACGGCTACACAGCTAGTTAACAACTAAAACTTCTTTAGGCAAACATTAGGCCTATGTATATGTGGATTCAGAAATGAAACTGTTCTAACTAAACTAACCTAACATAACTAACCAAAATTGATGTACCATTTTAAAATTCCGTCTGATAACATAAGAGGCATGTGGGGAATATCAAACGGAATTTTGAAATTGTACAGCAAGTTTGGTTAGTTAAGGTTAGTTTAGAACAGTTTTATCTCAATATAGTATTTTTTTAAATTGTTTGTTAATATTGAGCAATACCGGTATTTATTTATCGTAGTTGTCAGCTGATGTTTCAATTCAATAATAACGATATATTGGATTCACAAAAAAAACATCGATATATAAAAAAATCATCAGTAATAATGAATGTTCCCTTTAATCAAGAATCAAGAATCAAGAATTTATTGACCATTCAACAACTACATGCTATCAGTCTCGTCACAAAAAATAATTACAAAACGTTGCAAAAACGCACACATCAATAAAAGTCAAGTAGCATACAAGAAATAAATAAATTAATAAATTAGGTCTGCATCATGCATCACATACATGCATAAATTACAAGGTACATTTACATAGAATGGCTACACAGTCAGCAATGGTCTACAATAATGAATAGTCCAGATCAAAAAATTCACAAGTGTTATAAATAGGGCTGTTAACCAAAAAGTGTTTAATCCTGTCTTTAAACTTGTTTAGTGGCAGGTCTTTGATTGCAGTAGGAAGAACATTGTACAGCTTAAGTGCAGTTACCTCAAAACTTTTTAAGGTCCTGGAATAATAATTGTACTTAATAAATATGTGATTCTTTTGCCTAGTAGAGTAATTATGTAGATTTTCACATAACAATAAATTGTGGACATTCTTTTTCACATAAATTAAGCAATCCAAAACATAAATAGCTGGAAGAGTGAGTAGTTTTAACTGAACAAACAAAGGCTTGCAGTGTGCTCTAGGCCTAGTTCCACACATTATACGTACAGCTCTCTTTTGCAGGATTAGTAATTTAATAACGGAGGAGTGGTTACCCCAGAGAATAGTGCCATAGGATAAATGACTAAATATGTGAGCATGGTAAACAGTTACAAGTGCATCAATGGAAACAATCATACTCAAAACTCTAAGCAGAAAAATACCTCTACATATTCTGTTTACAACAGTGTCAATGTGAGTTTCCCATCCCAACCCAGGCTCAAGATGAATTCCCAAAAACTTAACAGGGTTTGCTTTAGCAGCATTGAGACGGCTAGAAGTAAAAAGAATTTCAAGAGTCTTTTGATCATTGAGACATAGACTATTAGCACAGCACCAGTCGTTTATGGTATTAGAGGTGTCATCTAGTCTACCTCTCAAGGATTCAGCACTTTTTTCAATAACAGAGAGGGCCAAATCATCTGCAAATAAATAAGGATGTACGAACCCATCCTGAACCTGATTGGGAAGGTCGTTAATATAAATAATAAAAAATGAAGGGCCCAAAACAGAGCCCTGCGGCACCCCGTACTCGACTAACTTAAAACTAGACATAATTCCATTAACAACTACAGCCTGATGTCTATCTCCAAGATAGGATTCAATGAGAGATAGGCTAGGGTTTTGGACACCATAGAAGGAAAGTTTACTAAGGAGTATGGAATGGGACACAGTGTCGAACGCTTTGGTGAGGTCAAACAATCTACAACCAACACTTTGTTTTTTTTCTAGACCCTCAGAACTAATCTGAACAAGTGACAGCACTGCCTCAATTGTACTATGTTTGGCTCTAAATCCAAACTGACAAGAAGAAAATATCTTATTTGATTCAAAATAGGCTACGATTTGTTTGTTGAGAACAATCTCAAAGACCTTAGATACAATACTAACAATACTAATAGGCCTATAGTTCTCATAACTGTCCTTTTTCCCTTTTTTAAATACAGGTACTACTTTCACATATTTTAATGATCTTGGGAAAACACCAGCATGCATACATAAATTAATAACATAGGCTAAGGGTTCACATATGAACTGAGCTGCCTGTTTGATGATTATTGCATTCAAACCATGTACATCTAGTGATTGGCTATTCTTAATACCCATAATAATAGAATAAAGATTCTCAACACTAATTGGTGAAAAATTGAACAGTGTGCAAGGTTTGTCAACATTTGTCAGGAAATCTAAATGACTATTTACACTAGGTGAAATACTAGAGACAACATCACTCACTTTGTCAATAAAGAAATTATTAAAACCTTCAGATGTCAAATTATTACCTAAAAATGCTTTAGGCTTAGTGTTTACAGAGGTCAATGAGCTAACAACAGACCAAGTGGCTTTTGGTTTGTTTGCAGACTGATTTACAATGTTAGAAAAATATTCACTCTTCGCTGTTCGCAGTTTAAACTTATACATGCGCCTAAGGTGATTGTATTCATTTCTTAAATGTGCACAGCCACTTAATTTGAGAGAACTGTAAATTTCAATGCATGAGCTTTTGAGATTGTGTAACTCAGTGGTATACCATTTGTTAACACGTGCATTGGCTTTACCCAACTTAACCTTATTTTGCACTAAAGGATAAGCCTTATCAACTATCGCTACAAATGATGAGAGGAAAAAATCAACAGAATCAGATGGATCACTAATTGTATACAAACTAAGCCAATTAAAAGTGCTAAGTAGATACATAAAGTAAGTAAATCCAAAACCTGTGATAGGCCTGCTTCTTTTCAGCGGAAGGGCAGGTTCATCTGTGGTGATTGGTCTAGTGTCCACAGTAGCCTTCATCGTAATCGCATCATGATCAGACACAAGGGTTGGAACAACAGCAGCGGAGAAACGATCCACATGGATATTTGTAATAAAATTGTCAATACAGGAACCGCCACGTAAATTATTACTGGGACGAGTAATATCAGTAATAGTAGGTTTGAGTGCAAACATACTTAATAAATTGAGGAATTCAGTAGTATCATAATCCTCTGCACAAAGATCCACATTAAAGTCACCAGTTAGCACAATATTACAGGTTGGGAACTTCGTAAATACATAGCCAAGAGCATCATAGAGTCGATTTATAAAAGCATCTACTGACATTTTCCTACGATCAGGGATTCGGTAAACGTTAATGATTACCAAATTGAAGCATGCAATAAACACTCCGCAAACTTCAAATTCCTTATCAACTGCCATGCCATTTATGACTTGGAGTGGCTTACCTTCAATACTGTCCTTTAGAAGAATAACAGAACCACCATGTTTAGAAGATTTTCTGCAATAGTTTACAGCAATAGAATAACCGAGAATTTTAAGTAATATTAGTTCATCAGTAGAGAGCCAGTGCTCAACCAGGCACAAAATATGAGGATTAATCTCGCTTTTTAACACGTCAAGATAGTCCAATTTAGACACAATGCCCTGCACATTCCAGTTAAACAGAATAAATTTTGTGGCAACATTTCCACAGATCAGTTCACTCGACAGGTTAGATTTAGCATCACTTGGACCTAACCTGACTTCACGGACAAAAAATTCTTGTTGGTAAGGTTGCGCTTTTTGGGTACATACTCCTTCACCAATATACCCTCATCCCAAAACAAAGGATCGAGCAGCGTTGCCTTATCTTCCTCATTGACTCCAATCTTAAAAGATTTATATGATGAGAATCTAGTCACAACATCTTCACAGGAATGACCAGATATACCATTGGCCAACAGGAAACTATCAACGTCATCTTTCTTAATGTCAGGTTTTAGTCGAGAGATAAAAATCCAGTACAGCCTATTCACACTTCCCAATTTAATCACTCCTTCACCAGCCGTTCTCTTACCAAAGACTGCAACAGATTTGGGCTTATCACTAACTTCATTACCAACAGATTTCTTCCTCACTGTAGGCCTATGTACATAGCTGTTTATAGAATTAGATTTTACACTATTGTCCTGAGTTTTTTGTAACTTCCTGTTTTTGTAGGTTACTGTTTTGTAGCCTGCCTTATTACCGGTACAGTTAACATCTAGGTCGGGGGAACTACTTTTAGTCTCTGAGAACTCCGTACTTGTAGATTTTTCTTCATGAACAGAGGTAACACTAGGCCGATTATTCATTACAGAACTCTGGGAAAGCTCTACTGAAAGCTTAGCCGTAGAAGGGATGTTGGATAGCCTAGGCCTACCTGAGTCTGGAAATTCACGTCCTTTGTCTACATTGCTTACCAGAGCATTCCTATAGCTGATTTTGCCTTGGTTCAGTACCAGATCGTCATTTTCATATTCTTTCGATAGAGCAATACCACTCAACATGTCAGTGTGAGAGTCCAACACAGTATGAAACTTAGCTTGCTGATGTACTACAGATGATACATTTTGAGATAACATTTTATAATTTTCAGACAAGTTAGACAATTCGTCTGTCAAAATTTGTATGTATCCGAAACAGTCACAACACACAGGCTTCTCAGAAGGCGCCAAACTATCATCATAAATAACCTTGTTTGTGTTTGTAGTTGTAGCAGTAGGCGATGTCTTTATGGAGTCTAACCACAAACGACAGCCTTCACAAAACCAAAGCGAGAAGTCGCTAATGTCTTTGAACTTGTTATAATCACTATCAGATATATTAATACAGGATATATGGAAAGGTTTCCCACATTTCCCGGAACATTTCAAGGCTTTTGCCCTTGTATTAACTTTTAAATTACAAGAGCCACAATGCAATATGGTATCATCACCCGCCATGATGCCGAGGAAGGTACCGAAGGCAAGATACGAATGTAGGTTAATAGGAAGGTACCGAAACATCTGTTTTGGTTTTGTCTTTATAGTAATTTTACATAGTGTCGTAGTTTTATCTTCAGTACAAAGTGCCTTAATATATGTTCACTGGGTTACAACCACAAAGATTTTAGAGCTAGGCCATAAATATTTTAACGCTGTTTTCTTACCTCACAAGTCTTAGGACAATATTCACAAAACAATTCAATCTTCAAATCTCCAAGATCTGTGTGTATTGTGACCGACTGAAACAAAATAAAAATTACTATAAGATAGGATCAATAAGTCGAACTTTTATGGACCAGTAAATACTTAAATTACTGCACATTGCATAATATGGGATACAACTTACCTAGCATGCATAAGTTAGATATTTGTGTTTACATTTACTGGAAACTCAATTCATAGACAAATTTATAATGCAAACTTTCTCTACGCAGTTGGTTAATGGCTAGAGTAGATCTATCCTAAATGTCCAGGTCCGAATCCTCCCAAAGACCAATAACGTACTGTGAGATAATCCTAGGCTATGACCAATATGGTTTAACACGTTCAGTGCGAGGTGCGGGAATTCTCGCCCTGCGGTACCGGCACCACTAGCGTGGGGCAGGAAATGTCGTCCTTCTCCAATGCCAACAACCTTGCTTCAATGTGAGCTCAGCTGTTGCCGGGGAACGTTATAATCGTTGCCAGCCTGTAGCTTAGAATAAGCTTTAGTCTGGTGTAGGTTGGTACTAAAATTTCTCGTAAAATCCCGTCTGGCAATTATTTTGTCCCGGTCCCAGCAATTTTCCCTTTTTGTGCCACTTTACAAAGACACTGGCTACGGATCCAGGCAGTGCTGCTACCTTTGGGTGTTTCAGTGAACTACCTCCACTCTCGGGCTAACGCAGCACAATCACCGCTGCTCTTTTTTTATTTGTCAGACTGAAATAAATATTTGAAAGCCAATTGCGTTCACCGATTCAGGGGCTTCACCCGGGCCTCGCCGCCATTGGCGAGCGCCCGTATGAAAGTATGCCGCACTGAACGTGTTAAAACCCACTTGTAAGACCTATATCTGTATCTAAAGAAATAAATAGGGATTGACCTTTTAGGCGAAGACAACTTTTGTTTTCTATAGACCTCCCTTTACTTAAAAGCCAAGCGGGACTTTAAAATTGGGTTAAAACATTAAAATTTAGAAGGGTTTATTTATAGCTATGAAATGGTGTATAATTTCAATGTCTTCGCAAACATTTTATTCATATGAAAATAAATATTAAAGCCTTAATAGCCTAACACAGTTTACCAATTATGACATCACACCAGCAACGTTTCATTAAAATGAAGGGTACAGTTTCTTAACTGGGCTACGCTAATATCGATTGAAACTATCGATTCGATTAAGGTAAACCTTCACAATCCCTAGTACTCCATTTAATTGTAATAGGATAAAACCATTAAACTGAAAAAATTAACCTAGCCTAATTCATTAGTTACTTACCATGATCGTTAAAAAAAATGTCCTAAGTCCCTTTAATTAATTGCTATAGGTATAAAATTTCCTAAATTAAAACTTATTCAGAATCTGTCATGAGAAACGCCCACTTATTAGATACGCAACAAAATGAGGATATTGAGATGGAATTATAATTTAAATGATTTGATTTGATTATGACATTTCATTTGAAATTTTTAGGTTATGTTATGATCACTTTTTTAGTAAATTGTAAACCAATTTGGCTGCCTGGATATTTTTCCAGGTGGCCTTACGATGATTGTTATTATTTCCTATCCTATTAGTCCTGCATTTATGGCTGAATATGTACTGAAAGAAGTGTAACGTATTTCGACCCACGGCCACGGTGGCCGTGATACTATGGTCAATAAAGTGATGTGGAAAGCACAAAGGGACCTCTTGTCGGAGATAAAAAATGTTCAGTATGGCTGATATAAGTAATTAAGGTAGAAAATATCGAATTTCGGGGTTTTATCGATTGTTATACCTCAGAACATGACAGTATTGGTTAAAATATCAAATTGAAGATGCTAAAGGTCAAAATAAATAATTTTGATAGCCTTTACATGGTCTGAGAAAAGGTACCTCTTGTCGCTCAATGTTATTTCACCATAACGACAAGAGGTCTCATTTCTAATAGTATTCACTTTTTAAACAGATTTTAGTCCAAAAATTGAATTGTCCTGCATTCTAGTGGAAATTTAGAGAACTACATAAAAGTTCAGTTCACGGAGAACAAAATAACTCACAAATTTTGTAGTCCCGGCAAGAGGTACCTTTTCTTATCTTATGCAGAAATAACATAGGGCCGACAAGAGGTCCCTTTTCTGATATGCGATTTTTACGACATGCTTCAATAAAACAATTATTTAAATGAAAATTACTGAGATAAGACAACAATTTGTATTGCTTCCAAAGAGGACATTATAAGCTTTCTTTTGATACCAAAATCGTTTTTTATTAATGTATTTTTTTATCGAAATATCGTTTAGAGCATGTTTCTTATGTATCTATTCGAGATATTAGCTCTATTTAAGAAGCATACCTTTGCTATTCCCCCCCTCCAATCCGTGTCGACGTTGTGTACCTGCTGGGATGGCGATAACATCTAGGTTTTTAAATTTTTTAATCTCCAAGATGCCCCGAACAACAATCAAAAGTCAAAATATGTTACACTTTCAGGGGCTGGAATCAAGACCTGATGAGAATTGTTATTTTCCCTATATATTATATCGGAGACTGCTGCGTATACCTGCAGGTTCAATCCTTTCAGATTGTTAAAGTTTGATTCACTTGGTATGATCGGAGAGAATTGAGATACAGAAGAAACATGGAATAGTTAACTTAAGTTTTGTGATGTGTCTGATGATGCAAGCGTAGCTGGCGATAGACCTCATAAAATTAAAAATGCATTAAATATTGGAGAGGTTTTTTTATTTTAAATAAACTCTGCCAAAAATATGTACTGTAATGGAAAATGTACAGACTTCTCTATTTTCACCCCACGCTGTGAATACAAATTTGATTGGAATTTCTGTCATTCGTTTTGATTTTCTGGTTGATTTTGTCACCAGCATAGCAACCAACATATAATTTCCATGTTCATTTTGTAAAACTTTAAATTCATTTTTGTGCTCATTTTTTAGTTTATTTTAGTTTAAATTCAGTATTCGTTGATTTTCTCTACGATTAACGCGAGCTGAGAAAAAGGTTTTCATGTAACATGCTTGCCTATTAATGTATAGGATTCAGAATTCAATCAGTCAGGCACCTCTTGGCCAGGCACAGGCATATGAAATAAAACTAACTCTGTGTATACTGTGTTCAGGAATACATCGTTTTCCACAGACAGTTATATTTACGTTTGTTTTTAACCAACATTTTATACAAGACTCAAATCATAATTTATGAAGACTACTTGTTGCCTTCTCACCAGTTAGGATTCAATCGAAGACATGCAAGTGGCATATCATGCTACCGTTGAGCAAGTTCATGGACTTAGTGAATTAATTTGTTAAGGAAGACCTTGCAAATAAAAAGGTTGTAGCTGTATTTTTAGACGTAGCCTAGGCATTAGATAAAGTGTGGCACCCAGAATTATTGTTTGAAATTAAAGCCTTGCTGCCTTACACTTACTTAAGGGTGTTGAGGTCATATAGTTGTAGAAACGTTTTTTTTTTTCAAATTAAACACGAAGTTATGTAGTTACAGATACTGTATACCTGAAATGTAATCAGGGCCGGGTACCCCTAAACCAGTTTTGTACCTATTATATGGTTTTATATTGCTATTGGTAGCTAAATGGTTATAGTGCTCACCTACCACCTCGGCCACCTCTAACTCCAGGCCTGACCGCGGCCTGGTAGAATCAGCAACGACGCAAGTAGTGTTGCTTAGCGCCAGATGTCCCATAAGATAACATGACAAACAGCTACCATTAGCTGCCACCAAACAAAACAGCTGTAACAACACTACTTTCGATGTTGCCACTTCGATGGCCGCGGCCGCAGCCTGGAGTTAAAGGGGCCGTGCTACCACTCAAACCGTTAACAACGGTTTGATCTTGAGAAAAGTCAGTACATTTTCATGGTTCGAAACCGGACCAAGCTGTTCAATCATTGGGCTTTAAATAAATCATCCTAGGTCAGGTGTTTTGATTTTGTGTTGAATACACGTGTTTTAGTGCTGTGCCTTATTTTATGTGAAGGATTCAAACTTTGGACAAGTTACGTTGCTAAAGGGTAACAATATAAGTTATTACTCATTATTAAGTTGTGTGTTTAATAATTATCAATATTTTGGAGGAAATATGTGTTAAAAACGTTTTTCTTTTCGTTTAACCTTCTTCCAAATTTGTTTGTTTACTTTCTTTTGTTTACATTGGACATGGATCCATCCAAAACAAATCAGCTGTCTTATACTGAAGCTAATATGAGTCAAAAAGTTGTTGTTGACCATGACTACTGCAAATTAAATAATGATGTTGCTCCTAGTACTGACGAATCTATTTTACAACAGGATGATGTTAGTGGATGGCAAACTGTCCCTACTTCCCAAAAACGAGGATCAAAATCCTCTTCTGAACAAGACTCTAAAAAATCACGTCAAAATTCTGGTAGTTTTACCTGTCAAACCAGCAATGTTTTTGAGCCCCTTAGTACAAGTGATCAGATGGACGATGACACGACTAATTCGCCCCCTCCTCGTCAACCTAAACCTCCCCCTATATTTATCTCTGATGTTGTAAATATTAAAAGTATGGTGTCATCAATTGAAACAGTAATTCCGAATGATAGCTACACCTACCGCTGTCTTAGTCACAACAAAGTTAAGATCAATCCCATGTCAGTAGATGCTTACCGTGCATTAGTACACAGACTTAAAGCTCTAGAAATAAACTTCCACACGTATCAGGTGAAGCAAGACAAAGCTTACCGTGTAGTTCTGAAAAACATGCACTACTCAACTGACACCGGAGATATTAAAGTAGCTATTGAAGATCTAGGATTCAAAGTGAGAAACGTAACAAATGCAAGGAACTTCAAAACAAAAACTCCTTTGTCCGTGTTTTTCATTGATCTTGAACCCAAGGAAGACAACAAATCTATTTTCAACATGGAATATCTGTTGAATGCTAAGATTACCTTTGAACCCCCACTTAAACGTTCTGATATAGTTCAGTGTAAGAACTGTCAATCTTACGGCCACACCAAGTCGTATTGCTGGTACAAAGCTCGATGTGTCAAATGTGGACAACAACATGATACCAAATCGTGTACCAAATCCCGAGATACACCTCCTTATGTGCTCTCTGTAATGGCAACCATCCTGCCAACTATAAAGGCTGCAATGTTTACAGAGATCTTAAAAACAAAACTTTCCCTCCTTTGAGAAATAAATCACAACAGTCTTCATCAAATGAAAACATGAATGCAAACAATTTGCCTTCCAGTAAGGGTCCCCACCAGTCATCTCAGTCACCGTCTCAGCCAAGGTCACATGAACTGACATATGTTCAAGCTGCTTCTTCAAATCATTCTCCCACTCCCAGTGATAGCGTAATTCAGGTTGATGTAAACAAAACTCTTCAAAATTTCTTTGACCGGTTTGAAAAATTGATGCTTCAACAATCCCAACAAATAGGTTCGCTATTGAACTTATTGACCACTGTCGTGTCTAAGTTAAAATGAATCAGTTCATACGATTTGGTCTCTGGAATGCCAATGGCTTGGTCAAACATCACCAAGAACTTAAAGCTTTTATTATACAAAACAGAATTGATGTCATGCTTATATCTGAAACCCACTTTACTGATCTTAGTTACTTTAAAATTCCAAATTTCTCACTTTACCACTCAAACCACCCAGGCAACGTTGCTCATGGTGGCAGTGCTATCTTGATTAAAAACTTCATATCACATTATGAATTGCCCAAATATCAACACAACCATCTTCAAGCTACCAGTATAGTAATAGAAAATAGGTCTGGACCACTCACTATATCCGCAATATATAGCCCACCTCGTCATAACGTCACTTCCCAAAATTTTACAGACTTTTTTAATACACTTGGCCCCAGGTTCTTAGCAGGAGGAGACTACAACGCAAAACATCCCATGTGGGGCTCAAGACTAGCTAACCCAAGAGGTCGACAACTATTGACATCAGTCACCAATAACAATTTTCAGTTTATATCAACAGCTGAACCAACATATTGGCCCACAGATCCTCAAAAAATTCCTGATTTGTTAGATTTCTTTATTACAAAAGGAATTGGTCGAAACTATATTGATGTGAAAGCAAGCCTAGATTTGTCGTCAGACCATTCGCCAATTATTGTCACCTTAAGTTCGACTGTTGTGTGTAAAGAACAGCCTCTTAAGCTGTTTAATAAATCTACTGACTGGGACATATTTCGAGACAGAGTAAATGAAGAGCTTTCTCTAAAAATACCTCTTAAAACTCCAGATGACATTGATGACGCTGTAGAAAATTTTAACAATGTAATTCAACAATCTTGCTGGCAAGCGACTCCTAATATACAAAACACAGGAACCCATTTAATTTCCTACAACTATCCATTACATGTAAAACGAAAAGTTGCTGAGAAGAGAAGATTAAGAAGAATTTGGCAACAGACTAGAAATCCGAGAGACAAAACTAAATTTAACAGAGCAACCCAAGAACTTAAGAGGGATCTGAAAAAATTAAAAAATGAATGGTTTTCTGAATATACAGGTAATTTGTCACCTGATAAAACAACAAACTACTCTTTATGGAAAGCTAGAGGGATGAACCGTCCAAATATCCTGATACCGCCTATCTCTAAGTCCGATGGAACTTGGACAAGAAACGATATTGAAAAATCTGAAGTGTTTGCAAACCACTTGGCCGCAGTGTTTACTCCCAATCAAAATCAAAATAATAATTTTAATAATCTTGACGAAATTCTTGAGTTCATTGACTCACCAAATCAGTTATCACCTCCAATAAAGCCCTTTACTCCCTCAGAAGTCTGTAAACTTGTAAACAAATTAAAACTGTTTAAAGCCCCTGGATACGACTTAATCACGGGAAAAGTAATGAAAGAGCTTCCTAGAAAAGCATTCATATACCTGACACTCATTTTTAATTCAATTATACGGACTGAGTATTTCCCGTCACAATGGAAAGTCTCAGAAATAATCATGATAGCAAAGCCAGGAAAACCACCCCAACAAGCAAGTTCATATCGACCTATCAGTCTACTTCCAATAACATCCAAATTGTTTGAGAGGCTCTTCTTGAATCGTCTACTTGAAGAAGTAGAGGACAGAAACTTGATTCCAAATCATCAGTTTGGGTTTCGACGGGAGCATTCCACAGTTGAACAAGTACATAGATTGGTTAATACGCAATTAAAGAAGACCTTGAGAAAAAGAACTATTGTACAGCTGTCTTTATCGATGTAAGTCAAGCCTTTGACAAAGTTTGTCACACAGGCCTACTTTATAAACTCAAACTGAATCTTCCTCATACATTTTTTTATATGACAATTAAATCATACCTAACCGCCAGATATTTCAGAGTTAAATTTGGAGATAGCATTACAAAATTGTACCCAATTCAAGCTGGCGTTCCCCAAGGAAGTGTTCTCGGACCTGTACTATATACTCTGTTTACAGCCGATCTACCTGAAAATGTGAATACTTCTGTGGCCACTTTTGCTGACGATACAGCTATTTTAGCGTCCCATCCTGATCCAGTGGTAGCTTCACTTAATCTTCAAAATTCCCTAGATGACTTAGAAGAATGGTTGCAAACATGGAAAATAAAAGTGAATGAGAGCAAATCTACTCATGTGACCTTCACTACCAGATTAGGTACTTGTCCTCCTGTAACCTTAAATAATGTCCAAATTCCGCAATCCCACGATGTGAAATATCTCGGCATGACGCTTGACAAAAGATTAACCTGGAAAACCCATATCTGGAATAAAAGAATGTACCTAAATTTAAAATTTAAAAATCTTTCCTGGCTCCTAAATAGTAAATCAAAATTGACCATTGCAAATAAATTATTACTATACAAAGTAATACTGAAGCCAATTTGGACTTATGGAATCCAACTGTGGGGAACGTCCAGTATGTCGAACATAAACATTATCCAACGATTTCAGTCAAAAGTTTTAAGGTTCATTCTTCAAGCCCCGTGGTATGTTAATAACAATATCCTTCACAAGGACAGTGGAATTCCTACGGTTGAAGAGGAAGTAACCAAATTTAGTGCAAAATATCTAAAGAAACTTGAAAATCACCCTAATCACCTGGCTCTAAACCTCTTGGACAACAGCACCAGTATATACAGGCTAAAAAGGATTCATGTTTTGGATCTAAGCACACGTTTTGTTTGAACAATTTAATTTTCCCTTGTTTATTTACATATTTATTTTTTCATTGAAATATTTTTAAGTTAGCTCTGTCAATGGACAGAGATTAACTAACGTTTTATTAAAAGTTGTTATTGTATTTGCTAAATGTTCTAAAAATGAACAGATTGTAAATAAAATTGTGATAAAAAAAAATAAATAAATCATCCTGATCTAATGAACCAGCTGATCTTGACTAACAGCGCCACACAAATCATCTCACAAAATTCCACACTCATCTTTCACTCATATTTGGGTAAAAATACGCACCTAGGTGGCGTCCCATTTAAAATAATTGATTGATTAATCTTACTAATATCATAAATGTTTAAGTTTGTGTGTTTCTTTGTTTGTTTGAAGTTCAATCACGTATTAACTACTCGACGGATTGGGCTGAAATTTGGTGTGATTATAGCTAACATTCCCGATTAACATATAGGCATATTTTTTTCTCAAAAATCCTTTCGGGATCCGCCCCCACGTTAACCTTATGAGTATTCATATTTAAAAGGAATAAAAGTTTTTAGTCATTTGTTTTAACTTAACAAGTTGGTTCTATGGTATGCAAAAGCATTAAAAGTTATAAGATTTATCAACAGGGCTATTACTTTTTTTGAATTGATGGAAACAGCTAATTCGAACCAAGCAACAACAAAAATCTATGATATGCAATGATGACTGTTAAAGTAGGATTGTTTACATTTACTTTTATGTTTTTAATTTCATGAATCATTTATTTGTGATATTTTGCGAATCTTTAAAAATGTATGTTTCTCTATTGTTTAGGTGAAGTGGTAGAATATTATGGCTATAGAGTAAATTTAAAGAAGCAAATTTTATCAAATCTTGTCATCCCCCATTGCAAACGCAAAGCTTGAGTATAACTGCAATAAGCATTTTATACTTATAAATGCTAATCTCGTACGAAGGACGGGTACTCTGCTAGTTGTATAATATTTTGCTTACTTTGTATAGTCCCAACGTTTGCAGATGAAACAGCTTTTTTGATAATCCAAGGCTTCTATTTCGATATCTTAAAATTTACAGGATAAAATTTGACTACCTGTCTCACCGACTACAAAATTTAAAAAATGAAATTAAACACCTCAAGTTATATTACTATCACTACAACTACATGAATCTCCTTTGTTTGAAGTTATTACTAGAGGTTAAAATACCTTATAATCCGTCAGTGTGATCAAAAAGTCACCGATGAAAGGCGACCTGTTTCAACCCATCAAAGGGGTCATCACCAGGCGTTGAATGGACACATAATTACTCCGAAGAGGACGTCATAAAGTCAATAAATACGAAACGAAGAACAGTTAAAACAGTTTTAAACACATTTTTACAAAAACACGTGTGGCCACAAATTGACTGCGCGGCGGACGGTATGTGCACATTGAGTTACAAGTCCATACTGTCGTCTCGTCCCTGCCGTCTTGTCCATCTGTCATCCCCCTCCCCTTCTTCCAGCTCTTATCAGGTCCTTTCCGTGTTTTTATTATTATTTTTTCAATGCCAACTGCTGTTTTATATAACATATTGCTTTCAAAAGAGGCTTTTTCGTTCAAGATGTGTTGGGGATTTTTCTTTGCCAGCTTTGTAGATCTCAAATTATTCTATTACGTTCAAGTGTTTACTGCGAAGTTTTATAAATAATAGTTTTGTCAGCATATCTGAAAGTATGCACACCAACTGCTGTGCTTAATATAAGAAGGTTTTAACTGACAACGATAAGATCCCTGTGCGTAGAACGGTCACACAGATAGTTTAGGTGAAACAGCTGACTACATTCTTTAATTCCCTTTAAATATGACTACTCATAAGGTTAACATGGGGAACTGCAGAGCCACTGGGGTGGAGCCCGAAAGGATTTTTGAGATAAGAATATGTCTATATGTTAATCGGGAATGTTAGCTATCATCTTGCCAGATTTCAGCCCAATCCGTCCAGTAGTTAATGCGTGATTGAACTTTAAAAAATACCCCCGTCGCAGCAAACCTGCATACTAAGCGAATTCCCATTTACCCGGCTTGATTTCTACTAAAATATTCCCTATAAATTTTCAGATTTATTTCCTATTTAAATAACATTAATTTTAGTGAGTAGCTAGGTTTGCTGCTACGGGGAAGATGTCGAGGTGTGTTTTTTCAATTGAAATATTGATAGCTTAGTATGAAATAAGCCAAATTGCCAAATTTGATTAAGATGATATATCCATAAACAAGCAAATTAGAACAGTTTATTTATTCTCCATTAGAATAACATGGGAATTTTAAATTTACAATTTTTTAATTTTCTCCGTAGTCAATGAACGTTCAAAAAAACTTCAATATACTAAATTATTTGTTTTTTTAAGCTCTTCAAAATGGTCTAGAGAGAAATTTAGAAATTTAAAGTTTTTAGGGTCAAAAATGATAAAACCCCATTTTTACCCCATAAAACCCCCCATAAACCCCTGATCCCATGGTCCGATTATGCTGGTTCGCGAACTCGTTCGAATAAATGTAGGTTTACACGTTTGTACCAAATTTCATCAAAATCGGATCAATTTTGCTCGAGTTATCGCGCTAACGGACACATATATAAATATATATATATATATATATATATATATATATATATATATATATATATATATATGAATTTGAACGGATGGTGTTTTTGGCCTCTGGGGACCTCAAAACGAAAAAGTAAATCGGTCCCGGGTCTAGGTCTTACCATGAGACCTACGGTAATAGCTTATTCCCTATATGGGAAATTCACTAAAACACAAACAAACACACAAACCTTCACATTTATATTAGTAAGATTATTACATAACATATTATAACATATTATAACATATTAGTAAACTAGGGATTATGTTTAATCTTAGATAAAACATTTAATCTATGGTCATTAGCCATATTACATGTCAGGGCAAAAGTCAAATAACCCTAACGCCGCATCGTATGGCCGTATTCAATAATATAATCTGTCTTATACTGTACTTAAAAAGAGTATAATTCTCAAAAAATATTCCAAGTAATGGATAATAGTTATTGCATACTCGCAATACTTATTTACAATAGTGAAGGCTATAAAAATATCATGAGTTAACATTATTATAGCTCAGTGGAGTTAACTAACAATATATTTATTAGATTTTTATGCTTTATATTTTATATGTTTGATTACATGTGCTACAAGCTTGTATCACTTAAAATCTTCTTTCCGTATAAAAGCTCCAGACATATGACGTCACCTTATTGATCGTGGAATAAGGATGAACCGATGAACCAATAAAGTTGGAATAAAAACCCAGCTCTGTGTCGCCATTTTGTTGTAGGTGTAAACCATTCTGAGGCTTGGATAATTTCGTTTATCTGCTTAGATCCGTCCCTCATCTTTACAAACTAGTTATCTTTGTTTAATTCAAACCTTGCCCATTTGAACGGACCACGGTAAGTGCCAGAATATCCTTTGAGTTTTTGTATATAAGGTCATTGAATGTTCGCTTGAAGTGTCGTTGTAAGTTTTTCTTCCGTTCTTTGTCAATTTTCATACATTTTCTGTTTTGAGCTTAATTTGATTGTATTTCCAATTTCTATCGACATCTACTGGAAAATAGCACGTATTTATGTTTATTGAACATGTTTTTGTTTACTATCTAATGTTTTAAAACACCATTTAAGTGTTTATACCCTTAAATGTCTATCATTTCCGTGATTTTTCTTGTGAAGAGCATGTCCGAACTGCTCACACCGAGAAACTTAAACTGAAATATTTTGTTGTTCCGCGTGCTGAAACTTCAACTTAAATGATTATTCTGATCAGTTTTGACAGTTTATATAGTATGCTACATATTAAACATTTCCTATGCTGTTAGGTTACAATTTTTTGAAAGCCTTCTTTGGGCCTTGTTGGGCCCCTGGTCTTAGTTTAAGCATAGCATGCAGTTTGGATACTAGGCTTTAAGGCTACTGATATTATTAGAGTAAGATCTAGGAGTCCATTCAGGGTGGGGCTAAGTTTTTTTAAAATGGTTTTAACAACAGCGCAAATTAGGCCTAACTTAGCACAGCCCACTGCTACTAAGTTTATGTACT
Source organism: Macrosteles quadrilineatus (assembly GCF_028750875.1). Classification (NCBI taxonomy): domain Eukaryota; kingdom Metazoa; phylum Arthropoda; class Insecta; order Hemiptera; family Cicadellidae; genus Macrosteles; species Macrosteles quadrilineatus. The sequence goes on along the minus strand of NW_026542597.1, from coordinate 35,016,562 downwards.
GTAGGCCTAACTCAGGCTGCAGTAATGAATTTCAACTAATGAAATAATGAAATGAACTAGGCCTAGCATTTTATTGATTTCCTACATAGCCCAGTCAATAAAGGTTTTGTGTCAAAACAAATTAGCGACAGGCAAAACTTATATATACCAATCGTTAGTACCCAACTAGATATACATTTCCCCAAAAGTCCCGAAAAATCTCCCCGGTGCTTTCCCCCCCACCCCCCTCAAAGTCAAAATTGCATGGTTTTACTAAAACACGTCTAGTTTACGTACGAGTTGTCTAATTCGGTTAAATAATAGCTTGTTGTCTTTAGAATTAAATTTATAATTAAATTTACAAAAAATATTTACACGATTACCGTAAATCTAACAGTTTTTCCGTAATTTTAGTGTAATTGGTGAAATTGCGAAAATATTGACACTGTTATTTTGGATTTTCTACTGTATTTTGTTTATTTGCGAGAAATTAAAAAAATAGTTAGTACAGTATATAGGTTGTAGAGCGTTTTCTAACGAACACATAGGCTACATATATATAAGTCCAGGATTCTGATGTAAATGTTGGCGGTAGTGTAGCCTAAGTAGACAATAGTCGGAGCGCTCGGCGGATGACCCTGCAGAGCCGCGCCAACGGGACCGTCGAGTATTTAAGATAAATAAATATGGACAAATGCGATTGCATGTTTATGTTGATAGATTAATTTATATTATTTGGGACGCTATATTATAACCCTTACTCTTCATTCAATAAATTTAATAAGGTACCGGTACTATAATTTTATTTTTAAGAAAACTACCTATATCGTTGAAAACGAAATCAAGGCTGCCAGTTTTAGTTCAGGTGAGTTTCACTCCAAACCCTTGACAATGTATTACATTATCCACCACCTATGGATCCGCCTTTTCCCGGTCTGGAATTCTTAATTTTTATCTCATATTTTGACAAAATTTATAGCAACACGCCTCCTTGCCATTTATGAAACTTAGGCTAAAAACTAGACTGAGTTTTGTTTGTTAGGCACATTTTCCTGAGAAGGATGATATCAGTTCGTTTTATTGATACCCAGAATCTCCAACAAACCAAACAAAAAGAACAACTGAGAAGAGCTACACAGAAAACTTATAATCAGAAATCATAATTATTACTGATTCAACGAGATGTGCTACTGCAAAAGAAAACTTTTTGGGCAATAAAAAGAATAAAAGAAGAATGCTGCATGCCGTATCGTTGGAGATGAAACGGATGGGTGTTACCACATAGTCATTTACTGCTGAAGAGGACGCCGGCTACATTGTCAAGATCACCTTAAGAAAATCAAATCAAAACTACAAAGTTATTGTTGTTGGTACGAACACTGACCTTCTAGTCGCGTTGGTAGCTTTGGCTCCGCCAGGGAAAGACATATATCTTTTTAAACCTAGTTGGCCTAGTAGTGCTATAGTGTAATGTTTGAAGGCTAGTAAATGATCGGTAACGCTAGTAAGTGATTGGTTATTTGTGGATATAAGAGATGGATTATTATTTGTACATGTGATAACTGGGTGTGACACCACTTCATCTTTCTACGGCTTAGGAAAATTGAAAGGAATGGACGAGTCAAGGTCTTTACTGCTGCTAAGAGTCAGGCAGTAGTTTTCAATGACAAAATGCGTCCGTTAAGCGGTACGGTAGTTGACTAATGGAGAGACATTTGTGTTAGGAATCTATGGGCTGGATAGGTACGCTAATTTAAATTAAGCTCTTTATTTTAAATTCACTATAATGACAAAGAAAGCCTCTTAGAGATCCAATTTTGATCTGGCCCTACTGCCTCCCACCAGTGAAGCATGTACTAAGAGTGTACCTACAAGTAAAAAGGTGGATTGGTAACAAGCTCTTGCCAACTAAATGGGGCTGGAAATAGAATCCATCAAAGAAAACGAAGGAAAAACTAAATCTCTAAGACTAGTAACTAGTCATAAACCAATAACGCCAAACAAACGGTTAACGTTAATTTCCTGATAATGTAAGCAAACATGCGGAAACTATTGCGGGTGTTGTAAGTTGGACACTGTAATGGTCTAAGGTAATTTTTGGCGTATTTGCAATCAGGCCCTCTGACTCCCTACTCTTCAACTGAGCAGGGTCTGTCCTCTCACTTCTTGTTTTTCTTATTCTTCCCAAGTATGGACCAACAGTCTTCATCTTACTATCTCTGCTCTCTTCTTCTCCCAACTTCTGTCCCTTCTTTTCCTTCTTCTGTTATAGGAGACCCCACGTGTTAGGTGGACCGAGCTGAGGGGTGGATAGCACCAGGCCTCTGTAGAATGGTGTCTGAATGGTACTTTCACGAAACCATGCGCCCTCCTGAAGTTATCAGCCTTACCTGGACATGCAGGGCTCTGTCCAGGTCGACTTCAGATCCCTAGCGAGAAGCTCGAATGTGGGGTAGTACTGCAAGTCATGGAAAGGGAAGTAAAATGCCCCGACCTTTGAAGAACTACCCGAAACCAGGAGATCCTGGTGAAAAGGGCGATCCTCGTAGTGTAGGGCAGAGCAGGACATGAACCCGCTGGTACCTACGCTTCTTAGAACAGGGCATGGATCCTGAAGAAGCCAGGAAAAAAGAGGAGGAAAGGAAGGCATCAGCAGCTCAGGACAAACCGGTGCTTAGAAAGGAGAAAAAGGGCACACAAGAAAGTACCCCACCCCTGAATAAGAACTCTTTGAGAATGTTGACAGGTTTTCTAACTGGACATTGTAGGCACAGAGGTCCTCTAGGAGAAAAAATGAACATTGTTCAGGAAAGTGACTGCCGATTCTGTCAATCAAGGGAAGAAACGCCCAAACATTGGCTGAATGTGATGCAGTTTGACGAAAGAGAGCCAAGAACTTGGGAATGCACCAAGTAGCAGTTAGAGATTTACCAATTACCGCAGTTAGAACTCGACCTGACGCTGAACTTCATTAAGGAGTTAGGATTGGGGATGGTTCTCTAGGCTAAGACTGGAGACTAGTTTGGAGGACACAATAGATCTTACAGGTCGCACTGTAATCTTCCCCCCAGGCATCTTTAGTACCATTATAAGTAGTGGTCTGATTTGCCATAACGCGTCTACAACCATTGAAGAGGACCAAAACGAAGATGAGTAAAGATTAGGTCTCTTAAAGGGTGGGAGGGTGGTACTGATGCTATAAATTTTGTTAATATGAGAAAATTTAATAATAACAATTTATTCAAAACTGCCGGTTTTGCCAGACTGGGACACGGCGGGTCCATAGGTGTTGGATATTGTAATACCAGTTCAAGGGTTAGGAGTGGATATTTCGTTTTGAACCATATAGGGGGGGGGGGGGGAAAGCACCGGGGGGATTTTTCAGGACTTTTGGGAAAATGTATATCTAGTTGGGTACTAAAGATTGGTATATAGTTTTGCCTGTCGCTAATTTGTTTCGACATCAGTAATATTCTTACCCGGTCTTTATTGACCGGGCTATACAGGCCTAAGTGTCGGTAATGAATTGCAGAGACCTATGTCTTGGGCTTAAGCTTAGATCTAACAGTTGACCAGTTTGGGTAGGCCTACAGTTCCTCAGAGACCTACAATACCTTAGCCTATAGCCTAATACAGATGAAATGTTAGGCTTACTTAATATGATCAGTTTCTGTGATCTCTTTGAGAAGACTTTAACACTGTAGCCCACTGCAGTGGGTTAACTTAGTTCAGTTTGCCCTAACTTCGGGGTAAACTTAGCCTAACTTAAATTAGGCCTAGTAACTTAACTTAGCTTACCTAAGTAAACAAACAACCTTGGCCTTAGGTTAATATGTAGGCTACATAAGGTAGGTAGCCTAAGTAAGAGTAGGTTACTGGTTATGGGGTCAATCTAAATGAAATCAACCAATAAAAAAATATTTTATTGCTGACATTATTTATTTAGGCTAATTTTTATTTGCTTATTTTCTGTTACTATACCGGTATATATCTGAGAGCAAAAGACAATAAGTATTTTCCAAAATTTTTTCACCAATGCTTTGTCTGCTAGCGGTCATTTTGTGTAAGAAGATTGCGCATTTCACACGTTTTCAAGGGTTAGCGATAAGTCTAATAACTTTTGTATTTATTAAGATATCAACTTGAAACAAAAATCATATAATTCTAAATCAAACCATCTACAATTAATGTTATGACCAAAGTGTTTGTATCTTGTAAGCAAATTACCTAAAATTTGACCGAAAAATTAGGTTTCAATTAGAATAAATTGCCGACTTTATGAATTTATTTCCTTTGGAAGGGATGAAAACACATCTTCAATATTTTTTCCCCACAAGGATGTAACAGGTAATTAGGCCTACACTTAGAAAAAATTTGAGATCTGTCATTTCCATCCTTTAACTTTTACGAGCCTTAAAATATTGTCGTTTTAGCAAAATATCAGTTTTTTGGAGTGCTGTAGGCTATCTCAAAAAGGACTAAACTTAAAAATTTGAAATTTTGTCATAATATACTTCTAATAGATAGCCTAATAATTGAAATATAAAAATTCATCATTGTGTTTTGAGCATTATTTTTTTTCTTTTTCTTAAAAGCCGATCATCATACTAGCCTATGTTACAGATATGGCGATTTCCGAATTGCCACATTAAAAAGAGTAGAACAGAAAAACTAATTACTTAAGCCCTATAAATACCTTTATCAGCATATTAATAGGCCTAAATTGTATCCTAACTAACTTAAATAAATGAATAAATGGAATCGTGTAGAAATGTTTCAAAAATTCCAACAATAAGGACTAAAATATATTGAAAAAATTTGTGTTGAAAACTAGATCTGTGTTGGCCTACTTAAATTTTTGTTTATTTTTCTTGACTTGTGTAATACATGTTAAAGTAACAGTTACAAAATATTTTTGGTTTGTGTGCATAACAGTCCCTTTGAGAGTTTTGGCGGAACTAACTTTGCAACATCTGTCCAAAAGACACCACTGTGTTGTGTAATCGCGATATTTCTTCAGATAGGTAACTTGATGCTTAAATGTTGTAGCCTCGACCTGTCATAGTTGTAAAAATTCCATTGGTAATAACTTCCTCAAAATCTTTGTCACTGGTACCCAAACTCTGTCATCTTTAGAAATCTTAAATATGAAGTATGAGGTCCATGGGGATAGAAGAAATGGATCAACAAGTCAGCGTTTTCAAGACTCACATCTTTGACTTCACCAATATGGCTTGTAAATGGACTTGAAGAGTTATACTTAAGCAGATTTTCCTTTAATGATTCTAAGTAATTGTGGGCTACATAATTAACTACTACAGTAGTTCACTTAAGACACCTCTATTCATTTTATTGTTACAGTAGAACCTCTTTAATCCGAACCCCCATAATCCAAACGTCAACTAAATGCTTCGTTGCGGTACTCTATACACAGAACAGTAGTTCTATATTGTAGGTACTGTATTTAATGTACAGTACTGTTTTATTCACTATGTTTACTACTGTATTAAATAAACACAGTATTTTATATTATAAAGCATTTTTCACTTTTCCCGTAACAATTGTAAACAATCCATTTAGAATGATTTTAGCCATGTTTTAGCTAAATTTTTATGTAAAAACAACAATATGTTTAGTAATCCAAACTATTCAACAGTCCGAACTACCCCCGGTCCTAATTAGTTCGGATTAAAGAGCTTCTACTGTATTACAAATAGCAATCTGTTTATTTGCTCAGATATGATAACTTAGCATTCTAATATAACCGGTAAAATTAGTATTAACTGTGAGAAGAGTAAGGGGTTCATTTTTCCCTGTGTATACTCTACTCAGGGCTCGGAGTCTAAAAAAGTCAATGTTTATAAGTTGAAACTTAGTATGATAAGGGCTATGTAAACATTTAAAAACATTATACTTATTCTTTCACTATAAATGTAAATGAAACTTATCAGAACAATTAATTTCATTAACAATGCAGTTGGGATGATGTAATAGAGGGCTTATCTTACAATAGTTCTGATATCTCAATGTAGAATAATAAACCGTCTATAACCAACAACTCTTGAGTCCTAACCCAACATATGGAGAGTATTATGGCTTGACTTAAAAATATGTTGTCAATCATAATTTTAACTGTGTTGGCTATAATTTTAAAAGGGCAAAAGGTAACATTCTGTTACTTTGAAATATACTACAAAAGTCACTAGTCAGTTAATAATTTATCAAATCTAAACTGATTATTTTTTTTGTAAGCCAGCAAACCAGTTTTTGTTAGGCCTACTGGTTTTTGCTTAAGTTTGCAAACCAGCATAATCAGACTATGGGGTTTATGAGGCACCCTAAAAACATAAAATTTTGAAATTTTTTTCCAATCAATTATCTAGGGTAGAACTAAAAAAAAACAAATAATTTAGTATATTGAAGCGTTTTTGTATGCCTAACAGGGTATAGGCTGGGATGAAATTTGTTTTAGCAAAAATGCTACAAAATCTTGGACAACTGTAGCAAAAATATTATTCTTTTAACATAAAAAAAATTGTTACATGTTTGAACATTACATCTTAAATTTTGTCTGATGCAAATTGTCTATAGCCTGCAAAAACAATGTAGCATTTTGAAGTTATGTATAGCAAAATGCTAAAACTGTTACGGCAGCTTAAACCCTGATACCTAAGCCTAACAGTTACAGAAAAAATTCAAAAAAAGTGTAAATTTAAAATTACCATGGAATTCTTATGGATAATAAAAAATTCCGTAGGCCTACTGTTGTAACTTGCTTGTTTATGGACTTATTTTTTATGAAATTTAGAAAATTTGTTTACTTTATACTAAGCTATCAATTTTTAACAAAAACACACCTTATTGTCTTCCCTGTAGCAGCAAACCTTATTAGTCACTTATTAAAAATTGGTAATAATTTTTAAATAGGAAATAAATCTGACAAGTTTAAGGCAATAATTTAGTGGAATTCCAGCTAGGTAGGCCTAGTTGGAAATTTGCTTAGTCTGCAGGTTTGCAGCTGTGGGTGTATTTTTCTTTGGCTTCACGAATCATTAAGACGGATGCTTTAAGATCAGCAATCTTATCTCAGAGGCTATTTTTGGTGATGGGGATTTAAAACATTAACTATTACATAGCCCATCCTAATTTTTCCAACTCGCACAATGGTTCTTTCCTTATTTTTTTATGTATAGGCCTTATGTTTTTATCTCGAACAAGGCCTAATTTTATAAAAATTTAATTAAAACCTAGGGTTGAGGTTTTAAGCAAAATCTTTTAAGAGTCCTTGGAGCCTAGAAGTTCTAACTCATAAAACAATAAAAGACCTACAAAGCAAATTTCTAATGTCACAGTATACTAGATATTTAAATTTCAATCACTCTGGTTTTTTAAAAAAAAATTTGAACAGTAAATAACTCTTCAGTGACTGTTTGAAATTAACAAAATTAACAACATTGCTGTTATGGCAGGCAAATCCAAGATGGCCGTTAGCTTCCATAGACTCCCTTGGAGAACAATTCAAAACTACAATAAACATTTCTAATCTCACAGTACTCTAGATATTTAAATTATAATCACTTTGGTGTTTGAAAATATTTTTGGATGATAAATAACTCTTTAGCAGCTGTTTAAAATCATCCAAGATGGCCGCTAGCCTCCAAGGACTCTTCACTATCAATAGATGATAACCATTTTTGGAACAATTTAGGTTGTTTTTGATTCAGCAGCTTGCTTTAGGTACGTCCGATCTTAATAACCAATAACTCAAATGAAAGCTGGTATTCCACAGAAGGTTCTTAGACCGAAACAAATACCGGTACCTAGGATAATGTTGTTAGAACTGGTGGAATAGGTACATCTTTAATTGTAGTAAGAATTAAAAAAATCTAATTTTTGTTTTTTGGTCAAGTATTACAGTAGGCCTAGATAAATTAATGATGATGGTCGATGGCAAATCTGTGTATGCATACTGGTTAGACTTTACCATCAATTCTTTCTTAAATCATATGTTTCTAATTATTAAAAAATGTTAATGTTTACTTTCAAAAATGTAAATACAAGTTGAGTTGAGTGAGTAAATCAATGTGAAAACCAAGTCCACTTTTTCTGAGTTATTATCTATAATTTCTTTACATACCTTTAATTTAAGACCAAAATTATCTGGACCGACTTGGAAAAGAAAAACCATTATTTATTGGAAGGTCAAACCTTGTGTGCATTACAAGCACACAGTCATTGCACTCTTTAATACACCAGATATTTATATCATTGACTTTTAAAAACGAAAAAAAAAAACAAATGATGGTAAATCTAACAGGTGATTCAGTTTGATTGAGCGGTAGACCCTGTAGGTGAAGTTCTGAAAATTCAATAGATGTGGTACTGATAGAACAAATCCAAGACATACTAGACTAAGAAGTAAAAACAACGTCTATGTACCTAAACCGAGACTAACAATATTTAAAAAATTCTTCTTATATTTGGCTCCCACATTTTATAACCTTCTTCCCGAGCCCATCAAAGCAAGTGAAAACGTCAATGTATTCAGCAAATTAACACGAAACTACTTGCTCGAAATAGATAGTATAAAAACATTTTTTACCTCATTGGTCTAACAATACATCATAGTTATTTTTAATAATCTTGCACTTATTAAGTCAGGGATGCTCGTTATGTTCAAATAAGCTGTAAGTTCAGGACACTCCAAAATAGTACTGTAATCGCAAAGATTGACAGTATAGGGTCAGTTTTCAAATAGATAGGTAGATAAGGTTTTGTTGTGATAGGTTGCTGTGTTAAAGCTATTGTTTGAAGCCTAGTTTTATATATTGTTTTTAATTTTGTAATAAAACTACTGTGGTAATGGTGATGGGCTGGACTTTCCAACCACGAGTTGCTCCAATTACCAAAAATGTTTGTTTCCCGCACAGGTTCTGTAACCTCAGGGCTTTATTGTTCGTCATTTAATAAAATAATTAGTTAGATTTATGTTGTGAAGAGTATTTTTGTTTTTAGTTTATATTCGAATAAATACAATAACATGTAATACTTATGTACAACCTTAGTGTATAAATATGTAGCCTATTGTATTGTACCTGTTGTATTTGAAAAGAACAATAAAGAATTTTTCAATTCAATTCAATTAATTATACTAATAAAGTTTAAATACAGGTGTATACTTACCTGTTGAGTAGGCTAATGCTTTTTTGGGTTATGCTTCTTGGGATTGTATAACGTTCCAAAAAACAGGATCACACGACCGCCGCACCTACCTTTAGGTTTACCTTTTTACCTTTAGGCCTATTTGAATACGTGATCCTGAGGCTAAGACTGTTAAATTTGTCTTCTATCAGACAAACATTCTTTAGCTTACTATTATTTTTAAAGATTTATTGAAGGTATAATTAGGAGGTTCTTTATGAATTTGTGTTCTAAACTTCTCTCTTTAAAGGTCCCTATTTCAAATCAAATCAAATCTCATCAAAGTTTTTTGTACCAGGATGTAAAGTACAAATGAGTTTTAGCCTACATAGGCCTTTTAGACTTTTAAAATACTTAAATTGCAAAGGTAACTTTTATTTACAGGAAAAAGGTTCGTTCTACGGGTCTGTTTCTTCTAAATGGTTCCCTGCAGACAGCATGTCTACACTGTCGGGGCTTGCAGCAAAAGGGGAGAAAGGAAAGTCAAAATTTCAATCACTAGACATAAATAACTTATACAGGGCAAGTAGGGTGAGTATCTTTCAAACTGAATATTTTATTTCTAGATTTAAATAGAGTAGAAATTTTAATTTTCTCTAAATCAATTATCAGATTATTAACTTATATTTTCCAACATCCTACTTTAAAATAGAAATTAGTGTTAGTTGTGTTAAGATAATTTTTATTTGAGGAATAAAATGTAATGTATTTATTATTGGTTGATATTTTTATAAGAGAAAACCTTGAACCTATAATCATTTGATTTTCCTCTCACATGGGAATTTGACTGTGATTGTAGAAAGAATTTCAAAATAACTCAACATGCACAGAAAACAATGAAAAAATAATTTCTTAAGTATTAAAGTTAAAAGTTCTATAAAAAAAATGTGTTTCTCTCATCTCGACCAGAAATTTTAGCATCAAGATTTCTAAGAGATTTTTGTTAAATGAAAAAGCGTGGAAAACTTAGGAAAACAATTTCATAGTAGACCTTGACTACACTTTTCAAAGAACGAACATAGATCTCACTCCATAACTTAAAAAACCTTACCAATAATGACAAATAGTGTAAATTCTGCTCTTTACATAATCCCCTACTTAATTGATCTCATTCAATAGAATCCTAGTACGGAAAAAATAAATGTTGCTGCCCAAAATGTAACCATAAGGTATTTACACACATCTGTTTCCAGGGAGAATCTTTGGAAACCCACCAGCACAAGAACACATCATCCCGTCGCCATGGCATGCAATCTTTGGGGAAGGTTCCCTCGGCTCGACGACCTCCAGCTAATTTGCCAAGTCTGAAATCTGAGTACAGCGGAAACGATCCAGCAGTCAGTCTAGTGCCCAGTGGCGGAACAGGATGGGGAAGCAAGCCAGGAGAGACTGGCCCTGCGCCGACACCGACATCTGCGCCGACATCGACTACAGCTACGGTGACGAGCGCGCCAGCCACCACTGCGCCTGTCACTGTCACGTCTCCGCCAACCACGGCCACTCCTACACCCACAACAACTACCAGCCAGGTGAGAACTTTGCTATAATAGTCAGCTGCTTTCCTTTGCTTTTCGTTCAGTATGTGAAAAAATATGATTAGGTATTTTTGTCACCATTATTTCCTTGTCCAGTATGTTTCACCACAATCCACGTCATTTCACTCGCTTGTTTTAACAGTTTAGAGGAAATTACAAAAATTATATAATATTTTCATTAATCTATTCCCAAGTATTTTTTATTTAGTAAGCGATGCTTGCTGTTATTAAGAAGAACAATTAGCGGAATTGTTATTTTATTGGCTTAGTTCAGACGTTACAAAAATGAGATATTAGTATAACGAGACACATTTACAGTCAGGTGAGATGGAGAGTCTAAGAATACTTCCTTCTAGGCTCTTGAGCAATCATTGACTATATTTGTGTGTTTACTATTTGTTTTGTAAGATTTTAGGTCATCAAGTTTTTTTAAGGAAACTGTCCACACCCATGTCTTGTTGCTTTCAAATGCCAACTTTTTATAAGATAACATCAAAAATGGTTAGCCTAATGACAAACAGTATCTTGGGCCAGAGTCGACAATTAAAAGAAAAAAGTCTATTTGAAGAATTTTAAGAGAATAATTGACCAAATTTCCTTTCAATCAAACATGTAAACTAGTTAACTGTTAACTAGTTCAGGGTGTCCACCCGATTGTAAGAAATTATGATTGCCGGAAAGACAAGTGGATGTTACCGTGATCGCAAGAGCTTTTGCCGCAATCGTTTGAGACGCTTACAACGTTAGTGCAATTCTGGCGTTGCCACCATCGCAAGTAATCATCACGGTTGTTGTGGCGATCCTGAGAAACTGTCACAGGTGTTGTCACGATCATGGTATATCATCACAGTTAATGCCGTGATGTTATGAAATCGTCACCGGTGTTGTAACGATTGTGGTATATCATCACAGTGTTGCTGTGATCGTGATAATTAATTAAAGGAGTTAACAAAGGAGTTAACAAAATTGCCAGAAAGACAAACGGGTGTTGGTGTGATGAAATTACATTAGTACCGTACTTATGTTGCCGTGATTAGCGAGACTGGAATTCATCACAAATTTTATGGCGATTTCAAGATATGATCACCGGCACCGTTATTAGGGATGCAATAAATGGCTATCCATTTTAAAATCTACTCCTTTTGTTTTACACTTAAATTCAAGATTAAGTTTCCTAATTGTTATTCAATTATCTGGAAAACAATACTTAAAAACCACTCTTTGCTGCAATCTAAAATGAATTTTTCAGTATATGTCTGTGACAGTGTCGGACAAAAATAATAGTAAATTTTTTAATATATTTGTGATTTGAAGGGACATGTTGGCGACAAGTCTTGGAGCTCTATCACATCAAGCGGTACGGAGAACTCTCACTCCTACCTGGCTCACCAGTCGCCGTACTTCCAGCAAGAGTTTCCGTCTCTCTCTGGCGACGGGTCTCAGGGGAAAAGCGAACCCCAACATCTACCAGGGCCCAGTCTCCGTCCTCAGAGTGAGTTAATGCTTCTACTGTCCTATTCTCGTTAAGTGTTTGTATTCTTGCGAAATTGCCTTTAGTATTGATTTTAAGTTTTGGGAAGAAACAAAATGGCGGCTGTACTGGTAAGTTTTAATTTTTTGAAAATTTTTAATTTTTTTTTTTTTGTCCAGGAATGATACCTTTTAGTCTGTAGAGAGTTCGAGGGACACTCTGTAGGCCTATAGACGAATTTGAACTAATCAGGAGTTGTTAGCTTCTGGGAATAATTTAAATCAGTGCCGGGTAAAGGTCTTGCTATAAGACCTACGATGTTTGTTTATTCCCTATTTGTGTAATTCGCTAATATTTCCTTTCCCTATGGAAAATTTGCTTCAATTGCTTTGAATGATTCTTTTGCACTTTTAACTCACAGCAATTGTGTGTTTTTATTTTTTTTGTTTATTGACAAAAAAATCTTTACATTTTTAAGGATAATCAGATAAGTACATATAATAGTTTTGATATACGTCATAATCATAGTTATTTTATGTTTATTTTCTTACTTGAGGAAATTAAAGAGTCCAGAGCTGAAAAAGTTCTAACAACTGATATTTTTTTAATTCTTGTGGAAATCCTGCAATACGATGATGGATGTGTGTTGCAGCGGAGGGCAGCTGGATGCAAGGGGGCGGCAGGCCTCAGGGGCAGACGGGAGCCGGGGCTGGCAACCAGCAGGGGACTGTTCCTGTCCCGGGCCCCCACCTCCCACAAGGGTTGGATGTGGGTGGCGGACGGAGCAGCTTGGGCCCTTCTGGGGTGGCCGTGGGCCCGGCAGGCCCCATGCCTCCACATCACTATCGGCTCATGCCGCCATTTGTAAGTAGCACTTGGTTCATAAGTAGTTTTGTTAAAAGAAAAGCTCTGGCCAGGAATATAGATTTGAGAGAAAAGGATTTTTGTACAACTCCCTTAGTCTGCACTTAACCAACCAAGTCCATGTGGAACAGGGAGTACGTCCTGGACATTATTGTAACTGAAGACATCTTCCCTACTTAAACCTTTCTTGGTTGAAATACTGCCTTTTTTTTTTTTTTTTTTTTTTTGTAACTATACTTGACAAAGTCCCTTAGGGGATGAAATATTGTGTGCATAGTGTTTTTCTACTTGTTCTATGGCCTACCCACACTTTCAAGGTAAGCTAGCTGCTATTCTCCTTTTTATACTTATTTAATTAATTTGTTTATTTGTTCCACTCTTGGTAAGAGTTGAAGTATTTCAGAAGGTATTATACATAGTTTAGGGAAAATTGTCTGCTAAACAAGATTATAGTTTTCCAATTATTAGGTATTTTAATTTTAACAAAGTGACTGTTACAGATGTTAAGACACAACCACCCGTCTGGAGGTTTCAATCCCAACTTTCAGCAGCATGGACCCCCTCGGCCACGGATGCCCTACCCGCCTGATACTAGGTAGGCCTACTTATCAATGATTCATGTTACCATTGGTTTACAAAATCCAAATTACTCAGAAATCTAAACCTAATGTTAGTAAATAATGCAAAGGAAAGTGCTTCAAGTTTATGACTTAAATACAGCCTTTAACACTTTCGCTGTGTTTGGAAAACGGCTTGGAGAGGGATCTGCCATTGTTTTTAATCTTAAAATTATCTTGCCATTCACCCTACTAGAAAGATATTATTTTTGTCTTTCAGGTTTATGCCACCTAACCGTGGACCTTCAAATGTAGAAGCTGAGGAAATATCCAGACCGATTATCAAGGAGGAAGATCTCAAGGTTATGGATGAAATCGCTCGTGATACAGGCTGGGCCGGCCATGATGAAATTGATTATAAGTGAGTTGGTTTAATCAAACGATATCTGCAAAAATCATCTTACAACTTGCAATCTTGTTGTTTGATAATGACCTTTGTACATTTGTTTATGTTATGTCTAGAATTTGTGATATCCAGACATGAAATGTCAACATTTTATTTACCGCACATTTTCATCTAGCACACATTTTTGCACTTTACTATGTCTGTGACAGTGTCAAACATGTGTGTTGATACTTAAACCAATATATATATAAAATTTCTTTCTACTTTACCTACTCAATTTCAGAAGTTACATAAATAAAACAAGCTTATTTACCTTTTATTTTCAGTAGTTAAATCATTCTTTAGGAAATGGTTTGAACCATGGGTAAATGTTTCACTTAGATCAAGATATTATGATTTTAATATACAAGCCATTGCTCCTTTTATTACATTGTGTTCACTTGGGATTAAATTTATTAAATAAATTTTGTTAGTGAATCTGTTTTTTTATTATTTAGAAACGCTGTCAGAAGCCAAATCAAAGTCAATTCTTGAATATCCTGTCAAATATCTATATTGGGCACATTAACTCACTTCATAAATTAAATAAGAAAACAAAATGTCGTAAGGTTGTTAACTATTTAAGATACTTGTACTTATCAAGTTTTGCTTGATGAATTTTTTTTTAATTCATACTTTTTTTTTCAACAGTCAGACTTTATCATTCAGCGACGAAGAAAGCGCTCAGGACGACGTCAAGGCCAAGAGGTCTGCACAGGCAGACAAAAAAGATGATCATAGATACTCGGGCAAAGATATGGACAAGGATGAAAAACTTAACAGAGTAAGTTAGTAACTATTTGTACTAAAAGTGGACTGTAAACCGTCAATGAACTTTCTTGATGAATGACACAAATGACTCACAATAAATTCAATCACACATACACAGTTCCAATTACTATTTTGTCTTGACGGGTCCGCGGAATTGGCTAACTCTGGAACTCGCTAACCCCATGTTAAACGCCCTATCTTCAAATTTGATCGATGAGAGGAACTCGCTAACTTGTTTGGTTTTTGGAATTGGCTAACTCCGGAACCCACTAACCCGCTCTAGAGCCGGGTTAGCGAATTCCGTCCTCGTACGGAAGTCGCTAACTCGGTCCCTAGGCGGAACTCGCTAACTCCCAATCAGAAGCCTCGCGCGCCGTCCAATGGGAGCCAAGCACGAAGATTTTTGGCCAGTGTTGCCGAAAGTGTTGTACCTATGATCGTATCGGCACCATAATGTCGTATCCTACGAATAATTTAGGAGTAAGAGTAACGTAGTCGATAAAAGAAATACAGTATATTTTTTAGAAGTATGTTTAATATTATTCTTATGATTATTAGGGTGGAAAATGCATTATAGTCTTACCATAAACTAACCAACACAAGTAAACTTTACATCCCATAGTAAACTTTGAAGCTCGTTTTTCGTGTCTAGTCAATGTCCGGTGACACTGATTGCTAGTGTCGACGAAATTGTGTTCCTATTATTTTATAGTTAACTTCATGATTTGTTCTTTACTTTTTTTGTTATATAACTAGGAGATGTGTTATTAGTTATGATTAGTACGTTTTATTTGGTTAAACGAGGTTTTAAATACACAACCTCTAAAGACAGTGCACCGGACAGAAATAACAATAAAACTGTCTTCAGCTGATCCATAAGGATGAGAAATGTACTAATATAATATAAGGAAGTATGTTTTATCATAGCCAAAAAGAATTAAATAGTAGTTTACTAGAGAACCCATGCTGCTCCGCAGCTTTAAAGTAAATATAATATCCGATAAATAATAAAATTTATGATTTTTGATTGAGTACGGTAATTCAGTATCTTGAACTTAACTGATTCAAACGATCAACAGCACGACACCTCAAATTATAGCCTATTATATTATTTACTGATTATTTTGAGTCTAAAACATAAAAAGATGAACAATACTGGAGCTATTGTTTTTTAATCACAGAAAAAAAGAACCTTATGAAAAATTATCTTTATGTTGGTTGTTTACCTTGCGTTTGCTTGAAACTCGTCCGATTTAAATAAATAAAAGTTTAATGAAAGCCGGTATTTCTCTTAAGGTCCTTGACCAATATATATATATATTTAGATAATTATAACTGGTGAAATACATCTTAAATTAAAGTAAGAATTTGAAAATGAATCAAATTATGTTTTTGGTCGAGTAATACAGTGGGTAAATATATGCCGATGCTTGGTGGCAAATCTGTGTGTGTGTACCTTCAATTTGAGACCTCAATCATAAAAATCGGTCCGGTAGAAGAGCCAAACGAACTCGGAAAAGAAAAACCAATTTTTTTAAATATATAAGATTGGGATGCAAAAAGATAGTACTGTACATTTTATTTGGATCATTTACATGTAATAAAACATCTCTTTTCGTAGTCCCCCATTTTTTATTTTATTCGAATAAATATCATTTTATAAACTTCTGCAAATAAAATGATTAAGTTCGTATTTTGTATACTGGGCTTGTAACCTTGAATGCTTGGCCTTGATAGGCTATAATATTTGATTCTTTAAAGGCCTATTATATCTGTCTTGTGAGTGTTAACAATAGTTTGGTTCTTCTTAATATTTCTGTATTATTACCGAAATAATTCCGAATCATAGTATTAGCAAACAAATAAAAATAGTTTCGATATTTTTCTATAGCAGGCACATGATTTACCTAGCTACATTAATTAATAACGGAAATAAAAAACTAACAATGCATTACAATATTGCGTCTTTATCAAGAATTCAAGAATCAAGAATCAAGAATTTTTATTCATCGTTAACGCTATGTACAACACATGCAATGGATGAACGTCATAATAGTAGCCTAAAGTTTACAGGCAATAAGGCTAAATAAATATAGACAATAAAATATAAACAAGTGCAGAGTACATGCAAAAAGTATCACAGTCATCTTAAAAATAAAATACTGAAGTTTATAAAAAACATAGGTATGCAAAGACTAGAGCAAACATGAAAACAGGTGCAAAGTGTATACAATACATGCAGTGTGTTTGTTTTACTTTAGCCAAGAAAAGTAATTAAAATTTTCTTGCATTATGTTGTTAGGAAACATATCTATTAACAAAAATTGAAGCAGTGTTGTAATAGTCTATACTATTCGAGGCAACCAAAAATAGACATTTTAAAAGGCTCCAGTAATTGCTGTAGACTTTATGCCTAGAATTTTGAGGATTACCTTCCCGATATAACTTACACGTTAAACGTCATTACAGAAATACTTTGTAGTGGTAATTTATTTCTAAATAGAGCTATTGAATTAAAATAATATTGATCAATAGGCCTACATTGTAAAGTGGTAATGTATTCACGGATTGTATTAAAAATTAGTCTATGCATAAATACAATTTGTAAATTTCTCTTATCGTAGGCTATTAGTGTAGAACCCGATCATCCTCTTAATTTTGTTTAATTAATATTAATTTTACATTTTTCAGTAGGCGTACTTTTAAAAAGTCTGGAGTTTTTATGGTTCTAAATGGACCCAGGCGTTCTTGTTTGTTACCATTTTTATGAATGGTGACCATAGCTAAAATTACCTGATCTTATCCAACAACATAGCTACTGTCTAGATTGAGTAGCTCAGTACTGGGAAACGGGGAACCGAGCAATGGCTTGGTATAGTTTATTTCGATTGTAAAAGCAATATAAAGGAAACCCAACGCTAAAATCAGGAAAATCCGTCAAGTCGTTGATTAAGAATCGTGAATTAAAATAACCCTGTCACGTTTTAATATAAGAATATTATATCTTCTCCTATTATTTACTAGTGGGGCTTAGGTGTACAATCTAAAAACTGTTTTAAAACATGTAACATTATTACTAAAACATTGAACACATTTTAGACTTAGGAAATTATTTACTAGTAGGCCTACAAGGCTTTGGTTTAAACTATTAGGCCTAGATTTAGGCCTACAGCTATTCTATAAATTGATATGAAACGTAGTGTATGTCATATTTTTACACGTAAGTTGGACGATTCAACGACGAACCTTTAATTTTAAATCTCTGAATTAGTTATGAACGTTACGTTGGTTGATGACTGTATTAATTAATGGTTTTGGTTTATTACTACATTACGATTAAATTTGTTTTCCGTGTTGAAGAATTTGCGTGTATTTTAGCTTCATTTCGTAGAGGTTTAATTGTTTAGTACCAATTAAACTGATTTTCTAGCACTGTACTGTATCTTCATTGACACTGACATTTTAAAATACGGCAGAGTATGATTATTTCGTCGTACAAGGTAGGCAACGTTCCGTGCAGTGGGCGCGGCTGGGTTAGCGACTTCCAGAGTTAGCCAATTCCTGACTGAGACGGTTAGCCAGTTCCAGAGCTAGCCAGTTCCGACACACGACCGAGTTAGCGAGTTCCAGAGTTAGCCAATTCCTACGTCTCGTCTTGACTATATACTATCTCGCATATTTTGCTATTTGGGTGAAGATTTGCTCTTTGGTACATACAGTCTATCTTTTAAAGTTGGCTAAAATACAAAACTATCAACCTGTCCAAGTGTAATCTTGTGTTCTCTATAGTAATATTAAATTTGACATATCAGCCAGAATTTGTTACTGAACTCCACACTTGATGTACTCACGTTTAATATAAAGGCTTTAAAAAAATTTCAGTTGTTAAATGGATTGTCCTTAGTTTTGTAAATACATTTAGCTGGAAACATAACCCTTTTTGAATACCCTATTAGCTGTTAAAATTCATCAAGGAGTGTTGGAGCTACCTGGAACTATAAGTTTAGAAGGAAGGACACAATAGATCTTTGTCAATGTGAATCCCCCTCCCTAGATTATTTTACTGTAGTTGATTGATGACTTGTATGTTTGCAGGAAAATATGCGGGATCCAATGAGTGACAATAGAGAGCCTCCTAGAGCCTGGCAGCAGCAAAGACCTGGAGACTTCAGACAAGGAATGCCCCCAGCTATGATGGGGTTCCCACCCCAGCCACCCCCTGCACGCCCCGTCCCTCACACTGTGAGTTATGTTGCTATTTTGGTGGTTTTTGTTGTATGTTGGTTTTTTTAAATGCACACATTAGGAAATTATTGTTGCAGATCAAAAACATATTTTTCATCACTCCGTATTCGAAAATAGCCCATTTCGATACAGCTGAGATCTTCAAAAATTGTAATTTCCATACATCAAAAACAAATAGTGATCAGCTGACTTTTCCTGACATAAACATTACTGCTGCACATTATATGCCAACATTATTGCTACACAAACAATACTTTGCCTGACATCAACAAAGTTACAACTGAAGTTCCATTGTGATTTAAATCTGTTTGTTTTGGCAGTTTGTTGATGTTCAATCAGTTGAATTTTACACTAATATTAATTGTACAGCTGTATTGTGCTTAGATTAGAAAAATGAATAGATTACGAAATGCCAGATAATTTTTTTTTTTAGTTTGATGAAGATTTTTTTATTGAAAAAAGTATCATGAAAGTCCCATTTCGGGGTGAGATAGTGTTAAACATGCAAGTCGAATGACAAGCATGGGTCACTTTTGTGACTAGTAGTAAAATATACTACATGGCCTGAAAATTACCTAAAATATCGGGACCTTTTCAATGTCAATTCTAACCACAATTGACGCGGATTAAAAGATTGATCTCGTATTGTAAGTGTACTGTAGGCTTACTTAATTTAGTATTTATATATTGCACCAAAGGCATACTAAGACAATTAATGTTAAAATACTCTTACTTTACTGCTTTACTAATGGTGTGTCACAAATCTCAGTAGATTTTTGCCTCTTAGATTAGCCTCCTCCACTCTTCTCTATCCTCCGCCATCCGGATTGCTCCTCCGCACTGGATCACATCCTTCTTGACTTGGTCATACCATCTTAATTTAGATTACCAATTTAGGTCATACCATCTAAATTAAGATGTTAAAATATCATCTAAAACATCTAAGTATGAAAATGTTAAAATAATACTCCTCTTATAATAGCCTACACCAATTATGACGATGAATAAAATTTTTTTAATGTAATACACAGTTTTATACGCTTTTCAAAAACCGAAATATTAAAACGTGTTATTTAGCAGGGTGGAAGACAAGGAGAGGATGAAGAAGTATGGCACGAGCGTCGCAGAATGAAGAATGAAGAAATTGCAATTGCAGTGGAAAGAGCAAAGCAACGTAAAGAAGAGGAGGAAAAGCGGTATGAAGAAACCCGTATGAATGCAGCAAGAAAATTGCTAATCTTGGAAGAGAAAATGAGGTCCAAGAGTGGAGGTGAAAAAGACGAGAACCGCACCTCTCCCGGTTTGAATGTTCAACATGGGTCCAATACTCTGTTACCAGACTGGGAAAAGGACAAGGATAAAAGTAGATCACGCACGAACAGCGAGGAAAAAGAGGATAAACCGCCAAAGGAATATGTGGAAAATTTCAGAAATAATCAGGTAATGATGTGTTATATTATGTTCTGTACAATATCTTATTCCTGTTCTATTCTTTGTCAGCTAAAAAAATTTTTAACAACTTAAATAATAATTTTATAAATTTATTTTTAAAGGGACATTTTTGTCAGATCAGACTTTTTCCCTTGCATGAAATGTTTGCCTGATCCCAATTAGCCTTCCACGTAAACATAAACCCTTAACAGTTCATATCATGTCTTTGTTATGCATAAAAAAAAATTCAAATTTATTCTTTAAAGACATAAATATATAAAAGAATGAAATAGCAATTTTATTTTGAAACATTTTGCTTTTTATGTTGTTTGTTTCTATATTATGAGCTACTATATATCATAAATTTTGCAGGACAACCGAGGTAATTTTGGCCGTGATCGTGAGCGAGAGAGAGACCGGGACTTGAGACCTGATAGGGAGCGAGAGGGGGGAGGTCAGCAGTTCTCGCGTCAGTTCCAGATCAACTTGCCGCCGCGATTCCAGAAACACGCAGCAGAACGGCCAGCAGCTTACTACAGACAGAACTCCGGTGGTTCTCCCCAACCTCCGCATGAGAACAGGTGGTCAGTCGGCCCAGCCCAGTCTCATTTTGGAGGTATGTTTTCATGGCTAGCTGGTCCAAGACTAAGGGGTAGAATTTAGCTGTAAATTAAGTTGTTTTGGATTTAAGCATAACACAGTGTTATACAACTTTTGTTTAGCACTGTGTGTTTAACATTGCATTTAATTAATACACAAGTTCATTTACTGATTTTTTATTTCTTTTAAATTGCTAGAGAAAGCAAACTTAAATTTCACATGGTTTAAATGTAAAACGTTTCTTTCAGGTCCCGGAGGAAATATCAAAGGCCACAGGAATCGTAATGACAGTGACATGTCCGAGAGGGACAGGGACGATAACAAGGAAAACAGCCGAGATAGAGAGAGGGGTGGCAATGAAATGGCTGTTGACAGAGAAAGGTGAGCGTCTTCAGTACCTGATCTAAAGAACTCAAACATATTTTATACTCAAAAATATCATAACTGAACTCAGAAATACTTGTTTACAAATAAACAAGTATTTTTGAGTAAAAGAGTGTGATGGAAATGAGCTAATAGGACCCGACAAGAGGTCGCGGAGGAGTGTATTGTGGACATAAATTCAAATAGGAAGATGAGGAGAGTAATGGAGTCAAATCAAAGAGAGTAATTTAATTTATGTTTTTTACGATAATAATAAATTTGTATAGACCTTTTTGATTTTACCTATATGATAGTTTTCTTTGGAGACTAAACTCAAACATTACTTGACAACCTTAAATTGTACTATACATTATTGTTAAGGGTACATTGCTCAATAGTTATAACTGATGTTTTCCCCTTTGTACTGTATTTTGTAATTTGCTAGTGAACCTGTGCGGCTCAATGCCCCGCAAAAACATATTAATTTAGAAAACAAATTCATCGTGTTATATATTGACTCGACGTCAAAATTTAAATTCAGTAATAAGGCCTTAGAAGGGAAGCAGTCCAGCCATTTTCTACCTGTATGCGTATTATATTTATTAAATTAATAAGTGTTCAAGGTTAAGTATGTTATAGTGTTTTTTTTTAAAGATTTAAAAACAAATTTAACAAAACATTTTATCATATCAAACCTATGTAGCATATTTTGAGGGTCATAAAATGCTGCTTGAAGAAACCACTTTTAAAAATAAACACTAAAAAACAATATTTTTATCACAAAAGCACTTCTATGAATACTACGATTTTAGTCTTAAAGTTACCTTCAGGAATATTAACCTGATCAGAATTTTCCGTAATGAATATGTGTATCCTATTAAAAGATGTAGCCGTACTTAAAACAACAAATATATATATATTTGCTCATGACTGAAATTGGTCTGGCTAAGAACAGTGCTGCCCTTTAATTAAAGTGCTTGTGCTGCAAATGAAAAAAAAAACAGAAATTGGCATTCTTTCCATTTTAAAAGGTAAGTTTGTTTCAGACGGGCAAATTTTTATCCTCGAAATCAAAATATGTCCCCACTCACTTGTTCCAGTCAGGACTTTACATTCTACTTTACATTGTTGTTAACCGTTCTGATCACATGAAGCCTTGTGCCATTAATATGGAGGCCCTTTTTGATGTATTAATATCGATAAAAGCACTGCCCCCTTTTATTAGTATAATCTGTCTTGGCAATCCACTGACCTCTATATTTAAAAACTCAGTTGGATTTTCTAGATGGGTGTCTCCGCCTTCGTCTGTTTTCGAGGACCCACTCGTCTTCCCCTTGGCATACTGACAATTAATTAGGCCTACCTAACTTGTCAAGTTCATGTAGTAAATTATTAATACTGTTAGTTCATAAAGAAAATTAGATAAAAGTTACTTGGCTTGGTGCTTTTATAACTGCAAACTCAAAATACATCACCCCCCGGGAAAAATGAATCAAGTTAGTGGTAAAAAAAAAAACTATGTTTGTGTAAAAACATTATTCACATGAAGTAGATGATTTGTTTGATTTCTCAATCAGCTGTTTCGTTTCTAATGAATTAATAATGTCAAAGATTTGTGATTTTAAATACATCAATTATTAAAGTAAAGTTTTCTTATTATGGTAACTTTATTCTCAACTAAATTTTACTATTCCCAGCATGATAATAAAGTGGTGAGATCCAATATTCTTGAGTCAAGTTTAAGGCACACAATCATTGATGGAAATGTGGTATACATTAACAGTTATAATACACAGCAATTATTATTTAGTAGACTTTGACTATTTTCAACACACATATGTTTCTGTAAATAAAAATTATCTCCCTTGTTATCCTTATGGAGAAATAACAAACTTTAAAGGGCCCCAGGGCCTCTCTCTCTAATTATTTCCTTAAAAAGAAGGTTTCCTGCACAACTTCACGTTACGCTCTTTCCAATGACACCAAAAACATGTCAATCGGTTCAGTAGTTTCGGAGGAGTAATTGTCACAAAAAACCTGCTTGCGTATTAAATAATACAAAACCACTGAGATACATTCAGTAACACCGGAAGTATTAAGGCTTCAGCTATGGAGGCAGGAGGCTCAACAGCCACCAGTAGAACTCAGAGAGGAACTCCCTGCAGGCTGTCACCTACCTTACCCCACATGGAGGACCCTAAATAGATTGCGAAGTGGGGTCTCGACGTGCAAAGTAAACCTCATGAGGTGGGGGTACTATGAAGGAGAACCAAACTGCACATGTGGGGCCCCTCAGGACCATGAACATCTACTAGTTTGTCCAGATATGGACAGAACATGCACCTGGCTCGATCTTAAGGAGGCAAATGACGAAGCCATATATGTGGCAGATTATTGGAAAAATAATATCTAATTGAGCTGGTGTTTTTATCCGGACACGGAAAGTAAGTAAGGGTACATTATTTTCCTTGTTTTAGATTCAATCGGCCTCCAAGCAGAGATAGCCGGGAAAGGAGTTATGAAGGCAATTGGAAGAGTAGTGGATATCATGAAGATTCCAATCGTAGGATCTCTGAAAGTGAACCGAGTCATGATTATGACAATAGGCAGTAAGTATTTTGTTTTCCTAGAGTGATTATGTATGTAACTCATGTCAACTTTATGTTGTATTTGTAACAGTCTGTGTAGTGAGGCTTCAGTTCAATTCAGGGAATAGTGACTTTAATGAAGGAATACTTCCACGTGTTAATGTTGTCTGATTAGGACCTGGGAGATTACTCTATATTTCAGTCTTAATTGCTACTTTTTTCTGTCGTATTTTTTTGTTTCCCAATTTTATATTGACAATCACCAGAAGCTGACAACTTAAACCCACACCTTTTGGTAAGTGTTTACCTACCGTGTTTATTGTCAGGTCGAAGATTGTGTGCAAACATGCCTAACAAAGGATTCTATTTTTTTAAATTGTGTGTTATCAAAAAGTTTGCTAGTGGAATTGTATAAAATCATATTTTTGTATTTTAACTATTTGCTATCTCAGGTATGAAACGTTCCAAGAACCTGCAGAGAAAGTTAAAGATAAAGACAAAGATACAAGATTTTATGATGAAGGAAGAGAAATGGAAAAAAAGACAAGTGAAAACTTAAAGCCAGCTGTAAGTATTTAGCCTATTTAGTATACTCCCAACAGTTGCTTATTGGTACAAAAATTCTGAGGTCAATATTGGCATTAAAGTCATTCTTTGGGCAATTTTTGCAATTTAATACCTAATTATTAAGTAAATAATGTATACACAATTATTGTCCATTTGTTGATCTATTGAAAAATAGATGGCTTTTGATTTTATCATCTAAAGTTAATTAAATTCATGCCTACCTAATAATTATAAATGTGTTGAAAGTGTAAATAAACAAAACAGTTGTTTCATTCTTTGTTCAGCAAGCCACTAGTAGACTTAAAACTTAAATATACCAGAAGTTTTAACCCGAGCTTAAATCTAACCGGTTGTACTAGAATATGAAGATGATATTTTTCCGTAGTTTATACATTACACTAAAACACCCATACTCACACATACACCTGTTTCACAATGATTGTAAAATTTGGAGGATTCATTCAAAAACCTTCTAGTAATAAATTACACTTCTTGTTTAAAGTTAGTTTTTGTTGCTTGTAAGTTTATGTTATTTCAAAGATTAATTGCTGTCATTTTCCATCACGATTAGGAAATCAAAGATTTCGTAAATTTGATGCCAAACTTTGATGTGAAAATGCCAAAACATTAATAAGATTAGTACATACAAGATAATTTGTTTCTAATATCAGATCCTGAAATGTCTTGAAAACAGTTTTACGCCACACTACATTATTTTGACGAACTTCCCACGCAAGGATTTAGTCCAGAAAACAGCTGTTTGCCGCCAGCTTATTCAAATGGGGTTTCATTGCGTACTACTGTGCTGCAATGAGTTTTGCCGGACACCAATCAGCTGATTATACTGTATTTAGGTGGCAGTGAGTGGTTATAAACAAAAACATAACCTCTCTTAGAGGTTATGACTAGTGATTTTTAGTCCTTTAGTTGGTGGAAATATATAAGGATTTGTACGGATTTAGTAGTATGGCGTAAACTATTGTACGTAACTCGTCCAAAATGTGTGTACCGGACTCGTATGGTAATCCCGTGGTCCGGTAAACACTTATTTTCAGGACTAGTAACGTAATATACTATTTCCAGTAGGGTAATCAAGATAGAAAAGATCTGCAATAATCTTTAAATAACCTAAACTAAATAATTGTTTTCAGTTTTGTCAGAGTTGCCGGAATGAATTTTGTCAGAGTATAAAGTATATTGCCTCAAAATAAAAATAAAATATATTGGTTACTATTGGGAGTTGAACATAGGAATATTTTCAGAATTTGATCCAAGAGGACCCATTTGACGAGAGGGAAAATGTTTACGACAAAAGTCGTGAGGAAGTCCAAAGTGAGCGGAGAGAGATGCCTAAGAGGGAGGAGCATCGGGAGCGGCCGCAGCGACCGGACAGCCGAGACAGTCGGGCGTCTAGGGACTCCCGCAACTCCAGGGACTCTATCCGGGAGGAGAAGTAAGTTAGGGGCATAGGTAGTTTATAACTTTGAATAAACATCATTATGAGAAACCTCAAGTCTGACTCTTATAAAAAAATGAACTGGCTTACACCCTTACAGTTTTAAGAGGTTATTTTGAAATAGTTCAGCTAAATTACCTGGCTAGGTAAAAAAAAAGGAAACATCAAATACCTGGCAAAGCTTGACACAGCAGTACAACACTCTAATAATCTCTTGCAACATAACACTGGTATTTCGTAGTAATCGTAGTATACCTTAGGACTTCAGAAAGTAGATTGATTTACTCTATGATGCCTTGAACTATATCAACATATTGGTGTTCTGCTGTGTAAACTTTTTACCGAGTGTAAAATCAGCCCTTAGACTGTTAATTCTGCCAGGTAAGCTTGCTGAATCCTATAATTTAAAAACACAAACTCTCTTTGTTTCTGCTTTTTAGCAAACTTAAGAAGGATTTTTTGCAAATAAAATTATCCAAGTATAAACTAAAGCTTCTCCTATGGCATTGCCACTGAAAAGTAAAGAGCACTCTTCAAAAGTCGAGAACTAAACTTAGTCGACATTAGCACATACAAATGTGCATTAATAGATAATTTAGCTTCTCTCTCCCTGTTAAATAAACATCTTATCAATAAATATAAGATTTTATCCATCTTAGTGTATGGTTTAGGTTTTCTTAACTTTATATTTTGGAATAATAGCAAGTCCTAGTATTTTTGTAACATTTTTTACATGTATTTTTTGTTTGCTGTAGAATAATTGAAATAAACCCTGCAAATGAGTCTGTGTCATGGGCCGACTCAACCTACGATGTTCATCAAAAGGAAGACAAACGTAGAAAAGATTTTAGGGATGAACGTGATTTGCGGAGAGATTCTCATCCTTCACATCCTATGGTGAGTTCTGGCTACAAAATCTGTGTCACATAGGTGTATTTTTTGCATTTTACCATGCAGTGATTGGGTGCACTTTTCATGGTGTCCAGTGGGTGGTCATACTGAAAGTTGCTGTTTTTCATCTCAAGGTATTTTTCTCCAAGTTCAGATTTCTATTTGAAAATAAAGACCTGGATATTTAGTTTATTTATCCACATAAACTAAGAGTAACAGTTTGAAAGTTAACAGTGTTTAATATGCAAGTTGTGTATTTAGTCAAAATAAAAACCGTCCCAGTGTATTTAAACAACGTCTCACCATCATTTAAACTTAAGAGGTGTGCGAGCTTTAGATTTGTAATCAAGTTTTTTTGGGGGAAAAAGCTTAACTCAGTGTCTTGAAATAAAATAATTTATTGATACCTATAACAGCTATGCTTTGCATACTAAAAGAGAATTATCTAAGACAAAATGTTAATCAAGGGAATGAGTAGGCACCCTCTTTACCACAAGTAATATGTTATCAAATAGATAAATGATTTCTTGACTTCTGTTGCAGCCGTATCATCCAAGACACATACCTGGTCCGATCACAAAAGAGAAGCTCGAAGCTTCTGAGAAATCTGATTCATCTCGAAGTGTGAATTTAGTTCCTTTAGTAAGAAATGAAAACAAGAAACCTGAGTTGAAGAAAACTGATAATCAGGTATGTGTTCATTTGACTACCCACAATCTAAAAGTGTTTACCAGTATTTGTCAGCTTGTCAAGCCGACTGGAAACAACAACAGAGACCAGGAATAGTACATAATTTTAATGAATGAGAAATTTAGAAACACGTTAGTTTATCTATATAGTAGGCCTATGTTTTTTTTTCAAGTACCAAGTACCAAATGTAGTTGGCTGATACCAAGATTTGTGGTTCCTAGGTCCTAGGTGACTGTTGACTGAGTCAACTATATCAACAGTATTGCCAGATTATTCAGTCTAAGATGTGTTGTGTGTCATAGTGGGAGGGAGGCAGCAGTGGCGACGCTTGGCAGAGATTGCCTCCGACTCCGGCTCCTCCACCTCCAACAGAGTCTTGGGTGGACATGACCTCATCCAGCCACCCGGCCAATACTGAACCAACCTCTGGTGAGAGGGCAATCTGAAATGCACAATATATGTTGTTATTTTACAGTGTGCAACTGGCGGCAGAACCGAATTAAATTTGGTCAATGATTTATCTTTAAAGTGGCATAATATCAGAGTAATAGGTGACTTAACTACCAATTTTATCAATATGTTTATTGAAGAAGAATTTTGGCGTTTTAAAATAAGCCCTTAAAAATATTTTTACCACAATTACGTTTTTAGTAAAGATGATTTTGGGCCAGGGTTTTGTAATAGACAGGTTTAACAGTAGGCTTATCTTACTGGTGAAAATAGATGAAAAGCACAAATAAACACAGAATTGGGTGTTATAGTCCGTTCACAAAATTTAGGTGGATTAAGGAGGACGTTTCCTGTATTCCCCATCACATTTTTGGCTTAATCTATTTATCAGCTTATCGGCTGTTATTCAAAGTTAGGGTGAGATGAAGGGGATGAAATAGCTTTCCCTCAAACTGCCTAAATTTTATGAATGGGGGGGGGGGGTATAGTAGTAGCCTAGAGTCGTTTTATGTTCTAAGTAGTAGTTTGTGGCAAGAGGAACAAAAATATTTAATGTGCTTTTAGAAATGCATTGTCTTCTTAAATCTTAATTCAACTTACAAGTTCTGCATAAATCACTTAATATTTTTTATTTAGTAGATGCTGGTCAAGGAGACGTGAGCGAATCTCAAAAAGCAGAAGCCAACGAAGTGAAACCACCCGCCAAGGTACCAGAACGAGACGAAGAGACACGAGATAGCAGGCCAGACCGTCCCATGGGTCGAGGTGGCAATCGCAGTATGCGCGGTGGTGACAACAGAGGCGTCCGTGGCTGGGGAGGCAGTAGCAGCTACTTCCGAGGCACCTCATGGCGTGGGGTAGACCGAGGCCGCAGGTCGCAGCAGCGCCGTCCCCACATGGGTCGGTCCGAGCCGTGGCAGCATTCGGAGTCCGAGGACGAGGTGTCTGCTTCCACTGAATCTGGGAAGGAAGACAAACGGCAGGACCAAGACCGCAAACACTTTCCCAGGTAGGCAGCAGGAGATGTATTTTCAAAGTTTCCTACATAAAGGTGGGAAACGTTCGTTCAATCAATTCAGTTCACTCTCGAACACCATGCCTATTTAGCAAACCTATATATTTATTTATTTGATTTTTTTTTGTAAAGAATGGTTGCATGCATAACCGTTTTATTTCCTCTGCTTGTACTAGCATGTAATAATTAAACTATAGTCCACAACATTGAACACTAAGTACCATATAAAATAATGATAAATAATCATACTTAAATTAATCTTGAGTGTGATTCTGTTTTAGGTCTCCAAAACAAGGAAGTAAAAAGACTGATAAGGACGACAGAATAAAAGATTCTAATCGCAAAATGGACAATGAGAAAGACTACGGTATGATGAATGACAATCGTCGTTATGAAAAGAAGGGAATGTACGACAGTCACATGGAGCGAGGGTTCCCACCGAGGGGCGAACCTTCAAGGAGAGGACGAGGAGGGGCACCGTTCCGATCCAAAGGGTCATCCACAAATGTGGGGCGACGGATGGACGGCTATGGACCTCCGACATCCAAAAAACCATTCTCAGAATCGGGTCAGCACTTGGACGATGACAAGAAGTCTGATGGCAACTCAACCCTCAGCAAAGAGGAGGCGATGAGCAAACTAAGCCTGGACGAAAAGATGAAGATGAACCAGCAGCATTTGGCTGCAGGAATTATAGGTACGAGACAATGACATTTCTCTTATATTTGTGTATTTATATTTGAAATCCACTGTTGTATATAAGCTTTAAATAAAGTTGTAAATGAGTCAATTATTCTTGGTTTATTTTTTAAGTAGGTTATGCTAACCCATGAAGGAGAGAGGAGGGAAATGAGTTTTTTAACAACCCGAAGATATTGCAATGAGTGTTATAATTGTTTTATCAAATTTTTTTTAAATCTGTTTAGTTTGTCCATGCTATATTTGACAGCATACCATAGTGATATAAATGAATGTATATTTAAAAAGATGACAGATTGATTTGTTTATTGTCACATGTAAATCAATAAAGATTCTGTGATGTCCAGTTTCTGCTTTTGATACTTAATTTATGCAATTAATAGTCAAAAGATGTCAACAATCAATTTTTTATTCTGCAACATTATGTTGTTCATAATGTTTGGTCTATTTTGAGTTTTGTTCTCCAGGAAAACTTACCCCCTTAATTTGAGAAAATATGCAAACCTGCCTATCATGAAGCCAATCATATATTTTCTAAATACATATACATTCTAAAATCATTGAATTTATCATCAACTGTAGGGGCGTATGTTAGATTATATTATTGTTACATTGTAAATTAATAATTTTATTCTATACCCCCTTATCTTGGTAGCACATATATTTTTGTAGCTATTATTTTACAACACTTTTTCGATAGCCTAGTACTTTTTTTAATTTCTTCAATGTTTAACTTATTAATTTCTTTACTTCGAATAATCCAGCTTATTTTGTTTATATCTCAAGTATACTTTATTCTGGGCAGAAAAAAGGCCTGGGACAGTGAAATAATAAAGATATACTACAAAACTTGGTATAAAGCTACCGGACATTAAAATCATTTTAAAACGTTATTTAGTTATAAGCAACCTCCTCAAGGAGACAGACCGCTAGGAGTAAAAAAAAATCTTAAAAGTAAGCATAGGTTGATTGATATGCACAACAAATTAAAGGTCTTTGTTAGTAAAATACAATGCCGCAACCCATACTCAAATGGACTACCGAGTCAAAAATGACAGCTGTTCAAAGATTTATTGAATTTTCAATGCTGTTATACACGCGCCTGCTATAAGTCAAATGAAAATCATAAAGGTATGTACATTAAATTAAAGGTCTTAGGGTTATTATAATACATTGCCGCAAATTTGTGCTAAAAAACAACTAAGTAAAACATGGCAGCTATTCAAACATATTCAAAATGACAGATTGAATAAATCTTAGAATGGCTTCCATTTTTGACTGAGACACAAATTGAGTTCAAATTTGCAGCATTATATTTTACTTGTAAAGGCATTTAATTTTTTTTACATATCGATCTACGCTTACATTTAAGATTTTTTTCTGATTCTTAGCTGGCGTCCCCCTGAGGTTACGTTATAACACTGAATAATGTATCAAAATAATTTTAATGCCCAATAACTTTGTACCAAGTTTTGCAGCTCTATCTAGATTATGTTTTGAAATATTTAACTGTCCCGTGACTTTTTTCCACCCTTTATATTTATAATTACTGTAAGTGCCAGTAAAAGCACAATATTTGAGACCTACCAATCGTGTTATGACACTGTACTGTTCTCAATGATCATGCAAATAAAGTATAGTGTCTATTACCAACACAAAATGTATCAATCAACTTTGTTAATTTTTCAAATTGTTCTGCATCTGTACAGTACATTACTTGGGACTCATCAACCTAAAAACTAATACTTAAATCTATTCAATAACTAGGTGTAAAAGCTAAAATTGCAACACAATACCAAGTTATGTGTTTACTGTACAGTATTATTAAGTCATTTTAATGAATAATTTGTGTAAGTAAAGATGAAACTTAACTGTTTTTTTAAGTTGTCAAACTATCTTTCTTTATTATAGCCAGTTAAAATTTTTAGCATACTAATATCAATGCATGAGTTATTATTGCACTATAATGAAGTATTAATTTGGTAATTTTTTTACACTTAACAGCTGATGTTTTTATTCAAATTCAATTACATTTAGGCTTTATAGGTTTCATTTGTATGTCAGATTTTGAGATTTTAAGCATTTTATCTTTAAATGAAGCTACAACATCTATTTCCATATAGTAAGCCAGTAAAAAAACAAAAAAACTCCAATAAGTTCTATTTCAGGTTGAACCTATAGGAACAAGAGCGCAAGATTACATCCTCAAATGAACAATTCATTCAATTGAAGTAGTGTAGTTTTTGTATAGAGCATAGAAAATCTGTTTAGGGTCATCTCGTCTCAACTCAAACATGCCTCCTCGTCTGAGGAAGAAGTCGGACAGTGACCGACGCGACCGTAGGCCACAGGATCGCAGAGGACCAGTGAAAAGTGGCTCGGGCTCCGGGGGTGAAGTAGACGAGGCTTGGGAGACAACAAGCGAAGTGAGCGACCGCGAGGACCAATCAGATAATAGAGACAAGTCATACGGTCACTCTGGTCCTAGAGGCCGTAGACATTCTCAGCCTAACCGGTCAGTTGGTAGAGTAATTTTTAAGGTTATTCAGTAAAACTAATATGTCCCCTGTGGAGTCGGAACCACAACAGTTGTCTTTGAATAATAACAGAAATTCCTTTATGATTGCAGTTTGGATTTTGGGAAGAAGTAACACATTGTACACATGAATAATACTATAGACAAAAATAATTAAATTTAGACTGTCAGCCGTGCTGCGGTTACCATAGGTTCTGACCCACACCGCTGGGAGCGCCGTGTAGTTACATATCGCATATGCCGTAACTACATGGCGCTCCTAGCGGTGTGCGCCAGAACCTATGGTAACCGCAGCACAGCTGACGGTCTATATTTAATTCTTTTTTACTATGGTAATACATTCATTTTTATTTGTAATATATTATTTAAAACCTGCATCACAAAACCGTACATTGTAGCAAACTACATCCAATACATAAAATTAAGAAGATAACATTTTGGGTGTGAAGGGTAACATTGTTTGACGGAGAACCAAGGTTCCACTGTTCAACATGTGTGACATAAGTAGTGATAGTGATGATGGTTCAGATGGTAGGCTTCACATAACGGGAAAGTGACCTGTCGATAAAGCACAACTAAATACAATACACAATACAAAAATGTATCAGTTCTCGATACCAATACCTGAAAAATAAATTCTTGATTCTGACACAATTTTTCCATTTTTATTTTTCATATCCAGACTGTTGGCTAATATCTCTTTGGATACTTTTTCGCTCTCATTTCAAAACTGAATTTGACTATTTGTTTTTGTTTGTTAGACATAGACATAGACATATTTTATTTGCACATAACATTCTTTACATGTGTTGGTACATACAGAATAGGTGCATTGTCAGAGTTAAATTATCAGAATATAAAAAATAAAATAGTAATCAAGAAGATAATGTAAGTTAACAAAATTGAATGGTAAAACTATTTTAAACTAATGGGGTATTATGAAAATCTGCAATCAAATAAAAGGCTCTGTGTCAATTAAAAGTTCAAGTAAAACTAAAATAGTAATCAAGAAGATAATGTAAGTTAACAAAATTGAATGGTAAAACTATTTTAAACTAATGGGGTATTATGAAAATCTGCAATCAAATAAAAGGCTCTGTGTCAATTAAAAGTTCAAGTAAAACTAAAATAGTAATCAAGAAGATAATGTAAGTTAACAAAATTGAATGGTAAAACTATTTTAAACTAATGGGGTATTATGAAAATCTGCAATCAAATAAAAGGCTCTGTGTCAATTAAAAGTTCAAGTAAAAATAAAATAGTAATCAAGAAGATAATGTAAGTTAACAAAATTGAATGGTAAAACTATTTTAAACTAATGGGGTATTATGAAAATCTGCAATCAA
Organism: Macrosteles quadrilineatus; assembly: GCF_028750875.1. NCBI lineage: Eukaryota > Metazoa > Arthropoda > Insecta > Hemiptera > Cicadellidae > Macrosteles > Macrosteles quadrilineatus. The sequence continues at coordinate 34,982,862 of NW_026542597.1, read as the reverse complement.
ATAAAAGGCTCTGTGTCAATTAAAAGTTCAAGTAAAACTAAAATAGTAATCAAGAAGATAATGTAAGTTAACAAAATTGAATGGTAAAACTATTTTAAACTAATGGGGTATTATGAAAATCTGCAATCAAATAAAAGGCTCTGTGTCAATTAAAAGTTCAAGTAAAAATAAAATAGTAATCAAGAAGATAATGTAAGTTAACAAAATTGAATGGTAAAACTATTTTAAACTAAAGGGGTATTATGAAAATCTGCAATCAAATAAAAGGCTCTGTCAATTAAAAGTTCACCTATTTTATCTTTAAAAGTATTTTCACTTAAAAATTTATAGTTTGCAGGCAGCACATTGTACAGCCTCAGCCCAGCATATAGCGGACTTTTTTCATATAGGGTTAAACGGTGCCTTGGAAATCTGATAACGTTTTCATTTTGAGTATTATATCTATGGTTGATTTGAATTGATTCTGGGAGGTCGTTTTTAGCTGAATGAATGTAGTTTAGTGATTCCAAAATGTACAGTCCTGTTAGGGTGTGGATTTTTAAATTTTGAAAAAGGTTTTTACATGAACTACGTGGATGAGAGTTGGTCATAATACGGATAATGCGTTTTTGTAGCCTGAATATTGATTTGACTCCGGTAGCCTGACCCCATAAGATTATACCATACCTCAATACTGATTCTACATAAGCATGATAAACCATTTTTAGAGTTTCTTTAGGAACACAGTCCCTTAATTGCAGAAATAAAATTGACATGGATCTAAGTTTACTTTTTAATTGATTCAGATGTACATCCCATTTAAGTGATTCATCTATGTAAACACCTAGAAATTTATGAGACGTTGCCAATTTAAGGGATTCAATTTTATTACCATTGTTTCTGATGGAAAATTTTATTGTTTGCGTTTTTTCAAGATAGCGTTTGTTAAAGATACATGTTGTCAGGTTATTTTACAGAATGATTTGAACATTGTTAATTTGCCTGTAACAATACTTAAACATTCCGTCAAACATTTCTTACTTAAACTGTGGTAGCTTTATTGATTCTATTAGTGACTTTTTGTGAATCTGTGACCTTTTCACAATTCAAGCACAGTGTTGTGTACTGTGGTTGTTTTGCAGTGGTGGACGAGACAAGCGTAGCGGAGGGTCGTATGACCGGGAGTCTCGCAAACCTATGGTCAATGGCAACCTGAGAGGTCCCAACAAGTCAATGGCTCCAAGGGACCAGGACAAACAGTCTGATGACAAGAAACAGCCCAGACCTGACAACAAAGATAAGAGGAACAATATGGAACGAATTGATATCAGCAACACTGCCAGTAAGTCTATCCTCTCAGATTTTAATCATTAGGAGACAACATATATTACATTTTGTATAAAAGGCTATTTTGGAGGCGAGAATAGCAATTAAATGTTTAGGAAGAAAGAATGGATATATTACTAACTTCCCTAGTAAAACCATTCAAGATAAAATTTTCTTCTATTTTTTGTGAGTTTCATTACCATTAGAAGACCAAAAAAACACGCTCTGCTACCATCTGAACCGGACACCAGCCTCGACCCCACCCAAAACTGGAAACGCACTACCCATGTGCCGGGCGGGTGTCCAGAACACAGGTTTACCAAAGGTTCAAATAAAAGAGTATATTTGGCGTACAAGAAAAAAAATATGAAAGTTCATAAGCATTTGTGATATCTCTCACATGATTGGTTTTAAACTTTAATATATTTTTGCTTGCACGCCAAATCCACTCTTTTATTTGTACCTTTGGTAAACCTGTGTTCTGGACACCCGCCCGGCACATGGGTAGTGCGTTTCCAGTTTTGGGTGGAGTCGAGGCTGGTGTCCGGTAGATGTTGTGTGGTTATGGGGTGTTTCTATGTTTTTCTAAGGGAACGGCTCAAATCTCGCTTGTTATTACCAAACACCGCGACCTTTTGTTGGATAGCATCATTAATTTGAAGCCCAGTGACAAGTTACATCTAGTTTCAGTAACAATCTCGCTTACAAGTTACAATCAAACCAGCAAGTTTCACACTATAAAAACACCACAATAGACTTCATAGTTGGCTTCTTCTGAAAGAATTTAGTAGTAAAATGCAGTAAATTATACTTTGTACGTCTAAAGAAGCGTGTTGGGGGGAAGAATCATCAAGTGTTAACTTTTTTTGCGTAGAAACTCTTTTGTAGGCGAGTTAGTTTCGGATACATTCTTTCTTGCTTAACATAGTTTAAGCCAAAAAATTTATTGTGTACTTAGTTTTTCTGTTACCCAAACCTACTGGTTGTTTCTTCAGAAGCTAATAAATTGTTTGGTACAACCACAAGAGCATTTTAAAATAATGTGGTTTCATCAATAATTTTAGTCTTAGATGTTACATAGAAATTGCTCCGTCTTTACCTTAATGAATATATTCACCTCTAGTTATCTTTTCTGACTGACATCAGTTGAGTAACACTGTTGCATTTGATGTCAGAAACTGTAATATACCAGTGTTGGTGGGTGTGTGTCTTTGTGAGTGAGAGAATGGTTTATCCTATAGCTGTTAATCTTCAAGTTCTAACCCATTTAGTGAATATTTTTCCCTTGCACTACTTGTAAAATATAGTTTTTTTTTAACTATCTTCAATCACAAACTTATTTATAATGTAATTATTTTGTCTAAACCATTGATAATTTTGTTGTGTTTGTTTATTTGCACTTATTTATTTAGTGTTGTATTTACAAAATACTTTCCACAGTTTGAAAACGTTTTACTGTAGATAGCACAGAAAGACCTAGACCCAGGTATATTTATATACTAAAATATTTCCATAAATAAGACATATTTATTCCCTATTTAAATAACATTAGATTTAACGAGTGCTTAGGTTTGCTGCTACGGGGAAGGTAAAAAGTGTTTTTTGACCATACGTCAATAGTATAGGATAAAATGAAAAAAATTGCCAAATTTTATCAATATATAATCCATAAAAAAATAAACTACAACAATTTTCATTTTCTCCATAAGAATAACATGGGAATTTTAAATTAAACTATTTTTGAATTTTCTCCGTGACCGTTTGGCATACAACAGTGCTGCTTCAATATACTAAATTATAAATTTTTTTAAGCTCCACAAAACGGTTTAAAAAGTAATTGCAAAACTTTTTGTTTTTATGGTCAAAAATGGGAAAACCTCATTTTTAGCCCATAAAACCCCCCATAAACCCCCGTTCCCATGGTCCAATTATGCTGGATCGCGAACTAGTTCGAATAAACGTAGGTTTACACGTTTGTACAAAATTTTATCAAAATCGGACCATTTTTGCTCGAGTTATCGCGCTAACGGACATATATATACATGTATATATGAATTTGAACGGATGGTGTTTTTGAGCTCTAGGGACCTCAAAATGAAAAATTAAATCGGTCCCGGGTCCAGGTTTTACCATGAGTACTATGGTAATAGCTAATTCCCTATAGGGAAATTTGCTTAAACCAAATTATTCGTTAAATATATTGTTATTTTAAATAATAATTGAAATATTTTAGTGAAATCATGATCAGACAAATTGAAATTCACTAAGTCTGCAGGTTTGCTGCAGAGGGGATATTTTGTTAAAAAGATCTTGGCATGAGACTGGTTTTGTCAACATTTTAGAGAGCTAGATCTTCGGGAGAAGGTTTTATTTTTACTAAACAAATTATTCCCATAGAAATTTGCAAGTAGGCTATCAACAAGAACAAATGTATTTTTTCTAAGAAAGAGACAAAATATATATAAGTATACAGATTTATTCTTTGAGGAGTATTCTATCCAACATGATTTTCAGAATATTAAATGACCAAATTAAATTGATTTCTTATCAATCCGTACCCTTGTATTGTGTGGTTTTTGTTATAATTTGACTATAATAATACCTTACCACTCAAATCTAAGAAGGTTTTTGGCCTCGCCAACAAGTTGCCTCCACTGCTGCCGGTCTGCCGCCATGTCAAGAGATGCCCCCACTCAGTGTAGGTCTTTCTGGACTTGGACTATAATAATGATAAAAATATAGATGAGGGAAACATCAAAATTATTCAAATTAAAAAATCTGTTTCTAAACTCTAGGAATAGATCTTGGGCCGCCTGTGTGTTTGAGGTATCTGTTCTTAAGCATTTTCCATTTCCAAAATTTAATTTTCCATTCATTAAAATTCTTATGTTGCTTCAATTTTAACTGCAACTTCAGTCTATCCTTGGTTATGCCACTTTATTGTCCAAGTAGTTGCACTTTTAATTTAACTAGATTTATCCTCTTTGCTTTTTTCTTCTGTTGTCCGACTAACAAGGCACTTTAGTTTAGTTTGCTTTGTTTATTTTGTTCCGAGCGTGAGGCATGGAGTGTTTGTTAGGTGTGGTGGTTGTTGATGGCCAACCAGGCGTTACTGTGGAGGAAGACCAAAGGGTTTTTGATCCAGACAATAACGGCTTCCAAGAAGTGCGCAGCAAGAAGAATGTGAAGGAGAACCGTCAGCAAAAAGATGAACCGCAGAAAGGGCCGAGAGAACGGAGCAAGCCGAGCAGACCGGAGTCTGTCGGGCCTCCGCCTAAGGGATGGCAGAACGACCCACGTGGTGAACCCCGCGGAGGGCCCCGCACCAACGGCAAGCTGGCTCCCCGCTTCGCCAGGCTCCGAGAAACCACACGGCTGCAGAAGATTGCTCAGCATCAGCAAACTCATGACATTAACGATTTGAACAAAGTCAATCAAGTCACAGTGTTTCCTGTTAAAGGTGAGATTTTGCATGTGGTCAACCCAAACAAGTCACTTTAACACAACCATTAACATAAAGTACAGTAAAGTTGCCATCCAAACCCCATCCATTGAATTTTTTTTTAAATTTCCTTTGGTTTTATTTTTGATGAAACATCACTTTGATGAGTTACTAACCACAGGTAAAGCTAATGGGTTGAAAGAAAGCTGTTGTCAAAAGTAAAATTCTTAGTCTATATCAAGGTTGTCGGGTGCCACTTTCCAAACTGCTTGAACGGGGCGACCTATACTCGCCGAAAATGAAAAAAAAATAAGACCTCAAAGGGTTAAACATTCCATGTGCTCAATCGTTACCAAAATACTATTCAGGGTTGCTTAAAAACTAAGTATGATTCAATTTCCAATCATTACATATATAAAGCTAGGAAAACGTCACAATTTTTATTTATCAATTTTGCTAGCCTATAGAATTAGTGTGTACCCTTAGTGTAGTTTTAGTAAATTGTTCAGACAAAAATGCCAAGCGAATTTAAACATTTTATTTAGTTGGATTTTTGATTTATTGATTTCGAAATGGGGAATACAAACCAACCAGTGGTTTCTTAGCCCTGCATGAACAACTAACGCTTTAAATATGTGTATTTTTTTTTGTTTGCTTTTAGACATTTGTTTTTCCTTTTTTGTGTGTATGTGTGAACAATTTTTTTTTGTATGGTGGCTTATGACCACCATATAATAATAAAAGAGTGGTTCAGTAAATGAGTCACTGAAATGAGAAATACTTGATAAACTTTGGCACTTAAATGATACATCTATTTCTTGATAATCAGTAAATTGGATATTTATTATAGATTTGACAACCCCTGCTCCGCCTCCGCCGGTGAATGCTTGGGACAAGCCTATCACGGGGTCTCTGCGGACTGTGACACCGCCCCCAGTCTCTGTGGCCCCCCCGCCAGCCCCGCAACAGGAGACAAGCAACGTAGAGGTCAACGAACACGTGCAGTCCACCACTAGCAGCCAGCGTAGCAGCCCCAGTGGTGACAAGACTGTCGGCAAATTTCCTAGAGAGGTTGGACTTTAAATGGTTCTCTGATATACTTTACAGTTAAAAAGTCAGTTTTGTCATAACATTCAAATTTATTCTAGATCTGGACCTCATGTCCAAAAGCTTTAAAAACAGTTGTAAACTATCTTAATATTTCTTTGTTCAACTTCTTGCTTTGATCTTAAAAGTATGGTTAGTCATCCATTAACCTCAAAATAAGTATAACTTTTCCAGAGTAGATTATGTCATTTGTCATGAATGAACGCTTTGTCACAATTTTCAAACATGAATTTTGTATCGCTAAGGAAAGTTTCTATCATCATTTGCTACCTTGTATATAAATTTTTTATTAGTTTATAATTATTTGTTTCAGCCTTCAGAAAAGGCAGTACTTGATGGTACTTCTCCTCCTGTCCAGACAATAATTTTTGAAAACACAAACTTCAAGTCGGCACCTGTGGATGTTGCAATGAAATCGAAGTACACAAACCAAATCAATAAGAATCAGAGAACTGATAAATCAAGAGGTAACTTACTTTTTGTTCAAGCTTAATGCCACTTTTTTTTTTGTTCTCAAGTCAGCAGAATTGATACATTTCCAAAGTTAAAAATCTTGATACACATTTCAATCAAATTAAGTATTTTCTTTCAAGTTCTCCGACACAGAAAGATCTTCTCAACTGAGAAACGTATTTTTTTAGTTTTACAGAGTCGTTAACTTGGCTTAAGGTGTTTGTTTGTACACAATTTTGTGCAGTATGGATTATAATTGCCGGGGGAATTGTAGGGAAAGCAAGAGAGGCTAAAATCCTCCCCAACACTCTTCACCTGCTCTGAGGACATACAGTTGGTTAAAATTAGCTCCTCTGAATTGAACTGTACAAATTAACAAAAGCTACCTTGATGAAGGAAGGCTTCTTATGTGCATGAGCATCCTGCTGGCCACTCTGAAGTGTTGGACTATACCTTGTGTTCTGGAGTTTACCAGCAATGTGGGGTTTTAATTTTCTGAAGTGAAATTTTACAAGCTAACTTGTAACAGTTTAAGGGCCTATCTAGAGGGCGTATCTCGACCTAGTGACTTAGCCAACCAAATGCAAGCTATATTTTATATTTTTGTGAAGCTAACACCTAAGCATTTGTTTGTGTTACAGAGAGTAGGCCTGAGGAGGAGAATGTAGGTCTAGGGTTCAAATCTCCCGGACCAGATATGAAACTGCAGGACAAGGCAGATCCTATACAGATGCCTATGTCCTTCGCCAAGGTTCGTACCCTAGAGTAATCACCATTAGTGTATCAATCAATATTTTTAACATTTAGTCCAAAATGCATATTTGTAAGATGGGTACAGCCTGGGGTTTAGCACTTTGAGCACCTGACCTGAGTAACAAAACGTTGTAGGAAAAAAAAACAGATTTTTTACAAACTTTAGTTTTTTAAATACGTGGTCAGAATGATTGGTTTGTGAACTCGCTCTTAAAACAGATGTTGGAAATAAAATATGAGAGTTATTGTCCCTACGGACAAGTAAATGAGAAGCTATCATGCAGTTTTACACTTACAAACAAATATTTTTCTCTTAATTCTCATCCTCTGTTTAGACCTACTCTCAATATGACCACTAACGTCAATGTATTCTGTAACAGTTGTGTGTGATTGTTGGTTAGAATGAAGACAGTGCAGACATGAAGCTAGACTTCAGGTTTGACTCGGACCTGACACAGCTAACCGATGACAAGTCCAGTAAGACCATCGCTGCCATGCAGATGACTCGCTCTATACAGTTGGCGGCTCATTCCTCTACGGCAGAGTTGCAGTTTAAAGTGGCTTCTGTCAAGAAGGTAATACAGCGACTCCAATGTTGATTGCTTTTGTTTTCAATGTGATGTGACAACCATGATATCCTCCCCGTTTTTGTGGTGCATCAGCGAGTAGCATTGACCAGATCTTAGCATAACCGAGGATACCGGTACTTAAAGTTTTTGACCTTATCTAACTTACTGTAGAATCAAGGTATCCAAACATCTCAAACATGAAATCCAAAAAGGAAAGGTGGGGTCAATTCCTAAATATATAGTTGAGTTTTTTTTACAGAAAATTCTGAAGTTTTAAACTTAATAGTATTACTTGAACTGCTCCTGTTACTGATACAATAGGTTAAATGAGGTCAGGCATAGAGGAAGTCTAAATACTTGTATTAATAATTGATAGTTAGTTTTCGAATAATTATTTCAGCATCGTGTTGTAATAGAAAGAACCTTCTTGTTCATGATGTAGGTTTCAGTACAAAGGTGAAATATTTTTTGTAGAAATTGCTGTACCAAAGGCTACTAATTGTTGTGTCACAGGTGTGGGAGAACCCACCAGCCGTGCTGGAGCATGGAGGAGAGGAGCACCCCGGCAGTAACGTGTCTACAGCATCATCCTTCACCCCCACCTTCGGCAACTCTGTGGAGCAAATGGACCCCACAGTGGGCGAAGACAGCTCAGACGCAGTCTACAAGTAAGTTACTTCTTGTGTCGTAGCTTATGAGATTCAAGATTTAGAGTTTAAAATTTCATTGGGCGTACGGAAATGATTCATTGGACAACATCAGTTATTAAATGTTTAAACTGAAACATACAGGGTAAACAGTGTGCGACTTATCCACTCACCATTATCAACTCATCTTCCTCAAAAATGATGACACACAACATTTACTTTCTTTTCAACTGAGACTCTTGCATTACAAAGTGAACATACCCATTCATCTCAAATGCCATGTTTGTACGAAACTAGTTGGCTGACAGGTAACTTGAAATGCTCTGGAGGCAGGTAACCTGTCCCATAATCTACCTGCCCACCGGCCTTGTGTAAAATAATCAGTTTCCCATTTGTTTTTCTGGAACTAGTTGTGCTAACAAAACACCACAAATGGAAGGTACTAGAGGAGCTATTTTCAAGTTGTAAAAAAAAAATATATAAAAATAAAAAATTTAAACATTACAGAAAAAGTTAGAAATTGTGGAACAATGTTATATGAATAATTCTTTATAATTTGATTTTAATTGAATGTGAAAATTCCACTTGTTTCCAAGCGTTGTTGGTTCTATGTATCATTGTGTGCAATAATAATTTACTGACTACCAATGTAGAAAATCTTAAATGCTAGACTTTTTTATATACAATAAGTTATTTTAATAATTGTGAAGGTGACTCATCAGCTTGTCACTGATGTTACAGTGCTGGTCAGCAGCTCCAAAACAACGCTAACTCCTACAACGGAACAGCTGTCCAAAGCATGATAAAGGCCGACCCGTCGACCAATGTGTGTAAGGTAAACAATATCAGATAAGTAGGGTCGCTCTAGTCTCCATCGGTTGCTTAGGACAACCACGCAAGTATAACCTTGCCTGTAACCACTTAACCACTCCGTACGTTGTGTTCTCGTAAAACCATAATTGTTTTAGAGCTCTAATTTTTTCCTGAAAAATATCACATAGTTGATTTTAACAGCTATTTTAACACGTTAAAAATTTGTTGTTGCTGTACAGCTACGTATGATAAAATTATTTGATTCCCAAAATTTTTCCAGACATTTTTTACTATTTCAGTTTGGTATCAGTGAACCGTTAGGCAACAGTAATAAAATTATTTGAAATTTTTAATTTTTTCTCTCATTCAAAATAGAAACATCTAAAAAAATAAAGAAATTGTACTGTGACATTATTGATACTATGGAATGGAGTATAATAAGGAATTGTGTTTATGGTAAAACTAAAACGTGTTGTACATTGTTTTTGTGTTTGAATTTCAAACTAGTACAACTATTATTGATCAAATGTATTCAACAGTTTTTCACGCTTTTTCTTTTTCCTAATTAGTCCAAGTGCTTTTTTAAACATTCAGTAGTACCCGATGGAGGGGCGTTTTATTTTAATAATTGATCAAATCTGACCGTACCATCACTTATCAGTGACAATGTTATCGCGGTAATATTGTGACTATTTGCTATGGTCGTTTGGAGTTGTTAACAACATCAAATACTATATATAATCCATTCACTGGAATAAAAATTTCTTTGTTTCTATCATATTTTTCAAAATTTGTCTAAGACTTACTAAGGTATTACACAGGGTGTCCACATTCTGGAAAGTCAGGGATAGTCATGGAAAGTCATGGAAAAAAAATTTGGTCATTGAAAGTCAGGGAAATATGCAAGAAGTCATGGAAATCTCATGGAAGTCATGGCTCTAGTCAGCCGTAACCCGGACTGTTGTAGCATTTTTCAGGATTTTTCACAAATGTTCGACAATTCAATTTATTACAGTTGTATTATTTTATGAGTTTTCGGTTTGTTTTAGTTCATTGTTGTACCTATTGTACTCCATTGTTATCTGTTATTACATATTTCAGTATTTTCTGCAAAATAACATGTCCAGGCAGTATTATTTGTGTGTGTATGTTATATTATAATTTGCGTGTAAAGTTCGTGAGTCATGGAAATCAATGGTAAATGGTCATGGATAGTCATGGAAAGTCATGGAAATTAATGACAAATCTTTTGTGGACACCCTGTTACAGTAGATGCTCTTTTTACTGGAGACAAATTTAGCCCATCTAGCCTATCAGTAAATCTACTTCCTGTTAACCTTAATCAATTGTGTCTGTCAAAATACATGACTTCTTAATCCAAAAATTTTAAAGGGAAACACCATAAAAAGTTCCAAATAGTAGGCTATAACAACATTTTGTACCTGGAAAACTTTATCTTGATTTTTTAAGGTATATTGGCCAAATGGTATTTTGGCCTTTGTTTCAACCTGATAGTGGCTGTTTAAGATGGCATCTACTGTAATGATTTTTGACTTGTTCAAAAATGTGCAAGTCTTGCAACCGGCATGACTATAACTATATTAATATGTGTTATTTCCCTTAGTAGTGTGTTATTAATATAGTAAATTGGCTTATTGGAAGTAAATACTTAAGTTTTAGCATATTTTGAAACCTCAGAGAATCTTAAATAATATGCATTTTAATTTTCCAATTTGATAAATTTAGAATTTCAGTTAATCTAAATAGAAGAAAATAAGACTACTTTGTAAAGATACTGGGTGGTGTTATTTCATGCTATAAAAACAACTAAAATTTGTTTATCATTATCATTATTAGAGTTTAAAGTGTCAACTCTCTTTAGTTTTAGAACAGTATAGATTTGTTTATGTTCCAAGTTATTTGTATAGTCGAAACGATACTTAAAGGTTATTTGACGTACCTATTTTTAAAATGGTTATAATAATACAAAAAAAAATTGTCAACATAATGTTTACAACTAGGACGTTTAATATTCAAATAAGATTGTTACAAGAGTTATTTATTTAAAATAACGCAAGAATTACAGATTTTAAATAGATAGTTTTGTTTGTAACTATTCAGACTCGAGTCTGTACTTACTTGGCATTTAGTGCTGTTGACTCGTGGAAGATCTGAAAACCATGCCCAAGTATTCAACACTTAAAACTCAACTTGCAATAGCAGTGCACAAAATCACCCAGTGACTTATGCATAAACTAACGAGATAGCCTACGATCTAGTAAAAACAAAGTATCCAGTCTACTAGATATCTGTTTGACACTGATTGTAAATTACTCGACTCGTCATGTGACGTAATCCAACCAAACGTAAATGCCAGATATAGGTACTCCGATCGCCAATAAGTCCCTGTAGTATAATTGTAGTATTAGCTATGGGGTTGGTCGCCTCTGAAGCTCATTCTTCCTGATGTGCAGCTACTTGCCCCGCAGGTGAAACCTCAACCCCAGGCGACGCTGCTCCCTCACACAGGGCCACTTTCACCCCCCGCACCGCCCGGCCCGCACATCAACTATCAGGTAACTCCTTGGTGTTTGTCCCACAGTTATTGGGTGACGTAGTTCATTTTCCATACGAGTATTAGATAGATTTTTTAAATAATCTACTTGATAAATAAATATAATCGAGTTAAGTCAATGATTTATTTTCAGATAGGCTAAACGTTTACAATTGAACCAGCATAGATGGGTAAACAGGTGGAATTGTCAAATTGAAATAATTAGTTGAAACAAGGTTTAGTAAAGAATTTGAAATAGGTCAAAATGGTTACAGTAGAGTCCCGTTAGTCCGAAATGGTTGGAACCGGGCTCATTTTGGATTACCAAATATTTCGGATTAAACTTTTTTGTTTTTTTATTTTTGTAAAAATTTTTTCGTCTTAGTGGGAGCGGCTGCAGCCAAGGTTGCCAACTTGGCCAAGCTAAATTTATACAGGATTATTGTAAAGGAAACTTAAAATTAATAGTCATTTATCTCTTGTACACGTTAGCACGTTGGTCTCAAGGATGTTTTCAAACCTTTGAAAAATGTTTTTCAGCCACAGGCGCAGTACAGCAGCATCTCCACAATCCCTTCTCCGCCAACAGCGTTCACGCCACAGCCTGAGCTTTATCCTACATTCCAAATAAACAACGCACAGGTGAAGTCCATTAGAGGTTATCCTGTATAATAGAGACATCCAGTATCATTTTTCACAGTTTTCCATTACATTGCAAACATTATAATCACAAATTTTATAAAATTTTATGGCATAAAGCTGAATGAAATGAATTTTTTCCCTTAACTCAAGACCTTGAGACAGATAGATTACGATTTACTCCAATCAGAATAAATCAGGGTGTTTATTCTAAAGTGAGGCAAGTGTTGAATTAATCATCTGACATTGTCTTATTTCTATTTTTTCAAAGAGAGTCATAAATTTAAGAAACCCAATGATCAAATATAGCTTGTCTTAACCTCCCTACACTGTTGCAGGTGATGTCCAGTCAGAGCAGGTCGCAGTTCTCACAGTTCGGCCCGTACCTGTCGCAAGGCCTAGGTCAGACGTCGGGTTACAGCCCGCAGTCCATGTATCTGCAGCACACTGCATCCCAGCCACCCCCGCCTTCTGCTGCCCCGCCTGATATATTCCAGACACAGCTGTCTCAGTACAGGATACAGGTAACTGAATAACTCAAGAATAAACAACACAGTTGACGTAGTAAACAATTTTAATCGCATAATCAAAATTAACAAATAGAAATAGATCAAACTAAGTATAGGCTATAATAATTCATACTAATTAATTAGTTATCCATACAAAAAATGTCAACCTTTTTCAACACAAAAATGTAATACATTTTTCTTAAGATACCGCCGTGCATCTCGGGCGTCAGCCTCTGCGGCAAGACAAGTTGTAGTAATGTACAAAATTTCAAGAAGGGTAAAAGTGGATCTTAATTTAAAATACCCCCGCCACAGCAAACCTGCAGACTAAGCGAATTTCCATTTGACTGATTTTGGATTTACACTGAAATGTCTACTTAAAAATAGGGATGGTCAAGTCTCGAAATTTCGGGAAATTTTCAATCTCGTTACACGAGACGAGATTACTTTTTGGCCGAGATTTTTATCAAGACGAGAATAAAAAAAAAAAATAAAAAAAAAAAATAAAAACGCCTGCAGAAAGTCAATGCAATACCGGAGCGTGTTGTAGTTGCGTTTCCTTTGCGAAGGCGTTCTTATTTAATTAATTCTTCAAATGTAAATATTACTTTAATTATTTTAATAACGTTTGAGAAGTTTTGTTAAGTGTAAGCAGTGAGAGGAATGTTTTATTACTATAAAAAAAGTCAAAACAAGTAACTATTTTATAAAAATTAATATTGCTTTTATTTTATGATTTATTTTATTTTAGGATAAGTTGAACTCTATCCTAACTGATATCACCATGTTTCCTAATCGTAGGCATTTTTAATAAGTTAGGCGTGATTAATAAAAAAATGTTATGCTGATGTTATTTAATGAAAGATTGTAAATATTCTTGCCTATTATCATTATTTTAGTATTTAAACAGTCATCTAACAATGTTACAAAATCAGGTAAAAATTTCGAACGTGCATTTCCCGTTGTGTATGAGAAGAGAAATCTCGTCTCGAAATTTTATGAGAAATAAAAAATCTCGTCTCGTCTCGTCTCGAACTAAAAATCCAATCTCGTCCATCCCTACGAATATAACATTTATTCCCGATTTAAAAATAGAATTAGTTTTAACAAGCACTTAGGTTTGCTGCATCAGGGAGGGTAAAACAGTTGTTTTTTTATGTTAATAGTAAGAAATAAAAACATTTTCCAAATTTGATCAAAATATGTTCATAAACAAGCAAACTACAACAGTTAACTTATTCTCCATAAGAATAACATGGGAATTTTAAATTTACAATTTTTTGAATTTTCTCCGTAACCATTAGGCGCATAATGGCGCTTCAATATACTAAATTATTTGTTTTTTTAAGCTCTACAAAATGGTTTGGAAAGAAATTGCTAAATTTTATGTTTTTTGGGTCAAAAATGGGAAAAACCTATTTTCACCCCATAAAACCCCCGTTCCCATGGTCCGATCATGCTGGATCGTGAACTTGTTCGAATAAACGTAGGTTTACACGTTTGTACCAAACTTCATCAAAATCGGATCATTTTTGTTCGAGTTATCTTGCTAACGGACACATATCTATATATATTTATAATTATTATGAAATTAAAAAAGGGTACTAAATGTTTAATTATTTATTTCATTTATTAATATATATATATATATGAATTTGAACGGATGGTGTTTTTGGCCTCTAGCGACCACAAAACGAAAAAAAAAAATTGGTCCCGCGTCCAGGTTTTACCATGAGTACTACGGTAATAGCTTATTCCCTATATGGAAAATTCGCTAATATTCCCTATATGGAAAATTCGCTAATAAACGCCAGAACCTATCCGTTTTTATTCACAATAGCCTATGCGCTGGCCTATATATTGAAGGAAGCTTAGACTATATGCCAAAGAACAACTATAGGCCTGTCTGCGACAACATGGAGTATTAATGCATACTGAGGTATTCATTATTCATTTTACAACAGCAATCCACAGGCTCCTAGAAACATATAGTATCAACAACATTTATAAATGTTTAAAAGTACCTAATTAAAATCTTTTATTTTTGTGAATACAATTTCATACTCCCCTTAGAATTTTACGTAACAAAGTATAAAAGCTTTCATTTAACTCGCACTTACCAAGCTGAGGGGAGTGAGCCTTTAATTATAAAAGGGACCTTAGCTTTATCACTTAGAGTTGGCTAATCTATTTGGGACAGACAAAGAATTATTTTTTGTAATATTACTTACAGTACAGTAAATATATCTTGGGTTTTCCTCAGATGAAAAATTAATTACTTAAAAGTGCATAATTTCTCAGTACGTATTCATTGAGGTGAGATGAATGTGATTTACTCACAGGATCAGCTAGCCTTAGCTTAACCTCAAACAAGCTATGGTAATTCTTGACTTGGTAACATGTTGGACGTAAATGAGCAAGTCGTAATGTCCACAGCCTCCCCCGTACGCAACGTCTCAGCAGTTAAACAACAACCCTAACACTGTGATGATCTCGACCAGCTCAGCTTCTCTAATGTCGGCCACTGTGAAGCCATCGCCCATTGGCAGCAAGGCGACGTATCAGGCTCCGTCACAGCCTCCCCCGTCCCAACTGTACATCTACCCAGAGCCGCATCAGCTGCAAGTGCAGAGTCATTTCCTACAGAACTCCCAGCTGGTGCAGAGACCTGCGCCCGCCTTACCTCCATCATCTGCTTCCTACTACTCTGCTAACAACCCCATCACAGGTTAGCTAACCATTTTCTCTTGGTTTTCTTGCTTCCCTTAAAATCAAATCTTGTTTTCTCCTGTTGAGTTGTTGCAATTTTTATAGGTTCAGTTTTTGTTTGATCTATCGTTGAAACAATGATCCATTTTTTACCCTAAAAACACAAAATTTCACAATTTCCTTTTAAACCATATTGTAGAGCTTAAAAAAGAAATAATTTTGTATTTCGGAGCGTTGTTGTATGCCTAACGGTTACAGAGGTAATTGAAAAAAAAGTAAATTTAAAATTCCCATGTTATTCTTATGGAGAATAAATAAACTGTTGTAGTTTGCTTGTTTATGGATAGGTATATTTCAATCAAATTTCTTTCCATTTCATTTATTTCATACTAAACTATCAATATTTAAAAAAAAACCCTCAATACATTCCCTGTAGCAGCAAACCTAAGTACTCATTAAAATTAATGCTATTTAAATAGAAAATAAATCTTGACAATTTTAAGGGATATTTTAGTAGAAATCCAGCCAGTTAAGTGGAAATTCGCTTAGGCTGCAGGTTTGCTGCGGTGGGGGTATTTCACTATTAGATGTTGACACTTCACACTTAGAAGTGTGTTGGGAATAGAACCCACTCCCTTGCACCAAGTCCAAGCACACGAGTAGTCGTGCTCAGCTCACTAAAAGATTTGTTTATCTATGAATCTGTTGTGGCAGGAGGTGGGGCAGGAGGTTACTACCAACCAGGCAGTTCTAACATGCAAGCTGCTCAGAATCTGCATCAGACCACCTTCAGTATGCAAGGTTTCAACACACCCTCCCCTACCCCCACAGGCATGAACAGCTTCGGATCAAATGTAAGAATATCAACATTACACTTTTAATTAAATTTAACTTATTATACAAGTAGTAAGTGATGTTTGGTCCAAAAATACTTGTCAGTACAGTCTTGATTATCCAACTCGAATCGGTTGTGACAAGGTTGGGTAAGCAGAAAGATCAGATAAGGTGAAAAGTTTTTTTTACTGTAAACATATTTAAAGTGTTGAAATTCATAGTTTATTCTTTGTGAAATCTATTTAATGCAATGATTTTGTTCTAAATTTATTCTGTACACCAACTTTTCAGTTTTAAGCTATCAACATAAATAAACCATTTAAATAAGAAAAGAAATAGATAAAATTATACTTGGTCCAAGCCAGTAACTATACTTGGGGTCTCTGTTCTCTCTGCGACTGGGACGTGAAGAGTGGCAGAGACTTGTGAAAGACCAACTGTGTAGTGTGCAGCACACTAAATAAAAGATCTTTTAAGTATATACAGGGCAGGAAAAAGTGTGTTTGCTACGTACTCGCTATGGTGTGCAGGGTTCAGTCTTATCACACAGTAGCATGTGATTTCTTGATACTCGATTCGATTATCCACAGGGGGGGGAGTCAGATTACCAAAATAGGATAATCAAGACACTACTATATATTGTTTTTGAAGTCGGGAGCCTGGATTTTACTTAAATATCATTATGATTTTAAAATAATGAACAATTTGATTAATTCCAGCCACTTCTCCTTTAGGGAGATCACCAACAGCCCCCTGTTGGGGGCTTAATTTTGCACATTAAGAGTCGTTGGAGCCAAGACATTCTAACTCGTAAAACAACTAAAAAACTACAAAGACAATTTCTAATCTCACAGTATACTACTGTATATATTTACATAAAAATCACACTGGTGTTTGAAAAATATTTTGAGATGGTAAATAATTCTTCAGCGGCTTTTTGACATTAACAAAATTAACATTGCTGTTATGGCAGGCAAATCCAAGATGGCCGTTAGCTTCCATAGACTCCCTTGGAGAACAATTCAAAACTACAATGAACATTTCTAATCTTTTAGTACACTAGATATTTAAATTATAATCACTTTGGTGTTTGAAAAAAAATATTTTTGGACGATAAGTAACTCTTTAGCAGCTGTTTTAAATCATCCAAGATGGCCACTAGCCTCCAAAGACTCTTTAAGTGTGTTTTCAAATCAAATAAGACAATAGTAGAGAGAGTCAACATCCATGCCTTATTTCTATTTTATTTAAATCAGCTCAGAGCATTTTGATTCCCCTTACAGTTTTTTATTTGACCTTAAATTCAATAGTATGCTACGCATAATAAAATATCTAAACCTTTTGGACCTTACATCAATTAATTGTATCCTCATGTGTAGAGGTTAATTATTTTTGATCAAATAAGGTCAGATGGTTTAAAAAATTTTAAAGCTATAATTTTCCTCTTCAGGTTGTTGTACTTTTAGTTTCTAGAGTTAAATTAGATTTCTCCATGTCTGTGAACACTTATTTTGTTAGTTTTAAATCCAATCATGCTTATATTACCATACTCTTCTAAATCTGTCAATTGCACCTTTGTAAAACTGTAATTGTAGGAAGCATGATTTCCAATAAGAACTTAAACCATGTTCAATTTAAATTTCATTTGAAACTATACAAAAACTATTTTGTCTGTTCACAAATTTAATATTTTTAGTTCTTCACATTTAATATGCTTTACTTAATTGTATTGCCTCTATAAATTTATTTGGCTTGTACACTTGGTGGTGACAGGTGCATGAAATAACCACTCCACGATGAGCAAACTAATCAATAACTTGTAATGTACTTCCTTCATAAATGCATCTGTCTGTCTCAGATAGGACAGACAGGTGTATGAATGCAGGTCTATTAAATGTAAAACTTGTTCATTCAAGAGTGAGGATAGATTTGACAACTAACTCTTTGTAGATACTCTCTTTCTAAAGCACTTTTCTCTTATTTCACTCTACTGTTCATAGCTATATTTCTTTAAGGTAAGTTTCCCACTCTAGTTTTAGGCTACACATTTAAAAAAATAACCAGAAGCTTGGATAATATTTCCTATCTGATAAAACAATTGTAAATAAAACTTAACAAACCCTTTTGCAGGCTTGCCTCTGTAGCATAAAACACTTAATCAGATACCTTTTCACTTGGCATTCTTGGCAAAAACAAGGAGGGGAGGAATGTTTTCAAAATTCTTGGACAAACTTTCCTTTGTTTCCCGGTGTTGTGTAAGCCGAGCGGTTAGTTACGTAAGACTGTCATGTTATTTGTGATTGCTATGTGTGGGTCTGTACGCATTGGACAGTTTCTGTCTAATGGGTTACAGATGGCGCAACCGCAACAGTATTGCAGTTCGGCTCCGTCTTACATCAAGTCTGCCGCAGAGCATCAGGACGTACTCTCTGTCTTCTCCTCTCCAGGTACCTTGAATGCTAAGTGCCTACTCACACTTATACACACACACTACACAGTCAGGTCCAGGGGGATACTGAAGTAGGCATTCTAGTGACAGCTGTGTTTCACGAGCTACTATTCAAATGTTACATCATCTGTGTCATTTGAATTGGTAAAAAATAGGTCAGCTGATTTGGAATTTTCTGTAACATAAACATGCTTAGTTAGAGATGAAGAGTGGGTGAGTGTGAATGAGACGTTTTACTCGAAAAGTGACATCTCTTTGTTTGAGAAATACAATTATGTGACAAGTCAATTTTACCTTTGTTTGAGTGATCGTTAAATGGTTATCTATTCCCTAATACACTTAGTAAGATGCTGTTGAGCGACAGTCATGTATTAATTGGAGTGAAATTCATGAGTAATAAATAGTTATCTGTTAATGTATTATTTCAGCAGCAGTCATCAGATAGTTTTCAATTGCTTGTGTGATATTAATTTGTCACCAACATGCTGTATAAGTAATATCGGGGTTTGAGTGAAAGTCATCTGTTCTTTGAGTAATGGTCTTAGTAATGATTATCTACTGAAGTAAATCATGGTATTGGTTTCTATAATTACTCTCCAATGTTGCAGAATGCAGCTGGTCTTGATGGGTATCTACTTCAGTATCTAATATTATGACGCTTTGAGCTAAAAAAAAACCATTTGTATTACATATAAACATATTTAAGCTATGCATATGAATATCTGTTATTACCAATATCCGATTAACTTATGCTAACCCTTAAAATAAATACATCCTTCAGATAACATTATTTTGAATGAAGATATCTCTTCAGCCACATCGGTTATCAATGTCCACTCATTAAAAATGAATAAAAGACACCAAGTTCTCAAAAACGCTTTAAAACTATATTGAAACTAAAAATTAAAAAGTGAATTTGAACTCAAGGCACATGCTTATCTTCATGCATGTGAGGTAGCTTATAATCAGTTCTTTATTTGTTATAATTTTTATTATTTTTTGCCTTCCACATTGTAATTTTTTTTGTTTCTTTTGTGTTCAGATTTTCCACTGGTCCAGAGTTAATTGGAGAAACTACTAAATAGTGTAAATGCCGCTCAGACTTATACTTCATTGAAACTGAAACCTCACAATTCAGTTCTTTTTTAATTGCTGTACCAGTTTCACAATTACTGAACTTGTTTAATCATGTAAAACAAAGTACTTGTAAAGCCGTGTTCTGTAAAAACCTGTTAAACCATGTAATGTTCAACCAGTTTCATAACTACTGGTTTCAATTTTTAAATAAAACTTTTATTCCACCATGATTGTTTTGATTTTTATTTACATTTTTTTATTTGTAAAAAATAACAGTATTTAGAAACTTTGAAATAGCATAAATTTTTTCTTTGAAATATCTTCATTGCAAAGATTTATCCAGTTTTTATATTACTGTAAAATGAATGATAATGAATTGTTTAGCAACTTGAAATTGTCAAATTATTTATTTTATGATTAAAGGATAGCTATGTTAAAAAATATACAACAAGAATGAGAAGATAACTTTTTTTAATTTTACTTGCTAACTTAGTTCTAGTTTATGACAGTTGAGTATGCATTTCTCTGTACCACAGAGAAAAATCTTTTATAATAACCATTTAAAATATTTAAGTAGGGGTTGGATATAAAAATATAGGTTTTACTGTAAAAAAAATTAAACCTTACTTCAGATAAATTTTATTAATTTGTTTCACAATTTTTATTTTATTAATTTCCAGACAAAACAATCAAACACTGAATGTATTATTTTTGAATTGATGTTATTTCATTTGCACTGCTTTTACCAACAGGTTTAAAACAATCAACCAATTACCATATTAGTTATAAACTGCAGTTTTCAATTTATTCTGAAGACTTGGCAAATTAAGGCTGTCTAATTTTGGACATGGTGAAATTGACACTGTGGTTTCAACAATGTTCATTAAGTGCCAGTGTATATATATATTATATGTAATTGTTAGTTTTATTGGTTGGATGTTAGAGTTTATTATAGAATTTTATTTTCAGTTCACTTCTCGCATTTTAAGTTACTATTCTGAAATGTTTAAGCCAGTGTTTCCCAACCTGTGGTATGTGATGTTCAAAGTAAGAGCATTTTATGTAAGGGTTCTTTTGACTGGTACATCAGTTCACAGCCCATACAAAACTTTGTATATAGGCAATAAGACGTTAGAAAGAGGGTAAAGTTTTTGTTAGTTTAACAATAAAATTCTTGTGGCCGGTTCTCAGTTTTTCATCCAGATATTCATAATGAAAATAACTTCTTTGGAAAGGTCCATCTTATGTTTGGAAAATGAAATAATCTACAACTAGCGGTACCTTTATTTTTAATTTTTATTGAACTGTAATCTATTGTTTAAGGTTTGCATGTATGTTATTTTAATTTTATACATGCAATAATTTGTAAATAAACAACAAAAATAAAGTATCAGTTGTAAAAAAAAGGTAATTATAAATTGTGGTTCTTAAGTTTGGTAGTTTGTGCAAAAATATATTAAAATATATTTAATCTTTATCGCCTTTGCAAATAGTGGTGAAACTGCACTACGACCAACTCCATCGTCAGGTGCGTAGTGGTACACACTTAAGTCTTGTTTTTACACAACACGGAATGTGTTCATTTGCATTAGGTCAGCAACTGACTAAAAATAATAATTCTAAAGACAGGACGGACACCTGATACTACTGTTTTCACAAAAACATTTGCACAGTTTAAAAATGCATGTGGTCGGTTGCCAGTTTTTAAGCTGTGCCAGTGTGCTAAATGTTTTTGTGTAGTATTGTGTGTCCATCCTGTTTTTATATGTCGAATTTTTTTAAACCGTGTTAAGTGTAAAATAGAGACACAAGTGTGCTACTACACACCCGACAATAGAGAAATCTCCGTAACGGCCTTAATGCAGTATCACTGGAAAAACTGTAAGGATTAGATACATTTTAATCATTTATGGAGGTAATTACAGTATGCAAACGGGGAGAACTTTTTTTTGCCATTTGAAATTGGCTTTTGGTTGTTCCATTGTCTCAACAACATACGGTTATAAACTAACCGCAACATTTTATTACATTTTCTCTCACAAATGAAGTAAGATGTTTATTTGTCCCCTAGTAACAAGTGTTGACAAAATATGACGTCCAACAGTGAGAAAGGTTTGCCAACTAGTTGAACAAATAAATATTGTCTTGAAGTAATACCCTAGGGAAAAAGTTGGGAAACACTGTATTAAGCCAGTTGTATGAAGTGACAGGACTGATACACTGTGTACTTGTTACAGCTGCCCAGATTAATTCTGCAAACGGCCGTAGTGCCCCCACCGGTGGGGGCAAGCCGTGTCCCCCCGGTGGTCCATCGCAGCAACAGCCCAGCCCAACCCAGAACCACAAGTTCGCCGCGTATCAACAAAATATCTCACCGACAACCCAGCTCGTAAGTAATCATTCCCTCTCTGTACTAAGAAAAATTTGTTGATAAAAAAATAAAATGTGGCATGTCATTAAAATTTATTTAAAGGATTCAAAAGGAAAGCGAAATGGCTGATAGACTTTTTTGTTGTATTCTTAAGTGATGAAAAGGACCGACCTTACCTGATAAAGTTGTACAGGGGTTATGTTGGTTTATAGATAATATATAAATTAAGCTCTTCAATGTATTCTTCCAGAAATAAATCTAGAGGATGAAATATCAGTGTTACTTTATGTAACCCTTTTTTGTAGTTTCCCTGACTTAACTTTAACTTTCTCAGGTAAACAAACTTAATTTGTTGTAAAAGTAAAATTTGTTAGGATTGTTGATACTTCCTTCTGATTAACAGGCGAGCACTATAACCACTCACCTACCCAGCTATGTGTTTTACAGATGATACATCAACAACAACAGCAGCAGCAACAGCGAGGTGGTGTGAATGTCCGAGTGACTCCGAGGTATCCGGCACCTATACAGCGACCTGTGAGCTACCAGCCATCTGCACCTGTGCGACACCTGCCTCCGCCATCGCGAGCGCGCTACAAGCCCACCCCCGCCTCCACGCCTCCCGCCACTGTCGCGACCACTGCTGCTGCTGCTCATTACTATACTACACAAAGTAAGTCCCATGTACATAGTTATCAGGATTTTTAAGGATGTTGTGGTGGGCAGATTTACAGTAGGCTGAACTGACAAAAATATATGAAAACTCTCAAATAAACCCATCGATTTTTTTAAGCTGCTGGTTCCTTCTAGTAGTAAAGTCTTTGTTATTGGACAACCTAAAACATTCAGCAAGACTCAGGTTTATTTCTACATTTTCATATAATTTGTATATAGGCCTAATCATAAAAATAATCTTTGTAAAATCCTTCGACCTTTAATCATATTTGGGTTAAATCCTGTCCAGTTATGTTCCCTTCCTAATGGTAATGATGGTTACTCTAAAGTCTGAAAGTCAATTTAACCTCTCCTATCAGTTCCTCTTCCTCGGCCATCTCTACTTATCTACATTCGCTTAAGCCATATTTAACGGCCATCTGATCTTTTGATTCCTAAGTTTCCCCCACCTTGACATTGTCTAAATGCTTAACTGAACCAGAAGTAAGATTTGTACTTGCCAAAATATGCCCTTCAACTTAATGTACACTATAGTGTAAATAACCTTTGCAATGTTTCTCCGCTTGAAGAAATTAGTGCTAGTTTAGTTCTCTATACAACAATACACCAAATTTGCATAATTTAAAGGGAGAAATAGCTACAGCATACCTGTAGAAAGATTGCAATGGGTTTAATTTTTCTCTTAACACGCCAAATTCAAATTTACCTGCTCGGATTTTAACAACATCAATATTTAGACAGACCATTCAACAATATAAATTAGTACGCATGTAAACATTATTCGGTGGAGTGAATGAAACATCCCGGAATGAGTAAATTCTTCCCTTCCTTACCGATGTAATAACGTAGTTTATTTAATAGTGAGTTCCAATGTTTACTATTAATTTCTGTTTCAGATAATTCGACAAAACATGAAAATTCAGAAATGGAAACAAAAAAAGAAGCAACAAGCAATGATTGTGAGAACGGAGCTACAGCCGAAGTCCCCACGGGAGAGGATTCATCCCCTGCTAATGAGTGAACCTCGTGCTTACTTTGCTCTGTCGTTGTATTAGCGTTTAGTGTGCGTTTTGATTTGACAACACTGACTGAGCAACATTCACGTTGCGAGTGAAAGTGACTTATTGTATTGGACAAATCCTCTCCACTTTTGGCCCCGTTGAATTTGGATTCTTCTCGTTCGGCTTTAACCGCCTACAGCTATGTTCTATGATAATAATGATGCATTGGGATAGGGTTAGGTATGTATCAAAACTGTTTGTTTATATATATTGTCTTTTTACTGAACGTGTATCTGAAGATTTTCCTACGACACCGAGATCAGGTGCTTCAACAATTTCGCTCGAAGGCGGCGTTTGACCGACCGATATTAGTACGATTATTAGAAGTCTAATTTGTTTAAGCTTTCTCAAATGGACATTATTCTTAAAACGGATAAATTTGTGTATTATGTGCGTATATTTAGTGTGCATTTTTGTGTATTTACAGGCAGAGACTATAAAATTGTACATTGCTGATTTGTTCTTTTTTCTAAATAAAGGATAATGTTTAAAATATGTTGAGTTGTTTGGTGCCGAGGACAATTCTGCGAACCTTAAGTAAGATTATAGGACTGACACAGACTTTCATGGTCAAATTTAATGTGATAATACAATTTAGTAAGATTGTGTCTCAAAGTGTTCCATGGATGGAATTAAAAAATAATAATCGTTGCTCTGTTGGAGGCAAACTGAAAATATTGAACTAGCTAAAAGACATGGACTCAACATGTTCATATACAACAAAATTGTGATATATTTAACCAAGGCATTAAAAAAGCCAAAGTCTGATTTGGGTGTTAAGTTTTATTTCTATCTCCTGGTTTCAACAAATTGTTAATTTTCATTTCTGGTTTTGATTATACTTTGGAAACTTTTTTGAAAAACCATCGTCAGTACATGGATTTTTAGATAAGCTCAAAGGCTATCAGTGTCATTTTCCATAGTTGCAATACATTTCATTAATGACCAATTAAATGCAATTCAACATTTACTAGTCCTTTTCTTCCTTACAAATCCTGAGTGTATATTATACTTTGTTTGTTATGTGCAATGGTTTGAGTGAACACTTCACTAGATATCTAGTGTCCATCATAATGCAGTGAACCAAATAATTGTTAATGTGTAATTAAGCGATATGATATTATTACATCAGGCTAAATAGCATGAAGTCTTAATCTCAATACATTTAAAAGGCAAATGCCACTGACTGACAGATGATCACTATATTCCACACAAAAAATTCAACCTAGAATAAATTTTCAAATTTGGTCTCCGTGTATGGTGTAGATGTGCACCATGCTTACAAAAGACAGGGTTTTAGAAAATCTAAATTTAAGGGGGTTTAGGGAGTGGAGCTATTTCCTGTGTGATTCTACAATGTAAGCCTTAATATTTTTTGTCTGTATAAGCAGAACTAATGATAAATCTGATAAAAAATCGTACGTGCAGAATAAATTATATACACCTTTTGTATTTTAAACTAATATGTCGTATCTCTAAAGGTTTAAGAGTTGTAGTTATATCAGTTAAAACTAAAAGACTTTTTCTTTATGTTTGCGCCTCAAAACAAGTCAGTTCCCATCCAACCACAATCACCAAACTTTCTATTCCACTTCACAATAAAAACCTATATATTTTACACAGTAAAAAATTAAAATACATAAATCATTAAAAAGTTGTTAAAAACATATTGTACAAACTAGTGCTTTAAATACGCACTTGCATTTTAGTAGTTATTGCTGATGATTACTTTCCAAGTACTTACAAAATTAAACCCATAACCTCAAAAAACTTAAATTTTCTATTCTGAACTTTTTTTAGTATTAATTAATTGTTACAATTAATTAGCTGTTTTAAAATAGTGATAGTTTTAGTTAAAAAGTTATTAAAGAGATAAAGTAAAAGCAAACCTGTGCACAGCCAATTCCCAACAGATTTAGACCAAGATATTACAGCTGATCAGATGCTTTTTTTTACATATTTGTTAAAAATTTGTGCCAAATATCCAGTCCTAATCCCTGTATCCAAATACTAGCGTTTTGGGGTCCTGGTCAAAAACCGATGAGAACCTCTTTTACGAAGGAGTTGGGGGGCGTGACGTCACTCTTTTCTCTTGGAGGGAACACCATTACCGCAACGATACAAAGCGCAGCCATCCGTGTTCGCGGTGTAGTGGATAGAGTAGTCGGCTGATGTTCTTGAGGTAACCAGATCGAATCCCACCGGTGACACTGACTTAAGGTTTTGCTTAGAATGTGACTTCTTAACTGTACATCTTTTGTTAGAATTTGAGGCATTTATAATTTTATGAACAGAAAAGTTTTTTCTATTAGTAAACCTTCATTCGATTTTTTATCTTATATCTTTTTTATATTATCAGCAAGTTTGGTTAGTTAGGTTAGGTTATGACAGTTTAATTTTAAAATTAACAAATTAATTTTACAATTTTTCTTAAATCAACGTGAGGGGCTCTTCCACAATACTCCACTCCTTCACAAAAGAGGTTCTCATCGGTTTTTGAACTGCCTCCTGAGACGCTAGTGTATCCAAATAATACCTCTACGTCAATTCACAGGGACTGCACCAGGTAGGTGACTGGGTATGTTCTGGTTACCCTAGTTTTGAATGTTAACAAACAACCCTCCATTGAAAGTTGGAAATTGTATAATGTTCATTGTACAGTATCAGTATTTATTTTTAATCACATTAAATGTTTTAACCAGTCATATGTACTGTAAATATTTACCGTCTCATTTATACTTTTTAGGGAAATTCTAGGGATTAAGCTATTGCCGTAGTCTCATGGTAAGACCGATTTACTTTTTTGGTTTAATGTCCCCAAAGGCCAAAAACAACATCCGTTCAAATTCATATATACAAACGAGTAAACCTACGTTGGTTCTAACACGAGTTCGTGAAACAGCATGATCGGATTTAGGAATGCATGTTTATAATGACTTATGGGTTTAAAAATTAGTTTTATTCAAATTTATATATAGGGTGGAAAAAAGTAATAAAGATAGTGCTTCAAAACTAAACTTGCTACTCAGATTACTGGGCATTAAAATCATTTTAATACATTCCGTGATGAGCTACCTCCTCAGGGGGATGGCCCGCTTAGGTAAATATCGGCCTTGACTAGTGAATTACAATGCCACAAATTTGAGCTCTAAAGAACATTGGATTAACACGTTAGCTGCCACGTCACCCCGATCGGGGTGCCACCAGTTGGCTCGTATGTGAGCACTGTCACCCCGATCGGGGCGACAGTTGTAATTTGTAAGGGTTTTTTTCTTTGCCGCTATTTGACAGTCTTTGATGTTCAACGGCAGTCAAACATTGTGGCTTACAAATACATACTCCAAGCTAACTAGATATCAATGTTATATTGCATTCTGATGTTTATAACATGTCCAAACTTACGTCACAAAGTACTGAAATGTTGTCACCCCGATCGGGGTGACGCTATTTTTTTCAACAATTTTATCTACTCTTTATTGAAATATGTACCATAAAATGACGTAACGTTTATCTTATTCAGTTGGTGTTTATATTTTATACGGGTTTTTTGTATCTTATGACTGAAATTATGTCCTTAACCAAAACATAAAAGTAAGTATTTGGGTTATACTGATGAAAAACAGATAAGAAAGAAAACAAACATATTTTTTAAATCTTTTATGTCAAACTGTAAACAATATTACATTGCTAAAAAAAAACTAAATATATGTATAATAATGAATAAAAACATGACCATTGTTGCTGTGCTCGGTCTCTGACATTGACAGGAGGGTAGGTTGAAAGTCAGGGTCGATGTCCATTTCGTCGTCCCTGTCTGACTCATCACTGTCTTTAGCACTACCTCCCAAAAAACCATCACTCAGATCTCCAAAATCTAGTTCACTTGACATTGGTAAACCCAAAAAACGTTTGATATCTTTATCACCAAGATTGTCACTCATATTGGACAAAAGCCACAATGCACTATGAAAAACAACACAAAAACTAGGCTATAAATAGCTAAAAAGTACAACACAAGAAGAAGTAAACATAACACAGTCGAGTAATAAGCAGGTGTTGTTGTCTTCACACGCCAAAATGCCGCTAATGCCAACCGAACAAAATTAAATACATCCCAAATGGTCGAATTTCAGTGTCACCCCGATCGGGGTGACAGCGATTTTTTCCAGCAAAGTTTGACTGAAAACAATCACTGTCACCCCGATCGGGGTGACACTTTTTCCGCCATTTTCTTTTAGGTATTTGGACAGATAACATTATAACTAACCTAGATAAGTATAAATAACATCATATAACTAAAATATTACGTGAGCATATAGTTGGCAATGCAACAATCCCCCCCAAAAATAGCCTTGGCAGCTAACGTGTTAAAAAACAGCAGCCTTTCAAAGATTCAATATTGCAGATTCAAGAAATCTAATCTTTGGAGAGCTGTCATTTTTGACTTAGTTGACCGTTTGAGTTAAAATTTGCGGCATTGTATTCTACTAGAAAGACCTTTAAATAGATGTACTTGCATATCAACCTAAGATTTTCTTCTGACTCCTAGCCGGCCGTCCCCCTGAGGAGGTCACATTAAATCGTTTAATGTGTTAAAAATGATTTTAATGCCCAGTAACTGTTTATCAAGTTTTGAAGCTCTATATTTATTACGTTTTAAATTATTTAACTGTCCCGGGACTTTTGCCACCTGTAAATGGTGTACAAATTTCAAAATTTAACACAAATCTGACTGCAAGACCTAGAATGTAGTGATACCAAAAGAAATAAATTGCCTGTTGTATCCTCACATAAACAGTAAACTGAAAAACTACAAAGTTCTCTACATTAAAAATTAAGTTATAATGGGATTAGAATAAAACTCAATTTAAAAACAACTGCTTTAATGACTAAATTAATTTCTAAAAAACATTAATACTTTTTATTTTGCTATTTAGTATTTACATAGACAAGAAAATAGGTAATATATAAACAGGAAGCTTACTAAGCTTAGTGTATATCTAAAATCAATAGAAATAATTCCTTGAGGTGTATATACAGAGGCACACGACTAGAGCTTCAAAACCGAAGATGTGGTTTGTTTTTGATGAGATGTCTGCAACAGAAAAAAATTATTTTATAGAAACACACTTTTATTAACTCTATGACAATGTCAAGCTAAATTTAATCCTTAGGAGTAGAGATGGACGGGATTTTTATTTCCATTCCGGTTTTTGGGACAGGACGGAATTTTTTCCTGTGCATAAAAACTTGAGAATTGCAGTTACAAAAAAAATCAATTTTTACCATTTGTGACACTTATCTAAAAAATCAAAAAATAGGTAACAATTTACAGGTTACTTGTGACTCGCTTTTATTTCCAATCCGGTTTTTGGGACAGGACGGGATTTTTTCCTGTGCATAAAAACTTGAGAATTGCAGTTACAAAAAAAATCAATTTTTACCATTTGTGACACTTATCTAAAAAAACAAAAAATAGGTAACAATTTACTTGTGACTCGCGGTCACGGTGCAGTCGTCAAAATGACCTGCGGTCACAGCGGGATTGTCCAAATGACTCTGCGTCACGGCGTGATCGTCGTTGTATGACTCCACAGTCACAAACATCTCTCGCGATAGCGTTGTCATCGTCACTCGCGAACGGCAAAATCACTGACAATAGGATCAAATCCCGTCCCGAAAAATTCCCGAATTAAATGTAAACCCGTACCGAAAATCGGGAATATTTTTTTCCTAAAAATTTCCCGAAATTTTGGGACTCCTCCATCCCTACTTAGGAGGTTTATTTATTGTTCAACAGAAACAAATTTACATTTAATATTAGTGTATTGTATTTACTGAATATTATATTTTACATTTTAACAAGTATTATAATTTAATTCAAAGTACAGATCTTTCAGCAAGAACAGCTAGAATCATCCACAAAAGATTAAGTATGGCTAAAAACCACTTTATAAAAGTAAAGAGCCATACTATAGTCTTAGCATTTTGCGAGTGTCCCTGGATGCCAGGTCAGTATGGTCAGTTCCGTTCTCACGCACGCACACTCACCCTGAGAGGATTAGGACCGATCCTAGCCACCCTAGACCGGCCGTACTTTCCCTTCATTAGTTCTTTTATACATCACTTATAATCAAAATGTAACTTTCTAAAAATGTAATTTTATTTAATAGAAACTGTTGTTAATACATTTAAATTCCCCTGAAAATTACAATAAAAATGATACCAAACAATCCATGATTTGCATAAATATTCCTTCAAATAACATAACTGCAATATATTTCAGGTTTTATAAAGGCGCATTGTGTTTGGTATCAATGTTCTCGTCTTGATGAGCAGAATTGATCACTGCTAACTATTTTAAGTTTGATATTTAAGTTAACAAATTATACATTTAATTAAGGAATTGCCACTTGTGACTAATTAATGGAGCGCGGGACAGAAAACTACAGAATGTGGCCGGTCCTAATCCACTGTCCTTGTGTGTGTGAGGACTGAACGTGTGTGCGTGAGCCTACCTGGCGTTCAGGGACACTCCCGAATTGCTCTAGGTATAGTACCCTAATTCTTTGAGTAGAGTTCACTTTTTTTTGTTATATTTTTAGGAAAAAGCATTTAGCTTGGATTAAATAAATATATAGGATGCAGAGGACACAGCTAACTCACCTGATGAAAGGTTGCAGACGAGTCAAAGAACACATAAAATCACACACATAATAATACTTAATATTTCGCCTCTTTCAGAGGCTTCTTCAGAAGTAGGCCTAGATGGTAGTTACAAGAACAACAGTTTAAAATAGGATGACAGTTTGAATTCAAAATGTCTGACAGGTTGTCCAACTGACACTACACAAAGCACTAAATACAGGCACATTGCAATATTGTATTTACATATAATATGTATATTGAAAAGCAAATTAGTTTTGTCCATGGAAATAAATACTTAAGAGTTAGCTGTGAGGGTGAGGATATAGGATATTATCTAATGTTGAGGTTAGGTGGAGTTCTGGAGTTTGTCACAAACTGGTAAGCTAATTCCCATCTTCTGAGCATTGAACTATTGCATTGGTTCTTTGGCAATGATTTTAGAGCTTTTATGGTGAAACAGTCATCAAATAGAAGTTGGTGGGATAAGGCATGTTATGCAACTGGTTTTTCTTTGCTAGTTTTAACATCATGTCGATGGCCGTTCATGCGTTTTCGAAGAGTCTCAGTTGTTAGGCCTAGGTACTGGGCTGGACAATGTGAACATTGAAGCTGGTAGATAAGGTTCTCTGAGCTGCAGGTATGATGGCCTTGGATTCTGTAATTTTTATTATGGTATGTGCTGGTAAAAGTTTCTGTAGGATGGTGTATCTGGCAAGATTTACATCGGTTTTCATTGCATGGGTATGAGCCCGGTCTTGGTTTCTCAGATGGTATTTTTGATGGATTTGGGAGTTTTGGGTGGACTAGCATATTCCTCAAATTTGGGGGTTGCCTATAGACTATGGAAGGGGCTCTTGAAAGGAGGTTTTTGGTTTGGCTGGAGGACTCTAGGATTTTGAAACCTGTTTTGAGGAGGTTGTTTAGTTGTTGCAGGCCAGGGTGGTAAGTGGTTATCAAATTTACTTGAAGATGGTTGGTATTTTTCTTTGTAGTAGGACGTGGGTTCTGAGCTGCTTGGATCTGAGATTTTACGAGAGTGCCAGGATAGCCTCGGTTTTCGAAGGCTTTTTGAAGTTGGGTTTGGTATTGTGTACGGTCTTTCGGTTCTGAAATTAGGCGATTTCCCCTTAGGGCAAGACTGTAAGGAAGTGATCTCTTGGTGTTATTCGGATGACAACTAGAAAAATGGAGGTATTGTTGGTGGTTGGTCGGTTTTATGTGGATAGATGTGGTGAGGTTATTGTTCCTTAGATGAATTGTAAGGTCTAAAAAGTTGATGGAAGTCTCAGAGAAATCCCAGGTGAAATTTAGCGGTCCAAAACTGTTGAGGTCTTCCAGGAACTTCCGTAGTGATTCTTCCTCGTGGGTCCAAATTATGAAAATGTCGTCAATGTATCTAAACCAGCAAATGGGGAGGTGTTCACGGCTAGACAAAAACTTTTCTTCATAATTCCCCATGTAGAGATTAGCATAAGATGGGGCCATTCTTGTACCCATGGCAGTGCCCTTGATCTGTAGGAAGTGTTTGTCTTGAAATTGGAAATAGTTCTTTTCCAGAATGAATTTTATCAGTTGAGTTATAAACGAAGTGGTGGGTAGGGATCCTTTGGGTCTGTTTTGAAGGTAGTTTTCTGTTGCTGTTAGGCCGTGGACATGAGGTATGTTTGTGCAGAGTGAGGTGACATCAATAGTGGCCATGAGAGTGTTAGCGGGGAGTGGTTGTTTGACATTGTTAAGTTTTTGCAGAAAATCATTGGAGTCCTTGATATATGAGGCCAAGTTTTGTACTAGCGGTTGTAGATAGGCGTCTACGTATGAAGAGATACGATCCGTTAAAGAACTGCAGCCTGATACTATGGGCCTTCCTGGCGGTGGTGTTATGCCTTTGTGGATTTTTGGTAATATGTAGATTTTTGGGCAGATGGGTTCTTCTGGTATTAACAGATTTGTTGTTTCTGGGGAGATATTGTTGGATTTGGAGTGTTTGTAATATGCTGGTTTAGCTACATTGACGACATTTTCATAATTTGGACCCACGGTGAAGAATCACTACGGAAGTTCCTGGAAGACCTCAACAGTTTTGGACCGCTAAATTTCACCTGGTATTTCTCTGAGACTTCCATCAACTTTTTAGACCTTACAATTCATCTAAGGAACAATAACCTCACCACATCTATCCACATAAAACCGACCAACCACCAACAATACCTCCATTTTTCTAGTTGTCATCCGAATAACACCAAGAGATCACTTCCTTACAGTCTTGCCCTAAGGGGAAATCGCCTAATTTCAGAACCGAAAGACCGTACACAATACCAAACCCAACTTCAAAAAGCCTTCGAAAACCGAGGCTATCCTGGCACTCTCGTAAAATCTCAGATCCAAGCAGCTCAGAACCCACGTCCTACTACAAAGAAAAATACCAACCATCTTCAAGTAAATTTGATAACCACTTACCACCCTGGCCTGCAACAACTAAACAACCTCCTCAAAACAGGTTTCAAAATCCTAGAGTCCTCCAGCCAAACCAAAAACCTCCTTTCAAGAGCCCCTTCCATAGTCTATAGGCAACCCCCAAATTTGAGGAATATGCTAGTCCACCCAAAACTCCCAAATCCATCAAAAATACCATCTGAGAAACCAAGACCGGGCTCATACCCATGCAATGAAAACCGATGTAAATCTTGCCAGATACACCATCCTACAGAAACTTTTACCAGCACATACCATAATAAAAATTACAGAATCCAATGCAATAGTTCAATGCTCAGAAGATGGGAATTAGCTTACCAGTTTGTGACAAACTCCAGAACCCCACCTAACCTCAACATTAGATAATATCCTATATCCTCACCCTCACAGCTAACTCTTAAGTATTTATTTCCATGGACATAACTAATTTGCTTTTCAATATACATATTATATGTAAATAAAATATTGCAATGTGCCTGTATTTAGTGCTTTGTGTAGTGTCAGTTGGACAACCTGTCAGACATTTTGAATTCAAACTGCCATCCTCTTTTAAACGGTTTGTTCTTGTAACTACCATCTAGGCCTACTTCTGAAGAAGCCTCTGAAAGAGGCGAAATATTAAGTATTATTATGTGTGTGATTTTATGTGTTCTTTGACTCGTCTGCAACCTTTCATCAGGTGAGTTAGCTGTGTCCTCTCCATCCTATATATTTTTTTTGTTATAGTAAGTTTATATTATTTGAGTGAGTAGTGCAGATATTTTCTATCATGATAAGTAAAAACAAGTTTTCAAAATGTTTTGGAATTTGAAATCTGTTTAGGTCCTCAGGAGGGAAACTAGCATAGTACCTAACACAAATATCTTTGTATGTTAACCCCAGATTACCAAGTCCTATAATATTTTACAATATTTGAAATATCTGCTACTAGTTAATCCATTCAAATTGTCAACTCAACTAGTTTCAGGCGGAACAATGGACGTTTCTTTTTTTCATATGAATAGCGTCACATTTAACAAGTAAAAATAAATATATATTTAAGACGACACGCTTTTTAGCGAATTTCCCATATAGGGAATAAGCTATTACCATAGTACTCATGGTACGACCTGGACCCGGGACCGATATATTTTTCGTTTTGAGGTCCCTAGAGGCCAAAAACACCATCAATTCAAATTCATATATACAGGGTGTCCATAAAAAATGTTTCAGGACTTTGGGAAATGAATCCCCATACTAAAAGGAAGAACAAAGTTTATGGGAAGGTATGTCCGAAAATGCATATTAACCCAGATATCCGCCATTTTGTTTTTTATACAAAAATATTTTTATCTGTGAAGTTTTTTATTCGACGATTATGAAATTTGGTATACATGTTAACATACACAAGACCTATAATAGAAAAAATAATAAAGTTGTTCCGATTGTAAATTTCAAAATGGCGGCCGTTTGAATTTTTCTAACTTAAATAACTCAAAAACGGCTAATTCTATGAAAAAATGTCAAGAATACTTTTTTTTAGCATTTTTAATTTCCTATCAGACGATACCAAGATCAAAAAGATCGAACAAAAGATAACTGAAATATAAAGTTTTTTGTGTAAAAATAAGGCAAAGTTAGTCGAGGAACCCTTAATTTTTGCCTTATTTTTACACAAAAAACGTTATATTTCAGTTATCTTTTGTTCGATCTTTTTGATCTTGGTATCGTTTCATAGGAAATTAAAAATGCTAAAAAAAAGTGTTCTTGACATTTTTTCATAGAATTAGCCGTTTTTGAGTTATTTAAGTTAGAAAAATTCAAACGGCTGCCATTTTGAAATTTACAATCGGAACAACTTTATTATTTTTTCTATCATAGGTCTTGTGTATGTTAACATGTATATCAAATTTCATAGTCGTCAAATAAAAAACTTCACAGATAAAAATATAATTGTATAAAAAACAAAATGGCGGATATCTGGGTTAATATGCATTTTCGGACATACCTTCCCATAAACTTTTTTCTTCCTTTTAGTATGGGGATTCATTTCCCAAAGTCCTGAAACGTTTTTTATGGACACCCTGTATATGTGTCCGTTAGCGCGATAGCTAGAGCAAAAATCATCCGATTTTGGTGAAATTTGGTACAAATGTGTACTGTTTTGTAGAGCTTAAAAAGAGAAATAATTTAGTATATTGAAGCGCTGTTATATGCCTGACGGTCACGGATAAAATTCAAAAATAGTGTTATTTAAAATTCCCATGTTATTCTTATGGAGAAAATGAAAACTGTTGCAGTTTTCTTGTTTATGGATATATGTTGATAAAATTTGGCAAATTTATTTATTTCATCCTATACTATTGACGTATGGTCAAAAAACACTTTTTACCTTCCCCGTAGCAGCAAACCTAAGCACTCGTTAAATCTAGTGTTATTTAAATTTGGAATAAATATGTCTTATTCATGGAAATATTTTAGTAATAATGTAATCAGACAAGTTGAAATTCGCTTAGTCTGCAGGTTTGCTGCGGCGGGGGTATAATGTATGTTTATTTTTAAGTAGAAAGAAAACATCCTTTGTACTGCCTGATGATGGCTCCATGTATGAGCTGAAACTAGTTGTGTTAGCAATTTGAATGGATTGTGTGATAGCTTAAACACGTTCCCTCCCAGTCGTCACACTCCTCTGCATGTCTGGTCCACCATACTTGGTACTGAGTGTCTCAACACAATCAGTATCACTGCCCCATCTTGTGCAGACAAGGCCATTCAAGCAGAACTTGGAAAAACACTCAGCATCTTTACGATCCCTCTGATTTTACACGTGTAAACCATACTCAAAACCAAGGTAACAAGGAGGAAGGAATGGAAATACATTGTTGCAAGAGGATCAGTTAGAACTTGGACTGGGCTTGTCTTGTCACTTACTTGTCCAGCCGCTCCCAAAACACCATGAGAGCCGCTCGGTCGAGATGCCGCTTGGTGCGAGACAGCTGTATGACAGACACAGCCCAACCTTCCACGTTCTTGTCCAGCTTCATCTCATCATACTTGAGGTGAAATCCACAGACTGTACAAACGACACAGTGGTGAGCACCTTAACATCTACACTTGCAGACATTTTTACAGGGTTGCCACGGTACCGTTTCTTTTGAGTTCTTTGACCTATAGAAAGTTTCCCTAGCTGATAAATGTGGTTCATTTTGACTTGTTAGGTGGATCAAATTATTAAAATTTAACTACGTAATAATGTGTCAATAGCATCCCCACAAGCATCCATTGTGACTGATGAAATTTTAAATCCGCCAGTGTGATTTACAGGTGCAACTAGGGGGTTGGCGCGGATGTATGAGTTTGAGCCATTTCCTTGAGAAAAAAAACAAACAAAGAATACACAAAACTGCCCGTGGCATGGATAAACACACTTACTTTTTGAGAAAATATCCACAGGGTTGCCATCCCATGGCCATCCCTTGAACTGCCAGGCAGGGCCCATCACAAACACAGCGACCACACGGTCCCAGTCACCCAGTGTCAACTTCTGTGGGTTGTCAATGACACGGTACGGAACTGTCAGTCCGCCATCCTTACGTCTCTGCAGTAGAATGTCATTGTCACGCTTTGCTCCTTGCAGTTTCTTTTCCTCAGTTGTTACAAATCTGTAATAAA
This sequence comes from Macrosteles quadrilineatus, assembly GCF_028750875.1. Classification (NCBI taxonomy): domain Eukaryota; kingdom Metazoa; phylum Arthropoda; class Insecta; order Hemiptera; family Cicadellidae; genus Macrosteles; species Macrosteles quadrilineatus. The sequence goes on along the minus strand of NW_026542597.1, from coordinate 34,946,124 downwards.
CTCTAATTAGAAAATGCCACACATGAAGTCAAATGTTGTAAAGGTAAGATCAACAAACTTACACTAAGTCTTGTATTTTTACCTTCAACATGGTCATTTAACTAAACACTTAATAATTTACTTGAATATAAAGTTCATAATAAAACTAGACCCACACACAATTCAATTTATTCTACTACTGCAATAAGGGCATGAACAGGTGTCCAAAAAAATCGGCTATCCAACAGGTTTTTATTAGATTTGGGCCGATAAACCAACCTTTATTCTTCTCAAAGCAGAATTTGAATAGCTGTTGATCTAGTCTACTGTTTTGCAGTTTACCAAAATTCATCAAAATCCTGATAACTGATTTATTTTACATTAAATCATACAAAGAGATAATCATTGATTGAAAACAAAAATCATACTATACCAAACATCTTAACATTATCCTTTATATGTAAAATTGGACAGCCTTTGACATCCTTAATTTTTTATTATAATGAAGATCTACTTACGCAGTTGTCATATAATTTACTTACAGGAATCGTAAAAAGTAGGGAAGGTCAAGTCTCAAAATTTCGGGAAATTTTAAGTCAATGCAATACCCGCAATAAAGGAACGCGTTGTAGTTGCATTTCCTTTGCGAAGGTGTTCTTATTTAATTAATTCTTTGCATGTACATATTACTTTAATTATTTTATCATTTGAGAAGTTTTACTAAGTGTAAGCGGTGTGAGGCATGTTTTACTACTATAAACAAAGCCAAAACAAGTAGGCTAACTATTTTATACAAATTATTATTGCTTTTATTTTAGGATATAAGCTTAACTTTATCCTAACTGATATCACCATGTTTCCTAATCGTTAGCACTTTTAATAAGTTAGGCGTAATAAATATACATTTTTTTATGATGAAGTTTTTTAATAAAAGATTTTCAATATTCTTGCCTATTATTATTATTTTAGTATTTAAACAGTCATCTAACAAAAGTACAAAATCATGTAAAAATGTTGAACGTGCATTTCCCATTATGTATGAGAAGGGAAATCCCGTCTCGAAATTTTATGAGAAATAAATAATCTTGTCTCAAACTAAAAATCCAATCTCGTCCATCCCTAGTAAAAAGCTATGTTAATCGTAAGTGTGTTACCTGAGGTCCTGCAGAATGTCTCTGGCATTATACATGGTGATGAGGGATGTGTTGGCTGCTGGGATGATGATGATCGGTGTCCGAGACACTCGCTTGTTGGCTGACGGAACCAATCCCATGCGAGCCTGTCAATAAGAGGTGAAATTAGGCAACTCTTGTTCCGAGAGAACCTAAATAATTCTTACTCTTGAGCAATATAATTCACAAGGTTTCTTCTTCTTGTTTACAAAGACAAATTTTCCATATTTCTGACATCCGATTATCAGTCTCATTGATTTTGGTCGTTCTGTCACTCAAAGACAAAATCTACAAGGTTTCATCACTGTTGAATGTAATTCTCATTTACCTGAGCCGTAGGTATGGGCTGAGGTGGGTGGGGGTTTTGTTGCGGAGGTAGTTTCTTGGGTTGGTTGCCTTCAGTCACTGATTTTAGCGTCATTCCATGGTATGTTCCCATAGTATCAATTTTAAAACCTTCCGTTTCTGTTGACAAACAAGAAACAATACTAATTAACTTGAATGATAGAAGAAATACTATTTTGACGAACTTAAGACTAAGTTAAGTGTGGAAGCAAGCTAAAAAACATGTGTTATGTTTAATTGATTAATCATATGTTTTGTCAATAAAGTTATTTTGAAATAACTGAGTTGCGTAACCTAAAGTAACTGTGGATAAGCCTCCAGTGTAGCCTTACCCACTGCAACAATAGCTTACAAATCTATACTTATTTAATACGCAAGCAGGTTTTTTGTGACAATTACTCCTCCGAAACTACTGAGCCGATTGACATGTTTTTGGTGCAGGAAACTTTATTTTTAGGAAAATAATTAGAGAGTGAGGCCCTGGGGCCCTTTTAAGTTTCGTATTTCTCCATAAGATTAACATGGGAAACAAACATTGTTATGAAACTCCAGCTGTTGTCAGAAATGCTGTTCTGCTATTTAATTTTACTAGTGCACAACTGTTGCTCGAATTCGAGCAATTGCAAAGTAATACAGGTGTTATTTCAAAACGAATAACAATCCGATTACTTAAAACAGTCAACTCAAAGATAAAGTGTAATCAATCACTTCTCTACAGTTATCGAAACTGAAAACTCACTCACTCTGAAAACGAACGCTCTTGTGTGTATCATGTGTTTACTATCTGAACAGCTGTAATTAATACAAATTATTCGTCTGTTTATGTAAACAAAATCTTTTCTTCATAAGAAATACATTGGGAATTTGATGGCCTGTGGGGCAAAGCCCGAGGACTTTTATTACATGAATTGGTGAAAGGGGGCGTCTACACAAAAAATACTTAGTTTTGACACATCCTTTGTAAAAATCTGTCCATTATTAACGGAGGAGTAGTGAACTCACCTTCACGTATTAATAAGGATTTGTTTACAAGGAGAATTGTTTCTTGGTGCCATGTGGTCAATGAATTATACTTTTGCATATATTTTAAATGCTATACACTATATAATTTTATAGTACCGGTACTATAATACATTAAGAGATCTTCATTTAAATAATCAATAAGCACGATTGAGCCTTTTCCTATATGTTTCCTGGTAAGTGTGTTGTAAATGTTTCTGTTAGTATATTATATTATCTTAAAGTAAAACTGAACTATTCTTTTCTGCATTCTCACTCCGTAGCGAAGCAAGGGCAGAGCAACTAGTTGGTACTAAATCAACAAACTCCATAGAATTGACTCAAAGTATTTCTTGCGAGACTACACAACTACAAATAGTGAGTCCAATCAATTCAAACATTGTGTAGCCTACTTATGCTGGAAAATAAATTAACAAACCTTCTTTCTGGCGAATGAAACGTTCCTGATCGTATCGGTTGTACACAATGGGTTGAGGAATGACGGGTTTGATGGGTGTGGCTCGAGGAGTCATGATAGGTGTAGCCGCGGGAGGTCGGTGTCTGCCTTCCTCACGCGCCTTTATCGACTGCAGGATCGCAAAAATGTTCTTTGCAAAAATCTAGAAAAAAGTTAATTCATGTGTTATAATGAATTAGGAATGTGTCAAAATCAAATTTCAAAACCGACCAAGACTTGGAAAAGCTTCAGTTTTGAGATTCGAAACTCAAATCTTTACACTCCTGACCATTTTTGGCATCATTGTATTGTTATTGTCTATAACAGAAAATGCACAGAAAGTCTTCTGCCAAGATCACACACCCTCTGCCATCAATATTGATGTAAATACTACTATCTTTCATTTACTTGCCTCTTTTTGCTCTCAAAATATTGGGCAATCTGTTTGATTAAGCAAATTTCCATTTGCCTGATTAGTTTTATACTAAAATATTTCTTTTAGCATGTCAGATTTATTCTCCATTTTAATGGCATTCGATTTGATAAGTAGCCTATTTATGTTTGCTGCTACTGGGAAGGGAAAACGTGTTTTTATCAAATATTAATAGCACAGGATGAAATAAATTTGCTAAATCTTTTCAAAATATATACTTGTTTTATATATTTTGAAAAGATCCCAATCTTGCTTGTTCACAAACTCATTCAAGTTTATGCCACCCTACACGTTCATGCCAAAATTACAAGTTTATCAAAATCGGACAAAAATTACTCGAGTTATCAGGTTTATGCACACATCTATACCTAATAAAAGACGAGGTGGTGTGTTTGTGTGTTAAAAGCAAACATTGTTTACCTTTCCTGTGCTCTGTAATATGGTCGTCCTAGTCCGCCATTGCCGTTCCCGAGAGATGATGTCTTTAGTTACGTCCACATCAAAGTCCAACATGACCCTGAGGTCTGATCCGATCCCGATGTCGTCATGGCCTTTGATTGTAGTTCTCTTCTTAGCCAACCGCTTGGCTTTGATTGCTGCGATTTTTTCGACTGACATTGCCTCGGAGAGAGATCTATAATCATGCATGTTAACTTTAAACTCTTTAATTTAAGAAATGAAAGGAGAGTTTCATAAATAAAGAGCACAACAACTCTTTATTTATGAAACTCTCCTTTAAGAGGCCTGAAAGCTCAAGCATGGAATATCAATCCAGGGACCAGACAGTCGAAGACACTAATAGATTCTTCAAAATTGACTAGAAAGGCATTTTGGGCCTACAAAGAGGAGATGTAACTTTAATGGTAGTGGTGGGGTTGTTGATCGACCTGTAGGGCTTAGTCAAACAGACCAATGCTGAATTTGTGCAACAGTAGTGGAACGGTGGAAGCTTCTGAACACTTGCTGCTGGACTCAGCCCAAGCGAGACTCATCAACAACCTCAAAGGATTTTAGAAAGGTGACATTCCTAGGAAAGGCAATATTGAGTCCACAGGGAATAAAAGAAATAGATGTCCCACCGTAGGGATTCACTAAGAACCTATTGATCAAATGATTTTTTATAAGCTACACAAGGGTATAAGGTTAAACTAGCCAAGGGTAGCTATACACCGACCCCCTCCAACAAAAACTCTCAACACACTTACTTGATGTTGTCTACAGTAACCGACGCCTCCTTCGGTGCGTCCAGACGAGCGGCCAGTTGCTGCTTGACTCGCTGCACATCCTGCATGTCTTCCAATCGAGGTTTCTTTGCCACGCTCTCGATGCTCTCATCTGGGGCTCGCTTCACCTGTGTGGGGATCTCCAATGGAGCGCTCTTGTCAATATTCGCCGATGTTGCTGTCTCCCCATTTAAATAGGCCAACAAGTCTTTACGATCAGGCCTGCGTACCACTGGTATGTTTTCAGCCTGGAATTTGTAAACATAAATATTATTAACAATACATTTTCTAGCCCTTAAGTGCCACATGTTAAAGTCATGCTTTCATACTCCTGTCTGTAGTCAAAATTTCAACAGCGAAATTATGACTAGTTTGGTTGAGATTGAACGTGCCACTTGATCAAAACCTGCAACTTAGCCAATGCATAAAAATAAATATTATAAATTTTTAACACAACGCAATACTTGTGACACAAAAGAAACAATCATACCAATCAATCCTGTTGACAGAAGTGGAAACAACGTTGAGCCACCTGTCAATGAAAAGTCAACATAAGGTGAGCCTATGTTGAGTTTTACAAGCTTTGATAATGTTGATAAAAGCAATTTTAAAAATTGTGTTCATTTACAACAAGAAAAGGGTCCCCAATTATGATATTACCTTATTATGAGCCACAAAAATAAACAAGACGATTAAAAAGAAAAATAATTGCTGCAGAAAATCTTACAAGAAAAGTAACATAAAATATTTGTATATTACAATAGGATAATTAATTATGTGATATTAAACTAAGTCAGCCAGATTTTTTTTTAATCGAATAACTCCTATTATAGGAGTATAATATGAATATAATATGAATTGCAGAGTCTTCAGATAATACTTTCCTATGGGATAGGTTATCTGCAGAACTGCCTGAATCATATTTTCTGTAACTTTAATATAGTTTTTTTTTTTTTATCATACAAAGAAGCAATAAATATCATTTGAAAAATTTACTATTGATGAGAGTCACGTCATATCGGTATTACACTAGCCTATATACAAAACCAGACATTTCACTCATTCTATTATGTGACATTCTCAGTACCTATGGCCTTGTCACTAAGAGAATGGGTGAATCGTGTGATCTAAATATAAAATCCAATGTATGTATGTTTGTTTGTTTGTTTGTCCTTTATGGACTCCGAAACCGCTCGACAGATTGTAATGAAACTTTCAGGCATTATTAAGCATTATTCAAGGATGGTTTTTGTGAAGTTTGGTGCAGATCCGTCAAAAGGGCTCCGCCCGAGTGGCTCTGGAGTTTCCCATGTTAACCTTATGAGTACTCATATTTAAATGGAATTAAAGAATCTTAACAGCTGGTTCAACTAAACAATTTGATTCTGTGATTTTCAATAGCATTAAAAAGTTAATATGTTAACCAACAGGGTGCAGCACTATTTTTTTTAAATTTATAATAACAGCTAATTTGCAACCAAAAGGTGAGTGAGCGTAGCGAACGATTTTCAACCAGGATGTGATTGAGCCATGTGAACGAGCTTATCTTGAAAATGAACGAGCATTTGACATAAAACCACATTAGGACAGGACGACGTCTGTTGGGCCAGCTATTTTCTATATGGTGTGGTGCGATTTGACATGGCTCTCACCGGGAAACCGAGAGTTCAATGATGACACCACTCAAGGCTACCAATGAAAATCTATTTTTAATTGAATACAAATTGATAAGGAAAAATATCCTTACAAGACATAATCTCTCTTTATACCTGTAGGCCTATTATTACGGCTGTAGAAAATGTATAACAATTTCAGTTCATCTTTCGATTCAGGAACTAAAAACTACATGACAGGTTTAGGCTGGAAAACACTGTTTACTTACAGCAGCCTGCCGCACATACACCGGATGAGAAAGGGTGACATTCTTGAGAAGAAACAATAGACACTCCAAAGTGTAGTATTCTTTTGAGGCTCCGTCTTTACCGGATCTAAAATTGAAAAATTATTTAAAACTTTTCCAGAGTTGTTTAGGAACTACTGCTAGAATGTAGGCATACTATGGTACATAACTTACCAATTCCAAGCAGTACACTAAATCAATTAACATGCCATCTAAAGTTTTAATTGCATTCTTTGAATGTCTGATAATTTGTAGCCATTATATATTTTAATCTTGTTAGGCCTAAATTAGTAGATACTTTGCACATTAAAGGATAAATTCATCTCAGAAAAGAACATTGTCAGGACATTGTATGCAACCACATCACCAATGTATTAATACATTGTTTCTAAATAATTCATATGTTTGCATTTATATACACGTACATATACATATATTTATCTATATATTTAATACGCTAGGCATATTTATGTCATAATTGTTTTGGAGCAGTGGTGCTACCGATCACCATGTCCAAGGTGTCGTTAGAAAGGTCTTAGCATGTAGTTTTGCCATCAACAAAAATAACTTATGAATTCCATCAGGGCTCTGCCCCAGTGGCCTTCAAAGTGCCCATGTTATTCTTTGGGAGAAAATGTTTGTTTACATTTGAACAGATGAATACTTTGAAATTTACACTAATATTTGAAACAGCTGGTTATACTAAAATAGGAGACATGTGCTATAAGGATTTATTAGAGTGGTTGAAAATATTGATGTTTCACTGTTTTGAACCAGTTTTTATTTGCGCGAAATCAAAACATAACGAAAAAAACTTTCGACATAATGGAGACTAGAAGTTGACCAGGACGGCCAATAGGAGGAGGCCGACGAACTTTAACTGGTAGACGCGAACTAAATACAAATAATACTATTGTTGTTGATAGCCGAATACCCAATACTATTGTCGTTGATAGCAAGCACCCTTCCGTGTTGGGTTTTAGTGTGCTCTCCAACAGCCGCCAAAAGATTTCACATTCAATTTAAATCGCTGCATAGGCTGTTGATTTTGGAAGACAAGGAGGCGGGCAGGACTACATCGGAAACAGAAGAGAGGAGATATTAGATGAGTGGCAAATGCGTTGGGAGCAGAGTGTTTGATGTTAACGTTTTAAGGTATACGTTCGGATATATACCTAACATCAGAAAGAGACTGGAATATGATTGGGAGATGGACCTTTATGAAACGCAGTTTGTCAGACTTTAGCCAGGGTTGGTGGCGGGAACGAGGAGATTGCTACAAATACAAACATTTACTGACTTGGTTGTAAGAAATATTTACTACAGTGGAGTCCCGATAATCCGAACTTCGGTAATCCGAAACCAAAAAATATATTTTTTTTTATAAAATAATTAAAATTTTAAAAATACTAAAATGTTTTTTGAAAATTTGTTGCAATTTTTTTGAACATTTTTTGAAATTTTTTAAAATTTTGTTTTATTAAACTTTTAACACAGTTAGCTGTACTCGTCAAAGTATTCTGTAGCGGCCGGGCGAGATAGACTTTTTTTGTAGAGTATTTTAGTAAATATTTCACCTTTTTTGTTATTTACATTTTTCATTTCGTTCCGGGTTCCAATCCCGCCAAATCACAAATGGATTATTAAGCGATAATGCTGTAGCCACTAGGTCTAGCCTTAAGTAATGTGAAAAACAATCGCGGGCTCGTGCCTGCGTCCTAAGACAAAAAAAAATTAAATAAAAAAAAAAAAACGTTTAATCCAAAATATTTGGTAATCCGAAATATTCGGTAATCCGAAATGGGCCCGGTCCCAACCATTTCGGACTAACAGGACTCTACTGTATTTGAATTTGGGTTGGCGTAAATATTACAATGGAAAAAAACGAGAGAGCCTGGATAATTTGATATACTAAAAAGAAAACTGAATTAACACTGTGCTGCATTTCTTAGTAGGCCTAATCATTGAAAGAGCCGATTTGCAAACTATGGAAACATAGGAAAGACATAGAACACCACCAAGAAGAAGAAATAGAAATACAGTTTTTTTTAGAATTTATACCTAACAGTTATTATGGACAACCTAATGCGGCTATGAGTAAGGCTATTTGTAGAAAACACTATTTACAAGAAATGTTTATTATATCAATCTGTTATGTACATCTTGAGTATTTCCATAATCTTTGAGTCAAATCTTTTAAGGTCATTAGAAATTATGACTGTTATTCTTTTTAAAATAACACCTGTAATACTTAGAAATTGCTCGAATTCGAGCAACAGGTACACTAGTTTATATATAACTAGCTGTCCCCGCGGGCTTTGCCCCGTTTTACTTCATAAGTGAGCTCGTTCGCATGGCTCAATCACGTCCTGGTTAAAGTTCGTTCGCTACGCTCGCTTGTGTCCTGTTTACTTTTTATCCCCCAGTCAATCTTAAAATAACACGTTTTAATTCCTTAGATTTGTGGATAAACATTGACTTTGCTTTGAGTTTGCATTTAATGTTTAACAGATGGTTTATTTAATCCTACTAATATTATAAATGAGAAAGTTTGGATGCATGTATGTATGTTTGTGACAAGTAAACGCGAAAAATAATGGTCGGATTGGCCTGAAATTTGGTGTGATGATAGCTCACATTCATATAGACGCATTGATATAGCTCATATAGACACACTCTTATCGCAAAAGTCCTTTCGGGCTCCGCCTAAGTGGCTCTGGAGTTTCCAATGTTAACCTTATGAGTAATCATATTTAAAAGGAAAAAAATATTTTGTCAGCTGTTTCAAATACACAAGTTGGTTCTATGAAATTAATCAAAATATTGATGTCGGTTCAAAAAAAGCAGACGACTGGGCTCTACAAAACACTCTGCGTTCTTTTAACTTATTCTGTTCCAACTTTGAGCCAACAAGGGGTGTGAGGTGCCTCGACAACATTGCACTTAACTTTCAGAGGAGCGACTTCGCTGTCTGCGTTGGAAACTTTGCCTTGTCAGACCATTTAGCAGTTTGCCTTAAGGTGGAAATTCTACAACTTGTAAAACCTACGACGGAATACCAAGTAAAGAGGAATTATAGTCCTGTTAACCAAGCAAAATTTATCTCTACTGTCGGTAATATTGACTGGCCAGGTCTGGTATCAGATGGCAGGCATATCAGCAACAATCTTTTTACCATCCTGTTTGATCAGCTCCAATCAACTATCAATGATTGTTTCCCTCTCAAGAAAATCTTACCAAATTATCAGAGTAAAAAACCTAGACGAAAAAATCGTTGGTTTACAGCAGAGCTTCAAGTCCAGCGTGACTTAGTCCTAACAGCTTTTGATGCCTATAAAACATCTGACTCGCAGATTGATAGGGAAACCTATGTGACCCTAAAAAGGACTTATAAAAAATCTCTTGCAACAGCCAAGCTCAACGCCAATGTAATAGAAATCGAATCTGCAACCAACAAATGCAAAGCTGCCTGGTCCATCATCCGTGGTAATATGGAGAAGCCAAACACCAACCCCCTACGATACATATCTCCACAAGACTTCAGTGATTTCTTCGTGTCATCTGTGGAGCAGACAGCGGCACTGGTGACACCTTCGATTGCTGCATCCACTTCACTACTTGAGAATACACCAGCTTCTCCATCATCCTTCAAGTTCAGTGCAGTGTCTTGTGAGGAAGTATATAGTGTTGTGCATAATATGAAATCCTCTTTCAGCACAGATGCATATGGTATGTCCTCTAACCTTCTAAAGCTTATTATAGTGTATATCTTGTTGCCACTCACTGCAAGTATTAACTGCTGCTTGCTCTCTGGCTTTTTCCCCAAAAAACTGAAGTTTTCAAAAGTTGTTCCAATTTATAAAAAGGGTCCGAGGGAGAATCCTAGTAGTTACCGGCCCATTTCGTTAGTTCCTGTGATTGGCAAAGTGTTCGAAACCATAATAAAATCACAATTAATGAAATTTTTTGAATACCATGGCCTAATATCTGATTGGCAATTTGGGTTTCGAACGGGTAGATGTGCCACGGATGCGGTAAGGCGCTTGGTGCAGCATGTGCTAAATTCTTATGAAAACGCCTCTCTTACCCAGGCAACTCTAGTTGACCTGAGTAAAGCGTTTGATTGTGTTCCCCATGGTTTACTTTTGAATAAACTTGAGTACTACGGTATCCGTGGCACAGAACTCAATCTTTTTAAGTCTTACTTATCAGACCGCAGGCAGCAGGCTGATGTTGCGGGTATATTGTCAGATGAGAGTGAGGTTTTTTGCGGAGTGCCCCAGGGCTCGGTGTTAGGCCCTGTTCTTTTCCTTATAATGATTAATGATTTGGATAAATGTATGTCCTGTACTTCTGTGATTTATGCGGATGACTCCACTTTCTTAAATAGTCAAGGTACCTTTAGTGAACTCATGGTGCTGTCCAAACTTTCCCTCAATGAAGCTAGGAACTGGTTCAGTGTCAATGGGTTTTTTATGAATCCTGAAAAGACTCAAACTATTGTTTTTAGGTTAGGTCGCACACCTGAGGAAGAAAAGAATTTTTCGTCAAGTGTAAATTTATTAGGCATAGATTTGGATAGTGATTTAAGCTGGTCAACCCATTTATATAACTTAAGTAAGAAATTGTCAAGAGTTTTATTTTTAATTAGACGTCCAAGAGATTTTGTTCCTCCTTTGTATGTTAGATCTGCGTATTTTGCTTTTTTTCAAAGTCTGTTAAAGTATGGTCTGTTACTGTGGGGTAACTCCACCCACATTCTAATAATTTTAAAGCTTCAAAAAAAGGCTGTAAGACTGTTGACCAATTCAGGGTTGAGGGACCATTGTAAACCTCTTTTTAAAGCAACAGGTATCCTGACAACTGTAAATTTGTATATATTAGAGTGTGTTATTTTTGTAAAACAAAATTCACATTTCTTTAGCTCAAGAAATAATTTTCACTCATATTACACAAGGGGAAGATCTGCTTTGGATAGGCCCTACACCAGACTAACAACAGTACAGCAAAGTTTTGCTAGTATATCAGTAAAAATAGTAAATTGTTTTGCAAGTGAAATACTTGACATTCCTTGTACTCGGCTAAAACAAAAGTTGATGGTTTGGCTTGCTGACCACCCTTTTTACAGTTTAGATGAATTTTTTGCAGAATACAATTGTAATGGTAAAATTGTTATCTAGTTCTTACTTAGTCCCTAGTCAACTGTTACCTAGTCTTTCAAACACTTGTTTAAGTAGGTAGGTACCTCACTTTTGTTTCATATATATAGTTCTGTGTTTTTCAAATGATTTTAGCTTTATTTTCTTGTTGTCTTTGTTATATTTAAGTTTAGTGAAGATTCCATGTTATAGACCATGTTATACTATCTAGAATCTATGGCCCTTTTTTTGTTAACGAGGTCTATTGTAACATATGTTATTTAATGACCAATAAAGATTTCTGATTTATGATTTATGATATGATATTGAATAGCATTAACAAGTTACTAAGGTTTACCATCAGGATGTAACTATTTAATACAACAAATAGTAAAGATCAAAATTTTTCTATTTTGTGTCCTCTTCCCGTTGCAAAGCACGGGTACAATAGCTAGTTTATCTATATATTAAATTCAATCTATGTTTGTTGTGCGTTTGTCATGGTATTTGTAACAATCATGTACAGTAGTTAATAATACAAATATATAAAGTGAATTTCTCAGTGAAGATACGGTATATCCTATTTGTAAAACTTCCCAATATGTTATGTTTACTCCCCATGAGAACCAAGAATAAGTTATTGAAAAGAAAAGAGTTTGTATTTGTTGTGGCTTATTGTCAACCATTAACTCCATCTATATATATAATAAAGGAGGTATGTATTTATTTATGTATGTATGTAATAACATATGTATGTAACCTATTGACTCCAAAAGCCAAGTTAGTGTTAAGTTTGGTATGTTTATAATCATCAGTATTATAATCAATGAAAGTGGTGGTAATTCTTTAATATTGTTATCCTTTGTTCTATACCTACACAATGTAACATAAATCGTTAAAAATAATTGTGCGTCCTATCTCAGATATACAAATGCCTCACAATTTGTCATAAGACGATCACATTACTGTTACTAAAAGAAGGAATGCCAATAATACTACTGTGAAACTTAGGTCCACCCAAGCTGTGCAGCAGAACCAGACTGACTATAAAAAACATCTAAGGAACAATCATAAGTGATAAGTTTGAAGTAGAAATAGTTCCAAGAATACCAACGATATCATCTAGTCAAAAGTAGTCAAAAAGGCAGACACCAACCAGTACAATAGATATAACAGAATGCAATAAGAAATCGTTAAAAGAGTTACTGTAATATTAAGATTTATACAATTATTCGTAATGGAACGTTATATTGCTAAATATGACATTATACCTATACAGAAGAACATAAGAAAATAAGATCCTTATATATAATTCTGTAAAACAAAATTTTTCCAGGAAATTGTGGACGTCCAGAAAATATGAGTAGGCTAATAAATGTAATTTTCATGTTCTATTTTAAACTTTTGATTAAGAATTAACTTATAGACAACTATGGAGGATCAATAGTAAACACTCCATTGTAAATAGATACAACAATAAAAATTCAGGTGTATGATAAACATTTAAAACACCTTCGTACACTCTGTATATTAGAAGGTTGCCAAATGTGATAAAAACTGTTAATTTATAAGATTTCCAACCGTATGATACACTATTGAGCTTTAAGTCTGCTTATGTAGGCCTACGCTTTACTACTTTACTGCTTATGTACGCGGATATTTGAACGCCTTCAATTTGAGGGACGCAATAGTTTTACTGTTGGACCAAACAAACTCATATTAAAGTGTTGGACCAAACGATTTTGGACCAAACAAACGAGTTTTTAACTGTTGGACCAAACGATTTTGGACCATTTAAAGATGATCCAGATTATATTATATTTTAGTTTGGTAACTACACTCCTAGCCTATATATACCACCTAACATAAGATAACATAACATAACTTAACCTAACCTAACATAACTTAACCTAACCTAACCCGACCTAACCCATGCTTAGGTTAGCAATATGCTGAAAATGACGGATTTCTTGTTAAACCACGGTTAGGTTAGGTTAGGTTGTGTTAGGTTAGGATTATACTATATTTGGGAAAAGTGTTTAAAATGTCCTAAAGTAGGCCTAAATAGTAAAACACATTTAAAAAAGTAGGATAAAAACACAGATTTTTAGAACTTTTTGGCGTTTTTCAAACGTGATTTTGAGGGTGAAATAGGCGTTTTTCCCCAAAAGTGCCAAATGTAAAGTGATCAAAATAATAGGCCAAATAATGAGATCCATTTTTTTTTCAAAATTTGTTAGAAGCCCCTAAAGTAGGCCTATGTAAACAAATACCAAATACACAGATGTAGAAAATTTGGGAAATTTTCTAGTTGGAAGGGGTGTGTGTCACGTTCACATGGACTTGTAAACATTTCAAGCACTAAGCTTAAGGTTGGTCGCCCTAGCTTGAACATAACGGCTGTTGAGCTAGCCAACAGTAGGCTTGAAGCAAACCCAAGCCTGCAATGGTTAGATATTGCATAACTTACTCACTACAGTTCGGACGAAAGAAGAACAAGAAAGCCAATTACATTCAAAGGTATTTATTGTACTTGATAATTCTAAGATAATACTTAGGCCTAAGTTATGGTGTTTTACAAACTTGGTCAAATCATTGAGTCAACTAAAGTTTGAATGGTTGAGTAAGTACTTGCTTAGTAATACTCTGGTTATCAGTAACTCAATCGTTTGTTTGCGGTTGGGTAGAGTTTTATTACACCTTTATACCTTTATACCATACATCCATCGCTGACCAGTAATGACTGGATAGATTTCATCAACAAAAAAAAAGTTTAAAGTGTTAATAGCCTACCGTACTTTAGAATTTTTATTCCTCGTTGGAAACTCTGAAGATCTCCCATCAACGAGGTGGCCCCCTTTCCATCTATAGTTACCAACAACCTTCAAGAACACTCTACTTTGGTAAGACCAATTTACCCAACCCGGCCCATCCTGAGTCAGCCGGAGCAACATAGCCAGGGGGAAAGGTTACAATACCATATGAGTAGTACAATGGCTGGAAGTACGCCAAATTTACGTATTGATAAACTTATCCTTAGTGTCACACTGTATGACAATAGGTAGGCCTACCTTAAGTTACTGAATGACAATTCCCATGAAACTATCAGTAGGCCTAGGCCTGTTATTGCAAATTTACGTATTGATACCCTGTGTCATACTGTATGACGATACCTTTCAACGGATGATTGTTATTAGGGTAAGTTCAGTATTACCGTTATTAGTCTCCTTTTCTTAGCACTTTCGAGCTGTTTCTGATAAGCACAGATGGCACTTGCTGCATAATTACCTAGCCTTGTTCTAAGTCGACACTGGGCAGTGGGCATGGCATTTAGAGTGCTGCTGGGAAATGACAAGCAGTAACAAGTAAAAACCATGTCCTTTAGTCTAAGGGAAAAAGTATCTAGGTGCACATGACTTAGGGGAAAACAGTAACCTAGGCCTAGGTTTAAGCTTGTATTTAGAACTAGCACTATGATCTATCGATTTACTTACCCCCACATGAGATAGTTTGTTTTAACATTTTTGGGCCAAGAAAACTCTCCGAAAATAATCTGATTTTCCCTTTCGATAATTTCTTTCTTGTTAACATTGTATTGACGCAACAAACTTAAAGGATCTGCCATATTGACACAATCTCACTCTCAACCTCACGATTCACGATGAGGAAAACGAACGGATCGTCGGATCCTAGTCCAAGTCCAGTATCCACTCCACACTCCACTCAATCAAAAACGATGAATTCCGCTAAAAAAAAACAAACCGACCCAAGAGCCCAAGAATTTTTGACAGTTTTCTTCCTCTTGTCACGGCAAGAGCACGGCAAGGGCAAGAGCAAGAGACCGGCCAACGAAACTTTCCCCATAGAGTTAAGAATTTCCTTTATCTCAACGTGACCATGGATTAAGAATACCCCCACCACAGCAAACCTGCAGACTAAGTGAATTTCCATTTGCCTGAATTGATTTTCTGTATTTAATTCACATTAGGTTTTATGACTACTAGGCTTACTGCTACAGGGAGGGTAAAAAAGGGAGTTTCTTAGTAAAAAATAGTAATTTAGTATAAAATAAATAAATCTACCAAGTTTGATCAAAATATATCCATAAACAAGCAAACTACAACATTTATTTTACAACATTCTCCATAAGAATAACATGGGAAATTTGAAAATACATTTTTGTTAATTTTCTCCGTAACCAAAAATTGTACAAAAACACTTTGATATACTAAATTATTTGTTTTTTAAGCTTTTTAACAAGGAGAGAAATTGGGAAATTTCATGTTTAGAGGGTCAAAAATTAGAAAAACCAATTTTTACCCCATAAACCCCCCGTAAAACCCTGTTCCCATGGTCCGATCATGCTGGTTCGCAAACTCATTCAAGTTTATCCCACCTTACACCTTCAAACCAAATTGCATTAAAATCGGACAAAAATTACTCAAGTTATCGAGTTCACGGACACACACATATATATATATAAATCTATATATATATATAAATTTTAACGAATGGACACTCTGGGGACATCAAAATGAAAAAGTAAATCGGTCCCAGGCCCAAGTCTTACCATGCCACCTACGGCAAAAGCTACTTCCCTATAGGGAAATTCGCTAATACTAGACAATAATAAAGCTAAGCATGCACATTTTAACAGTACATTATCATTATCACTGGGAATCAGACTGGGACGGGTGGCGTCGTCCTGTAATCCAGCCAGCTACTAGGAGGTCACGAATTGTGGATATTTATAGGCATGCACTGTGGATGCGATACTCCCTGGTGGGGATCCGTTAATTTACATAACGGTAAATTAATTAACTGAACAAAATTCAGATTAATCTTATTTGCGATCCTATTCAACCTAGTGTGACCGAATCCATTTTTGATGTCTTCAAGAATGAAAGATCAGAACTAGGAGTAGTTAAGGCGTTTTGGAACTAGGTCTAGAATATCAGTTCCAGACCAATAATAAAAAAATTATCTTAACTGATATTATGAATATGTTTACCTAAGAAAACTGTTTATAAAATAACTTAATCATTTTTGGTACTTAAAAAATAGATTTTAAGTGCGTTACCGTAGCCATCTCGAAATCCCCCTCACCCCTCCACGTAACAATGCATGACGCTAAGCCGAACCCCTCCCCCCGGCCATTATCCTCACGTTTAACTCGTTTATTGAACCAAGTGTTGATAATATGTAGTATTGATGATAATACGTAATATGTAGACGACCCCTTAGTTAGACTGGGACGGGTTGCGTCGTCCTGCAATCCAGCTACTAGGAGGTTCCGAATTGTGGATATTTATAGGCATGCACTGTGGATGCGATACTCCCTGGTGGGGATTAACGCCCGCACGAGTGAGTAATACGACTATCCACAGTACTATCCTGATAATTAGACCAATTCGTATATACCAAGGCAAAAATGTGGTTTGGATGTCGGTCTCTTAGGTTGCCATTAGCTGTATGGGCTATTAATTGAAATGTGATTGAAAGCTGTGTCTAAGGAATGTCGGCCTTAGTCACTAACAAGACTACAAGATCGCGCCACTTACACTCATCTCCATTCATACTTGGCTTAATACCTACTTTGTATGGTCACCATTTAATAAGGAAGTATTAAAGTAGATAAAACACACTTAAATGTGTTAGTTGGTCTATGGATAAACTTGTATTATTCTTAAGCCCGTGGGTGGGCATTGGGCAGAATCTCCAGAGCTAGGCAAACATCACAGCTGCATAGCTTAAATGTTTGGCCCAGTTAAGCTGTCGATGTCAATGTCAAATTCAAGAAATAAAATATCAGCCATACGTCAATATTTCAATTCAATACAAACCAAACAAATACATTCAGTCAGGGCAAGACCAAGACCGTAAATGGTAAAATCAAAATCTGGTCAATTTTAAAGAATCGGGCTATTTTTGCAAAATGCAGAGTGCAGAGAGAGGTGCATATTATCAATTCACGATAGTTAGAGGGCGCCAGGTAACCAAATAATAAATCTGTCAAATAGGCCTAAAAATAATTATTTGAGCTAAAATTTACAATACATGAATACATGGTACAAACGTTGAGTATTGTCAATATTATCAAAGAGGAAACATTTACTTACACCAGTTTGTAGGAACAACAATCTACAAACGTTTCATTCACATAATTACTGCTTTATTGTTAAAAAATGCATATGTACCAACCTGTCTGTTTAAAGGTTAATTTCTACTAGGCCCTGTCGCCTGGCAGCTATCCCTAACATTTGGGTTTAGACCTCCACTCCCTAGGTCTACTTGGGTCAATACCGTAACCAAAATGATGCCATTCTTTGGTTTATATGCTCCCAGGAAACCTAATCCTAATATTAGGTGAGTCAAGCAAATTAGGCTACGTTAATCTCAGCATGTCAATAGAAAAGTTGGTGATAAACAACTGTTTGTATAGAGAAGTGTACTATAAAATGAATAGTAAGGCCTAGGCCTATATTATTTTTTGTTAACACATTGACCAAGTATAAGTAAGGATTTGAAGAATTTTTGAACTAAGTTATATTTAGGTCTTAAATTATAGGGTAAGATTTCTATTTAAATTATAATTAGGCCTATCATAAAACGTTTGTTGGAATTGTTAATTTTTATCATACCTTCTGGGTAATTATTCCGTATATGTGCCTCCAAACGAATTTTTAGTTTTGATATCTTACTGGATAGTTTTTTACCTCCTGAATCCAAATATACCATTATTTTTCACACCTGATGAATATTTCTCAAGATATCGCACCGCCGTAATAATATACAACATTGCAATAAACAAGGTAGGATGGATGACATTTACAAGTGGAATGAACTATGGGTTAAGTAAACCAACCAGCTGATTGTTTCCAATCATAGTCAAGCAAGACAACTTTAATTAGCTAACTCTCTGATTCTGCAATATGAAAATCGCCTGATTAAGTTACAATGGGAATGTTGCTGAAAGTCAACAGTCCCGGAAGATCAAATAATTTATACCTGTGCCGCTAGGTCAAAAACTACAATGTTTGCAGTGTCTGTAGATCAAAAATCCCAGAAAGTCAAATAGTACAGTCCGGGCTAAAAGTTTAGTCTATGTTAAAGCAATTGACTTATTGGGAATTTGACCTAATGCAACAGCAGGATTAATATAACGAAATACGGTAAAATACAAGTTCAGTTTCGCTGAGTCAAAAGTGTCGGAAGATCAAAAGCAATAAAAGTGAACGTCGATTCAGTGTAAAGTAGACCTCCTGCAACGCTTACTACACCAACAAAACTCGCTTTTAGTTACTTCGTGTTTTGTCATAATTAGAATAGAGCTAAAATTATCATATTTGGTACATAGCTTATTTATTAATGCTTCTTGCCAACTGTTTGGTCAACACTGTAAATAGGAATAGTTTATGTAATGAAAAGCCTTTCGTCAAAATTTGTGGCATAAAATACACGCAAGGACGATCTGAACATTTCTGGTTATTATATACGTTTGTAAAAGGAGATCCATTTAATTGTAGAACTATTTTATGAGTTATAATGTAGTCTACATATAAACTGTGTAATGTATTACGCCACGGAAGGGTTGAAACCTGTCCAAACTATCATATATATTATTATAACGTAAATGGGGTTTTTTCACGATTCTGAATCAACCAGTCGATGGATTTTCATTAGTTTTGTGTTGAAAGAAAGACAATTTTGAGAACTAGATAATTTCAAAGCCATAATTTAAAATTAATGTCCCAGTTTTTTATAAATTAAGTTTTAGTTTTTAAAAAGTCTAGCAGCCGATGCTAACCTTCTCCAATAAGTCAATGCTTCTAGCTAGCTTTTAGTACATTATAATTTGCTTAACATAACAGCTGTAACATTCAGTATTTGTGACACAAATTCAGCATTTGGAAGAAAATTCAAATACATACTTATGGTTGACTTATTTATACTATGTATGTGTAATGCTGACCATTGATACATTTAATTCTTCGGTACGAGGATGGCAGTTTAATTAAATGTGCATAGTAAAATACAGTAGTAGGATGTTCAAATTATTTTTTAAAGTATTCTTTGTAATCATCGATTTGTTTTAGTCCAATATAATTTGTTTTAACTAACAGCTGGTTGAATGTGCTATGTATACTTATAAAAGGCAAAGCCCTCACTGACACACTCACTCTCACTCACGCATCATCACTAATTCTCCCACTTCCCATTTACCTAGGAGGCTGAAATTCGATACACCGATTCTTTGGGCATTAAATAGGAAAACTAAGTAGTTTTTATTATGATCGGGCATTCGGGCTCCGCCCCAGTGGCTCTGGAGTTTCCCATCTTAACCTTATGATTTTTCATATTTAAAAGGAATTAATGAATCATAACAGCTGTGTCAATTTAACAATTTATGACAACAGCTAATTTGCAACCAAAAGCTGAGTGAGCGTTTCGAACGAACTTCAACCTGGAGGCGAGTTAACCCCAAGGCAAGTGAGCTCAGCGAACGAGCTCCAACCTAAAGGTGAGAGAGCGTAGCGAACGAACTTCAACCAGGACTTGATTGAGCCATGCGAACGAGCTAATCTTGAAAATTAATTAGTTTAACGGGGCAAAGCCAGCGGGTACAGCTTGTTATTCTATAGAATTATTAGGTTTTTAGCTGTCATCGTTATTCGGGGACCGAGCAGGTCCCTAGGGCCGCAAAATTAGCTGCCCGCTTACTTACTTAAAACATGAATGCATATTAAATACACAATCAGTATCCATAGAATTATTTTATTGTCACCGTTGCCTAGCAACAATTTATTTTTATTTTTGCTGATGCCTCGAATTATTTCTTCACATAACCTTAAAGTTGTAGTTGTGCTAACCATCAGTGTGCATTATTATAGAGGTGAATAGTGGCAATAGGGTATAGTGTGGTGCAAAATAGCGTTCGTACCACGGACCGAAATGGTTTTGCAGCTCTCGATCGAGACGAAGTCGAACTATCTCGAGCCGGCAAAACCTTATTTTTGGCCCTAGGTACGAAATATACTATTAAATGGGTTGTAGCTTAATCGGGTTTCAACTTTATTTAATTTACAGTCTGTTTCAAAAGTAGAAAAATAAGCAAATACATTAACAATAATACAACGTTAAAAGTATAGTGATTTACCACTCTCAACACTAGCTGACAAAGATAATTTTGATAACACAGCCGAATCTGAATGGGAGGTTTAAATGTCGTAAATGGTGTTGTGATTGTCCAATAAATTTAGTGCAAGATGAGAGCTCGCCTTGTGGTCGGAAACTTGACCAAAAGTATGTATTTTTCCAACTTATCTATATTTACCCTATGCTATAAATAAGACATGTAAATGGAATTTCTTCTATTTGGTTTTATTTTCTGTTTACATTTAGTTGTTATTTCGTTACCTACATGGCAACCCATACGGCCCAAGTTATTTTTAAAATTTTAAATTCGTTTCTTGTGTTTATTTTTGAGCCTATTTTAATTTATAAAGGGATTCATCACATCTACAGGAAAATGTCTTTCATTTGGTACCAACCGCGTGTAATTCGTTCCAGTAGTATGGTCAGGCTAGCTGTCATAAGTTTTGCAAAAGTTGTTTTGTATAAGACGATTTTGAATGATTTTCCAATTTGATTATCTTTTTTCACTAGATTTTGTAATTTCTTCTTTGACTTTTCAAATTCTAAGATTATTATGAAGTGTTCTGTTAGTAACAAACCAAGGTGCGTTGACAATTTTACGTAGCAATTTTGATTGGTATCGTTGAAAAATTTCAATGTTTGATGTACTTGATGATCCCCAAAGTTGGATCCCATAAGTCCAAATTGGTTTTATAACTTTTCTGCAAAGTAACATTATTTTGTGTACTAAGTTTTGATTTAGATCCAAGAAGACAATTAAGCTTAGTTATTTTAAAATTTAGATATTGTCTTTTAGTCCAGATATGTGCCTTCCAATTAAGCTTTGCATCTAAGTGCATGCCCAAGTATTTTATTTCTGTTACTTTAGGGTGGTAAATATTGTTCATGGATACTGGAGGACATGTAGCCAGATTTAGGGTAAAAGTAATGTTTTCTGATTTATTTTCACTAATTTTGAACCTCCATGTTTTAAACCAATGTGAAATTTCATCCAAGTTTAACTGTAAATTTGCTGTAGTTTGAACCGGTTTGTCGTGGACAGATAAAATGGTCATATCATCCGCAAATGTGGCAACGATAGTATTTACAATTTCTGGTAGGTCCGATGTAAAGGGAATATACAAGTATGGTTCAAGTACGCTTCCTTTGGGGATTCCTGATTCTATAGGGTAAAGGTCAGTTAAATAATTTTGATGTTTAATTTGGAAAGTTCTGTTTGTAAGATATGATTTTTAAATATGAAAAACTGAATGGGGTAGCTAAATGTGGCATTCTTGTCAATAGTTCGATATATCGATAGTAATATACACTAACACAATCGTAATAAACGAAATAATTTAATTATATTTACTAAACAGATGCTTGTTTGCATTAGCAAAATAAATAACAATTTAGAAGTCATTTTGAGAAGTTATCTTAGTATTTCTGTTAAAGAAATGACATTTCTTCATAATCTTAACATCTCAAATTACTTTAATACTTTCTTCTGAAATGGCTACCATACTAAATTCAAACTCACATAACAAGAAATTAAATAACATCTAAACATAAATTAAAAAGTTTTACACCACAATTAAAAAAACAAATGTACGATTGCTCTTGCTCATTCTTCGTCAGATTAGGCATAGGCACGAGACCCTCCTTCATTGCGCAGTCTGTAGTCTTGGAGATAAGAGAGATATGCGGTAAAGATAAGCAAGAACTGGAAAGGTCCGTTGTGGGTTTGCAATATTTATCTCAAAATTCAGCGCAAGGTTAACTAAATTTTGGAATTAGGGTCTGAATACGTGATTGGTGAAATCCAGGAGGCAATACTGAACTTGCACTACTTATGTTTTATCGCATTTTTTACCTTATCTACCAAAATTATGCTATTTTCCTTTGGCAATTTAGGGGGAAACGACTATTTCACCCTGAAAATCACGTTTGGAAATCGAGAAAAGCTTTAGAAATCGGCGATTATAAGCGCTTGAAAAATCTTTTTTTCTTTTAATGGAAGCCTATTTTTTATTATTCGAGTCATTTCAAACTTCTTTTCCTCTTGCACTTTTTCAGCAAACACATATTTCACCACGAAAAACACGTTTGAAAATCGTTAAAAGCGTTATAAATCATTAATATCGCCACATTTGACTGGTAAGTGTCAATAAAAGAGTGTAAAAGAGTCCTTGGAGCCTAGACGTTGTAACTCATAAAACAATGTAAGAACTACAAAGACAATTTATAATTTAACAATATACTAGATATTTAAATTACAATCACTCTGATGTTTGAAAAAATACTTTTGGACTGTAAATAAATCTCCAGCTGCTGTCTGAAATTAACGTAATTAACATCGCTCTTATGGGGGACAAATCCAAGATGGCTGTTAGCTTTCATTGACTCCACTGGAGAACAATAAAAAACTACAAAGAACATTTCTAATCTCACACTATACTCGATGTTAAATTATAATCACTTTGGTGTTTGAAAAAATATTTTTGGACGATAAATCGCTCTTCAGCAGCTGTTTGAAATTATCCAAAATGGCCACTAGCCTCCAAGGACTCCCTAAAATAACCTTTAGCTGAGCTCCTCAGCCCTAACCTAAGCTGGGTTTACCCAAAATCGGTAATTTTCGGCACTTTGCTGATCTAAGCATGGGTTAGGTTAGGTTAGGTTAGAGTAAGCTAGGTTGGATTACTTTGGTTTACCCACAAATTGGTAATTTTCGGCACTTTTCTATTTTTTAATAAGTAAGGTAAATTAATAAGTACGCAATTAATAAGTACGGTAAACCATATTACTGCAGAGGCCGGTCTTTATAAGTTATATTGTCTATGAGAGATTTATTTTGGACCTATTTGCATAAGTATGGTGATGCAAATGCAGTTGTCATCGAATTTATAATCATCGATCAGTCTAAGTTTTATTTTGTCAATAAATGTAAATATCCTTTTTGGTTAACAAAGGATGCAACCGAATCTGTAAATTAAGACAAGTATGCGAAAAACTTAAGTTTTCCAACCACCATTATTGCCTTGTTTACAACTATAAAATCGGAAGTAAAAATAACAATTAGGACAGCGTATACTAACTATTTGATTTTTGTTGTGAGTTGTATACAATATCACTTCTTTTTGAAATTATGTCAAGTCCAAGAGACATACATCTAGTTTTGTATTAAAGTCTTCTGTCAAGAACTACACGAATGTAAATGTTACTGTGGACAAGGTAGCTGAAACATTTGCAAATAGGTGTAATAAATTTAAGAATATTGTATTAGTAAAAGTATCATATACATTTGTCATTGATATCACTGTATTAAATAATGTATTACCTAATTATTTGTAGGGAGTAAATTAGTTAGTAGACTATCTATTAATCGATTTGCAAGGTACATTATGAATATTTCATAATGTAGCTTGTAAATCGATTAATGTATTTAAACCAGACGCTCGTCAAATAATGCAGTTCAAGGCGGAAATGTAGTGAGGGATACATCAGGATTAGAATGTGTGTTACAGAACAAGAAACTGATGACAATAGTTGGAATAACTAGTCAATGTCAACGCACTCGATAAAAGCGCGGGATTAAAAAAGGCGCGAATATGTGCAAGTACTACTGTATAACCAACGACAACACCTATGAAAAACCAGACATAAGCTATATTACAACCAGGCCTACGAAAAAGTCAAACTATGTAAATAATGAATCACTGAATATGATTAGACGAAATCACAGAGGTACAAACTATGTTAGATATTTACGTGGTAAAGGAGTGTAGTTTCCTGATAGGTCTAAACAACGTCATCAGTTACCAAATCAATTATTTTTACTAGTTTTAGTCATACAATTGTTCTCATTTAAACTTGCGCTATTATGCTAATTCAACCTAGGGCAGATGTAGTTCCCACAATATATCTATACTTACACGAGGAGAGCGTGGTTTCGGTGATTTTGTAAAGTAAGAAATAATAGATGTAGAAAGAAATGTGTAGATTTTGAACTTTTTTCTTTTTTCATTGATTTACTGTGTTGATTATGCACCACAGTGCTTTGTACTGTAATTATTTTCTGCCATTATGAAAAATTCATTGCCAATATTTCTTTCAAGGTCCCTTGCATTATTTTGCGTGTACTAATATGTACTAGGTGTACAATGCAGTTGTCTGCTTGCAATTTTGAGCGGAGCTATCATAGTACTGTAATCCAATACTTTTGCAAAGTCAATGCTAAATATAGTTCACGTAATTGAGATGTCTCCTACAAGTCCACTAAGTCAATTGTATAATTGTTTCTCATAAATGGGATGACTACTTGTAGTATCCAAAGTCAATGCTTTATCTGTTTCTCTTAAATGAAATCTCTACTTGCAGTATCTAAAGTTAATGATACATCTATGCTAAAACTATTGCCTTGGGTGTAGTACGCCAGTGTCACGGTGATAACGGCGGGAGTGGTCGTGGTAGGCACGGATGAGTCGTTGTTCTTGCAAGGCTGTTTTTTGCCTGTCTTCTGGCTCAGTCAGCACTTACACCATCGGGAAGAGATAGTACATCCAAACTAACAAAAATAGGTTCCAAGGACCCATATTAGATTTAATACAATTGGCGGCAAACGTTATTGTTGATTAGTATGTTAAATAACAATAAAACTGTTGTAGGAGTTTGTTCCTAACCGTAGGTGCTCTGTATAATATTTAAATCGCTAAAATTATACCCCAACAATCAACGTTTACAATCGTGATACGTAAACAAATGATCCAATAATATGTAAGCCGAAGGATCGTCGTAAATTAATGTCTTTCGTGTAATACAACAATATGATAATAAACAATGTTACTATATCACTAATAACGTGTACGTAGACCGTCGTAATTAGGCTCAAATTAAAATATAATAATGCAATGTCAGTATTAAACAATCTTAATACTTGTGCGTAACAATATTGCTGTACTACAGAGAAACAAGGGTTTTCGAGTCGCTGTTGAATAATAGGACAACAAGAAATTTAATAATAATACGTTAATGAATACTATTACTATTAAACAGTTTCAATCCCAAATATTTTACGGGCAAGCAAGTCGGTTGTATTATGCAGAAATAAAGCCTATAGTAGAATTATGAACGAGGAAACTCAAATAGTAAACCGCACGAATACCGTTATCAAACAGCTGATTGGGCCCCTCTTATCTCTTGCCCATTCATCCAGAGTACAATTGACGAGCTTAAACAGTGTACAGTACATTTCTTTTTACGTACAGGTCTAGAAGGGTAGGTACAGGTCGACTAGCATTTACAATTCTCACCAAATATTTGGTAAACTGAATGATAACTGAAAGATAACTGAATGCTCTGACATGAAGCAGTGTTCTTCTTTACCTATAAAACAAGGTTGACACCTTTCTTCACTGATCACGTAATGCGTGATTTTCTATAAAGTCTTGGAAAAATAAAAGGAAAAATAGATAGACTACAGGTGTACTGTATGTGGTTTACACACAAATATTCATCAAACTGTGTGATAGTTTGTTATAGCAATGAACAGTTTGAGAGTACCTATCGTATTGTTTAAGTCGATGGAAAATCTCTGTTGATCCTGTTTTACAAGCAAACCAAAAAGATACAGTAGTCACCACTCTATGCGACATATTCTAGCCAGAATATTGTAATCGTATGATTCTATAAGCATTGGTAGGATTGCAAAGTACTACACAAACATTATTTCAAGGGTAATAACAGTCACAATTTCCGCTGACTTTAAAAGAGTCAACTAAACTATTATACTAATGGACACACAACTAAATGGAACAACTAATGGAAATTCTCACGATGTACATTCGTTCGATATAAGCATTGAGTATACACGTCAGTACATACGTGTATACCCAATGATATAAGCAACGGTTCTTGCAATTTATTGCTTATTGTTTTTTAGAGTTGTTTTCGGACTTACTCACACTCGTATAAGGTTTTCCACGTTTGTCATTGATAATGTAGCCATGTTGCTTTGAAATGGCGACCATACAAAATGTATGCATTTTAAGCCAAGTATGAATGGAGATGAGTGTGGGATGAGTGGAGCGATCTTGTTGTCCTGTTTGTGACTAAGGCCGACATAATCCTTAGACACAGCTGTTAATTAATAGTGCATACAGTAAATTAATAGCAGCAGAGGTCAAGTTTGGTATCAAATTAAAGGTTTTATTCATAAAAATACATTGCTGCAAACCCAAACTCAAACGAGGATGATGATAATAACGTTAATGATGTCGCTAAAACGTATCGTTTGAAATTTAACAGCTGAAAATAAGTGAAATAGAAAAGGTTTTGGTTAAATCCATCAAATTGTAATTGGACACTAGTAAATACTAGTGCACTTGTTGCTACCTCCCCCCTTCGGTTTCATGTATTCCTCTCAATCAGTTCAAACCTAGGAGGATTAAACATTAATGTTAATTAATGTTAAATCCTCCTAGATTCAAACCTGAAACACCCAGATCGAAACTCGCCTGTCGTTATTTTACCATCGCCTGTTTTTTAAATATATTTTTCAAAAAAGAAATATTATATTGATTTACTTTGGTTTTTAAAAATGTTAACGTTTTATTTTGTTAAAGATTTATGGTGATACGTAAATATTGTGGTGTAGTAGAGTATATTATATTGTAGTTAAGTGTTAAATTTTGAAATTTTAGGGTGAATCGAGATGAATCTTTGTTTATAACATGGGTCTCTCCTACCTTAACATACATACCAAGTTTGATAAACATCGGTTGGAAAAGTGCAAAGATAAATATTTGTATGTAAAAAATACAAAATGGCGGATATCTGGTTAACGAAATTATTTTGGAAAAAATGTTATCCTTGATTTTCTGTTTATTTTGACCCAAGGAATTACTAGGTAAAGTATCTCCCCGCTTATGTTAACACCCTGTTTATGATGTATTCTTATAAGTGAAAAATGTTAGCTGGTAATAAAGAAAGATGTTTTATAAATAATATGAAAGTACTGGTGATCTGTATATTCACCTTTTTCTTGTCCTTAGATAAATTAAATTAGATAAATTAAAAGTCCACTCAGCAGTCGCATCGTACGATGTAGTTCTTTCCATGCGTTGCGAAATGCTACATTTGCCGTCCTCTTCAACCCAAGTTATCTACTGAACCACTGATTGTAAAAAATTCAAAAAAATATATTTTACGCATTACACTTTTGGCTACAACTTTGCCACAGACAAAACCTCTCTAACCCAAAAACAAAAAAAAATCTCGCATGCTAACTTTTTCATGTTAGAAATCACGATTTAAAACTATTTCACCATACAAATCATTTTTTATTAATTAGATCGGTAAATAGTTTAAAGTTCCAACAAAATAGTCATCGAGTAGGACTAACCAAGAAGCTCTGTGCCAAATTTCAAAATTTTAGCACAACTTTAAGAACACCAAAACACGAAATTATTGAAGACATGCGTCGAGAGGACTATCGTTGTTTTTAACAGATTATACTTTTGACCTTCCGGCACTGTTGACTCAGCGAAACTGAACTTATATTTTATCTTATTTCGTTATATTAAAACTGCTGTTGCATTAAGTCAAATTCCCAATAAGTCAATTGCTTTAAAATAGACTAAACTTTTAGCCCGGACTGTACTATTTGACTTTCTGGGATTTTTGATCTACAGACACTGCAAACATTGTAGTTTTTGACCTAGCGGCACAGGTTTAAATTATTTGACCTTCCGGGACTGTTGACTTTCTGCAACGCGTCCGTTACAATGAGCACGTTCTGGGAACATGTACCGGTGCACCGGTGCAAAATATGTGTCGTTCTGGGAGACCGGTTAGTTAACCTAGCAGACAGCTATTTCCTCTTTTCCTCCACCGGTGCAAGGTTTATGCACCGGAGAAAATGTACGGTGCATAATACACCGGCGGCATCTGATTGGTCAGTTTCTTGGACAACGACAACAGATGCAGCTACGGCAAGATGGTGGGTCCATAGAATTGAATAATGTTCATCAGTTTTATAGGTTATGTTGCGTAAAGTGAACAATTTATTCTATGAGGGTGTTGTATTACGTATTAAGTGAAAAATTCAAATAATATATTCTGTGAGAACAAGTTTGATTGGTTTAAATATTATAAAGTAAATTATAGGTGAATGTGTTAATTATAATCCGATGTGTACCTTAAACCGGTGAATAACCGTTATGGGATACCAAGACTCTTGCCCCAGGGCGGTACCGGTGAATAAGTCACCGGTTAATCTGCATCGGTGCACCGGTACATGTTCCCAGAATGCGCCCACTTTTCACTTTCTAAGACCAATAAGTTAATAATGTATTATTGTTACCAGTATTTTATCCTTATTAATAATTTATTGATTTATATTTCACAGTTTAGAAATTACATAATAAAATGGCGCTATTCTAACATAATCTAACCTAAACAAACCTCTAGAATGAGTAAGCAAACTCCTTTTGATGTCAGAAAAGGCATGTCAGGGTGATAGGTCGTGCTTTATGTGAATTGGTGACTGCATTAAGTCCTTTGAAGGTACAGTAGGTTTAGGTAAGTTAAAGTGTAGGTTATAATGTACCAAGTTGTTAATGTAAGTTAATAATGTTGCAAGCATTTTTGAAAAAGTAATTTGAAGTGTTTTTCTCAGGATTTTAATTTCACAAAAACAGTCTGCAGGCAACATAAACTTAATGCAGTCACCAATTCACATACAGCACGACCTACCACCCTGACATGCCTTAATAAGAACTACATGTAATTAGTCCACCAGTCCATCTATATCTCCATAATGTGACGAAATTCCTATTATAGAGAACACTAAGTTATTTGACTACAGAATCATTTGAAATGTTATCCATCCTATCTTGTTTATTGTAATGTTAAGTATGTGTTTACGGCGATATCTTGAGAAATATTCATCAGCGGTGAAAAATAATGGTATATTTGGATTCAGGAGGTAAAAAACTATAAAGTAAGATATCAAAATTAAAAATTCGTTTGGAGGCACCTATACGGAATAAATACCAATTTCTGTTATCAATATATTGAATGTTGTTGGTTTCTATAGGCCTAATTTATTCTGGGTAGACTTCTGTCTCTGTTGGCACAAACAACCGAATGAAAATATTGATTATTCGATTATTTCATTCGATATATCGTTTGGTTAGTTAGGTTAGGTTAACCTTACCTAACTAAGCAAGCGATATATCGAATAATCGATATATCGATCGACATTTTAACTTGGTTGTTTGTGCCAACAGATACGGAAGTCTACCCTTTATTCTTTGATGAATTATCATATATTTTTAATAAAATGTACTTATTGATTGTTGAGTCATAATCCATAAGTTACTGTTAGGTAATCCACAGAGCTGACACCTCATATGTTAAATGAACATATTAACTTCTAGACAGTGTTATCTGCAATATCTAGCCTGACTGTAGCTATCCTATATACACATGACAATTGTCAATGTATTTTTGTAATGTCCAATGACAAATAAATTATTCTGATTCTGAATAATGTTGAATGAAACATTTAAGTGGGATGTTTGCATAGGTCTATTCCTCGGTGTTGTATAATCAATACATCAAACCTCGAACAAGTTTCGATGTGTCCTACCGTTATTCATCCGATTATATATCGTAGGCTCTATACAAAACTGCAGCCTCGCAAATTTTCCAGTGTGGGAATGGTCACCAAGGTTATGGAAATACAGGTCCCTTACCAATAGGCCTATTTAAGATCTTTGGAAAAAGCAAAGTAGAAAAGCTTGTCCTATACTTTCCCGGCCCAATAAGACACTGGTTGCCCTCAAAGATTCTAAGTTACCACATAATAATTAATGAATTGAGGTAGCCTAGTCATAAAATTCAATGAATGCTAAAACATTTCTTTGTTAGGTTTAAGCAGGGCTTACACCAAAGTCATCCACTAAGTTTTCCACTAGTTGTGGAAACTACTTGCTTTTTTTACAAAATACAGCAACTTTTTCTGTCGTTCACTTAGTTAGTGGAGAGACAAGTCTTCCACTCAAATTTTGGTTTCCCACAGAGTGTTGGTAAAGATCAAAGAAAGTTTACAACAAAAAGTGGAAGACTAGTTACTACGCGCTTTGCTCAAGCAACTTGTGAAAAACTAGTGGAGAACTGATCCCCCTGGCCCCTCCACGCACACCGGTTGTAACGTCGGGCTGTAGCCAATTCTTTGGCAACAAGTTTTCCACTTATTGCTCTTAATTAGTGAGGAGCAACTTTTGGTTTTCCACAAAAAATCTTCGACTAGTTTCTCAAATTTGTTCAGAGCAACATTTAGTTGTAAACTTTTAGTTCTAAACTTTGGTGTAAACGCGACTTTAGATTCAGTACAACAGATAACAATTTTTTTTTAAATCACCCAGGGCAGGGGAAAAATTAGTACCTACGGTATGCCACTCTTCGAGTTCCCAAATTGCTAACTACTGTATATATATTTTCTAGATTTTTTCTATGGAATTAAATATCTGGATATTAAATGAAAAACTTAATTCTGAACTTGAAATTCAATGTCTATCTGCTTACTCTTTGTTGAGTTAGGCTAATTTAACTTAACTTACTGTACTTAGCCTATTTTTACAAAACTTTAGTAACTTAAACAGTCAACAAAGTTCATTGGTCTGTTATTATTTTTATAATCTTTGTTTACGATAACCAATTTTCATAGACAATTTTCTTTAACATTTTACACAAATAGCCTAAAATTGTTCACAAAATGTTGTCTGTGATAAGTTAATGCAAAATTTCCACTGAACAGCATATAGAAAATAAATTATTTTAAGTTAAGTTCTAGGTTT
The DNA here is from genome assembly GCF_028750875.1 of Macrosteles quadrilineatus. Taxonomy (NCBI): domain Eukaryota; kingdom Metazoa; phylum Arthropoda; class Insecta; order Hemiptera; family Cicadellidae; genus Macrosteles; species Macrosteles quadrilineatus. Next base: position 34,914,481 of record NW_026542597.1, on the reverse strand, counting down.
CTGTACCGGTAACTTAAATTAAGTTAATACTAAAGTTTATTTGTATGTGTAATGCTAATGCATTTAAGTTACATGACTTGTTTATTTTACCAGTGAAAGAATTTCAATGACTTGTGTTGACTTGGAAAGTTTGATGAATCAACTTGATCCTGAAATACTAATGAAAGAACATCTCTCCAGCTTGAAACAGGCTCTATTCCATTCACACACAAAAGTTGTCCAAGTTGCTGTTAAACAGGTAAAGAATCAATGTAAAGCCTAACCTTAAAACATATAGATATGGAGTGTATAAACCATTGATAGGGCAGGGCTATTTGATACGATGAATCGCACACTTTTAATGTGATGTGTGGTTCAAGACACGGCCTGGCCCAAGTATCAGCCATCCCTTGCCACAGTATGGTCGTGTGTAATGGCCAAATACTAGAATAAGATATTTAGCATAGTGACAAAAGTTGTTGTGTACCAGAGAAACGCTTAATAAAGACATTTTTATTTATTTACTAGCTGTAACCCGCGGCCTTTGCCCCGTTTAACTTCTTAATTTTCAAGATGATCTCGTTTGCATGGCTCAATCACGTCCTGGTTGAAGTTCGTTTGCTACGCTCACTCACCTTTAGGTTGGAGCTCGTTCGCTGTGCTCACTTTCCTTCAGGTTAGCTCGTTCGCTCAATAATTTCATTTCTCATAAGGTTAACATGGGATGGGAAACTCCAGAGCCACTGGGGCGGAGCCCGAAAGGATTTTTGAAATAAGAATATGCCTATATGTTAATCGGGAATGTGAGCTATCATCATGCCAAATTTCAGCCCAATCCGACCAGTATTTTTCGCGTTTACTTTTCCCATACATACAGCAACCACCTCTTTTTTATAATAGTATAGATTTATGGTCAACCATGTGTCTTGCCGGCATATAGCTGTACAGTGCAGTCATCTAGTTCCTATTGTTTTACTTACGGAGAACAATCCAGATTTGTTTTCTGCATGGATTTTTTGTGTTCAAATTAAAATTGACGTATAGGTACCGTACTCCCATTCTTTACTTTTTCCTGTGTTTTTGTACTCTATTTATAGCTAAATTCACATGTGCAGGGGTGCCCAGAGGGGGGTACTGTGGCGCAAACGCGCCACAGGAATTTTTGGGGGGATATTTTTTTGCTAGCTGTCATAATGAATGTATAATTGTATAAGCAGCCCGAAAAAGTGTTTCTAAGTAGCTCACTATCACCACCAACATTTGGCCGTTCGTAATTAAGATAGCTTCTAAGAATGGTAAAAACGGACCTTGCCAGACAATCCTTAATATACCAGTGTCGAATTTTACTTGCTACATATGTTTTGGTGGTTCTTTAACTCCACCATCGTCAGGATTTAAAAAAGATCCACTTCTGAAGGTGTCGTCAGAATACGACAAACATCTAATACAAAACACGAAACGATTACAGATAGGCCTGTCAATTCGTACATTGCCGTCGGCAGGACTGGAAGTAAGTAAAGTAAACTGAATCAGGTTCAGGTTATGACGGACCGTCGTGGTCTTGGTTGTCGTCTGCGTTTTCAACAGCTGATATTGGACTATTGTAGTGACTGAGATGAGTATTGAAAATATAATGGGATTCATAATTAATTGATTGTTTTCACTAAAAAATTTTGTGCTGTCAATAGTTTTATGTATATTTCAAACTCCTCAAAGTATTTTAAAAATTTCCTTTTCTGCAGTAATGTAGAATGTCGAGACCATCCAGCATATAAATTGGTTATTATTGTCAATAATTTTGAATGGAAAAATCAATTATGAATCCCATTATATTTTTTACACTCTCCTCCGTCACTAGAATTAGTCCAATTTCAGCTTTTGATAACACAAACACCAATCCAGAGACCACGTCTTTCCGTCATTACCTGATTCAGTTTACTTCCAGTCCTGCCCGCGGCAATATATACACGCGTGAATTAATCTAATAGGCCTATATGTTATCGTTTCCTGTTTTATGTACAAACGGATTGTCTGACAAGATGCGTTTCTACCATTATTAGTCATAAAAGGCAATCCTGGGGCTATCAAAATGAATTATAAGATTACTTCGTCACAAAAACCTTTTGTACTGGTGGCAATTATAAAGAGATATTGTGGGTATTTTGCCCGGCGATTTTTGTAGAAGGCAGCCTGGGAGTGGCGAGCAACGAGTCTGTCTTATTTCGTGACTCTGCCTATAATTGTGAAACAATAGGTATACTTTTTGCCAAAAGTATATTATTAATGCACTTAAAGCTGTTTGAATTCTTAATCTCTGTAAAAATTAACGCCACCTAATATATTGTACAGTTACAGTACTGTGTTGGAGTAGAGTAATTCACCGAGTAGGCCTATATTGTTGTACGTTTTGAAGACGTTGTCTATTGCAATACTGAGCACACATATTGGCTGACAATACAGATTCTGAATTGTAAATTGAAAAACTTCTAATTCGTCCATTAGTTAGATTTATATTGATGTATTGTTAAATGACGTTTCATATTAAAAATCTAATTTTGATTATCAGCAAGTTTGTTTTTCGTACCTCAAGTTTACTAAATACTTTAAATGCTTGTTTTATGAGGTAAAGGGAAAATTGTCAGATAAATTGGTGAGGGGAGGGTAGGTTTAAATAGACGGCAGCATAAATTGGGGGGGACTACTCCTTTGGCTTGGGGGGAGGATTGCGCCTCTGGGTTTGGGGGGAGGATTGCGCCTCTGGGTTTGGGGGGGATGGGCACCTCTGCACATGTGGATGATTTTAAATCTAATTTTGAGCCACTACAGACCATTTTAATGCTTTCTTTTAAATTTACATGAAACTTTTGTTAGTTTTTACCCAATGACAGTTTTATTGCATTAGTGATAGTCTACCCAAAGCATAGACTGAGGTAAAATTGTCTGCTTATGATGATCATTTCATTGAAATGATGACCATACAAAGTAGGTATTTTAAGCCAAGTATGAATGGATACTTTAATATAGATCCTTCAATTGCCTTTGGCTCACAATATAAATCAGACATTCTAACGTAGTAGCTTAACGATTTATGTTTACAATTAATTGTGTATTGAATCATTTTTATTTTTTAAATTTTAGTTCATCCGGGTTGCCAATGACAAGCGATTCACTGAACAACTGAGCGAAGACCTAGAAGCCGTGTTGGGGATGATTGAGAACCTGGCCCACAAGGAACAGAGAGTCGCACGAGATTGTGTTACAGTCAGTATTGCACTGTTTTCAACTAAGTTTGAGCTGTAGGCACTTTGAATAATTGTGACAAGAGGCACAGAGAAGTAAGATACACAGGAAACATTCAACGGTACACTTAGGTAGTTTTTAGCACCAGTCGCTTATGTCTTGGTCAAATTCTATTGGTCGTCCACTTGGACTATCCTCCCCCCCCCCATTATCACGTACTATAGTGTTCACGCTGTAGGAAGAGCACGTGCAGTACAACTGCTGTTGTAAACAATAGCCAATCGTGCTCTACCTGGTGCGGCACTAGTATATTTCCTCCACACCATTACCGAGCTAAAAGCGTAAAAATATGAGCATTGTACTGTATTGAACTAAATGGGTGAGTTATAAGATACATAAAATAATCTAAAGCCGCAATTACAAACACGAGGAAAGTTGGAGGGCAGGTTACATGCCTCAGGTAACATGAAATACACTAGAGGCAAGTAACCTGCTCCGTCACCTGCCTGCTGTACTGGCCTCGTGTAAACGCGGCTTAAGGTAAGAACACGTTTTATGTGTACCATTTGGGAACAAGTGCTTCTTGAAGTTATGTAAACTTTAGTATAATATGTGACATTCTGGGAGACTTGTGCATTTTTTTACACTGTTATTACTTTTATTTCTATCAAATACTCCGGTTTATCATTCACCAGCTTATAATCGGTTATACCTTTCTGTCTCCTTATATTCACTATCATAGTTTTGGACCAATAGAGTCCATTGTCAAAAGTGAAAAACGTATAGTCATTCATCCAAGTTTGCTAGTTTCGTCACAACATTTTTTAAACACATAAACAAAAACACATTACTAGTTGTTTGACTGCATGTAAGACGAGACGTTTTTATTACACTTGAAGAAATATCCAAGTAGTTTGAAACTATAGTAGTACTGATAACACAGGATCAATTGACGGAGCAAGGTCAAATTTTCTTTTTTACCCTGCGTTTGCCCACCCACCCACATGGGCATAAAGGCCTGTGCATAGAACTTATACAGCAAAGCAAGGGTGAACCTGTATAGAACAAGGGTGAACTCTACTTATAAAAAGTAGTGCAGGTGCCAGGATTCCACATAGCAGCCTTAAGCCCGAAGTCCGTGGCGCTGTTTAAAAAATAATGCAATAAGCTTTTTTATCAATAGCATAAAGACGGGAAATTAGAGGCGGCAAATTGCTAGCAGCAAGCCCTTTTTTATGTCCCACCTTCACATTCCAGGATGCTAGCTCTAGCATGGAACCATTTTACATTTTATGACTAGCACTAGAACCTATCAGCCTTATCACTTAGATAAAATCCATTGGTGATTGGCTGGACTTGAACCCCAAGACCTTGGGGACTGAAGTCCCACACATACCAGTTCGCTCCCCAAGAAACAGCAAGTATTTGCACTAACCCTATACTTTGTTGTTTAGGCCTATAGGGGTTTTAACCTGCAACTTACCGTCTCTACTTTTCCTACCTTGAAGCTGCTTTAAGTTAAGTTAATCAAGGCCTGAACCTATAGCCTCTCTATCCCCAGGTTCTGTTACTACTGACGAGTACTCACCGGTCCCTGATGAACCTACTGTGTCCGGACATTACCGATGTCATAAAGACCATCATGACGTATGTGGCCGTGCGACTACTTGTGTACGAGGTTTGTTTCGCCCTTTTTCTCTTAGATTACATTTGTATAACATATACACACTAGGGTGGGAGTATTTTAGGGCAAAGATGGGCTTTGGACGAATCAGATGACAGCTTTGTACACACAAAAATCAGCTGTTCCTTTAGCCAAGATAATTTATAAAAATCCCATAAAACTAAAAAATAAACCCCATGTAATAATAACACTTTTTAGAAAATCAAACCAATTTACTATTTATCACAACCAATTAAACTTGCATTGTTAAGTTGTTATGTTTACACCAGTGGCAATTTGTATATTGAAACTCAATCAAATCCTTTTTAAACACTCAAAACCTTTCAAAATTTCTTGAACCTACCAGCATTGAACCCTTTGCTCCCTCACTGAAGTCTGACATTCTAACAGCAACACACCCTAAGATTTTTTATCTCATAATTCTCTTTCCAGTTCATTCTGCAGCTGAGCATAAACTCTCCGATCGGTCTAGAGAAGAGTCATTCGTGCGGAATCTTGGAGGATGTAATAAACGACTTCAAGAAGAAAGAGTCGTACTTGACGCCAACGCACCACCTGCAGTTACACAGTCTGGCGGCGACGGCGCACGGCCGTGCGCACCTCGGCAAATATGAGGCGCTGGACTGTGTGGCCAAGACACCTGCGAATGTACCGCGTGAGGCTATGAGTCACCTCATCACGGTGGTACCAGTGGACACGTCGCCGCAGCCGTCCGGGGATCTTGATAAAGGTATTTGGAACTTTTATTGTTTGTTATCAAGCTATGACATCGGTGAGAAGCTGAGTGGATATTGTGCTTATCTAGTAATCAGAGAGGCCCCCCCACACTATCTTTTTTTTTAGGTCTGGTCCAACAGGGTAGACTTAAGGTTTTCAACTAAAAAAAAATATTTTCTGTACCTATATTTATGCTTTTGAAATTTCCAAATTTTTTTAAGAGACAAGTCTGAATCCTTGTCTTGTGACTTTCCAACATAGGCATTTAGCATCATTAAAGCACAATGACAGGTACATTCTGTGTCTGGAATTCTTTTTCAAATATGTTTAAATATAAGGTTTGTAATAAATTTTAATTGAAAAGTACCTGTTTCTTCTATATGTAAACTGGTTAACCATGGCCAAACATACACATTTGCTAGTAGTGTCGAGATATTGGGAAACCGAACTTAATCAATCCAAGAACTCCCACCAATAAGTTAACCTTAGATAGTGAGACAATTTACTCTTTTTAGCACCAGCTGGTGAAATGAACAAGCCCACTCCGAAGCCGTTCCATCCTTTACGAGCTGTCAGGAAGAATCACCACCACTTGCCGTCCAACCAACCTGTGTTGGCACCCGTTATGACTCCTCTCTACCTGGACCACATACCCAGGGAGTCGAGCGAGACAAGAGACGTCCACTTAACTTCTTCTTCCTCCTCCCTCTCCTCCCCTTGCGATTCCCTTGACTCCTCGACGCTGGGGAGGAAACACGACAGAGAGCGCTCATTCACCCCTCCTCTCCACAGTCCACGTGGCGAATCCGTCGAAGATTCCGCTTCTGGTGAGTTTCATATTTGAATCATACCAATGAGGCACTTGCCTATATAATTTTTTAATTTAGTAGTTTTACGTGTGACTTTCAATATGATATGATGACCACTGATGATGTCAATCCTTTGGATAGAGTTATAGTAATAGCCCAATTTATACAACTAAACTTAGTTTCTATATCCAATGATGTTTCCAGAGGCTAAATAAAAGTAAAGCACTCAGTTTAAAAAATTTCTTACTTTAAGTTTTTGAACCAGCTGTAAAATTAAGCATGGTGAAGGTGTAAAATTGATAGTATTTGTAGGCTATTTGTAAACAAATGTAAACAAATCACGTTTTAAGAAGAAAACGTGGATTTTATTACTCTTACTCCCATGGCCATGGATACCCTCTGGTGTTATTTAGCCTCTCCAACAAGCTGCCTCCATCTCTCCCTGTTCTCTGAATCTTCTTTCCTTGCTCTCAATTTTTGCAAATCTTTCTCCACCTGGTCCTTCCATCCATTCTTAGGTCTTCCTCGAGGTCTTTTTCCTGCTGGGTTTTGTCTCCAAACTTCTTTTATTAGTCTACCACCTTTCCTCCTAAATACATGGCCACCTTAGTCTTCTGCTCTTTGCTTCTCCTACTCTATCTGAGAAATGGTACATGTCCCTTATTTCTTGGTTATGCCTTATTCTCCATCCTTCTCCCTCTCTAACTGGTCCAAATATTGTTCTAAAAACTCTGTTTTCAAATGAAACCAACTTCTTTTCTGTTTGTTTGTCCATAATCCATGTATCTGCTCCATAAAGCAGGATTGGTCTTATAATAGTCTTGTATACTCTTAATTTTGTTTTATGTGACAGTAATTTTGATTTTAAAATGTAATCCTTACATGCTTCTATTTGCCAAATTTATTCTATTTTGAATATCTATTAATTCATTACTTTTTGAATTTACTATTGAACCCATTGTGGATTTTATTATTAAATATAAATATGATGACCAATCAATATTTACTTTCCAAAGCCCCAAATCAGAACTTTAAAAGCAAGGACTGCAGAGTCCTACGGAAATACCAAAATGGTAGGCTATTCCTGGCAAAACTTTTACCTAACCATTGACTATTGGATACTGACTTAATCTAGTGGGTTTTTTAAATGGAAACAGTATAGGTCATATTAGTATAATTAAATTTCAAAGGACGCATGGACTTTAATTATTAAGTTGTAACTATTGGACTTTGGCACTAAGTTTAGTTTTTTACATTTCTATTTTATTATTTATTTTAAATGTTTTATTAGTTTATTTTTATTTTTATTGGTTCTTGTCTGTTTTTAGTTTGAATGTGAATATATTGATGCTGTTGCTTGTTGACGATGTTGCTTTGTAAGTATATTGTTAATCCTTTTTTGTTATAATATTATTTATACAGACTTTTTTATGTTTTAGTTGATGTGTTCTACTCCATTACCATACATATTTTGTTAGAATTTATTAGGTATTTTGATTTGCATCCACTATATTTACACGGATCAGAAAGAGGTACGTGCTCAAGTTTGCAACTCTTTTGTACCTTTTCTACAAAATGTAAGACAACAATTCTATTTAAATTTATATTTCCTAAATTGGAAATGAACTGCAAACCCAAGTGAAATAACTTATTTTATAGTACTAGACTTGTATTTAAATTAACATAACTATGAGACAAAAAATGTTGCTTCCAAAAACCCAATTTCTTCCCATTTTGTTTCAACACATAATTATTTCTGTTTGTATTCATACGTCTCACATTCTTTACGTTAATATTTTTCAGGGTTGGTACGGTCAGGGGAAACCAGGAAAAGTCAGGGAATTTTGTTGGTCTGGAAAAGTCAGGGAATTATGAACAAATTCTGAAATTTCTCCTGAAAGACTACCTTTTTACAGATATGCTACATTTTGTTCTAAACATGTTTTTTTCAGGGTGATGGCTGATGGCAAAAAGAACGACATAAGCACTGATGCACATTTTTATATCGATAGTTATCGGAAAGGGGTAGGAATCTATATGTATGTAATTTAAAACAAGTTTTGTATTTGGGAGTGATTAAATAAGTTAAATATTTAAATTTTTTCTAATATTTCTTGATTTTGATTAGTCGATATCGACTTACAGTATTAGCTACTTGGAAAATGTATAAAATCAGTCTGGAAAACCTGGAAATGTCAGAGAATTTTATTTTTAAAATTTAGTATCAACCCTGTTTTTGCATATTTATAATTAAATCATTTGTACCGTATAAAAAGTTATGCATATTTCAGCCCAAACCTTTTTTTTTACTGTTTTTTTTAGATCGATCATATGGAAATAAACCTAATATTAATATTATTGAAATAAATTCAATTAAAAATAAAATCAGGCAAATGGAAATTTGCTTAGTCTACAGGTTTGCTGCAGCGGGGGTATTGGACTATAAAACATATTTGTATGGTATTAAATTTGTTAAAAGTCAATATGTTTATGAGGAATTTTACTTTAAAGCAAGCTTTCCTTAGATCTAACTCACCAATACAGATAATGTGCAATTGAGGTGAAAACACTCTTGTGATAATGTGACATTTGTAAATTCGTAGGAAGGGTGATCATGATGCCTAAATAAACAAATAAACAGGTGTCGTACAGCTGTTTAGATTTCTTAAAAGCCGGCCACAAAAGATCAAAATGGCCAGGTTTAGCGTAATCTCACATTGCAGAACTGTCCCGACTGGTGAGTACCATGAGGAGTGTGCCGCCTCATGAGCTGCTCACCCGACGCGGATGTCTAGACACAGTTGTCCGAGGACTCCGGTGTCCAGACAAACACAACGTACTGCTCGCTCTCCAAGTCATCGGCTACCTGGGCTCCACCATCGACGGCAAACGACTGCTGTACAAACAGAGTAAGTTGACAATTGGTGAAAATTCAAAATATTTACTTGAAATAAGATTTATTCAGAGTCAGTTCTAAGTTCAATCATTGACTTTGGGTGCGGAAGTAGACATCCAATTCATCAATTATTTTGCAGATGTTGTAAAAGAAACTGAAACTTTCAATAATATAGATACATTCCTAAAAATAGTTGAAGACACTCTGCATCCTGTACTTCCTTCAGATAAAAAGAGCTTTAAATTTAGCTTTGTTGATGAGAGCGACATTGATAAAATGATTAAAAGTCTAAAAAATTCCTATAGTGCTGGCTACGATGGTATTCCTGTGGTTCTTTTTAAAAAAGCGAATTCAGTCCTACTTAAACCAATAACCCATCTCATTAACTCATCTTTGATATCAGAAATATTCCCTAACAAACTCAAAATAACAAAATTAAAACCGGTATTCAAAAAAGGAAACGGACAAACAGTATCAAACTATTGACCGATTGCTTTGCTGCCTTCAATTTCAAAAATCTATGAAAAGGTTGTTTATAACCAACTGGTATGCTTCTTTGAAAATAATGGTACATTTGATGACTGCCATCATGGATTCCGAAGTGGCAGATCTGTCATAACAGCTGCCTCAGCTTTCATTGAATCATTGATAGCTTAGAGAGTAAATCTAAAGTGGTAGGGTTGTTCATGGACTCAGTAAAGCTTTTGATTCAATTTCTCTTGAGTTGTTACTTTCGAAGCTCAGTAGCAGTGGACTAAATAGTACTGCATTGAACTGGTTCAAGTCATATCTTATCTTTTTGATAGAAAACAATACTAGAATACCCATGTTCTACCCAGTGTAGAACTGAGTCACTGTAATAACAAAAATTATAAAATTTCTTACAATTCTTGTACTCGGGAAGTAAAATATGGGGTGCCCCAAGGATCGATCCTAGGCCCTCTTTTATTCATCTTTTATTTGAGAAATTTTCCTCAACCCAGTGATTTTAGCAAGCTTTACCTATATGCTGATGATGCAAATTTAAAAATAACCGCAGGAACCTAGGCTGAACATGAAGCGAAGGCCAATTCTGATATATTATTACTTAACAGTTTTTTTTTATTCGAATAATTTACGTTTTGAACACAGATAAAACTAATTTTATGTATTTCCAAGCAGGAAAAACTAAACTGCAAAATCTGCCAAAAATTGTAGTTAATAACAACACAATTCAAAATAAAGACCACGTCAAATTCTTGGGATTAGAAATGTATGAAAATTTGAAGTGGAATCATCATATTGATCAGTTACTTTCTACAATTTCATCTGGCCTTTATGCGCTAGCAAGATTGAAACCCCTATGCTATGTGAAAAGGAAACTTCAAAAATTATATATTTTTCGTACATAGGCCTACATTCAATCATATCATTTGGAGTTTCACTTTATGGTGCAGCAAAAAAAAGAAAAAAATTAAAAATCAATTCTAAAAAAGCAAAAGAAAGCTATTAGAATTTCGTGCATATTTAAAACGCAGAACTTCAGTCAACGAATATTTTAAAACTCAGAATATTATGACTGTTTATGGAATGTATGTCTATGAAAAAGTATTATCAGTAAAAGACAGATTTAATAAATTACAACTTATTGGAGACTATCACAATTACTTACTAGAAATCGAGAAAACCTGGCTCACATACTCTGCAACTTTTTACGAAGACACCTAAATATGCCGGTTCCAAATTTTATAATAAACTTCCTAAAGAAATCAAATTAGAAACTTCCAAAAATAAATTTAAATCAAAATTGAAAGTTTCTTATTAAAGAGGCTTTGTACTCCTTTGAAGAGTTTTAGTTCTATAAGTTATTATTGTCGGGATCACGTAAGTTTGCAGTTGGTGGCAGCCAATCACAAGACGAGGCTAGTGCGACGTTGCCACATTGCCCAATGACAACACTAATTAATATATACAAAGCAATATTTTTAAATCAGCTGGTATTATTAAAATTTGGCAAAACCGCTCCGTTCTCATTGGTTCATTCAAAACCATATGGTAAATAGGCTCCTCCCTCAACTGCAAACTTATGTGGTCCCGACTCTAATTGCTCTATTTCATTTAAATTGAAACGTTTGGTTTTAAAATAATTTTATCTATATTTTTAATTTTGATATTTTGATGTATAAACTTTTATTATGCACTGCTTGTTTCAATTTATTTGATCTGAAAAGCTATTAATATTGATGGTATGTTGTTACGCCATGCATGATAATGATGAGTATTTTAGTTAAGTTAGTTTTGTTAAATGACTCTTGACGCCATTCCTGTATCTATGTATTGTACTTAAATGAATAAAGTTATTTAAAATGAAATGAAATCCCATCCATATGGATGAGCTGTAGCCTATTTTTTAGTAAAATAGATTATGGAGCCATTCACAGAGTGCACTACTGCTGAAAAACGATCTTTCCTCAGTTTTTGATATCATTTCATCAGTGTACTTTGTCAACGGCTCTATTCAACCATGTTTTTTGCTGACTACAGATTTAACATGAAAATGGATTGTCTTGTTCTACCCATCTTTAAAGCTATTTTATAAAATCAGGTTTTCATAAAACAAAACTGGTTACTACTTAAATTTTCGGATACATCTTCAGTACTTTAAGAACTAGGGACAGTTTCAGCGTGAGTATCTATTTGTTTCCTGAATCAACTGGTCTAAAAGTTTATTTAAGGGAGATGTAAGTACCAGGCCAAATAGTTGTATTCATGACCTTTAAACTTCCTCAGGTTAAGCCCCTTACCTGTGTAGCCCCTTGATCTGTAAATTAACAAATATTTCCTATCGATCGCCACACCTCAGAACGTTGAAATTACTTATCAAATTGAGCAAAGTTTCAGCTAGTTAGGTACCTACAGATGTTTTTTTTTCTGGGAAAGAATGATATTACCATGTTGTAACAGCATAGACCATGTATGAATCGCTCTGTTTACAGGTAAGAAGGAGAAGTTCATGTCCCTGGTAATGAGGAAGTTACTGGACTCAGTCGTTCATTCCTCGACTGACAACAGACTGCGAGCCCTCCATGTATTCTACAACCTGATGAACGTAAGCAGTGACTCATAGTTGACCAATCTTGTTTATCTAGTTGAATATTCTACTGAGTTATAGAATTAGTCAATAATAATACTATAATAAATGAAAATCTACACTGTACGTGTCACGACAAATCCAGTCACATCGAGAAAAACTGAGCATTTAACAAAAAAATGGCAAACTGACACATAATTTAGTACATTTTCCTTTTATTTTTCATAAATATATACTACAACACCAAAACTTAGTAATATACTGTATAAGTTTTACTTATTAAAGAAAATACACAGCTATTTTCTTCTGGAAACCCATGGTATGATGACTGATGGAATAACTGTCTAGAGTTCCAAGTTGGTCCGAATGTGTCAATAAGTATGGCATGTGGAAGGGGATTTTTGAGATTACTGTACAGTGTACATGAGCTGTACAGTTTTGCTGTATGGCTTTGTAAATGTTATTGCTGTACTCCTTTATTGTTTAGTATGGCAACGCTAGTTATATGCTAATCTGAGGGGTTATGATTTCCGTAGGATTTGGTGACTACAAGTGTAATCATGGAGAAGTTTACTCCATTTAACATACGTGTTCATCTTTCAGAATAATTTAGCTCTTTATGTTTCCATCTAAATATTCTATACAACACTAGAATCCCTTTTGTTTGTTTTGGAATTTGGATAGTTTGACTCGCGTACTACTAACAACCCCACACACATTTAGGAATTTTTACATAGCTACAAAAACAATAAAATTTAAATTACAACCTGTTGGTCTAAAGCTTTTCAGTAGCTGTACTTCATTTTGGTTTCATATAGTGCAGTAGCTTATACATTTTTCAGACATTATGTGTGCTTTTGTAACTTATTAATTTACTTATGATGTTAAGACTTTTAGTAAAAACAACCGTGCAGTCTCACAAAAACAATGGAGAAAACTACTTTATTGTTATCACACTCAAGAAGCCTAACTCTCAATCCTGACACAGATGAGTGAGACCAACATGAAGTACGAGAAGATCACCCGCAAGTGGTTCCGGCTGATGGGTCGGCCACAGGAGGTGATGAAGCTGATAGTGACACTGTGTCATCAGCCGCCACAGACGACGCAAGTGCCCGCGTACAGACTGTTGCGTGCCTTGGCACACCAGGAGTGGGGCCAGCATTACATACGCGGCAGGAAAGGTGAGTGAAACATCTGACTATTGATAAAAGTAGACATTTCATTCCCACATTAAGGCTGTAGCCAGTTTTAACCCTTCACGAGCGGCGGCTGCAGGGCAAAGCCCTACTCACTGCAAGATCAATAATTTGGGTGGGCTCTGCTTGCTACCATGGGCTCTTGCTACTAAAGACTCTTGCTATTATGGGCTCTCGCTACTGGCTCTTGCTACCAAGAGCTCTCACTGTCAATGGCTCTCGCTATCGAGGCCCTTCACACTGAAGAGCTTAAATATTGTAACACAAGTCTGTTCTGCAGGAATGTTGGATATGTTGCTGACAGTGCACCACGAGGAATCGGAGGTGATACGAGACGCAAAGAACTCTGTACTGGAGGCACTACTCAGCTCTCAGACCGCTTCCAGAATGTTCAAGGGACAAACTCTGGATAGGATACACTCTTTCCTCTACAGGTTCAAGGAATCTTCTAAGTGAAGTGAACATTGCGTTGTTTTGGAACTATTTTAAAGAGGGAGAGATTTGAGCTAGCCCGAGAAAAACTATATGCAGGAGCTGAAAGGTACTCAAATCACCATAAAATTTAACATTTTTAAGTCGTCCTAATATAGGGGATCTTCTGAGAGTAGATTTGAGATAAAAAAACTATATGGATTTAAAATACTTAGCAGTTTTATCGGTAACAATTAGGATGTTACATGTTTAACAGAATGTCATTTTCAAATACCTGAATTAACTTAAATATGATGACGTTAAATAAATTTTAGGGATGGTCAAGTCTCGAAATTTCGGGAAATTTTCAATCTCGTTACACGAGATGAGATTACTTTTTGGCCGAGATTTTTATCGAGACGAGAATTTAAAAAAAAAAAAAAAAAAAAAAAAAAAATTAAAAAAACGCCTGCAGAAAGTCAATGCAATACCCGCAATACAGGAGCGTGTAGTAGTTGCGTTTCCTTTTCGAAGGCGTTCTTATTTAATTAATTCTTTTAATGTAAATATTACTTTAATTCTTTTAATGTAAATATTACTTTCATTATTTTAATAATATTACTTTAATAACATTTGAGAAGTTTTGTTAAGTGTAAGCAGTGTGAGGAATGTTTTATTACTATAAAAAAAGTCAAAACAAGTAACTATTTTATAAAAATTAATATTGCTTTTATTTTATGATTTATTTTATTTTAGGATAAGTTGAACTCTATCCTAACTGATATCACCATGTTTCCTAATCGTAGGCATTTTTAATAAGTTAGGCGTGATTAATAAAAAAATGTTATGCTGATGTTATTTAATGAAAGATTGTAAATATTCTTGCCTATTATCATTATTTTAGTATTTAAACAGTCATCTAACAATGTTACAAAATCAGGTAAAAATTTCGAACGTGCATTTCCCATTGTGTATGAGAAGAGAAATCTCGTCTCGATCTCGTCTCGAAATTTTATGAGAAATAAAAAATCTCGTCTCGTCTCGTCTCGAACTAAAAATCCAATCTCGTCCAAAATTTATCTTCAATCTACTCTGGACAAAGTATCAGTATAATGTTGTGGGATTTTATATGGAAATAGATTTAAAATATTGTGTTATTTTGTGTAGATTGTTGGTCATTTAAACATTGAACGACATGCCGTAAAATTGTAATGCTGTTGGTGTACCATCGTAATTTTGCCTACCTACTTAAGAATATAAACATAAGCAAAGCAAAAAAAAAACAGTGAAACTACTTAAAAAAAACTGTACCATCTTTCAAAGATAGACTGAACAAAACTGTACAATTTTATATTTTTAAGCTATATTGGTTTTACATTGTTGTTTTACATCGTTGTCAAAGAGAAAAAGACTAACTCTGTTTCTCTTTTGAAGTAAAATCACACCAAGTTCTCAGAAACAATGCAATCACAGAGGCTGCAGATTGTTGTTTTTTTACATAGCGTAGCGCTAAATCAGGCAGCTGCACATCCGAGTAGAATATACTTTGCTCGCTGTTGTCGTCTGCATAACTTAAATTCTCATGTGGGATGTTGTCCAGTTCTTTAAAAACTATTTCAATGGTCTACTTACTTACTTACTTACTGCTGGGGCGCTACAAATCGCAGTCGATTCTTCGCCTCGTAGATCAGCCTCTTCCACGCTTCTCCACCGCTGCCATCTCCACTGTCCCTCCACACTGACTCACATCTCTCTTAACTTGGTCATACCATCTCATTTTTTGTCTACCCAGTGGACGCTTTCCAGTTGGTACAGCAGAACATACTTCCTTCAGTCTTGTTCCTTCTTCCCTTCGCAATACATGACCTAGCCAACCTAATCTTTTTGCCTTTATCAAAGCTATTATATCAGGGTCCTGGTAAAACGCTCGTAGCTCTCTGTTTTTTCTAATCCGCCATTCTCCTTCATCGTTTACTGGGCCGAATATTTTTCTTAGGACCTTGTTTTCAAAAACAATCAAGCGTCCTTCATTTTTCTTGGATAGGACCCAGGTCTCGCTTCCATACAATAACACTGGTTGAATAATGGTTTTATATATTCTTATTTTTGTGTCAGATGATAGGAGTTTTGATGACAGGAGCTTCATACATGCACCTAAACATTTATTGGCATTTGCTAACTTACTTAATATTTCTGTATCTTCTATGTTAAAGCTATTTACAGTAACTCCTAAGTATTTAAAGCTTTCTACTGGTTCAATTAAATAGTTGGCTATATTGAAATTGGTGCCTCTATTGATGGGATGTCGTCCAAACTTTATTATTTTGGTTTTTTCCTCATTTAATTCCAAACCCACTTATTTACATCCTTGAATAAACTTGTCGGCTAGAAAACACAAATCCTCCGACTTTTCAGCCAATGTCAATGGTCTACTGGTTATTTAAAATTTAAATAAATTACAACTACTTGGAAATTTGGGGAAAATAGTTCTAGGAAGGGTATGATAATATTTAATTAAGATATATGGTATGTTGCAATCTGGTAAGTTTAATATTTGTGTTATCCTGTAATGATTAATTAGTTGACATTCCATTTAATGTTATTGCATGGTAAGTTAACTTCCTGTTTTCTTTTCACGTTATTATGATACTTGCCATAACACAGGATTCACTTTGTTTAAAAATAATAACTGATTGATTTGAATAAGCTTGGATCTAATGTTTGTTTTGGTTCTAATAAAAAACAAATCTTATACGCTTGTTATTTATTCCAACCATTTTTTTTAATCCACCATTATTTTAAAAGCACAATACAAACTGTTTTGTCTGTTATGTGCGTTGATGTATAAATCAAACAGCCCCACAAAGACAAACCTGTGTACTTATGGAAATTATTATTTAAAGTGTAAAAAATATAACAACAATTGCATCTTAGGACATTTAAATCTATATATTTAATTCCAAAAGTGAATCGGTCCCCTCGAAATATTTTGAGCTAGGAAAAAGGTAGCATGGCTGTTGAGGATTCATTTTAAAGCTTAAGATCCAATAGTGTGAAAAATATCAGAAGTGCAAAAAAATCACACCTGCTCTGCCCCACAGGCCGTCAAAGATCCGGGCATTTTCTAATGGAAGTTGTGCTACAGTGTTTATATAAGCTGTTTGAAACATACCAGCTGATGTAAACATTGCGTATTTGTATGTTTATTGATTTTGGTGTGTTTTTGTTTTTAGGTTAGAATGGTAATGCAGTGTTGATATGTATCGAGTTAGGGAAAGACTGTGTCTAAATGAGTAAAAAAGTGTGTGTGTATTAAATTTCAATTTGTATACACAACTTTCAAAAAGTAGCGTTTGCTACTATGGTCCCTTGTCTGATTTATTATTAACATCAGATTCCCCATTTGTCAAAGGTTTTTTACTGTTAAATAAGATTTTGGTTGGACAAAAATATGTGTTTTCCCTATAGGGAAGTAGCTATTACCGTAGGTCTTATGGTAAGACCTAGGCCCGGGACCGATTTACTTTTTCATTTTGATGTCCCCAGAGGCCAAAAACACCATTCGTTCAAATTTTTATATATGTATATATATATATCTATAAGTATAAAAGAGGATGTTTGTATATATATTTGTTTGTTTGTTTGTTTGTTTGTTTGTTTGTTTGTTTGTTTGTTTGTTTGGCAGTGATAAACTCAGACACCGCTGAACCGATTGCCACGAAACTTGGTACATACGTGTACAATGTCATGGAATAGGTTTATCATACACCATCAATTTTGTGATCCGTCCAATCGGCTCCGCCCCAGTGGCTCTGGAGTTTCCCATGTTAACCTTATGAGAAATGGAATTAATGAATCTTAACAGCTGTTTCAATTAAACAAGTTGGTTCTGTTCTATGATGTTCAATAGCATTAAAGTTACAAGGATTACCAACAGGGTGCAGCACTATTATTTCTTTTACATTAATTTATGACAACAGCTAATTTGCAACCAAAAGGTGAGTGAGCTTAGCGAACGAACTTCAACCTGGAGGCGAGTTAGCGTAGCGAACGAGCTAACCTGAAGGCAAGTGAGCGTAGCGAACGAGCTAACCTGAAGGCAAGTGAGCGCAGCGAACGAGCTCCAACCTAAAGGTGAGTGAGCGTAGCGAACGAGCTCCAACCTAAAGGTGAGTGAGCGTAGCGAACGAACTTCAACCAGGACGAGCCATGCGAACGAGATCATCTTGAAAATTAAGAAGTTAAACGGGGCAAAGCCCGCGGGATTATAAATAGTCAAAGGCAAGACAACGTCTGCCGGGTTCAGCTAGTCTATCTATATATATGTGTCCATCCGCACGATAACTTGAGTAATTTTTGTCCGATTTTGATAAAATTTGGTTTGAAGGTGTAAGGCGGGATAAACTTGAATGAGTTCGCGAACCAGCATGATCGGACCATGGGAACGGGGTTTAACGGGGGGTTTTCATGGGGTAAAAATGGGGTTTTCTCATTTTTAGCGAATTTCCCCTATAGGGAATAAGCTATTACCGTAGTACTCATGGTAAGACCTGGACGCGGGACCGGTTTTTTTTTTCGTTTTGAGGTCCCTAGAGGCCAAAAACACCATCCGTTCAAATTCATATATATATATATATATGTGTGTGTGTGTGTCCGTCAGCACGATAACTCGAGCAAAAATGATCCGATTTTGATGAAATTTGGTACAAACGTGTAAACGTACGTTTATTCGAACGAGTTCGCGATCCAGCATGATCGGACCATGGGAACGGGGGTTTACGGGGGGTTTTATGGGGTAAAAATAGGTTTTTCCCATTTTTGACCTAAAAAACATAAAATTTAGCAATTTCTTTCCAAACCATTTTGTAGAGCTTAAAAAAACAAATAATTTAGTATACTGAAGCGTTATTATGCGCCTAATGGTTACGGAGAAAATTTCAAAAAATTTTAAATTTAAAATTCCCATGTTATTCTTATGGAGAATAAGTAAACTGTTGTAGTTTGCTTGTTTGTGAACATATTTTGATCAAATTTGGAAAATGTTTTTATTTCTTACTAACTATTCACATTTTACAAAAAAAAAACAGTTTTACCCTCCCTGATGCAGCAAACCTAAGTACTTGTTAAACTAATTCTATTTAAATCAAGAATAAATGTTATATTTTTAAGTAGACATTTCAGTGTAAATCCAATCAGTCAAATGGAAATTCGCTTAGTCTGCAGGTTTGCTGCGGTGGGGGTATTTACCTTTAATACACACAATTTATCAATTTTTCTCCAGACCGTTTTAAAGAGCTTAAAAAAATAAATAATTAAGTATATCAAAGTGTGATTGTCCAATAATTGGTTACGGAGAAAGTTCAAAAAATTGTTAATTTAAAATTCCCAAGTTATTCTTATGGAGAATATTATAATATGTTGTAGTTGGCTTGTTTATGGATAAATTTTGATCAAACTTGGCGTTTTCATTTATTTCATTCTATTGATATTTTAATAACAAACACACTTTATTAGTTTCCCTGTAGCTAATCTAGGTACTGGTTAAACATAAATGTTAATTTAATAGATTAATAATTAAAAATTAATCCAGGCAAATGGAAATTCGCTAAGTCGGCAGGTTTGCTGCAGCGGGGGTATTTAATATTTATATTATTTATAAGTCCTTCAAAAGTAATGTTTGAAATGTTAATTCATGCTTGTTGGCTCAATGTCCAGTTTGTCTGAGTTTATTATTCAGACATATCTAACTTTGATAAGATTGACTGTACAAAGAGAATAAGAGTCTTCTATTTATGACAAGCGTAATTTTCAAAGTAACGAATTTAACACTTGTATATACACAAATTCAAGACCAATTATCAGGTTTATAATTAACGTTTCCTGTATCTACCTACAGATTTGATTACTAGTTACACGCGCTTAGTTGTTGATTTCTGCTCTCTTTCGCTTCTTGACTCAGTTAATTGAATTTTAAAGCCAGGGGGGGGGCCGAGACCTAAGTCAATTAAAAAATATTGATTAAACAGAAGAATCGACTCAAGCATAGAGAAGAATAAAAAAAAATTAACTATCAGATAATTTGGTAATGTGTAAGGGGCAAACAAAAAGATTGACAAAAATTTGTTTTCAAATAAATAAATTTATTGTAACTATTATAATTATATCCATTCATTGCTGTAAGCTCTTGTATTACGGTATTAATAAAATAGTATTTTAATGAAATGTACTCGGAATAGGAAACTTGGGAAATTGATTGAAACATTCTTTCTATGTTAATAAAGTACTTTGAAAATGAAAAATATGATTAGATAGTTATGTTAGGTGAGGCGTTTGTCTACGAGCCAGCTCCCTGGTCAACAACTGACACATCTCTGGCTGGGAGAGTCTGCGGTAACTCTGCTTGGCAACGTCCAGTGCTGGCTCTAGGTCCACCTCCTCAGCTTCTACCAACATCTGTAACATACATCATGAGAATTTCAGAACATGCAATATCAATTTGAACTAGGTGCTTCTGCCTCTTATACAGTCTGCCAAGAGGGGGTTTCCTTCTGGGTTACTAAGGTAGCAGTCGTAATTAACTATTCAATATTTCTTTTTCAACTACACAACTCGTGTCTACCTTACTCAATAAATTTGAATTTAGCCATTGCTGCAATAACTAAGCTAATGTCACAACTCACTCTGATGTTGTCCAGCCTAGATTAAATAGGCTCCCATCTTCCTGGAATGTATAGTCTTTAAAAATATCTGGTATCCTAAATACATTCCTAAACTCTAATTCATTCTCCTAAATCTCCATCCGTTTTGATCTTGGATTGGGCCAAGATTTTTCTCAACGCTCATTAATTCAATCTCAGAGGTTAAGTTATATATATAAGTAGGCTATTGTATGAGAAAATTCATTATTATTCTCATTTAGGCCATGTTACTCCTGTACATTCCACACAAGAATACTGACTGGAATTATTATTGAAAAATATTCATATTGGTCTTCCTGAAAACCATTATTAACCTTCAGATATTGTTTAAAAAATGTGGTGTATCATAAGTGGCTACTAGACCATTGTTTATTTCATGTTTCTATAGTTTTTCTAGATACTTTCTCTTCTTCTATTAATTTCATATACTTTGTTTCTAATATGTACATTACGGACTAGTTCTACTGTAAGACTTAAGCCTACCTGAACGACCGAGATGAAGCCACTCTCCACAGCGCAGGTGAGTGGAGTTGCTTCTTCACAGTTGTGAGTTTCTAGGTTCAGATTGGGACAAGTCAGCAGCTGCCGCACGGTGTTGACGTAGCCTCGTCCTGCGGCCAGGTGAAGCGCAGTGTTGCCAGCCAAGTCCTGAGAATTCACCTCGGCACATTGCCGCAACAATGCTGCCACCACACTGGCCTGTGTCAGACTAGTGTTAACACCTAATTGGTTACCTCAGACATTTTTTAACATCAAACTATACCATTTTTGTCACTTGTAAAAGGAAAAGTGTCATAGGGGTTTGACCTCCAGACCTCCATATTTCAGTCATCTAAAAATATTATACACGGCAAAGGTTAGTGTGGTGGAGATCTGCCACCCCCCACCAAACTAGAACCAGTGCCCCCATTTTTACTTACTTGATTTAAGTTCCTTTCTTCCATGGGGGTTTTAGGGCTGCAACAAAAGCAGCCTTCCACCACACTCGATTTTGGGCCATCCTTTTTACTTCACCCCAGCTCTTTCCTTCTTCCTTGATTTCTTGTTGTACGGATCTTCTCCAAGTCATCTTTGGCCTCCCTCTCCTTCTGTTTCCCTGAGGGTTACATTCAAGGGTTTGTCTGGCAATGTTGTCATTTGGCTTTTTTAGGGTGTGGTCTATCCACCCAAACTTTCTTTTTTGTATCACCAACAGGACTTTCTTTTGCTCTTCTCAATAGCTTTTATTCTTTCTGGCCAAAACTTGTTGAGTATTTGTCTGAGACATTTGTTAATGAAGAATTTGTAGTCTTGTGTTACAGCATTTGTTATTTTGCAGGTTTGGCACACATTAAGAACAGATTTCACGTTAGTTTAAAACATTTTAGCTTTGTATTTCTTCTTATTTGACCAGAACGCCATACTGGATAAACTTCCCTACGCTGATTGGCATCTTAAGGGAGTAGGGAACAGGAGTGGACATCTTCCCTACTCCCTGAAGTTACACTGATGGAAACATCTAACCTGCAAGAACAAAGGCTACAAAACTGGTAACAAATAATTAAATTTTCTAGTTCTTGCCACTGGAAAAATAAATAAAATCACATTCTAACCTGGTTATGTCTAGCTGCTATATGCAGGGCAGTCTCACGGTAGAGGTTGGTGTGGTGGAGATCAGTGCCCCCCGCCACTAAAGCCAGTGCCCCCGCTTCCCAACCCCTTTCTAGGGCTACACACAGTGCTGTCTCACCACGGTCGTTCTGCACACTCGGGTCTGCTCCTAACTCCAGCAGCTGAAAAAGGACATGAACTACTAACTATAGTGGTAAATTAGTTGTTCAAAACAAACAACAAGAGTTTAGGATATATTTCTTAACTTAGAGATTAATTGTAAGTATGGATCTTGACATCTTACTGATCACTTTAGTAAGATGTATCTTCATCATTTATTTTATTAACTGATATTTATATTTTATAATAATGTGTTTTAAAAACTTGTCACAAGGTAACGATTTAAAACTAAACACTCCCTCTTGTTTAAAAAAATCCAATAAGTAGGCCTACCAGTACCCAAATTTTTCACAAAACATTCACCTGTTTTATCCATGTCACGTTGTTGCTACTCGCTGCGACTCGGTGCAGGACTGTGCTGTGTCTGTGGTCTCGTAAATTGACATTGGTGATGGCTACAAGTTTGAGAAAAACTTGAGGCTCGTCGTCCGCAAATCCTGAGACGCAGTGGAGAGCGGAACACCCACGCAGCTTGTCCTGGGTGTTGGGATTACACCCAGCGGTCAGGAGTGCGTCTAGCAGTGGCAGACAGACGGGACGACGACTCACAGCCATGTGTAGCGCTGTCTCCCCTCTGACACTCGTCAAGTTGACATCACAGCCGGCCAAACATAGAGCTCTGGAAGTATTCAAATCAAATCAAATCAAAATATCTTTATTCGTCATCTGTACATGCTTGGTACATTGAATAGTGTCAATGAATAGCCTATATTACATTAAAATATTTGTAACATATTAGGGGGATGGTAAAAATTATTGGCTTTCCTAATTGCCTTCATAAAGTTGAATGGATATACTGTAGTGCTATCCTAGAAATCAGGTTTCCGATTCAATTAGAGGATCAAAATTTCAAAACTAGACAATTCTCATTTGATCAATGGAATTTGTATAGGTCCTGACTCTAGAAACAACTTAATCTAGTAAAAAACCGGTGATATCTCATTTATTTCTACTCATCATCCTCTTAAAATATGTACTTTGGTGTGTTGATACCATACAAATCTTATATCTAGTCTAATGTTGGAGATATCAAATCGCATAAGAAATCTACAATATTTTACTTAATAGGTGGACCTACACAGTTCAAAGTGCCCTTGGAAGTACCTATCATAGCAATATGACCTAAACAATTTGACAGGATTTAACCCCTAACCTACAGGTCTATTGCAACCTAACCAATATTCCCCAGCTGTGACTGGTAAAATGGAATGAACAAATCCAGAAATATATTTTTTGTACTCAACCCTAGGTGTCAAGAAATTTTGCCCCAGACTTAGGCCTACTTGATCACATTAACACACACTAACAGAGAAGGCAAAAACCATTTTCATCATAATGCAGCAAAAACAGTAGTTTTTAATGCATGCGTTGGAGGTATAAAGTAACAGGGAGTAAAATCTTTTTTAGTCTCTAGGGAATTAAATCAGCTGTTGTAAGCAGTTGTAAATTTCAATTATGGCAATTGTATTGATAGAAATTATTTATCGATTGATTTATTAGGTAAGGTTTTAGTCTATTGTTGTTGGTTGCTTGACGTATCAATGGTATAATGTACTGTTACACAATTATAATAGACAAAATTATTAAATCACTTACTAAACAGCTGCTTAATAGCAGAATTGAAAACAAGCTGGAAGTCTTTTTGGGAGGTTATCTTTACATAAGCATTATTTCGTTTTATAGCTCTGTATGTTAATTTAATTTATAATGCATTATGAAGAAAAATATAGTTCACCACACAGGAAAAAAAGAGCCACTTTAGGCCCTAGTGATAAAATAAACCATTTTGGTTGAGTAAATAGTACAAGTAAAAAAACATGTATACACAACTCATTTTGTACCGTAAGAGGTATTAAAATGTCAGTACTTTTCAACCAGAAAAATTTATGTTTTGTCTAACAATACATCCCTCATTTTAACATGTAGTAGAGGTATTAAAATGTCAGTACTTTTCGACCAGAAAAATTGATGTTTTGTCTAACAATACATCCAGACATGTATTCTAATTGAAATTAACAATTATTAAAATCTTAAAAATGCCCAATGGAAAAACAAGTTAAAGTCCATATTAGTTTGATAAACTATCTTTATACAAACATTTCTTATTAAACAAAGAAGAAGTTAGATATTTTAAGAACAAACTGATACAATATTAACATTATAACATATAACATGATAAGTATCATAATACTATTATTTATAATAGTCAAACACAATAGTTATAAAAATAAAAGTTAGATTTATTAAGATTCTATTTTTCTAACTTAAAGTTTATAGTGCCAAACTGAAAAGACACATACAGTATTAAAAAACTGAATTTCCTCATTGACAATATTATAGTATCAAAAACTGAAAAAGGTAGCACCAAAGAGATGCAAATCTCCCCAGTCATATCTATATTAAATTACTGTGAAAATTTTGGAAATTGTTACAGTAATGGACAAATTGTTAACTTTATGGAATAAATATATTTAATTAAATATAGGAATTTAATTTGTAAAGCATATTAGAAACCAGCAAATTAATCACAAAAAGTCCTTTAAATATCACAGTATACAGGGTTAGGCAAAAGTCTGGAACCCCCCAGTTAACTTTTTAACGCGTTGCAGTAGGAAAACCAAACTAGGCAAATATTTACAACATAAGTAATTGCACTTTTTCATCCAAGTTAAAACTTTGCCCCAGCCCCCAAAATGGGGTATTTTGGGGGCAGCCCCAAATTTTCAAATGTGAACACCTATCATGTGACCCCTCATTTGAAAGGGCTTATAAAGGGAAATTGAATGGTGCAAACCGGAGGTCAATATTGCACCCCTAATCAAAATGGCAGCCATTTTAATTTAATATGAGTAAGCAAGAGTCGGCACATGTTTACAACATAAAAAATGCACCTTTTCATTAAAGTTAGAACTTATACCCGGCCCCCAAAATGGGGTATTCTGGGGGCAGCCCCAAATTTTCAAATGTAAACACCTAGAGCTCGTGCGTTTCCTTATCATGTGACCCCTCATTTTAAAGTGTTTCTCAAGACAAATTAAATGGCGCAAACTAGAGGTCAATATCGCACCCCTAATCAAAATGGCAGGCATTTTGAAATATCCCCTATTGACTTTTTAACATGTTATAGCAGGAAAACTAAACTCAGCATACCTTAATAAAAAAAGAGAATTCACCTTTTGGTCAGTATTAAAATATATAATTTTTAAAGTTAACTGAGGGTGACCAGACTTTATATCTTGCTTGCTCATCTTAAATAATTAAAAGGGCTACCATTTTGATTAGGGTTGCGATATTGACCTCTGGTTTGCGCCATTCAATTTCTCTTGATAAACCCTTTCAAATGAGGGGTCACATGATAGGTGTTTACATTTGAAAACTTGGGGCTGCACACAAAATACCCCATTTTGGGGGCTGGGGCAAAGTTGTAGCTTTTATGAAATACCCCCGCCGCAGCAAAGCTGCAGTCTTAGCGAATTTCCATTTGCCTGATTGGATTTTACTAAAAAAAGTCTCCTTAAAAATATCACATTTATTCCCTATTTAAATAAAATTAGTTTAACAAGTACTTAGGTTTGCTGCAACAGGGAGGGTAAAAAAGTGTTTTTGTTGTAAAATGTTAATACTGTAGTTTTGTAAGAAATGAATGTATTTTCCAAATTTGATCAAAATATGTTCATAAACAAGCAAACTACAACAGTTGACTTATTCTCCATAAGAATAACAGGGGAATTTTAAAATTACAATTTTTTTGAATTTTCTCCGTAACCATTAGGCGCATAATAACGCTTCAATATACTAAATTATTTGTTTTTTTAAGCTCTACAAAATGGTTTAAAAAGAAATTGTGAAATTTTGTGTTTTTAGGGTCAAAAATGGGAAAAACCTATTTTTACCCCATAAAACCCCCCATAAACCCCCCTTCCCATAGTCCGATCATGCTGGTTCGCGAACTCATTCAAGTTTATCCCACCTTACACCTTCAAACCAAATTTTATCAAAATCGGACAAAAATTACTCAAGTTATCGTGCGGATGGACAAATATATATATATATGAAAAATAGAAAAATAGGGCTACTATATATAAATAAAGATTAAACATTAATAAACTTAGTACCCAAGTAAAATTATTTATTAAAATATTTACTGACTATAGTTTCGGCTCTAAGGCCATTTTCAAAGTAAACAAAAATCAAAATAAGATATGTTAATAAATAAATAACATATGATATTATAAAACTTTTCTAACTTGTAACATAATTTTGTCTTCATTGATTAATTTATATACTATATGATGTATTGTACTTATTTTCATTAATATTTTCTCAATTTTGCTATTTTTTCATATATTGGATTATTCAATTTTGGAATCATTGTATTTAAAATGTTTGATTTGTTATTTTTGTAGTTCATATAAATATTAATTTCTTCTTTTACATTCAATTTTTCTCTGTCTTTTTCAATTTCTAATATTGTTAAGTTTTCTTCGATCTTAGTAAACTTATGTTTGGATTTTAGTAAATGATCTGCAAAATTTGATTTCATTGATGTTTTGTTCTTCGATTTATATGTCTGTATATGTTCGTTGAATCTAACTTTAAAATTTCGATAGGTTTGTCCAATGTAGTAGTTGTCACAGTCAGAACATTTAGTTTTGTAGATACCAGATGCATTGTATATATTTGCTGTATTGATTGTTATAGGATTGTTGGTTTTATTTTGTATGATTTTAAAAATGTTATTTTTTGTTCTGTAGCTTAATTTTACTGGGGTATGTTTGAATGTTTTCCTGATTGCTTTGTTAAAATTGTTGTTGTATGGGACGCACATGAATTTCTTTTCTTCTTTGTGTTTCGAATTGTTTTCTAAGTTTGATTTTAATTCATTTCTTTTCTTAATTTTCTTCTTGATCATATTATCAATCATTTTGCTTCTATATCCATTTTTTTCAGCTAGATATTTTATAGTGTCGACTTCTTTCTTGTAATTTTCTTTATTTAAAGGAACGTTGACTACTGTGTATTAATGAAAAAGAAACCCAACAAAAAGAAATCAATTTCCTAGATCTAACAATTTCCATCCAAAACAACAAACATTCTTTTAATATATTCAGAAAACCCACAACTACAGACATAATAATTCCAAAAAATTCGAATCATCCATGGACACACAAAATTGCAACTTTTCATTCATTCGGAACTAAGTCCATTATCAAGTCATTTTTACCAAAACCTCATTCTTTAAACTAACAAAATTAAAAATATAATCATATGTAAAAATAATAAAATATAAACTATGTTAACTAAATCTTAATAAATTTTGGTATTAATTTTAAGCATTGAAATCAAAAAATCAAATATCAATGAAGTCGAACTTCGCCGACCATATAATGAACACAGACCACAGTTATAAAAACATGAAAGAATCTAACAATTTTAGAATATGAAAAAGAACGTGAGAAACTTAATGTAAAAGAAGAGCTAAATATTTATATACACAACAAAAAGGACCCCAACAACATACTTAACACAATGATTCCAAAATTAAACCAACCTATCTACGATAAAACTGAAAAACTAAGGAAGGAAAGAAAGAAAAAATTAATACCAAAATTTATTAAGATTTAGTTAACATAGTTTATATTTTATTATTTTTACATATGATTATATTTTTAATTTTGTTAGTTTAAAGAATGAGGTTATGGTAAAAATGACTTGATAATGGACTTAGTTCCGAAACATGTTGTCATGAAAAATAAAATAATTACTAAAAGGGTACTTTGTTAAATATGTTTTTGATTTTTAATATATATTTATATATATATAAATTTGAACAAATGGTGTTTTTGGCCTCTGGGGACATCAAAATGAAGAAGTAAATCGGTCCCGGGCTTAGGTCTTACCATGAGACCTACGGTAATAGCTACTTCCCTATAGGGAAATTCGCTAATACTTCCCTACAGGGAAATTCGCTAAAAGTGCAATTCTTATGTTGTAAATATGTGCTGAGTTTGGTTTTCCTACTGCAACGCGTTAAAAAGTTAACTGGGGGGTTCCAGACTTTTGCCTAACCCTGTATAACCTATTATTAAATTACATGTAAAATTCTATAATGTTTGAGCAAATTTCCCAAATGTAGATCTCATGGTGAGACCTTGACCCGGGACTAATTTGAAATCTAGTACAAACATGTAAACCTTCATTTATTAGAATGAGTTCACAAACCAGCAGGATTACACTATGGGACCAAAGTTTTATGGGGTGAAAATTGGTTTTTCCCATTTTTGACCCCCGAAACATAAAATTTTGAATTATTTCCAAACTGTTTTGTAAGGCTTAAAAAATAGTATATTCAAGTGTTGTTGTATGTCTAATGACATAAACAACTTCATGAGAATATTTTTATGAAAATCTAACCAGGTAAATGGGAATTCGCCTAATCTGCAGGTTTGCTGCAGTGGGTATTTTATTTTTGGCGTAACATTGCTAATACTTATCCTCTGGATACTTTAATCACAATATTGTGGCAAGACAGTATTGTGTTGATGTAAACATGAAAAGAAAGGTCATTGACAAACTGTTGTCAGCACGTAAGTTGCTGAGTACAACTTGCTTGTTTACGGCCGAGTCACGATGTTTTCACTCCCATTCATAGTCAAATGTTCTATCAGCATGCTTACGACATTCTTACACACAATTACATATTACAAGCACTTTGTTGTGTAAGAAAATTGACCGAGTTATGTGTTGTGTAAACTCTGCAGCATAATCTTTTCTGAATGCTAATTGCATTTGTGTTTTCTTTTGATTGTAAATGTGACAATTATACTATCCTGTATTAAATTACAATAAAATACAGGGGGTTTTTAAAAGAATGCCGGGATTTTAAATGGTAACTGCTTGGATACTATTCAAGGTAACTAAACGTTTTATACGTCAAATTAAAGCTAAAATAACTAAGTTTTGTTTACCGTGCAGCAAGGGAGGAAACTTTGACCTTGGTTTGCGTAAAACAGTTTCGGCGTGATAGGCCGCTATTGTGACTCATATGTCTGACACCAGTCGCCAGTACGACGTTTACGGCGCAACAGAAGGCACAGATTGCAATCTGTGGTTCGCAGAGTTTGTATCCATTGCTAAATTAAACTTAATTTAAATCTACTTGATGATTAACTTAATGAGTTTCGTGGCACCGAAGTGTTTTGAAAAGATACCCGGCCGGCTAAAAACAAACGATGACATAGTCGATGAAATCCGACATTTCTGCATCATAAGCCCGAAGCAATCAATTGTTCCACGATGTCTTCAGTTTAACGAACCTAAATTGGTTACTTTATGATGTTATCTATAAAAGATAGAGTCTTTGTGCCGAAAAGATTCAGTTAAGACATCAGATAAACATGCCGATCGCCCTAAGCGTACAGACTTTGCCGGTTTTACGCTCATATAAGATTGATGAAAGTCTGAATGTTATTAAATCATTCCGAATTGTATGAAAGAATGAGAAAAAAACTTTATTCTTTTCCCTTCGATTTGACGTTTAAATCGTTTAATTATCTTGAATAGTCCCCGAGCAACGACCGTTTGAAATCCCGGCATTCTTTTAAAAACACCCTGTATTATTATTATCACGTTATTCGTTTTTTAAACTGGTTGCTTCATGCTTGATTTGGTTGTTTAACAAAAAATATGTTATTAACATAGCTTGACATATTGTAAACCTGTAATTTTCTTATGTTCAATCTTGCAATAAGCATTTGTAAGGAGTTCTTGGTTTTTAGCGAATTTCCCATATAGGGAATAAGCTATTACCGTAGTACTCATGGTAAGACCTGGACGCGGGACCGATTTTTTTTTTTCGTTTTGAGGTCCCTAGAGATCAAAAACACCATCCGTTCAAATTCATATATATATATATATATATATATATATATATATGTGTCCGTCAGCACGATAACTCGAGCAAAAATGATCCGATTTTGATGAAATTTGGTACAAACGTGTAAACGTACGTTTATTCGAACGAGTTCGCGATCCAGCATGATCGGACCATGGGAACGGGGGTTTACGGGGGGTTTTATGGGGTAAAAATAGGTTTTTCCCATTTTTGACCTAAAAAACATAAAATTTAGCAATTTCTTTCCAAACCATTTTGTAGAGCTTAAAAAAACAAATAATTTAGTACATTGAAGCGTTATTATGCGCCTAATGGTTACGGAGAAAATTCAAAAAAATTGTAAATTTAAAATTCCCATGTTATTCTAATGGAGAATAAGTAAACTGTTGTAGTTTGCTTGTTTGTGAACATATTTTGATCAAATTTGGAAAATGTTTTTATTTCTTACTAACTATTCACATTTTACAAAAAAAAAGTTTTACCCTCCCTGATGCAGCAAACCTAAGTACTTGTTAAACTAATTCTATTTAAATCAAGAATAAATGTTATATTTTTAAGTAGACATTTCAGTGTAATCAGTCAAATGGAAATTCGCTTAATCTGCAGGTTTGCTGCGGCGGGGGTATTGTCATTTTGTTTTCAAGCAAAGAATCTGTAAGCTAAAAATCAAAACTATTTAACAGGTTTTTGAATAAATGAAACCAAATTATAACCACCTGTCCTATGTATAAAATTATGGTGTCAACATCTAACTACTTTTGTAATGTTCGCTTTCTCTATAGTACTTTATGCAAACACTAGTGATGGACCTAATTTTGAAAGCATTTTTTACATTGCGGCAACACTAAAACAAATATTTAACCAAAAATTACTATTTCTTAATTTCTGTTTTTATGACTATACAATTTTTAATTGATAAAGTTTAAATCAAAGTTACTTACTTGACAATAGATACGTTTTGCTTGAGAGCCGCCTGTACTATTGGTGGATCTCCTCTTCTTCTCCAATCTGGTTCATCCGGGTCAGCTCCTCTGGCCAACAGTTGCTTCAAGAGAAATTCATCGTCTCGCCTGATAGCGTCATGAATATCTACCTCTACATCACCTTCTAGAATAAAAACTCTCTCTGTTGAAAAACAGTTCCTCTCGCTTGCCTTCTCTCTATCTTGATCGGAGATTGAAGTTCCTTCCAGATTCAAAAAACTCAAGTCATTTTGCAAAGTTGTACCTTGGGTATAATCCAAATCATTTGCTTGTGTTTTATTAGAATCCACTGTTGTGTAAGTGGAATTTTTCTCGTCGGTGTCCTCGGTAGAGGAAGTTTCTGGTAGTTTATCTATAGTCGGTTTTGGAATATTTTTACTACAGTTGAAATCTTCTTCTTGCAACAACTGACATAATGTTTCAAAAGGATTTGTATACTCATTTGTGTTGTCGGTGCCATTAGTTTCTAACTTTTCTGTCGCCGTAGAATGGTGCACAGTTTTGTTTACTCCTTCAAAAATCTTAGTCTCATTTGACATTTCATTAAATGATTTGAACACACTTTGGAAACGATAGAAATTTTGAGTTAACTCCAAAGTATCACTAGATTGTGACGAATTTATAGATTTGTGTTCAAGAATGCATCCTTCAGGCTCGTTTTGAATCATTATTCCATTTTCATTTTCAAAACTATTTGACTCCGGATTATTCTGTATACTTTCATTTTCACTTTTATGTGGAAATTCACTTATGAAAATATTATCAATGCAATTCTTACTAGACAAAACCTCAACTTCATTTTTGTGCTCTTCTGATGTTTCATTGATGAATGAATCCTTAAAGTTTTGAATAAGTTTATCAAGTTTATGAAGAGGATTAGAATTCACATCATTTGAGGATTCATTCATAACATTTGAATTAGTTGTATTCTCATCTTTAACAACACTGATAGGAACCATACTAATTTTTATAATATCAACAATACCATCCACATTTGAGTGAGACATTTTATTTAGAAAATTAAGCTAGTTTATTTATGGAATATCTGGAAACAATTTGAGAAATTTTCCCATCCTAACTTAATAAACAAGTATTTACATAGCCTAGTTGTTAAATATTATTTATCAATCATATGTAACCTCGGTAATGTTTAAAGCTTTCTGATAACACATTCCAGCATATGCTTCTGATCTAACACTCACTACTTACTGACCACAAACTGAGCACTGAGACACCACCTTGCTGGCAGACAGACAGACACTAACTGATAAAGCCACTCCAGGCCTAGAACAATATCAGTTCCTCCTCATGTCTGCTTTTTCTTCAATGAACCTAAAACTATACTACTCCAAGACAAAACAGTTCACACCCTTAGCAAATGTTTTATATCGATAGAATTTTTACATAACACTTTGTTTAAGAAATACTAAATTTGTTTATTATACATGTATGTCCAATTTACACAATGGAATTATATGGAGGGATCGGATGGCTTCAAGTACTTTTAATGTTTTAAACATAAATACTCAATCATTAAGAATTGCGTTTATACGATACTAAAAAATTCTAAAACATATTGATAAAATTCATAAAATTTGTCAAAGATTTTCTTAAATTTATTATGTAAAATGAAATGGAAGATGGTAAATTTTCCAATATAGTTGGTATGGATTTTAATTTTTTAAATTCCATTTTAAATGCATACTCATTTTAATAACTATCATTACTAAGCTTTTCTCTTGGTACAGTACTAGTTATTTAAAAATTCTTATCAAGCTGATTAAATTGGTTTATCTTTTTAAAATTTTAAATATGGGCAGGATTTTACCAATGTGTTACAAGAAAGGAAAGTGTACTTTGAATATTTTGTATTATTTCTACAGTCTAACTATATTATAAAATGTGTTTTACTATGTTAATTATTATTTACTGAATTTGTTTATGGTTGTTTATAACCATTGTTTTATGTGTAATCTTAAAACCGTTAAACTTAAAAATGAACATAATTTTATTGATTGATCGATATTGATAAAATTTACATTATTAAAACACTTGTTGAGGAATAGAACAGCTCTTTGGTAAAAATCAGCTGTGATTTGAGTTGTTTTAATACAGAACTGAAAATGTCGTTGAGTTAGCTTATTTTTAAAACGTTTTTATTAGCTCACTTTCTTGTCCGGTACAAATTTTGCAACCAATTTTATACTAAGTTCCCAATGAGCTAGAGACTTGAAACATAGCTCACAAATGGATGACAATCTAATATTATATCATTTAATTTTCATATTTCCCTTGGGCTACGCCCCATTGGCTTCCAAATTTTCCATGTTTACATTTTGAAAGAATGTAAATATATCAATTAATTTAAATCAGCTGTAAATACTTAAATTTGACAGTTCGAAGAGCAGAGGTTAAGAGGTACAGGTTATGCTCCCAAGAGATTCTTTATACAAACAAACATTTAAAAATAAAGATAAACAATAAATTAAATAGATTGATATATTTATAGTTAGTAGGTAGGCCATACATTCAATCTAATACATAATTATATGAAAAGAAACTCAAATAAATCTTAGATTTCCCACATGCCTCTGTCTTAATCTGATATAGATGCTTGAAATAGATTTAACATCCACACACATTAAAAACTAAATATATATTGGAGATAATAAATACTTGAAAGATTTAAAACGAAAAACGTTGGGTGCATGCAATTGATATTAATACATTAGTTCAATAGGTGAAGGTAATTGTAAATTATCTATTGCATGCACCCCACGTTTTTTGCTTTAAATCTTACAAGTATTTATACTCTCCACATATTTATGAATTATTTTCTACTTTTTAGTGCGTTTAGAAAAGTTTTGTTTAAAAAAGGTTTTTATTTATAAATTATTCAATTCTGTTTACAGTAATACTGTAATATAAATTTACACTATTTTTTCATACCTTTAAGATTTTCATGACATATTTTATACTCCATTGACCCTATATTCATGTACATAACTTAATAATTTGATTTGAGATTGTTTACTGCTTTAAGTATTTGTTGTATACATTTACAGATATATCAAAAGGTACTCTTCTGGGTGATAATGATTTTAGACACTTGAGTTAGGTCTCCTCCCATTGTAAAATCCAAAGCCTGTTAGTTTTGGTATTACCTCATGTACAGTTACGGTTTTTGCTGAGGGGGGGGGTTGTAACAAATGCTTATAAACTGAGTTGGTGCAAATAAAAATTTCAATTTTAAATCGTATATTTTAAAAATGTAAGGTAGTAATATTTAAATTTGAATTTGGTTACAAACTGTAAATCTTGTTCAAAATTACTTTTTTTTAGAAAATAATATGCTATATCTCTCTTAATTTGTACCATAAAAACTTTAGTTAGAACATGAAAACAGATAATTCAAAAACGTAAATTAGTTAGGTTGGCCATTGTTTGTATTGTGAGAGAATCCTCGTATATACGGGAATCCCTTGTTAAATAAACGCAGTTCAATTCCTATATCCCAAAGTGTTGGATATTCACATTGTGTTGAGCACGTTTTATCTGTTACGCTGTGTTGTCAACTGTAAACTGACCATTTAAATGTTGTTTGAGAATTATTGTGTCTAGACAACAATAAAGCTATAGTAGTATGAATAAAATTAACATTGCAAAATTTACAATGCCTATGTGTTTTTCAAATATATTCCTACCTAAAAAATTTGGTGTATTATTAATTGTTGGTAAATGTTACAAAAATAACTTGCCTATAAGGAATCACAAAATAAATAAATTATACAGAAGGTT
Source organism: Macrosteles quadrilineatus (assembly GCF_028750875.1). Lineage (NCBI taxonomy): Eukaryota > Metazoa > Arthropoda > Insecta > Hemiptera > Cicadellidae > Macrosteles > Macrosteles quadrilineatus. Next base: position 34,879,333 of record NW_026542597.1, on the reverse strand, counting down.
TTATTTTGTTTTAAGATTAACTACCTCAAATTGAAATTTACTTATGAATTAAACTAATATTTAAATGTTTTAATACTGATACAATATTTACACGTTTCGAACAAATTGTATTTTGTAATGTTAAATTTCCAATAATTTGGGAACAATTAGTTAGCTTCCTGAAACCCTTGAGCCCTTGAAATACATAATATCACTTGACTCTGCCATTTCTACTTCTAATGAAATGCATCAGTTTCTTTGACAGTTACTAATGAATATGACATTAAAATGAAGACAAGAACACATTTTGGATGAATAAGTCACGTGTTGTGGGACTATAGATTATGGCGACAAATGTTTATTTCGTCCTATCAAACAAAAATGGACAACAGGCTAGGTCAGTTTATCTTGTCATAAAAATCTCGGTGTTTATTTTTTATCAATAATGGAAGCAAATTATTCAATGTCGGGAGAATCTGTTTACCTTGGAGCCAGCCTATAGTTCAGATAACTCTATGTAGACCTCACTAAGATATTGATTACTTGGGTAAATCTCTCCTAAAATAGAAGTATAGATAAGGCTTGGCTGCATCACCATAGAGAGGGGAGCGAGCTGGTCACTAAAATGAAGTAGAGTACTACTACTACTAGTGATACTCTATAATAATATACTAGTGGTACTCTCCCAGGATTTGAACCTGGGACTTCGGAGCCCTGAAGCCCTGGGTTAAAATCCCGCCAATCACCAATGAATTTTATCTATGTAATAAAGCCGCGACCCTATAGGACTAGTAATGGTAGCCTAACATGATTCTGAATTTACAATAGCATGAAAGTCTATTAGCATAACACAATGTCAAGCTCATCCTAAGAAGGAAATTCAAATTTTTGTTGCAGCTTTTTTATGATTGTTGTTGGCCATGAAAAAAAAAAACTGTATCAGCAGACAATAATTTCTCTCACTAGCTTGTGAAAACCCCTTAAGGCGGGGACAAACTTGTCATACACTCTTCCGATCCTACTACGATCCGATTTGCGGGATTCCAGAAGGATCGGAGGGGGTGAACACACATGTCATACGCGCTTCTGACCCATCTCCGGTTTCCTCCACCGGGTCGATCAACACTCGCCAGTCTGATTGTAAACTACGTGCGGAAGGTGATAAACATGTTCAAAAACTTTGCACTTTGGGATTTAGCCATGATGGCGGTTTGTCTAGATGAAGAGGAAGAAAGTCAGACATCTCTGGAGGACAGTGGAAAACTGAGAATTCTGGTTCATTCTGCATGGAAGGAAAGTTAGGTGGTTTACTTAAGTGCCCATCTTATATATTAAACACTTTGGTTTTTCTCTCTTAAGTTCGTTTGGCTCTTCTACCCGTCCGATTTCCATGATTGAGGTCTTGAATTGAAGGTATGCATGCACAGATTTCACATCAATCATCGGCATATATTAACCGCCGTGGTTTATCTTAAACCATTATTTTTAAACCTTAAGAACAAAGGTGATTCTTAAGAAACAACCCGTCCTGCATCCGACAAACGAATTGACTACAGTGTCGGTGCGTGATCGGAGTTAAAATCTGAGTAGGATCGGAGTATGACGTGACGCGTGTCGGAAAGGTGTAAACACCCGCGTTCAAAGTTAAGTAACATTCCCCTCTCCGACAGTCGTACCACAGTATGATCGGAGTCGGGCCGGAAGGGTGTATGACAAGTGTGTCCCCGCCTTTATTAGGTCAGCGGTGGGAGTAACTATATTTTATTGGTAAAATTGGAACATTTGTACCGCTATCTATACAGCATTGGGGGTTTACCATTTTGTTTTAAAGTTAAAAGGACCATGAGAATTTGTCAAAAAAAACAACAGGTTTTATCTGAGAATATATATTAATTTTTTGTATGTTTTTTCAATGTAATAAATGGTTCAAGTAAAAACATTGTTATAGCCAAACAGTGTGTAACAGTTGAGCATAAATTAATGACATACAGACCAAAATTTGAAATGGAGGAAAAATGCAAAATTTCAACGTTTAAATGTTATTTTATTACACACAAAATAACTTATAAACAATCAAAAGTTGAGTATACAATACTGAGACTAACAATCAATAAACATCAAATCTAATTTCACTAAACTGCTGATTGATACATTTACATACCCTTTTTTTTACAAACTCTTTGATAATTATTGGCATAATCGCTTCAGGCTCTTTGGCATAATTCTTTGGTACCTTGTCTTAAAATTGTACATATCCTGAAGCAATGGGCGGAAAAGTTATGATTGTACAATGCATGTTAACTATAGGCTGTTACAATACAAAGGTAGTTTTGACTTTTCATAATAACAACTTTCAAGGTTGAAAAACTGTAACCCCCAAAATGAGACTGATTATACCAGACAAAATATCTTTTAACAATCGAGCCTTTATAGTATAGTTTTAACTGTAACCATTTTAAATTATCTTAAAATAACAGTATTGTATGCTACTTTGAATTTTGGACAGTAAATTTTTGTATTTAAAAATAAATAAATCCACCCAAAATGAACTGTACCTAATTTCTGTTACAAATGTAAAAAACAATAGGTGTTATTTCTGTCAGTATCTAATTAAACACAACTTAGTTATACCATTTTTTTAAAGATATGGAATCTGACCATATATTCAGGTACAGTGAGATCCAGAACCACAGAATATAGGGTAGCACAGAATAGGCAACTCTTTATAGTGTGCTAGAAGTAAAGAAAATTAATACACAAACAAGAATTTCCCAGCACTACTTTGTTTTTATCCTCATCTTGTTTTCCTCTACGCCCTTACATCAGATTTCAGGTCTCACAACACCATTTAACTTTCTTACAACAATAAACTATAAACAAGTACATACTTAGAACAAGTAACCCAATTAATAAAACTCATTTTGGTATACTGACCCCATTTAGAGTTGGGAAAATTAATCTTTGTGTTTAGTTCAAATGCAAAGCATACTTTCATGTTAGAGCTTTAAACAATACTGTAAGGGAAACTGTACTCACCAATACAGTACATTGAATATTTCAAAATACTATGTTGTATTGGATAAATCAATAATGAAATTGTTGGCATAACAGACTAAATTCTATGTTAATAGTCAGCAAAGATTAGCAATATTCAGGTTTGCTTGGAGAAATAAAAGTTTGTTGCCAAAATTAAATTATAGATTCTATTAACTGAATGGTATAACAATCAGGAAAAGATACTGTAATAATAGAGTTTAGAGAATGTAGTACAGGACAAATAAACTTAAACCTCGACATCCAAAGTGAAAGCAAACTTTTGACTCTAACCTGTTCTATAGTAAGTACCCTTATTGTATGGTTACACAATTAAACAATTTTGAGTGTCAGGTTTGGGGGGAGGGAGGGGGTTAAAGTTGAAAAATATTTTGTTTTTATTAAATATCTCGATAACCACATGGTTTAGCGTAAAACATGCTATTTACAAAAATGATCTATGAACAATTTCAGTTCTTAACATAGTATTCATATTTTTGTTAAAAATGGCTGAAAAATGTCTACTGTATTTTTAAGCTTTTATAACTCTGTAACAAGTTATTTCAACAAGATAAGATTATGAAGAAAACCATTCTTGCTTAAAATTTATTGTAGATATTTTTGTAAAAAAAAAAATGTTTTGCGCTAAGCCACAAGGTAATCGAATATTAAAAAAAAACTACCTATTCTTCAACCTCAACCCCCTCCCTCCCCACAAACCTGAAACTCAAAATGGTAACTTCTTATCATACAATACACAAACAGTCAAAAGTTAGCTTTCACTTTGGATGTTGAGGTTAGGCCATTATTTTGGCTACTTGGATTGTACTAGTAATGTCAATCGACTTTCATTAACATGTGCCTAAAGTAAATAAGGTAAGGCCATTGCTTTCAATCTTCAGACCCTAGTTGTATTTTAACAACTAAAATAACACTGTTATCTTTAACAAATCCATTATCTTCATTGAGTAGGGCATCCCACTGATAAAACTTGGAAAACCCCCAGTCTGGTTTTGAGGGACTAAACTTTACATTAAACTTCCGGGTTACATCAGATTTTCCACACTGATTTATTAGACTCATCTCACCATGGACACTACAGTTAACAATACTTTTTCCATCACATCCAAGAAATACTGATAAACAGTCATCACGCTTAGCAACAAGGAGGTACCAAAAATGCCCCGCCCAGGGATGAGTTTGAGAATATTGATTTTGCTGTGCCTCAAAATTTGCCAAATTGACATAGGAGTGAAAATGTGCAGAATGAGGCTTGGTAAGATATTTTGGATATTCTTCTAAACAGCTTTTTATACATTCGGCCCTGGGATGTTTATTACATCTATTTTCTGTAATTTCACTCAAGTATTCAATGCAATGTGGTTTACCTGATACTGATGATCTGCAAATAGCATGAATTTCTTCTTTGTTAAGAATTTCTGTAGAAACAACCCAATCCCAAAATTCATCGTTTTTCATTGTCAAAAAACGAACGTATTTTAAAAGATCAAAAATGCACTGCCGATGAACGTTTCCATCCAATGAATCGGTTTTGGATTTGGCCCATTTCAAAACTGCATGCCAGAGTTCAATTTCTTCGACTGGAATATACTCCAATTGCAGGATCCACTTTATTCCACTGTTATTCACCTCCAAAAATCTATCATCACTTACTAATCTTGCTAGATTATGGCTCACAATTGAAATCATTTCGCTCTTGAGACGTGGTGTTACATGACATACTGGATGTGAAAGAGCAACAAATATGTTCTCAAATGAAAGTGTTTTTACCATATCTTTGATTAATTCATTCTTCAAATCATCTACCAAGTACTTTTCATAAACATAGAGAAGTTTTGCCTTTTCCTCAAAACAAAGCTCAGGTATTAACAAATGACTTGCTCCATAAATACATTTTAAAAAGTTTCTGAATGTATCTGGTTCCACATCAGTCACTCGGATATTGCCTTTTTCAGCCATTTCACCTTCCCCCAACATAGTTCTGAAAGGTTTACTGTAACCCATAAGAATTTCTCTAACAGCTCCAATCTTTTCCTCTGGGCCACTATCACAGCCAAGGACAAAGAAACAATCATGTTTTGCTTCTGTAAGCCAGTATTTCACACAACTTGGTAATTGTGTATCGTCCATTTTTTATGGTCTTTAACAATTCTGACAATTTATGTGGACTTAGTTGATGTGAAAAACAAATGAATGCTTCAATTATTAAGGTGCTTACAATTGACGTGTTGATGCTGATGGGAAACACCTTCTGACTTGTTCTTATTCTTTTTCTCTCACTGATGTAGTCTTGGTTATTTTTTTTCACATTTATATCTGTAACAACCATATATTTGTGTTAGTCACTTTTGCCATTTATGTATGTATTTTTTGTATTGTCTGAAATATATTTAAAGAGCGACAGATCAGCTCCAACTATAGTCCAACACTCCTACACATGACATACAAGAGCGTGACAGTTAAGTGAATAGACAGATTACATAAATCCTGTTATAAACTTACAGTAAGATAATTTAAGATTTTGAAAAAAATTAAACCTGTACAAGTGAATAATACATATGTTATCTTCTTCTATATAAATAAAATTAGAGTTTTGTCTGTACTTTGCTCAGAATTATATACTGTTATTTTTACGTTTTATACATTAAAGAAGCAGAAACGAGTCTTATCTCTATTTCTGTCTGTCTGTCTGTCTTTCCCTTTGTCTGTAACACTCAAGATGGCATTTTACGCAATCTTCTCCGTGAAAACCAGAGTACCTATCAAGATCCAAGTCATTTTAATGTATTCACTGGATTGGCGAGAGTGTCTTTAGTGATTTAAATATAGCCTCACTACTTTGTAAATAAAATTACGGACGTTCAAAAATGCAGTTTTGTGCGATTTTTGTCAAATTTTCGTTCAATTTTTATCACATAATCGTCTATGAAATAACAAACAGCTGTTCGGATCAAGATTATTTTTTCTAGCTGTCAATGATATGTTTACAAATGTTGTTTACAAATACCGCAACCATTTCGAGTCACGTTTTGAAAGCAAATCCCAACCAAGTGAGATTAAAAACGTTTTTCTTACATAACGGATTTAATTAATCGCAAGTGCAATAATATAGTCTAATAGTGTAACCGTAAATGAAATTAAATAACTAGACATCGTCCAAATCGGAACCAGAAATTCTTTGAGTATAAAATGTTTCTTGAGTTTTGACAACCAGAAAGAAGACCTTGAATCAGTGTTGTATAGGGCTGGACACTGAAATGATCGTCGCCAATAACTTACAAAAAAGGTTTCCACTCATTGACGGCGCTTCAATGGCGGTTGTGATAAGTGTAAAGTAAAAAATCACAACTGCAGTGGGTGATTGTAACAGAGGTTTAACAGAGGAAGTGCTAAACTCGCTTTTCCAATGTGTCACTTTCTGTTTCTACTCACCGTGTGATGCAATCGCTGGACCATACAGCCAATAGGCCCATAGCTCATATCTTGGGTACGTAAGCCTACATATTTATTCATAACAACCTTTTTGACGACGATCCTTGATACCGGTACTTTTCCATAGAATACATGGCCTACCTACTTAAGAAATATAATTACAAATGACCAAAACCCCAACATTGTGTGATTTTCGTCACATTTCCTTCTAATGTTAATAGATATACTAATCATTGTTTAGAGAATGCGTAATCTATTAAATAACAAAAAGTTGTTTGGGTAAGGTTGTTTTTTTTTTCAAACTGACACAGATAAGTTTACGCTATAACTTTTTACGAGAAAATCCAAAAGCAAGAGATCAATAACCTCGGGACTAGATATTAATGTATTTAATTGGTCAGATGTACTATAGTTCTTAGGTAGGTTCTTACGTAGGTACTGGTTCTTTTCCTTAGAACCGTTGGTAGCTGCTAGAATCATTTTTACGTAGGTACCAACACATCACTGTAGTTTACAAATTAGTTATCGTTGGGGTTGCATCTTATTTATTAGAGCCGTCCGTATTCAATTTAAGTGATGTCTTAACTCTGTATAAGTTTTGCTTTTTCTGTCTGGATTCCAAATCTTAGCTTACCCGGTATGCTAAGAAAATGATAACCTATTTGAGTAAAACATATGTTGGGCAAACCATCATGAATTGTTTACGCCTTTATATTGTTTATGTATCAATAGTTCGTGGCCTTTTTTGGATTGTTGTGTGTATGTCTGTTGGTAACGCATTAATGTCCTTATTTCACAGTGTTTCACGGAATGGACAAGAGCACCTTTGATACTGAAAATGTCAACCGGAATAAAGTGTTAAATGGTGAGGTTTAGGTAGTACTTTAAATACGTTTAAGTTAATCGATGTGGAAAGTAACTTTCAATTATAGGCCTACTTTAGGGCTACGCTTCATGGATCTATAAAACATTTTTTAGTTTAATCATTGGACATATGGACCATAACGATCCGGGTGACATTTAATTGTGAAGCATTTATTTTGGCTTGAACTGTCAGATACTGTATTTGCGAAGGTTTATATATAATAGTTTTGCCAGCATATCTGCAAATATGCAAACTAACTGCTGTTCTTAATCTTAATATAAGAAGGTTTCAACTGACTACCATAAGATCCCCGTGCGTAGAACGGGCACACAGCTAGTATATAATAACTTGACAGGGTAATTTAAATTCACGATTCAGAATCAACCCCTTAATGGATTTTTATGATTTTTGTGTTATACACCACATTACCGTTTAATCATTTAAGATATAAGTGGTTTACGTGTTGATACTTCTTTTTCTTGATGTTTGAATGTGTGTATGTCGGCATATCAAAAATTTGGTTGTTAATGAAAATGTCAACCAGTGTAGTTGGTCTCTAAAAAACTCCAATATTCTGCAAGGCGTCAGTAGAAATTAAAATCAATTCATACTACTATATAACAACTGTCCAAGTAGTACTGTATTGCTCAAAAGCTTGGGCACTGACCAAAGAATTGAATAAAACTTATTGTTGGGTTTTATAAAAGAATGCAGAGAAAATGTTTAAGATAACAGAGGTTGAGGTACAAAAGAACAGAGAATTAAGAGAAATATGTATAAACAATAAACACCCAGATAAAGAGGTGGTACTTTCCAAAATAAAAGGATCGGATGGGTGGACTGTGCATAGTGGAGAGAAGATACATCAACCTTTAAAAGTGTATTCTAAGGAGTAACATAAGTCGCCTACTTGGATTGGAAGACCAAGTTATGAATGGCATATCCAGACCGGGTTCTACATTAGAAAGGCAGGGGATGGAAGAGAATGGTAAGCCAGAATCATCTATCCAAGGTTTCAGTGGCCATGGAGGTAAGATAAAGTATCGATAGTATTCAATGAAAGGTATTCGTTATGAATAGCTATTGTACTCAAAAAAGGGGGTTTGTGAATCTGCCGCCAATCTCACTTCAAGGCTTTTCAAATCAATACAATTGCTGCTTTGTTGTAAAATTATAGGATTTAAAATGTACAAGGGTTGTTTTTTAAGTAAGGCCCGTTTTTATTTTTAACAAAAGATACAAATAATTTTGTAAAATTTGTATTTTCTGATTCTACACACTTTTACCTATTTTTCTATATAGTTGCCTTGTTTATTTAAGCACTTGTCACAATAACGTACAACTAAGTTTTTAATTCCCTCTTCAAAGAATTTGGCCGCCTGCTCCGACAGCCAAGAGTTCACGGCCGCTTTCACTTCATCGTCGTCATTGAAGCGCTGCCCGCGAAGATGGTGTTTCAGGTACCAGAAAAGGTGAAAATCGCTAGGAGCAAGGTCGGGGCTGTATCGTGCATGGTCCAAAACTTCCCAGCCAAAAGAATCAATCAAATCCCGAGTCTTTTGAGAGTTGTGAGGCCTAGCGTTATTGTGCAGGAGCAAAACTCCTTTTGTCAGCATGCCGCGCCATTTGTTTTGAATTGCTCTGCGGAGCTTCTTTAGAGTTGCACAGTAGGCATCTGAGTTGATCGTCGTTCCTCGTGGCATAAAGTCCACTAGCAAAACACCGCGCCGGTCCCAGAACACAGTTGCCATAATCTTGCGCTTTGACAGAGTCTGTTTGGCTTTGACATTGACGGTTGAGGTTGTGTGTCGCCATTCCATTGATTGTCGCTTGCTTTTGGGAGTGATATGAGATACCCACGTTTCATCCCCAGTGACAATTTGACTCAACATGTCATTCCCTTCTTCGTCGTAACGAGTCAAAAAGTCCAATGAAGTGGCAAATCTCTTCACTTTGTGGTCCTCTGTGAGGAGTCTGGGTACCCACCGAGAACACAACTTCTTAAAGATTAGCTTTTCAGACACAATTTTGTACAAAACTGATCTTAAAACTTGTGGAAATTGCAAAGAAAGAGTGGAAATTGTGAATGTTCTGTCCTCACGAACCTTTGTTTCGACTGCAGCCACCAAATCATCAGTGATCACAGAGGGCCGGCCTTAGCGTTCTTCGTCATGGACGTTTTGACAGCCATTTTTAAACTCTCTAACCCATTGTCACACTTTACCTTCACTCATTGCATTCAAGCCATAAACTTCTGTTAACTCACGATGAATTCCTGCAGCTGTTAGGCTTCTAGCGGTCAAAAAACGTATCACTGACCGTATCTCACACGCGGCGGGCGATTCAATAATCGTAAACATTATAAAGTAGCACAGCGATGCGTACACGTCAGCTACAGAGCTGCAACTGGCATCAGTGTGAACGGGAAGGGAGAAGGATGCCGGCAAGTGGCGCGGTGGCTTGTTGCGGCATCCGTGCTTACTACGGGACTATACACGCAACCGGCCCTTACTTAAAAAACAACCCTCGTATATCTTATAGGCCTATGATCAGATGAAGGAAGTTGTTGTCACTTGACATTTGTTTACATGATTTTTCCCGTTGAAACTTTCAGAATTTGTTTCTATGCGTGTAAACTAGCTGTTCTGAATTATATTTGTTTTAATTGACTACTTGATTCCCGTGCGTATAACAACCCAACAGTTAGTTTTTTTTTAATTACTTACATGCCAGGGTAATACAGTATAACTGTAATGCATGGTGTGCTCTTTGGACTTTTTGTTTGTGAGTCAAGAGGAAATGCATCTTTGTTTTTGTAAGTTTTAGCTTTGACTCTAGTAATGGTTTTAGTGACTTGGCCAATTGTCAATGACCAAACAGATCAATAAAATGTAGAATATTCTACCAGTGAAATAAAATTACTTATAAAAATAATCTAAGAATTGTAGCGGGTGGACAGATAACAGAGGTTGATGGTTATAAATGTGACATTTAATTGAGGTTCTATTGAACGTTATACTCTGCCTGACACACCAGTGGGCCTAGGCATTATACACAATAACTATTCAAAGAGAATAAACTGCTATTGTTATTACTCCATTTCATACTTTGCCTAAAAGCTTCATATATATTGTATAGAATGTCTTTATTAAACAGGGCTGTAACAATCTACCCTGAATAAATGGCATACAGTAATGCATTTTATTCCAGTAAGGCCTGATGAGACATACACATACAAACTAAAATGGAAAATGGAAGAAAAAAAGTAAAATGATCATGTTTAAGTGTTATTTTATTACACACAAAATGTAACACTACTATAGTTCGGCCGCTTAGAAAGCGACCTGCGTGCTAATGCTAAACCAATGCTAGAGGAGGTCGCTTTCTAAGCGGCCGAACTATAGTAGATAAACAATCAAAAGTTGAGTATACAATAATTAGATAACAATAAACATAAGAATTAATGTCACTGTTGCTGAGTGTTATATCTACACTAGCTATGTTTTAAACAAATAATTATGACCAGAAATCGTCATAACCATAAAGGCCAAGCATCAAATAACTATCATAATTATAATGTTTGTGTATCACACAAAATAAAACAATCCATCTTACTTGGGTGGGTCAGAGACGAAGTTACAGTACCAAGTATTTAGCATCAAATCCTAAATAGATGTATGAAGTGCACATACAATGCTGCTAATATATGACTGCCTATACTTGGGGGGAGACATATTAAAATTAGCACAATTTTTGAACTACGTAAAATCACCAGTACAACTAATTGTACATAAAACACGAATTTAATCTTTATCTATAGATATAGAAAAATTTTAGAAATTGGGGTTTTGACTCATGTTATAGATTTATTACTAAAATACAGGTCAACGAATATAATAATAATTTTTAATTAGAGTAAAAAATACTATACAAACTAATTGTGTTGATAAACTTTGAAATATTTAAAATTTTGAAACATATAACTGTCCAACACCACATACTTTTATAGTCAATTGCAACAATTTGCTACAGAAATGCCACTTAAATACTGCACTTTGCCTCTGCTGTTATCTTTAAAGTATTGACAAAATTTTCTTTTTGAAACTCAGTTAACAGAGAACATTCAGACACACAAAACACAGTTATTTATGGAAGCTTAACAAAATATAATGGTTACCACTTGGTCATTTATACATCTCCTGATTGCCAACACTTAGAACCAAATGAAGTTATTGTAAGTCTCCAAATAAAAAAAAAAATAAGAACAAAGACGATATTTTCTGATATGACTTCTAACTTACTGTTATAACTTTGGTACAGTATCTGAGTCAAGGAGGTTTGTTTGACAAAATGTTCAAGGTTAAGAAACTATAACACTCAAAATTCACTCGATGAGTTTATGTTACAAATGTAAAAGAAAATAAAACAATTGGTGTTTTATTTGTCAGTATCTAAATAAACAAAACTTAGCAATAGTTTTACGGCATTTTATGATATGGAATCCCCATTTTGAGGTATGGTAGGATCCAGAATGACAGAAGAATAGCTAATATTTATTATGGGCAAGAAGTTAAAAAAATAGTAGGTACACAAATTGTAACTTCCCAGCTCTATCCTTTTTTTCCTCATCTTGTTTTCCTCTACACCTCATACAACTTATAGAACACATCAGGTTCTAGGTCTCGAAACACTATGAAACTTTCTTACAACAATACACTTTAAACAAGTACCTAGACACACAAGTATATACAAGTAACAAAACTCATTTTGGTTAACTGACACCATGTAGAGTTGAAAAAATCAATCTTTGTGCTTAGTTTAAAAACACACTGCAAATACATGTTAGCTTTAATCAATAGTGTTAGGGACACTGTACACCAATACATTGAATTACAATACATTATGTTGTATTGGATCAATCAACAAAGAAAACGTTGTCCTTATTACACTAATTTCAATAAAAAATAAGCAGCAATGATCTGATCAGCATCTTGAGGTTTGCTTGGAGCAATTTGGGTTGTTGCCAAAATTAAATTGTAGATTCAATAACATGGTCCTTAATCAGGACAAGATATAAGAAAAGGAACAAATTTTCATTTACCCTCATTAACTTGTATCAATGTCCAACTAGGAGTAACTAAAGCCATTGTTTTCAAACATCAGGCCCTAATGGATTCAACTTGTTGTAGTTTAACAACTACAATTGCATTGTTGTCTTTAACAAATCCATTATCTTCATTGAGTAGAGCATTCCACTCATAAAATTGTTTATACCCTCGGTTACAATTTGTTAAACTAAACATAGTAGTTAACTTACAGGTTACATCAGATTTCCCACACTGATTTATGAGACTTATCTCAACATCTGCATTACAGTTAAATTGTTCATTTTTGCCATTACAATAAACATATACTTGCAAATAGTCATTCTGTTCAACCTCACGTCTACCAACACAGAGGCACCAATAATGCCCAGCCCAGGGATGAGTTTGGGACCATGCTTGATTCCTTGCCTCAATAAAGTTTGCCAAACTGATAGAGAAGTGGAAATGTGCAAAATGAGGTTTGTAAGGATACTGGGGATGTTCTATAAGACAACTTTTTATACATAGGGATGCAGGATATTTGTAGTAGCGATTTCTTCTAATTTGACTCAAGTACTCAAGGCCATGGAGTTTACCTGATACTAACGAACTGCAGATAGCATTTATTTCTTCTTTGTTAAGAATTTCTGTAGAAACAACCCCATTCCAGAATTCATTGTTTTTCATTGTCAAAAAACGGATGTATTTTAAAAGTACAAAAATGTACTGACGAAGAACGTTTCCTTCCACTGAATTTGTTTTGAATTTGGCCCATTTCAAAACTGCATTCCAAAGTTCAACTTCTTCGACTGGAATATGGTTCAATTGTAGTATCCACTTTATTCCATCATAATTCACATCCAAAAATCTAGCATCACATACTAATCTTTCTAGATTATAGATCACAATTGAAGCCATTTTGCTCTTGAGACTTGGTGTTACACGACAGACTGGATGTGAAAGAGTAACAAATATGTTCTCAAATGAAAGTGATGTTTCCATATCTTTAATTAATTCATTCTTCAAATCATCTACCAAGTACTTTTCATAAACATAGAGAAGTTTTGCCTTTTCCTCAAAAGTAAGCTTAGGTATTAACAGATGACTTGCTCCATAAATACATATTAAAAAGTTTCTGAATGTTTCTGGTTTCACGTCAGTCACTCGGATATCGCCTTTTTCAGCCACTTCACCTTCCCCCAACATGGTTCTGAAAGGTTTACTGTAACCCATTAAAAATTCTCTCATAACTCCAATTCTCTCTAGTGGGCCACTATCACAGCCAAGGACAAAGAAACAATCATGTTTTGCTTCTGTAAGCCAGTATTTAACATGACTAGGTATTTGTGAATCGTCCATTTCTTATGGTCTTAAACAATTCTGACAATTTATGTGGACTTAGTTAATGTGCAAAATAAATGAATGCTTCAATTATAGGTGCTTACAATTGACGTGTTGATGCTGATGGGCGACATACCTTCAGACTTCTTTTTGTCCCAATGATGTCTTGGTTATTTTGTTTCACATTTATATCTGTAACAATCATAGATTTGTGTTAGTCCCTTTTGCCATTTATGCATGCATTTTTGTATCGTCTGAAATATATTGTAGTATTTATACACTTTCAAAAGATGAGAAAGACAGACTAGCTCCAACTGCAGTCCAACACTCCTAAATATGAGATGCAAGAGTGTGAGTGTAACAGTTAAGCGAGTACAAGTGAATAATACATATCTTATACTAGCTGTTGTACCCGTGCTTTACAACGGGAAGAGGACACAAAAAAGAAACATTTTAATCTTTACCCAAAGACAGAAACTTCAGAGCTGTGACAAGGTATTTATATTATATTATAAAAAAATAAAAAATCTTTACTTCTGTTGCATATAATAGTTACACATCCGCCAGGATTTTAGAAACAAAATTCAACTTTTATGGCCTTAATAGAAACGTTTAAGTTATGACTTTTAAATCTGATAAGTAGTGGATACCACCATTTTGGTTTTGATTAATTTTAAATCTTGTGTAGGCTGATATGAGATAAACTTACCAAATCTTTGAAAAAAACTTTTACATACATGATTTACCTTCATCTCCCTTAATTACATATCTTTATTCTCAATTTTTGACATTTTAAATTTCAATTTTGACGTTGCAAAAATACTAATTATTAAATTTAAATGAACTGTTTTTTTAATTTACTCTTCTTCATATTAGATCACAAATTCTTCCATCTTGTGGTTTCTTCACTCACAATAAATCATTAGCAAAAAATATCAGCTGTTATAAACTTTAGAAATATTGGTGTGCCTTATCAATAGTATTTCAAAATTTTAAAGAAACTATATCTATACTATAAAAAATGTCAAACAAATAATTAAGCATTAGACAGCAGACAAAACTAATATGATTATCAAAGCATCAAGGACTAAATAATGTAATAGCAAATACAGTATATTATGTTTCATTGCATCTCTGATTCTACTCTACAAAAATATCAACCCACAACTTATTATACAAAACCAGCAGTTCTTTTAATCAGTTCCATCTTCCATTGACTTAAAATTTTCACAACTTACCATTAAGTAAACATAGTAACATATATTTCATTGATTATAGATACAAAAAACACTGTATACTGCTTAGTTTTATGATATTTTCCTTGGTTTAATTTAATCAGTGGTGTGGCAAAACAAAAAATATAAATTTATCAAATAAAGTAAATATGAACTGAAAGCTATGTTAAGATAAAATAAGAGTAGTTTGTATTACCATTTGATAATTAAATGTGGTTACACATATGCAACAGGTTTTAGAACACAAAAATCTATGCACAATTTATGTATTGATGATATTCTTTAGTTTAATTTAAGCATAGGTTTAGCGAAACACAATTACTAAATTTACCTAAATATACATGTAAAAAAACAATAAGATGTGCAGGTTATGTTAAGTTAATCTAAGACATGTTAAGCAGTTCTAATTTTTTTCAAGTAGCCTCCAAATTCATACAAACCATCTATAGATTGCAATTTTCCTACTGTTTTCCCGGTTTGCTGCTACAGGGAGGGTAACGAAGTGTGATTTTTAGGAAAATATTATTAGCTTAGTGTAAAATAAATAAATATGCCAAGTTTGATAAAAATATATCCATAAACAAGCAATATTGCAACAGTTTACTTATCCTACTAATATTACAAGTAAGAAAGTTTGGATGTATGGATGTTTGTGACAAGTAAACACGAAAAATACTAAACCGTCAAGGTTGAAATTTGTTATGATGATAGCTGACATTCCCAATTAACATATAGACATATTCTTACCTCAAAAATCCTTTCGGGCTCCGCCCCAGTGGCTCTTGAGTTTCTCATGTTAACTTTACGAGCATTCATATTTAAAGGAATTAAAGAATTTTGTCAGCCGTTTCAACTACACAAGTTGGTTCTATGATGTTAGCATTTAAAAGTTATAAGGCTTACCAACAGGGTGCAGCACTATTATGTTTTTTGCATTTATGACAACAGCTAATTTGAACCAACTATACAGTGGCAACAAATAGTTGTGGTACACAATGAGAACGATTTTTTTTATGGTTTAGGTGCAGTGGTAGAACATTAGGGCTATGGTAGATGTGTGCTACATTATAGGATACCGTATAAATTAAAATAACAAATTTTCTTAAACCATGTCCTCTCCCATAACTGTAATAAACAGTTTATACTTATATGCCGACCCTGTACGAAGGACGGGTACTCTGCTAGTACTATTATAAAGAAGAGGTGGTGTCTGACTGTGCGTCTGTGTGTTTGTATGAGATAATCTCAAAGACTACTGAACCGACTGGGCTCAAACTGCACACAAATGAAGCTACAGCTCCGAGGATACATATAGAACCATTCCCGCTTCGATATTGTCCTAGGGCTCTGCCCCGTGGGCTTTCAAAAATTTGAGGCGAGAGATTTAAAAGTAAATATTGATTGATGGTATCCATGGTAACAAAGAACAGACATACAAAGTTTTAAAATGTAAACATGCAGAACTAACTTTCAAATGAATTTTGATTTCACAATTCCACACAGCTGGTTCAAACATATTAAATACTGCACGAGTATTAGAACAGAGAGGGTAAGGATTATAAATTTAAAATAATGATGTCACTAGCGCGAATGTAAAGATTATTTAACATTACTTAAATGGAGCTGTCAAACTATATTTTAATGTTATTTCTTTAGTATACTGTATGATTCTTTCAGTTACTTCATTTATTTATGTTCATTGATTTATTTTGTTCTATTATTCTGTGTCTGTTCTAATATTTGTGAAATGCTGTAGTAATATTTTACAGAGAATAATTCGTTGTAAAAGAAATCATTCATGGATATAGGAAATCATTAAGATTTTATAATCATTGTTGTATCAACCTAGGCCCTTAATTTTTTAATTTTTTTTTGTGCAAACAGTAATATAATTCCCCTGCCGCAGCAAATATATAGACTGAGTGAATTTCCATTTGAATTTCACAAAAATATGATAGAAAATTACCCTATTTCCCATTCTATTTTCCTATTTGGAACTATTGTGATAGCTCTTCGTTTATAGTGAAAACCATTAAACACATTCTTTTATTATACCTTAAAATCCATCATTGGTTTTGTATAATAGGTAGCCTAAGTATTCACGTTATGAGTTAACAAAAACGTACTATTATCAAGTTCAAGTTAAGTAATACAAATAAATTTTCGTTTCTAAACTAAATGGTAGGAGTGAAACAAGTTGGCATTTTCAATGGACCAACTTTTTGTCTCTTTCGCAGCCTGAATGTACATGGCATACTTTTTTATACATTATGGTTAATTTAGTGGCGTTTAGCACAGCTGCTTCAATTAAATCAATATTTTAAAAATAAGCTGTTTGCAGTTGACTTTTAAATCATTCGAAAAAGGGTTAATATTATTTTCTATAATCAATGGTAACCTCTCTTTTCCCATTGAGTTGAGTTTGGATACTGCAAGTAGTTGGAATGCTGTTGTAATATCTGAACCTTTTATGATGACGATCTGCGAGTGTGGCTGGTGGTCCATGTTTGATTACAGTGCCTGGTCATATTATTTTTCCCATTTTAACTTAATTAATTAACTTGCACTTGCTGTTAACTTTGTTTTAATTTAGACAAGTAAGATGTGTTTTTATTTAGATGTGTTTTGCTACAAACCTATTTAACCTAAGCCAAAGAGGATTTTATTTAACTATTGTATACATACATTTGACTTATATTTGCTTGATTTTGTCCTCTTCAACTGTCTTTAATAATCACAGCTGTAGGATGTTATTATTGTTAGCTTAGTTGTTATGAGCCTGCAGTGTTGATATGACAAATGTTTGTGTTTCTGCTTTAAAATTGTATTTTGATTTAAAGTTAACTATTTTTATTAAAACTAAGTCTTAAATTGATATATTTACTAGTACAGTTTCACATAGGTGAATATTAGGAACATTTAACACTTAAATATGCCTAATAATGCCAAAGAGAAAAAGTAACTTATCTCAAAAATCTAAAAATGCCAGAAGAGTATCGACGAAATGAAACAATAGAAGAACGAGAAGCACGCTTGCTGAAGAGCACAATAACAACTGCTTCACGACGAGCTGCTTCAACGCCTTCTCAGCGTGAGGCCCGACAATCAGCAAACGCATATAGGACAGCTGCTTCGCATGCTGACAAAACACCTGCTCATCGTGAGGCCCGACAAACAGCAAATGCATATAGGACGGCTGCTTCACGTGCTAACGAAACGCCTGCTCAGCGTGAGGCCCGACAAACAGCAGATGCAGATAGGACAGCTGCTTCGCGTGCTGAAGAAACGCCTGCTCAGCGTGAAGTTCGTCTTTCTAATGATAATGAAAGACATGTGAACAGAAGAGCGAACTAGACACCAGTGGAACATGAAAATGATTTAAGACACAGAAGGGAAGAACGAGCACGTTTTCTGCGCATGAACTGGGATCCCTTTAGAGGTATTTGTTTTTCATATAATACAGATATTCCCTATAAAAGTCATGGTCTGCTTCAACTTGGGAGCATGAATATATGTTGCAGACATTGTCGTGCTTAAAGTGGAATGGGGAAAGTGCTAGACTTTGCTGCGCTTCCGGTAAAGTAAGACTTCCAACTATTGACGAGCCACTAGAACCATTAAGAACCCTTTTGATAGGAGAAACTACGCCATCAATATCATTTTTAAAGAAGACGCAGCAATATAATTCCTGTTTCCAAATGACGTCATTCGGAACTTCTGGTCCGACAATTTCACACAACTTTCCTACTACGTTTACTGCTCATGGCCAAATTGACCATAACTTTGGATCTTTATTGCCAGCTCCTGACCAGCAACACAAATTTTTACAAGTTTATTTCATAGGAGATGAAACCTTAGAATCTGCAAGACGTCACGAAGTAATCTCAGGTTTATCATATGATATTGTACATGCTATACAAAATTTACTTCACACTCACAATCAACTCATCAACACCTTTAAAGTAGCTATGGAACAGTGGCCAGAGGAGGACCTCAAGGTAGTAATTCGAGCTGATAGGCGTCCTCCAGGTGAACATGAGAGGCGGTTCAATGCCCCAACGACAAACAAAGTAGCTGCTGTAGTTGTCAATGATGAAATTGAAAGTAGAGACATTGTCTTGCGTAAACGAGACAAAACACTGGTACCCACTTAACAGAAGACGCGGTCCTGAAGACGGAGGAAAATAAGCAGAGATCACCATAGCAGCTAATAGAAACAATCATATCATTATACTTAATTCTTGGATTGTACCATTCAACCGTGTCCTTTCCAAAATGTTCAATGCTCACATAAATGTCGAGTATTGCAGTTCGGTAAAGTCAATCAAGTATGTTTGTAAGTATATTCACAAGGTAGCGACCAAGCAGTTTTCAACTTACGAAACAATGATGTGCAAGCAAATATAGAAAGAAATGAAATTGAAATTTACCAGACCGGCCGCTACGTTAGCACAAATGAAGCTTTTTGGAGAATATTCTCCTTTCCTGTGCATGAAAGATATCCTACTGTCACACATTTAAGTATTCATCTTGAAAATGGTCAACGGATATATTTCAATGAAAACAACATGCAAGAAAAGCTACTAAATCAACCTAATACCACGTTGACTGCATTTTTTAAACTATGTGAAACAGATCTATTTGCACAAGGTCTCCTTTACCCATATGTACCTCACTACTACACCTGGAATGCATCTACAAGAGAATTCAAACGAAGACTATTGGGACAACCTGTTCAAGAATATCCTGATGTCAAGTACTCAGCTGTTATAGGACGTGTATACACTGTTCATCCGAATAATGTGGAATGTTTTTGTCTACGTATTCTTTTACAAGATCTGTGGTCCAAAATCTTTCATTGATTTGAGAACTATTAGAAATACTGTCTTTGATACGTACAAAGAGACCTGCCAAGCTTTGGGTCTTTTAGAAGACCAAATATAGAAGAACATACTCCAAGAAGCAGTACAATCAATCTCGCACGTCAGCTACCTTTTCTCCATAATGATAAGTTCATGTAGAATGTATAATCCAACAGAACTCTGGGAAACATTCAGAACCCAAATGTCTGAAGATATTGTGCACAGGTTTCAACTTGAAGAGGCGAATGATATTGTGTACAATGAGGCACTTCGTGATATTGAAAAGAAGGTTTTTGAAATGTGTGGAAAGAATCTAAGTTTTTTTGGACTCCCAAATCCTCAGACTGAAAGCAAACTCAGAAATATTCAGAGAATTGTCATACAACACCAGTGAGAAAATTTACCTAAGCTTACTAGTCAACAAAGAAAAATTTATGACACTATAATCAACAAAATAGAAAACGCAGAGGATGCAGTATTCTTCCTGGATGCTCCTGGGGGCACTGGCAAAACATTTCTTATTAGTGTTTTACTTGCTGCAATTAGACAAGAAAATAAAATTGCAATTGCAGTAGCTTCGTCTGGTATAGCGGCTACCCTTTTGCCTGGAGGAAGAACAGCCCACTCTGTATTTAAGTTACCACTAAATTTAACCAATGTCGAAATGCCAACATACAACATCCCCAAAGATTCAGAAAGGGCTGCTTTATTGTGTCAATGCAATTTAATAGTTTGGGATGAGTGCACCATGGCCCACAAAGGAGCTTTAGATGCTTTCCCTTCGTGACATTCGGGTTAGCAACACATTGATGGGAGGCTTAGTTGTTTTGATGGTTGAGGACTTCAGACAGACACTGCCTGTAATCCAGCGTGGCACTCCTGCTGATGAAATAAGTGCATGTTTAAAGTCCTCACGCCTATGGGAACATGTTTCAAAACTCTTAACTCACAGAAAAGATGAGGGTTCTCTTAAAAAATGACAGCAATGCCGGCGAATTTGCATTAAGCTTGCTGAAAATAGGTGAAGGTAAGATTCCAACAAATGAACAGCAAATAATTGAGCTACCAAGAAATTTCTGCAAGTAAGTCGACTCAACTGAAGATCTTATTTCCTCCGTGTTTCCAGACTTTGAAAAAAACTACCTTTCAAGTGAGTGGCTTTGTGATCGCAGCATTTATCACCCTTAAATGAGACAGTAAACACTATAAATGACGCTTTGCTTAAAAAATTGCCCTCTGAAGATATTACATTTTTTTCAATTGATACAGTTGTGATTCAGTTGATACAGGAAGGTGCTACAAACTACCCTACAGAATTTCTTAATAGTTTAGAATTGTCTGGAGTCCCTTCACACAAACTCAAACTAAAAGTTGGCGCAACTGTTCTGTTGATGCGCAACTTGGATGCAACAAGACTTTGCAACGGTACCAGATTGGTTATAACAGAACTAAAAAGTAATTTGATTAGTGCCACAATCATGACAGGTTGCGCTAAAGGGGAACACGTAATCCCACGAATACCAATAATCCCGACAGATCTTCCGTTTCATTTCAAAAGAATTCAGTTTCCCTTGAAACTGGCATTTGCCATCACTATTAACAAAGCCCAAGGGCAAACTATGAAGTTTGTAGGGATAAATTTGCAGAAAGATTGTTTCAGTCATGGACAACTTTATGTCGCCTGTTCAAGAGTCTCGAATGGAAAGAACCTTTGTATATATTCCCCCAAAGGAAACCAAGTTGTCAATATCCTACTAATATTATAAATGAGAAAGTTTGGATGTATGGATGTATGTTTGTGACAAGTAAACGCGAAAAATACTGGTCGGATTGGGCTGAAATTTGGTATGATGATAGCTCACATTCCCTATTAACATATAGACGCATTCTTATCTCAAAAGTCCTATCGGGCTCCGCCCCAGTGACGCTGGAGTTTCCCATGTTAACTGTATGAGTAATCATATTTAAAAGGAATAAAAGAATTTTGATAGCTGTTTCAACTACCGTACACAAGTTGGTTCTATGATATTGAATAGCATTAAAAAGTTAAAAAGTTTACCAACAGGGTGCAGTACCATTATTTTTTTACATTTATGACAACATCTATCCTATAAAGGTCATAAAGGTTAAATTTTGTTTTTAAAAGGCTTATGTGTAACTATTTTATCAACAGACTGATGTGTAAAGATCAAAATGTTTCTGTTTTGTGTTCTCTTCCCGTTGCAAAGTACAGGTACAACAGCTAGTTGTATATAAAAATGTTTTACAGAAATGAATTAAAAAACGTTGTTACCTGTTTTTATATATCATCACTTTTATTTCTTCATACTAATCGATTACCCATTCACAAAATTAAGTTATATCTACAGTATTTACTAAATAAGTTTATCCAGAAATACAAAAATTAAAAGCAATAGCAGCAACCACTGCAGATCACATCCTGGTATGCAGTATTATTCTTGAAGTACCTATATTAAAATACATAAGTATTAAGTATTTGTATTTCAAATTAGCGTAAACTATAATTTTTATTTTAAATGTTTTTCATACCAAGTCAAGTACCTATTTCAAATTTGTTTTGATATTTTGAAGTAATCACCCATGCAGGTTCAATATAAAATACTTGGCCAGAAAAAACTCAAAGCTCACAAGTTTTTTGTAAAGTCAAATAGACCCAAAAGTTTACTGCTTGCCTGCCCCTACAATACTTCTTTTCCAACCTGTGCAATGAACGGGTACATAAGCTAGTTTAAATATAATCTAAGAATTGTAGAGGGGGAAAAAACAGAAACAGAAACTGATGGTTATAAAGGTGACATTAAATTGAGGTTCTGCTGTACTTTATACTTTGCCTGACACACCAGTGGGCCTAGGCATATTGTATAGAATGTCTGTATTAAACAGGGATGTAACAATCTACCCTGAATAAATGGCATACAGTAACTAGGTGGCGTTCGCAGAAGCATCCACAAAATTGAGCGGAGTCATCAAGGGTTCGTGTTATATTGTTTTTGTCATACTGCAGTAAAAACAGTAGTTTTTAATGCATGCGTTGCGGGTCTAAAGTAGCATTTTTACTCTTTAGGGAGTAAATATCGTTTTTAGTCTCTATAGAGTAAACATTGGTTTTAGCCTCTATGGAGTAAAAATCAGCTGTTGTCAACTCAGTTGTAAATTTCTATTGTAAACGGCTGCATGTATCGAAATATGTATCGATTCGTGCTTCGTAATTATTTTAACCTACAGTCTACAGTATCTTCCCATAGTATTTTAGCATTGCAGATACATTAATCCATTCCCACACTCAACACTGCTCACCTTTACTACTTCCTTCACCACCCCCTACATCATGGACCTGTATCTCTCTCTTCCCATAGCATGTTGGGAGTGGCAGATACATTAATGTAATTGCCAAAGACAGTTCCCACACTCCACACTGCTCACCTCACTACTTCCTTCACCTCTTCTTACGTTGCGGACCTGTTTCCCTCTCTTCCCATAGAATTTTAAGATTGTAGATACCTTAATCTAATCGTCAAAAACAGTTCCCACACTCCGGACAGCTCGCCTTGACTACTTCCTTCACCACTTCCTACGTCTCGGACCTGTTTCCCTCCCTTCCCTTAGCATTATTGGATTGCAAATACCTTAATCTATTGGTCATAAACAGATCTCACACTCCGAACAACTTGCCTTTACTACTTCCTTCCCCACTTCCTTCGTCACGGACCTGTTTCCCTCCCTTTCCATAGCATTTTTGGATTGCAGATACCTTAATCTAATCGTCATAAACAGTTCCCACACTCCAGACAGCTCGCATTTACTACTTCCTTCACCACTTCCTACGTCACGGACCTGTTTCCCTCCCTTTCCTTAGCATGTTAGGATTGCAGAAACCTTAATCTAATCGTCATAAACAGTTCCCACACTCCGGATATCTTGCCTTTACTACTTCCTTCACCACTTCCTACATCACGGACCTGTTTCCCTCCCTTCCCATAGCATTTTAGGATTGCAGATACCTTAATTTAATCGTCATAAACACTTCCCACACTCCGAACAACTCGCCTTCATTACTTCCTTCACCACTTCCTACGTCGCGAACCCGTTTTCCTCCCTTCCCATAGAATTTTAGGAATGTGGATATCTTAATCTAATCGTCATAAACAGTTTCCACACTCCGAACAACTCGCCTTCATTACTTCCTTCACCACTTCCTACGTCGCGGACCCGTTTTCCTCCCTTCCCATAGCATTTTAGGATTGCAGATACCTTAATCTAATTGTCATAAACAGTTTCCACACTCCGGACAGCTCGCCTTGACTACTTCTTTCACCACTTCCTACATCGCGGACCTGTTTTCTTCCCTTCCCATAGAATTTTAGGAATGTAGATACCTAAATCTAATCGTCATAAACAGTTTTCACACTCCGGACAGCTCGCCTTGACTACTTCCTTCACCAATTCCTACGTCGCTGACCCGTTTTCCTCCCTTCCCATAGAATTTTAGGAATGCTGATACCTGAATCTAATCGTCATAAACAGTTTCCACACTCCAGACTGCTCACCTTTACTAGTTCCTTCACCACTTCCTACGTCACGGACCTCAAGCTAGTGTTGTCATTTGATTATATTTATGATCCATACCGTTTCTGTTCTAATATCTGTGAATTAATGCTATCAGCTATTTCTTTATCTACTGCATTCAAAAGTCAACAGCTGTTCATATGTTTTTGTTTATGTGTCAAATACTGCTTCCATAAGGATTACATTGAAACTTTGTGACCCAGTGGGGCGGATTCCTGAGAGACTTTTTTAACGCTATATAGATGTTGGCACTCACTGATATGGTCTTTATCACTATGCAAAATTTGAAAACGATTGATTCAGCCGTCTAGGAGGAGTTTGCGTATTACGAAATGCATAAGAGTCGACTTATAAGAGCTTCGCTCACTCCGCTCAATGAATTTTATTTCAGTAAGGCCTGATGAGACATACACATGCAAACTAAAATTGAAAATGGAAGGAAAAAGAAAATAACCATTTTTAAGTGTTATTTTATTACACACAAAATGTAACACTAATAGTAGATAAAAAGTCAAAAGTTGAGTATACAATAATTAGAATAACAATAAACATAAAATTTTATGTCACTGTTGCTGATTGTTATTTCTACATTAGCTATGTTTTAAACAAATATTTATGAAATTTATAACCAGAAATCATCATAACAATAAAGACCCAGCATCAAATAACTATCATAATTATAATGTTTGTGTATCACACAAAACAAAACAATCCATCTTTAATGCCACTTAAATACAGCACTTTGCCTCTGCTGTTATCTTTAAAGTATTGACAACATTTACTTTTTGAAACACAGTTAACACAGAACATTAACAGTTACACACAACACACAGTTACACAGTATTTATGGAAGCTTACCAAAACATAATAGTTACCACTTGGACATTTACACATCTCCTGATTTCATCACATAGAACCAAATGAAGTTAGTGTTAGTCTCCGAATAATTAATAGATAAGAACAAAG
Source organism: Macrosteles quadrilineatus (assembly GCF_028750875.1). NCBI lineage: Eukaryota > Metazoa > Arthropoda > Insecta > Hemiptera > Cicadellidae > Macrosteles > Macrosteles quadrilineatus. Next base: position 34,853,928 of record NW_026542597.1, on the reverse strand, counting down.
ACCATATTATCAGATAAGACTGATATAACTTTGATACAGCATCTGAGTCTAAACGGGCTGTTTGACAAAGCTTACTTAAAATGTTCAATGTCAGGAAACTATTACACTCAAGAGATCTTCAAACGATTTACTCTTAGATCATAGTTTAAACTGTAACCATATTAAATTATTGTAAAATGACAGTATTTTATGCTACTTTGATTTTTGAACAGTAAAATTTATTATTTAAAACAACATACATTCACCCAATAAACTGTAGTTTATATTACAAATGTAAAACAATTTAATAAAAACAATAGGTGTTATTTTTGTCAGTATCTAATTAAACACAACTTAGCAATAGTTTTACGACATTTTATGATATGGAATCCCCATTTTGAGGTATGGTAGGATCCAGAATGACAGAAGAATAGCTAATATTTATTATGCGCTAGAAGTTAAAAAAAATAGTTCACAAATTGTAACTTCCCAGCACTATCCTTTTTTATCCTCGTCTTGTTTTCCTCTACACCTCTTACAACATATAGAACACATCAGGTTCTAGGTCTCGAAACACTATGACACTTTCTTACAACTGTAAACTTTAAACAAGTACCTACAAACAAGTACATACAAGTAAATAAACAACACTCCTTTTGGTTTACTGACAACATTTAGAGTTAAGAAAATCAATCTTTGTGTTTCGTTTAAAAACGCACTGCATAATTAAGTGTTAGCTTTAAACAATAGTGTTAGGGACAGTAAACACCATTACATTAAATTATAATACCGGTACATTATGTTGTATTGGATCAATCAATAATGAAATTGTTAACATAATAAGACTAAATTCAATGATAAATAGGCAGCAAGCATCAGCATCATCTAGTTTGCTTAAAGAAACCTGGGTTGTTGCCAAAATAAAATTGTAGATTCAATTACATGTAATGGTCCTTAATCAGGACAAGATATAAAGCAAAGGAATAAATGTTCATTTACTCTCATTAACCTGTGTCAATGTCCAACTAAGAGTAACTAGCGCCATTGTTTTTAACCAACAGGCACTAGTTTACACACTTTTTTTGTATTTTAACAATTACAATTGCACTGTTTTCTTTAACAAATCCATTATTTTCATCGAGTAGAGAATCCCACTTATAAAACTTATAAAACCCAGAGTTTGGTTGTGAGGGACTAAACGTTACAGTAAACTTCTGGGTTACATCAGATTTTCCACACTGATTTAGGAGTGTGATCTCAACATCACTAGGACAGTTAAATTGTTCAGTTTTACCCTTACAACTAACATAAACTTGAAAATACTCATTATTCTTTTGCACCCTTTTCCTACGAACCGAGAGATACCAAAAATGCCCAGCCCAGGGATGAGATTGAGAATATTGTCTTTTCCCCTGCTCAAGGTTTGCCAAACTAACAGAGATACTAAGATGTGTTAAATGAGGATTGCAAAGATACTGACAACTGTTTATACAGTGAGATGGGGGATATCTATCAGAGCGATTTCTTGTAACTGTATTCAAATATTCTATGTCATGGGGATTGCCTGATACAAACGAACTGCAAATAGCATGTATTTCTTCTTTGTTAAGAATTTCTGTAGAAACAACCTCATTCCAGAATTCATTGTTTTTCATTGTCAAAAAACGAATGTTTTTAAAAAAGTCAAAAATGCACTGCCGATGAACATTTCCATCCAATGAATCGGTTTTGGATTTGGCCCATTTCAAAACTGCATGCCAGAGTTCAATTTCTTCAACTGGAATATAGTCTAATTGCAGGATCCATGTTATTCCACTGTTATTCACCTCCAAAAATCTAGCATCACTTACTAATCTTGCTAGATTATACCTCACAATTGAAGCCATTTTGCTCTCGAGACTTGTTGTTATACAACAGACTGGGTGGGAAAGAGCAACAAATATGTTCTCAAATGAAAGTGTATCTTTCATATCTTTAATTAATTCATTCTTCAAATCATCTACCAAGTACTTTTCATAAACATAGAGAAGTTTTGCCTTTTCCTGAAAAGTAAGCTTAGGTATTAATAGATGACTTGCTCCATAGATACAAATTAAAAAGTTTCTGAATGTTTCTGGTTCCACATCAGTCACTCGGACATCACCCTTTTCAGCCATTTTGCCAACGCCTAACATGGATCTTAAAGGTTTACTACAACCCTTTAGAATCTCTCTAATGGCTCCAATCTTTACCTCTGGGCTACCATCACAGCCAAGGACAAAGAAACAGTCATGTTTTGCTTCTGTAAGCCAATATTTTACACGACTTGGTAATTGTGAATCGTTCATTTTTTTATGCGGTCTTGTACTTAAACAATTCTAACAATTTATGTGGACATCATTTGCTAATATTTATGTGGTTTATAATCTCTAATACTATGGCTTTTTGCTCGTTGGCTTTGAAATAATTGAATTGGTTTGATTAAGGTGCTTACAATTGACGTACTGATTCTGATGGGAAACACCTTCTGATTTGTTCTTATTCTTTTTCTCTCACTGATGTTGTCCTGGTTATTTTGTTTCACATTTATATCTGTAACAATCATAGATTTGTGTTAGTCACTTTTTCCATTTATGTATGTATTTTTTGTATTGCTTGGAATATATTTTAGTGCTGTATGTAGGCCTATACACATTCAAAAGATAAGAGAGACAGACTAGCTCCAACTGCAGTCCAACACTCCTAAACATGAGATCCGAGAGTGTGAGTCTGACAGTTATGCGAATAAACAGATAACAGAAATCCTGTTATAAACCTGTACAGTAAGTTAATTTAAAAGATTCTGAAAAAAATAAACCCTGTATTAGTGAATAATACATCTAAATATATAAAAGGCAAAGCCCTCACTGACTGACTCACTCACTCACTCATCACTAATTCTCCCACTTCCCATTTACCTAGGAGGCTGAAATTCGGTACACTGATGCTTTGGGCATTAAATAGGAAAACTAAGTGGTTTTTATTCTGATCGCGCTTTCGGGCTCCGCCCCAGTGGCTCTGGAGTTTCCCATGTTAACCTTAGGATTTTTCATATTTAAAAGGAATTAATGAATCTTAACAGCTGTTTCAATTAAACAAGTTGGTTCTGCTCTATGATGTTCAATAGCATTAAAGTTACAAGGATTACCAACAGGATGCAGCACTATTATTATTTTTTTTAATTTATGACAACAGCTAATTTGCAACCAAAAGGTGAATGAGCGTAGCGAACGAAGTTCAACCTGGAGGCGAGTTAGCGTAGCGAACGAGCTAACCTGAAGGCAAGTGAGCGCAGCGAACGAGCTCCAACCTAAAGGTGAGTGAGCGTAGCGAACAAACTTCAACCAGGACGTGATTGAGCCATGCTAACGAGCTCACTTATGAAGTTAAACGGGGCAAAGCCCGCGGGTACAGCTAGTATCTATATATATAAAAAAAGTATCTGTAGTATCTGTATATATAAAAGGCAAAGCCCTCACTGACTGACTGACTGACTCACTCATCACTAATTCCCCCACTTCCCATTTACCTAGGAGGCTGAAATTTGGTACACTGATTCTTTAGGCATTAAATAGGAAAACTAAGTGGTTTTTATTTTGATCGGACTCTCGGGCTCCGCCCCAGTGGCTCTGGAGTTTCCCATGTTAACCTAATGAGTACTCATATTTAAATGGAATTAATGAATCATAACAGCTGTTTCAATTAAACAAGTTGGTTCTGTTCTATGATGTTCAATAGCATTAAAGTTACAAGGATTACCAACAGAGTGCAGCACTATTATTTTTTTTAAATATTTGACAACAGCTAATTTGAAACCAAAAGGTGAGTGAGCGTAGCGAACAAACTTCAACCCGGAGGCGAGGTAGCGTAGCGAACGAGTTAACCTGAAGGCAAGTGAGCGCAGCGAACGAGCTCCAACCGTAAAGGTGAGTGAGCGTAGCGAACGAACTTCAACCAGGACGTGTGAGCGCAGCAAACAAGCTCCAACCTAAAGGTGAGTGAGCGTAGCGAACGAACTTCAACCAGGACGTGATTGAGCCATGCGAACGAGCTCACATATGAAGTTAAACGGGGCAAAGCCCGCGGGTACAGCTAGTCTTATATATAATAACTTGACATGGTTTTTTTTATACATGATTCTGAATCAACCAATTGATGGACTTTTATGATTTTTGTCTTAAAAGAAAGATAATTTTTTAATATATTTCAGCAAATTATCGCTCAATCATTTAAGATATAAGTGGTTTACGTGTTGATACTTCCTTTTCTTGATGTTTGTGTATATGTCAGCATATAAAAATTTTGGTTGGTGATGAAAATGTCAATCAGTGTATAGTTGGTCTCTAGAAAACTGTCCAATATTCTGCAAGGTGTCAGTAGAAACTAAAATAAATTCATAACATACCATAACTATCCCAGTAGTACTGTATGGTTCAGAATCTTGGGCACTGACCAAATAATTGAAATACCTTATAGCTGGGTTTGATAACAGAATGCAGAGCCACAGATAAACAGAGGTTTCAAGATAACAGAGGTTGACAGGCAGGTACGCAGGGAATGGCAGGGATGTGCAGTGAATCCACTCTTAAAATTATTTACCATTCATACATTCATTCACACATTTAGTTTGGAATAAGTCTGTATGGCTCATCTAAATTAGAAAATCTAGATAAAATACTTACAGAACAAAAGAAAGCAATTAGAATAATAAAGAACCTACATCCAGATACATCATGCAGGGAACATTTTAAAATGCTTAACATATATAAATATTGTTTTATATGCCGAAGACACAGACAGACAGACAGAAAATCATCTTTATTCAAAATCTTAGAGATTTGAAATGCGTCAATACAATATTAATACAAAAATGAGATGAATTATTGTCAAATACAATCAAAATTAGGCCAGTCCATAAATTCTTTTATGCTGTAGAATGGCATCCTGCAGAACCAACGGGTGAGTCGAGCTTTCAAGGTTTTAGGGTTGTCATCTTTCAGCTCTCCTGGCAGCATGTTGAAGAATCTTGATCCGGCATAGGTAGGCTTACATTCAAAGAGTCCAAGGCGATGAGCAGGGAGGTTGTAGTTGGTTCTATTTCTCGTTCCATTCCATAGCTGTGTACTTCTTCATGTCGCTTGCGTTTCTTGGTTGAAGCCAAAATAATGGTTTCTATTAAACTATTATGTAGAGGCTGATTACTGTAAGTAGCTCATTGTCTTTGAAGAAACCTCTGGAACTTTCCAGCCAGTTGGCATCATACATGATTTTTAGAGCTTTTTTCTAACTTTTTTCTTCTACAACCATCATTACTAGACATGCAGATCATGAAAACTTTTGGTTGACTCTGTGCATAATCTAAAGCTGGCTGAAAACTAGTTAATTTCTAATAATCTTGTTCTAAATAATGATACGACAAAAACTGTTTTGTTTAACCTGCGTGAAGTACACAGTACGCCAATGGATGAAAGAAATCCATAATTTTTAGGATTAACTTTTGATTCTACTTTGACCTGGCATGACCATGTTATAGTTTAAAAAAATAAACTGAGTTCAAGTATATTTGCACTTAAACAATTATGTGGCGAACTAGAACGGCCTTCTCTCATACAGGCATACTGGACTTTTCATAGCCATTTAAGCTATGGGTTACTTGTTTGGGGGTCTTCTGCTCATGCAATAGTTATTTGTGTAACTAGTGGTGAAAGTGGCACTTTGCTGCACACGAGAGCAATGTTTACGCATGCCTATTTCCAAGCGTACACAGATTACGTGCATAATGGAACCACGCTGTTTTGTGTTGTTTCGTTGGAATCCTGATGTGCGGCAAAGTATAAACCGTACGGCAAAGTATAAACCATACGGCAAAGCATAAATATGCAGCAATTAGCAGCTTTCTGTACTATAAACAGTACAAGGAAGCCAAATTTGTCGGGTGACTGTAGGAAAAAGAAATTTTCAATCTGCAGCAAAGGGCAATTAGGGTAATAGCTGCTGTAGATAGGCACCATGATTGCACTGCATTTTTTAAAGAATACCAAATATTAACACTGTTTTCTCTATTTATTAAGCAATGCCTGTTATATTTAAGACCACAATTAGATCAGCTGGATTATAGGACAGATATACACTGCCATAATACTCGTCATAAATGTAATATAAATCTTCCTTATGTTAGATTTGCTAAGACTGATAAAAAAACCATTAATTTAAGCAGTAAATTTTATAACAAGTTACCACTAGCCATAAGATTACTTAGTGATAAGGATTTCAAGATTAAAATAAATAACTTTCTTTGTAATCAGCCATTATACTCAATAGGAGATTATATGTCAAGAACACTGACTCCACTGGATTTTAATTAATGTTATGTTATGACTAATTTGACGTACCAATGTATTTGCATGGAATATTAACTGGCAAATAAAATCTCATTTTCATATTAACAGTTTATGGTCAGTTTATTTTGGACACTATTGTGATATTTTTAAACTTTAAGAAGGATACAATTTTAGAACAAGAAAAACACCATTTCAACACACGAAAAAAGAATGAAATCATACCCACTCACCATAGACTTGAATTTTACACAAAGGAGCAAGCTATTTCAGAAAATTGCCAAAGAATTAAAGTGTCATATAAACAGTTGCAAATTTAAACTAAAACTAAAAACTTACTTGGTTTGCAAAGTATTATATTCAATACAAGAGTACAGTAGAACCTCGCTAATTCAAATTTCAGAGGAAAGACAATATATTTCAAATTATAGGAAGTTTGAAATATAGAGAGTTTGAATTATAGAGGTCAGAATAAATTAAGTTTGAATTATGAAGGTCCCAGTTTTAAGTGTAGAGAGTTTGAGAGAACGGAGACTAATGAACACATTGTGGAACATCAATAAGAGCATCAGTTCATGTTTCAACAGGCATATTTTTTGTTCTAAATTCGAATTACAGAGGCTTACGGTGACACAGTTCGAATTGTAGAGGTTGACTTCGAATTTTGGAGGTAACAACTCAAATTATGGCAACCAAATTCAAATTGTAGTGGCTCAAGTAAGTACAAATTCGAATTGTAGAAACTGCAATAATAAAAAAAATCACTTCGAATTATCAGGGGCTACTGTCGATCCGAGCTTTAGTTGGCAGTATGGGAAAGCCTAAGCTAATGTATTTTATATTGGGTTTCCGTACTACTAGCCAAGCCACACTGTTGACATCGGTCGTTCTACGGGTTCACTGTACAGAGCGGTGTCACAGCAACGAGAAAATCGGGCCATTAAAATCATTGACCTTTTTTGCTTTCTCTTGCGATTATACCCCTTTCAGACCCGGGAATCTTAGTCATCTCGACTTTAAGTCCTGAGCAAATTTTGATTTCAAATACTAAAATTATTGATTAGGTTTGTTTTAAAGACGAAACCTTCATAATACCATATTAACCATTTCAGTTTCAGCAATAATTAGCATTATATACGTTTAAAAACATAAATAAAACAGTCATTAACCTTAACAGTTGCCTCTTTCTCCTATCTTACCTTGACATTGCAACAAAACAATCAGTGTTACCATAAGACATGAAGGCAGACTGCAAAACAAAAATTCCCAGCTGATCTCCATAACCTACACAATCGATGCATACAGGTCTGAGCAACAGAAAGATCCAGAAACTTCAAAAAAACAAATAAACATCTAACCTACACAATCGTGTTGGTTAGGTTGTCAGGACTTAAAAATTTACCTACACAAATGAGTGTACTGGGTCTGAAAGGGTTAATGTGTAGATGATGACGTTGAATTTTGTAAATGGAAATTTTCTTGTAAAATATCATATTTAAATTGTCCGGAAGTCCTTAGTTACTCACACAGCCGTCATTTTGTTTTTTTCCTTTTTTAAGAATGGTTAAACATACAAAATGGAATTTTTGCACAAACATTTATGACTACTAGATTTGTCTAAGTCTATTGTGATAAAAAACAAAAATTCATGAAAATTTTTCAAATTAATAAAAAAATGGCGACCATTTAAAATTTTGTTTCTTAAATAACTGGAAAACCGTTGATTTTACAAAAACTTTACAAGAATAACTTTTTTAAGGCAATTTTATTACAAATCGATTGACACCTTATTTTTTAAATTGGACAAGTATTAACTGAGATATGGTAGCTTTAGTGATACGTGACCGCTTTCAGCATGCACTGCAACTAACCTCCAGCGGTCACGTATCATTTAAACTTTTTTTTATATATTTTATATTCATAATTTGTATATGCTTTAGACACAATATAACTGTATGTAATAAAGTGCATTAAGACAAGGCAAATTTAAATTGTGTCGTTAAAATCTATAAAATATCTAAGGATAAAATGTTACCAACAATTTCACTGTGCAATGAGAATTTATCAAGCACAAGTATTAAGGGTGTTTGGTCGCAAATTTTCATGTCTGATTTTTTGTTATTGTTTAATTGTACTAAAAATTAGAGATACAAATATATAAGAAACAATTTTTTATTTTGAATATTAAGCGAGATATGGAGCTTGAAAGTAGTAAATTTTTAATCTTTGGTACCAGTTCACAGGGAGAACGGGTAATGCGATTCTCACCAAAATTTGCATTCAGGTGTGTAAAAATAAGATAATAATCACTAGCTATTTAAAATTAAAAATTTTTTTAAAAATTTTATTTTTTATTTTTTAAAATTTTTTTAAAAAATTAAAAAAAATTTTTTAAAAAATTTAAAAATAGCTGTTTGTTTTTGGGAAAAATGTAACTGTATGTTGAAATTTAAAAAAATGTGATATGTTAACTCGTTTGGGCTGTGAATTCGTACCTTTGATGCCTTGCGCTGTCGGAGCACTACTCGTTGAGAGTTTGTACACTAACACCGGGGCTTTAGAATACTTTAACATCACGTAATTATTAACATCCTTTAGCATTGAAATAATACGTTTATCGTTGTATTCTAAAGCCCCGGTGTTAGTGTACACACTCTCAACGAGTAGTGCTCCGACAGCGCAAGGCATCAAAGGTACGAATTCACAGCCCAAACGAGTTAACATATCACATTTTTTTTTGTTTCAACATACAGATACATTTTTCCCAAAAACAAACAGCTATTTTGAAATTTTTTTAAAAAATTTTTTAATTTTTTAAAAAATTTATAAAAAATAAAAAATAAAATTTTTTTAAAAATTTTAAATTTTAAATAGCTAGTGATTATTATCTTATTTTTCCACACCTGAATGCAAATTTTGGTGAGAATCGCATTACCCATTCTCCCTGTGAACTGGTACCAAAGTTTAAAAATTTACTACTTTCAAGCTCCATATCTCGCTTAATATTCAAAATAAAAATTTTTTTCTTATATATTCGTATCTCTAATTTTTAGTACAATTGAACAATAACAAAAAATAAGACATCAAATTTTTGACCAAACACCCACAGTTGTATATTATGTATAGGCTACTACAGTACAAAATATAGACAATGACAATAAGAAATCATTGTGCTATTGTCAGTAGGTGAATGATAAGTTAACTTCCAAATATTTTTCCCGGATTGTTTTATTATACAGTATATATATAAATACAAAGATTTGGTAAATAAAGCCGAAGTTCTTTGATTTTTCTACTGTACAATTTGTATTAAATAATCTTGCAGAATGATTAAGCTGTTTAGGCCTACCTTTATTATAACTGATTTACTCCAGACATTTCACTGGTTGTTGAACAGTCGTCAATTTCACTCAAGGAGGATTCTTCTTCATCGGATGAGACGCCCAGCTGGATAATGAAGGGTTCAATGTCGTCCTGCAGGTTATTGGCCTTCCACATGTTGTCTTCGATATGTTCAACGTGATTACAATAGTTTTTCGACTGATCGTTTGTAACTGCGTCGAATGCGTTGTCAATCAATTTAACCATTACGTCTTCTTTAAACTGAGTGTTATGCATAGCCACGTGCCTTTTCACTTGGCTCCAAACAAACTCTATAGGGTTGAGTTCACAATGGTAAGGAGGTAGACGTAAAATTGAAAACCCTTTTCTTTTTGCGAGCTTATCGACGACGTGGGCCGAGTACAAGTGCTTAACTTTGCCTACCTCATTCAATAGTTCTCTTTTTAAGCTGTCGTCAGGGAAGTTTATATTTTTCTCCTTGAGCCCTTTTTTTTATATCTTCCTTTCTTGATTTTGTGTTAGGTACCTTTTCTACTTTCACAGAATGGTATGGAGCATTGTCCATTACAATTACTGAGTTGGATTGAAGGTTTGGTAGAAGCTGGTCTTCGAACCATTTTTCAAATCTTGGACCATCCATCTCATCGTGGTAATCTTCCTTTCCCTTCTTTGCTAGAAATACGATTTTTGCCTCCTTCACAAAACCATTTTCACCTCCGGCATGTGTGATGACGAAACGAGGCCCTCATTCGGTCGGATCTTTCAATCCAGTCGTTAATCCCGCCATGTAAGCGTCTTTTGAAGTAGTTATAGTCTTGTCTACCCACACTTTGTTTGCTTTGTGTCCGACATTTACCCAGGTTTCATCGAGGTAAATTATATTTTTTTTCTGTCGTCTGTACTCTTTAATCTGTCTCAAATAAGAGTGCCTCCATACAATTATATCCTCTCTTTCCAAAATTAATGACTTCTTATTCCGCCGTTCGAAGCAGAATCCTGAATCTTTGAGAAGTTCCCATTAAGTAGTTCGTTTAAAGTCAGGTAAGTTTGGATCTTCATTCACCTTAGATAAAACAGCGTTTAATGTTGGGGGTAAGTTTTTTGCAAAGAACGAGTGCACGATTCTTCTAATAGCACTTATTATGATTATGAAACCACCATATTTCAGTGCTCTATTTTTCCTATAAACCACCTTTTTACGACTCTTTCTTGGGGTACGCTGGTACGCACATTTCCTTTTAGTTCTTCATTTCTAATTCTGTATATCGAACGTTTGCTTGTCGTCGCTGTAGCCTCAGATGTTTTTTCAACAATAAAACTAGTACTTGCATTAGTGTAACAAGTTTTAAAGTAATGAAAAACGTTCAACACTGTATTTCTGTCTCCGCTTCTTATGGGTTTTCCCTTCTTACGCGAATTCATTTTTAACAACGAAATCCCACTAACTCACACTATACACTGATATATGCACAACTGTACAATTGAGAAACACTAATATATGCACAACTGTATCGAGAAACACTTGTAATATATGCATTACTGTATAGAGAAGCACCCAAATCCAACCGAGAACCAACAGTCACTGAATTATAAAATGAGGCAGAAGAGGTATTTTTATTCCACTTCCGTTTCCGGGAATCGCCACAGCATTTGGTTATATTGTGTCACCGTGAGAATTGCAAGACTACAGACCTCTCACCAACTCCAAGGGAAATGGGCATTGAACTATGAAAAAGTAGGACTCATAACCCAAGCAAATAAATGATCATAAACAATAACTTACATTCATATTTGTGTTTCCCCATCTTCCCGTGTGCTAGCATTAAGTACTAATAGGTAGGTTTTATAAGATAATAATAAATTACGCTATTAGAAAATATTATTTTAATATAGACTATTATAATATTACAACTTATTGCATTGTTGGTTTATTTTTATTTTCTCAAATGTGAATGTCAGTTTTTATTTAAACCCACCAAAATTAAGACAAAGTAGGTAGAAACTAAATAAAACTAAAAGTAAGACAAAGTAAGACATTTGCTGGAAAGGTGGGCCAAGTAGAAGCTCCTGCAACTTCACACAATGAGTCATGCAGAGCCTGCTGCATAGTTATGTCGCGGCAACAGCCACAGTCTGAATTGGATCACATGTCGTCAGGACGGGTAGTAGCCCCATTACGAACGCTCCCTCCCCTCCAGTTATCGAAACTGAAAACGTACTCACTCTGAAAACGAACGCTCTTGTGTGTATAATGTGTTTACTATGAACAGCTGTAATTAATACAAATTGTTCGTCTGAATCTTTTCTTCATAAGAAATACATTGGGATTTTGATGGCCATTGGGGCAAAGCCCGAGGACCTTTATTACAGGAATTTGTGAAAGGGGGCGTCTACACAACAAATACTTAATTTTGACACATTGTTTGTAAAAATCCGCCCATTATTAATGGAGGAGTAGTGTTTCGTAGAAATCGCCTTCACGTATTATATCTAAGGATCCAAGGAAGAACATAAGTCTACTACTTGGAAGACCAAGTAATGAATGGCATATCCAGACCGGGATCTATATTAGAAAGGCACGGGATGTAAGAGAATGGTAAGCCAGAATCACCTAGCCAAGGTTTCAGTGGCCATGGAGGTAAGGTAAAGTATTGATAGTATTCAATGAAAGGTATTCGTTATGTAAAGCTATTGTACTCAAAAACGGTGTTTGTGAATCGGCCGCCAATATCACTTCAAGGCTATTCAAATCAACACAATTGCTGTTTTGTTGTAAAATTATAGGATTTAAAATGTATATCTTATAGGCCTATGAACAGATGAAAAAAGTTGTTGTCACTTGACATTTGTTTACATGATTTTCCCCGTTGAAACTTTCAGAATTTGTTTCTATGCGTGTAAACTAGCTGTTCTAAATTATATTTGTTTTAATTGACTACTTGATTCCCGTGCGTTAGTTTATTTAAAATTACTTACATACCAGAGTAATAGAGTATTTCTGTAATGCATGGTGTGCTCTTTGGACTTTTTGTTTGCGAGTCAAGAGGAAATGCATCTTTGTTTTTGTAAGTTTTAGCTTTGACTACACAGTCAATGGTTTTAGTGACTTGGCCAATTGTCAATGACCGGACAGATCAATAAAATGTAGAATATTCTACCAGTGAAATAAAATCACAATATAAAAATAATCTGAGAATTGCAGGGGTGGACGGATAACCAGACCCGGACTGGGACCATGTGTTGCCCTCAGCTATATGCTGTGGAGGTAAGGGGCCATTTACAGGGGGATTATTTTTTGATTAGATTCATTGTAAACAAGTTTTTTTCTCACTATTTTGTCATTTATAAGAAGGAAGAAATTTAGATAGTTATTTATAAAAATTTTAGAGTATTTACTTAGCCTATTATTTTTTATTCAGATCAACTTTATTATTTACCAGCTGTGTGCCCGTTCTACGCACGGGGATCTTATAGTAGTCAGTTGAAACCTTCTTATATTAAGATTAAGAACAGCAGTTAGTTTGCATATTTGCAGATATGCTGGCAAAACTATTATATATAAACCTTTGCAAATACAGTATCTGACAGTTCAAGCCAAAATAAATGCTTCGCAATTAAATGTCACCCGGATCGTGTTGGTCCATATGTCCAATGATTAAACTAAAAAAAGGTTTTATAGATCCATGAAGCGTAGCCCTAAAGTATGCCTATAATTGAAAGTTACTTTCCACAATGGTTAACTTAAACGTATTTAAAGTACTACCTCAAACTCGCCATTTAACACTTTATCCGGTTGACATTTTCAGTATCAAAGGTGCTCTTGTCCATTACGTGAAACACTGAGAAATAAGGACATTAATGCATTACCAACAGACATACACACAACAATCCAAAAAAGGCCACGAACTATCGATACATAAACAATGTAAAGGCGTAAACAATTCATGATGGTTTGCCCAACAAATGTTTTACTCAAATGGGTTATCATTTTCTTAGCATAGGTACCGGGTAAGCTAAGATTTTGGAATCCAGACAGAAAAAGCAAAACTTATACAGAGTTAAGACATCAATTAAATTGAATACGGACGGCTCTAATAAATAAGGTGCAACACCAACGATAACTAATTTGTAAACTACAGTGATGTGTTGGTATCTACGTAAAAATGATTCTGGCAGCTACCAACGGTTCTAAGGAAAAGAACCAGTACCTACCAAAAGCCAACGTTTACAGTTAAGAATTATAGTACATCCGACCAATTAAATGCATTAATATCTAGTCTCGAGGTTATTGATCTCTTGGTTTTGGATTTTCTCGTAAAAAGTTATAACGTAAACTTATCGGTGTCAGTTTGAAAAAAAAAAACAACCTTATCCAAACAACTTTTTGTTATTTAATAGATTACGCATTCTCTAAACAATGATTAGTATATCTATTAACATTAGAAGGAAATGTGACGAAAATCACACAATTTTGGGGTTTTGGTCATTTTGTAATTATATTTCTTAAGTAGGTAGGCCATGTATTCTATGGAAAAGTACCAGTATCAAGGAGCGTCGTCGAAAAGGTTGTTATGAATAAATATGTAGGCTTACGTACCCAAGATATGAGCTATGGGCCTATTGGCTGTATGGCAGCGATTGCATCACACGGTGAGTAGAAACAGAAAGTGACACATTGGAAAAGCGAGTTTAGCACTTCCTCTGTTAAACCTCTGTTACAATAACCCACTGCAGTTGTGATTTTTTACTTTACACTTTACACAACCACCATTGAAGCGCCGTCAATGAGTGGAAACCTTTTTTGTAAGCTATTGGCGACGATCATTTCAGTGTCCCAGCCCTATACAACACTTTTCATTAACCGTTTTCATTTACGGTTACACTATTACACTATATTATTGCACTTGCGATTAATTAAATCTGTTATGTAAGAAAAACGTTTTTAATCTCACTTGGTTGGGATTTTCTTTCAAAACGTGATTTGAAATGGTTGCGGTATTTGTAAACAACATTTGTAAACATATCAGTGACAGCTAGAAAAAATAATCTTGATCCGAACAGCTGTTCGTTATTTCATAAACGATTATGTGATAAAAATTGAATGAAAATTTGACAAAAATCGCACAAAACTGCATTTTTGAACGTCCGTAATTTTATTTACAAAGTAGTGAGGCTATATTTTAATCACTAAAGACACTCTCGCCAATCCAGTGAATACATTAAAATGACTTGGATCTTGATAGGTACTCTGGTTTTCACGGAGAAGATTGCGTAAAATGCCATCTTGAGTGTTACAGTCAGAGGGAAAGACAGACAGACAGAAATAGAGATAAGACTCGTTTCTGCTTCTTTAATGTATAAAACGTAAAAATATATAATTCTGAGCAATGTACAGACAAAACTCTAATTTTATTTATATAGATTTGAAAAAATATTTACATTATTTTTAGGATACTACAACAATACAATACACATGCTGTAGAAGTGGCAATAACTGTTATAACGGGGTTCAAATTAAAGTGCTATTATTCACACCAAAGTTAATAAATTGTGTCATTTGTGTGATAATAATAATCACAAAAAGATTTTAGGGATTTTAAAAATAATACTGACAAGACAAAGACTGTATTCATCAGTATTCAGTAGTAGGCCTACTTAACAAAAAGCAAAAATAATGAACTATAAATACACATAACATGAGTCATAATACATGGAATATTCACAAAAATTACACACACATTCACAATAAGCACTGTCTACAAGCTGAACATTTGCTCACAAACGCATACATATATATTGCCCAAAAATCTGGTAGGCTGTATCATAGATAAACATGCTCCCTAGATTTCTCATCCTTATGGATCAGCTGAGGACAATTTTACTATTAGTTCTGTGCTCTGTCCGGTGTATTATAGAGGTCGTGTTTTGTAACAATTTGTTTCTTGTTACTTCAGCTATTTAAAAACTCAAAACGATGTAATCATAAACAAAAACTCGTCCCATAGTTATATAACTGAACAGTAAAGCAAAAATCACAAAATTAACCCTAAAATAGTAGGAACTAAATTTTGTCGACACTACTGATCAGTGTTACCAACATGAACCAGTTGTACAAGAATTTATTCCACTTTTGTCGGCTAGTCTAAGGTTGTATTTACCATTTATAACCAAATTGTATTTTGTTGTTTAAATCCCAACTGCTTGTATTTTGCCATGTAGTTGGCCTTCTGCTGAGTCTGACAAAATAGTCTTCTTCTTTAGTTGGGCTTAGTAACCGAGATTTATTTTTAGTAACTAAAATAATAAACTATTATGTTCTAAAATACCCCCGCCGCAGCAATACTGCAGACTAAGCAAATTTCAACTTGTCTGATTACATTTTTACTCAAATATTTCCATAAATAAGACATATTTATTCCCTATTTAAATAACATTAGATTTAACGAGTGCTTAGGTTTGCTGCTACGGGGAAGGTAAAGGTGTTTTTTGACCATACGTCAATAGTATAGGATGAAATAAACAAATTTGCCAAATTTTATCAATATACATCCATAAACAAGTAAACTACAACAATTGTCATTTTCTCTTCGCTGGTTGTCTGACATGGGTCAATCCATCTGAAGTGATCCAATGAAGGTTGCTTGACCATTTTGTATTTTCATAATTTTTTTATATGTTATTACCCTTATAATTATGACCTCAAAACCGTTTTTAAAATATTTTTATCTAGTTCCGTTTAGAAGTTGCGGCCATTTTTGTCAGGCCGCGCACGGCGTTTTTGGGCTTTGCAGGCATCAGCGATAAATTAAATATCTTTTTACAGAATAGAGCTAGAACAATGAGACTTGTAACATTATTTTCAGTGAAGTCCCCTCTATATATAAGGTCCTTTAAACATTTTCTCAAAAAACAATCACTAATGCCTTAAAATATTCATCTTATTTTGAAAATATTTTTCAACAAAGTGCTGCTCTTTTTAAAGCCTAGTTTTACATAGAAGGAATAAAGTACCATAGCTAATGATTTTTATCCTGCAAGGTATGGTAAAATACTTGCATATGTCATAATAATAAGTCTGAATTCAGTCTCCTTAACTTTTTATAAGCTACTAAAAATTTAAATTTTCCAATTTTTCATAAGTTTGAAGTGCATCATTTCTGGTGGGGCAAACTATAAAAATCCAAATTTTATATATGTGATGTGCCTATATAGTAGGAACATACAGCAAAAATTTCAATGTTGGTATTTGATCCTAAGCCGAGATATACAATTTTGAATTTAAAGGAAATTTCAACTTTTGCGCCAGCTTAATCACCAGATTTAAGTGGTATAGAAAATCTATACATAATATAGTTACAATGCAATAGTAAACTTGTTACATAATTAAAAGCTAGAATATGTACAGGAAAAAAGATCAAGGACCAAAGTGGTTATAAATGGAAATAAAATGTAAAAACCAAAGCATTTTGTTCCATCTTAAGGATTTACAGTCAATGGTTCTATGTAACTTAAATGGACTGGATTTACTTAGCTTTTAAGAAGACTCATCCAGAGTGTCAGTGTCATAGCCTACATATGATACATTACAAAAACTTTGGCAGATCAAAATTTTGTGAGCTGCGGCCTAAGTGGTGAATTTTGGCTGGACCCTCAGGTACACATTCTGTGCATGTGCTTGTGTACCACCAATATGTAAATTTTATGATTGATGATGCCACTACAAAGAGTAACTGGAGACTGGAGTTAATAGTATGTGACACTAATTAGTATGACTGTATGGTTATGGGCTTTTTATTACTGTGATCATTTCTCCTCGGTCTGTTGTAACTCACTGCTTAAACTCGATACTATCTGGTTGATCCTTCTATGAATCCATCAACATTTCAAGTAGAGTTCCTGTTCCTGGACACTGTTTCCACCATACAGCCATACCTACCCATAAGTGTCAAATGCTATTAACTCCAGTTACTGTTTGTAGTTAACATTAAGTTTGGCACCATCATAATTTATTTTACATATTGGTGGTACACACATACACACGGAATGTGTACCTGAGGGTCCAGCCAAAATGCACCACTTAGGCCGCAGCTCACAACATTTTGATCTGCCAAAGTTTTAATAATGTAACATATGTATAACTCTGACACTCTGGGTGAGTCTTCTTAAACACAAAATACCGTCCATTTAAGTTACATAGAACCGTTGACTGTAAATCCTTAAGATATAACCGAACGCTTTTGTTTTTATATTTTATTTCCATTTATCGTGATTGTAAAGAGTGGACCTTGTCCTGTCGAGAGTGTCAACGGTCAAAAATTACTCGTCATGTTCAAACACCTATCAACGATTTCCCTTTGCCAAATTGTAGATTTGAACATATTCATGTGGATATCATCGGCCCATTACCCCAAGTTGGAAATCTTTGTTACTTTGTTTTTATATTTTATTTCCATTTATAACCACTTTGGTTCTTGATAATTTTTTTCTGGACATATTCTAGCTTTTAATTATGTAACAAGTTTACTATTGCATTGTTACTATATTGTGTATAGAAATCTGGTGATTAAGCTGGCGCAAAAGTTGAAATTTCCTTTAAATTCAAAATTGTATAACTCGGCTTTGGATCAAATACCAACATTGAAATTTTTGCTGTATGTTCCTACTATATAGGCACATCACTTATGTAAAAATTGGATTTTTATAGTTTGCCCCACCAGAAATATTGCACTTCAAAATTTTGAAAAATTGGAAAATTTAAATTTTTAGTAGCTTATAAAAAGTTAAGGAGACTGAATTCAGACTTAATATTCTGACATATGCAAGTATTTTACCATATCTTACAGGATAAAAATCATTAGCTATGGTACTTTATTCCTTCTTTGTAAAACTAGGCTTTAAAAAGAGCACTTTGTTGAAAAGTATTTTCAAAATAAGATGAATATTTTAAGGCATTAGTGATTGTTTTAGAGAAAATGTTTAAAGGACCTTATATATAGAGGGGACTTCACTGAAAATAATGGTACAAGTCTCATTGTTCTAGCTCTATTCTGTAAAAAGATATTTAATTTATCGCTGATGCCTGCAAAGCCCAAAAACGCCGTGCGCGGCCTGACAAAAATGGCCGCAACTTCTAAACGGAACTAGATAAAAATATTTTAAAAACTGTTTTGAGGTCATAATTATAAGGGTAATAACATATAAAAAAATTATGAAAATACAAAATGGTCGAGCAACCAAGTATTTTTATATTGGATCACTTCAGATGGATTGACCCACATTGAATATGTATATTGTATATTGTGCAATACTGCTGTACTCTCTAAATTTTCTTATGTTGGACTTTTTCAGTGGGATTTATGTGCTAGCCGGGTTTTGTGCGTTAATGCAAGCATATACGTAGCTATTCTTTATGTTACTGCTTATGGTCAAATTTCATCCAATGATTTTTGCATTATAGTTATTCCTATCCACCTTCCGTATCGAGTAATCAGCTGATATGATAGAGCATCACTTTGCCGTTGTCTGCTAAGTG
Source organism: Macrosteles quadrilineatus (assembly GCF_028750875.1). Lineage (NCBI taxonomy): Eukaryota > Metazoa > Arthropoda > Insecta > Hemiptera > Cicadellidae > Macrosteles > Macrosteles quadrilineatus. The sequence continues at coordinate 34,834,719 of NW_026542597.1, read as the reverse complement.
GTAACCACAACACAAGTCACCGCGCAGACGATGTATTACACTTCAACAGCGTAACTCAACTTACAATGCAGAAGGTTGGTATTTTGAGCTTTTATATGAACGGCAAGAACAAACAGTTGTTGGACACGGTTCTCTAGTTTGGAAAATGTAAACCAAACATTACTAAGAACTTATGATAACTTCTAACAAGCAACAACATTTTTTTGGAAATTGTAAGCGAGAAGGGGCCCTCCGGGATCGCGGACCTAGCCAGTCCAGGCCTGCGGATAACAGAGACTGATGGTTATAAAGGTGACGTTTAATTGAGGTTCTACTGAACTTTATACTCTGCCTGACACACCAGTGGGCCCAGGCATTATACACAATAACTAGTCAAAGAGTATAAAATGCTATTGTTATTACTCCATTTCATACTTTGCCTAAAAGCTTCATATATATTGTATAGAATGTCTTTATTAAACAGGGCTGTAACAATCTACCCAGAATAAATGGCATACAGTAATGAATTTTATTCCAGTAAGGCCTGATGAGACATACACATACAAACTAAAATGGAAAATGGAAGAAAAAAAGGAAAATTACGATGTTTAAGTGTTATTTTATTACACACAAAATGTATCACTAAACAATCAAAAGTTGAGTATACAATAATTGGATAGCAATAAACATAATTAATGTCACAGTTGCTGATTATTATTTTTACATTAGCAATGTTTTAAACAAATATTTATGAAATTAGGCACCAGAAATCATCACAACAATAAAGGCCAAGCATCAAATAACTATCACAATTATAATGTGTGTGTATCACACAAAATAAAACAATCCATCTAACTTGTATTTGTCAAAGATTTAGATACAGTACTAATTATTTTAGCATCAAATCCTAAATAGATGTATGGAGTGCACATACAATGTGGCTAATATATGACTGCCTATACTTGGGGGAGACATATTAAAATTGGTACAATTTCTGAGCTACGTAAAATCACCAGTACAACTAATTGTTCATAAAACATGTACAGAATTTAATCTTTGTCTATAGATTAAAACATTTTAGAAATTGGGATTTTGACTCTTGTTATAAATTTATTACTAAAATGCAGGTCAACAAATATGATAATTTTTTAATTAGAGTAAAAAAGATTTGACAAACTAACTGTGTTCATAAGCTTTGTTCTTTGAAATATTTTCAAACATAACTGTCAAAAGCCACAAATATTGGTCAACATACTTTTATAGTCACTTGCAATAATTTGCTACAGAAATGCCACTTAAAATACAGCACTTTGCCTCTGCTGTTATCTTTAAAGTATTGACAAAATTTTGGTTTTGAAACTCAGTAAACACAGAACATTAACAGTTACACACAACACACAGTTATTTATGGAAGCTTAACAAAATATAATGGTTACCACTTGGTTATTTATACATCTCCTGATTCCAACACTTAGAACCAAATGAAGTTAGTGTAAGTCTCCAAATAAAAAAAAATAAGAACAAAGACAATATTTTCAGATATGACTTCTAACTTACTGTTATCACTTTGATACAGTATCTGAGTCTAAATGGGATGTTTGACAAAATTAATTTAAAATGTTCAAGGTTGAGAAACTATAGGCCTAACACTCAAAATTTACCCGATGAGTTAATGTTACAAATGTAAAAGAAAATAAAACAATTGGTGTTTTATTTGTCAGTATCTAATTAAACACAACTTAGCAATAGTTTTACGATATTTTATGATATGGAATTCCCATTTTCGGGTATGGTTTGATCCAGATTAAGCGCTAGAAGTTAAGAAAATAAGTACACAAATTGGAACTTCCCAGCACTATCCTTTTTTTATCCTCGTCTTGTTTTCATCTACATCTCTTACAGCAACATATAGAACACATCAGGTTCTAGGTCTCGAAACACCATGGCACATTCTCACAACTAAGTTATTAACTTTAAATAAGTACATACACAGAAGTATATTACAAGTAACAAAAATCATAGTCAATAGTGTTAGGGACACTGTACACCAATAGATTGAATTACAAAACATTATGTTGTATTGGATCAATCAACAAAGAAATGTTGTCATATTATACTAATTTCAATAAAAATAAGCAGCATCTTGAGGTTTGCTTGGAGCAATTTGGGTTTTTGCCAAAATTAAATTGTAGATTCAATTACATGGTCCTCAATCAGGACGAGATATAAAGCTAAGGAATACATGTTCATTTACTCTCATTAACCTGTACCAATGTCCAACTAAGAGTAACTAAGGCCATTCATTTCAATCTTCAGGCCCTAGTGGATCTGTAGTTTAACAACTACAATAACATTGTTGTCTTTAACAAATCCGTTATCTTCATTGAGTAGAGCATTCCAGCTATAAAACTGTGTATATCCTTGACTATAATTTAACAAACCAAACGTAGTGGTAGACTTAAATTTTAGATCAGGTTTTTTACACTGATTTATTAGACTTAACTCAAGATCGCTGTGACAGTTAAATTGTTCAGTTTTGCCATTGCACCCAACATATACTTCAAAATACTCATTCTGTTCCACCTTAATCCTACCAACCAAGAGATACCAAAAATGCCCAGCCCAGGGATGAGTTTGAGAATATTGTCTTTTCCCCTGCTCAAGGTTTGCCAAACTAACAGAGACACTAATATGTGTTAAATGAGGATTGCAAAGATACTGACAACTGTTTATACAGTGAGATGGGGGATATCTATCAGAGCGATTTCTTGTAACTGTATTCAAATATTCTATGTCATGGGGATTGCCTGATACCAACGAACTGCAAATAGCATGTATTTCTTCTTTGTTAAGAATTTCTGTAGAAACAACACTGTCCCAAAATTCATTTTTTTTCATAGACAAAAACCTTATGTATTTTAAACATTCAAAAATGTACTGACGAAGAACGTTTCCTTCCACTGAATTAGTTTTTGATTTGGCCCATTTCAAAACTGCATTCCAAAGTTCAATTTCTTCGACTGGAATATACTCCAATTGCAGGATCCACTTTATCACACTGTTATTAACCTCCAAAAATCTAGCATCACTTACTAATCTTTCCAGATTATACATCACAATTGAAGCCATTTTGCTCTCGAGACTTGTTGTTATACAACAGACTGGGTGGGAAAGAGCAACAAATATGTTCTCAAATGAAAGTGTATCTTTCATATCTTTAATTAATTCATTCTTCAAATCATCTACCAAGTACTTTTCATAAACATAGAGAAGTTTTGCCTTTTCCTGAAAAGTAAGCTTAGGTATTAATAGATGACTTGCTCCATAGATACAAATTAAAAAGTTTCTGAATGTTTCTGGTTCCACATCAGTCACTCGGACATCACCCTTTTCAGCCATTTTGCCAACGCCTAACATGGATCTTAAAGGTTTACTACAACCCTTTAGAATCTCTCTAATAGCTCCAATCCTCTTTTTTGGGCCACTATCACAGCCAAGGACAAAGAAACAGTCATGTTTTGCTTTGCTAAGCCAGTATTTTACACGACTTGGTAATTGTGAATCTTCCATTTTTTGTATGCGGTTTTGTACTTAACAATTCTAACAATTTAAGTGGACATTGTTTGCTAATATTTATGTGGTTTATAATCTCAACACTATGGATTTTGCTAGTTGGTGTGAAAAATAAATGATTGCTTCAATTATTAAGGTGCTTACAATTGACGTGTTGATGCTGATGGGCAACACCTTCAGACTTATTTTTCTCTCAATGATGATGTCTTGGTTTTTTTTTGTTCCACATATATATCTGTAACAATCATAGATATTTGTTAGTCCCTTTTGCCATTCATGCATGCCTTTTTGTACCGTCTGAATGATTTTTTAGTGTGTATACACTCTTAAAACTACCTTCTACTGCAGTCCAACCACGGCCTTTGAAGTGGTAATGTCGCAAGAAGTGTTGTTACAGCTGTTTTGTTTGGAGGCAGCTGAGCTAATGGCATTTGTGTATTTTTTAAGGATACGAAAGCTTTGTTACTGAGCTATGAAAACATTGACTCTGTTTTAAATGTACACAAATAGAATTCCAATTTATATTGTTTTGGTCAATTCAATATGTTTTATTTTCCTTCAATCTTTTAGCGAATTTCCCTATAGGGAAGTAGCTATTACCGTAGGTCTCATGGTAAGACCTAAGCCCGGGACCGATTTACTTTTTCATTTTGATGTCCCCAGAGGCCAAAAACACCATTTGTTCAAATTTTTATATATCTATATAGCCTATATATTTATACAATTGTTTAGATAAAGGGCTACTATTATAAATAATGAAGAAAGCATATTAACTCAGTACCTGAAATTATTTTTATTATAAAAAATAAAAATAATTTCAGGGTACTGAGTTAATATGCTTTCTTCATCTATCTATCTATACTATTATAAGAAAGAGGTGGTGTCTGTGTGTATGGGAAAAGTAAACGCGAAAACTACTGGTCGGATCGGGCTGAAATTCGGCATGATGATAGCTCATATTCCCGATTAACATATAGGCATATTTTTATCCCAAAAATCCTTCCGGGCTCCGCCCCAGTGGCTCTGGAGCAAAGGTTCCCATGTTAACCTTATGAGAAATGGAATTAATGAATCTTAACAGCTGTTTCAATTAAACAAGTTGGTTCTGTTCTATGATTTTCAATAGCATTAAAGTTACAAGGATTACCAACAGGGTGCAGCACTAGCATTATTTCTTTTACATTTATGACAACAGCTAATTTGCAACCAAAAGGTGAGTGAGCGTAGCGAACGAACTTCAACCTGGAGGCGAGTGAGCGTAGCGAACGAGCTAACCTGAAGGCAAGTGAGCGTAGCGAACGAGCTAACCTGAAGGAAAGTGAGCGCAGCGAACGAGCTCCAACCTAAAGGTGAGTGAGCGTAGCGAACGAACTTCAAAAAGAACCGAAATTTCTTAAACTATGTCCTCACTCATAACTGCTATAAGCATTTGATACTTATATGCCAACCCCGTACGAAGGACGGGTACTCTGCTAGTTATATATATATATATATATCCATCCGCACGATAACTTGAGTAATTTTTGTCCGATTTTGATAAAATTTGGTTTGAAGGTGTAAGGTGGGATAAACTTGAATGAGTTCGCGAACCAGCATGATCGGACTATGGGAAGGGGGGTTTATGGGGGGTTTTATGGGGTAAAATAGGTTTTTCCCATTTTTTACCCTAAAAACACAAAATTTCACAATTCCTTTTTAAACCATTTTGTAGAGTTTAAAAAAACAAATAATTTAATATATTGAAGCGTTATTATGCGCCTAATTGTTACAGAGAAAATTCAAAAAAATTGTTATTTTAAAATTCCCATGTTATTCTTAAGGAGAATAAGTCAACTGTTGCAGTTTGCTTGTTTATGAACATATTTTGATCAAATGTGGAAGATACATTAATTTCTTACTAAACTATAGTAAATTTTAATATTTTACATTAAAAAAAACTTTTTTACCCTCCCTGTTGCAGCAAACCTAAGTACTCATTAAACTAATTCTCTTTAAATAAGGGAATAAATGTGATATTTTTAAGGAGACATTTTAGTTTAAATCCAATCAGGCAGATGGAAATTCGCTAAGTCTGCAGGTTTGCTGCGGCGGGGGTATTAATAAATTTATATTCATAAATTTAAATGTATAATACGCAAATTAATGAGCTGGCGTCACCTGTGGGCCATGTTATCTTATATGACATCTGGTGCTGAACAACACTACTTGCGACATTGACAATTCTACCAGGCTGCGGCCTGGAGTTAAAGGTGGCCGTGGTCCAACACTCCTACACATGAGATACGATAGTGTGACAGTTAAGCCAATAGACAGATAATAGAAATCCTGTTATAAACCTGTACAGTAAGTTGATTTGAAAGATTTTGAAAAAAATAAACTCTGTACAAATGCATAATACATATCTTATGAATAAAAACTTGACAGGATATTTTAAATTCACAATTACCCTGAATCAACCACTTGACGGATATTTATGATTTATGTGTTAAAATGTTGAGTGCAATTTAATATTTGCCACATGTCTGTTTTTTAACGTTATACTTCATTGATGAATACCAGATGGTTAAATGGTTAAAATGTGTTGTTATAAATAATAATAGTCTGATCTATGTCTTCCTTAGAGTCGGGACCACATAAGTTTGCAGTTGAGGGAGGAGCCTATTTACCATATGGGTTTGAATGAACCAATGAGAACCGTGCGGTGTTGCCAAATCTAATAATACCAGCTGAATTTAAAATATTGCTTAGTATATTTTATTAGTCCGATGTGGCAACGTTGCACTAGCCTTGTCTTGTGATTGGCTGTTACCAACTGCAAACTTACGTGGTCCCGACTATAGTTGGTTCAATTTAATGTGTTGAGTTTAATAATTCAGTTTGCCCTTGTATTTTAATGAGCTAGGTATTTTAATTTAGTGTCCAGGGAAACCACATATTTACAGGTTATGGGCCCAGGGCTGTTTAAATACGGAATTTGTTAATATTTTTTACCTGGCTAATCAAATTGAATTAATATGGCAACTGAACATGAAAAGTATCGAATACCATTGTTTGATGGAACCAATTTCAGCAATTGGAAATTTAGAATTGAAACTCTGTTGGAGGAATTAGAATTATTATCTTTTGTAAAGGAATCTTATGTTACCAAAGTTGAATTTCTGGATAAAGACACAGATGAACAACGAAAGAGGAAGGAATCAAGGTTGTTGGAATTAGCGAAACAAGATCAGAAGTGCAAGTCGCAGATTATACAGCGTATTGCCGACAGCCATTTGGAATATGCAAAAGACAAGGCAACTGCTTTTGAACTATGGTCATCTCTCTGCAACACATTTGAAAGGAAAGGAATTGCTAGCCAACTTCTACTAAGGAAGCAGTTACTAACAATGAAGTTTGATGCGAAGAATGACGTTTTAAATCGTCACTTTCTGAAATTTTACAAAGTCATAAGAGAGTTACGTTCTACAGGAGCAACTGTTGAGGAATCTGACATTGTTTGCCACCTATTACTGACCATGCCCAAAGAATATGACGTCGTTGTCACGGCCATAGAGACTCTATCAATGAAGGACTTATCTCTAAGCTTTGTGAAGGTCAGACTGCTGGAAGAGGAGACAAAGAGGAGGGGCGTTGGAAAAATTGAATTTGATTGTACATCACCACCTACTGTGCTGTTTGGTATTTTTATAATTGTTATCATATGTTGCATATTTGATGTTTGTTTTTATTGTATTGTTGTTTTGAGCTTGAAGACTTACTTTTGGGATCTTGGCTAATAAAGTATCTATGTTTAACTGTGGTGTGAGTTTTACCTTTCACTTCATGGTGTCAGGTTAAATAAACTTTTGTGGAGAAGAAAGAACTAAGAATGGCTGAAGCAGTGAGTAGTACAGTTAGTACAGTTCAATACCAACTTGTCACACCTGAACCTTTCAATTTCAGGGAACCTTCTGAATGGCCTAGATGGATAAGAAAATTTGAAAGGTTTAGATTAGCTTCAGGATTAGACAGTAAGAGTGGGGAAAATCAAGTTAATATGCTTTTATACTGTCTAGGAGATGAAGGAGAAGACCTTCTAACATCTTTCGGATTAAAAGATGAAGAATTACAGAGTTATTACACTGTCAAGGGTAGATTTGAGTCTTACTTAGGTTTCAAAATCAATATTGTATATGAGAGAGCTAAATTTCTAAAAAGACGTCAGTCTGAGGGGGAACCTGTTGATTCTTTTATAAATAGTTTACACAAACTGGCAGAGCGATGTAAACTTGGGGAATTAAAAGATGAACTAATTAGAGATTTGATAGTAATTGGGGTAAATGATGATAAACTTTCTCAAAATTTACAGTTGGATGAAAAATTAACCTTGAGTACAGCAATTTTGAAAGCAAGACAAGCAGAGAGTTTAAAACAACAACAAAAAGTAGTGAGGGAATCACCAGAAATTGAGTTTGTCAATAAGGGGATTAATCAACCCACTAAACATCGGTTTAGGGACAGTTCTTGCAATAAAAGTCAAGAGCAAAGCTTTTCAAAGAAAGGTAAATGTAACAAATGTGGATTTGTTGGGCATCACAATAGCAATGATCGTCCTGCCAATCAGTCTACATGTTTCAGATGTGGAATAAAGGGACACTATGTGAGATGTTGTACCAAAGGATTTGAAGTGAAAGGTAAAACTCACACCAGAGTTAAACATAGATACTTTATTAGCCAAGATCCCAAAAGTAAGTCTTCAAGCTTAAAACAACAATACAATAAAAACAAACATCAAATATGCAACATATGATAACAATTATAAAAATACCAAGGGTTTGGTCTGACGTTCAAAAGAGTGCTTGGGATAATTTCTTCAAATCCAGTTCTGGTGTCTTACAACAAAAATTGTAAAACCAGAGTTGCAGCTGATGCCTCGTCATTTGGCCTAGGAGGGGTGATTGAACAATTTGTGGATGGAAAGTGGAAACCAATCACCTATGCATCGAGATCTTTATCACCGACAGAGATGCGTTATGCACAGATAGAAAAGGAGGCACTGGCACTGACTTGGGCATGTGAGAGATTTTCACAGTATGTTTTAGGAACCGAGTTTGAACTTATGACTGACCATAAACCTTTAGTTCAGGTGCTTGGAAGTAAACAAATCGCTAGTTTATCGGCAAGACTTCAGCGGTTAAGAATGAGAATGGCTTGTTTTAGATATAAAGTAACATATATGTAAGGAAAGGTGTAAGAGATCTCTCACAGCTTGATCAAAATGACAAAGTTTGGATTCCAGATTTAAAACGTTATGGACATGTTGAGAATAAATCAAATCATCCTCGGTCCTACCTGATAAATACACAGGCAGGGAAGATCAGAAGGAACAGGAGACATATAATAGCTGTGCATAGGCCTATTGAAAATGGTGAAAATAGATTTGAACACCAATACCAAGAAGACCAAGGAACTGAAACTGATGCTGGACATAATTACAATAGCAATGAAAATGACAGACCTAAAAGAAGTGTAAAACCACCTCTTAGATACAGTGATTCAGATTTTTATAAATAAACTAAAAAAAAGAGAAAAGAGAAGATGTGCTGTTTGGTATTTTTATAATTGTTATCATATGTTGCATATTTGATGTTTGTTTTTATTGTATTGTTGTTTTGAGCTTGAAGACTTACTTTTGGGATCTTGGCTAATAAAGTATCTATGTTTAACTGTGGTGTGAGTTTTACCTTTCACTTCACCAACTGCCTTCCAGTCTCAACAAGGGAAAAAGACAAATTTTCCAGGAAATCAAGGAACTTCTGGCAACTCGTTCAATTTCACTTGTCACAGATGCGGAAAGCTTGGACACAAACGAGCTAACTGCAGAGTCAAATTACCACAGAACCCAGATCATTGTCTGATGAAAATCAAAGAATTTCTATACCAAATCTTGACGAAGAGGAAGAAGAAATTGAAGATCATAAGTGAAGAAGAAACAATAAGACACTCTACCAGAAAGAGGAATGTGCCAAGATACTTACAGGATTATGCAGTTCTTGCTCTGAATGTTGAATCCTTTGTCGATGATGTACCGCAAAGTTACAAGGATATTGCAGCACGTGATGATAAGGATCATTGGTATCAAGCTGTAAAGGAAGAACTTAACTCTATAAAGGAAAACAAAACTTGGACTTACACTGAACTACCACCTGGAAGGAAAGCTATCTCCAGTAAATGGGTTTTCAAATTGAAGAAAGACATGGACGGAAATATTGAAAGATACAAGGCAAGACTTGTTATCAAAGGATGTTCACAGAGAAAGGGTTTTGACTATGAAGAAACATATGCTCCAGTGGTTTGTCATGCAACAGTTAGGGTGTTGCTGGCTGTAGCAAATGAATGTGGATTAATTCTTGAACAATTAGACGTCAACAATGCTTTTCTTCATGGGGAGCTGAAGGAGGAAATATATATGTCCATCCTGAAGGAGTTGAAGGAACACCTGGCTCCGTTTGCAAATTGCAAAAGGCACTATCTGGCTTGAAACAGGCACCATTAGCATGGAATCAAGCTATTCATTCGTTTCTTATTTCTTGAGAAAGATGTTAGGATTTTTTTTGTTAATTGTGTCAAATGTAAAATTATTAAATTGAGGAGGGGTGTTGAGTGCAATTTAATATTTGCCACATGTCTGTTTTTTAATGTTATACTTCATTGATGAATACCAGATGGTTAAATGGTTAAAATGTGTTGTTATAAATAATAATAGTCTGATCTATGTCTTCCTCAGTTGGTTTAATTAAATGTGTTGAGTTTAATAATTCAGTTTGCCCTTGTATTTTAATGAGCTAGGTATTTTAATTTAGTGTCCAGGGAAACCACATATTTACATAAAAGAAAGATTATTTTGAAAGGAAATGTCAAAAGCCATAATTTTTGTTTAGGGTTTCAATGTCTTAGAAATTAAGTTTTAATTTTTGATGCTAACAATTAAAAGTTGTTTCAGTGCTAGTTTAACTAACAGCTGGATTCAAACTGTCATTCAAATGTTTATGTTATTGTTGTTTTTTTTTTTCTCCAGTAAAGGATCTGCGGTATCAGGAAATGTGTAATTTTAAACTGTACATCTCAAACACATGCATATAATCCAGTTTTGTTGTGAATTCAATCCGTGAAAGTATAAGTTTATGCTATGAAAATTTTAACTCATGTTTGGGAAATAATTTTTCTGCTAATTATCGCTTAATTGTTTAAGATATAAATGGTTTACGTGTTGATACTTATTTTTCTTGATGTTTGAATGTGTTTATGTAGGCATATCAAAATTTTAGTTAGTAATGAAAATGTTAACCAGTGTAGTTGGTCTCTAGAAAACTGTCTAATAATCTGCAAGGTGTCAGTAGAAACTAAAAATCAATTCATACCATACCATAGAGTATCGTACTATAGTAAGAGACTTAGTGCATAAGGTCAATGTTAATCGTAGGGTTTTTGAATGGAAGTTAATCTCACCCTAGTGATGTTATTAATGCTGCAAAGAGGATGAAAAACGGAAATAGTAAAGATATTTATAATTTATCAAATGATCTGGTTAAAAATATAATTCACAGTATTGCTCAACCGTTATCTTTCAGCTTTAACCAATGTCTGCAGCGAGACATTTTTCCTAGTAAATAAATTAAAAATCTCAAAAATATGCCCAATTTATAAGAAAGGCGTAAAAGACAAACCTGAAAGCTATCGACCTGTTTCGCTGATTCTTATTGTTGTCTAATTCTTTGTAATGTTAGTCTATGATCAAGTTAGTTATTTTTTAGAAGATTATAACCTTCTCAATTTGGTTTTCGAAAAGGAAAATCCACTATTGCCGTGGATCGGGTTGTAAGAGAAGTGCTCATGACTTTTGAGAACAAAGCCTATGCTCAGGTTACTATGTGTGATCTGAGCAGACTTTTGATTGTGTTGACCATGATTATCTGTTATTAAAACTTAACTACTACGGGTTTTCTGGTAATTCATTAACTTTATTTGAATCTTATCTTAAAATTGACTTCAAACTGTCTCAGTTTATGGTGAACATTCCAAGGAAATCTTGGTTCAATACGGAGTCCCACAATAAGAAATACGAATACACATATTGCGGGCTTAACGTGTTCTTTACAATAAAAACTTGGCGATTTTATAATAACTATTTATTTACACTAACTATTCTATATTTACAGATATTACAATTACCTAACACCTAACTAACCCTATCTAAACCTAGCTAATGTCTATTCTAATTTACAACGTTTCTACTTACAGCTAGCCTCTACAGGATTTATCACTACTTCTGTTACAACACTGTCACTACACTGTCACTAGTGTCACTACACTGTATCTACACCGTCACTACACTGTCACTGCCACTAGCACTAGCACTGGTCACTAACACCGACGGGCGCTTGCCGCGACGATTCTCGGAAGGCTCAGCTCAACTCAACTCAACTGCCGTGTGCCGGAAGACGGTCCCTTATATAAGTTTACCGTGGAATATTCTGGAGACCCCTAGTAGCCTAGACAAAGGTGTTTACAGATCACCGTGGAAGCTTCTGGTGGATGTCAAAGACCCTATTGACGTAGTCCGTTGACATGGGTCTATTGTCTTTCGTAGAACTCCGTGTTGACAAACAACCCTTTTGAGACGGCGCCTGGCTATTGTGTCGCGGGCTCCTGACTTGTAACACTACCCCCTCCTTAAGACTGTTCTGCCCCAGAACAGATTTCTCTCGAAGCTTGAGATCTTCTGGACCAATGTCTCCGGTCCCCCACGGGTTGAATACGCAGACCACAATGTCGATGCCAGTGTCCTCGAAAAGTTCCTGCACCATATTTCTTACAGTCTTCCATTCCAGTCCGTCGTAACCACATCCCAGCTTTGGAATAGCAAGCTTTTTGATTCCAATCTGAAGAAGTTTGTCTCGCAGGTCTTGCAGGCTTTTCTTCAACGATTCGTATGAGGGCTTCTGGCTTGACGATTCCTTCGTAACGAGGTAGAACAAATGCTGTCCATTGCGCTTCAGGTGAAGGGTGGTGCCAATGGCGGGTCTCCGACGCTCAAGATCTTCAGTCCCTCCAAACTTTTTCCTGAAGACTGTGGCTATACCTCGCGACGCTCTCAGGTCTTCTGCTACGCAGTGGGCCAAGGCATAATCCACTGGCAAGGTGAAGAGGTCCTTATATAACAGTTTCAATTCCGCCTTTCCACGTTTCTCGAGCACGACGTCTCTTGGTTCGGTTGAGATGTTGCGAACTTGTTGTTCATCTTGTTGGCCGTGATCTCCTTTGTAGGGTGCAAGCCTGTTGAAATGGACTATTTTGGGTTTGCCATTTGGTTGCTTCTTAATCCGGTAGATGACATCATTTAGACGGGAAATAACTTCATAGGGTCCTTCCCATGAGTTCTGGAGTTTAGGTGAATATCCACGACGCCTTCTGGGATTATGTAGCCACACGAGGTCTCCAGGTGTGAACCCTCCTCTCTCGGCCTTCACGTCGTACCTCTCCTTCATCCTGTCGCTTGCTCCAGATATGTTGCGACGGACTTTCTCATGTATCTCGTCCATCCTCTTCCGCAGATCAGATACGTAGTCCTCGCCAACCACACATTCATCTGGTTTCAAGCCATACTGCAGGTCACATGGAAGACGGAGCTCTCGGCCGAAAACTACGTTGGCTGGAGTCTGACCGGTGGTTTCGTTGACAGAACTCCTATACGCAAGTAGAAACAGGTGCAGGTATTGGTCCCAGTCCCGCTGATGTTCGGAGACAACTTTTGACAGATATCTTCCCATCGTCCTGTTCATGCGTTCTACCATGCCATCTGACTGTGGGTGCAGAGGTGTTGTTCGAGTCTTCCGGATACCAAGAACTTCACACATTCTGGAGAATACTGCTGACTCAAAATTTCTTCCTTGGTCAGAATGAAGTTCGAGTGGGACTCCAAATCTGCTCACCGATTCCTTGATTAATATATCTGCAACTGTTACTGCTTCCTGGTTAGGCAATGCATAGGCCTCTACCCATTTGCTGAAGTAATCCATTGCAACCAAAATAAATCTATTTCCAGCATCGGACATGGGGAACGGTCCTGCTACGTCAATGGCAATGCGCTCAAACGGGGCAACTACGTTGTATTTCCTCATTGGTGCTTTTCGTTTGTTGACAGGGCCATTTGATGCTGCGCAGGTCACACATCTTCTGCACCAGTCTATGACGTCATCTTTCTGATTAGCCCAGTAGAAGCGCTCCCTTACTTTCACCAGTGTACGATGTACCCCTAGATGGCCTCCAGAAATTCCATCGTGCACTTCCCTTAGCACTTCAGGAACTCTCTTCCTTGGAATTATTATTTGGAGTTTTCGGTGCCCCCCTTCCTCCGATTCGACGACTCGCTTCAAAACTCCTTCTTCCATTAAAATCGAGTTCCACTGCGCCCAGTAGGTCTTGACGTTCTTAGACAATGGAGCAACATCCTGCCACGATGGTCGTCCTTCATTATCCATCTTCCACTGCATAACGTGTCTTAGGTCTGGGTCTTCCTTCTGGTCCTCTGACAGCTTCTTCTTGTCCCATTCATCGTCAATGGTGGTCACGCGATGAACCGATGCACGTTTGTCTTCCTTGCGTGTGCAGTGCATGCAGGTGTCTCCACATGGTCTTCTTGAAAGTGCATCCGCATTCCTGTGGCTCGGTCCCGCACGATGGACTGATTCAAAGTCATACTCCTGTAACCTTTCCAACCATCTAGCAACCTGCCCTTCTGGAGACTTGAATCTTAGAAGCCATATCAGTGCGGCATGGTCCGTTCTCAAGAGAAACCTTCTTCCATACAAATACTTGTGAAAGTGTTCTATGGACTTCACCACTGCCAGAAGCTCCCTCCTGGTGACACAGTAATTTCGCTCAGGTGCTGACAGTACCTTACTGAAGTATCCGATCACATGTTCTTCTCCATCCTGAAGTTGAGAAAGGACTCCTCCAATGGCGGTATTGCTGGCATCCGTGTCTAGTACGAATTTTGCGTCTGGTCGTGGATAGCTCAATATGGGTGCGCTGCATAATTTGACCTTCAGCTCTTCAAAAGATTTCTCGCAGTCGTTGTCCCAAACAAAGGTCCTCTTGTCTTCGGTCAATTTAGTTAGTGGTTTGGCAATATTAGCAAATCCTTTTACAAATCTTCTGTAGTAAGCGCACAGCCCAAGGAAGCTCCTGACTTGGTGTTTATCCTGAGGTATTGGCCAATCAGTGATAGCTCTGATCTTCTCCGGGTCCACAGATACTACTTTATCTGATACAACATGGCCGAGGTAATTAACCTGTTTGCGGAACAAGTTGCACTTCTTGGGGTTAAACTTGAGATTAGCCATCCGCAGTCGCATGAAGACATTCTCCAGGTTCTTCAGGTGGTCTTCGAAGGATTTGCCTAGGACGATAATGTCATCCAAGTATACCAGGCATGTTTCCCATGACAATCCCCTGAGGACGTTCTCCATAAGCCTTTCAAAAGTAGCAGGGGCATTGCAAAGTCCAAAAGGCAGCACAGTGAATTGCCAAAGTCCTGTCCCAATAGAGAACGCTGTCTTCTCCTTGTCCTCAGGAGCGAGCCCGACCTGCCAGTAGCCACTTCTGAGGTCTAAGGTTGAAAATATCTGACATCCT
Organism: Macrosteles quadrilineatus; assembly: GCF_028750875.1. Taxonomy (NCBI): domain Eukaryota; kingdom Metazoa; phylum Arthropoda; class Insecta; order Hemiptera; family Cicadellidae; genus Macrosteles; species Macrosteles quadrilineatus. Next base: position 34,819,491 of record NW_026542597.1, on the reverse strand, counting down.
CCCAGAGTGTCGAGTGTGTCATCAATTCTGGGTAGAGGGTAGCTGTCTTTCTTGGTGACATTGTTGAGAAGGCGGTAGTCTACGCAAAATCTTGTTGAGCCGTCTTTCTTTTTCACTAGTACCACAGGTGACACCCAAGGGCTGTTAGAAGGCTCGATGACACCATCCGCTTCCATCTCTTTTATGATTTTCTCAGCTTCGTCACGTTTTGCTAGCGGGAGTCGTCTAGGAGCCTGACGTATGGGTTTTGAATCTCCGGTGTCTATCTTGTGCTGTACTATGTTTGTTCTTCCTCTAGGTCCGCTTCCGTACTCGAAGACATCTTGCCATCTGGTAATGAAGTCCCTTATTTTCGCACTTTGCTGATGCGTCAGATCCTGACAGGTGCTCTCCACGAAATTTTCCAGCTCCTTCGGCAATCTATTTGGGGATGGCGGACATGATTTTAGTTGTCGTACCACTCAGTTAACAGCCGCACACGTTCCGATCACCACTCCTCTTTTTATCGTCACAGGAAAACCATTCAAGTTCATCAGTCGCACCGGATTTCCGTGTCCTAAATTAAATAAGGATCTGGCGACAAAGACACCACGACCAACCTGGAATTCACTGTCACTTGCTGGCTCCAGCAGAACACTTTGCCCACTAGTCCAATCTCCCTCGACAGTAGCTTGAACGATGACCTGGCTGCGCGCTGGTAGCGTTGTGTCCTCTAGTAGAAGTACGCGTGCAGAGATATCTTTTCCACGCCGAAGTATGACATCTTCGTCTCCGAGAGTCACTAATCCTCTTGACATGTCTAATTTCAATCCGTACTTCACCATTATATCAGTTCCCAAAATCACGTCCTCGTCTATGTCGGCAACTAGTGCGCAATGTTTAAATACGCAGCCGCCGATGTGGAAGGTAGCAACCGTCTGCCCTTAGACCTGAGCCAGCTGACCTGTAGCTGTACGCAAAGACCATGATGTTGGTGAAATATCTTCTGTTGACACAGTGTTCGGATTCAGAATTGTCATAGTCGCCCCGGTATCCAGAAGACAGCTTTGGAGACGACCGTTCACCTTTCCGTCGATGTAGAAACTGCTTGACTGACTTCCCAGTGAAGCAACTTTTACACTATTCCTCGGGGCTGTCAAATTGCGGGCTGACGGTTGCCCCTTTCCATCAACCCTCCTTAGTTTTCCTGCTTCGGTTCTGATGTGGTCGAAGGACATTTACTCCGGGGATGTCCCATCTGTCCACAGCTCCAACAGCGTATCTGCCGGCGACGTGTTTTTAGCGCCTCCAGAACTCGTTTCACCAGCTCCTCGATGTCGAGTGGAGATGTAGGTTCTGCGTCTGCCACACGGACTCGGGCCTGACCTCTCACCGACTGCCGTACAGCCTCGAACTCCAGTGCCTGTGTCAGTGCGTCACTCAGGGTCTTAGGTCTGGCGAGCTTCACTGCCTGTTGAGTCTCAGGTTCACGTAGACCGTCTAGGAATTTATCCACCGCCAAACTCTCGTAGACATCATCCGTGACCGATGGATAGGCGTTTCTCACCAGGCGAGCAATGTCGGCTTCAAACTCCTGAAGTGACTCGCTGGGTTTCTGGATCCGGTTCCGCAATTGAGATCGGTAAAGCTGGTCCATGTGTCGATGCCCGAAGCGGATGTCCAATCTTCTTACTAGTTCAGCGAAATTCTTCCGCTCCGCCATTGGCATAGCATGCAGAACAGCTAACGCATCACCCCGTAGTGCAAGACACAGCGTCGAAGCCTTTGTTTCCTCGGTCCACCCATGGACCATAGCCGCTGTCTCGAAGAGAAGCATGTAGTCCTCCCAGGGAGTTTTGCCGTCGAAGTGAGGAACGATGTTCTGAGGGGCAACGGCAGCAATGGTGGACGCTGGCTTGGAGATCGTATCTGGGGCGTTATCCTGCCGAAGTTCGTCAGTGCTAGCCAATGACGAAGGACGTGAAGCTCCCCGATGCAGCCATCTCCTGCCTAAGCTTATCAACTAACCCATCTTCTAGACTCTTTTCTATACAGTTAACTTTCTCATCGATTTCATTTATCCTACTTTCTAAACTATCAACTTTGCTAGACAATTCACCTAATTTGTTCAGCATTTTTGATTCTACATTTGACATTTTTGTCTCAATGCTAGTTTCTAAGTTTTTGTTATTTTCTGACATCTTTGACTCAATGCTAGCTTCTAAGTTTTTGTTATTTTCTGAAATTTTTTATTCTAATGTTTTGCTATTTTCTGACATTTTTGATTCTAGTGTTTTAGTATTTTCAGACATTTTTGACTCTAAGTTTTTAAGCATTTTATTGAAATCAGATGTTTCAAACAAAATGTTATCTAGGTCTTCACCTGCATCAATTAAAGCTTGTTTAAGGCGTGCCTGAAGGGCTGATTTAGTTCCACTAGTATCTAGATCTCGTTCTTCTAATTCTCTCCTAAGATCAGCTACTTTAATTCATCAAGTTTTACACCTTTGAAAGCCATTTTTATGCAAAACAATTACAATAATTTTACAATAAATGATTTTATCCTTTGTAAACAAATTTACGACACAAATTACTAATATGTAACAAAGACCTTGAATCTTACTAATATCTAACAAAATCCTTAATTCTTTTTTACAAATAAAATCGCCAAAATAATGCCGCTTTCTGACACCAATTATTGCGGGCTTAACGGGTTCTTTACAATAAAAACTTGGCGATTTTATAATAACTATTTATTTACACTAACTATTCTATATTTACAGATATTACAATTACCTAACACCTAACTAACCCTATCTAAACCTAGCTAATGTCTATTCTAATTTACAACGTTTCTACTTACAGCTAGCCTCTACAGGATTTATCACAACTTCTGTTACAACACTGTCACTACACTGTCACTAGTGTCACTACACTGTATCTACACTGTCACTGCCACTAGCACTAGCACTGGTCACTAACACCGACGGGCGCTTGCCGCGACGATTCTCAGAAGGCTCAACTCAACTCAACTGCCGTGTGCCGGAAGACGGTCCCTTATATAAGGGGACGCGCCAAGGTCCGCGGCCAACAAGGTCTACAACCACCAACCTGACCTACGATTGGTGGTGCGAAATGTCCGAGCTGAACCAGTTCCGTGACGGGTGAAGGGGATGTAGTCGTGTTTGCTGCCGGTAGACCTTGTTGCCAGTGGCCAACAGGCTGGTGCGGTCAGGACAAAGTCACCTTTACATAACTAATATGCATTTGTTTATTGATACTATCATTATCATAGCATTTAAATGGGATAAGAGTAAGACTAATACAAAAGTAACCCGTGCTATATATTTGTATAGCATTTTTGCTACTAAGATAAATAAATCTGGTTTCTGCTTATTTTCTTAGAATAAAAAAATCCTTTTGTATTTTTTGAAGTTAATTACCCTTTTCGAAACCCTCCTATAGTAGGTGAATAATTTACTTTAAACTTTGCAATGTTAAATAAATATTTTAAAATCAGAACGATAATTAAACTTTTGGCCAGAAGATATCATAATAAGTTTTATTTTAAAAAAGGCAACTTAAATTTTTGGGGAATGCTATTATTGTATTAATTGTAATAATAGATGAGTGAACAAATCTTCTTACTACACTTATATTAACAATTGAGTTATTTGATTTTACAAGTAAATCATTGTAAAAATAAAGCTTGTTATACATAGCCGGCACTTATTGTATATGTATGGCTGAGTACCATACGAAACAACGCCTGCAAAAACTAGTATACCTTTTGCAAACCCCGCTGTATTGTGGGATGACAGGAACGCCTTTTCCATTCATTTAATCAATGGATTGTTAATCTTTGTTGCTTTTAATAATATTTTATTTATGCGCTGCTATGTTGTAGTTTTGTAAAATTTCTCAAAATGACATCATATTTTCAATTATTGTATTGTACCTACTAGAGAACCCGTGAGGCTCAATGAGCCGCATATGAAACATAACGCCAAGAAAAACATTAAGCTTAAATTCAAATAGTTTTAGTTACATCTTAGAGTTGTTTGAAAACTTATTAGAAACTAATTTTAAATATCTCTATTTGCGTCGTCAAGGCTCACTTACATTACCGGTATTTATGCTCTCAGTTTTAACTGATGACTTCTAATGAATGCTAAACGATCTGCTTCAATTCGAGGTAACATGCTGCAACAAAGTGTTTCCAGAATCGAGAACTTAAGAAAACCTTATATGCCTTACTGATAACCTGTGTTAAGTAATTTAAGTCGAGTCATTTTATTTCTTTGATTTGAGACATACGCCAACCTACTCAAACGAATTTTCTCCGTAGAGAATCCTGAAAAATGAGGTGATATCAACCATTTCATGTGCTACATGTTTTAACTCAGAATACAGTACCTAATACAAAAAAAAAACACACTTATTTTAATAAGGAAATAAATTGAAACCATAATAAATGTGGTGTCTTATGAAAGAATTGGAAGAATAATAAATTGAATTATATGTGGATAATTGAAACAAATAAGTACAGCTAAGGTATTTTTAACATTAGGTAGGTATATGGAAAGTTCGCTTTAGAAATGAATTATGACCTTAAAGGGCAATTTACGAAATAATGGATAGTTTGGATAGTAATGGAAGTTTGACAGTTTAACAGTTTGCTACAAACACTTGGTTGAAATGAAACATTTTACTACAAGTGTACATGTTGCTCGAAATCGAGCAATTGCGAAGAAGTAAAGTACGGTAGTTGTTTAAAAACAAATAACTTATTTAAAACCTAATAAAAGTCATAATTTCCGATGAGTTTAAAAGACTCAACTCATAGATCACGTACCTAACAGTTCCATATAATCAACATTTCTTGTAAATATTTTATAATTTTTCAAAAGCTGATCTAGTTTTTTAGTGTATTCTACAAATATTTCCCACTTATAGCCGCATTAGGTTGTCCATGTTGATCTTCGTCAATGATAATGTAGTCTGCATGGTACTACCCATTGTTGCCAGTACGTTTACATATTTCTGTAATTTTTTTACAACGATAACATTTTGTTTACATTACTTAAGAACTGCCTGATTTTCTGCATAACCTCTCTATCACAATTGTATTTGCTTCAATTGGGAATAATTTGGCTAGTTACTGTTATAACGTATGTTATATAATTGAGTACACGTATATTCAATTATATACGTGTATACTCAATGGATAAATTTACCTGAAAAAATGCAGGATTGAAAGGCCTAATATTGTTTAGATGGTTTTTTGTTTCCCTTAAATGTGAATAATGCAAATCCTTCAATGAAAGTTTTATTAAAGTTTTTTAGATGTAGTCATATTATTTTAAATCTCTTGACTTTTAATAAAACATATATTTAATGTCCTTGCCGTAACAGTTTAATTCAGCCTTAGATTGTTTTCCTTTGCCAATAATCATAAAGTTAAGTCCGTGTTTCCTACAAAATAGTAACACTTCGACTAACATCCTTGTTCATTTTTTGTGGGAATATTCATACTGTAGGTGTTCTTCATTATATAGGAGGTAAAATATATCAAATTGCCAAGGCTTTTTCGATTATTTAAATTGTAAATTAAAGTAGTACATTTATTTCATTTCTATTCAGCCAAAATCAGTAAATGAACCCAATGCGTTTCGTTGAATTGAAAGATAAATAACAGCAATTAAATTATACAGCTGATCAAAATGTAAACAATTATGTTCTTCATAAGGAAAACATGGGAACCTTTAAAGCCACTGGGGCAGAGCTTAAGGGACTTTTTCATAAATGTAAGGCCAGTTTGCAGATCTACTCGACACGCTCTTTCCAATGAGACGTCAATGGATAAAATCGGTTAAGAAATGGCGGAGGAGTTCAACCGACAAAGTGTAATGTAGCGTATCTATATATATAAAATCCAATGTATGTTTGTATGTTTGTATATTTGTATGTTTGTATATTTGTATGTTTGTCCTTTATGGACTCCAAAACCGCTCGACAGATTGTAATGAAACTTTCAGGCATTATTAAGCATTATTCAAGGATGGTTTGTGTGAAGTTTAGTGCAGATCCGTCAATAGGGCTCCGACCCAGTGGCTCTGGAGTTTCCCATGTTAACCTTATGAGTACTCATATTTAAATGAAATTAAAGAATCTTAACAGCTGGTGCAACTAAACCATTTGATTCTGTGATGTTCAATAGCATTAAAAAGTTAATAGGTTTACCAACAGGGTGCAGCACTATATTTATTTTTAATTTATGAGAACAGTTAATTTGCAACCAAAAGGTGAGTGAGCGTAGCGAACGAACTTCAACCTGGAGGCGAGTTAGCGTAGCGAGCTCATCTTGAAAATGAACGAGCATGTGACATAAAACCACAATAGGACAGGACGACGTCTGTCGGGCCAGCTAGTTAATTATAAAGATTTGAATTTGGGTTGGCGCAAATATTACAATAGAAAAAAGAGAGAGAGCCTGGATGAATTGATATACTAAAAAGAAAACAGCAACAGGGACACTATAACAGTATATCTATCTATTACTTATTTAATACGCAAGCAGGTTTTTTGTGACAATTACTCCTCCGAAACTACTGAACCGATTGGCATGTTTTTGGTATCATTGGAAAGAGCGTAACGTGAAGTTGTGCAGGAAACCTTCTGCTTAGGGAAATAATTAGAGAGTGAGGCCCAGAGGTCCTTTAAAGTTTCGTATTTGTCCATAAGATTAACATGGGAAACAAACACTGTTATGAAATTCCAACCACTGTTGGCAGAAACTAAAAGTGAGAAGAAGAACATATGTTAATTATTGTAAACAGTCAATACGTTTGCTACGAAACTATTGATTTCCTATAGGAAAATTTGCTAAAAAAACCAAGTGTTGCACGTGGTAGGGACTTAAACGTGAAATCTGTCCATAAAGCACATTTGTCTGATATAAGGTTTTTGCGTAACAATTAAGCTCTTAATTAGGACATTGAACTATGATAATTATTATAATTCATTTTTATTTTAACAATATCTATCCACCACCGTAAATGCGTCGATGATATTATTTAGCTACAACTGCAGCGACCCTTGTCGCGGCTGTAGCTACCAGCTACCTGCCGCCGAGAGAAAGCTCGCACCCCAACACATAAGTCTTTGTTTGGGTTTCAAGGAACGCAAACTCTTTGTTCTCTTGCTCGCAAAACTGGACGCTCTGGTCATCGAACCGCCGCGCCGCTCCGCTTCTGCGGTGTTATGCAGCCCACGAGGCTTTGCACCCCCTGTGGCCACCCCGTGTTTTGTAGTAGGTGTTTGGTGTTTGAGGGCATTTGTCTCTCAACAGTTATTCTCTATTAATGGAGATGGTACTCAAGTAAGAGTACCGATAACGTGCCCGGCATGTCATTCCATTGTGGACCGAATAATTAGGGGTTGTTATTTAAATTAAATGAATTGTTGTTTTTACATATTTTATTTTACCCAATCTGGCTGCTTCCATAATTTATGTTACTTCAATTATACATACACTCACTCACATTTACGTACGGAAAACACTTTAATCTGTCATATTATTCGTTATTATAATATGTCGTATTATTATTATATTAAGAATCTACACGCTGAAGAAACACTCTTTTCCATTTTGAAATTCATAATCTCATATGTAATAATTTATTTATCTTAGGAAGGTGGCTAAGGGATGAATGCGTCCTAAAAATAGCCTACTATTATGGAGGGCCCACCACGAAAAGCAGTTTTCTTTTAATTAAAAAAGTTTGCTTATTGGGGACATTGGGTCACTTATTCTTGCCCCATAAGGAAGCCAATGGGCCCCATTTTTAGGTAAATCTTCTTCTAATTAAATAACAAATACTTATCATTCTATTTTCACTCACAATTTAATAACTCTTTATAGGTGTATTTAATCTTTTAACGGTGATTGAAGGGGTATACTGTAAGACATAATAAGTGGGCCTACAACGTATGAAATCACTTTATAATGCAATAATCATTTTCGAATTAAATAATGCCAGAGAGGAGATAGGATTATCAAAAAACTAGCTGAAGCCGGCAGACGTTGTCTTGCCTTTGGCTATTTATATAATTTAAGTATCGAGTAATAAAAACCCAAACTAATTCCAGGAATATTACAAAAATGTGTACGTTATCTTATATATTAAAACGTAACAGGTTTTTTTTTATTTCACAGTCCATGTTTTATATCTAATGATAAAAGGAATTGCTTTATAGATCTATAGCCCTAAGGTAGACCTGTAATTGAAAGTTACTTTTCACACTGGTTAAAAGAAGTTAAAAAAACTACCTCAACCTCACTCTGCACACTTTATTCGGGTTGAAATTTTCAATAACAAAGGTGCTCTTGTCTTTTCCAAGAAACACTGAGAAATAAGGACATTAATACGTTACCAACAGACATACACACACAATAGCAGTTAGGGGATTTGCTACGCTTTAACCAAAGCAAATTACAAACAAAATAATTATTTGAAAGTTTTGATAGTGTCATCAAATATTATGATAATCGTTTTTAGGCCTAATCAAACTGTAAAATTTGTGTAAATCCGTTGGTAAATATATAAATAAGTAAATAAATACACAGTCCACAAAAAATTTATTCGTTAACAACGCCAAGCTTTAAAAATTCATGATGGTTTGCTAAAAAATCTTTCAATAATGTTTTATCATTTCATAGCATAAACTAACATTTTGGAGTCCAGACAGAAAACGCAAAAATTATACAGTAGGACATCAATTAAATTTAATAAGAAATAAGGTGCAGCACTAACGATAACTATAGTTGTAAATAGTGATGTGTTTCTACATAAAAATGATTCTTACTGCTACTACCGGTTCTAAGGAAAAGTATCAGTACCATAAACCAACGTTTACATTTAAGAAAAGAACTATAGTACTTGCAACCAATTCAAACTGTCCTTCTAATCAAACTGTTTTATATAGGTTTTAATCCGTTGGCAAATAAATAAATACACAGGCCACAAAACATGTAACATGTAACGTTAACAACGTAAAGCTTTAAAACTCACTATGGTTTGCTAAAAAAAAACTTTCACTTGATGTGGTGCAGTACCGAAGTTATTAATCTCCCTTGGTTTTAAATGTCTTTTAAGTTTTTGAGAATCAAAGTTATTTCCCAATAATAGCATTAATTGTAAGCAACTTTCAATGTTAACATATTAATGACAGTTTGAAGAAACCACCTTTATCCAAACAAAGGTTTCTTATGTAAAATATTACGTAATCTCTCTCTAAACGATAATTGGTACATATATCTAGCAAATATTCGGAGGAAATGTGACAAAAAACGCACAAATCTGGGGTTTTGGACGTTTGTAGTTTTAGTTCCTAAGTAGGAAAAGTACCGATATCGTTGTCAAAATGTAAGTAGTAAAAACCAAAAGTGACACATTGGAAAATTGAGTTTAGCTACATCTGTAAGTTAAACCTCTGTTACGATCACAGCAAAATCAGAAAGATCTTCCACGATCGCAGCAACATCCACGATCACCCAGTCATCCACTGCAGCTGTGATTTTTTACTTTGCACTTACCACAACTGTCCTTGAAGCGCCGTCAATGAATGGAAACCTTTTTTGTAAGGCACAACGTTTTTAATCTCACTTGGTTTGGATGTGCTAACAAAACTTGATCGGAAATGGTTGCGGTATTTGTAAACAACTTTTACTGTAAACATATCAGTGACAGCTAGAAGTGAGAACTAATCCAAACAGCTGATCGTTATTTCATCAAATGTAATAGTAAACATTAGGAGAAAATTTGACAAAAATCGAACAAAATTGGGTTTTTGATAACACGTTATTTGGTGTTCAAAGAAGCGAGGCCAGGTTTTTATAGCCAAAGACACTCTCACCAATCCAGTAAATACAGACAAATGATTAGAACCTTGATCGGTACTCTAGTTTTCTAGGAGTAGGCCGCGTAAAATGACATTTTGGCGTTACAGACGCAACCACAGAATGGACGGACAAACAGATAAACAGACATACAGACAGAAATTGAGATAAGACTCGTTTCGGCTTTCTTAGCCTATGAAACGTAAAAATAACCAAAAACTGCATGATTCTAAGCAATGTACAGACAAAACTGTAATTTTATTTATATAGATATTTAAATTATCTCTCGTCCTCTAACCGATTAAATAAACGTATCAATTATTAAAGCATTACACATAGTATAGAAAGTCAACCCTACGTATGTCATTTCATTTTCATCCAAATGCTGAATTTGTGTCGAAAACGCTGATTGTTCAGCTGTTACGTTAAGCAAATTGTATTATACCAAAACCTAGAGTAGAATGATAGCGTCGGCTGCTGGACTTTTTAAAATGTTAAACTTAATTTAAAAAAACTGAAACCCTAAACTAAAATTGTGGCTTCGACATTCCCTAACACGATCGGGTGACATTTAATTGCGAAGCATTCGTTTTGGCTTTGAAACTGTCAGATATTGTATTTGCGAAGGATTATATGTATTCCTATACAGTAATAGTTTTGCTAGCATATCTGGAAAAATGCACACTATATATGCAAACCAACTCCTGTTCTGAATATAAGGTTTCAACTTACTACAAGATTCCCGTACGTAGAACGAGCAAAACAGCTAGTACAAAGTAAAATTAAAATAATAGATGTTCTAATTTATTTTTTCAACAGTCTATAAAATCTTTAGTTTGTTTTAGTGCAATATAATTTGTTATAACTAACAGCTGGTTGAATATACAAATATTCTAAGAACTATGAGGTTAGTTTATGAACGAGTTAGTTTATGAGTTTTGCATAACTCGAAATATACGTCAATAAAAATGAATGCCGATTCTTGATTGCAAATCTGTAGTGCGTCCATACCTTTAGTTTGAGGCCAAAATTATGAAAATCGGCCGAGTAGAAGAGCTAACCCGACTCGGAAAAGAAAACCCAAATAAATATTATTATAGATGGCCATAGGTGGTTTATCAGTATGCATAATCTAATCATACGAAACCTTTTGTGTTAATAATTAAACGGCTTATTGTTATTTGATTGATTTGTCTTTAATTAATAAATGTAATAATGTTGTCGTTAACAATTTGCATTTGTGTTTAAAGTGAATTATTATTCTAATGTTATGTGCTTAATCTGTACCATTAATATTAGTGAGTAAAGTGGTGTATGGATTTCAAAACCATTAATAATCGTGGAATAGATATGACAATTGAATAATTATTTTCTCGTAGCCAAGCAAGTGTACGGTAATTTGTACAATTACTACTTTACAGAAAACGGTCTCATTAGTCAGCCCGCAATACAGCAGTGCTTTGGTAAAGTATCCTACATTTTGCAGGCGTAGTTACGAGTGAAGTAGTCTCCAGTTGTCCGCCGCACCGTTTGGTTAGGTCGGCCAAACCAAACTGTGCGACTCAGAGGCAAGTGGGAGGGATTGTTGGTCTCATGCTCCGCCGGCCGCAGACCTTGCGGAAACTAGCGCGGGGGAGATTGACCGCGGTGGACCTAGGTATGACTCCTTATATAAGTTTACCATGGAACATTCTGGAGACCCCTAGTAGCCTAGACAAAGGTGTTTACAGATCACCGTGGAAGCTTCTGGTGGATGTCAAAGACCCTATTGACGTAGTCCGTTGACATGGGTCTATTGTCTTTCGTAGAACTCCGTGTTGACAAACAACCCTTTTGAGACGGCGCCTGGCTATTGTTGCGCGGGGCTCCTGACTTGTAACACACATATACATATACGAATAGTTTTTAATATAATACCTTTTTTTGCAGCTCCTACTTATGTTTAGTCGAAAATAAATAGTTATAAATAAATTGACAAGATTGTATTTACGTATACAGCCCGCACTCGCTAGTCCACGACAGGTACGGGACTGGCGTAGTGTCGGATTACCAAAAACGTCAGATTATCAAAAATGGCTATTCTGTAATGTATTTGATTGCCAAAAAGATATAACTATCATTTTAAACAATGTATTAATCCAAGGCCGCACTAGATATACAGGCCGTGCTGCTACTTGTGTGACGTCACAACTGTAGGCGGTCCCGCGGCCGCTACACACACAGGCGCTTATAAGTTTTTACGACTGCAGTTAGTTCCCACCGTGATTTAAACAATTAAATGAAGTCGTATTATAATATAATTTTACAGTAATGTTTTATGTTAGTTTAGCGTAGTAACTAGCTAGTTTTTTATTCGTATAATAATGTTTTTTTTTTTTTATAATAACAAAACATATTTACTAGTTAGGCTACTATTTGATGCAAAAGTTGTAATATCATTGTTTTCATTACTGTATATGCGTATTATTTAGTACACTGCTATAGTAAAGTTAAATATAGATAATGGTGAATAAAAAAAACAATTTCAGTCTTAACTTGTTTTTAATCTGTACAAGATAATCTTTTAACGTCTCTTATTACAAAGCTTATCTAGCTTACGTTTTTTGGTACACTTCTTTCCTTCCTCGATTATTCGTTGTTTTTTTCATTTTACAATAATTATTCAGTAAAATATTACAGAATGTTAATAAACATTTTTTAAACAATGGGGTTATATCTTTACCACAAGAAAGACATACCTCAACATTTGTGCTGTCGAGAACATGGTAGGCTACATTACCAACATTAGTACCTTTCTCGACATTTGCACTTCAAAAATGTACTTTCATATCTTTCACCAATCATAACTTTAAAAACCTTCAAACCAGTAATCAATGTATTTATGATGAGGTCAGAGGGATATTGTAAATTGCCCCCATCTATCACGGTAAAATAATAAGACATTGTATGTGAGTTGAGGATTGTTTGCTTATCATTAAAACAAATTTAGATTTACAACAGTTACATTGAACATTTTTTAATAATTTATGGCAAATGTACCCTCCTATGTAGGTAATACCGACAACATCATTTTCGGAAATATCAGCACTTTCTAACTCATGAGAAATGTCTTCAAATTCTGAAACATCAAAAAAAAGGTTTGTTTCCCCTTCTGGTCCCACAGTTTCTTCTACACTAAAATCCCTTATCTCTACTTCCCGATTTTTAGCAGAAAATACCTTTATAATGCTAAGAGTTTTAAGCTTCTTTTCTGATTCAAGTACTTGTGCAACAGATATATTGTAACTAGCACCACTCATTTGACGATACTGTCCAAACCTAGCCTCTAAATCATCTGTTTGGAACTTTCCTAGCAACACATACTTAAAGTGTAAACATTCTACAATTTCTAAAACTGTACTGACGGTATGTTTAAGTGCAAACTGTGTGTCAAGTGTGAGTTTTCCATTTCTTTTTTTATTATTTGCTAACTCTCCTTGGACCACAATATTATTCCATTTCTCTAACCAGACTAGAAATGATCTTAGAAATAACATATTCTCATGATTTACTGTGTTTATTGCTTGGCAATCTCTATCATTAAACCTTGCTCCCTTGAAAGCATGATTTACATTAACTATTTTCCACCACCTAAGTACAATTTCTAAAAAAACTTATAGTACCATCCACATTGCTATTCTTGTGTTCTAGCTTATATTGCTTTAGAGCAGCTACATTTTTGATCAAACAATTTAGCACATGAATTAACATTTTGCCTCTCCAGAGAAGTAGGGAACAATACTTTCTTACTTAATGCTGGAGCTAACTTGACTACACTATCCTGCTCCACATTTTGAAGCATTTTCAAATCAGAAACACTTGCAGTAAGTACTTTATCATGACTACTAAATTCTGGAAAATGGAAAGTTTGTTTGGAATCGGTCTGATTGAGCCAGTTGTTACGGTATACATTTGAATATGTGCACTGAATCAAACAGTACAAAAATATGCTGAGTACCATCATAAGGAATTACAAATTTGGAAGTTAAAGTTCCCCCGCACAAACTTGTAAACATTGACCTATTAATGCGGTTGTTATCAGATATAATACTAAACACTCTATAACCTACTTTAGACAACAATTCCAATACTTGTAAAGTAAGTTTGTGTAGTTGTTCGCCTGTTAAATCTTTACAAGGGAATAAACCTACCACTTCTTTATTGTTTGATAATAACGATGATACCATAAACGTTTGAATAGTTGTGGCCAAATTCGACGAGTTTTCACTTGACTGCACAACTATACCTTCAAGCTTACCACCTTCATACGTCACTTCCGGTCTTACATAAATATCATCTTGAAGCAAGTTACAATGCTTTTCGTGTTCACTCATTGCAGATACTTTCTTTTTCAAATAGTTTTTATGTGATGAGTCTATTCCTGAGCTGCCAATACCTAAGTTGCAGGTAAAAATTTTCAAGGGTGTGGCATAGTCATTAACTTAGACCGTCTGATATATTTGTATGCCGCGGGATATGAGAAAAAAACTTTCGCAAACCAAATAAGAGTTGTAACACAGTACCGGACCTGTTTAGTTACGTATAGATTGATTTGTTCTTTATAAAAATTTAGTTTTTCACTAATACATTTGTCTTCAGTATCATTGTTAATGTTACTTCATTCAAAACAGCTAGTTTGTCACGTTTTGAGATTTTCAATTCGACACCTTGCTGGAATAATAGATTGCAGATCTGCTTTAACTGTGACCACTTAGTTATTCTAGGGCATTTGCTCACTTCTAATATTTGGGGGTTGTCATTCAGTACAAAGTTGTCTTTGACAATTGTAAAAGAAAGATCTGTTTTGATAATGAGCGTCAAATCAACTTTCGGGAACTGTTTCTCATTAAATATAGTAGTAAACAACCATAACTGATTATTACTTACTTTAGAGAAAACATTTTTCAATTCTACCGCGCACTTCACTGAAAACCCATTGGTTATTTCTTCATAACTTTGTCTAAACAATCCTGTTCATTTTTTGTCTGCTCAGCTCTTTTTTCTATCTCCCTCTGTCTCTGATTGGGGTCCTTTCTTTCTTGAGGAAGTACTTTCGATAGGTAACAAAGCAAATTTTCAAATATCGTTGGTAAAGCATCGCTAGATAACTTTAACTGGTCCCGTTTGACAGTCAAAATAGTACCGTCCGGTCGCGTCACTTTATCCTCACACACTACGTATCTATCATCAAAATGCTTAATACACACTCTGGACAATTTATTTATTTGATAGTCGTACCTATGAATAGCTCTAAGCCATGTTTCAGCTCTTGTTGTATCTCTTGGGAATGAAAAAACAGTTACATGTTGTCCTGGGTCATAGTTACTTTTACAGCCAGGGACACAACACTTGTAAGGCATTGTTTACCAGGAAGCAAAACATAATTTTTAAATTACACAACTCATGAAGCGAACGCCACAAAAGCATTGGTTAGTGACAGTGACATTCAGTATGTAAACAAATGAGTATGGCGACGCACTGAAACCAATGACATTCCAAAAGACCACGTGTTGTCTAGCACTACGACGCCGCGTGACGGAGTATCGACCGCCTTCAGTTGTGACGTAGCGCCTGAAGTGGTGGGGGTGCAGCACGGCCTGTATATCTAGTGCGGCCTTGATTAATCACCATTAAATTCTTGGGAAGAATTAAAAACACAGAACAAAGGAAACACAATTTCAATTTATGTAGCTAAACTTATTTTACAGTGTTACAAATAAGGCGGGCATTTCAATTACAGTACTGTACGTACATCCCAAAAAATACGCATAAAAGTACACAATTCATTAAAAAAGTAGGCCCCTGTAAAATTAATACATACGTGTTTCAGCACGGTATTTAATTTTATATACCTAATATAATACTGAACACTGAATGGAAGTGCTCCGACGGCAACAAGACGTGAGTCACAGTGTTTCTTGTCACTGCATGCTTGATTTTTTGCTCCCATAGCGGCGCCTGACCGGATTACCAAGTACATCGGATTTCAAAGCGTCGGACTAGCGAGGGCGGGCTGTATTTAAAAAAGCACAAAACGACATATAGCTTAAGTTGTAGGAATTTTATAAAACACTTTAATGACATACCCAACCACTAAACTACTAAGCCCGTCACAGGGGTACCCCTCGAACCTGTATGGTGTTTCTTAATAACCTCAAAAATTTACTAAACCGAATGGCCTATCTCGTTTTGAGAAGTGGAAAATCGCGACCGCAGCAAACCATCACGAATACAGGACGTCAACGCAATCACGATACGGAAAATCATCACGTATTTCGCCGCGTTTGAGATATGATCAGAGATATGGCCGCAATCAAGAATCAAGAATCTTTATTGCCTTTGATCCATTCATATACAGACATTGGCATAGTCAATAAATTAAATAAATACATTACATTCTAACAATAATTACAGATACTTACACATGCTAAATTAACAGTAACGATACAGAGGTGAACAATAATATCAATAGGCTAACAGTCAATAACATGAATTAAATCTTAAAGTTAATACATGTAGTAATGTAGTATGTAGTAACAATACATGATAAAAAATCTTCTATTTTATAAAAAGGATTGGCAATAAGCCGATCAGATATTTTAATTTTTAATTGTTTTATAGTCACAAATCGGGCAGTGTCAGGCAGTGAAAAAACTTACATAGTTAATTTTAAAGCAGTTTCCTGTTTTTGCTAAGCGGTGCTGAGGAAGGTCAAGTTTGTTTTTTCCTCTTGTGTTGTGGCTATAAAAAGTTTTTCTATTATTGAAATCTGTAATATGTAGTTTGGTATACCTAAATGAGAATGTGGTAAATGTAAAGATTAGGCTAATAACAGTCATTACTTTGAGTTTTATAAAAAGTGGTTTGCAATGTTCAGTGTCACTTGTCCTAAAAATTGTTCTAATGATGTTTTTCTGAATTGTAAGTATGCCATACACAAAACCCGAATGGCCCCAAAGAGTAATGCCATACGAAAGATGGGATGACAAAAAGCATAGTAAGTCACCCTTAGATATTCAAAACTCACAATATCCCTAAGCTTGCACATGAGATAAGAAACTCTTCTCAGCTCCTGGACTAACTTATTTGCCATGCAGGTATTTATGTATTGTCTGAATTATTTTTAGTGAGTTAACACTTTTTTAAAAGACATGGGCAACAGACTAAGTTGGAGGTAAGTCCAACTCCAGTCCAACACTCCCTCACACATTAAATCAGCATACAAACATCATAATTCTGTACCATACATACCAGACTGTTAGACTGAACTGAAATTGTAGTTTTAAGCATGTTTCAATTGGGCGTCCAGTCCACCCTTTGCCACACGATTCCAGGTATTTTATAATCATAACAAACTCTTAACTGACAACCAACATGGCTTTCGGAAGAATAAATCTACATCCTCAGCTATAAGTTAACAGCACTAATTGAGTACGTCCTAGACCAGATAGAAAACGAACAATACATCGATCTCCGCCATCTTCCTTGATTACAGTAAGGCTTTTGACTGCCTGGGCCACGACCTGATATGCAAGAAACTCGAAAGACTCGGTATAAGAAACTCTGCGCTAGAATGGTTCAAAAGCTAAAGTCGTGGAACTGAAAAACTTATCAAATGAAGTCACAGAAAGTTTCAAATCTTCAAAAAGCAAGCTGACGAGAGGAGTTCCACAAGGCTCTGTATTAGGCCCGATTCTATTCATCTTATTGACTAATGACTTCCCCAAACAAATTGAGAGTGAAAATGCTGTTGCAATCATGTATGCAGATGACACAACCATTTTGATCAAGGACATCACAGCCCAAAGCCTTTACCTTAATTCAAAATCGATCTTAAATAAAGCTATCCTCTACTCAAAGAACAATGACTTAGCAATAAACCCCACAAAAACTACAACTCTGAATTTCAGTAAGAAAAAAGACATAGTCCCTCAATTAGAGGATGTAACAATAGAAAACCACACGAAATTTCTCGGTGTTATCCTTGATAACAAACTAACATGGAAAGAGCACATCAACCACCTAAGCAAAAAAATCAGTACTGGAATATATGTCGTCAGAAGAATAAACTACATAGGCGGACTCTCTGTGGCTAAAACAGCTTACTTCGCACTGGTAGAGTCGCATCTTATGGCTTGACTGTGTGGGGAGGAACTTCAACAAAAAATATGAATCGAATTCTTGTCCTTCAAAAGAAAGCCATAAGAGCCCTCGCCAACCTTGTCCCACCGGTTACAGACTTGCAGATTAGCATTCGCAAACCTAGGAATCCTCACAGTGGTGTCTCTCTACATACTTGAAACCATAAAGTATGTGAATGAAATAAACACCCCAAGAAACCAAGACCTGCACCACTACAACACCCGTTATGGCTCCAAATTTGCACTACCAGTTCACCGAACAACTCTTTGGGAGAAAAAACCTTCCTACACCGGCTGCAAGCTGAGGAACCATCTACCTGACTACCTGAGAGAACTGACTGGCAATAAGCTACACCAGGAGTTGAAGAAGTGGCTAATCGCAAGACCCTTCTACTCATTAAAGGAATTTTATGAAAATTATGGACATTAACATGTACAATTCACTATTGTATTGACACTATTGTAATTCTTAACGTATTAACAATAAAAAATATTGTATTGTATTGTATTGTATTGTATTGTAGGCTATAAAAATATTCTAACGATTATATATATATTATTTTCTATTTAATAAATCAATCCTTCTATAAAAGGGTGACACAAACAACTTATCGGTACTCAAGAACTATAAGTTAGGCTACAACGTTAAAGGTAGTCTAATAAGACTCTAACATTCCTTTAACCCTCCGAGTGTCCCTAGTTTTGGCCTTAATGTTTGCCTATTTTTTGCAAGGTCGCAAATACAATAATAAGTAATGTCGCATTTGCAAGGTTTTATTAAAACGGATCTGAGAAGCTTAAAAACAATGTTAATTATACTGTTCTATATACCATTTTGTTTTGAAAATCATGGGCTTCAATATTATACATAAAACATAAGGAACATTTGTTTGAAAAAAAATTTTTAGGTAAAAAAAAAATATTTTGGAAAATTTTCAAAAAAAAAATTAGTTCGCGCTCAATGAAATTGTATAAATTATAGGCCTATAAATATTTGAAAATAGCCACTTTGTTCTAAATTTTATGAAGATTACAAATACCTATATAATAATATAAGGAAGTAGATTTGCAAATAAATAAGTTATGGGCAAAAAACAGATTTCAGTAGGCCTACATTCTAGCGTTTAGCTAAGAATGCATAGCCTAACCATAGCTAGGAATCTGGCTGATAATTTACATCAATATCACTAGGCTACGTACTTCTTCAGGATCATCAACCAGCCCTTCAAAATCACTTTTTAAAATCTTCTTATAATGCACCACGTATATCACTACTTTTGATTTGTAACACTAAAACAATGATAAACGTAATAAAACACATCAGTCATCGGTGCGAGGTTAACCAAGCTGTTTACAAATACGCACGTCAGCTGTCTGCTACAATTATGATCGACTCGAGAAAAAAAAGCGCTTAGAGACAGACCTCGGGAGAAAGCTTAGAATCTGCCAAATAAAACGATACCTAACTCGATCCAGGTCAATCCGATTTTGTCAGTCATAGAGCCTTCGCCGTAAACAGTGTTTGTGAGTCGAAAAATCGACACAACACACTACACAAAGTGTGTTATGTGTTGAAAAATCGACACATAACACTAGGAGGGATATAAGTTATGCACTCAAACCACGTTAACAAAATTCCTGACTCCTAGGTATTTATTTCTAATTTAGGCCTAGGTGGCCATCAACAATTTTTGACCAGACGTTATTAATCGTCTCAAAGGTTTAAGTTTAAATAAGCATCACCATCCTTGTATGAAGAGGATATAGGCTTGGTCCCAGATAGCACACAAGCTTTTACTGGCTTGTAAATACCATTGTCATAGACTTACCTAAAATCAACATAGGCCTAGGCCTAAATTAATACCATGACATAGGTCTAGGCATGGACAGTGTTTTGTTCATTGCCTAGGCTATCTAACTTAAGTCACAACATGAGTGTGATGGGAAAAGAAATGATTGATTTTGGTTAATATTAATTATTAATGTGTATCACTTACCCAATTTAACTAGGTAAACACTGTAGGCATCAGCATTGACTACGAATGGTCATTGGTCAATCCATGAATCCTATGGCATGAGGCCAGACTCAGGCCCAGGCACCGACACTGACTAACTTGGTTCCGGTTGGTTTGGTATTAATGCAAATAATGCGGTTTAATAACTTAGTATGTTTTCTGTGGCATTGCATGCAGATAATTACTAACTAATGCAGTACTGCTTCAGCAAACTGCAACTGCAAGGCTGCAACAATAACACAATAACTAACTAACATAACAAGTAGCGAAGCGAAGCGAAGTGCGAGTCTCGCTCGAACTTGAACTGTACTACTGCAATGCAACACGCAAATTGCAACGCAACAACGCAACTCGCAACTGCACTTAGTGCACTTTGATCTCGATTTCAATCTGAACTGACTGAACACTAACACTACCACAGTCCACAACCTCTAACCGGAAACTGTTATCAGTGGTATCCCAGTTCCTTTTTCTTTTTCTATTTCCTGCTTTCCTCTCCACTCCTAACTCAGTCCCATCAGAAATTCTAAATTAAGTTACTATTACAATGACACAAAACCCCCGTCGCAGCACACCTGCAGACTAAGCGAGTTTCCTTTTGCCTGATTGGATTTACATTAAAATGTCTCCTTAAAAATTATCACATTTTTATTCCATATTTAAATAGCACTAGTTTAACGAGTACTTACTAAGAAAAAAGTAGGTTTGCTGCAACAGGAAGGGTAAAGAAGTGTTTATTTAGCGAATTTCCCAGGGAATAAGCTATTGCCGTAGTACTCATGGTAAAACCTGGACCCGGGACAAATATAACTTTTCGTTTTGAGGTCCCTAGAGGCCAAAAACACCATCCGTTCATATTCATATGTATTTAAATCATGGTGGAACTTCCACCATGTATATACAGGGTGTTTGGTACTCAGTGTGAAAAAATTTTTTTGGTTTAAGTACAAAGTAAATGCAGTATGATGATGCATATAAAATGTCCCAAGTCTAAAAATTAGCTTCCCAAAGAATTATTTTATGTTTTTCAAAAATAACTATGTTTTTAAACTTAATACAGCTATTTCTCAATTACCTGTAAATGGATTTGAGTAGACAATGTCATTTTCGTGTTCTAAATTAAATTTTGAATAAGAATAATACAAAATGACAGAGGATCAGTTGTAAAAACTCCATCGTAAATAGATTCAAAGATAAAAATTAAGATGTCTGATAAAAATGCAAAAAACATTGGTCAATTGCATTTGTTCACACCCTGTATACAGGAAAGTGTCGGAATAATATGTTAAAAACTGCGCCATTTTATAAGCTTTCCAACCATATGCTACACTATTGAGGTTTAGATATTTTTTTGTTTATTTTAGTGGTTTGAATGCCAGAAAACAGGGAACTTTTTTACTGTTTTTACTGTTCAAGCTAAAGCAAAAATACAACTTTTGCTTAATACATGCTGACTTTCTATGTTTTAAATGATAAAGACGCCATGCTTTGTAGTCTTCAAACCACGAAAGCGTACATAAGCAGACAGAAAGCTCAATGGTGTAGCATATGGTTGGAAAGCTTATAAAATGGCGCAGTTTTTAACATATTCCGACACTTTCTTTTATACAGAGTGTGAACAAATGCAATTGACCAATGTTTTTTGAATTTTTACCAAACATCTTAATTTTTATCTTTGAATCTATTTACGATGGAGTTTTTACAACTGATCCTCTGTCATTTTGTATTATTCTTATTCAACATTTAATATTGAACACGAAAATGACATTGTCTACTCAAATCCATTTACAGGAATTGTACCCCCCTGGAATTGTACCCCCCGGAATTGTACCCCCTGCCAACATCAAAATATTTACGTACGGGGTGGAATTGTACCCCCCTGGAATTGTACCCCTCATCAGAAAGCCAAATGTGTACGGGGTGGAATTGTACCCCCCGGAATTGTACCCCCCTCTTGGACAGCTAGCTTGGCTTGTGTACGGGCTGGAATTGTACCCCCCACCTACTCGATAAACTTAATTGGTATTATGAAAATGAAGTAGTAGATAATGCCTTATATATATATTTTTATATATTTTTTTATTGTAGTTATTCTTGAATTGGCTTTTTCTTTCAGCCAAATTATTACCAATTAACTGTCATGTCATGTTTCATAAATATATATTTTTTTTTTCAATTTCTAATATTAATTTCCTGATAGCGGAAATCTCTCACGCACGGGCAGTAGCCTATGTGAGAGGCATTTCATATTAATTACTAAGTCAGTATATTATTATAATCATTACATAACTATAGTAAAATTGATACTGACAACCCTAACAACACCAGATATCCATTGGATATTCAAAGTGGTTGAAATATGTCTAAAGATATCTAAATGTAATTAAATATATTTTTAAAATATCTTATCTAAGAAATCTGTAAAATATCTTTTAAGATATTTTATAGATATTTAATAGATATTAAAAGTTTCACAGTAGATATTTATATAATGTTTAGATGCAATATCCTACAAATATTGTACATATATTCAGTACTCGATATCTACGAACAGATATCCTGTAAATATCAATCCTACATTGACGATTGGATATTGATTATAAAGACGATAAATGCTGATAAGTGCATTATTGTTTCATCTAGAATATTTAATATTACAGTTAGCCTTATAAAAACACAGGATCTAAAATCATCCAACAAATCAACAAACACTAATGAAACCAAAACTTAATTGTAGTTTTTATGTGGTTATTTTGGTAGATTAATTATATTATGTTGTCTCCGTTACTCTAATCCGTGCTACGCGTTAAAAAAAGCAAATAATTTTAATCAGCCCAAAGTGGACAAAAATTGCATTAGCGATGTTTACAAGAATGACTACACTTTTCCAAAGGGAGTGTTTCATTAAAGTAAAACTTTTTCAGTCAGACAGAAGGGAAGAAATATGCATTACACCACGTAATATAATAACACAAGTCTCGCACGACCCAAAAGTTGTGAGAAACAAAAAAAAAACTGTTAAGCCATTCCGTAAAAACATTATACAATTGACTTTGAATGTATGATTAAACACCTTTTTATAATAATAATACACCTGCTTATAATAATAATAATTCAAATATTTTCTTTTTAATTAAAATTCTGCAACTTATTTGAGGAAATTATATGGGTTGATCAATTTAAGGGTAAATATTAATGAATCATATAACCATTATAATAACATTACTAATGGTAATTAATTAATCTATATTCAGATATCAGTATTCTCTCCATCTGCCAGAAAAACAATTAATTTAACAACTTGATGCCTAAACAAAATCATAGTATCAAAAATATTTAAGTATTGCGACCATTGCAGCTGTTGGCTCCTCTTTTACCGCTTGAAAACTAGTTATATCAACAATCACAGGTAGCTCAGAGGTAAGGTAAGAGTTTCATAAGATGAAGGTATCAGGTTCGAAACCTGTCCGGGTATAAAAAATTTTGTCTAGTTTTTTTCTTCAAAAATTGTTTTTATGAACTATTTAATGAAAATGTTCAACTGATAAATGTGCTTTTCAGACTAAATCTTTATTATTTTGTGTTTTTATCTATTTACTATATATTTGTTGTGATCTGTCATCAGATATCCGTATAACATTCAGTTTTAGAAGTTCTTAAGATATTGTAAATCTAATATCTGTTGAACGTAGAAATTAGTGACATTTAAACTTCTTCACAATATCTAACAAATATAAATATCTGGATATTGATCATCTATAGATATCTTAAATATCCAAGTTAAATGTTTATAAGATATTCTATAGATAACTCTGTGCTGTCTGGGAAAGTACTGTAATAATGTATTACTTACTGAAATAAAAATTATTTTGATTTGATTTTGATTTGATTTGCCTTCTACAGTGACATATGTTGGATTTTCAAACCTGTACAGAATATTATAGTGATTGTACTAAGGAACTATAATTGTGAAGATATTATCCAAAAATCTGGCTTCGCCACTTTACTTCGCCTCGGGCTATATGCATATTTTATTTATTTATGCATATTTTAAATCACGTTTTCGGTAAATTACCACATTGTATCCGAGATCGCAAGAGATTATAACAAACAGCGTTGCCGTAATCGTGGGAGATGACGACAAATTTGCTGTAATCATTTGGGATAACTGCGATGTTCTTGTGTTTGCAGGATATACCTGTTGCCTTCCTTAGTGACTTAATAAAAGGCCAAGCAATATAGAATAAACGTTTACGAAATTAACGCTGAGCTTGATTCCCTCATGGTCAAAGCTTCTAAATAATTTTATAACCCAAGCCGATTGATTTTTTTTAAAACGATACAAGCAGTGCAAATCCTAACAAACTTTGTTTTCAAGAGGAGTCGCAAGCAGCGAATTTCGGCTTGGTTATATAAATTTGAAATAGGTTGATTACTGCACATAGGCCTAATAACTAAGCTAAACTAGTTTGTATACGATAACTATATGCTATAAGAATGGAATGGTTGTTTGTTCACGTCACTCTTTTCAACGTAATTTAATATGACCGTGAAAAGAAGTTAATGTATTTCATTTTTGTTCATTCAAACATAATATGCATTATTGTTCATTCGGTAACAAATTATGAACAGTTATTACTGGCAAAGGTGGACAAAATACCTGTTGTAAAATTTAGTTGTAGGTATCTGGTACAAAGTATTTCACGGTTTGTCAAAGTTTTAACCTTTGTGAATTTAAGCTAACCCATGGACGGTTAGTACTTGGGAAGGTTAAGAAAATATTAATGAATAACGTACAAAGAAGTCTGTTAGGCCTCTCACACGTTACTCGGAATGGCCTTAATTTGCAGTTTCTTAGAATACCCTTTCACAACAAGCAATTCATTAGGTGTCGGGTAACTTGGTTCAGTTTACTTTCGTGTGATTCCCCTCTAATATCCAACATAACTATTGTTTTGATTTTGGTTGGTAATCATAATAGACAAGCTCCTCGGTTAAATGGGGGGGGGGGTACAGTTCCGGGCTGTACATCTTCTTCTGCGGTGACCAGGGGGTACAATTCCAGGGGGGTACAATTCCGGTCCTACAAGAAGGGCTAGACTGACGGGGGGTACAATTCCGCCCCGTACACTGGTCAAATAAAAGTGAGTTCTAACTGAGGGGGTACAATTCCAGGGGGGTACAATTCCGGTCCTACAAGAAGGGCTAGACTGACGGGGGGTACAATTCCGCCCCGTACACTGGTCAAATAAAAGTGAGTTCTAACTGAGGGGGTACAATTCCAGGGGGGTACAATTCCGGTCCGTACAGTTTTTTAGATGCCAGTGGATTTAATCGAACCACTCGTGCATAACAATATCAAAGTTTCATGAGGGGGGTACAATTCCAGCCCGTACACGCCGTTTTGGTCGAGAAAATGAGACGTCATCGTGACGTCACTAACCTGCAGGGGGTACAATATCGGATGGCCGCCAATGGATGGTTCGGCGGTGGGGCACACGGGAGGGACTAAGGCTAACATATCTTGTAGTGTCAGCGTTCGCCGCTAGAACAGCTAAGTTGAAAAAATTTAAATTATTTTTTTTTTTTAATTTTTAGTTATAAAATTAACTTTTTAATTATAAAATATTGTTTTAAAATTATAAAAATTAATTTTTAAAATTAAACTGTCATAACATAACCTAACCAACCAGACTTGCTGATAATATAAAAACTATATAAGATAAAAATCTAATTAATGATTAATGATAATTTTTAATTAATTATAAAATTAATTTTAAAATTTAGTATTATAAAATTAAACTGTCATAACCTAACCTAACCAACCGAACTTGCTGATATGAAAAATTTGTTGACAAAAAGTTAATACTGCCAGCGGGATTTGAGCCCGGGACCTCCTGAACACCATTCCGAAACTCAACCAACTATGCCACGAACGCCGCTGAAATCGCTCTTTTCGTTAACGGTAATCGTGTTGCCTCTAGAGAAGAAGACATTAGCCACTATAGATATGACGTCACTACACCTTTAGCCTTAGTCCCTCCCGTGTGCCCATTCCGATGGTCGGTCGGTTGGATTGGAGTGGAGAGTGGAGTTAGAGTGACTGCGGTGACTGCCGCCTGCGGACTGGACTGGACTGATGGACTGGTCTGGTTGTCTGGACTTTACCTACCACCCTACCACTTCACTAATCCCCCAAGTGATGGAATGGGCACACGGAAGGGACTAAGGCTAAAGGTGTAGTGACGTCATATCTCTAGTGGTTAATGTCTTCTCTTGAGGCGACACGATTACCGTAACGAAACGATGTGATTCCAGCGGCGTTCGTGGCTTAGTTGGTAGCGTTTCGGATAGGTGTTCAGGAGGTCCGGGGTTCGAAACCCGTTGGCAGCACTAACTTTTTGTCAACAAATTTTTCATATCAGCAAGTTTGGTTGGTTAGGTTAGGTTATGACAGTTTAATTTTATAATACTAAATTTTAAAATTAATTTTATAATTAATTAAAAATTATAAGTAATCATTAATTAGATTTTATCTTATATAGTTTTTATATTATCAGCAAGTCTGGTTGGTTAGGTTATGTTATGACAGTTTAATTTTAAAAATTAAAAATTTATTTTATAATTTTAAAACAATATTTTATAATTAAAAAGTTAATTTTATAACAAAAAATAAAAAATTAATTTAAATTTTTTCAACTTAGCAGTCCTAGCGGCGAACGCTGACACTACAAGATATGTTAGCCTTAGTCCCTCCCGTGTGCCCCACCGCCCAAGTGATGACTTTTACTGTGTGTTGGTTGGTCTATGCTTTTACTGAGTCGAGTCTGGGGAGTCTGGGCTGGGGCGGAGTTGGCGGAGTCTTGGAGTAGAGTTTTGCTGGTGTTGTCGCCGTTGTCGGTTGTTCTTTGTTAGTTTGTTACCTGTTACGGTGTAGCCTTAATTTCGTTTGTCAAAATTAAACGGCATATTTACTGAATTAAGCTGGTAATGTGATCTAAGTCGTGGTGGTAAGATATTTCTTTATAATAGTGGAATACCATAGGCTCAATAAATATTTGTAACTGTTCGGCGTGTTGAAGATTCTAAAATGCAGAAACATAGTGTTGAAAGGGTTGATGCGGTGTTATGTTATCGGTTAACCTTCTGACCAAGCACCACTGTAGTTTATGTGTGTTCTGGACACTGTGTCTATATCCCATCTTCTTAATAAACTCGGTGCATTTTAATCACAACGACCAGTGAACATGAGTTTTTCAAGCGATGAAGTAAATTTTTTGGTATATAGGTACTTACAGGAATCAGGTAAGTGCAACCTTAACCTAAAATTGGACTGCGTTAGACCTATTTCTAAAGTTAGGGTACCGTAATTATTTCGTATAGGTGCCTCCAAACGAATTTTTAATTTTGATATCTTAGGCCTACTTCATAGTTTTTTACCTCCTGAATCCAAATAGGCTATGCCATTATTTTTCACAGCTGATGAATATTTCTCAAGATATCGCCGTAATAATATACAATATTACAATAAACAAGGTAGGATGGATGACATTTACAAGTGGAATGAACTATGGGTTAAATAAACCAACCAGCTGATTTGTTTTCAATCATAGTCAAGCAAATGGAAGTGACAACTTTTATTAAGCCCCCCATACACGGGCGAGCATGCTCGTGACGGTGTTGGCGGCGAACATACTCGCTCGTGTGTGGGATCCGCGAGCCTTCGTACCAACGAACATGTTGGGCTCAGCGCTCGGCTCGTCGCCATAATATAGTCACCACAAATGGCCACAACAGCATTAGCATCCATTTGAATTTAATCAAAATAAATTAATTAAATATATTAAATTTAAATAAATAAACACAACTTGACTGTCACAGCTCAAGAGAAGCAAGAGAAGGCCTACTGCGTGGTAGCAGCGATCATGTTCTTGAGCATGCTCGTCCGTCTGTTGACAACGCCGAGCATGTTCGCCAACATGCTTGCGAACATGCTTGCCCGTGTATGGGGGGCTTTAGCTAACTCTGATTGTGCAATATGAAAATCACCTGATTAACACTTTTCACTTTCTAAGACCAACGAGTTAATAATGTATTATTGTTACCAGTATTTTATCCTTATTAACTAGGGTGGTCTGCCGTTACACTTTAGACGCATAAATGATCGAAGCATTTTTAAAGATTGCCAATGGCTAAAGCAGCAAACAATATGTTCCCTTCCAACAGATTCACCGTTTGTTTGCCCAATATTATTTAAGTTCCAAAGAATGATAAATTTATCTGATAGTTCATTTATTTAGTTAAGGATAAGAATAAGAATTGATAAAAGTTTATTAGGCATGTGTATTTGACATTTCGTTTAAACGGTCAAGAGCTTCTTTCTTCTTTGCCCAAGATCCGTGTCTGTTAATTGACATCAATCGGTCTAGTGAAAATGGTGGCTCCAGAAGCAGGCCTTCAAATAATAGTTATGTAAAAATAGAATGGGTTATTTGCCTTCAGCCAAATAAGTGCTTGCTGTAGTTTTTCTCGTCGAACTTTGAAATCGATATGGCCAAAGACGCCTTGACGTTTGGACAATGATGACTTTTAAGTTTTCTGGCAGTGTAGGTAAGACATATGCTATTTCATTAATATCTTGCTCAACATTAATGATGTTACCTTTGTAGTGAAACTGGCCAACCTGACCATTTGCTTGTACTTTGTAAATGCGCATAGCAGGATGTACTCGTGCAAACAACATTTGTTCTACAATCGTCAGGTCAGTTAATTCGTTCGGGACACTTGACACATCCATATTATTTAACGCCGTGAATTTAGTTGCATTTGAACGACAACGCGAACAAATCGGTGATTGGTTTGAAGCGGTTAGTTGTTGGCAATGACCGTTAGTGCAAGTGTAAAATTTTAGTGCATCTAATTCATTTTGGAATTGATTAGCTAACTGCCTATCATTATCAGCTTCTTCCGCCACTGCTTCATCTGGTTCTCCTTGTTCACGACGCCACTCTCTTACAATATTTGCATTGTTGGTGCTACGACCAATATTACGACGTGGCCTATGAGGCATGCTCAAAAGAAATATAGCAAAACTGTTACTTCCATTGATAAACTGTTAGATTCCAACTTTAACCTAGGATGAAAGTAAGCATTGAAATGTAAACAAAACAGTTACAAACAATTAACATAAGTTTATCTTATTTAAATGAAACGAGATAAACCCATATGTAGGCCTAATAACCCCAATATAATTTTTCTTTCAACTTACATTAAAATAACAAGCGAAATTGTGTGACTCGTAAAATAAAATCCAGAAGGAAATTTGCAAATATTTTTTACCAAAACATTGTGCTCAGTATTCTTTAGCTGTTGGCCAAATTTCATATCAATTGGTCGAAAGCCATTACATTCTGATGCTCTTACAAAGAAGTTACAAAGTCAGGGAAAGTGAGCTTCGCTCAATAATTTATTGATTTATATTTCACCTTTTAGAAATTACATAATAAAATGGTGCCATTCTAACATAACCTAACCTAACCAAACCTCTAGAATGTGTAAGCAAACTCCTTTTGATGTCAGAAAAGGCATGTCAGGGTGATAGGTCGTGCTTTATGTGAATTGGTGACTGCATTAAGTCCTTAGAAGGTAGGTTAGATTAGGTAAGTTAAAGTTTAGGTTATAATGTATCGAGTTGTTAGTTTATGTTGCCTGAGGCCTACTGTTTTTGTAAAATTAAAATCCTGAGAAAAACACTTCAAATTACTTTTCAAAAATGCTTGCATTTTTGAAATAGTATTTGAAGTGTTTTTTCTGGATTTTAATTGTACAAAAACAGTCTGCAGGTGACATAAAGTAACAACTTGATACATTATAACCTAAACTTTAACTTACCTAATCTAACCTACCTTCAAAGGACTTAATGCAGTCACCAATTCACATAAAGCACGACCTATCACCCTGACATGCCTTTTCTGACATCAAAAGGAGTTTGCTTACACATTCTAGAGGTTTGGTTAGGTTAGGTTATGTTAGAATGGCACCATTTTATTATGTAATTTCTAAAAGGTGAAATATAAATCAATAAATTATTGAGCAAAGCTCACTTTCCCTCACTTTGTAACTTCTTTGTAAGAGCATCAGAATGTAATGGCTTTCGACCAATTGATATGATATTAAAACGGATCTGAGAAGCTTAAAAACAATGAATTCTACTGTTCTATATACCATTTTGTTTGGAAAATCATGGGCTTCAATATTACCTATACATAAAACATAAGGAACATTTGTTTAAAAAAAAATTTTTAGGTAAAAGAAAAAAATTATTTTGGAAAAATTGAAAAAAAAAATAAGTTCGCGCTCAATGAAATTGTATAAATTATAGGCCTATAAATATTTGAAAATAGCCACTTTGTTTTAAATTTAATGAGTATTACAAATAATCATATAGGCCTAGTGAGGTAAGTTATCAAATAAATAAGTTATGGGCAAAAAACCGATTACGGTACATAGCGTTTAGCTAAGAATGCATAGCCTAACCATAGCTAGGAATCTGGCTGATAATTTACATCAATATCACTACTACTTCTTCAGGATCATCAACCAGCCCTTCAAAATCACTTAAATCTTCTTATAATGCACCACGTATATCACTACTTTTGATTTGTAACACTAAAACAATGATAAACGTAATAAAACACATCAGTCATCGGTGCGAGGTTATCCAAGCTGTTTACAAATACGCACGTCAGCTGTCTGCTACAATATTTTCGGAACTAAAATGAAGAAACAGACATCAGGAGAAAGCTCTGAATCTGCTGAAAAGAACGATACCTAACTCGATCCAGTTCAATCCGATTCAGTCAGTCATAGAGCCTTCGCCGTAAACGATGTTTGTGTGTCGAAAAACGACAAGTGACACTACACAAAGTGTGTCGTGAGTCGATTTTTCGACAAGTGACACTCGGAGGGTTAAATAAGAACTACATGTAATTAGTCCACCAGTCCATCTATATCTCGATAATGTGACGAAATTCCTATTATAGCCTAGAGAACATCAGAATCTACAGACTACAGAATCACTTGAAATGTTATCCATCATATCTTTTTTATTGTAATGTTAAGTATGTTTTTACGGCGATATCTTGAGAAATATTCATCAGGGGTGAAAAATAATGGTAGGCTATATTTGGATTCAGGAGGTAAAAAACTATAAAGTAAGATATCAAAATTAAAACTTCGTTTGGAGGCACCTATACGGAATAAATGTTTAAGAAAGCATGGGTGGTAGCATGGGTGGTTCAACACTTGAATAAATGTTTAAGAAAACAAAAATAGACTATATAGAAATAATTAACATATTTAGATGCAAAGTTACAGACTTATCACAGGTTGTTCCAGGAACTATTCAATCCTGGAAAAAGGATTTCTTAAGAGCCAGTCACTGAATTTTCTTAAAAATATTTTTTGCGGATATTTATTTACATTAACTAGCTGTACCCCCGGGCTTTTCCCCTTTTTAACTTCATAAGTATTCGCATGGCTCAATCACGTCCCGGTTGAAGTTCGTTCGCTACGCTCACTCACCTTTAGGTTGGAGCTCGTTCGCTACGCTAACTCGCCTCCAGGTTGATGTTCGTTCGCTACGCTCACTCACCTTTTGATTGCAAATTAGCTTTTGTCATAAATTTTAAAAAGTCATCCTTTTTATTGTTTATAATACTTTGATAAAGGTTTTTATGTTTTAATATTTAACATTGGAGAATTTAAACGTTGTTAAGTGCACAGGTGTGCTGCGATTGGGGTTTAATACATTTGGACTTATTCAAAAGTAAAATAGTTTTCTGTGCTGCACTCTGTAGAAACACTGTGGCACTATTTCAAATCATGACTAATGCTAATATAGAATGTTGTAATTATTCAAACCTACAAAACAGTTGGTAAAAGTAAACATCTGCTTTTAAATTATATTTATTTGTAAACATTGTAGATCAAAAAGTCTGACATTGGCCCACTTAAAACCCTCTGGGGCAGAGCCCTTTTGCTAGATCTGCACCAAACTTCACTCGAACCATCCTTGAAAGATGCTTAATAATGCCTGAAAGTTTCATTACAATCTGTCGAGCGGTTTCGGAGTCCATAACGTATATACATACACACACACATACATAGTTCCTCTTTTATAGATATAGATAACTACCGTACCTTATTATATGCTTTCTTACTTGTAACAACATGGCTATTTAAAGATTTGCTCAAACGGAGGTGCTGGTACCGGTAACTTATTTTATGTCTAAGTACCACGAGTATTGTAGGGATGTATCTTCATTCAGGACGATGACTAGTAGTTTTTTTAAAGATTCTAAAATATAAAGGTTAACTTAATAACAGTAAAAATCTTTAATTTAATAACAATAGGCCTACAATGTTCAAGATCAGCTGAACCATCAATAATTCTAACAGCTTTTTTTTGTAATATTAAAACTTCTTCAATTCTTGGACAATTGCCGCAGACAAGCAAGCAGTAGGTACTTAATTATTCATTGAAAAAGGCAAAATAAGCCATTCGGATGTATTCTGGAGTTAAACACAGTATTTCAAATGCCCCAACAAGAAAACAACTCTAGTAAGTCTAGTAGTCACACAATCAATATGAGTATTCCATGTAAGCTGTTGGTCAACACATACACCTAACAACTTAGTAAATACTGACAGCAGTTTCTATAGCTAAAGATTCATGGTCATATGGGCCTCGAAGAGAATAGACCTACTTAGGCCTACTATATTTTCAGTTTTTTTTTTTTATTTAAGAGATAGCTCTAAACCAAGATAAAGACTCTTCTATAGAGTTATTTACCAAATTACTTAAATGCAGCAAGTTACTGGAAGTGTTAACAAATGTCGTGTCATCAGCGTAAAGAAGGGTTCTACATTGCACATTATGAGGTAAATCATTAATACTAATTAAAAATAACTGAGGGCCCAAAACAGAACCTTGGGGATCACCATATTTCAAGTAAACCTCTTGAGACTGAACACCATCAATATACACAACTTGTCTCCTATCCTTTAGATAAGATTCGAAAAGCACCCTGGATGCCATAGAGGTGCAATTTTGAAAGAAGGTCTGAGTGATCAACACAATCAGAGCCTTACTCAAGTCACAGAAGGTAACTCACCATAGGACCTCGCCTCAAAAGCCTGCAAGATTATGGAATTAGATCATCCATGGCGTCCTGGGTAGCCCTGCCCCTTCTAAAGCCAAACTGAGAACTGTAGGCCTACAAAATGTCATTCTCCTCTATAAACAAGATGACCTAATTGTAAACAGAGGCCTAACTAGCATTTTTACACCAAATTTTTAACAGACAACCTAAGATAAGTTGAAATTTATTTCCCTACATGGAAATGTGATTGATTTGTTTGAAATAATTTTTTTTTACCAGAATTACGGGGGAAAATACGGAAATTGGGGATAATCAACAAATTTGTGCTGAACATTTGAAACATAAAAATATAATCAGAAGTAGGCCTATACAATTTATATACAAATGTTGTTAGTATTATTAAAGCTAGGTTACAATACATTTGTTCAGAATAGTGTCATATTGTACAAAGTTAACTTATAACTTAATAATTAGGCCTATGACTTGGAAAACAAAATTTTAGTTTTTCCGAAAACATAAATTAGCCTAGTTATTTAAAGTTTATTCTAATTGTTATACTTTACTATACAGTAATATGATAAATATTACATGTATTTATAGAAAATATATTTCTGAACACAAAAATATACATATACTAAGTTATATAACAAATAAAGGTTATAGAAGCATTAGGGTGAGGTTCATAATGTCCAAATTTCACAAACTCCAACATCTAAAATATTAAATAAACAGTGCGTTTCATAATCTCCAAATTTCATAAGCTCCAAAACCATAACTTTCAAATAAGCACCGTTTCACAATGTCCAAGTTTCACAAACTCCAACGGTTATTTCATAAAGTCCAACGTTATATTAAATAAACAGAGTGGTTCATAATGTCCAAATTTCATAAACTCCAAAAATATAACTTTAAAATACTTACCGTTTCACAACCTCCAAATTTCACTAACTCCAACGAATAGAATATTAAATAAACACAGCGGTTCATAATCTCCAAATTTCGTAAGCTCCAACGGTACAGTCTCTGCCAGAAGTCGCTGCAGAGGTTGCCGTGGTTCGGTATGTAGGCGCTACACGTTCTATTAGAAAATATACTTATAAAACATATTTATACCTTTTTATAATTTTTCATCGGTAAAAAAATCTCTTACGATAAACTTATTTGTAATGACTTTTTAATTGAGAGACGGAACAGTTAAGAAACTCAGCTGAAAGCTTGAATTAAAGATATTAAAAATAAAAAAGTATAAATTTAATTTGCACATTATGTGTTGACACATATTTGAGTCACACAGCTAAGTGTTCTTCAATCATTAAAATGAACGTATAATCAGTAGTTGAGCGACGGCGGGCGGTGCCTGCTATCTGGCCGTGCCAACCACTGTATAGACTTCTAGCCCAGACTGTACCATTGGAGCTTATGAAATTTGGAGATTATGAACCGCTCTGTTTTTGGTACCTATCTAAACGTTGGAGTTTGTGAAATTTGGACATTGTGAAACAGTGATTATTTGAATGTTATAGATTTGGAGCTTATGAAATTTGGAGATTATGAAACGCTCTGTTTATTTAATATATTAGCGTTGGACTTTGTGAAATCATCGTTGGAGTTTGTGAAATTTGGACATTGTGAAACAGTGATTATTTGAATGTTATAGTTTTGGAGCTTGTGAAATTTGGACATTATGAAACGCTCTGTTCATTTAATATTTTAAGCGTTGGAGTTTGTGAAATTTGGAGTTTATGAAACGCTCCCAAGCATTATTCTGCCGTGAAACACACATAGGATTGTAGGCTAGGCTATGATTTAGGCCTAGGATATAGGCTTAACCTCTAAACAACCACAATTTCAATAACACGAATTTGGACATAAATAATAATAGGACTCCTTACCCAGTGTAATATTGATAAATACTACTACCACCTGACAATACACAACTTCTTTTATACTAAAACACTAACCTCTGATGAAAATTAGCACAAATAATAATGTAGCCGCACTGTAAACTTTACTTAGATCCCGGCGATCAGAACGCAAACAACTTGTTTTTCCAGTTACAACTAATGTGTCACCTGAATCTCAATACTGAAAGGCACCAAAACATAGAGATAGAAAGTTTTCTTAGCTTCTTCAAATAGGTCGATGACTCTCATCACTCTAGTCAATTATCAACATATTTATTCGTGATTTAGACGAAATTTTGTTGGCGGTTCGGACAAAATGGCCAACTGACAAAACAGCTATTTAAAAAAAAAATATTTTTCAGACTTCCTAACATCGTATGACAAAGTTGAGTTCTCTATACGAAAATAAGGAACAACTCAAGTTCTTTCCAATGGTACCAACCACTTCCTGTTAAGGCCAAAATTAAGACTTGTCTTGTAGATTTTTTTCAAGAAAACGTATTTTACAAGATTTTTTCGATCGCGGCTCGAAAATGTTACTAGCGCAAAAGATTGTTCAAATTATAATAGCAATTGTATTGATCTGTTAGTGCTACGAGGTTTGTTTATATACTATGAAAATAAAAGTTCAGAATCTCCTCTTTCCAACGGTATTAAAATTATTACACTTTTGGATCATTTTCTTTGCGTAATTTAAGCGTTAAAAAAATATCCGAAAAGCCGTTAAACTGCGTTTGGGCACCGAGCGCACACATCAGAACGCCGTTTAAACGGCGCAAGGCAGTCCTAGGGTTGAAAATAACACCACCTGTAGGCTATTACAAAACCTAGGTAAATTTCTGGGTTACTGACATGTGAGATATTTAGTAATTTTTACACAAACAAACCCTGAAAAAATCTGTTAAAACCTAACTTATCAAAATTTTAATCCAACCCAGGGGTTCTCAAACTTTACTTACTCTAGGACTCCCATAACTTAAGTTAGTTATGTATTTAAAGCTATATAGGTAAGTTAACTACCCCCAATGACCCCTTAAGTTAATTTTATTTTAAACTAGCAGAGTACCCGTCCTTCGTACGGGGTTAGCATATAAGTATAAAATGATTATTACAGTTATGGGAGAGGACACGGTTTAGGAAAATTTTGCCTTTTAATTTATAAGGTATCCTATAGTGTAGCACACATCTACCATAGCCCTAATGTTCTACCACTGCACCTAAACCATAGAAAAAAGTAAAGTTCTCATTGTGTACCACAACTTTTTGGCCTGATAGACGTTGTCCCGTTCTAATGTGGTTTTATGTCAAATGCTTCTTCATTTTCAAGATGAGCTCGTTCGCATCGTTCAATCACGTCCTGGTTGAAGTTTGTTTGCTATGCATACTCACCTTTAGGTTGGAGCTCGTTCGCTGCGCTCACTTGCCTTCAGGTTTAGCTCGTTCGCTACGCTAACTCGCCTCCAGGTTGAAGTTCGTTCGCTACGCTCACTCGCCTTTTAATTGCAAATTAGCTGTATTCATAAATAAAAAATAATAATAGTGCTGCACCCTGTTGCTAAATCTATTAACTTTTTAATACTATTAAACATCATAGAATCAAATTGTTTAGTTGAACCATCTGTTAAGATTCTATAATTCCATTTAACACGTTCGCTGCTACGGACGTTCCGGAACGTCAGCCGGGCCACGGCGCCAGGAGCTAAGAACGTTCCAGAACGTCACCGTTCATTGTTGTTTAACGTTGCTATGGATAAGCCAGCACGTCACAAGCGTTCTATATTTCTTTGCAGCTCGTACGGACGTACTTTTCTGACAATAAAAAATATAGTTTCCCAAATCACCACCAGGGTCGTTTGGAACAGGGCTTTGTTTTACCTCTTTCCTGCTAGATAGCGACACTATTTTACTGACTGTAACCTGGGTAGTGCTGCTATCTATCAGAATCACTTAGTACTATATCCAAAGCCAGTTTTATTGCAGAACATTGCCATCCAGTATAGCTACTGTTGTTTTTACTGTAACTCAGTGTATCGGTGGCAATGTCACGCAGCGGCCGAGCGTTAGTTCAGCAACTGGCGCCGTCCCGGCATCTAGCGCTCAGCAGCGAACGTGTTAAACAAAGTACTCATAAGGTTAACATGGGGAACTACAGAGCCACTGGGGTGGAGTCCAAAAGGATTTTTGAGATAAGAATATGCCTAAATGTTAATTGGGAATGTGATCTATCATCATGCCAAATTTCAGCCCAATCCGTCCTGTAGTTTATGCGTGATTGAGCTACACACATACACACGAACTCACAAACTTTCAGATTTATAATACGTATTAGTAAGTATTGATAATTTCAGTTAAAAAATAATTAACAAAAAAAACCAAAACTGGTATTTTCAGAAAAAGGTACTTTTGGTTTAAAAATAAAATTAGGCCTAACTTAAAATGTTTTTCGCAGTCCCCCAAAAAACTGCTTGCCGACCTCTGCTAACCACACTTTGAGAAACTCTGACCCAACCAAACCTAACCTAACTAGAAACTTCTGACCCTTAGCAAATTCCTTTCCAACCTGTGACTGCATCAAGTCCTTTGAAGGTACGTTAGATTAGGTAAGATAAAGTTTAGGTTACAGTGAACCAAGTTGTTCGTTTGTTATCCTTATCTCCTGAATATTTTTAGGTAAGCCTATATTCCTGTTAAAGGGAACATTCATTATAATCAATGGTTTTTTTCACCAATATGTCATTTTTTGATCCGATTTAGGCTATCGATACTATTGATCGAAACACATCAGCTGACAACTTATGATAGGCTAAATAAGGTTAAATATATTTCAGTAAAAAAAAAAAAAAAATACTTGAAATGAGACTGTTCTAAGAACCTTACATAACTAAGTTTACCTGAAACTTGCTGTAACATTTCAAAATCCTGTTTGATCTTTGCCAAATGCCTTTTTTGTTATCAAACAGAATTTTGAAATAGTATAGCAAGTTTGGTTAGTTATGTAGGTTATAGAAAAGTTTCATTTCTTATTCCATCCTAGGCCTATAACTTGTATTATTTTGCCTAAACAAGATCAGTTGTCAATTTTAAATTTAACTTGAAATTTAACTTTGTAGATATTTATAGAGACGCACTGTGGTTGCGATACTCCCTGGTGTGGATTAACGTCTGCACTAGTGAGTACTACTATCTGTAGTGCTATCCTGATAATTAGACTAATTTGTTAATACCAAGACAAGAATGTGGTTCGGATTACACTAGTATAAACTGTAGGTCCCTTAGCTCTCATTAGCTGTTTGGGCTATTAATTAACAACTGTGTTTGAGCAATATTTCGGCCTTAGTCACTAACAAGACTACAAGATCACGCCACTCATCCTACACTCACTCATCCTTCCCTCATATTTGGGTTAAAAGACGCACATATTGGCGTCCCCATCAAATAGCCTAATTGATATAATTGATAATTTTCTAGTTAAAACACTGGGAAAAACACTGAAATAGTATTTTACAGTGTCCTACGCAGGGTTTTAAGTTAAGTTAATTGGACAATAATAGTTTGGAGATAAAATAAGTCAAGTCAAGTCAAATAAATCTTTATTCAGACATACAACAATGTGTACATGAATGCGTCTTAATCTTAAACTATAACTAATACTAAAACAATTTTCCTGATCCATTTTATTTTTTTATTAATTTTGTTTTACATATTTACATGTTTATTTACATATTTGAACGTAGTGCAGTAAATTCTTCAAAATTATAAAACTCAGAAAAAATTATATTAACAAAAACCAATATTAATAAAAAATTAATTAATTAATATTAAAAAAAAATTATAACTAACAACTCAGATAACTGTACCCTAAACTTTGACCCTCCTAACCTAACCAACTTCAAAACACTTAGGCCTACTGTAATACAGCCCTGGATTAGCATAAAGAACAATATACCATCCTCACATTCCTAAATAAGGACTATAAAGGGGGTAACTAGGCATCCCATTTACATCCCCGCAATGAGACAAAATTTCCTTGAAAGGAAACATTATTGACTAATGAATCTCTTTAGAAGTCTTTCTATAGGCTAGTCAATGATAATTTTCCATTTAATCAGCGATAGGCTCTTCTTACCCTACTTTAATAGGTACTCTAATAGAATTCCCATCAACAAGTCACAAAAAACAGCAAAGAAAAAGAAACACAAGTAAAAAGAACATGCAAAGCTGCAGCAAAGAAAAAGAACGTGGTCGAATGAACCACTCACGGAGTTGGCTATTGTCTAAATTTTTTTTTTCGCCATGAGAAGTGTAATCCGTGACGGTTGATTTGTCATGAAAAATATTTCATAGTTAACAATAAGTTTTAACATCTTTTACGTTTTTAGGGTTTCAACACTCTGCTTACACTTTTGGAATTGAGT
The DNA here is from genome assembly GCF_028750875.1 of Macrosteles quadrilineatus. Lineage (NCBI taxonomy): Eukaryota > Metazoa > Arthropoda > Insecta > Hemiptera > Cicadellidae > Macrosteles > Macrosteles quadrilineatus. The sequence continues at coordinate 34,779,934 of NW_026542597.1, read as the reverse complement.
CACATATTTCTCAGTCCAATATCAACGGGGCTCTTGTGCCGCCAGCCGCACTGCTAAGTATACTACAGAAGGGCCTCCAGTACACAGAAGCTGAGATAAGCCTAGGAGAGGTGAGTCATTTGCCAAGGGTTTCACAACTTAAGTACTAAATTAACCTTGGTATTTGATTTTGAACAAATGTTCACGTATTTTTTATAAGTTACTAACCTCATCAAACTCGGCCACAAATGTGTTTTGATTAACCCATTGGAGACCGACCCTATAGTATATGACACGCTGCCTAGGACCGGAATGGTTATAGAAAAAATGCTATAACTTTTGACAAGCAGCACTCTTTCACATTTCTTGAAGGCTGTTCTTGATTTTTTAAAACAAAATCAGTTTACTTTGTTAAATCTTTCAATAGCCTACAGGAAGTTTGTTTTTTAAACAAAAAATACACCATCTTACGATAAATCAGAAGTTGGTCCCCTAAGGGTTAATCCTAGCCATTGTAAATCTTAAAATTTAGTGCCAAACCTACTTTCTTGGAATACCATTACTGTGTTACTATTCGGTTTTAATACCTCGGTTTAATACCGGTGCTAATGTAAACTAGCCATTCCTAACCTCGTACTTTATCAAATAAAATTATTCAAAGATTAGCAAAATTATTAGTTGCCTAGTAAAAGTAAAATCAGACTCAGACTGATCTGGAAGTGGAGTAGCCCTACAGCTTTAATATTGTTATCGTCATGTTTGTGATTTGTGGAACAATTGAAACAAAGAAAAAAAACAAGAGCTGAGCGGAGATTGGGCATTCAGGCTTCTTAACAAATTCAGTTTCTAACTATTGACGTCACAATTATATTTTTCTGCCTCAATCCGAAAGTGTCCCTGGTGTATACAGTCAACTGTATCCCGGCTAACAGCTGAACAAGCCAACAAAGATTTTTTTTTAAATGACACAAAGTTCAGATTTTACTATATATCTTGGTATTGAAAAGTTTTACAGTGGCTTACTACAAGATTCTCTCTTGCCTTCACGCCTGATGTAAAGCTCTTTATAGGTTTAGTTGATTACAAAAACTTAAAATGGTACCATGTTATTTTTGTAATTGTTAACGTTCGTAAAAGTAATTTTAATCACATTAGTTCGTTAGAGAAATGATATAGAATTTATTAAGTTTTTATCAGACACAACCCATAGGGCCTACCCATTTTTTCTGCTGTCCCACAAGCGTTTCTTCATAATTTGAACTTTCATTAATCCAATCACTGAGTCCAAACTGGCCTCAAGTTATTGTCGAAACGAGAATTTTCAAATTTTGAAACCAAGTTTTGAAGTTTGGGATTAGATTTTTAGCCACCACCATCGACCTCAATATTGTTGTTTTAAATTTCTCTGCTAGACGAGCAGCCAGACCATTGAATTTCTTGTGGTTATCTTTGCTACTCTGTGCAGGACGGGTCAGAGAATCGGCTGGTGGAAAGCCTATCTCTGATAGACGCTGTGATGCCAGACATTGTGGCGACTCGGCAAAATCAGCAAAACCAGCAGAAACAACAGATGATCAAGAGCGAACCTCCAGAAGCCAACGGAGAGGAAACCAAGCCCAGTGAGTTACTTATGGAAACATTGCTGCGCTAAATCGGATATGTAATTGAATAGAAATTCAAAGAACAATGAGCTTAGAGTAGTCTTTCTCTTTATCAGAACTGTTTGGTTTGAACATTGGATGTAATTTTATGAGTCACATACCTGCTGCACAACAACACCGTTATTAGCTAAACAAATAAGTTAAAACCGGTTTGATTAGTATTAAGCTCTATGCATAGTGCTTCAAGGGACATTTTACCAATTTCCTGGCAAAATATGTGATCTTAGTTGAAATTCAGTCACTTAAATAAATAAATATAAATTAACTTTCCAAACTTTTTTTCCAAAATTTCCAATTGCACAACACCCAATCTTCTTTTAATTTGGACTTAAGTCGGGCCTTGATATGTCCTGATTGCACTATTGTATTCTTGTAGCATTATACAGGGTGTTTTTTTTTTAGCGTAACCCTAAAAAAATTTAAATCTTTATAATTATGTCAATAATAGTTGATTAATTAGCTACCGTACTGGAATCACACCTGGAAACTTAATTTAAAACCCTTGGCATAAAAACAATAATTTATTTTTAACGCATTCTTACAAATCTTTGAGCTTGGGAAAACACCATGTTGCGTCTTATCTACAATAAATTCCTAATCACACCAAACCTAGTAGATAACTATGCCACAATGAATATAAGCTGATAAGCAATTTATTTTTAACACATTCTTATAAATCTTTGAGCTTGGGAAAACACCATCTTGCGTCTTATCTACAATAAATTCCTTAATAACAACATGAGATTTGTTCGGCTATTATTGTAATAATAATAACGAGATGTTAGCCCGTCCTACGTACGGGAGTAGTAATTTAAAACGGTGTAGGCCTATAATTCAGAACAGCTAGTTTACACGTATAAAGACAAATTTTATTGCAGCCTACAGTAGAAAGAGTAATTATCAATTGAAAAGTGTATAGGCCTAGTCAATGATATCACCTTCCATCGCATACCTACCTCTTCCATAATCAATATCACCACAATACAATTACTCATACTATACACAATTTCCTAGTAGGTCTGAATTGAAACTCCCTAAAATAAAACGAAAACATCCATTAAAAATTAACAGTACCCATAATTATAACGTTGGTGTCCTGACATCATTAAACGAATCGTCCACACACATCTTTTATGTCAATTTCACTGCATCAATTGCTAAATAAATAAGTGTAAACAAAGAAAAGTAAACACAACAACATATTAGTTTGCTTTGTAAACAGCTGAGTCAAAAATAATATTCATTTGAACAAAAGAACTGGTCACATGTTAAAGGAATTTCAAAAGTAAAAACGCTAGTAAAGCTAGTGACGTAAATAATTGTCTATGTTTTTATCCATTTCGTTATCAGTTCCAATATCCTTAATAATTAAACCAACCTCATTGAATCAATGTACATTGTAATTCCCCATATTCATTTATTTAAACTATAAAATATTCAGCGCCTCCAAACGTAACCACAACTAAACACACGCCAAACAACTTTTTTAGATTTCATAAAAGGATGGTTAGGCTAATTGCAGTATCCTAGGTCAATGATGACGTTGTGTTCAATCTATGTCATTCATCTGTATATCTTTGGATAACACCCGTCTGAGGTTGTGGTGGTAATTTAAAATCGTATTCCTGAGGATTCTTGATCTCCATCTTTATGACATCAATATTTCCGGGCCTAATCCAAACAAAGTTCAAGCATTCAAAAACATTGATTGTAAACAAAAAGCTGCCAAGATGAATTAAAACATGTAAAAATTGTGATTTTCCTACCCTTTCAAAAAAAGTTCAGCAGTAAACTAATTTGCATATCTTTTTTATTTAACTCGTGTACAGACAGAGCCTCGACTTGTACACATCAATGGTGTTACTTATCTCGGTGGTCTACTAATCTTACTTATTTCCTATAATCAATGACAAAATAAGAGTAAATAAAATAACCTCATAGTTCCATGGTTTATATTTAACCAGCTGTTAGTTAAAACAAATTATATTGCTCTAAAACAAATTGAAGATAACAAAGATTGCTTTAAAAAATAATTTGAACATTCTAGTATTTTACTATGTATATTTAATTGATCTGTCATCCTCTTACAGAAGAATTGAACGTATCAATGATTATCATTACACATAGTATAAATAAGTCAACCCTAAGTATGTCTTTACATTTTTATCCAAATGCTGAATTTGTGACACAAAAGCTGAATGTTTACAGCTGTTAATGTTAAGCAAATTATTTTATGCCAAAAGCTAGATTAGAATCTTAGCGTCGGCTGCTAGACTTTTTAAAAATGAAAACTTAATTTCTAAAAAACTGGGACCCTAAACTAAAATTATGGCTTCGACATTCCCTAGCTCTCAAAATTATCTTTCTTTCAACACAAAAATCATGTAAATCCGTCGAGTGGTTGATCCAGAATCGTGAAATAAAAAAACACTGTTTCATTTTAATATTATAGATAATTCTTGCAGTGGTTATGCCACAATGCATATCAGCTGATAGGCAATGAAAGAAAGAAAACAGGTAGGCCTATACCAACATATTAGCTTGTTTTGTCATTAAAATATGTTTCACAGTACCTTTAAGCTTGGGTTGCATTAAAAAAAACTCTGTATAAGTTGTATAGCCTATATGGTAATGCTTGGGTAGTATATAATTTGTGAAAATTGTTATTGCCCTGTCGCTATTGCTCACATTTTGACATAGTTTGCACTGTTTGCAGACGTTGTGCCGCCACCTCAAAACAGTACAGAGATGGAGGTAGACATGAGCATAGAGATACCAGCCAACAAGGCTACGGTTCTACGAGGTCACGAGTCCGAGGTTTTCATCTGTGCTTGGAATCCCACCACAGATCTGCTAGCCTCTGGGTAAGACACATTTCAATGTTAGGCGCTTAGGTGCAAAGTATTTAGAAACTTGTGAATTGAAACCTTTGGAAACATTGGTTTGCAACCTTGTAACACGCAAATCTCCAAAACCTTCTTGCAAGAATAGACCAGGTTCTAAATTTTCTGAAACACACTGGTTCAAAATATCGTTGCAAGACAAGTAGATTCAAACCCTTGAAAATACGAAGGGTTGAAATCTTGCAGGAGATATAGGTTTGAAATCCATTTGTGGCATGTAGTTTTCATAATCGTGCAAAACTATTTCGTGTTAAATCTTGTAAGCTGTACTCCTCTCTTACCCATGAAGAGCTTTTTACACTTAAGCTTTTGCAAGGTAATACTTGATTGCTCTAACCATACAAATTCACATCTCGTTTAAAGTTGAATAATAAAAATAATATGTAGGTAGATTTTTTATAATTTTTACTAATTGTCCCCTTACACACATTATTGTTTTGAATCCAAAAAGCTGATAATAGGGAAAATAATGTAATGATTTTACGGAAATCCTTTTCTTCTCGGCATGTCATTTGCAAAATATGCCAAATATAAAATATAGTCAATACAGTTCCCACTATTTAGATTCTGTTCAGAAGTTCAAACCTTTGAGTAGTGAGTAAATTAATGTTTGTTGTGGAACAGGTCTGGCGACAGCACTGCTAGGATATGGGACATGAGCGACACTACCACCAGCCCTAACCAGCTGGTGCTGAGACATTGCATACAGAAGGGCGGCACAGAAGTTCCCAGCAACAAGGACGTCACCTCCCTCGACTGGAATGTAAGTGCTTCACCTTACTTGTTACCAACTACGACGGTTTCTGCCGTAATGTCCACGTAATGTTTTGGAGGCAATGATACTCTTATCACCATTGACAAATGGATACTAAAATAGTAGGGGTCTGCAGGTCCCCGTATATTTGTGTCGAGTTGAGCCAACAGTTGGCTCAAGAGATCGGTTGGGGCCAGAAAATATTCTCAGGCCAAGCTCAGGATGCGTTGGGCGTAGAAGATTTTTTTATAATTTGCTGTCACTACAGAATTATGAGAAATGCCGCGGACAAGCCTTTTTATACGGCTTTTGCAGCTTTGTATTGAAAATGTTTTATAAATATATATATTATTTTATGTTATGTACCAAGTTTAATAATAGTAATAATTGTAATAATAATAATGATAATCCATAAATTTTGATATCTACACATTTATAGTTATGGGTTATATATAGAGGTGTGCGGATAGTGAAATTTCATTTCGGATCGGATTCGGATCGGATAGTTGAGGCTCGGTTCGGATCGGATATTGGGAGGTTCGGATTCGGATATTTTCGGATTCGGTTCGGCGCGGTTAATAATAAGCTGCATATGTATTTTTAACCTATAAAACAATGTAAAGCTGTGTAAATAAACTTAAATGACGATTTTGAACTACAGAATTTTTAGCGAAGTCCACAGTTTTCTCTCTCTTGAAAATCACAATTCACAACATTTATTTTCAAAAGTTGGTTGCTTGAATTAAGTACACTAGCAGCTGAAATCTTCACACAACACCTTAGCTCAGCAGGACTGATGTCAAACGTTTGTGCTTGTTTACTTGAGGTTATGTTTTATCTTGTTTCCTGGTTCTCACAAGCCAAGGAGTTCGATCTCAAGTTTATTTTCACATTGTATTTCCTTACGTTTTTGGAACAGATTATTGGCCTTAAGTGGCATTTTGCGGGTTTGCCAAGTTTAGAAAACATCACTAATGCACTAAGATGGGCTCTAGCTCACGATTTGATGTTGGGCAATTAGACTTTATAACTGTGTAAAAGGTGCGTATCCCTGAATTTATAAATTGCATTCTACACTTATTCACTGCCAAACATAATTCAGTAGAACCTTGATGAACCGAGAATTACACTAGCCTACATAACTTCATTACCCCAAGTAAAATACCAAGATAATTTTTATAATTGTATTTGAATCGTATAATCTTAGTTTGTTAAAAAATGGATTGTATGTTCAACAATAATTGCAGTCCAAGTTAAGCAGTATGGTCCCAAATTATTGTTTTTGATTTTGAAACATCACAGTTCATTTGACAAAATTATAGTTGAAGCAGCCCAATGTCAAGTCATGCTTGTGCAATAGTTTGTTTACAAGCTTTCTCCAGACCACGGGGAGGGGAGGGTAGGGTCTGATAAGCCGTCTATTGTTCACCCCCAAGAAGGTCCGACCCTCATTAGTGCCGCTCGGCTGCACTCAGTGGGGAACCCAATACCACAAATCAATCTTTTAAATTAATACAAATATTTGGAAATAATTGTTTTATTAATATTCACCTTGAAATTTCAATAAATTTGGTGTAAAATTTGACAAAAATCGGCCATTTGGACCAATTATTAATACAGTACCAAATACCAATAAAGTAGTACATTCATTGGTAAATAATAGGTAAAAATTTACCGATTTTCGTCAAGTTTTACCCCCTGCTGTGCGTTATGTCACAAAAGCTGATAACGACATGGGTGATTAGTAACAATGGCAACTTGTTGAATGCGTGATGAAGGGAAACCCAAGAAATAGAAGAACAAAGAGAAAGAATAACGACGTTGTTATCTTTATACCCTTTTTACAATTTCCGTTATTGTTATCTTTATGTAAGATTTTATGATTTTGTTTTATAGGTTTATAAAATAATTCTTTTTAACCACGGGAATATCAATTTATAATTTATCAACGTGCTTCTCTTCTGAAACAGCAATACCGGATGCATAATAAAGGTCAATGACCTAAAATATCACGATTGTGCAATATTGTATTTTGATGTTGAAATTAAAATCACGACAAAAGTTTGTATATACCGTATCCATGGTCCCTATCGTTTAATCACACAATCAATGCTAACTAATCGTGGTTAGTTCTAACTTTATTTTTTATTATTCAAAGTTTCTACACAGTAAGACAATCCAAAGTCAAACCGGGCAATGAATGCCTAAAAAACAACGTATCTTGTCCTGTGATTGGAATACCACTCGCCGGCCAGTCCTTTAGGTTTAGGGAAGTAGTGCAAGTCTATATATAGCTTCAAGGTCTTACCCACCCCTTCCCCCTCCGGTCCTACTTGACTCACTACCCGCGCTCCTTTCGAGGTCATTGCCCAACCCCTCCCACCCTCCTATTGTGTTGCCTTCCTATTGTTTCTATTTTGACTTTTTTTCGGGAAACATTAAATCTATTGTTTACGTACCCATCACAGTAGTAGGCTTGATTTTTCTACTTTGAAACAGTACTGTAAAAAAAAACTATTACGCAGCGCCCCTAGTATCAGGAGCGAGACAAGCACGAGTTGACTTTAATTTGACCATGGTAGTTCTTTTCTGCTTTATGTCTGTTCGTTCCAGGAATCTAATCGTAAAGCAAAACAGCCGATAACGACTAAACTAGTTATCGGTATTGCATCATACAGCTTCTTTGCCGTTTGCTGTTAGGTCGTTGGAAACATATTGCTGTAATTTTGTCCTGGGAAACTAATGGTGGTTATGGAGATTTAGTTTTCTGTCAAAAACGTCAAAATATATTGTCTATCCGAAAAAGTCGGATATATAACGGATAGTGTTGGATATAGATTTTTGGCTCGGTTCGGATACGAATATCCGAACCGAACCGAATCCGACCCGATTTTTCGGATATCCGCACACCTCTAGTTATATAGTTGATGTACTTACTTACTTACTTACTTACTGCCGTGGCTCTTGGTACCCAAGGTGGTACTTTGCCTCGCCAACACACTGCCTCCAGATTTTTCTATCCATTGCCTCCTCTTCCCTTCTTCCCAGTCTTCTTAGGTCTTTTCTAACCTGGTCTCGCCATCTCAACTTGGGCCTTCCTGGTGGTCTTCTGCCCTCCGGATTGTTCAAAAGGACGTTCTTGACTAAGGAGTCGTCCTCTTTCCTTAGTAAATGGCCAGCCCATCTCATTCTCCTACCTCTCACCTCGGCCACTATGTCTGGGTCCATATATAATTGCCTCAACTCTGCATTGTGTTTTATCCTCCACTCTCCATCTTCAAAGGTTGGACCATATATTTTTCTCAATATTTTGTTCTCAAATACTATCAAACGTTTTTCTGTTTTTTTACTTAACACCCAATTTTCTGAGCCGTATAACAGAACTGTTCTTATAATGGTTTTATATATACGGAGTTTTGTTTTGTGTGATAGTATTCGAGAGCTTAATAGTTTGTGGGATGCTGATAAACTTCTGTGTGCTGCATTTATTCTTTGTTGTATTTCCATATCTTCTTCATTATTATTCGTCAGCATTACTCCCAAATAAGTGAAGTTGTTTACTTTTTCAAAGTTGTACCCTTCTATTTCTATATTGTTGTCATTGTTTATTTGGGTTGCTCTCCCACACTCCATTATTTTTGTTTTCCCTTCATTTATTCTTAAACCAACTTTCTTTGTATGGTTTAGGAGTTTTGTGACCAGCACTTTCAACTCTTCTTTACTCTCCGCTATAATTGCAACATCATCTGCAAATGCAAGGACGTTTATTTTATTTATATAGTTGATGTAGGGGTGATAAATTTTAAAAACAGTTCATAGCCCTTGGACTCAGTTTATTCAATCAACAATGTCGTCTATAACAGAAAATTTCATGGCCCAAATACAAGTAAATATTGTAAAATTCTGGGTGTCAGCAAGTAATAAATGGTTTCTCTGTTGCCAGTGTGACGGCACTCTACTGGCTACAGGCTCTTACGACGGATACGCCAGGATATGGATGACGGACGGACGACTCGTCAGCACCTTGGGACAACACAAGGGTCCGATCTTTGCCCTCAAATGGAACAAGAGGGGCAACTACATACTCAGTGCTGGTGTAGATAAGGTAGGTCCATGGATAGAACTTTTAAACATTTTCATTCTGGCAGTTGTACTTGTAGATAAAATTATCTTCCTACTCTAATTGAATGGTCAGTTGTCTAGAGGATTTGATCAAATTGTTATTAGTGGTCAGGGGTCAAAGAATCCTAGGGCTCCAAAACTTCCCCAGTTTTTTATCATATTTTTCTGTCATTAATTTAAAAAAATCAAATATTTCTAAAACACATACTGTGAGCTGATAAAATTACTTCTAAAATTTTGTATGTATTGTACGACAGTCCAACAAAAGATTGTATGAAATTAGTAAATAGTTGGTCTATTATTTTCTCACTAGGAGTTTGTTAGTCTCTCGGCACAAGCTCAAGTTCAACAAAATGAGGGAATTGGATGAAGGTGGGAAAAACACTTTTAGTCTGTGTGATGTACAGCATTTTTTGTCATATTTCGCCATTCTTCAAGCTAATTAATTCCTAAAACAAATTTAGAACAAGTTCTAGTTTTATAACTGAAATTCTTTTACATTTTAATTTTGCTAAATGTTGTCAGCAGTTGTATATTTTGCAGTGAAACAAGCAATATAACACCACTAGGGGAAACCCGTCGAAATCGACGGTTACTTTCAAGGCAAATACGTTAATTCATCTAACTGCGATAAATTGGGTGAAATATACATATTTTGAGCATTTAGCATTGTTTAAAGAGTAATAAATGTAAAAAGAATAATGATATTAATTACGTTAGTTGCCAAATTTTGTTGATCATTCAATGATTAAAATACTTCCTATACTGTATGCCATCAGAGTTATTATTAGTATGTTATATGCTATCTCTTCCTTTGGCAGAACCTTTAAATCGTATTGGTGGATCTTTTGTAGTTCAAAACTTCCGTGATTTCATCAGTGTAATATGATTTTATTTGAAAAGAAAATATTTTTGGGAAGACATATTCTAACTTCAAAGGGAGGTATATCCCTTGCAGTGTAAGTTTGATTTTTCCTTCGTCACGTTGCGTCAGTTCATATCGTACTTCTGTGCCAATGAATGAACCCTCTAGCATAGTTTTGAGAAATTTATTATGGGGTTACTGTTAAAGCTGGAATTCCTTGACATGGGGGATGTCAGTTAGTTGTCTCAGCCTTATCAATAACGTAAAGTTGTCAATATAATCTCTCTACAGAATGTTAGGTGTAGTGGAATACTTGAAGTGAAGTTGGCTTTTATTCTTGAACTGTTAGGGGCCTCCTAGTTCATATGGTCTTGGTGGCTTCATTGGCTACAAATAATGCAAATGACATAGCAATGGGACATTTCCAAAAAGCAAAAATACTGTAAATTGGCTGTTACGTATATATTGACATTTACATATTGTTAATCAACGTATCTTATAAAGGGTTATGTGATCTAGTTTAAAAGGAATATGACTTTTCTGTCATGACATCATGACAGTAGCTGCCTAAATAGTATTTTCTCTTTGTACAATATTTTACAGCCAAAATGTCGTGTTGTTTTCAATAATATTACCAACCCAGTGCGCCAAAGTCCGTATATAGGCAGGTGCAAATAATTTTTCAAGATGGGTACAATTTTAGGCAAGGTTTCTATGTTTGGATTTTATTAGACACGATAAGAGCAGATATTTCTACATAAATATTTGATATGTGTAGAATAATATGATAAAATGTAGGCAAAAATGGTGAAAAAGGTAGACACCTACCCGTACAATAGATATAAGATAGTTCAATAAGAAATCATTTAATCAAAATTCAGTCGGACCAAATCAGTATTATGATAGCGCTATCTAAATGTCAATTGTGTATTCGTACCGTATTAATGTCTTCTGTGTTCGTGTTCGTGTTTTAAATGTGTTTTTGACGAGTTGCAAGCTTTGATAATGTTGTCTTCGCAACGAAACATGTAAGCTGTTGAGCAATACAATTTTTGGACTATTTGACTGAGGTATGTAAAAAACCTATTATTGTCTTAAATCATTTAAGAATTGCTGTGATAAAAGCATTTTCCACTGATTTCGTAATGGAACGTTATATTGCAAAACATGACATGATAAAGATGAAAATCAATTTTTCACCACTCTATGATGTTTTTAGCTGTTTTAGATGCGTTAATTGGTGGCTGAAAGTTACGATTTGGTGGCCATGCCAGCTGTCATCGTCATTTGGGGACCGAGCAGTTTTTTACATGCCTAGGGCCGCAAAATAAGCTGCCCGCTTACTTTTTTATAACATGAATGCATTAAATACACAAACAGTATCCATAGCATTGCAATAGAATTGTATTATTGTCATCGTTGCCTAGCATCTTTTATAATTTTTTTCGCTGATTCCTAAAATTATTTCTTCACATAACCTTAAAGTTGTAGTTGTGTTGACTATCAGTGTGCATTATTATTGTGTAGTAATAGGGTATATTGTGGTGAAAAATAGAATAGAATAGAATAGAATAGAAAAATTCTTTATTGCTCAATGTACATTATATACAGTTATTGTAAACAATCACAATATTATTGAACACAATTCTGGTTATACTATTTATACAAATATGCCTATGAACTTACACAACATTTTTTAAACCTTAACTGTTTAAAACATGGGATATAATAATAAAGAGAATCATAGAGCAATAAAGCCCTGAGGTTATAAACCTGTGCGGGATCTATATTTGAATCTTACACAAACTCAGTAGTAGGGTAGAGAGTGCCTGGCCGGATCAGTACCACAGTTATACTACACAATATTTAAAAATAACATAAACGTGGCTTCTTCACATGAAAAATATTAAATTCCTTAATTCTTACGTCTTGTATTAGGCATTGTTTAACAAACTATAACTAAGACTATAACTATCAAAGGAAAACACTATGTCTTTATATTAGAGTAGTAAAAAATTGATTAATGTCATTATGGTTAAGTAAGTAGTTACGTATAATTTTATTGAATTGGTTCTTGTTTTTACACTCTTTAATATAGTTTGGAAGTAGATTATAAAACGTTGGTGCTAAGTACAAAAAATATTTTTTGAAGTGGGATAAATTGGGTCGCGGAACATACATTTAACCCACGTTCCTTAATGTGATATAGTCCTGGTTCATTCTGTGTGTATCACATCTATTAAAAAAATTCTTAAAACCTTAAAAACGTATAAGTTTCTAAAGGGCAAAATGTTTAAACTTTGGAAAAGAGGTAGAGAAGGTTTGGTTTTTGTTTCGTTTAGTATTATTCTGACGAAGGCTTTTTGTAGTGTGATTATTGGTTTTAATGTGGTAAAATATGTCCCACCCCAGATTTCTATGCCATATTCAATTTTTGAATTTATGAATGCGAAATAAATTGATCTAAGAAGCTGTATATAACATACGCTTCTGAGCATGTAGAATATACGGATGTATTTTACTAATTTTAGTTTTAAGTATGAAATATGTTCTTTCCAATTAAGTTGGCTGTCCACGTAAAAGCCTAAATACTTTATGCTTCCTACTTGCTCAAGGTCTTGACAGTTACAAATGTTAAAACTTGTAGGGCATGTTACGTTGTGATATTTCAGGGATTTTGCAAAGTGTGTATGTTTTGTTAGGTTGAATATGATATATTTGGTTTTTGGGCTCATGACCATTAAATTTGATGTAAACCACCACCTCAGAGCATTCACGTCATGTTGCATTTTAGTATTTAACTCACATAATGAGTTTGCTTCGTATGACAGAGCTGTATCGTCAGCGAAAGCTACTAAATTACCTTTAAATTTGCCGTTACAAAGGTCATTGATAAAAATCAGAAACAAGGGACCGGACAAAACTGAGCCCTGTGGTATGCCAAGTTTTACCCGACCTTCCTCACTAACACAATTATTTGCCCTTGTGGTTTGGCTTCGTCCTGACAGGTAGGAACGGAACCATTTTAGAGCAACTCCCCTTATTCCAGCATGATACATCCTTTCCAACAGAATTCCATGGTCTACCATATCGAATGCCTTCATCAGGTCTACGAAAATACCTCCACAGACTTTACCATTATTAACATTTGTGTAAATATCCGACATATACTCAATAAGAGCAGAACAAGTGTTTAATTTGCTTTGGAATCCAAATTGCTTTTTGCTAAAGAATTGATGCTTAGTTAAAAAATTTACCAACCTAACTTTTACTATTTTTTCGAGTATTTTTGAGAAAATTGGTAAGAGGGCTATTGGTCGATAATTACTTGGATTATATCTATCATTCTTTTTATATAACGGTGTAACGACTGCTTTTTTCAATTTAACTGGAAATTCCCCAGCTGCTAAGCTTAAATTAAAAATGTAGGCTAAAACATGAACAATGGAATTAGCTATAGTTTTTATTATATTAGGAGTTAAATTGTCATAACCTGGTGCTTTGTTATCATTTAATGAATTTATAATTTTCATTATTTCCTCCTCGCACGTTGGGTAAAGAAAAATTGAATCTTTAGTTGAGGTCCTTTCAAAGGTATTCCTGTAAGGGTCAAATACACTATTGATGTTTGCCTTATCGAACAAGATTTCGTTCCTCAAGTCATCAGCCACTGAGCAAAAAAAGTTATTTAAGGTATTCGTAACCTCATCGGGGTTGTCAATCAATTGCCCGATTTCATTTTTTAGTACAATTGGGGTACTACCTTTATGCTTTGCACCTGTTAACTCTTTTATCAAATTCCATTGGTTTTTACTATTTTTCATGTTATTTTCTAACTGGTCTGAAAAGTACTTATTTTTCGCATATCTTATTTGGTTTATAACTAAATTCTTAAAATGTTTGTATCTCTGTTCTAATGTTGGGTCATTTGGTTTTTTCAAGAAATCTCTATAAAGTTTGTTTTTAATTTTAATATTATGTTTTATAGTTGCATTCATCCAAGGGTGTTTAAAGTTTGATTTTATGTTTATAATTTTATAGGACTCATTAATGCAATGTTGTAGTTTATGTGAAAAATAATCAAAGGAAGTCGAAGCTGAATTTTTGCCAGGCCAAAAAAATATTTATTCTCCAAAAAAGAGCTGTAAGATTAATGGCCATTAATGGATATTTTTAAATAGCGTTCGTACCATGGACCGAAATGGTTTTGCAGCTCTCGATTGTTTTGAGTTCGAGACGAAGTCTCGAACTTAAAATATCTCGAGCCGGCAAAATCTCATTTTCTGCCCTAGGTAGGAAATATACTATTAAAATCAGAAAATAACATTGCAAATACTTATTTGGTAGAATTCAGTAACTCACAATAAATATGCGTTGTTTGAAATACAATTTAAAAATGAACAGCTGTTTCATTAAAAATAGGGATTGACGGGATTGAATTTTTAGTTCGGGACGGGACGGGACGGGATTTTTATTTCCTTCCCGATTTTCGGGACGGGACGGGATTTTTTTCTGTGCATAAAAAGAAAGCCTTGAGTATTGCAGTTACCAAAAAAGGCATACGAAATCAATCTTTACCGTTTGTGGCACTGATCTATAAAAACCAAAAAATGGGTAACAATTTTTCAGGTACCTATAGAAACTTGTGACTCGCGGTCGAAAGGACTCGCGGTCACGGGGTGATCGTCGGTATGACTCGCGGTCACGGCATGATCGTCGGTATGACTCACGGTCACGGCGCGATCGTCGGTATAACTCCGCGGTCACGGGGTGATCGTCGGTATTGACTCCGCGGTCACGGGGTGATCGTCGGTATGACTCCGCGGTCACGGCGTGATTGTCGGTATGACTCCGCGGTCACGGCGTGATCGTCGGTATGACTCCGCGGTCACGGCGTGATCGTCGGTATGACTCCGTGGTCACGGCGTGATCGTCGGTATGACTCGGCGGTCACGGCGTGATCGTCGGTATGACTCCGCGGTCACGGCGTGATCGTCGGTATGGCTCCACGGTCACGGCGCGATCGTCGGTATGACTCCGTGGTCACGGCGTGATCGTCGGTATGACTCCGCGGTCACGGCGTGATCGTCGGTATGGCTCCACGGTCACGGCGTGATTGTCGGTATGACTGCGCGGTCACGGCGTGATCGTCGGTACGACTCCGCGGTCACGGCGTGATCGTCGGCATGACTCCGTGGTCACGCCGTGATCGTCGGTATGACTCCGCGGTCACGGCGTGATCGTCGGTATGACTCCGTGGTCACGGCGTGATCGTCGGTATGACTCCGTGGTCACGGCGTGATCGTCGGTATGACTCCGAGGTCACGGCGCGCTCGCCGGTATGTCTCCGCGGTCACGGCGTGATCGTCGGTATGACTCCGTGGTCACGGCACGATCGTCGTTATGACTCCGTGGTCATGGCGCAATTGTCGAAACGACTTCGTCTCCTGCGTTCGCGGACCTATCGCTCGCAATAGCGGCGTCATTGGCACTCGCGAAGCGGCAAAATCGACGGCGATCGGACCAAATCCCGTCCCGAAAAATTCCCGAATCAAATGTAATCCCGTCCCGATAATCGGAAATATTTTTTCCCCGAAAAATTCCCGAAATTTCGGGACCCGTCCATCCCTAATTAAAAAGTATTATTCACATGGCCAAAATGTAAACAACTCTGTGGAGGGATCTTTAAAGGCTTCTGGGGCAGAGTCCTAAAGGGATTTTGCTTAGTTTTTCTTTTGATAACTCATCTACAGACCAAGACCTTTCTTTGGACACATCTACCAAGTTTCTACGCCCTCAAATTATTGGGGACAAAGTTTCCAATTAAATATTTAGATTCCCCCATGTTAATCTTACGGGAGAAACTCGCAACTTTGATGGCCTGTGGGGCAAAGCCCGAGGGTTTTTATTACCGGAATTGGTGAAAGGGGGCGTCTACACAAAAAATACTTTATTTTGACACGTCGTTTGTAAAAATCCGTCCGGAGGAGTAGTGTTTTGTAGAAATCGCCTTCACGTATTATATATAAGGATACCTGAGGAGAAACTTACCAGGATTTAAACTCTAAATCTTCAGTGCTGGCCATGGCCTGGGATACAATGGCTTAGACCTATAAGGATGATTAATATAAAAATATTTATAACCATATGATAGTACATTAATTAAACCTATTATCTTCAACTGATTTCTTATCACTCTAGGGAAAAGTTGATACTTTGGATTCGCAAGATGTGTTTTGAAAACAGCTGTTTTTATTTGACAAAAAAGTAAAACTTGATTGTATTTTTCTGATGCAGCTGAACTTAAGTAAGTGCCTAAATTTTCCCATACTCTTGGTGATTTGCTCTAGACATTGTTCACACATATTCTGCACACCTACCAATAGCTTTAGTTTAAATTATAATTAAGTATTATCAGACTTCCTTAAATTACAGGAATTACTTTGCATCCACTCCTAACTTTCCAGTTGTGCTAGTTTATTTAGGCCTAGATTTACTGTTGACCATAATTTATTTACTGACTTGATACTGAGTTGATTTACTGGTCTCCATAATTTATGGTGCTCATCGTCTTTAAAAATGTGAAAAAAAATATGACACCTAAGTTTTTATAAGAGAGCTCTCAAAATTTAATATTTTCTTAGTTAACCTCAACAAACTCTATAATGCAAAGAATCGTATCTTTAAAATATAGCTTATTTAAAACCTATATTGAATGGTAAAGATCTCAAGACGTTTACCGATCAAGTAATGTAACTTTTCCCGCAGACAACCATTATCTGGGATGCAGCTAGTGGTCAGTGTACGCAGCAGTTCTCGTTCCACTCTGCGCCAGCGCTGGATGTCGACTGGCAGACCAACACCAGCTTTGCCTCTTGCAGCACGGATCAGTGCATCCACGTGTGTAAACTCAATGTGGACAAACCCATCAAGTCTTTCCAAGGCCACACGGTAGGTCTGACACTGGGGTTGTGGTTGATTTATTATTTGATTTATGTCGTCTTGTAAGACCAATTTATTTATTTTTTAGATCACCAAAAGTTTTGGGAAATTTTTAGAGATTTCTGTAAATATTTTATTTATAGGCTAATTTGTTTTGGTGCCTCAACGGAATTTATTCAATGCTGCCTTAAGTAGGTAGTACTTTTTTTACAGAGGTTGGTTGCCTCTTACATTGCATTTGCCCTTCCACAAGAGCCACAGAGGCTTGTGCATGGAACGTGTCCAGCAAGGGGTGAACTATTACAGTACACGGGTGAAATTTACTGATAACTAAGTAGTGGCAGGTACCAAAATCAAATCCCCACGACATCACTGCCTTGGCCCCGAAGTCTGTGGTTCTACCGACTCACCTATTTAGTATTTACTTAAATATTGCATAGCCTATATGTAGGTTACTTAAAAAAAAAGATATTATCTTCTAATGGTTTACCGCACTTAGGAGATTTTTGTTTCGGACACTAAATTTGTTTACCCAACTGCTCCAATACAAATCTCTAACAACTTTTTACTTCTAAAATTAATTTTGGCTATTAAATTACACAATAACATTGATAACGTAAAATGTTGACAGAACGAGGTAAACGCCATCAAGTGGGATCCGCAAGGTAACCTGCTGGCGTCGTGTTCGGACGATATGACCCTCAAGATTTGGTCAATGAAGCAGGACACTTGTGTTCATGACCTGCAGGCTCACAGCAAGGAGATCTACACTATCAAGTGGAGCCCGACCGGACCCGGCACTGCCAACCCCAACATGAGTCTTATACTGGCCAGGTACCATATACAAACAGCTGCTAGTTAAACATTTTGATTTATCATATGGATCTCAACACCAACTGAACACCAGACCAAAATCGGCAGCTAGGAAAGCCCTCGTTAAGTCTTTAAATAACTTTTATAGTTTGGTGGTGATGGTAGTTTGAACCTCAAAGTTCATTAAAGTTGAATACCAAAGTCTTTTAATTCTCTTCATCACTGGTGTTTGAAGAGGTCTCACAACACATTCACACAATGATACAGACACAAAAACTTGCAACTGATTGCAGTCATGTGTTTCTGACTGGTGTCAAGTCATATGACACCATCAATCATATCTTGTCTTAACATCCGGTTAAGGAAAATTAGGTGTTTTTGTTTTTGACCTCTAAATAGTTACCTTGCAGTATTTGTTGATGAAGTATTTATTACTAAGGTCTAAAAGGGGGAATTTAACAATGACAAGTACCTGACTGATGTTTGTTTTAGTGCTTCGTTTGACTCGACAGTTCGACTGTGGGATGTAGAGAGAGGTGCTTGCATTCACACTCTCACTAAACACACAGAGCCAGTATACAGTGTGGCGTTCTCACCCGATGGAAAGTTTCTCGCTTCTGGCAGCTTTGATAAATGTGTCCACATTTGGTCTACACAGGTAAACCAATATTTCTTACATCTGGCTTTAAGACTTTTTACACTTACGTTTCTCTTGTCATTAAGCATTTTTTGTATAAAAATAAAACTGGCCCAAAAAAGATCTGTTTGGCCCATGTTCTATCCAAAGAAATCGCATCAGACGACTAGTTGCATCGGGCAACAAGACAGTTGTCATGGACCTTTCAAGGGACAAAATCCACTGATTTGCAGTCAAACCGTTCTGCGTGGAAAAGCTTCTAAAGAAACCAGACATAGGAACACCATAGACACAAAAAACCTTATAAAGGAGAAGCATACTTAAACTTCCTTCTCGAACACCAGGTGAAAAAAACAAAAAAACATTTTAACCTGATTAGAGAAAAGACTTACAGTAAGAGGGACTCTTGTACACAGAAATAGAGATTACCCGAACATGACTCGTAGGTTCTATTTGTTTAATGTTGAAATAACGTGTAAATATTTTACGACTCCATCAACAAGTTAATTTCAACAAGTGGATTTCAGAATCGGTGAGTGAAGAGTCGTGGTTGTGGGACAGAGAAGTGGGGGAAGGGGTCGTTGGAGTTAGTTTAGTTAAGGTACACAGCATAGTAATAGGGGTAACATAGTCTGGACAAGAAAGTACTAGGTGACAATAGTAACAGTACAGGATGTTTTTTTAACGTGCAACCCAAATTAAAAGTGCTGTAAGACACATTTTAATGGCCAAACAACCTTATATTTTGGCATCCCTGTGTTCTTCACTTCATTGCCTGTCAGTTGATATGCATTGTTGCATAGTTTTATCTATGAGGTGTAGTGTTATTGGGAATTTATTTTTAATAAGACACAACATTGTATTTCCCCAATCTCCAGGAGCTTAGTGTGCAGGTTTGCTGCGTGGGAGTAATTTTGTTTAGGATGGATTTGGCTTCCTAAAAAATTTTCTATTATTAGCATGTACAAATATAAGGAAACCGAGTCTGTAGTAAACAAAAACTACCCCCGTCGCAGCAAACCTGAAGACTGAGCGAATTTCCATTTGCTTGATTTGATTTTAACTTGAATTCGGATTTGGTTTCCTTAAATTGGTATGTACTAATAATAGTTGATTCATTAGGAATCACATTTGGAAACTTAATTTCAAACCTTTCATGACATAAAACCAATGATCTTCTTTTTCATGGTATTATTCTAACTCTGAGATTGGGAAAATGCCATGTTGTGTCTTTTACAATAAATTCCCAGCAACACTAAACCTCATAGATAACTATGCACCATGCATATTAGCTGATCGGCAATGAAGTAATGAGCACAGGTATACCAAAATATAAGATTGTTTTGCGATTAAAATATGTCTTACAGTACGTTTAGTTTGGGTTGCACGTTTGGGTTACGTCAATGTAAAAGAACCTCTCCAGCAGCCCCCTCCACACTCTTATCCTGAGAAAGTGTGACTGTGCTTATAATCCTAGAGACTAATTTTATCAGGCTAGTTTAACACTACCCCTTTCAACTCTTTAATCGACCACATAGCTTTCTCTTGTAATATAACCTCTAAAGAGTAAGGCTTCACTTATCGTAGCAATGATGACATTGTTTTCCAACAGAGTGGCCAGCTGGTGCATAGCTACAAAGGTACGGGAGGCATCTTTGAAGTGTGTTGGAATTCAAGAGGTGACAAAGTTGGTGCTAGTGCGTCAGACGGCAGCGTAAGTGTAATTTTTCATGTGTTTTGTTACTTTTAAAATTTTATGTTTACATGTGTGTCTGTTGCTCAAATCCAAGCATGATTGACTGTGCTGCATTAGGGTAAATTTTTATCAAAATTGTACATTCTAATGGACCAGTTGAAGACATTTTTCAGTCTTATTTAAAGACATTTTACATTCGTATGGGTAATTTGAAAATAATGTTGAAATGTTTCTGTACAGTATTTATAGAGGATGTTTTGCTGTTCAATATTTATTTGTTGTTATTAAAATGACTTTAAATAATTTCAACGATTTAAAAAAAATCTTTGAAGACGTTGATGGTGTTTCCACCATTACCGCTCAATTCAATATTGTGCTGCCATCGCGGAAGACAGTAATGAGATATTTCAGATTAAAATTTGAACTGGCTAATTAGAACTTTTCATTGCTGCTAAAATTTAGTTTAACTTAAAAAAACCATTACCCCAAAATTACTTTATGTAAGGACTTATTGTGGTTATCTTGACATGAAAAGTATTTTTGTTTTCTAGCTTAGTTTTTTAGTTAATGATGAAATATGACAAAAAATATAGTTCATTACAAGGACAAATGTGTCTTTTCAATCCTTGCTCATTTTCCGACCTCGGGTTCGCCTCTATCGTAGAACTTTAGCTCAGGTCGTAAAGAGACATTTTACATCCTAGTGATGAAATATACAGTACTATATTATGGAATTTTAAATTACTAGTGCTTTTTTAACCCTAAAATTTAATAGTAGTCCCTGATTGGCAACTATTTTTTTAATTTGTCTTGAAAATGTCAAGTTGTGTCAAGGTGTGACACAACCAGTCAAGTTGTGCTACTCAAAATAGGTTGTTTATCAAAGAGCTTTTCTTTTACAATTCAATTCTTTTGCAGGTGTTTGTTTTGGACCTGAGAAAGTTGTAATGACTAACCGGAGATTCACCATTGGT
Source organism: Macrosteles quadrilineatus (assembly GCF_028750875.1). Classification (NCBI taxonomy): domain Eukaryota; kingdom Metazoa; phylum Arthropoda; class Insecta; order Hemiptera; family Cicadellidae; genus Macrosteles; species Macrosteles quadrilineatus. The sequence goes on along the minus strand of NW_026542597.1, from coordinate 34,758,588 downwards.
GCAGTTGCATGATCTCTGATTCTCACTTAGTGAGTAAAACTGATGACGTATCAAAACGTCATGCAAATAGTTGTACGCCTTTTAAAGAGTGTCAAAAATTTTTAGTTTAAGCTCAACCATCTTTACTGTTATCTTCAACCTCAATTCAAATCTGAGAGCATTATTATTATGAGATAAAACGTTTATGGATTTGACAATCCAGGAATACAGGTGGACCTTTAGAGATGCAAAAGTTTTTGAGCTGAGCTCAGTTTTGATTTTGGAATAATCAGTAGTAATGGGTAGCTTATTTAAACTTTTGTTTCTAGCTCAATAATGATCTTGAGCTTTTTACATTCTTCATTAATGATAAAGCAGTAGAAGTATAATCGTCCAGGCTAATGAAACAGCCATTCTTAGTCAGCTAAAAGCTACTGAAGGTATATCACTTGATTGTAGAATTGTCCTCCACCTAGGCTTGTCTTAATTGGCAATCAAAGTTTGAGTCCTGGCTCAAAGAATTGAATCGATAGTTAAACATTACGTAATTAATCCAATTAAATTTGTCAACAAAAGATAATCGAATGTAGTTCTACAAATATGGTATAGTGCAATAATATGCATTACAGATTAGTTAAAAGCATGTCTTGAAAAGAAGAAGTTTTGTGCATTAATTTCATCCATAATTTTTAGGATTTCCACAATTTGGATTTTGAAGTTCCACTATATATTCTCATAAAAATAATCCTCAAAATGTTTTATCGTATGCAATATGGTTGATGATTTTTGTGATCAATCTTAATAATAAATTTTGATTAAGAGAAAGAGGTTCTGAAAATTCAAGGATATTAACAAAACACTACAATTTTATTGCGTATGGGTCAATAAAACATGCAAATTGTGCTAGCTTCCATTTGACTAATTTTTATAATCTGAAATTAAATAGGTTACATGTACAATGGTGTCAGTGTCATAGGTACATAATTAAATGAAAATGTCTATACATAATTTTGTTGTATTTCATGGGATATTTTCATTATTATATTAGAATATTAGACTTCCAGTCCTTGTTATACTCAGGGTTCTTATTTTCTCCTTTTACTGATAAGTAAACTGTAAAGTTAAAATCTCAAATGGCCATGTTCAAAACTAATTTGTTTTAATATTTGCAAGTTTTAAGTCTTGGTTAGTTATATTTTTTTGTCTTTTCACACCTTTTGATTTTGCAAAACTTGTTTCAAGACTTTTATCTAATGTTCATTTAAATAAAGTTTTTATAAATCTGCTAACTTGTGTGAAAATATCGTTAAAAACGATTAAACCTACTGTAATACTCAAATGTAAAAACTTATACCTCAGTTTTAAGATATGTGAATTTCTGGTATACATAATATATCATTATTTTTTTGTTTATTTAAATTTACAATATATAGACTATATTAAGTTAGTTGGATAATTTGTAAATAACGTAGAGTAGGCGAATCAATTACTATATTTTACTTTAGTCTAAGTCTAACTACTTGTTTAAGTTATACAGATACAAATATTTGTATAGATGATTTATTTAAGATAAGGTGTTGTCATTTCCATGTATTTGGTCTTAAAATATAATTTGAAGAGTTTTTGTAACAGACAATGTATATTTTTAAGTAGTTTACGGATTAATATTTATACAGTTGACTGTGTAATAGTATTTTTATATTACACTGAATTTTTTTAAATCCTTTTATTTGTTGACATTTCCTGCTTTATTTTCCATGGTAAAGAACAAATAGATGGAATGAGTAAAACTATCATCCTAATAACTAATCCAAACAACATATTTTTCTTTGCCTTTATTTCTATAAAATATCAAAACTGGATAGTTGCATTAGAAAACATGTCTGCCTCATTTTGTTTGACTATTGTATCCCTTAAGACTGTAAACAGAAATAAAATTTGAATTTATGTTTTTTCCAATAAATGTGAGTGTTTTTATCCACCTTTTTTACAGTTTTTGTTAATATTTCAAGGGAAAGAAAAAAAACAGAGTGCACCTAAAATGGTGTGCCTGGTTTTTTTAGCGAATTTCCCATATAGGGAATAAACTATTACCATAGTACTCATGGTATAAATTGGACCCGGGACCGATTTACTTTTTCGTTTTGAGGTCCCTAGAGGCCAAAAACACCATCCGTTCAAATTCATATATATATATATATGTGTGTGTGATGTGGAAAGCAAAAAGGGACCTCTTGTCGGGGTTGCGAAAGTTTCAGTACGGCCGATATAAGTACCTAATTAAGGTTGAAAATATCGAAATTCGGGTTTTTATCAATTGTTATACCTCATTTATCATAGAACAGGACAGTATCGGCTAAAATATCGAATTGAAGACATAAAAGGTCGAAATAAATCATTTTGTTAGCCTCTGAAAAATTTAGAGAACTACAACAAAGTTCAGTGTACGGAGAACAAAATATCTCACAAATTTTGCGGTCCCGATAAGAGGTACCTTTTATAATCTTATGGAGAAATAACCTATGTTATTTCCGACATAAGGTCCCTAAGGTTCCATAAGGGCCGACAAGAGGTCCCTTTTCTGAAATGTGATTTTTACGACATGCTTCTATAAAACAATTATTTAAATGAAAACTACCGAGAGTTAAGATAAAAATTGGTTTTGCCTCCAAAGAGGACATTATAAGCTTTCTTTTGATACCAAAATATCTTCTTAAAGAAGAAAAAAAAAAAAAACTGTTTTAATGCGTACTTGAAATTTTCAGAAGTGTTTTTCTCAAAATGACCCTTTTCAATAACACAATTTCAAAGTCCTATAACTTTAACTAAAAAAATCGCAGAGGCATGGGACTTGCACCAAGTGATTCAGAATTTAATAAGGAATTCAAATATGTATATAACTCAAAATCGAAAATTCCCGACAAGAGGTCCCTATTCGCTTTCCACATCACATATATATTTATATATATATGTGTCCGTTAGCGCGATAACTCGAGCAAAAATGATCCGATTTTGATGAAATTTGGTATAAACGTGTAAACCTACATTTATTCTAACGAGTTCGCGAACCAGCATGATCGAACTAAGGGGAACGGGGTTTTATGGGGTAAAAATAGGTTTTTCCCATTTTTAACCCCAAAAACACAAAACTTTATAATTTCTTTCCTAACCATTTTGTAGAGCTTAAAAAAAACAAATAATTTAGTATATTGAAGCGTTGTTGTGTGCCTAATGGTTACGGAGAAAATTTCAAAAAATTGTAAATTTAAAATGCCAATATTATCCTTATGGAGAATAAGTCAACTGTTGTAGTTTGCTTGTTTATAAACATATTTTGATCGAATTTGGGAAATACTTTCATTTCTTACTAAACTATTCACATTTTACAAAAATACAACACTTTTACCCTCTCTATTGCAGCAAACCTAAGTACTCGTTAAACTAATTCTATTTAAATAGGAAATAAATGTGATATTTTTATGTAGGCATTTTAGTGTAAATCCAATCAGGTTAATGGAAATTCGCTTAGTCTGCAGGTTTGCTGCGGCGGGGGTATTTTATAATCTTTGAGAATTTAGGAGCGCTGCTGCCTGTGTGGTGTTTTTAAAGATAACATTTTACTTGTATGCATAATCAGCTGGAAACGCTGTAGTGGCATCAGTTCAGCCTGGTTTACACGGGTCGAGTATGGCAGGTGAGTTTTTCGGCCCAATTGATTTTTTTGTTTAACTTGCCAAATACTTAACTAGACTGTTCACACGCATCCCTATTTCTGAAAGGTACAGTGTGGGCAAAGAGAAGTAATTTTTATTACTTTTCTAGGACATTCCGGTTACCGTAGCTGGCGTGTTAAATGTTGTTTGAGTTTAATGGCACGTCAAGAGTTTAATGCTGAATTTAGAACTTAAATCACTGAACTCAATTATTAGAATTAAAACTGAATCACTACTTAAATTCAGAGGCTGCTTAGCTTTTTTGCAAATAACTTTTAAATAGCGAGGAAATCGACCAAAGTGGAAGGTGATATCATGGGCTAACCATGTTTTATCTTCAAGAGTTGTTAGCCTCCGGATTACGTTTGAAAAATTATTCGAGCTACAACTTCCACCCGGTCGCGTCACCTGTCTCGTGTCTCCGAGTACTCGGTATTTTTTATGTTAAATGTCCGTCTATCAATGTGCGTTTTCGTGTGTGTTCTATGTACTTATTTATTAAATGACGACCTTCATATACGGAGATGAATAACGACGCCTTGTACGGCCTGAAGATGATTCCCTGTGAATTGAAACTATAGTTGCCACAAGCAACATTTTGGATTACTGAATGCAGGTATTTAAACCATTATAATCATGTTTTATCTATTGTGATATTCTAAAAGAGAATACAATTTGCTACAAATTACTCTAATGCATTTCTTGGAAATACTCAATAAAGGCAGCCAAAAGTTGCCTCAAAATTAAAAATGTGAAAACACAGTTTTCTACGTATTTCTTATGGAAAACATGTTTAGGGAGTGAGCTTTCTAACTAACCCATTAATTAATAAAATCGGTCCAGTAACACTGCAGATCTATTAGTTGTACAAAGATTTTATAAACTGATTTTTATAAGAATAGATTCACGCACAGCGAGACAATGCAACACAGAACACAGTGTCAACTGTTCAACTGAACCATTGAGTGTCGAGTGAGTAGGCCTGCTCTGAAGTCTGAACTAACCTCAATACTGACTCACCCAGCGACCACAGAATAAAAAATATAAATTTAATTCTGTGGTCGCTGGACTCACTTGGCAGTAGTAAACAGATGTTTCGCGGCAAAATTGAGGTGGTGGGGGTAGTTACTGGGCCGAGCAACTCGGTTTTCAACTAAAGCACTCGACTCACCTTCATGTCTACAACAAGCAAGTTAGAGAGCGAGTGGCAACTTGCACACTGACTCGCCCGCCGTACTCGACCTGTGTAAACCAGGCTTTACTTCTCATACTGCCCCTAGCCCACCAGCCAGCGACAGCAGCTCTCCTTGATTCTAGTGTTCTAGCTGATCAAGTTGAAATGAATAGATTTTTAACACTCTTACTCTCATTCTACTCTTGTGTTAACAATTGATCCTCATTATCTATATAAATAAAATTAGAGTTTTGTCTGTACATTGCTCAGAATTATATACTTTTAGGTTATTTTTACGTTTTATACATTAAAGAAGCAGAAACGAGTCTTATCTCAATTTCTGTCTGTCTGTCTGTCCCTTTGTCTGTAACACTCAAGATGGCATTTTACGCAATCTTCTCCGTGAAAACCAGAGTACATATCAAGATCCAAGTCATTTTAATGTATTCACTGGATTGGCGAGAGTGTCTTTAGTGATTTAAATATAGCCTCACTACTTTGTAAATAAAATTATGGACGTTCAAAAATGCAGTTTTGTGCGATTTTTGTCAAATTTTCGTTCAATTTTTATCACAGAATCGTCTATGAAATAACGAACAGCTGTTCGGATCAAGATTATTTTTTCTAGCTGTCAATGACCGGTACTTTTCCATAGAATACATGGCCTACCTACTTAAAAAATAAAATTACAAATGACCAAAACCCCAACATTGTGTGGTTTTCGTCACATTTCCTTCTAATGTTAATAGATATCACCCGGGATTAATACTAATCATTGTTTAGAGAATGCGTAATCTATTAAATAACAAAAAGTTGTTTGGGTAAGGTTGCTTTTTTTCAAACTGACACCGATAAGTTTACGCTATAACTTTTTACGAGAAAATCCAAAAGCAAGAGATCAATAACCTCGAAGCTAGATATTAATGTATTTAATTGGTCCGATTTACTGTAATTCTTAGGTAGGTTCTTACGTAGGTACTGGTTCTTTTCCTTAGAACCGGTAGTTTACAAATTAGATATCGTTGGTGTTGCACCTTATTTATTAGAGCCGTCCGTATTCAATTTAAGTGATGTCTTAACTCTGTATAAGTTTAGCTTTTTCTGCCTGGATTCCAAATCTTAGCTTACCCGGTATGCTAAGAAAATGATAACCTATTTGAGTAAAACATTTGTTGGGCAAACCGTCATGAATTGTTTACGCCTTTATATTGTTTATGTATCAATAGTTCGTGGCCTTTGTTGGATTGTTGTATTGTGTTGTTTTGTTGTATGTTGGTAACGCATTAATGTCCTTATTTCTCAGTGTTTCACGGAATGGACAAGAGCACCTTTGATACTGAAAATGTCAACCGGAATAAAGTGTTAAATGGTGAGGTTGAGGTAGTACTTTCAATACGTTTAAGTTAACCGATGTGGAAAGTAACTTTCAATTATAGGCCTACTTTAGGGCTACGCTTCATGGATCTATAAAACATTTTTAAGTTTAATCATTGGACATATGGACCAACACGATCCGGGCGACATTTAATTGCGAAGCATTTATTTTGGCTTGAACTGTCAGATAATGTATTTGCGAAGGTTTATATATAATAGTTTTGCCAGCATATCTGCAAATATGCAAACTAATTGCTGCTCTTAATCTTAATATAAGAAGGTTTCAACTGACTACTATAAGATCCCCGTGCGTAGAACGGGCACACAGCTAGTTTTAACATTAAATTCTTAATTTTAACATTAAATTCTTAAAGCTGAATAAATTGCTGGTTCAATCAATTATATAAAACAGTTTATTTCATCAATACATTAAGTTTATAGGCTACATGATCAAATAAATAGTAATCATAAAACATTTAATTTTCCATGCTGTATAAATAATCCGTAAAACAATAAATGTCAGTTAAAAAGCACAATTCAACAAAACTTGAAAATAAGCCTACTTATTTACAAAATAATAAAATGTAGACTATAATTACACAAATATAACCCCTTGATAAAGATGTATAATTACATTATGAAAAATGTACAGTTTTTATGACAAATGACTAGTTGCACAAAGACCTTAACTTGCACATTGGTGCTTTCTGTTTACTGAATAATTAAGAAGTTAGTTGTTTAAAAGAACGCTAACCCATTTTTGCACACGGGAATTTGAATCGAACCCCAACACCGTTTATTTAGAGTGGGCCCTTCTACCGGCCACACACCAGCAAGCTTAATATGTATTGCACATGAACGGGATTCAAACCCACACATTTAACTGCAGCTACACCTGCCAGTTCGACACGTTATTCAACTTAGCCAAAGTGAGCGCCAGTGATTCTAGCTTATTCAATTATAGATTCTAGTGCTGGTAAGTGGGATTCAACGAACAACGTAAGCGTTAGTGGGTTGTGGCTATCACACCGCGACGAGCTACACTCGTAAGTCGTAACACAGCCTCAATGGGTTAACTGATTTTCATGTGTTCTACTTTGCCTTAATATTAATATAGGGAATTAACATAAAAATGACTAGATAGATACATTTTATATGCAAAAATTAGGACATCAGTTTGTGTGTTAGGGTTAGGAAATCTAAACTAGAGCTAGCTTTCCATTAACAACAATGTTCAGCTATACATAAATGTAATAACAGTTTTAGAAATTGTAAGTGTCTGAGCAAGCTGTATAAATTTCATTGTACCCCACAGATAGTGCCGTTATAAAGTTTCAAGTATTATGATTTTTTATATGAAAACGTGCTTTTTGTCCTATGGTAACAAAATAAATTAATATAAAAGAGTTTCACTTGTGATAGAATAGAATAGAACCCCTCATATCTTTCGAACAGGACTAGAGGCAAAAGCTGGTGAATTTAAGTACTGTAGAACCCCTCAAATCCTATCATCTTCCACAACCACGGCAATACCTATAAGCATATCTTGTTGTCTTAGCGACAACGGTGGTCGTCTGCCGTGATTATGCAACATCCGTGATCGGCCACACTAGGTCGGATATCCCGAGGAGTCGGTTATGCCGAGGTCGGATATGAGGGGTTCTAATGTGGCGGTAAATGGGAGAGGAAAAGGATTAAAGAAATCCTCCATAAATATAAATAACTCACAGTAAAACAAATACAACATTTTCTCCCATCAGTTCTACGAAATGATTTGAGGACCTAAATGCAAACATGTTTGATGTTAACAAACACAGGAAGAAGGCGAGCAAAAGCAGTTTTAGGCTGTTGGGTATATAAGGTTAGATATGAAGTTCTACTGCAGTAATAAATTAAATTTAACCTCAAAACAGTTACCTTTGATGATGCTTAGACACAGGTGACCAAACTATGTACAATCATGAATGAACGTTAACAATATTCTAAAACTAGTTGACTTACTACTAAAATTGGAATGAACAACTCGTTAAATAAAGTCTTAACATACTGGAGCTTAGTTACGTTAACGCTGAATACAGCTACATTTTGTGTAAATTGATAACGCTTCTTGTTGAATATACTATATAATATGTCACGACAGCGGTAACTACTCGTGTAATTAGAGGAAAATAAACAATAATTTTCACCGATCAAATTGCAACATAAAAAATACAACACACAAAAGTAATTGAATCTTTTCGGTAAATTCATCACCACTATTTCCCTTTTATCAAACACTATTCTGTAGAGGAAAAAAGTTCACATACTTTATTAAACGGATTTCTTTAACTACCAGAATTCTCTATCGATCTTATCCCTTAGCAATAACTGGTGGCAAATATCAGTAGGGAGTCTATACACTTTGTTGAACAACAAACTAGCAATTATAACTTTTCTGATCCTAGCAAATGATATATTCAACAAGATGCTAGGACACATTGCTCTGTTTATGCATACAAAATGAACACAAAACTAAAACTTTATGTAATTCTTACAGTATTTTTCTAACAGAATTTTTATGTTTCAAACAAGTCTGTAAGTGCTGGGATTTAGCATCTCGTTTCACCTAACCTACGCCATATAACTTATCTAACTAGAAAATCATTTTTAATAGTAGTTTTGAATTTACAGAAAAGTAACAACATATCTGATTAAATGCTACAATGGAATGAAATTGCGTCGCTGTACATCAGTTGCTATCATGTAGCTACAAAAGTCATTACTTCAAGCTTTATTTGGCAACCAGAGAGGTATATGACCATCAGTAACAACAGCAGTAACCGCACAAAATCAAACAGTCTGTAATGGGAATTTCTACCTCGTCATCCTAACAGTTTGGCTTTGTGGAGATCTGTTTTGATTGTGTCGGTGTTTTTTGGCCTTGAGCAGATTGTAGTTTGAAAACTGACAATGTTTCTCCCAGAGAAATGGAATGTAGAAAGCACGGAAAAATCTGTGTGATCTGAAACAATAACACATGTTTAAGAGATTGATATTTAGCAGCATACTACCTTTGACTATTGATAAAACTAGACGTTCCATCTCCAAGTTAAAGCTGTCGCCAGCTTTTAAATCAAAATGGTCGTAGTTGGATTATGTAGTCTGTGATCCAACGACAGATTGTGCTGGTGTAAAATACTGTTTTCTGTCAAATACACAACATAACCAAGTTTTAAACTGATGGAACTACTTATTGTGAGCTATAGCAACTGTTATGACCCAACAACTATGTCAGTAACAAAATATAAAGAGGAAAATGTAATTTTCAGACACTAGCACATTCTGTGACTGACTCACTTAACTACGATATTGTTTAGTAAAGTTTGGTGTTTAGTAAGTGTGTTATTGTTCATATAGATGGGATGTCTACTTCAGTATCCATTAGTCAATGACTTAAACTGACCAAATCTGTTCCTACAGCAAGAGCCATTAAGTACACAAAACTAAATTTGTTTCTGTGATGTGTATTTATAGCCACAACAAACTATGAGGGTTAAAAATCCTGAAATTCTAAACACCCTGTAAGATATTAAATTATTTTCTGCAGTTCCATGAGTAAAAAGAAAAGTGTCAAATGATTAACTCCAATATTGTCTTGTGGAGCTGTAAAAGGTACCTGGCAGGGTTCAGGAATGGTACAGTCTTGACAATGGTCCATTTATCAGTTTGAGTCGAGTAGTTGGGTTCTCCCTCCGATTCCTCTCCAGTGTCGAGATCCACGATAAAGTGGCAGGTGGAAGGATCAACCTGTAAATAATATTAATTCGTTGAGTTTACAAAGCCGATAAATGAGACGATAGTCACATAACCAAAGCTCTACTTGCGACTCTGTGAGTATATCCCTCCAAGTGTCTCTAGTTTTGGTCTTAATGTTCGCCCATTTATTGCGCAATCGCAGGGTTTTATTAAAATGTATCTTAGAAACTTAAAAACAATGTAAAGTATACTGTTTTATATATCATTTTGTTTGGAAAATTATGGGCTTCAATGTAACATATAAAACATAAAAAAAATGTTCAACAATTTTTGTGGGGTTAAAATTTCTCAAAAATTATAAAATAAATGAAAAAAATGTATGTTTGCGCTCAATAAATTGTTATAATTTATAGGTCTACAAATATTTTAATTTAAAATAGCCCACTTTGTTCAGAATTTTATGAGGATTCCAAAAATATAATAATATAAGGAAGTAAGTTTGCAAATAAATAATTTATGGGCAAAAAACAGATTTCGGTACATAGCATTTAGCTAAGAATGCATAGCCTAACCATAGCAAGGAATCTGGCTGATAATTTACATCAATATCACTACCAACTTCTTCAGGATCATCAACCAGCCCTTCAAAATCACTTAAATCTTCTTATAATGCACCACGTATATCACTACTTTTGATTTTTAACACTAAAACAATGATAAACGTAATAAAACACATCAGTCATCGGTGCGAGGTTAACCAAGCTGTTTACAAACACGCACGTCAGCTGTCTGCTACAATATTTTCGGAACTAAAATGAAAAGCGTATAGAAACAGACATCAGGAGAAAGCTCTGAATCTGCTGAAAAAAACTATACCTAACTCGATCCAGTTCAATCCGATTCAGTCAGTCCCAGAGCCGTCGCCGTAAACAGTGTTTGTGAGTCGCAAAAGCGACACATAACACTACAGCGGATGTGTTATGAGTCGCTTTTACGACACATGATGTAGCGACTCGCTACAAGACAATAGGTAGCGCAAGTCACGTGACACGGGTGCGCGCGCAGTCGGTCCGGCAAGCACGCGCGATGAGAGTAGAGTCGTAGTAGTGTGCCCGCCAGTAGCAGTTCAACTAGTCCGGATAAGTAGTAGCATAAGACTATGTCTAGCTAATAGATATAGGGGTTGGGGAAGGGTGTAGGCAAGGGCAAACTTAATTTAATTATGTAATTTATTAGGTTCACTAATGGTCGTGGTCTGGAAATCAATATCACAAATTTAGAATTCACATTTGCTAAATCTAGTTACTTTTCACGAATTAGAATAAGTCCAGATATATATATTTTTTTCTCTGTTCACTATATACTATAATTAGATATATTAAATAACATAAAAGCTGGCTGTGATAGGCAGCTAAGGTAATATTGTGCACTTTGACGAGGTAGATAGTTTCCATGCAATAGAGTTGAGCAACGACAGGAAATGTGCGTGATTTGGTAGTGGTCAGAGGAAGGTATATAGGGCCCAGGTATCTTCATTTACACTCATACTACTCCCCATCATCTCAATAACACTCGGAGGGATATAGCTGAAAGCTGTAATAGTTTATGTGTGCCGCAACCTAGGATTCAAGTTGAAAAATACTATGCAAAAATAGTAGTTTATTACCTACAGTACTATCCTTTGGGCTCCCAACAGATTTTTGATTGCCTCTGTTGTTAGTGATGACTTTGATTTGTGATTGAGGCAGGGGCGGCTCCAGGGAATAATTTTTTGGGTAGGCCTGGCAAGGATCAAGAAAGAGTTTGATCAAGGGGACGAGAGGTTTGAAGGGCTTCCCCCTTCAAAAAAGGAGTAATTTTTCAATTTAAATTCAAAATAATTAGTTTAAATGCTTTAACTTTATTTACATATAATTACATTGCTTTATTTCTTTCTAATTTTGAATTATCTACCAAAATGTTGGGTAGGCCCGGGCCTACCTGGCCTGCCCCTGGATTGAGGTCTAAGCCATTGTCTCCCAGGCCATGGCCAGCACTGAAGATTTAGAGTTTAAATCCTGTCTCAGGCAACTCATGGGAGCCTAATGTCAAGGTCATACCTAAAATAAGCAATGGACATCTGGGGAGAAAATTGACAGGAGGGATAGATTTTTTGTAAGTTTCACCTCAGGTATTTTGCAAATTCTTTGCTGTAAGTGTCCATTGAAAACTTGTGTAGAAATTGTTTCGATTTATTTAAGTTCATGGTTTGTGACAGTGAGTTTATCTCTTAAATGACATGTTCATAAGGAGAGGGTTAAATAATTCAAATTCAAATTAAATAATTCAATAATCTATCAATAGAGAGACTAATCTCAAAGGCCTTAAAAATGTTTGGCATAGGCGGACGTTATGAGTAAAATAATAAAAATTTAACCATTGACTATTGAAAACCCAATGTAGGAGTCCCATCTTTATAGACCAGCTAACATCATTTTTTTTTATAAAATAAGAAAATTGTAGTCATTGAACGAGCTAGTGTCTCAAATTCTAATTTACACCTTATTTTTTGTTGCTGGCATAGTTGATGGGTCATTACAGTTATTATAGCTCACAAAGAGTCATTCCATCAGTTAAAATTGGTAAAAAGGTTTTAGTGTATTCGACAAATTTTAATAATTTAGATCAGCAAAATCTTTCAGTGGCTCACATCAACTTGTCAATTTTGATTAAAAAACTGGTGACAACTTTTACATGGAATTGGAATGTTGAGTTGTATCAATAGTCAAAAGTAACTCAAGAAATGGGGCCCAAAACTATGCATGACTGTACTACAACCTTAGAGTGTTAGTCAAGGTTACACATGGACTTTATCTACAGTTTCAGACAGACAGGCGAGGTTTTTGCAACTTTAAAATATGAAGTGTGGCTAAATTACCAAATTGAAATGTTGACAAAGTATATTGACAAAAGATGTTAGCGAGTAGTACTCACATATCTTGAAGGCTCCTCAAGATTAGCATCGTTCATGTTCGGAGGCACAACCATCGTTCCATTCTCCAACAGAGAGAACGGTTGTGGCAACTGACCCCGAAACTCACACTTTAAAAACTGCAGCTCCCATCTAGAGAAAAATAATGTTCAATAAGATATTATTTGTTAAGTCTTTGCAGTTTAAAAGTTTTGGTTTAGATTTTGAAATTTAATTCAATATTTTAATCCATAATTTTTTTACTTAAAAAGGTTGACTTTAGATAGTAACAAGACCATGGTTTGAACCGTTGCCTTACAAAAATGACACAGGCACATAAAATACAAAAACACAAAATTTAAAATCTTGAACCAAAGGGTTCGGTTTTTTGTGAGGGAAAACTAACATGATTTTAGTCAGTGAATAATTCCTGGGTCTCAACGGATTATGAATCATACATGCACAGAAAAGAGACAACAATAAGTGGTAATTACAACATAAAGGATTGTATTAACATTTTTCTTTGCAATATATTCACTTATTAAGTGAATAAAATAAAATATATAGGTACGCTAAATCATGAATAATATAGACTGCAACTGAACTTCGATAAACTCACTTGTCTGAAGGTAGGAAGAATGAAGATGGATACCGATACCATTCTTTGCCCATACAGATGTTAACGTGATGATCGGGGGAAATTCCTCCTTCCGCTGTCAGCTTGTTTAGTTCAATGAATACATCCATAGGCGCTGAATAACCTGGAAAACGGTAACAAAGCGTTAGGCTTTTTTAAAGCTTCTTTTCACAGCACAGGCATTTGGTTATTGGAGAAGATATATCACTATTGAGGATAAAGCAGAAACAGAAAAGTTTGTGTTGATCCAGGAATATCAACCGTACTCTTGCAGTCGAGTTACTTCGCTTATTAGCTCCTAATGCATCAAACGAGAGAGGATAGAGCTTTCTCTTGAAATTTTCATTTTGTTTTTTTAAGAACCAATTGCTGTAACTTATTGGTTGAAATATGTAGTTAAAAACGTTTTTATTTGTTGAAAAAGTGGACTGTAATTTTTAACACTGAATATAAGTTTAATGAAAGAGAACTGTAAATTAATGTAGACTGTCTGTAAATAAAAAATAAAGGTTCTGCTGAAAAAGTCAACTTCTAAAAAATTCAATACAGTTGTTTTTAGTTCACTTTATTTATACGGAATTTAAACTGAATTTAATAAGTTAATTTTGCTGTTTTCACTATTTTTTACTTCAACTTTTCTGCAATAAATATTTATGTAGTAAACATGTAAAATTTTTGATCTTCACATTTTTACTTGCCTACTTGATAGTTATGTACACCACACGTTTTTCAAGTTGTTTTAAAGAAGATAATTGTTAAAGAAATTATTTCAGGGAAAATTGTGATTGGTTTAAAACTTTTAAATATGTTATAAAACTACATTCATGTACCAGAAGAAATATAAAAAATTTGTAAAGAAAAGTATTTAAAAAAGGATACCAATGTCAACATTGATTATTAAAATATTCTTTTGGTTAGACATTTTATGTAACAACATATATTTTATAGTGAAATTGGATTGAAATCGCAATAAAAACATAAAACATTGGTTGTTGAGTGAAATTAATACAAAATTATTCTTGGCTGGTTACCTTTGTACAAGGCGAGTATCCGAGACACTCCAAGCGTGGAGGTGAGAAGAAGCGCAGGGAGCAGCAGATACATGGTGTGGTTGAGGTAGTGGATACCCGACCTGACGACCAGTCGGAACCACAGCTTCTGTACACTATCCAGCGTCACTCCTCCACATAGACAGATGAGAGGGTACACGGGGAACAGGAACCTCTCCTCCTGCAGAACAATAACTCATGGTAAAAATAGTATTGATCCTTCAAGCGATGCTAGAGTTATTGAGTTGTTCATTTACACTGTGATTAGTCAGAAAATCAGCAAGGCTGCTTTAAAAAGATTTATTTTGAATAACAGTTTTTAGAGTTGAGGGTAGTTTATTAAAAAGCTTTTTCCCCATATATTTAGGAGTTTTTTCTATAAGCTTCTAAGGTTGTCTTGGTTTGTTGGTTGTCTAACGTTGGTTTTTTTTTTATCTGGTGTTACAAATGTGGTCAAAGTTTTCGTTAATGTAGTCATCAAAATTTGACTTACTATAAAAGAGGTGACAAAAATAGCCATGCATATTTGGGTAAACCTACTCCAAATAAATACAAACAAAAACTTGATGTTGCTCACCAAACAAATAACTATTGTTAGGTTTGAAGAGTTCCTGCTGTAACGGTATGTGCACGGGGAATTCATACTGATCTTAAATGGAGGGAGCAGGCTAGAGGTGTGGGACTTCGAACCCTGAGGTCAGGGGTTCAAATCCCGCCCTTCACCAAGGCTGTAGTCATGTAATTGTCCAGTGTCCTCTTAGACTAACTTGAAGTAATGTGTAAAACAGTTCCGGCCTATATCCTAGCATTCTAGGATGTAAAGGAAGGACAAGAGGAGAGGCTGACCTTGTGAGGTTGCAGACAGAAGACTAACAGCCAGAGATAGAGAGGTGAGAGAGAGAGCCAGTACGGGAGAAACTGGGCGTGATGCAACTTGACAGGCACAACTAGCTTGACGGCTACCTACAGCAAACACGGAAATAAAACACTTGACAAGCACATAACAGACAGGGCTTTGTAGGTCATCATACCTGTGCTGGACTGAAAAATATCAATTTTTTTTAGTTGTAATACCTTAAAAAAGTTGCTAAATTGTAAGACTAAAATAGGGTAAAAATATTGGTCATTATCTTTTTGCCGTGCTCTAAAGTTTAAACAAAAAATGAAAAACTCAAATTTTTTCAAAAGTTTGTAAAGTTTTAAAATTTTTGATTTTTAATATGTTATAGTTGAAAATGCCATCTGCAAGGCACTAAGAAATTGATATTTAAATAATAGTATTTCATTTTAAGATATTCTGGTCGCGCATCAGCTGTAAATATTGCCACAAATAAAAATCTAGAAAAACGTCATTTTGTAATAGACTAATTTGAAAAATAATTATCGATATCAAAATAGAATACTGAAAATCTGCTTGCCCACGTTCAGACAGTAACTGAACAAAAACAACGGACAAAGTCAGAATTGATCTTTCGGTCGCGCATAACAATACAAATTCACTTGAGCGTGGCACTATCGCGTCAGTGACTGAAACGACGTCATGTGATTCCGAAGTTAAAGTTTATGAAATTGAACAACAGGATGGTGATGATAATGTACCCCTGTACTCACCAACTAAAATTGACGATTGTATTGACAGCAACCAAGAATGTTTACCTGAACTCCAAAAAAAAAAGTCTTCTGGTAGGTAAATGAGGATTATCTTAACTCTACTGCATTGGTTAGCGATCGTTATGGTGTTTCTGATGGTGCTACAACTGCAATAGCCTCTTGTGTTTTGCATGACGTTGGCATAGTTACTAGGCCAAAGAGGAAACAAATCAAAACATAAACTTCATTTGTTACAATTTTATAAGAATTCTTCTCACAGATTTTTATTCTGTTTTGGTCTTACAATTTGGCAACTTTTCCAAGGTAGGTATTACAACTCGATAAAAAAATTATAGATTTTAAGAGATTAAAGATTTTTTCAGCCCAACCTACTTGGCATTGCAAGATAATATGACCTTGAATTATTTATTTATCAATTTTGTCATTTGTATTATTTTCCTTATGGATTTTTAACATAGGTACAAAATAAAATATCCTTGAACGTTTTTAGAAATAGGAAAATAACTGGACTATTGAGGATTAATTACGGTGAAAGTGACGTATTTAATTTGTATTTGAAATGAGTGAATGTGCCAAGCCAGTCAGTGTTTTGTTCGTTTCCAATGTATAAATTCTACATATTTTTTCAAGAAACGAATTACTGTAATATTTAAGTACAAAAAAACCATGGTTTTTATTTCATTTACCCTATCCCAGAACTGTATTTTAAGTACTATATAGGCCTAATTATTATGTGTCTATTAGGCATTTCTAGGGTATGTTTGAAAATGCGAACAAATCAGTTATCTGAACTACCTACGGTCCCAATTCGGATGGTTCGGATTTTTGACACTCTACTGTATATTTGATTAACATTCATTTAAATATTTTTTGCAGTCAACTAAATTACCATAGTAAAATATAAATTATACCACTTTTAACATTTGGATACCGGTACTGAACTTTATCACAGTTTGACATAGTGACTTAGAAACAAACACACGCCTGGGTCAATGACAAGGTGGAAATAAGGCAGAAACCATCTTAGGCATACACATTGAACATTTTCATAAGTTTTGTAGCAAGGCAATCGCATGAACGGTTTGGTAAATGAGTTAAGGGACATTGGACTTATGTGTAATACTAATGAAATAAGTTTAGACATTGTTAACATCTAGGTTTTTGATCTGGCAGAGATGATCTGTTCATCTGTTATATCAAACAAATTACGGTGCAATACATTTTTAGAGCTTCAAACCATGGTTTATAAAACTTGTTTTTCACTTTAGTTGTTAAAAACACATACTGCATCTCATACAAAACTCAATCATACCTACCAAAGCAAGGGGAGTGAGAAGAGCAGCGATGAATATGATGTTGAAGTTGAGAAACCCGTTGATGATGTAAAAATACCAAGGTTCCACACCGTACAAGTCTGGACCATGGGTCGTGAAAACGTTGTAAAACACAATATTGAGAGGAGCCACAACCAGACGACCGTAGTAGAGTGAGTCAATGCGAGCCATCGGCAGTAAGATGGCGGCACAAGCAATCAGACTCCACTGAGCGAACAGCCACCAGTCCTTGCGACGGAACAGCATGTCGAATGCTATTGGCACACTGAAAAAAGTAGTAGAGTAATTAATTTGTTTACAAAGTCATCTAAAAAAAAATTCTCAAATTGTTTGAGCCCAGAAGACCGATACATCGGTCACCATCCTAATCCAACATTGACTTGCAGCTAGGGATGTTCAAATGCTTTTTGAAAAACAAAATCTGTTTCATGAGAATTTGGATTTGTGTTCATAAGATGAAAGGGAACTTGATTAAGGCTAAACATCCCAGGTTTAGTTCCAAATTCTGCCACCAAGTCGCAGCACCAAAATGGAGTCATTTTGTGTTGGTGTTTATTGGTGGAATTTTCATCCGATTTTCATTTTGAAAACTGATTTGTGAACGGAATAAGATGACAATTCACGCTATTGAAGATAAATTTGAATTAAGTTGCTGGTTAAAAAAAGCGTAGTAAAATAATTGTGTTTCAAAATAAAAAATGAAAATTGCAGGTAGTCATTTTAAAGAGAATAATTTTTAATTAATTTTACTTTTTAAATTTTTAAAATCGCTTGGCTGGTTCAGTCGGTATCGTTGTTTAAACATTTACAGTAATTATAACAAACGCGAGAGAGGCATGAAGCGGTGCAGGACAGGGCCGCTGTGACTCATTCCAAGGTCACACTCACATTTGCTACCCCTCCCCTCCCACAAGACGGCTGGGGTGTTGCTTGTACACCGGTGGATGACGGTTTCCCGCGCTTCCATACACGAACAAATACAGAATTGAATTAGGGGTTTTGCTACGCTTTAACCAAAACAAATTGCAAACAAAATAATTATTTAAAAGTTTTGATAGTGTCATCAAATTTTTAATTTTATGATAATCGCATTTAGGCCTAATCAAACTGTAAAATTGGTGTAAATCCGTTGGCAAATATATAAATCTACTAGCAGAGTACCCGTCCTTCGTACGGGGTTGGAATATAAGTACAAAATGCTTATTGCAGTTATACTCAAGCTTTGCGTTTGTAATAAGGGAGGACACAGTTTGATAAAATTTGCTTTTTTAAATTTACAGTATTCTATAGTATAACACATCTACCATAGCCATAATGTTCTACCACTTCACCTAAACAATAGAGAAAAATAAATTATCAACAATTCGCAAAATTCCACAAATTATTCATGAAATGAAAAACATAAACATAACTGAAAACAATCCTACTTTGACAGTTCTCATTGCGAATCACAGTTTTTTGTTGCTGCTTAGTTCAAATTAGCTGTTTTCATAAATGCAAAAAAATATAGTGCTGCACCCTGTTGGTAAATCTTATAACTTTTTAATGCTTTTCCATATCATAGAACCAACTTTTTTAGTTGAAACAGCTGACTAAATTCTTTAATTCCCTTTAAATATGAATACTCATAAGGTTAACGTGAGGAATTACAGAGCCACTGGGGCGGAGCCCAAAAGGATTTTTGAGATAAGAATATGCCTATATGTTAATCGGGAATGTAAGCTATCATCATGCCAAATTTCAGCCCAATCCGTCCAGTGGTTTATGCGTGATTGAACTTCAAACAAACAAACAAACACACAAACTTTCACATTTATAATATTAGTAGGATATAAATAAAATTACAGTTTTGTCTGTACATTGCTTAGAATCATGCAGGTTTTGGTTATTTTTACGTTTCAAAACATAAGAAAGCCGAAACGAATCTTAATTTCTGTCTGTTTGTTTGTCTATTCTATGCCAAAATGTCATTTTGCGCGGCCTACTCCTAGAAAACTAAAGTTCCGATCAAGGTTCTAATATTTTTTCCGTATTTACTGGATTGGTGAGAGTGTCTTTGGCTATAAAAACATGGTCTCGCTTCTTTGAAAACAAAATAACGAACCATCAAAACCCCAATTTGGTTCGAATTTTGTCAAACTTCCTCCCAATGTTTACTATTACTGTACATTTTATCAAATAACGATCAGCTGTTTGGATTAGTTCCCACTTCTAGCTGTCACTGATTTGTTTACATTAAAAGTTGTTTACAAATACCGCAACCATTTCCGATCAAGTTTTGTTAGCACATCCAAACCAAGTGAGATTAAAACCGTTGTGCCTTACTTAACCGGTTTAATTAATCGCAAGTGCAACGATTGTTCTTGAGTTTTGATAACCGGGGAAAATGCCGTGAACCAGAGTTGTATTACTGTAGTGCTGGGAAACTTGCCTACATTTTTTTAATCATCGTCACCAATAGCTTACAAAAAGGTTTTCACTTATTGACGACGTTTCAAGCACAGTTGTGTAAAAAGTGGAAAGTAAAAAATCACAAATGCAGTGGGTGATCGTGGATGTTGCTGAAATCTTGGAAGATCTATATAATTTCGCTGTGATAACTTATAGATGTAGCTAAACTCGCTTATCCAATGTGTTGTTCATTTTTGGTTTCTACTTACATTTCGAAAACGATATTGGTACTTTTCCTATCTAGGAAGTAAAACTAAAAACGTCCAAAACCCCAGATTTGTGCGTTTTTGTCACATTTCCTCCGAATGTTTGCTAGATATATGTACCGATTATCGTTTAGAGATTACGTAATCTTTTAAATAAGAAACCTTTGTTTGGATAAAGGTGGTTTCTTCAAACTGTCATTAATATGTTAACATTAAAAGTTGCTTACAAATAATGCTATTAATGGGAAATAACTTTGATTTTCGAAAACTTAAAAAGAAAATTAAAACCAAGGGAGATTAATAACTTCGGTACTGCACCCCATCAAGTGAAAGTTTTTTTTTTAGCAAACCATAGTGAGTTTTTAAAGCTTTACGTTGTTAACGTTACATGTTAGGTACATGTTTTGTGGCCTGTGTATTTATTTATTTATATATTTGCCAACGGGCTAACACCTATAAAACAGTTTGATTAGAAGGACAGTTCGAATTGGTCGTAAGTACTAGGCCTATAGTTATTTTCTTAAATGTAAACGTTGGTTTTTGGTATTGCTACTTTTCCTTAGAACCGGTGGTAGCAGTAAGAATCATTTTTACGTACAAGCACATCACTACAACTAGCCATTTGATGACACTATAAAAACTTTCAAATACAGTAGGCTAATTGTTTTGTTTGCAATGTTAAAGCGTAGGAAATCCCCTAATTCAATTCTGTATTTGTGTGTGTATGCTGTCTGTTGGTAACGCATTAATGTCCTTATTTCTCAGTGTTTCGTGGAAAAGACAAGATGTTTTAAGCATTAACATTAAGCACCTTTGTTAATGAAAATTTCAACCCGAATAAAGTGTGCAGTAGTGAGGTTGAGGTAGTATTTTAACTACTTTTAACCAGTGTGAAAAGTAACTTTCAATTACAGGCCTACCTCGGGACTATGCCTCATAGATCTATAAAGCAATTCCTTTTATCATTAGATATAAAATATGGACTAACACGATCGGGTGACATATAATTGTGAAGCATTCGTTTTGGCTTTGTAACTGTCAGATATTGTATTTGCGAAGGTTTATATATATTCCTATACAGTAATAGTTTTGCCAGCATATCAGGAAATATGCATATGCAAACCAACCCCTGTTCTGAATATAAGAAGGTTCCAACTTACTACAAGATTCCCGTACGTAGAACGGGCAAACAGCTAGTATATAGATATTTGCTAACAGATTTACACCAATTTTACAGTTTGATTAGGCCTAAAAACGATTATGATAAAATTTGATGACACTCAAAACTTTCAAATAACTTCTTTGTTTGTAATATGCTTTGGTTCAAGCGTAGCAAATCCCCTAATTCAATTCTGTATTTTTGTTTGTATGTCTGTTGGTAACGCAATGTCCTTATTTCTCATTGTTTCGTGGAAAAGTCAAGAGCACCTTTGTTAATGAAAATTTCAACCCGAATAAAGTGTGCAATAGTGAGGTTGAGGTGGTATTTTAACTACTTTTAACCTGTGTGAAAAGTAACTTTCAATTACAGGCCTTCTTTTAATGCAAAATGCACACTAAATATGCAAACCAACTCCTGTTCAGAATATAAGGTTTCAACTTACTACAAGATTCCCGTAGGCCCTACGTAGAACGGGCAAACAGCTAGTAAGTAAATAAATGCACATTCCACAAAACATTGATACGTTAACAACGTAAAGCATTAAAAATTCATGATGGTTTGCTAAAAAAATATTTCACTAATGTTTTATCATTTTCATAGCATAAGCTATTATTTTGGAGTCCAGAAAGAAAACGTAAAAATTGGAGTGCAAGAGTGTTTTGCGCCAACTCTCGCAATGTTGTTTTAGCGCTAACACAGCTCGCAATTTTAGTCATTGGAATGAGCATTCTCAGTTAAAGAAATAACATTATGATTACTGTAATATAATATTAATTGCTGACACAAGTATTAAATTTTATATATTACTGATAGGCTTTATTCATAGGCTTTCTTAGGCTATGAAACGTAAAAATAACCAAAAGCTCCATGATTCTACAGATAAAACTTTAATTTTATTTGAATAGATGTCTCTTTCCGACTTACAGAAAATACTTGTTTTTAAATCATAAACTAGTATCTGTTAAAATCAGGAGTCCAGTCTAGTAAGTGTGTCCGGTCAGAGTATGAATGCGAGGTGTGTGTGAGATGACGAAGCTTCAGTCGCGTTGCAGGGCCGGGCAGGGCGGCTGGGCAATGGAGCTGCGCTATGCGGGGGGAGGGGCGAGGGGACCGGTGCGCGAGAGAAATAATGATAATTTCTTTAAAAAACGATTCCGATACAACCATTTGGCCGAATTAATATCTGAAAACGGCAAAATTCTTTTAAAATTTCTCTTTACAAAATGACTACCTGCGATTAAAAAAAATAATTACAGCAAAAAAAATTCTTTATAAAACTTTTTTGTAAATAAATTTTAAAAAACATTAGCAAAATAGCGGGAATGTCTTATTTATATCATTTACAAAACCGTTTACAAAACAAAAATCTGATAATAAATACGGTAATTATAAGTGGTACAAATTTGCCGCAGAGGTGCTGCTATCTATCGGGCCAGAAACACAACTTTTTCAGGGATGTTTAGCCTTAAGCATAATAAATCAAAGACTGGTTGGGTAGCTGAGGGGTTATAGTACTCGCCTAACAATCAAAAGGTTGCCGAATCGATCCTGAGAAAAGTCAGTAGCTTTTTGATGTTTCAAACCTGGACCCAGCTCTCCCTCAACATTGGGCTTCAAATCAATGATCTTGGATAATGTAACAGCTGATCTTAGTACGTAACAAAGCTACACCGATCATCTCACTCCATTCTACACACATCCTTCACTTCTATGGGTTAAAATAGACACCTAGGTGAGGTGGTGTTCAAATCTTAATTGATAATGATACAACCAAGGGTCAAGAACTACTAGGCCTACACTTTGGCTTGGGGTCTAGCTATATTATTAGTGTAGGAGCCTGTTGGGTTTGATCTATGGTTGAGTCGTCCACAGCCTAGAGCATCCTAGATTTGTACCAAGTCTCTGTCAGGTCTGATGTGCAATTTATTGAGAAGTTAACTGTTCTGTAGCAGTGTTTGGTGGGAGAGGCCCGCCTAAAATAAACGGCTGGAGTGAAAGTAGCTACAGGATGAGTGGGGATTCTTTGAGAGTTTTACTGTTTTACCTCAAATCAGGCATTTTGCTACTAGCATACTACATACATCTTTCTTATCCCTACTGTGTGCGAGTTAATCAAAATCTATCTAAGAAAATTTGGATTTGTGTTTCTTATATGAGGGGAAACATGCAAGCACAAAATAATCACAGAATAATACCTAGACCAAGGGTTAACCCATTGGGGAAGGAATTAATGTGCTACCTGCAGCACCTACTGGCGGCAATTAATTTTACCGAATTTGTAGACTTTTACTCTAACTGCTATAGAAAGAAAACCGTAGGTAATAAATTAATAATTCTTTCACCATTTTGTTCACAGTAAAATTGTCTACAGAAAAGTGGTAATTGGATAGTCAAAGTTCTAAACTAAAAAATATATATATATATAAAGATTATAAAAATAAAAATTTTAAAAACAATATTTTGAAAGTAAACTTGATATATACAAATTCCAAGATTAATCCAGACACCAAATAACACTACTATTATAAAGTTCAATCAATTCCCTAAGTAGAAAAATCAAAAGTTGTGTGCTTTTATAAGTAATAACATTTTTAAAAAATTTTTTGTTTACCTTACCGCAGCTGATTTTTGGTGATATGTGGTTTCCATGGCAACACAAAATTGTTTATTATTTGCTAAAATAAATGAGTAAATACGCAAATCAAGAAGCAAGATATTTATAAACATTATAGTAGTAAGAAAAACAAAAAGGGCGAAAAATAATAATAACTAATGGCGCTGCCTAGCGGTGACACGAGCGGCACTCGTAAGTCGGCCGCCGGGCCTGCAGCGGCCGTACGAGTAACGCTCGTAAGTCGGCGCCAATGGGTTAAGACGAATGATTAGCTTAGCAGAATAAATATTAAGATCATGATCAAATAAATTCAATAAGAATTCAAAACCTTTCCACACACTAAACTTTTAAACTGATCGTCTCACTAACTACAGTAGCCTATAAACATTATTTATTTATTTATTTTAGTGGCATTACTTAGTGGTATTAACTAACCGTCTACTATCAACTCACCCAATCAGAGCCGCAAACGGCCAGCTGAGGAAGGCCGATAGGGCTGTAGCAAACACCGCAAGTTCATACTTCCGTTGGAACCAAGCCCCCATCGATAACATCGTCATGTACCTGTTCAATAAACAAACAAAAGATAAGTAATATTAAAACAAAGTCTACGATGAATTTAGTTTTGCTACCATGATGAGTACCGGTACTGTATTTCATAGTATTGCTGCTACAACCATAATAAATGCTGATTTGAAAAAGCAACTTACAACAAAACATACAAACTATCTGGACACAAAACAAAAGCTGGTTGAAATTTTGCAGCATTATATTTAGTGGTATTTGAGAAATAGTTTTTACACAGAAACTATCACTTTGAGACGCAATGCTGCGTGTTTCATATCTAACTGCAATTAGTGTGTAATAATTTACTTTTCACCATAATCTAAGTTATTTTAAATACACACTGAGTAATTTCTGTAAACTATATGAAACGATAAACAGATTATAGTTATTTGTGCAACTAGTGAGCAAAGGGAGCAATTGACTCACTCGAGAGAAATACTTACTCACGAGCCGTAGGCGAGTGAGGAATGGTTTTTCGAGTGAGGCAAATGCACTTTGCACTCGAGTTGCACATTATATTTTTCCTACAGTTACCATAAAACAAATAAATTGGTAAAAAAAGTGACATATTTTTACACAGAAGTGAATTTTTTTTATTACATTTAATGATACAACAGTACAACAGCTGACCAGCTGATTTACAGCCAGTGTTGCCAACGTATTTCGCACGCATACAACCTTGTCTGCATGTTACGCGCTCACTATTTCGTGCCTTCACGTTGCAAATCTGGAATGAGTGAGACAAAGTAATTAGAGTGAGACAATGTTTACATTGTCTCACTGATGAGCGAATTGGCCACTTTGCTTTCTCAAATCAGCGAGAGAACATGTACATTACTGACTATAACCAGCTGTTTCTTCAGCCAAAACCAATAAACAAATTAAAAATAAATAAAAATCAACAGGACAGCTCGGTATAATTTCAAACAATAAAAAAGATACCGACTTGCATCAGGATTGAGCCAGCAACCTGATGATTAGAAGAGGAAAACTTAATCCACTCAGCTATGAAAAATACCCATTACGCTTTATACATAAGCATTAGTATGGATTCACTACAGTTAAGAGTATTATTAAGACTACTTGGAAACTTACATTGAAAAGCTGGAAGGGAGAAACGCTGTGCTAGAGATAAACATTCCTGCGTTGAACAACATCGCAACCAGCATAACACGGGCCACATGGATGCCAAACTCTCTACAAATGCTCCTAAAAGTCATGGGGATTTTAGTTCAATGGTACATTTGCATTAAAATTTAGAGTCTGAATTTTAAATAGTCGAGTATTGCGGATATAATTAAATAAATTATAATAGGTGACTTTGATGTAGTAAATTGTAGAATAAAACGTTTCTTACTTTTGGTATTATAGCCTCCTGGTAACTGATAAAAATTGAAACTACTAAAATCAGCTTATGTTAATCCACAGATAGCTCTCATTAACTAGTAGTGGAGACATCATTACCTTTTCATTGACGTTTATTTTTATCATCTTCTGCTGATGACTCTCTAATTAAAATTTAAAAAATGTACTTATACAATATAAAGTGTTTTATACTACTCTCCATAGTTTTGAGATACCCTGCTTTTAAGTGGTAGTAAATTTAACTTAAACAATGGAAGTTTATATTACTTGTAGAAGTAAACTTCACAGAGGGCGCAGCAGAGACCAAGCAGGCAGCGGGAAAAGTAAAAGATGAGCATTTTGTTGGGCTGCAGTAACACATGGTACAGCCAGGCCGGCACGACGTGAACCATGAGGTAGGTGTAGGAGCGAAGAGCATACTCTGGGCTGTACTCCCAAGTCTGCATGCCCTTGCCAAAGAGTAAATAGTGGCTCTGAAACATGTTGTATACACATTAATTTAATTTAACTCGATTGTCACACCACAGTGCACGAAAATCGAAAATTAAGGAAAAGTGATGAAACACAAGATGAATTTAAGATTAATCAGACGTCTTCTTTGTTATGTTTTTGGCAAATTCTAGGAACTTCCAGGGAGTGCCTGTTAATCTGTTATCAGATTTGAAATCCAATATTTCATAACCTAAAGCTCAACTTGATGATTTACTGGGTGAAATTGGTTGGCTGGTAAAATAAATGCAGAAGAATGCAGTTGTGTCATAATATTACAAACTTTCTGACCAACTAGGAGGTTTCCCAGGTCCTAAAAAATACACATGGTTTTCATAAAATTTGGTACGGCAACGAGAACAATACACAGATAAGTCATGCCTATATCAGCCTCAGGGTTTAACGTTTACATGAAATATTTGTTTTCCACGTAATACCCTATTTGAAAAAATTCATCCAGTGTTTCGTTGATCTTCCCTCAAAATAATCCACTGACTGAGGTAAAAGAATCCAACTAGAAGTCTGTTTACTAAGAAAATGTATTTTATGTTTCAGTTTGAAAGTAGGCTAATTGTTTTTGGTAACAGCCCACAATGCAGAAGAGAGCATGGTTGAAGTTTTGATAAGTGGCCCATTCGTTTTGGTCTAACCTATTTGAAGTTTGCATGTCCAGGCCTAGCTGGCTTTTGGTAGGCAAGTTAAATTTGAGACTTTTGAGTGTCAAAGAAGTTTTTACAGAAGCAAATGTGTTATGTAGTAAGTTTTTAAAAAAACGCGCAGAGGATACGTTTCCGGTAACCGAACGTGGATTAGGCGTCCGGCAGTGATGTCACCGGGTTGTGGGGGCCTAGAACACCATTAACTTAACACGATACAATGTACGGCCATCGGTGTTTGTGGTGTAGTGGCTAGAGTACTCGGCTGATGTACAAGAGGTACCTATCTAGATCGAATCCCATCGGTGACACTAACTTTTGTCAAAGATTTTGCTTGGAATGCAATTTCTTCTTAACTATAGGCCTACGGTACATCTTTTGTTAGAATTTGAAGCTATAAGTTAAACATAATTTAACCTTCATTCGATTTTTTCAGTATCAGCAAGTTTGGTTTGTTAGGTTAGGTTATGACAGTAACTGCCAGACGCCTAATCCACGCCCGGTTACTGGATGCGTATCCTCTGCCTTTGAAAAAGTGATAATTTCTTACCGGTTCCCAGTAATTGTAGGTTTCATCGCAATCGGTTATATGGCTCCATACAGCTGCACAAAACCGAGCAGAAAGTAGCGCTTTGAATGCAGTATCATTACTTGGATAGAACAGGCCCACTTGGTCTATGAATTCTTGATTTGTTATTACTTCTTCTTTCCTAAACGTGACATAACCTCATATTAGAAATAGGCCCAGATTTCAGAGGGTTTCTACAACCACAAACAAATCAGAATCACATTAAATTAAGTAGATAACTGACCTTGTGTTTCCTGAAGTTTTACGAGGAAATGGTTTTTTATTGCCCTCTTTCCTGCCACTAGAAATAGAATGGTTTCTTTGCCGATTTGACGGCGCCATATCTTTTGAATTAATAAGGATTTTACAAATCCATATTCTGAAAACAGATCAGCTGCGAAAAAGTTCTACGTATCACAATACGATTCTCACAGAAAATTGTAAAAATGTCAAGTAAGCGGTAAATGAAGATATTCGAGTTTGTACCGAAAGAGTAAAGACTAAAGGACTAAAGGTTTGACTTGACGACGTTTGACTCAATGTTGTCAGTTTTCTGTTTGTGGTTTGTGTTGTGTTCGTTTTGTGCTTGTCTTTGCTGCTTACTCGGTTATAGAAGTCGTCTGCTTCATCTTTAAAGCCTCTTCGATCGATATCTTCTTTGACTATTTCAAACTCATACTATACATGTTACACAATATTTTCAACGGATGTTCTGCCTATAACAATACTGTCTATACAGGGTGAGTTTCTACTGACCGTGTTAACTTCGCCAGTGGGTTCTACCAAAGATTACATATCACTAAAAGAAACAAAAAAGTTTATGGGAAGGTATGTCCGAAAATCCATATTTACCCAGATATCCGCCATTTTGTTTTTTTATACAAAAATATTTTTATCTGTGAAGTTTTTTATTCGATGATTATGAAACTTGGTAAACATGTTACCATACACAAGATGGAGGTAGCACTGCCATGGCAGAAGTCTGTCAAAAGCGAGTCGCTGATTTTGTTAGGTTGGTATAGCAGTAAGTTTTCTTACCATAGCAATAACATGGCTTCTTATAACTAGGCTGTATAGCAGTGAGTTTTTTGTCATAGCAATAACATGGCTTCTTATGGACACACACCTCACGCAAACATGGCGGCTGGCGACACGCATCTTTGACATTCAGTGCTACCCCCAGTTAGAATTACAGCTCAGTGCACAAGACCTATAATAGAAAAAATAATAAAGTTGTTCCGATTGTAAATTTCAAAATGGCGGCCGTTTGATTTTTCTAACTTAAATAACTCGAAAACGGCTAATTCTATGAAAAAATGTTAAGAATACTTTTTTTTAGCATTTTTAATTTCCTATCAAACGATACCAAGATCAAAAAGATCGGACCAAAGATAACTGAAATATAACGGTTTTTGTGTAAAAATAAGGCAAAAATTAAGGGTTTGCCTTATTTTTACACAAAAACCGTGATCATTGTGATCTTGGTATCGTTTGATAGGAAATTAAAAATGCTAAAAAAAAGTATTCTTAACATTTTTTCATAGAATTAGCCGTTTTCGAGTTATTTAAGTTAGAAAAATTCAAACGGCCGCCATTTTGAAATTTACAATCGGAACAACTTTATTATTTTTTCTATTATAGGTCTTGTGTATGGACCAAGTTTCATAATCATCGAATAAAAAACTTTATAGATAAAAATAAATTTGTATACAAAACAAAATGGCGGATATCTGGGTAAATATGGATTTTCGGACATACCTTCCCATTAACTTTTTTGTTCCTTTTAGTGAGTAGAACCCACTGGCGAAGTTAACACGGTCAGTAGAAACTCACCCTGTATAACATATCATGACTTGACACTTGACAGAGAATGTTTTGAATGTCATCCATAAGTAAATACAGTATTATTAGGCATGTTAAAAGTAAAAATTATGAATAGGTTTCTATAAAAACTACAATCATGCACTAACGTAGTACTTGCACGACCACCTTTAAAACTGGCAAATAATGTCAAGTTCAAGTTTAAGCTTAAAGATTACAACGAGCATTTAATAAAAGACAGACATGAAAAACATGTTAAAATGAGGTTGGTCTCTCGAACACTTAATAGCACTTTAATTATCTTCTATCTATAATATTAAAACGAAACAGGGTTTTTTTATTTCACGATTCTGAATCAACCACTTGACGGATTTTCATGATTTTTGTGTTGAAAGAAAGGTAATTTTGAGAACTAGGGAATGTCGAAGCCATAATTTTAGTTTAGGGTCCCAGTTCTTTAGAAATTAAGTTTTAATTTTCAAAAAGTCTAGCAGCCGACGGACGAGTTAAAGTCGTTTAATTTAGTGGTGGTTTAACTAACAGCTGGTTTCTAACTGTCATTGAAATGTTACAAGTTGTTTGTGTACAAAAATATTGATCGTCAGACTTTGCCTACACACTATTTTACTTCAAAATGCAGTTTATCTTCTATCGTAAAAGATCTATGTTATCAGGAGATTGTGTAATTTTGAACTAAACATTTTAAACGTATAATCAAGTTTTGTCATAAATGCAATCCGTCTAAGTATAAGTGCTTAATCCTTTAAGATATAAGTGGTTTACGTGTTGATACATCTTTTTCTAGATGTTTGAATATAAGTATGGCTGCATACAGTACACATTTTATTCGTAATGAAAATGTCAACCGGTGTAGTAGGTCTCCAGAAAACTGACCAGTAAGCTGCAGGGTGTCAGTAGAAACCAAAATCGATTCATACCATATCATAACTATCCCAGTAGTACTGTATGATTCAGAAACTTGATAAAGGGGTAGGCCTACATTTTAAAAGTAGACCAAAAGGCTTGGATCTCGGATGGGTTGGGCAGGCTTTTTTATGGCGGAGAGAAGATACTTCAACTTTTAAAAGTGTATTCCAAGGAGTACTACAAGGTAGACGACCACTTGGAAGACCAAGTAATGAAAGACATCTTCAGACTGGTATCTTCCTGACATCCAGAAATGGCAGGGGATAGAAGATAGAAGAGAACGGGAGGCCAGGATCATTTTAGAGGTTTCAGTGGCCAAGGTGGTAAAATAAGGTACGGTAAGTGATGTAGGCCTATGCAGTGGAAGGTGGTATGTAGCTACTGTACTCAAAGCCAGTGTGTGTGAATCGGCCACCAAGTTGTAAACTAGCTGTTCTGAATCATATTCAGTTTTAATTGACTAATCGATTCCCGTACGTAGGACGGGCCAACAGCTCGTTTATATTAATATTATTTAAGGTAATTATTTAAAATGTGTACAACGCGATATCGTGTAGTTTTTTTCTGGTGTTACCATTTTACCTTTACTTCGTGATCTACGCTCACAGAACATTAGTACACTTTACTTTTGCCGTCAGCTGGCTGGTATAGATGTGGTGCAATTCTGTTTGTTTTTCTTGCTTTCTTTCAGTGTTCTATTCGTCTGCTTCTGCTAGTAGTAGTACTTGCTAGTGTTAGGTCTATTATAGGTTACTTTTCAAAGTCAAGAGTATTACGCCAAGTACCTCAATTAATTGTACTTATTATTTAAAGTACTTGAAATGGCAGGAAGAGCTGTTAAGTTTGGAAGTGCTTTGAAGGAGCTTAGGATTCATTTATGCCAAACTTCGGATGCCAGTAAAGGCGTGAGGTGAGAGAAAGGGTTCAGTTGTTTTGTTTCTTTTTTAGTCATAAGGCCAATTCGATGGGTTTTAAACAATTAATTATAATATAATTAAGTTTCTAATAAGCTATAAAACTTATACAATTCTAATTATTTCTGTTTGTTAAATCGCTGTTCTGTTCTGACTTGTAAGTCGTGGTAACCAAATAACTTAAACTGGTTGCATGTCCCCATTGGAGGATCCCATACTGAATTATGTTTTAGAAAAAGGCAAAATAAGCAATGTCTTGTAGTCTCCTTAACAAAAAATTAGGTACTCTGCTGAGCCTCTTAAGAAACCATTTCAGTCCAATCTAACTTTGGGCTCAAGTGGAAACCCAGTAATATGGCCACATCTTGGTCCTCATTCTTCTTTAAAGTAAAAATCAAACGTCGTGTCTTCGCTTCTTTCTGTGCCAACCCATTAGCCTGAAACCAGACCTTAGCCTCACTGTACACCAACTGTATCCGCTCCCTCGCTAAGCCAAAATCTGCTCCCCTGGACATGATGTTTGTGGCGTCAGCGTAGATGTTCGTCCTACCCGAGATGCAGCTATCAAGGTCATGGATATGTAGCCAATCATCTATATGGTCTAAGTTTCTCAATAATCATTGATTAAGATAGTCTTTCAAGTCAGAATAATTAGTGTTTGCCAGGCTAAAATGTAGCATTTAAAGTTAGTACTCATTTTATGACTCTTTTAGGTACCTAACCAATATGACATTATAGTTTGATAGCTAACTTAATCATCTTTTTACTCAAAACTTGTTTGTTTCAGGGATTTTGTCGAAAAGTTTTATGTACCACTGAAACAGATGAATCCCAAATTCCCTATTCTGATCAGGGAATGTAGTGGTGTCCAGCCTAGAGCTTGGGCTCGATACGGTAAGATTGGAATTATCGCCTAGGCCTATAGTATATTATAGTGTGGGGGAGCAAGCTAGTCTAGTGGTTAGAGTGCGGGACTTCGGTCCAAGAGGACCCGGGTTAAAATCCCACAAAATCACCAATGGATTTTATCTACTAAGTGATAATGCCGCAACCCCTAGGTCTAGTCTGAAGTAATGTGAAAAACAATCCCAGGCTCGTGCCTAGCGTCCTAGGACTAAAAGGTCTATTATAGGCTAGTTATGACACTACGTAGACATACTCTGATCAATTTTAAGTATTTCCAGTGGCATTATGTTGAAATAAAATTATCTCTGATACCAAAGCTTTCAACAATACTTTTAGATGATGATACAGTTATTTCATCTTTAATTAATTGTCTGTTAGGGTTGTTAGTAACTTTAACAGGTCAATGAAATGAAATAATTGGGACACAACTGTGGATTTTTGTATTGAAAGGTTACACTTAAACAAAGAAAAACAAGTGCTTTCTCAAGAGTATATAATAGTTTTCAATAGTTAGTATTGGTATTCAATACACCAAGCTCTTTTAAATAAATATATAACTAAAACCTTTTTTTAGGTCACGGAAAAGAAACAAGTGTCTCGTTAACTAATCTACAAGCGGAAAATGTGTTGAAGGAAATTGAGAAGCTGGCATCCAAGAACTAATTGTGGGTTTTCTATTAGTTATTTTGTAAATATGATGATAGATTGTACGTTAATCATAAAAATAAATATTAGTCGGTACTCCTGTGGTTTTTAAACATTTCCCCTATCCTAGCCCCTTGAGCAGACATGTTTGGGATTGAATTGGCAACATTTTTGTGTCAAAACATTATTTACTTGTATAGCCTAAGGATGGTTTGTGTTGAGAGAGTTTAAGACTAATGTACAAATGATGTGTTTGTTACCCACAAATTACCCAAAATTTTGTAGCTTGTTTAAGCAATGAATTTTATTTCAAACTAGTAATCCAGCAGTTGCTCTACCATCCCGGAAGGACTTACTTTAAGTGATACTTCTACAATAGTATATTTCACTATGGTCTGAAATGAAAAACCAAGGTGATGATGAGCCAAATGTATGTGGGAACAATACTTTTCATCATAACCTTTCTTCAAGATAATTTTTGTTTTAAACAAAAATGATTGCACTGTTCAGAAGAACAAACTGCAAAACTGGAAGAAGAAGAGCAAAACTGGAATTTACTTGGGAGATAAAGAATTATCTCCCAAGTAAATTCCAGTTTTGCTAGACCTAACTTATTATAATCAAACATACTAAAGCCATTAAACTTTGGATGAAGTAAGCTAGACATCTCATCTATATGGTCCAGAAGTAGGTTTTCGAAGGAGCATATTCTTGAGCCACAAAGGCTACTCTTGGGATTATATTTTATCCCCAATTTTTCTCTACTTTGGAGATTTATGTGACATAAATATGATACTTAAAGTGTTTCTTTCAGTTTGACTTGGTTAGAAAGTTGGTGTAATAGACAGAAATCAATTGACAACACCGCTAGATAGTAACAAGATTAGGGTTTGGACCAGTCTTTAACAAAAAATTCAAAAATCATAATGCTATTTCAACTAGTTCATTAACAAAAAATTAAATAAAAACAGTATAAAATTTAACTTGGGAATGGAGTGGAATGTATAGTTTTATCAGTAGTCAAAGCTATGGCCAAACACTAATAAAACCGGCTGAACTTAACTGTCTAGAGATGTTAAGACCGCAGCCTTTAGATCCATGCTGTACCGAGCTTAAAAGATGCCACTTAACCAAGCCAATAGGAAGAAAGAACTGGACACCATTAAGAAGATTGCACAAGTTAATGGATTTCAAACCAAGACAATAGAGGACATCACAAGAAAGACGAGGAGAAAAATCAATAGCCAGAATAAACTACACAGCAGAACAACATTAGAAGAGATGAAAGAGGAAAATAAGAAAAAGGACATAAAAAAAGGATATGTAATGAATGCTTGGGAAGAATTGCATATTTATAAGGAAAAATAGAAATAAGCTATAATCAGCTTATAAGACGTTTCTTTGATTTACTTTCCGTAAATTTAATAACACGCACAATGCTGATCAAGAAATTATCAATTATAACCTAACCTAACCTCACGTTGGTTAGGTTAGGACGATTTTGTCTTTTTAACTGATTAAAATCTTATTTGGAAGTCGATTTATCGGTGTGGTCGGTACCAAGCCTGCATTGAGAACAGTCGTTTTGGTACAGTATTTGACAAGAACGATAATTATGCATGAATGTGTGGACATCCTTAAATTATATAAGATAAAATTTAGATTTGTGGAAAATATTCTGCTCAGGTTCAGTACAATTCAGTATTAATATTGCTGAGGTTAAATTATCGTCTGTTTTCAATAATCAGAAAAAGTATACTATCAGACTATCATGATTTCTGCAACAATTTAATTTTTTTGATTAGGTTACAGTCATTACAATCATTCGTGGCTGCGTCCATTGCATTTTCATTGGCTATGAACAGAAAATGTAACCATTTTTGTATGTCTGTGACAAATGTTCTATTATGTTAATTGTTAATTCATAAACAAATAGCCTACACAATTCCATAAGATCTGGATAATCCAAGTAAATATAATTCATAGCACAGTAAAAGGCTAGTTCAAATCAAACTCGAGTTTTATAACAAATATTTATTACACAATTACATTAATGACACCAAGTGAATTGACAACTAGTTCAGTAACATTAGAAATGCATGAAAATGCCCACTTTTAGGCTGTTACTTAATAGATTAATAAATTAGTTTTATTAATAAATTTTACTGAAATAAAACAGGTTAATGAAACAAAAATGTTATGTTAAATTGTGAAACGTTTACAAAATCATAAAATATTCAAGACTTAAAAAAAAATGACTTTCATCATTCATTTATATTTCATTATTTTGTATATTTTACAAGAAGAGTCGAAAGCGAGTCAATACATATTTGAGACAATGTTTAAAGTGTGAGATTTTTCGAGTATGCTGGTGTTTAAGTGTTTTTTTTATCGAGTAATTTAAATGGTCTAGAATATGTAAAGACCCACTTTCAGTTGTGTTTTGAACCGCTACACTACAAAGAATAGTTATTTGTGTAACTAGTGAGCAAAGTGGCGCTTTGCTGCACACGAGAGCAATGTTTACGCACGAGCCGCAGGCAAGTGCGGAATGATCTCGAGCACATGTGCATATGTGTTTGCACTCGTGTTACACATTATATTTTTCCTACAGTCACCATAAAGCATATAAATAATTAATCTTTCAAACACTATACAGCACGTTTTTAGGTTCAGCTGGCAACACAAATAGGTGCCCTAGAGAAAGTAGTCACCAGTCCGTATCACTCCGCTATTATTTCTTCGGCAAGCAATGTGCTCCGCGACTTGAGAAAATAGTTCCGTATGTTTTTGTAATTTAAAGTCGTTTCCGTGCCTAAAAAAATGCTTTATAGGTATTTTCTTGTTTATTAAGATCAAAGGAATGTTTTAAAAATGTTTAAAAGAAAAGTCCAGAAAGTTCAGAAATACCAAAACTATAAACACGAAATGACAGGTGAAATCATAGTTATAATAGTCAATCAGCTGCTCATAGTATTATTATCTTTAAGTGTTGCCAACCTATTTCCAAGCGTACACGGATTACGTGCATAATACAACCACGCTGTTTTGTGTTGTTTCGTTGGAATCCTGATGTGCGCCAAAGTATAAACCGTACGACAAAGGATAAATATGCAGCAATTAGCAGCTTTCTGTACTATAAACAGTACAAGGAAGCCAACTTTGTCGGGTGACTGTAGGAAATAATTATTTTCTTCATTACAAAACTCATAGCATTTTTTAAGTTATTTATGCCTTCAATAATTTAAAGTTAACATTTACTTTAGTTGTTGAATATAGAAACAGCTGATAAAACAATAACAAATAAATATTTCTTTGTTTATGTCGACAAAATCCAAAAAAGATAGTAAACATTACTTTACTTTTACAAAGTAAACATTCATTTGCCGTAATGATAAATGTTCGTAGGTGATAAACACACAACGGAAACAGGTCATTTCACAGTAGTGTAGCGAATAGGTATTTTTTCATCATGGTAACTTAATTTAAAGAAGTAAAATAATTAAAAAGTTATGCACAAACTTTATTGGACAATGTTTGATGGGTATTAATTCTGATTTTAATATTCTTTTACCTCAGTGCAATTTACAAACATATGACAATATTTTGTATTTTTTACAACTAAGTGTGCCTGTTATACAACCAATGGATCACAACTTTTGATTCAAACTAGACCACTATTTCACAGATTTTCATGCAACCAGCTTGTAAGCTGGATTCTGTTACACGCTGAATCAACTTAAAACTTATTTAGTCTACAACTAACTAATTTCTAATTTAATATTTTACACAGGTTAGTGGTCTGCTTTATAAAGAATAACTAAACAAATATAATCAAAGGGTGTATGGTAAATCAAATTTAAAAATTGTGAACGTTTTAGGCATGAAAGGTAGAAGGAAATTAAACACCATTATCTAGATTAATTTGTGAACTTGTTTGGCTTAAAAAAATTTCTGTTGCCTGTATGAAATGGTAAAATCATTTACCCCATCTTTTTGTGAGAAGAAGGGAATTTACACCTGAGTTTTCCACATTTAACATTGATTTGAACATTAATCTGACAACAAAAGCAACAATCAATTGGCGTTACAATATAACATGGGATATTAGACTAGACATCCCACCCAATGGACTAGTAGTAGATCTTTCAACTAGAACATTGCTTTAACTTCTCATATAGAATTACTTCAGTGAATGGGCATTGAACGTTCTTTTTTTATAACTAGGCTGCAACTCAAGACGGAGATGGGATGTCTACAATCCTCCATCCATAGTTAGAGGTATAATCTTCAATCTTTAAAACAATTACTTGATTTCATCAACAATACAAAACTTGTATGAACAGTTGTGTTTGAGCTAGACAATAGTTGTATTATTCCTTGGCACATGTTTTTTTTAATAGTCTTGACTTTATAAGTTTGATTGAAACATTTAACATAATTATGTGATATATTTAACAAAACGTTTACCTATACAACAAAATACATTTTTACAAGACTTGTACTTAATATTAATACTTTTGCTTGAATAAAATTAGACATAGGGTTGGATATAACATTTGAAAATGAATATTTTAACCTATACAGTATTCCTACGTTGCTTACGAACTGATAAAAATTATTATACTTTGAAAAACCAAGTGCTTTGGGAAATAGTTTGTTTATTATTATTAGTTCACAATAACTACATTTTACAGATTAATACATGCGTTTTAAAATGTAACACTGTACAATAAATGTAAAAAAGATAAGTAAAGGTAATGAAATCGACAGGTATTCAATGAATAACCATTCGATCCGATTTATCAAATAATCAGCAGTTTTTGTTGGTATTTTTAAGGTTTTTAAATCATGAATATAATACCTTGTGCTTTTCGACACCAGCTCAAGTTTTACGATCGAGGCGAAGCCAAAGTCGGAAAATGAGCTTGGGTTGAAAAGACCTTTTTTGCGTGTTTTGATGAACTATATTTTTTATATAGTTTGATATAGTTTTGATGAACAAATGTCAGAAAAAGTAGTACTTTTCATGTAAAGATAACCACTCAAAATGACTTCCAACTTATTTTCATTTTTACTGATTTGCAAACAGACAGCTGTGTGGTAAGTGATCAATCATTTTGATTATTACAATTTATGAGAAACTATTAGAGAAGACTGTTAGAGTAGTTATGAGAAACTAGCTGATTTTGGTGAGAAACTAGACAATCAGATACAAGCACATCAGATATAAGCTGATCCGGTTTAATAAGTTGTTGTGATGCATATTTAACAAAATCAGCTATCTAATTGTTTAACTTATATTATCATCTGGGAGATAAGAGAAAAC
The DNA here is from genome assembly GCF_028750875.1 of Macrosteles quadrilineatus. NCBI lineage: Eukaryota > Metazoa > Arthropoda > Insecta > Hemiptera > Cicadellidae > Macrosteles > Macrosteles quadrilineatus. Next base: position 34,720,412 of record NW_026542597.1, on the reverse strand, counting down.
TGTAATTATTGTGTTAACGGAAAATATACCAATAATAATCACGGGCATCTAGAATATCAGGGTGGCCATTGGACTAAAAATATTCATAAATTTTTCCTGTTTTGAGGACAAGAAAAATTAAAGTCAGATCTTTGTAGCGTTGAATTGTACGAGTAAAATCTCTTTCGCCAAGAAGAATAAACCCGATTTGTACACACGTGATGTATAATACATAGAACTAAAAACTACTAAGTGGTAACACAGTTGAGTGTATACTAAGCCAAACTACAAACACACGTTGCAACTATTTTATATATCTCTTGTTTAAAACCTGATATAAAAGTAATATTCGTCACAGTGACTGTGAGAATCTCAAAATGTAAACACATGTTTCTAAAAATAACTACAGACTAAGCAATTCTTAGTGCCTTGAAAATATATTTCATAAATGTTTACAACACAATCCCTTACTAATGGCACAGTTCCTTTATAGGAAAAATGTCGGCTTTCATCAAACTAGACAGAAATGTGGATACCAAAGCCGGTTGTATGTAAAATGTACAAAAACAGAAGCATAAAAGTCAATAAACAGTTGTTGAAGCTTTTGATAAAGCATAATCCTGTTTAATATAAATTCTAGTTAAGTAAAATAAACAATCAATACTAGCGCATCTGTGAGCGTAAAACTCGTATTGGGGTTGTTTGAACAGGCTGCGGCATTGTTGAGTGGCAACTTCGCACCGGCCGGCCTATTTCCTTAGCAATAACAGTAATATTATCAATTGTAAACATAAACATTCCGCAGATGCTCCATTATAAATGTGTGCAAACAGCTGTTTTGGTAGGCCGGTATTGCGGAGTTGCCACATTTTTCTCGCCGCTGCCTTGTATTAGAGGCCATGATATCATACTTAGAATACACACATTAAAGGAGTCAAATATAGAAAATAAGCTAACAAAAAACATAAAATAACTGAAAATCTAATTCTGCTGGGTGTTTTAAGCTAAATAATGCTGGAAATAGTATCTTTTCGGAAAAGTCAATTTAACACCCAATTACAAATTGTTGAGCACCGTACGGATAAGAGAATCTTGATAGAACCTAGAGTGACTAAAAATGTTTGCTTTATATTCTTCTAGAAAAAAAACAAACAAACATACTTGAAACAAAAATTAAGTTATGTCATGAAAATCTAAAATCAATATCATTTGGGATTTTAAACCAGTAAAATCACAATCAGAAAAATATTCAACCAACAAAATAATTGAAGATGTAGTTGTGTTTAAAAAAAATCCTATATTTACATTTCAATACTACAGTCAAGGTGGAGATTCAAAATACATTGACGATATGTACAAATAAAGCTGATAGCTCTTTATACATGTGTGCGTAACCGATACTTTAACCTCATGACAAATTTACATTCGTGTTTTAGAAAATTCTCTTCAGGCAACAACTTTGAAGAGAAAACTTAGGCCATAGACTATTTATTCTAGTCTTTGGATATTTAAAATTTTGGTTGTATTACTCAGTAAATAAGACTTATAGATCAATTTCTTTAATGAAGTTGCATAAATAAATATTTACGAGATTATAACTTATTACAAAGAGAAAGTGTTTTACAAGCTTTTTTATTAAATCTATCGGTGAAAAATTTTAAGTAAGCTTATAGTTTTTAATAGGCCTACATGAAACAAAATGTTTTTGTAATAGTGTAATATTTTAAAAAACATGCTTCTTCTGAAAACTTAAATAAAACAATAATACAATGTATTTGATATTTCCAAGTAATATTTTCAGAGGCTTAAACGAACCACTCAAAAAAATATGTATAGAAGAATGTATATTCGTCATGTACTTTCAAGTGCCTTTCTCACAATTATTTACAAATAAATAAAAACAAATAAACAAATAAAATCTAACACATACAACTACATATCTTTCAGTCACATTAAAAGCTTTGAATTCAACAAAATATCCATCAATTTTCTCGTAGAGTTCATATACCCTATCTCAAAATATCACAGAACAATTACTAATATCAAAATCTACTTATTTGTCAAATGTTTAACCGCATATTTCATACTACTAAAATAAGACTGTAACCACTGCGAAAAGTGATAATATCCCGTATAATTTGCGAATTTGGAATTTCACGGGTGTTTCCACTATAAAACGTAAACTTTTCTCAAGCAATAACTAGGCCGTGTTTGCATTAAACACTGTTCTATCTTCAGTATAATAATTACATGACCAACATCCAAAACTTAATAAAACATAGATGTCACTATTGTCAATTGACAACTTGTCTTGGCAAAACTGGAAAAAATACTATGAAAGGCACATAATCGACATATGCTCAAATTAAAGCCATTCATAAAGTAATAAAACCTAAAATAAATACTAGAAAGGCAGCCGACACTAATCGTCAAACAGACGCTGTGGTTTCAACTCGTCTTCTGTGGCTTGCTGTTACTTGTCGAGGGTTTGCTGTCTTGAGAAGTTTGAGTTCCGCTGGAGGAAGCTGTCGGCTCTGTGTCATCTGAACAAAGAAGCTTTGTTAAATATAAGTTCAACTGATATTTACATTGACATACGAGGATACTCTGTTGATTAAGAGGTCCAACCAGCTCTCATGGTGGCTTTGAAAGCCAGTTCAGATCCGACACTAGCATTGTGTTTATTCCTTTATCCGTTGCGGATTCTAGTAGGCTTCCATAAAATCAAATAATCTTTATTCATTATTGGTATTTACATTGAACAGAGTCAAATATTATAACTAATGTCCTTAATTAAAATATGATTTGATAGTTACAAATAAAACTGTTTTTATGTTGTTGTATGACAATGACACTAATACAAATTTGTTATTTTACATTCCTTGAATACAAAAAAAATCTTTACTTGAAAAGATAGGATAAGTCAATAGGTAATTCTTTAAGGCGGGTTTTGAAAGTGTTATATTTTTCTTCACAAAGAATATTCTTAGGCAATTAACTCATCAATAACTCATTTGTTAAAAAAAAAAACAAATACAAAATTTGCATTAGTCAGTCAATCAATATCTTTACAACTAAAATTAAAATAAACAATTGTTCTTCAATAAAATTATACCAATGATATCCTTTAAAACTAACTAACTAAACCAATCAGCGGACTAACTAAACTCTTGGCCAAGAGTGTTTTTTTGTATTTGCTTTTTCAATTTGAGCGGTTCAAATCCGACTCCAGCCGAAGGTAGGGAGGGGGTAGAGAGTTAAAGAGTTTAATTCCGATGTAATGGAAGTGTCTCTTGAAAAATGTTGTTGGCAATTTAAGATGAGAATTGTTACGTAGTGAATAGGAATGCGTAGGTGAAGATTGGCATTGATATTGGTGTAGGTTCTTTTTAATGAGAATCAAAGTTTCCAAAATGTACATTGAGTGAAATGTTAGAACTTGTGACGAATAAAGTATTGCCTGCAAGATGTTCTTCTTTTCAAACCAAAGACCTGTCCTCTTTTGGAGTCGGAAAAGGAAAGACGTTTTCCCACACTCACACCCCTACATCGGCACAAGGTGTGGGAAAATCACCCATCTCTATGAGTGTGCATTAGTCTTACTAGCCAATAACAACGGTGGAAAATCACACACCAGCCAAGCATCGATTGCGTTCTTTGTGCAATTGTGTATCGTCTTTTGCCAATTATTGAAGCCGTTAATACACCATCTCGTCCAAACACTTTTATGTAAACACATCCGTCAGTTAACTACAAATTCAAATATGAATTAACAATCTTCTTCCTCTTTAAACTCACACTTTGAGAGTTGATTTTCCCCCACATAGTTATCGGCTTATGACAAGACTAATCATCACTTAGGCGTGGAAACCTGAAGAATAGCAAAGAATCGTGTAAAAGACTCTAGTGTAAGATTTCAATTAGCTATCTTAGCTCGGTTGATATCTGAATTTACACAAAAAAACTTGTATGAAAGAAAAATAAAGTTTGACTTTATATCTGTGCTGTTATAACCAATTTTTGTTCCAGCATTGTTTGGATAAATATGCAATGTTTTCTAATTCACCTTGAGTGGAAAGACCCTTGAGCTTGTCAGGAAGGTCGGAAGTAGAGGTGAGGGCGTGTTCACCGAGAATGTCTGGTAGAGCGTTGCGTCGCCCCGCTCTCCCCGTCGTCAGGAAGTCTTGGGTCACGTCTCGCGTGGCATCGGGCGACTGCTCGGCCATAGCACTCAGCATCTTTACCACTGTCAAACAGTTGCAATGAGAAACTAGTTCACATTGTTAGTATTACAGCTATTACTGATATTGATGATATCTTTGAGGTGGGTCAGTAATTAGATGGGCTATTCCAAGTCAGTGATGTTTCTGGTTTGATTCTCAGTATCACCAAAAATACTTATCAGTAAAGTTATCATAAAAGGTAAAGTTATTTATCAAAGGCACTGGCAAGTAGCCTATGTGAACAGGCAATTGTAAGTTGTAACCATAACCATAACCATAACCTAACTGGTTATGACCATCAAAGTATATAACACAACTGGAATGCTAGGTACGTGTTCACGAAAGCGCGCCGTTGTGGCAGCCTTCCCGCACCAACATGGGGGACCCAGCGGATTTTAGCCAATTCATCGAATAGTGCGCAAAGTTGTTAACTCGCTCCTAGCATTCAATAACAAAGATTAAGTACAATAATGTTTAGTTTATATATTAGTAATCTGCATTAAATGCAGAATCTAATGGTATAAATAAATTTTACTTTTGATTTAAAATAGAATTTCCATAGTTAAAAAGAGTTAACAATTTTTACATTGCGACATGAAAAAGTTAGTATGCGAGGAAGTATTTTATTTTTGGGTCAGAAGAAAACTGTAAGCGACAAAGTTGTAGTTTAAGAGATGATTTTTAACATGTGATCGAGCAATTTACAATTAAGTTTGTAGTTTGTTTGTAGTATAGTGATTAATAGTGCGACGAGGTTGATTTTATGTCCCACCAACCTCCTCAGTCCAGCAACTCTTTATGTTTGTGCTACTCGATCATTGTAAAGCTAAAAAAAATTTTAACCTTTTTTAATAGTTGATATAAGTTAAAGAATATAACTAACTATTCTATTGATGTGATCATATATTTCATTTATTTGCAAAAGATAAATATCAATACCGGTACCGGGCTGCCGCCCATGAATGAAACTTTTAAGGACACTGTTTTACAAAACCGTTTGTTTCTCCAATGCTAGGGACATTATGAATGAATGTAACAAAAATAAGTTAGGTGTAAGGCAGAGATTGAAGAAATTGGTTTTGTTTCACAACATGTAATGCAATCTTTGTACTATATTTAAGCACGATTGTGGACAGTAAAACATATTCTTAAAAGTAATGTTTAGTATTATTAACCAACCCCTTTTCTCTTATGTGTGATGATATGAATTTTAAAACATATACAGAATAACAATGACACTCAAAACACGTTTTACTAATCGTTTGTTTACAACATTATACAAATACTCAAATTGTCAAAGGAACACGACTAACAATTCGATTTGTAAATTTATTATTCAATTTTTGTTATTGTAAATACTTCATAGGTTTAGTATTTATGACCTTATCAATTATTTGATCTGAGCCTTAATATTTGAAATTTCTCATTAATTACCAAACAAAGCAGATAATACACAATCCCTTGTTACATTTAAACAAAGGGGGATTACCAGTCCCTGTCCCTGTATCTATAGTCTACATTTTATATTTTAATTTACGGTAACATTGTATGTAAATAGTTTACCTAGAAGGTGATAATTCAGTATTTAGTTATGTGTTACCTGTAATAAAAATGAATTTAATATAACTTTTGATTGTATTCAAAACGTTTCTGGGAGTACAGTAAACGTAAAGATCAGCGGAACCAGTGAGAAAGGCCCACGGCGCAATTTATAAATAACCTCTTTGCGTTACTAATTACTCCATTACACACGACTAGAAAATTTTATTTGAAATTGCTTGGTTATATGCTGAAGATCATCTCATTAGCTACAATTTTCTCGCTTGAAGTTTGCTTCTGACCAAAGAATAAAAAAATCCTCGCTTAAGGATTTTTTCATTCTTTTTCATGTCAAGGTGTGATATTTGTTTAACATTTTTAGTTGTTAAAATTCGAATTACGATTTAAATAAGAATATATTTATACCGTCAGATTCTGCAGTTAATGCAGATTCCGAATATATAACTTTAATTGCAGTCAACCTATTGTACGCATGGTCAGGAGCGTATTAACAACCGCGTACAGTAGACCCCCTCTTAACCGACCTCGTATTAACCGATAATCGGATTATCCGCCTTCGATCGTAAAATAATACAGTTTGTTTTGACCGACCTTGCTTTGAGAACAGCTCGGTTTAACCGCCGCTTTCTAGGAATCTCGGCATTTCCGCTCCCACGCTGGGCGATGAGAACTGAACCATATGCTTATCTCCACAGGATATGACTAACAATAAGTTGTTTTGTATTGATCACAAAAAATATAGCATAGCCTATTGTCAGTTTGTCATCATCCTTCGTAGCTCAAGCGGACATCTGATCTGATTCGTTATCTGTGTGGCAAATTTATAACATCATATTGTGCGTTATGATTTTGAGAACTGATTATCTTATCACTGGAGTAAACAAACAACGCAACTTGTAGGGAGGGCAGGGAAGGGGGGTTAACAACTCCAAGGTCAAGATAGTTTTTGTGCCTTGAGCCTCCAGTGAGAGGCAATAAATAAACATCCTGTCTTGTAACAAAATGGTTGCTTGTATCTTTAATTTCAACAAAATGTTGTGCACTGTATTACAATGGATTTGGAAAGCATCAATTAATACATAACAGTACTAAAGTTATTAAAATAGGAATTTTATTGACTCTTGCCTTTAATGCCTAGTATCATAATATATATTCCACTGAAAGTAGGCCTATTTGACTTAACCACGTTTTGTGTTCATTTGTGACTTTTCTATCAATACGAAAAAGGAGATAAGAGTAGTTCATTTTATAAATAATGCAAGTATGACTTCAAAATAATGATTATATAATTCCAAATGAATAGCAATTCATTATGTTATGATTTTAGGGATTGCCCGTTTTAACCGACCTTTTGAGTTATCCGCCTTAGGTCCGGTCCCATTAGGGTCGGTTAAGAGGGGGTCTACTGTACACGGCTTGAGGAACTGACATATCTGCGTTGGGTCCCCCATAGTGGTAGAGGAAGGTTACCGAAACGGCGCGCTTTTTATCCCACATCTCCTATCTACCCGGTGTTCCAGTTGTGTTATATACTTCGATGGTTATGACCAGAGGGGAGCACTACAACCATAGTGGAAGTGAAAGTTAGTGTTAAATTTGTTTTCTTAACAAAAGAACTGTTTATCAAGTTGTCATGTTTAATCTAAATTGCAAGGACATTGGGCTTTGTTTACACTGTAAACTGTAACACAGCTAAATGAGATAAAGTATTCAAAATGAAACCCTTGATTAAATACTAAATTGTCAGCAAAAAAAAAAAGGATTTTTATGGGTTTAGACAAAATCCAAGTTGACAAATTCATTTTAATTTGTTCCACTCATTACATTTTTCTTTATAAATATATAATTATACCCCAGCATTCATTTATTTTTTATCATAATGCAGTAAAACCAGCCCTTTTTAAAACATGTGTTGCGGGTCTAAAGTAACTGTTTTTGCCCTAAGGTGTAAATAGTCTTTTTAGTCCCGAAGAGTAAAAATCAGTTGTAAACATTGATTGTATGCAATCGAATGCATCAAAATTATATACCAATTAATTAAATCGGCTGTAGCTATTGTTGCATTCTTGTCAATAGTTTGACATATCGATAGCATTATGTACACTAACCCAATTGTAATAGACAAAATGATACTAAACAGCTGCTTGTTTGCATTAGCAAAATTAAAATCAAGTTGTAAGTACAGCAGTTTTGATTGATGACAAATATAGCTCATCACATTGGCAAAAAGTGTCTTTTTAACCTCCAAAAAGTTACTTTACGTGAAATTATGAAATTAAAATTTTCTTCAATACCTCCTAAAGTGAGTAATGTATACAGGGTGTATTTATTTTACTCTAGACACTTTTATTACTTTTTATGTGTGCAAACCTGTGGTAAAGTAGTATCACTGTTAGAACAAGAGAAAGTCAGTAGGCCCTAAAAGGACTGTGAACAACTTTCAAATTGGAAACAAACGCAAGTGAGGAAAGTAAATTTTAGTCAAACAATTTTCTTTAACGCCGAAGTCAGGAAGTTATCAATGCAAACACATGTAATAACCTCTTGGCTGTTTGATAAGTGGTTTATTTGCGTCACTATTCTTTGGATTTTATGAGATAACTACACTTATAATGTTGAACATTATGAGACATTTATAAAATTATAGTTTTGGATACTGTTAGACAACTCTAATACTTTGCAATTTCTAGTAAATTATAAGGCTTCTCAATTTAGTTATGGGTGTTATGAGACTGGCCATGAGCATTATAACATTTACATGATAAAAACTATAGGCCTAGACAGACACAATTATCGATTTCAACAACAATTAAGTGAGAAGTTTGAAAATTTGTCATAACAGATTTGAACTGTAATTCTAAACCTAACTTAAATTTTCTAAATAATATTTTAAAAATCTTACTGTTGATTAAATTCTTTTTGTTAAAATTGTGTTGTACTCGCTGATAATTTGTTAACCACTGGAAAATCTATATTTTAATGTTGTGATAAACAGCTTCAGTTCATAGTAGGGTATAGGAAAAAATATTTTTATAAAATTATTTGTTTACAAATTGTTGCTTTTACAAGATAAATTGACCATGAAAATTAAGTTTTCATAGGTAATTTAGTTCAAGCTTGCAATGCAATACTTTGTTGTGCTACAAAAAAGACATTATTTTACTCAGAAAAAAGTAGCCTATTATTAAATTAAATTAGACACTACAGTACTCTAAAAATGTGTGTAACAATGGTTTGTAACAAGTAAAAAAACCAAAACAAAAAATCTAAGAACTGTAACTTTTACATATAGCCTAATTAATAAAATGTATAGATAAAGATTAGCCTAAATAATTCATAAGTAACAAATAATTTCCCTTATTTAAGTGGTTTGTTTGTTAATTTTTGTTTTTATCAGATAGTTTAGTGAAAAAAGTTAAAAATAATGATTTTTTTACCTCATATCAAAAACATTGATTAAAAAATTATATTCCCTATCCCAATATTAGGTCTCATTTAGGAATAATAAAAACTACTTCGATACTGTAATTTTTTTTTTATTTGAACTAATCACACCGATTATTTTAAAAACCAATTCTGAAATTAAAATTTTACTCTTACAGAGGGAAAATAGAGATAAATAACTGTTGGAAAGATAAATTCCATCTAGTTCAAAAGATCATACTTAATCAAAAATGTAATACTTACACAAAGCGTAATTCAATTAAAAACTCTGCCACAACAAAAGCAACAAACTTAACAAAACTGTCCTTGAACGAGGCACATCACACGACGGACTAAATTGACACGCAATAGTCTGCATCAGTATTCAACTAGATGTCTCACTGAATCTCTTTCTCTATTTCTCATTGTTACCGACTGTGGACAAAGTTCCTCACAGTGACAAGACAAACCTGTTTTTATTTTTACAACCAATTGTTACCGATACACTTCAAGGACTTGACACTTCTCTACTTCAATTATTGGAGTTTACGGCTTCTAAGAACCATTTTCAGTAGCTGGTGAAAGTCTAAGGAGACAAAGCTTCACAATTGCAGCTCAGGACTTGGTAGAGACTATTGGTGGGTGTTATACATTTGTAAATTAGAACGGGAATTTACGATCCTCTCTATTATTTTTAAATATTTATTTTCTACCTTTCAATATTTTTAAAGTAAAAACCGGAAAACGCTCCTTGTAAATTTTCATCAATTTTACACCTATGGCGCACTAAAGATAGTTTAGAATGGCAATTGATAGTACAATGATAGCACTAAAGTAAATAATCAGACAGGGAAAGTGATAACAAAGGAAAGAACTAATCAAGAACTAGGAAAGAACGTTCGGCAGTGTGTCAAAAAGTGTCATGAAATGATAAGCTTTATCACTACCAAAACTTTTTGTTGGAATTTTAAAAATTATCCAGGACTATTATTGTTTGGTTATAACTTACTTAGATGAAATGTTTAAATCCTTTCAGCTACACTCTGTGGATGTCCTTAGTTTCAAGTTTCAACAGGGGAATTTTTGAAGAAAAAATAATTTGTTTAAACATTAGCCCTACTTAAATTTACTTTATTTACATTACATAAAGTAAAAATTTCATTCTGTCATGAAACAGATTGAATCAGATAAAATATAATAAAAAGCGCTTAGAGACCAGTGCAGTTGGTTTCTATAATCAATATTAGGTATTTATCTGTTTTCTTCGGTATATTTAAACACCTTCTACTTTATTTTTTTTTTGTCTTTACCTTTTTGCAAAACTTACAGTCATGAATTGACTTCAAAATGTTCCCACACGAAAGGCAGCATCTTTATTAGTCAGAATTTTGTTTTAATCTCTAATCTCAGACTTCCCTTTTTTCTAACCATTTTGAAAACAAGTACATTCAATCAATAAATACCCCGCCTCAGCAAACCTGCGAAATTCCATTTACCTGGCTGGAATACCACTAAATTATTCCCTTAAATTTTTCAGATTTAGTTCATATTTAAATAAAATTTATTTTAATGAGTACTTAGGTTTGCTGCAACAGGGAAGGTTAACAGGGAAGATGTGTTTCTTATTGAAATGTTGATAGCTTATTATGAAATTACAAAAATTGCCAAATTTGATTAAAATATATCCATAAACAACCAAACTGCAACAGTTTATTTATTCTCCAAAAGAATAACATGAGAATTTTAAATTTACAATTTTTTTAATTATCTCCATAACCGTTAGGCATACAACAACGCTTCAATATACAAAATTATTTACTTTTTTGAGCTCTACAAAATGGTTTAGAAATGAATTGCAAAATTTTATGTTTTTAGGGTGAAAAATGGAAAACCCCATTTTTACCCCATAAACCCCTGTTCCCATAGTCCGATCATGCTGGTTCGGGAACTCTTTCGAATAAAGTTAGGTTTAAACGTTTATACCAAATTTCATCAAAATCGGATCATTTTTGCTCGAATTATTGTGCTAACGGAACAGACAGATATATAAATATGTATATATGAATTTGAACGGATGGTGTTTTTGGCCTCTGGGGACCTCAAAACAAAAAAGTAAATAGGTCCCAGGTCCAGGTCTTACCATGAGTACTACGGTAATAGCTTATTCCCTATATGGGAAATTCGCTAAAAACAAGAGTATTTTATTAGTCGTTAAACGGGTATGGCATAATTTACAACATTAGCTATAAAAATATGTTTCCAACAAATGTTGTACAAGTTATGTATAATTGAGTATAATGATATCCACCACCTATTTAATTTAACCAATTGTTCCACCCTCAAACTCATTACCATGCTGTATGTTGAAACAATCACCATGTCAAATTGGGGATAGTTAAAATCAAACAATGGGCCCTTTAACCATATAACCATGCATAACCATAACCCTTATTGTTTTTTGTTCAAGCTTGACTTATAACGTTGAATTTTTTAAACCAAAATTGTTAAACAGAGTGATTAATTTTATAATCAATGTGATTAATTTTACTTACCATGTTAACTAACTTGTATCTTTCTGACAACACAAACTCTTTTATATTTCACAGGATAAAATATTAGCACAGTAAAATTATTGAGAAGCTAATTCAACGAACTAAAAGACAAAGCTACAAGAGCCTGACGATTAGAAAGGCTAAATTCTTGGCTACGATTCAAAATGAGCTGGTCAGTTTAAAAAACAATACTTTAAAAGCGTGACATGTAATTAAAAGTGTTACTGTGGAGGGTATTCACAGTAAAATAAATTATTTATAACATTCAAGTATTAAAATTGTAGCTAGTTTAATGGGAAAATGGGAAAACCATCGACAGAGTCTGTTACTGTAATCTACAATACTGTTTTGTCCTTGCATAACAACTTTTGATGCTAAACTGAAAGTATTACTCATTGCAAATGGCATCTGTTATGCCCTTACCAACTTAACTATCATAGTATAAAAAGTAAAATAGGAAATTTAACGTCAATGGTAGCACTCTTTGCAAAAACATTGTTCGATTAAAACTTCTTACAGAAAAACTGGGTACACAGCCTGTCCATAGAGGTTGTATGTATATTTTAGTACATCTAAAGTCAATATAAAACCAGTTCAAATATCTTCGCCACAGCAAACCATAAAACTAAGCGAATTTCAATATGCCTGATTGGATTTTCAATAAAATATAACATAAATGTCAAATTGATTCCCTTGGAATTAAATTGCAAAACTTTTATGTTTCAAGGGTCAAAAATAGAAAATCCCAATGTTTACCATATGAATCACTCCTCACATAACGACTCCCATAGTCTTATCATGCTAGGTTATGAACTCGTTTGAATAAACACAGTTTTACACATTTGTACTATTTAGTAGTACTAGTATTTGACCTACATAGTATTATCATGAAGACTACAGTATAGAGTTTCCTATAGGGAAATTTGCTTTATCACTAGGCATAACAATTTTTTGAAAAAGTCATTAGGCATCAACAAATTAGCTGCGAGTGTTGTTAGTATTTTCATCACTTTCAACTTATTTCAGACAATATCAGTGCATAATAGCTTGTAATGTGTTAAGATTATGTGAGTTAATCAAATGCAAATAGTATGGATTCACAATAAAGTGCAAATTTTGATGGGTTCTTACAAAAATATTTTTGGAGCAAAAGAGAAAGTTTATGTATCCAAGTCTAGTTTGTCCTACTTATTTATTGTATTTCATGGGCTAACATTTAATTTAGTTAAATATGTATCAGAACACACCTTGTAGAGTGGATGAATAAATAAAACGAGATTGTCGTTTTCTTACTACTCAACCCATTAAAAAAAAATTGGAAAATAGTAGTTGTAGCTTTTTTTCAATTACCACTAATCTTTGTGCAGCTTTATTTTATTATTAAGGATTTTGGGTATTTAACTATCAAGGCAAGTAGATATATATCTTTATACATATCTGAGAAAAATTAACATCAATCAAACCTAACTCTGTATAACCACAGACAATGGAAAATGGTATCCATCGTCTGAGGTAGGCACATGGCGAGAGCAACACAGAGCTTTAAAATAATTAATTTGAATTAGGTTACTACTCAGAATTCAAACATATTTCCCATAGAGATATAACTCAACCTTGTGAAAATACAGTTCTTTATAACCTACAAATCAGTATATCAATAAAACTACTATGATACTTCAAAACTACAATTTGTGACCATGCCAGTCCCAACCCATGAATACTTGTAAGAACCCTGTCTTATGTTAGCAGAGTTAGAAGGCCCAAACGTACGTTCAGCAAGCAATACATGCGTCGCACGGGCGGCTACCTGACTTGCGAGTCAGACGTCTCATGGGTGCCTGCGACTTGCGACTGCGACGCGGCGACGGACTGGAACCTTTGGTCATTCTCTGCTCCTACAACAAAATGCATGAACTATACTTATAAGTACTATAGTATACCCTCTCTTAACCGGGTCTAAGTCATCATGTAAAAGCTCGGTTAAAACGGTCAACTGCGGAAAAACATGTAAAATACTACAGTATAACATAGTGTCCTATCTCGTTCCGATTTCGGCCTATCTGTCTGATTTTTACAAAAACATTCATAACTCATTAACTGTTAGCTACGGCGTTTAAATTCTGTAAAAATGTTTATCTTATAGACTACTATGTTTGTGCAAAATATGAATAGAAACTCATTACCGTAACCGTTTAAAATTAGTGGCTTTAAAAAAAATGTTATTCAAATTCAATGAAAACCATTAATTTTACAAAATATTTTTTAAATGTTCCTTGTTTAAACGGTCCAAGAGTTTTTATTCATAATTTGCACAAACATAGTGGTCTATAAAATAAGTATATTAACAGAATTTCAACGACGTAGCTAAAACAGTTAATGAGTTATGAATATTTTTGTAAAAATCACAAACAGACAGATAGATCGAAAACGGAATGAGATTGAACACATGTTATACTACATTTTTGTTTCTTTTGATACTTGAATAAAGTGGCAAAGTTTGTTCATATGGTTGTAAGACAACCACAAATGCACAAAAACGTTTAAAAATGCATCTAGCAAAAGAAATGAATCTTTATCAAATAAATAACAGAAGCCTAATTGAAAAAGTGAGCCCCTTTTGACTTTACTTCCATAAAAAACACAGTCACCATCGATGCAACAAAGTTCTGACAGAATTGAATTACAAGTATATTCTTCAAAATAAATTTCTGTTCAATAAATGCAATTACTTCCTTGGTACTAATTTAAACAAGAGAACAAAGGTAGAGTTTCAACTTCTTTTTTAAACAGCCATGTCCAACTTTTTAATAAATTTAACCTAAATTTGTGAAAACAACAAATAAACAATTATTGAAACACAAAAAATTATCAATCTTGCAATGTAATTCATGTTCTATTAATATAGACTACTGATCAAAAAGGTGATAAAATAAATCCTATAAAGCCACATTATAAACATAGATATTTGATTTTTACAAATTTATGTAAATAGGCTACATAAACGAGATATTAAGATTACTACGGTACAATGTGTACTAACACAAGAAATATAAATATTACATTCATTGTTAACGTTCACAAAAGTTGTGAAACATACCTAACTGAACAAGCAGACAGCATTACGATAATGGAAGCGAAACATGAAACGGACATTACGTTTTAATTATTTCTTGACACTCCCACTGACACTAGCAAAGTACCAAGTATTATTTAATATTTGATGGTACTGAAGTACAGACTGAATTTCAAGTTTTCTACAATTGCATGTGAGATTTTCAACAGCATTTTATAACAAAACTAAAATTACCTTTACTTATGGCTAATGAAAATAGACCACAAAAAAGAGAAGCATTTTTGTTTTTAAAAGCATCAATTTAAATTTAATAACTTAACTCATGGCTGGAAACATTATGGTTTATCATTGACTACTGATAGTGCAAGATGATTCTGATTCTATCATAGACTCTGAAGCCTGTTTTGGTGTGAGTTTATTATTGACGATTTAAGTGCGCTGGTGTTGACTTAATATTTCTATTATTTTAGGGCAGATTTTAGGATTTGTGCTGAACTCTTGTTAGAGCCAAAAAACTTTCTTGTTCTATTCAGTTATAATAATTTTACAGTTGGCAAAATAAAATTATATTTTACCAACTATAGGCCTACTTTTGATTTAAACCCCATATTTTTTTTATAAAAACTGCTATTCAACAATGAAATCTGTCACAATACAGGGGGGAAAATCCTAAAAATATAACATAAAACATAAAATTGATTCACAAAAAAAAAAGAAGTATTCAAGAAAGAATCATCGAGACATCAAATTTTTCCTGTATAACTAATTCTGCTGGTTTGATGTAGATTTTAAATGGAAACAAATTGATATTATTGCCCCATTGGACTTTGATTTAATACAAAGTTGTATGACAAGTAGTATTAGGACCGGTACTATCTGTCATGGACTCTAAAAATAGACACATATTGATTGATACTTCCCTTGCATGTAACTTTTCAAGGTTGATCATTTATTCAAGCTGTCCACATTTTTTAGACTTAATATCTTGTGTTTACAAACTTTAAACAGTGAAACCCTATTGATTTCAACCCAAATGATCAGCTGTTAAAACAAATCAGCTGTTAATAAAACATTTAGTTTTATTGCTCATTTTATTATCCAATGAAACTAAAACAAATGACGAACTGTAATATTAATCCTTCATTACAGATAAAAACTATGGTAAAAGGACATATACTGAACTGTGTGGAACTGCAGGGGAATCGAGTTTGGCAGACCTCAGTCTCTAAAAAGATATTTTTGAAGTCTTAACCCTTCCCGGACGGGCGAAATCGTGACAAAGGACGGGCAAAAACCATAGGAAAAAATAAAAATTAATTTTCCTTTTTTGTGTTTTATTATACGAATATACATAAAATAAACACAATGGAACACTTCATACTGTCCGAATAATTTTTTACTCGTTTTTATTTGAAAAAAAATTATGCGGATATATCCGCTCCCCGTCCGCAGATGAGTAGAAAAGCTGCGGATATATCCGCCACCCGTCTTTGAAGATATGACTATGACAACGTTAGGTAATAAATAAAGAACAATATGTTGTTGCGTTGTTTATTATATAAAACTGTTTCAAGAAAATAACACTTCAAGAAAAAGTTGAACTACAATTTCAGTTTTCAAAAAGTTACAAAATCATTTTACGGGGTTTACAAGGTGCCTGTAAATAGTCCATTCTTATAAAACAAGAAAAAATAACAATAATTTCAGTTTTCAAAAGGTTACAAAATCATTTTACGGAGTTTACAAGGTGCCTGTAAATAGTCCATTCTTCTAAAAATAGTCTTTTTGGGTGTGGTACACCTCAAAACATGTGTCTGGATGTAAGTACGGTTTTTCGTCACATGTTTTACAAAAGTACACAGTTTCCTTACGAACTTTGTTCTTTGCACAAACATGACATCTGAAGGACCCCTTCGGTGATTTGCCCATAACATGGAGTTTTCCGTTCAGCCGTTGAATATCATTTTTCGGTCGTCCTGGTCGTCTTCTTGTAAAATTGCAGGTCTCCTGAACGTAGTCTCTTACTAAATCTTCCACAAGGCTAAGTCTAAACTGTTTGTGAGACATTGCTACTCTGTTGTTGTCTTCTTGCAAGGATTTATATAGAATATAAGAGTTTATAGTAGACACTTCAAGGAGCCAAAAGAAAAGTTTGCGATACCATTTTTTAGTACGCCTCATAAACTGATAACTAGATATCACGTGGTCAGCACGATCAACTCCACCCATGTGTTTAGTGTAATCTAAGACAACATCAGGCTTTAGAACAGGAGGTTTATTTGGCCACTTGCTGGGCTTCTCTGTCATCTCATTCCGGCTTATTTTGTGTTTGGTTGTAAGCATAGTTACCACTCTTTTGTCCTTCCAATAAATAACACCCAAGTCTTTGTTTCTTCGTGCTTCTACATCACCACAATTGAGCGGTTTGCTTAGTGTTGGCATTTCCTTTCTATTATAAACATATTTTTCTTCAGCAACTCTTTAGCCAGTTCAGGGCTATTGTAGTAACGGTCGATGTATACATGGTGACCAGATGGAGGGTCCAGGGGATCTTTTACTAAAGAATCGCAGAGTTGTAGAACAGTATTTGTTGTTTTCAAAAGCTCATCCTCGTTACCATCACTTTTACCGTAATATGGGCTAAAACTGTAAATATACCCATTCAGAGCATCAGAAAGAACAAACACTTTTAGCCCAAATTTTACAGGCTTGTCGGGGTTGTAAACTCTGAATGAAATCTTGCCCTTGAATGAAATAGTGCTCTCATCCACTGACACATACGAGCTTGGCGTATAGAATAGTTTACATTGCTCTTGAATTGTGTTCACAATATTTCTTATTTTGAGGTCACGTGCGCTTCCCTGTTCATGACTAAAGTGTAATCTCCAAAACAGCATCAAAAACCTATCTCGAGTAAAAACATCGGAAAAAAAGGGCATCTTGTTTACCCAGGACAATGAAAAGTAGTCCTTTATATCAGGCAACGGGTGAAGTCCCATATTCAGTACAACCCCGAGAAGAGCTCGGATCTCTGTGGTTGTTGTATCAGCCCAAACCTTTTGTTTCCTTTGGTTTTGAATAGGCAAACTTTGAGCATATAGGTTGGTTTCATCACAAATCAATTGTATTAGATTACTATGAAAGTAAAGTGAAAAGAAATCAATTGGTTTTGAAGTGAGATCAAATTCTGTAGGCAGATTACGACCGTAATTGCAGTTATAAATAGGAATAGTACTTACAGGTCCACTGTCACTGTCGGTCACAAAAGCATACTCCTTATCCCACTTCATACGAAGGAGTTTAGCTTTAGTTAGATTTGGTTGTTGTGCCTCTGTAGACCTCTTTTTAGATGGCTTTTTAGAGTTCTTTGCAAATGACTTTTTGGACGCCATTGTAGATTCATTGGTTGAACTATGAAGGCTTTCTTTTTCCGAGTCAATAAAACTTGAGGCATTCCCAATATCGTCCTCACTAACTTGTTCATCACTAATACTTTCCACTTGAACCACATTACATTCATTTTGAGGAACATCAGCGTCTTTGTCATTTTCGGATACAAAACCATTTACTATATCAATATCATTTCCATCGATATTTGCATTATTTACATCACAACTACGCACAGATATGTTGTCATCTTCGTCCAATTCCATCCCATCAACAGCAACATCACCCTCCGAAAAACTCTTGTTCAATAACTCAATAATATCACCAGAAAAACTAGTACTATTTACGTTATAAGCCATCGTGCATCACTATCTCATTCTGCTAGACAGACAACTGTAACATTTGGCGCCAACACACAGACGTCGTGGGGGGTGTAGGAGAGGTGGTTGGTGTGAGGGAGAAAGGGGCGGCGCGGGAGAGAGGGGCAGCGCCTGAGAGAGGGGGAGTGCGAGAGAGAGCGCAGCCATGGATAGAGCAGGAAAGTGGCGCCTTGGTACCGCGAAACATCTGGTTACTGTTTAAGTACCTGCCAGTCTGTCTGAAAAGAAGGCGGATATAACCGCTTCCCGTCCGGAAAATAAAAAACCATAGGCTGATATATCCGTCACCCGTCCTTAATCGCTAATGACTTATGCGGATATATCCGTCACCCGTCCGGGAAGGGTTAATATAAAAGAGTGTTTTATTTGTTTTCTATTCACATCATGATAGTGGGCATTCTAGAATGCCTCTATAGCCGTAAGGTACAACTAAAACATACTTTCCCACATAACCCTAAATCAAAAGTAGGCGTAGGCCTATGATCAACTTTCCATGAGCTGCAAATAGGCTACAACAACTAAAACCCCAAAAAAGCTTAACAGTTTCACATCACCAATGTAGCGATCGACGCAGCAGCGTGTTTCTAAGTAAAATTTATACATTACAATTTCCGTCACAGTTTTTACTTGTCCTTTATATAGTGGCTGACCCGGGTTTGGGCACGTGCAAAGCCATCCATCAGGGCTTGTTACTGTTACTAACAGTCGCGTAATGTTCCTATTGACCGCCGTTATTGTGTGTTTTTTTAAGTGTGCATTAACCGTTTTATGACATTGAGAGATAAAAATGTTAAGCCCTGATAGACATGACTATAGCTTAGCAAGAGCAGAAACACGGGTCATCCACTATAGGCTAAAGAACGAGTCAGAGCTGTAACGGAAATTCTGGTTGGCCTACGTACATTATATCAAACAGCTCTGGTAGCTAATGAATGATAATGAACAATTTCTAAGTAGGCCTAACGTAACCTAGGTTTTGCAATATTCTATCCCACTTATGCCACAAGCCCTTGTTTGGCCCTAAGTTACTACCGCTGTACCGGTAACTAATGCTATAAAAAAGTTCTGTTAGTTGTTGGTCAAAGTTAGAGGAAGAAAAATGTCCCCTCAAGGAAGGAGGAGGGGGCACATTTATTTCTTGGACCCGTAGGATGTCACATGCATACCATAGGCCTGTAAAACACAGTGCCGGTTTAAGGGGTTGTAGCGTGGGGGGGGGGAATTATGGAAGCGTCTTGGGAATATGAGGCTGATGCGTTAGCTGACATGACAGTGACGAAGTGATGTGGTATGTGAGACTAATTTAAGCGTGCTGATTCTGCTACCAAATTATTTACATGAAAGACGTGTTGGGGACCAGAGGACGGAGATCTTTTACCCAGACCGGAAGCTTGCATAGCCAGCTTTGATTTATGCTAATACAGCTAATTTACTAAAACTATCCTTCCAAAACTTGTGACCTAGAAAATGACTATGAATGAAATGATTGGTTGGTGATTGAACTACTTAACTCAGAAATAACTACGAATTTACTGAGAAGAACTATGGGATCCTTCTGGGGAAAACGTGTTACCCTATTCATGTTGAAAATGGTCCGAGGCTGAAGGCCTCGAACCGTAATTAATTAATTCCTACATATCCAATGTCGAGGCGACCGTTGTAGGTCTCCCCCTTTACCTTGCTAACTAGTCTGACTTTATTACTTAATTTCTAAGGTATATAATTAGCCTAGGGACTTAGCCATCATGTGTGTAGGGTTGCAGATGATCCGATTTTCAGTGGCAGTTGCTGGAGACGTCAGCGCAGAAGTGGGCAGAGAATTGGAAAAGTAGGTGGGGGAAGGTGTTCGCTTGCTCACGGTAGGCTGACAAATTCGTCATGCCCTGCCACTATAAGAAATATAGCGTGCCGCTATGCGTCACAACCACCCCCTCTTCGAGGAAAGAAAAGTAAAAAAAAACTGTTTTGCTAAAGGTTGGTAAAGGGTATCATTTTTTGGGGGGGGGGGGATCTTTAGGACGATTTGCTTCCAGATGTGGAAGGTGAAGATGTGAAGGTTCTGACCAGCCCGGCTTGGAATTGGCACATCCGACAACCAGAATTTCCTGAACCAACCACGGCAGAGAGCGGGATCCACCCCCCCTGCGAAAAGAGGAAGTTTTGTGGCACTCACCAATTTCTTTTCCTTTTTTATTGAAATTTTTTGAGGGTTGAGTACTATGGGCAGATGGTGGACAAAATTGTATGACTTCCGGTGTTGTAGGTTTATGGTTCTGAGAGGTGTTGTTGATGACATGGGCTAGGAGTTCGGGCAGCAGTTGTGGGTAGTGAAGTGACGTTGGCTGCTCATGCGGACAAGGCCGGAGCGATGCTGGACGTGCCCGTGGCGAGGTGTCACTCTCTCAGCGTATGGTTGCGGGGAAGACTGTAACACTGCCCATTGTTATTGGACGCGAATTCACAGTGTCCATCAGTTGTCACGTGTTATGCCCACTTCAGGAAGAGTTAGGGTTTACTTTAACTGGCTGTTGTACTCCTTTCGATTTTGAGAAAATTTGTACTTCTTTGTTTAAATGTGTTGCTTGTTTTTTTGGATTGTGCAGTTATCTGGCTGTAAAAGGTCATATGTTGGGATTAAAAACTGAAATTGACCGCTGATGGTCATTTGAAATTGCTAAACAAGGTGACTGCCGTAATGGAGGTGATGAGAGGTTGGTAGCAAGGTGGAGGTCCGATCAATGACAGGTTGGTTCGGACTCCAAAGATGAACCATGGGTTCGTTGGGGCCGAGCTACTCAAAACCAGACTGGTGGAACTTGCGGAAAACCGCTTTGGGGTCTGTGTGTTGATGCATCGATGAGCGCTAAATTCAGGTGAGGATAGGTGCTTGTGGATTTTGGAAAATTCTCCTTCATTTTGGAGTATTTTGTGAAGAGACAAAAATTATCCTATTTCTTTCTCTTATGCCCTGTGACGTACGATGATTAATCATTGATAAAGAAAACCCCTCAATATATTTCATATAAGTTTGCCAAAAGACTGTTTAATAATTAATATATAAACAGTCATATGTTTTTCAATTGTTTTGTTTAAAAAAAAACAGTAAATAGTTTAGTGTGTTGTTGTGTGGAATGAAATAAAGAAGATGGTTTTTG
This sequence comes from Macrosteles quadrilineatus, assembly GCF_028750875.1. Lineage (NCBI taxonomy): Eukaryota > Metazoa > Arthropoda > Insecta > Hemiptera > Cicadellidae > Macrosteles > Macrosteles quadrilineatus. Next base: position 34,698,680 of record NW_026542597.1, on the reverse strand, counting down.
TTCACATTTATTTTTGTCATTTCTGATATTTTATATTAACTGATCGTCCGTGATATCGAGTTGATCGAATCACGCATATTGACGATATCAATTGGCGACCGTGACAGGACATTTTTAATTAAGAAATGACAAAATTAGGAGTTAAAGATTTGACAACTGAAATGCTAGAGAAAGGCCTGGAAGAAGGTGAGCAGAAGGAGGCAGGAAGCAAAGCCTACGACCTTCGATCACGGGTAGGACGGAATACCCAGTTGGTAGAACAAATACCACAACCTGACCCGGTGAGTACTCTACTGTCCAAAATTTCGGAGAAACTAGATATCCAATCTGAGAAACTTGACACACAGTCGGCAGATATTAATAGTAATATGTCATATTTTATGGAACAAATTTCTCAAAACTATTCAAAATTAGACAATAGAATCGAATCATTGGAGTCAGATGTTGTCGTAACCATTGATAAAATTACAAAATTAGAAACAAATTTTGTTGGTAACTCTGATAAATTAAATGAATTGGAAACTAAAATTAATTACATTGAAACTAAATTTTACAATAAAAAGCAAGCTATTGGAACACAGATATCCTCACAGGAAAAGACAATTACTTTGAATAATCCAGAATCCCAACTATCATTCATGCCTATTGTAGATCCCAAAATTATCAAAGACAGCCTACCGGAATTTCATGGGAGGTTGGAGGAATGTCCCACAGCGTTTCTAGCTACGTGCGAGTCTTTGTTAAAACGGACGTGTATACCGTCAGAAATATATCTGCAGATTGTGAGCCAACAGTTGAGGGGTTCGGCAGGTACTTGGTGGCAAAACATTAAGGGTCTAAGTCTAGAATGGGACACATTCAAACATGAGTTTATGCAGAGATTTAATTCAGAGTTTGTAAAAGCATTAATCACTAAGAAATTCTTGACAGATGTTCAGCCTAGTGGCATGAGAGCCGGGACATTTGTTATTCAAAAGTTACAGTTGTTTAATAGAATGAATGATGGTGGGAGTATTGACGAGAGTGTTACTTATATTGTGGAACTTTTACATGATAAGATTAGGTCTCTCGTTAAGGTAGCTCAACCAAAATCATTTGACGAGCTCAGGAGCATAGTAGCAAAGCTAGACGAAGAGGTAAGCTTGTATTCCTCAAAAGCAAGATCTTTGAACCTTGTTAATTCCTTTAAATGCTATCAATGTGGGCAAACTGGGCATGTGAAGGCCCGTTGTCCGGAAAATTATCTACACCAGAACCGTTCTAATAGGGACGAGAATGGTTCTAGAAGAGTTTCTAAGTCCCAAAACTACAAGTCAGAACGAACCTATATTGGTCAAATTTCTAGTGAGAGTGTGGGTAATCCCCGACCGGCAATTAGTTTACAGATTGGTGACAAATATTATACTGCAATCCTTGATACTCAAGCATCACATTTGTTTATTGGCATGACGGTGGCAAAATTGTTAAAACCTGTTTGTCCAGACGGCGTAACTGTTGTCAAAGGTGCAGTACAAGATATAAATTACAAAATCGAAGGATTTACTTTTCTTGAAGCCAAATGTTCTCAAGAATCTATTCACATTCCGGTAAAAGTGATTAAGGATTTAATCCCGGAAATCATACTAGGGCATGATTTCCTTGTCAAATACACACTTTTTGTTGATAGATTATACAGCAAATGAAATAATTTTTGGCATTAAAAATAGAGTCAGATTGGGATGGTTAGAGGACAAACACTTTGATTTGGGAGCAGAATTAGAAAACAACGTTTTGGATGAACTGAAAACGGGAATATTGGATCTCAATCAAAGAACAGACTTGAATAATTTACTCAGTATCTTTCCAGAAGTAATTACAGACAGAATTGGGTTCACTACTACGGTAAAACATAAGATCTCTTGTAAAGATGACACTCCTGACAAGCAGAAACCTTACCTTCTTAACCCCGACAAAGTAAAGGAAATGGATAATCAAGGGCTAATTGAAACGTCATCTTCAGGATGGGCTTCACCAATAGTATTACCCAAAAAGAAGAACGCAAACTACAGACTTTGTGTGGATTTACATCAAGTCAACAATAAAACTATTGCTGATAGCTTGTCAAGAAAACCGGTAGACAGTGGTAAGATATCCAAAGAACTCATGGAGAGGGAAGTTCCAGTCCCAATGAAGTTAAGACAGATTGAGCCTGTTCTTATGGTGGCACAACGGGAAAATTGTGACATTGACTTGGAACTGATAAAGAAATGGCAGAATGAAGATGCAGCTTGTAGTAGAATGAAATCCTGGATAACCAAACGTTACACTAATTCCGAAGCTATCCCATTCCAGTTTAAGACATGCTATAAGAACCTTCGCTTGGAAGACAGTTTACTTATGTACAAATCTCATCTATCAGAATCTTCCCCTGTGATTGTAGTTCCGAAGTCTCAGAGTGTAAGTATTCTAGAGAAGTACCAAGACAGCCCTGAAGCTGGCCATCCAGGACAAGATGAGACCTACACTTCGATTCGGCGTCGTTTCTTCTGGGTAAGTATGCATCGGGACATTTCCATTTCCATTTCGTTTTGTCATGAGAGCAAGAAACTCCCTGACTGCATACCCGGTACCTATCCTTTAGGACATACCCGGGCCCCATGATGTAGGCCTAAGCTTACGCATCAACCTATAGCACATCATGGGCGGATAACTTAAGGTCATCAGGCTCGCCGGCTGCCGAAGCAGACCCTTCGGAAGGAGGGTTGCCCCTCGATCCTAACCAGGGATTCTGGCTGCTTGTTTAAGCGTCACTCCCCTGGGTTCCACTAGGTCGGGACCTAGAGGTCCATGGTAGAGCGCCCCGACGCATTTAGTGCAAGCAACACTCGGGACCTATCTAATCCCTGACAGGCAGAACCCGCCATCGATAGCCAGGAGGAAGGGGACCGTCAGCACGCTGACGGGGGGAACCCCAACCTCCCATTTACACCACTACCCGATCGAGGCCTTACCCATTGCTGGGAAACCAGAGATAACCAGAGCGATAGATCCCCAGATACCCCTGGCGGGCTCGGACCCAGCACCCGATCTACTTCGTTTGCCCGTCAGACCCAACATCACTGCCAGGCCATCAGGGTTTCCCAAAAGGAGGCAGGTATAGAAGTGGGACCCACCCGGATGAACCTATCCACCAGAGGTGGCGACACCCTTGACTCAATTGAGGTTTCGGGAAGAACCCCCCACACTCAAGATAACCATACCGTCCGTACTCAGAGACAGGGATTGGTTTGCATAAGTGCCTACAAACCGTTGCCCTCACACTGCGGAAAGTTACGTTGCCCTTGAGTGTCCCCGTGAGCTACGGGTACTTGCCCGTTTTCACCTCCAGGAAAGGTTACTTCCAAAGTCGAGGATTTGCCCACTGAATGCTGGTCGCACACAACAAGCAGGCCGAAGCCCAAAGAACCACAGACACAGGTAGGTTAGAGATTATGATGCACTTCCATCTCTCCTAGAGCTAAACACCCCTCCATCCTGGATAAAGGAATGTCACTGGGACCCAATGCCCAGTCGTCCATGTCTGTGGCCTACTTGAAAATGCCGATACCAACACGGAGCATTTACCTCCCCTCTGGGGGCTAGGTATTTCACCTCCCAGGACGAGGCTACTTCCAAAGTCGAGGATATGCCTCACAAAATGTCAGTCGTACACAACAGGTAGGACTCAGTCACAACCACAAGCTACAGGCAGGTGAAAGATCTATGAACTTAATCAACACTAGCAGAGCTGAACACCCCACCACCCTGAATGGAGGGAATGTCACTGGGTACTCTCACTTTGGGTAAACCCAAAGAGGCTGGCTTGTCCAGTCGTCCATAGCTTGTGGTCTACCTGAAGTGCCGGTTCCAACACCGGGCAATTACCTCCCCTCTGGGAGAGCTAGGGTCCGCGTGGTCGCCCAGGCCACGAACCCACGCAAGCGTGGGCCCCCTGCGGTTCTGCATCGGGACATCAAGAACTACATCCAATCCTGCACCATCTGTGCCTGTACCAAGGCTAACAACCAAAAAGCTAGTACAAGCATGAGAGGACGTCGGCCACTTTTTCTTGGTCGGGAAATAAAAAGAACTGGTGATTGGAACTTCATGCATGAAAAGTCTCCTGAAACTATGAATTTGACTGCATGGTATGAAGAAAACGTAAAACAAATCAAACATATGAATCGACAAGCCGAAGAGAGTTCGAAGAGCAAGAAGCAGAAGACCATAACGATGCTTCACCTGGGTATAACTTAAGGTCTAGAAAGAGGAAGATTTGAAATATGTATTGAGGGTTTTGGGGGGGATGATTGACGTACGATGATTAATCATTGATAAAGAAAACCCCTCAATATATTTCATATAAGTTTGCCAAAAGACTGTTTAATAATTAATATATAAACAGTCATATGTTTTTCAATTGTTTTGTTAAAAAAAAAAAAAAAAAAAAAAAAAAAAAAAAAAAAAAACAGTAAATAGTTTAGTGTGTTGTTGTGTGGAATGAAATAAAGAAGATGGTTTTTGTTCACATTTATTTTTGTCATTTCTGATATTTTATATTAACTGATCGTCCGTGATATCGAGTTGATCGAATCACGCATATTGAGGATATCACCTGTGCTTCCTATATCTAATTGTACATGGATTTGACATTGATTGTTAACTAACTTATCCCTAAACCTAAATGCTACTACCTTAGCGACTACTTAAGTTAAGAAGTATGAAAATAAGACAAGGAGGGATAGGAAAGAATAGAAAGAGAGTTTGTCTCTAGACAAATGACTGTGCACTAGCCACCACAGAAGGTGCCATCACTGAGCCCTTTCCAACGGGGTAAAAATAACAAAATATAAAATAAAATGTAACCACCCGTGGAAAGTTTAAGCACTCTAATATTCAATCAAAAAAATTCTTTACTGAACTCAGTGAGGGTGTCAAGAGACAAAAAGGGAGGAGTGAAAGATTTGGCCAATAACGCACGGAGAAGGACGTGTAGGGCAGCCCATCCTAGTGAAGGATACCCTGAGACTCACACTCCCCCGGACGTTGGCGGGGACAGCGACAGACAGAGAAGACTTTTAACCTAATATCACTTCAGCGTAGCTTTCCGGCCTGGGTAAAATGGGTTGTTCTTTAGAGTTGCGGTTGAAAAAATCATTTTAAATGAGACACGTGTGCGTTCCTAACATATTTTCCAGTTGAGGGATTGATGAAACGTGCTGTGACGGGAGAATGGGGTTTCGATTGAGAGAGAGATGGCAGAGGGCCAATATGGTCAATGAATATTTTCTTCCAAGGTTGAATTACTATTTAAGAAGAGAGTTTCCCTACCTTTCTGTTTGGAGCCTGCTTGCACCTTTGGCATTTGACACTTAAGCTCGAACCTTATCAGCGATGAAGGCTTAGAGGTCTGGTGCCCAGAAAAAAGGTTTGATGCGGGCAAGGGTCTTGCTGATGCCCAAATGGGCTGAAGTGGGAGACTCGAGTTAGTAGGCAAACAAAAGTTCGAAGAGTTTCCGGGGAACGGCTACTCTGGCCTTGGTTTGATTAGGGAGACGGTAAAGAAGGGTATGGTTTTCTACGGAGTAATTTGGGGGCTTGTTGGTTGACCTAATAATTTTCCTGAGGTCGGGATCATCGATTTGTTGTCTAGCGATGTCCTTGAAAACCTCAGGCAGGAAAAAAAGAGATAAAACAATGGGAGGAGTTGTTTCTGTTGGCTCTGTGTTCACGAAAAGTCGGGAGAGACAATCAGCCCCTTCCCCGAATGTGATAAATCTTGAATTTAAAGGAGTTGATGAAGGAGATCCAGCGTGCAATTTTGCCAATTTGACGGGGGTAGTTTAGAAGCCAAGTGAGGGCTGAGCAGTCCGAGTGAAGCTCAAACTCTCTGTGTTCCAGATACTGATGATACTTTTGTAAGGCGAAAACTATTGCAAAGCATTCAAGTTGAAGTGTGGAGTAGTTGAGTTCATGTTTATTAAGAGCCCGGGATGCATATGAAACTGGGAACAGCTGATCACCATGGGGTTGGAGGAGGACAGCTCCGATTGAGGAACCGGAGGCATCGGTGTGCACGACGAATTGTTTATTGAAGTCGGGCATACGGAGAATGGTGGAGGAGACCAAATCCATCTTTACGGATTTGAACGCTATGAACTGGTCAGGGCCGAAGATGAAGGGTGATTTTTCTTTAGGTGATTCAATGGTATAGTTATTGTGGCATAATCCTTTATAAAGCGGGCATAAAATGCTGTCACTCCAAATAAGCGGGACAACTGTTTGATGTTCTTGGGGGGTAGGAAATTCATTCATGGGACGTGACCTATCAGGATGGATTGAAATGGTGTCATTTGAAAAAAAAACATGACCAAGAAACTGAACTCTGTTTGACGCGACCGTAATCTTTTCGGGATTGACAGTGAGCCCTGAATCACGGAGGCGTTGAATTAGTGATTTGACCTTTACAATGTGATCCTCAAAGGTTGTGATGCTATAAACGCACAGGTCGTAAAAAAAATTGTAAATGTACTTGAATTTTATGTCACAAAAAATTTTGTCAATCAAAGAGGTGAGAACCATACTACCTGATGCAAGTCCAAAAGAGAGGAAATTGAACTCATATTGAGCCCAAGGGACAACAAACGACGTGTATTGTTTTGACTCTTCAGCTAGGGGAATTCGGTTGTACGCAGAGTTTAAGTAGAGGAGCGTGAACCAACGAGCTTGACCTAAATGCTGAAAGGCGCTTTCTATCGTGGGCATTGGCGTGGCGTCAAGTTCCAAAATGGAATTGAGATTTCTGTAGTCGACGACCATGCGTGTTTTCCCGCCCTTTTTGGGGACTAAAAAGGCTGTGGAGGCATACTGTGACGTAGAGGGTCTTATTACCCCCTTCTGTAGCAGTTCGTCGATGTGTTGCCGCATAAGCTGAAGCTTGGGAGGAGCGTACTGATACGGCTTGTTTCGGACAATCTTTGTTTCCTTGATGCGAATACAGGGCTTGTAACAGTATTTTAGGTTAAAACAAATAAAAAAATAACCAAAAAATAACCTCGAATAAGCCCTAAATAACGCTAAAATGCCAAAAACCGGCGATTTATTGGAATAGTAAAAATATGTAGGCAATAAAAATTACGCAGGTTGGTTTTTAACGAGGTAAGTGATCATCGACTAAGGTACGGTAATAATGATAAAAAAGTTTTGTTTTATGTTAGCCTACTAATCCTACCCGTCTTCATTGGGGACATTTTATGAGTTATAAAAGTTTTACGAGCTTCATCAAAATAGATCAACAAAAACCCAATTGTCCTAAAAAAATAAAATAAATAAACCAAAATTAAAAAAAAATAAAAATTACCTACCAAATTTATAAAAAAATAACAAAAAATAACCAAGAGAAAAAAAATTTAAAAAAAATAAAAAAATAACCTGTTACAAGCCCTGCGAATATGATATTTCAGAATGTTCGTTCGGCCTAACTTGCTGGTGATGGTTTCAGGGAACTGAGAAAGCAACTGAGTGACTGACTTGTGCAGTTGTGGATTTAAATTCTCTCCCATACTGACTGGGTCGTATTTCTGCTCGGTGCCTGGGATACAACTGAGTGACAATGCTGTTAGAGCTTGAGGGGATCCATATGGAAAACTTAGGGAGTGTGTGAAGTGAACATGTTGATTAGTGCCCTGGTCTTTGTTAAAAAATCAGACCCAATTAAAACGGGAACTGGTAAATTATCAGTGACGAAAAAAGGATACGTCTAAGAAAGGTGTTTTATATTCATGTGAATCTTTGCTGCAAATTTGAAATGTGTGATTGCGATAAAAGTAGTTAAGTTACTTTTCGATTGCACGATCTTGGCAGACGTGTCAACATAAACTTTTTTTATCGATTCTCGATACCGATACCAATGCCCAAGTAAGTATCAGTGGTATCAAGGATCGATGCATCCCTATCTTCAACCCTCAGGAGCCAGAAGAAGTAATGGTGGCACTCCTAGTTTAATCTCTGACTCGTGTTCATTGTAGGCCCATAAGGTTTCGCTTCTTGGTATGTAAATTCAATGCTAGTGGTTATTATTTGAATTACATCACCAAATTGTAGGACTGTAGCAGTTAGGCATAAGAACTTAAAGTAAATCGTTCATCGTAAGGTGGGACCCATACACTTAGGGCCTATTCCTAAGTTACCAACATAGCTTACTTGATTTGTTGTGATTCCCAAATATAACAATAACCACAAAGTACAAAATCCTCGTCCTTTAGGTACCTATCTGTCATCTACGGGGACTTGTCTGGCATACATTTTTGCACGTTTCGGGTGTGCTTAAGGATTCATAATAGGCCTAGCCAACTCAAATTTTAATTTAATGTAGGCCTATCCAGAGGCAATACTTACTAACTTAACTTACCTTAGGCCTATAACTAAAGTTTTAAAGGGGGGGGGGGGCGGAACGTTGTTCGCTTACACTAAAAAAATGCCTAGAACAGGCCCAGTTAAAACAGCAAATATGGCTTAGGCCTAGTAGACATCAGTACTTACATTACCACATCAATACGATGTACAGCCATCGGTGTTTGTGGTGTAAGTTAGTGGATAGATTATTTGGATGATGTACAAGAGGTAGACTAGGCCTATCTAGATGAAATCCCATCAGTGACACTAACTTTTTGTCAACGATTATGCTTAGAGTGCCATTTCTTCTTAACTGTGCATCTTTTGTTAAAACTTGAGTCATTTATAATTTTATTTTAAGTACCGTAGGCCTACCGGATTTAACCTTCGTTCGATTTTGTCATTATCAGCAACTTTGGTTAGTTAGGTTAGGTTATGACAGTAACTGCCGGACGCCTAATCCACGCCCGGTTTTTAGACGCGTATCCTCTGCCTAACTTAACCTATTAGGCCTAGGCAGCAAATAGAGGGAAAAGACAAATTCCAACCTAATATGGATTAATTGTACTTATTCATCCCAGATTTTATTAATCTACCCTACAGCTGTCACATTTGTTATTAAGTTACAAATGTATCAACTAGGCTATGTCCAAGTTAGGCTTTCAGTTTAGGTCGACAATGGACCATTGATCTAACTTACACCTTCTTCAAAGTAGGTGTCATATTCATATTGAATTAGCTTTTTCATAGTGTAAGGCCTAACTATTTATTAAAAACAAACCTTGCAGTTAAAGTGACACCGTATGAGGTATATTTTATTGAGCTAGAAATGCGCCTAATTCATACTTACAGAAATGTTCAGAGATCCGTGGGGTGTAATAAATACCGAAATAACCACTTCACAGTTCACAAATCCCGGGGAAATTATGCGACTGCACAGAAAAGTGTATCGTGGTAGATGCTGGGTAAATTAACCGAATTATTACAGTTTTAACATTAACTGGATAAAATTAATACCCACATTAATATACTTGCAATTAGTTAGGTCTATAAATAACACATTCACAAAGCAGTAATACAATAATTTTACAAGTTGTCTTGTC